>NC_136413.1:193902564-196302564 GCF_051521515.1 Lactuca serriola | reverse complement strand
ACCCCTCTATAAACATGTAGGATCCTTAAGTTGAATTTAAAGGTTTCCTTATTTAAATATAAGGATTTTAAATTATATGTTTAATATAATCGTTATAAATGTCTATAAGAATTATCCATTAATTATTTCCAAATAGTTAATATAATTCTTTTATCATAATTAATTAGTCCTGGTAATTAATTTCTATTTATTTATTCACACTTTAATAAATAATAAATCAATTAATCAATTTATAATAGTTTATTGACACTTTAAAACATAATAAACTAATTCGCCTTATTAAATATTATTTCTATACATTCTTGATCTAATTGTATAACCTATACATGCCCATTTAACTATTATTTCAATATCATGTGGTGATACCGGGCATATCTCTACTAATTTTGACTAACCCTTTTTGAATTATTGATGAAATCAACTTGTGTGGTTTAGTTTTTATTTGATATGTTTTTAGAAAGATAACATAGTGATTAATTCCAACATCAATGGTAACAATTGCTTTCATTTCCATAGTGGTTTTCTGTAGATGAAAATGGAAAGAATCAAGAAATGATCAGCTTAGGATCCGTTATTCAGGTAAACTATTTGTTTCTCAAGAGTTGTCTTCAATTAACTCAAATAATGGTCGTAGACTTTTGGTTTTGAATATTTGTATCTTCAAATGTTAACATTTATTGATTCCGGCTATGTGCCATATTTTTCTGGTCGATGATCACCACCACAACTTTCTTCTTCATGAAAACTCGATGATTATTTTTTTTAAATGATGATGTGTAACAGATCCTATTATATTAAACTTCCATTAAACTTGTCACCAATAATACAAAGATTTTTTCATATATCCAAATCTTTATTTAACTATAATATATCGTCTGATCATTCTTGATTTATTGATTAAATCAACTTGCATGATTTAGTTCTTTTATACAATTTCATTAGAAAGTTAACACTGTGATTAACTCTAATATTGATATTAATTGTTGCTTTCATCTATACAGTGGTCTCCTTTGGATGAAAATGGAAAGAATCAACAATTGGTTTTCACAATGACAATGAAGTATCCACGTCCAAATGATTGTGACGAGATCTCTTTACCCGAATCTCGGTTATCTATCTCCTCCTTTTTTTACTTTTCTATAAATTTATACCTAGTGACATTTACTAAATTTGGTAATTCTGAAAAAGCTCATGATTTAGTGAAGTGAAATATCCATTTTGTTCCAAGTCAAAGTGAACATTATGTATTCAGTGAATTAATCAAATTTTTCCTAAAAATTTTATCTAATAATACTAACGTATAAAGTACAACGAAAGAATGGTTCAAGTACAAAATTTCCATAGCAGTTGATACAACAAAAAGGCGAGTTCATATATTTCCAACTTAAAAGAAAAATACACATATATATGTATATATAATAAAAATAAATATTTACTTTATTTTAAATACCTAAAACTAAAAACAAAATTATCTTTAAAACAGGAATTTAGTGTGTGTATATATATATATATATATATATATATATATATATATATATATATATATATATATATATATATATATATAGGTTCAGGTTCATCTGAGACCATTCCAATTTTGTGAAACCGTGAGACCAAATCTAAAAATAATTTTAAAATCAAAATAAATGGAAAAATCCAAAAATTCTTTTTTTAATTATTATTTTCGGAACTTGAATTAACTAAAAAAAATTTAAAAAATTAAAAAAAATATAAAAAAAATAAAAAAACAAATTCCTTTTTTTTTGAAAAATAAGTGAAATATTCTAATAGAATATTACACTGACATATTCTAAAAAATAATTTTAAAACGCAAAATAAATGGAAAAATCTAAAAATTCTTTTTTTTAAATATTATTTTCGGAACTTGAATTAATTAAAAGAAAATAAAAAAAAATCCATTTTTTTTTGAAAAATACGTGGAATATTCTAATAGGATATTACACTGTACATATTCTAAAAAATAATTATAAAATGCAAAGTAAATGGAAAAATTGAAAAAATTTTTTTTTAAATATTATTTTCGGAACTTGAATTAACTAAAAAAAATAAAAAGAAATAAAAAAAATAAAAAATGTGTCTCACGGTCTCACAAAATTAGGCTGTCTCACATGAGCCTAACCCTATATAGGGAAGAGTTATTTGGAAAACAAAAAAACTTTAAAATAACCCTAAAAGTCATAAAAATGCATAAAAAAATACCAAGACATCACAAAGAAAAATTTTGAATTTTTTTTATCAAAAAATCGCAGCATTTTTTACAATTTCGCTGAAAAAAAAATAAAAACTCAATTTCTTTTTGTAAAAAAAAATTCAAAAATGTTTTTCAGCGATTTTGACCAAAAGTTGCAATTTTTTGATAAAAAAAATCAAAAAAAAGTTTTGTGATCTGTAAGTATTTTTTTAATGCATTTTAATGATTTTTATGGTTTTTTTTAAGGTTTTTTGTTTCCATGAAACCTAAACCTATATATATATATATATATATATATATATATATATATATATATATATATATATATATATTTCTGAAGCAAATAATATTAAGATTTATGTTACACATGTAGATTTGGGAAGGTAGCAATGATTTTGATTAAATCAAACCTTGCGAATATTCAAGTGAAGATTAGGGCACAATTTCTGTCATCCGATGTCACATATGCAATTTACCTCCTTTGCAAATGCAAATGTTCTGCTTTTCGTCCAATAATAATCAGGAATCTAAAGTACAAGATCAACAACCAAAGTCAATCTTATGTTTCGTATGCTGGAGATTATAAAGATGGGTGGATGATGATCGAACTCTTTCAAACCATTAGTGTTAAAAGAGATTTTGAATTCAAATTTTTGTTGGAGAATTTTGAATTTGATAAGCATGATGTGCTTTATGAGGTTCTTGTTGAAGGAGTCTTATTTTTGCCAATACACAAGGTATGTTGGATTATACATATTATGTTAACTAAACAATACGAGCTTTATATGATACATTTGATACATTTAGCTTACCAGTATTAGATTATACTTGACTATAACTTAATTATATCTCAAAAGTAATACTTTTCAATAGAATCCAATGACATAAGTAATAAAAAACCGATAGGTACGTACATTTGTGGTGTCAAAGAAAAGACAAAAGAAAAAGAAGAAAAGAATGTAACAATAATTTGCTAATTTGATGTAATTGATCAACTTGTTTAGTAGTAATATTTATGAAGACCGCTAGCATAGAAAATACTTCGTTTTTTAGAATAATAAAAATTGATTATTGGGATTAAGTTATTTATTTATTTAGATGTTATCATTATTTTTCTCTAGTCTTTGTTTTAATCCAAACATTCATATATTAACAGTGTGATGCTGAAAAAATCAAAATCCAAGAGGAGGACAATCTCCTAACATATGAGATAGAGTGCGAGAATCAACTGCCAGATGACTATAAAAAATTCTTATATTATAAAGATAAAATGTTGGAGAAAAAGCCTCGAAATTGCAACATCATTGAAACGAAAGAGGAGGCATACTTGATTCTGTCTAAGGGTGTTAATATCACAGTCGAAGAAGATATTGTGGTGGTGAGTGTCTTAATCATCTTTCAATCTTCATTTTTTGTACTTTCTTAACTTATCAAACTTCATAAAATATTATAAAATTAAAACTCATGCAGTAAAAAAATATTAAACATAGGTAGTAAGCCATTAGCAAAGCCCCATTGAAAATGAGACATTACTACGACAAATTCAGAATGAGACATCACAAGGATTGAAAAATACAATACATTAATATCACTCCAAATAACTATAACAAATCCAAATGAAATGTTCTATTCCTATAGCATATCTATAGGAATGATTGGCGAAAAAATGTAGTTCGACAATATAATGTGTTCTACATGGAGAAACCATGAATTGACCTTCCAAGTTCCAAAGTTCACATACATGATATGATGATACTATATACAGAATTCTTTAGGGAATATACATTGAGAAAACTATTCTTGACATACATATGAAGAAGTTCTCATTTGAGAGAAACTATAATGCCAAATATTAGTAGAATGATAACATACGATAGATCAACATGTTCTTGAGGTGAGCAGATGTCTTAGGAACTTCCACAAAAACCATAGTGGTGTAGATACCGTAGAGTATGAGTTGGATGCGGAATATAGAAGACAATTACTAATAGGTTCACACGCATACTTTAGATATATCATTGTGTTTAGGAAAATCAATGATAGATTATGATGTCTTATAACAGAAGCAATGAATGTTTCTATACCAAAAGGAGGTGTCAAATGAATAAGTTTTTGAAAAATAGGAAGAGTGGAAAACATTATAATTTTCTCAAACACAACATGAATAGAAATACATTGCATATTTCATACAAGATCCCATACCCCTGATGGTCAAGACCATTTCCTATGAAAAACAATGAATTTAGTAGGTTTGATGTTTTTGTTTTTGTGAAGTATAAAAAATCACACTCAGTCATTGGTAATGTTATAAATAGGAAGTACATGTTGCATGAAATCACATGATAAGTTTTAGAGAGAGGGTATGGGGTTATGATTAATGGTGTAGATCACATAAAGAGAAACCTCACCCAAAAAACGTTCAAGAATTAAGAAAATATGAGAATCATTAAAATAGAATCAAGTATGTGTATGTGTTTTTTAGGCAAGGCCATTTTGCTGAGACATGATATGTGAGATTGTTCCTTGTTATCAAATAAAGTAGAGAAAATATGTTTCTCTAAATTTCATGACATTGGGGGTTTTATTTGGTTTGGTGAATAGAGTTTGAGCTATACGATTAAAGGTGATGTAAATTTAAGGCAACTTAAATTTGTGTTTCATAAAGTATATCCATGTAAAACAAGCATGATCATCAATGAATGTAAAAAATTACATTTCCCCGGCCATATAATAAGTGAATAAAAAGGTAAAGCATGTTGTTTTCCTAGTTAACAAGGTAAATAATATAGCAAGATAGATACACAACCTCATTAGTGTTAGTGGATATTAAAGGTGATGTAAATTTAAGGCAACTTAAATTTGTGTTTCATAAAGTATATCCATGTAAAACAAGCATGATCATCAATGAATGTACAAAATTACATTTCCTCGGCCATATTCATAATAAGTGATGCGATCACACATTAAAATGGATTAGATCGAAAGACAGAACCCATTTAATTTAAATTTGATAAAAAGGTAAAACATGTTGTTTTCCTAGTTAACAAGGTAAATAATATAGCAAGATAGATACATAACCTCATTAGTGTCAGAGGATATGTATTAATGTATTTTGCATTATTTATACTTATATTGGAATGAGAATTGGATTCATGGGAAAATAATCTCTATCATGGTATCAGATACTTAACAACCCTATCTGATCCTATGTTTGCCTCACCCATTGTCGACCTTCTCATCTGTTGACATTTCATCTTCTCCTCCCTCTACCTTCTGTTTTCTCATTTCTTCCTCGACATCATGACATGTGAAACTAGTTCTCATTCCAAACCTACTCATAAGGCTTATGGCATCACAAATATCAAACACTACGTTTTGTTATTATTGATCTCTCATAATTATGAACCTTAAAGTGATTTATTCCATGCCCACTGTCTTGCTTACGAGGTTGCTGATAATATTGACAACACTTTTGAAACCACCCCCTAATACTCGCCCAACAACAACATAATGGAAAGAAATTGATCACTTGGTAAAACTCTGGTTATTTGGATTCATCTCTCAAAAACTAATCACCCCAGCCTACTCCATCAATGCAGCAGCCCGCCAGTTCTGGTTAAACATCAAGGCCCTTTTTTATGATGACATTGAGTCCAAAGCAATGCAACTTAAGAGTGAACTGTAGAACATCACCTTGGGAGACTCTACCATCCAGGAGTATTGTGAGAAAATCAAGAAGATTGCAGATCTCCTTAAAGGTCTCGGTGAAAAAGTCAAGGACTGTCATATCGTTCTCCATGCTTTAAACGGCCTCCCGAGTAAAATCGAGAATATTGTTGGCATCATTTGATTTTCCGAACCTTTTCCTTCATTTTTGTAGATGAGATCAATGCTCCTGGTTGAAGAAACACGCCTCCACACTCACCACACCACTCTCCCATCCCATGAGAACCGCTATTCAGCGCCCTATCAGTGACCTCAAATCTTGGAGGTGGGGGCAGGTCGTATCGGGGGAATAACAGCCATCGGGTTGGCAGTTGGAATACCTCTCAGCACCGCCAACAACAGTCGACTCCTTTTGCCAGTGGTCAACCGCCTTCCTCTTCTGCCGGTCAAAGTAATCGAAACACCCCTTTTGGATGGGTATAAATTCCACCGCCTCCCTCTCATGTATGTAACATGCCAGGTCAACAGTTTTGGGCTCCCCAAAATTCATTCCTTTAGACAACCCAACAACACGTTGGAAGTTAGGGCAGATCCAATTCAAGCGGCCCATGCATAGGGCCCCGTCAATTGTGCACTACTCGGCTGCCATTCCTCAATCCCATATATAATCTCCTGGGCCAGATCAACCCCCATGGACCTGGCTTGGTAGTGATTAGCCTACCTCGCTCCCTAACTTATTTAATACTATGTCGTTGAATGGTGGTTGGGTCATGGACACTGAAGCAACTGATCATGTTCACAGCAACATAGGTATTCTCAAATCCGTCTCTAATAATCATCATTATCATCAATCTATTTATGTTGGTAACGGTTCTGCAATACTTGTCGTGACATCGGGGCATACTACTTTTCCTATTCCAAATACTTACCGGACCCTTCATTTACCAAATGTTCTCATCACACCTAATATTGTAAAAAACATGATATATGTTCGCAAATTTACCACTACAAACAATTGTCCTATTAACTTTGATCCTTATGGTTTCACTATTCTTGATTATTAGACTCGTCGTTCTCTCATCCGTTGTGATAGCAAAGGATCTCTGTATCCTATCACAAGCTCTACAAGTCATGCCTTCATCTCCACCTCGTCATCTACTTGGCATCAACGGACCGGTCATCCAGGAGATCAATTCTTGAAGCATTTATTTTCTAATAGTTCTATTTCTTGTCCTTTACCAAAAAATAATGTTTCTTGTCAAGCTTGTCATCTTGGCAAACACACTAGACTTCCTTTTTCTTTGTCTGAATCTATTGTTTTTGCACCTTTTGAGATTATTCATTCTGATGTTTGGACTTCTCCAATTACTAGTAATGGTGGTTTAAATTATTCTGTCTTATTTCTTGATCACTTTACTCATTATCTTTGGGTTTATCCTATTAAGCATAAATCTAAAGTATATCAAAAATTCTTACACCTCTCCAACATAATAAAAAATCAATTTGGTGGCACTATCAAACAACTTCAATGTGACAATGGAGGGGAGTATAACAATAAACCCTTCCATGACTACCTTATATTTCATGTCATCATCTTTCGCATCACATGCCCTCACACCTCTCAGCAAAATGGAAGATCTAAATGCATGATTCGAACTACCAATAATATGATGCGTACTCTTCTTTTCCATTCTCACCTCCCTCCATCCTTTTGGCCAGAGGCTCTCCACATGGCAGCCCATTTACTCAATATAATTGCTACTGCCTCCATTTCCAATGGCACTCCTCACTATCGCTTTTTTAGGCATCGCCCTACATATGATCACTTGTGTGTGTTCAGTTGTCTTTGCTTCCATCACCTTCATGCTACTTATGAACTCCAACCTCACTCCACATCGTTCATTTTTCTTCGATACCCCACTCTTCATTGTGGTTTTTGATATTTCGATCTCTCCACTCGAAAGATCATCATCTCGCGTCATGTCACATTTGACGATTATATATTCCTCGACATCTCTCCAAACCATCATCAAATACTTCACCCCACTCCAATCCCCACTACCACTACCACTCACACTAACCCCCTACCCTTACACCCCTGCCTGGGGCCGGACCCACCTCTATTCCTTCGACTTCCCCTCTTTCTCTTCCTAATAACCCCCTCCCTCTCCCACTCGCCACATGCACACTAGATCTAGAAGTGGCATTGTGAAACCCATTGATCGCCTTAATCTTCATTCCACCTCCATTGCCTCTGTCCTAAGGTCACAGATACAGGCTTTGAAAAATCCACATTGGCATAAAGCCATGAACGAGGAATATAATGGTCTTATTACAAACGAGACTTGGGTTCTTGTTCCACGTCCACCATAGGCAAATATGGTTAGTTATATGTGGTTGTTTAAACAAAAGTTTAATGTTGATGGTTCTTTATCTCTCTCTAAAGCGTTTTTAGTGGAAAATTGTCGTAGCCAACAATAAGGCATTGACTGTGATGATACTTTTAGTCTGGTTGTCAAACCGGAAACTATACGCATTGTTCTCAGCTTGGCTATCTCTCGACACTGGCCTATTCATCAGCTTGATGTGAAGAATACATTTTTTTGCTGTCATCTCCAAGAGACTGTCTACATGTATCAGCCACCTGGTTTCCGAAATCCCTAGCATCCGGACTATATATGTCATCTTCAGCGATCCTTATATGGCCTAAAATAGGCCCCGTGGGCATGGTATCAACGGTTCGCGTAATACGCTTTACACATGTGGTTTCTGCACAGTCTCACAAATTCATCTTTGTCCATATATCATCATGGTACTGATATTGCTTATGCTACTCGATCGTCATAGGGTCTATTTCTCTCTCAGAGAAAATATTCCTCTGAGATCATCATTCGGCCTAATATGCTTCCGTGCAATCCAGCTTGTATGCATGATGATATTACACATAAGATGGATGACACCGGTCCTCCTATTGTCGACCCATCCTTCTACCGCAGTCTCGCTAGAGCTCTTCAATACCTCACTTTTAGTCAATCAGACATTGCTTTTGCAGTTCAACATATTTTCTTTTTCATGCACGACCCACGGAAGCCACATCTACACTCCCTTAAATGCATTCTTTGCTACATGAAAGGGACTTTGGACCATGGCTTACAGTTACATGTCTTAGCATCTTCTGAGCTTCATGCCTATTCGGATGCTGACTGAAGCAGATGCCCAATATCTCTTCATTCTACATCTAGTTACTATGTTTTCCTTGGGATAATCTTATCACATGGTAGTCTGAATGACAGGGGGTCATTTCTTGGTCCATTGCAGAGGCATAGTATCACAGTGTAGCAAACGTCGTTGTTGAGACGTGCTAGGTTCTCAACTTACTTTGTGAACTTTGATGTCTGCCCACCAAAGCCACTATTAGCTAGTGTGACAATATTAGTTCGGTTAACATGACTTCGAACCTAGTTCAACACCAGCGCACGAAACACATTGAGATCGATATTCACTTTGTTTCAGATCTGGTAGCTCGAGGATAAGTTAGAGTTTTTCACGTGCCCTCTTCTGCTCAGTATGCAGACATCTTCACCAAAGGTCTTCCGACTCAGCTATTCAGTGATTTAAATACTATTTTGAATCTTTGGAACTCTCCTCCCGATCAAACTATAGGGAATGTTAGAGGATACGTATTTATAATCTCTATTAATTAGAAGGTGTAAATGGTGTCCCAATTATTCATTAATCGCTTTCATGATTGCACCCTCTATAAAGCGACAAAAAGAATGATGCAAGAGAAGAGCATTTACATGGTTAAAATGATATTGAAGTCCTGTGGTAAGAATCATAAGTTGAAGATCTTTTTGTGATTTTCAATATTAACCACACCTTCATTACATTCATTGCTAGACAGCCTTAAGTGTCAACCAATCCTAATTGAAACGCTCTAAATTCCCAAATAAATTTTTCATTTTTAAAACCACACAAAACATAGTTTCATATTTCTTAAACCCAAATTTATAAGTTGTTCAAAACACAAGACAACAAAATGTTTGACAATATCTCAGAATCCTCAAAACATAATCTCAAGTTGGTGTATATAATCATGTCGGCGCCTTCCCACGATCCTGAGAGGTACCTGAAGCACATTTCACACAACACTGCAAGCACAAAGATTAGTGAGTTCCCAAAAATACCACACACAAATAATTAGCCTATCATGGCTATATCACACACAAATAATTAGCCTCCGGTCTCACAAAACGGGTTGGACTCTCCAGTTCGCTATCTCAGTGAGGACCCTCTGGTCTCACAATTCGGGTTGTACCCTCCAGTCCTAACTCAACGAGGCACAAAATAATATACAACATAAATCGCAAAGACTAAATACATGATATCATATAACTCAACATAAGCACATAAGACCCTCCGGTCAATAACTCTAATAAGACCTTCCATTCATACAGTATTACCACGCATGTAAATATAGTGAGAAGACTCACTTTTTAAGTAAGCCAGTATGTCTCGTACTCAACAGTAGGCCTAGACTCCACCTACATAAATCATAATCATTTTTAATTAAAAATTTATAATAAAAACTCCAAGGATGTTAAACTATTCCTTTACTAACTCTCAAAAAGGGTGAAAGACCACTTTACCCATCCATGGTCTCCTAAGTCCATAAGATCAAACCCTAAAAGTCAACGGAAGTCAACCCTCAAGTCAACAGTCCATGTTGAACCAACTCTTCAAGTGTGTCTATGTGACTCGCCAAGTTCCTTTTGTCCTCAGAAAAGTCAGGAAAATCCAACTCAACTCATCGAGTTCTCTCACCAACTCACCGAGTTTGTAACATGTCCAGACTATCGAGGAAACCCTAACTAACACATCAAGTTGGCTCACCAACTCGTCGAGTTCCTTCAAGCCATTCTCTTTTTCAGATGTCTTTAAGCAAGACTCATGCCCCAAACTCTAGATATAGCCTCCTATGGCTGAAATACCACGTAAATATGCAAGTTTTACGTCCATGCATGACATTTAGGTCTAAGTTTTCCAAACCAAAGCTCAACAAAAGGGTTTAAGGTATGGAAGTTGGCCAAAATAGAATAAAGCTCGAGTCTTTAGGCCTAAAGGGCCTAATAATGTCTAGATCTGAAGTCTTGGCTTCAAGGTAAGCTCAAAGCCAATAAGGACCCAAGGGAAATGCTAAAAATGGCCATAACTCTCTAATGGAGATATCTAATTAACAAACAAGTGATCAAGTTAGTGGCTTTTCACCTCCAAATGACCGCTAACACTGAAAGAATGTCGGATCCAAGGACTCATTCTCATTCCAAGACTTTTGCTCCTCAAGCTCCTTCAAAGAATGCACTCAAAACACACTCTTAGCCTCTCTCTCTCTCTCTCACGGATGATAATAGCTCGATTAGGTGATGAGGGAAGTGGGGTAAAGGACTTAAGGTCCTTTAAATAGGGTGCAAACCTTGAAAATTAAGGTTTTCTCAATCAGCTCCTACTCGTCAAGTTGGGTCCTCCAACTCGTCGAGTTGACTCTAAACCCGTGCGGCTATCTAAATTTCTCCTCGACGAGTTGGGGCCTCCAACTCGTTGAGTTTCCCTGTCAAAATGAACATAAATTAGTTCAATTGTATACCTGGGAGACGTGATATTACACTAATACTTTTGTATCTAAGATATAAATCACATATTGATTGGTCTTGTTGTTGACATTTATTGAGAATGGACCTAACCAACTGATATTGGTGTGCCAGATCAACAATGTTTTTTGTTTTCTAGAATATCCCAAATATCTTCCCCTTAACATATAGCCCATATTGTTGATATATTTTTAACGTGTATAATCCGCCATGCAGCATCTTCTAGAACATTCATCCATGTCATACAACTCATGAGCATTAGCAAAACACATGATGGAGCACCTTGTGCCATAGTGGAGCATCATGATGTACAAGTGGTGCATCATGAACACTAATGGGCCAACAACCATCATGGTGGCACAACTTGGTGTAATCCTTGAGCAATATCAACTTCATAGCATCCTTTAACGATCTTAACATCATAGAAGACTTTATACGATACTTGGCTCGTCAAAGACCAAAATGGTCCAACTTGAGCCATCATGGTGCAATAGGAACTCCATGGCGCAACATCTCCAGATGGCACAACAGCAACTCCATGGCGCAACATCTCCAGATGGTGCAACAAGGAATAAGGATGGTGCAAGAGGCTTCAAGTGTAGTGCAAGAACATCAAGATTGGAGCAACAACATCACCATGGTGCAATAGGCACACGCATGGCAGAACAAGTTCATGCATGGCGCAACAACAAGCCTCATGTTGCAAGAGTGAACATGATGGCGCAAGAGAGAGTGTCATGGTGCAAGAGCATCACTCTTGGCCCATCCCTTTATCATATGGCACAACAAGGTTCCCATGTTTCTCCATATCACTCCAAACTGCTCCAAACTTTTTCCAGTTTCTACAAACCCCTTCTGTATGATCTGTTCCTTTGGCACTTGATCCATTCCTTTGTTAGTCGATCCATTCCTTTCTCAGATGATCCGTTCCTTTGTCACATGCTTCATGAACCCCAAATTCTCCATTTAGTTCCAAGTGCTCCAAATTCTCCATTAACATGATCTAAATGCTCGAGTCACATTTAACAATCTCCACCTTGACTTGAGCATCCTCTAAACGCCACCTAGAACAAGAACATCCTCTCCCTTCCTGTCATTCATCCCCGAAGGGACCTACCTCTTGCGAACATCAACCAAGTCCATGAAAAGCTTGAACTTCTCCGTGGGCAATGACTTTTTCAACATATATGTTGCGTTGAACTTCGTATCAATCTTTAGTATTGAAAACTTGTCGCCTTCCAGAATATCCCGAATGAAATTCAGCCTGACATCAATGTGGCTTTGTCTTCTCGTGGTAGACAAGATTCTTTGCAAGACTCAAAGCACTTTGACTGTCACAATATAATACAAACTTCTCCATCCTCAAACCAAGAATCTAAATAATCCCTTGCAACCATATCTCCTCCTTTATTCCTTCCGTCATGCACATGTACTCAGATTCAGTTATCGACAAAGCAACAATATCCTTTAATGTTGACTTCCATGTGATGGCTCTGAATAAAGTGAATATGTAACACGTATGTGACATATGATTCAACATGTCACCACCATAATCAGAGTCAGCATATCCCTCCAAGTCACTCTTCTTAATTGCTCCATACACTAAGCAAACATCCGTCGTTCCCTTCAAGTATCGCAATATCCACTTTACAGCCTCCCGATGAGTCTTCCCTGGATTACTTATAAGCCTACTAACCACACTAACTGCATGAGCCAAATCAGATCTGGTACAGACCATAGCATACATAAGACTTCCAACAACACTTGAGTATGGAACCCTGCTCATGTACTTCTTTTCCTCATTAGTAATGGGTATAGTGTTTGGACCATGTTTAAAGTGAGCCGCCAAAGGAGTTCCAATTGGCTTGGACTGATCACAATTGAAAGAATGCAGAACTTTCTCAATGTACCTTTGTTGAGAAATACATAACGGTCCTGATCTTCTGTCCCTTTGAATCTCCATCCCCCGTATCTTCTTTACTGCTCCCATATCCTTCATCTCAAACTCATTCTTAAGGGTCGCCTTCAATTCATTTATTCCAACCATGTCTTTAGCTGGGATGAGCATATCATCAACATATAGCAACATATATATATATATATATATATATATATATATATATATATATATATATATATATATATATATGTAGGAATCTAGTGACGATTCCTTTGAGTAAACACAATTGTCAAAGTGGTTCCGAGTGTAGACATTTGAGATCATAAATGAATCAAATCTCTTGTACCATTATCTTGGAGACTGCTTCAAAACATACAAGGATTTCTTCAACAAACATACACGATCCTTCTTAGAATCAAGGAACCCTTCTGGGTAGGACATATAAATGTTCTCTTCTATGTTCCCATGAAGAAATGCAGTTTTCTCATGAAGTTGTTCAAGCTCCAGATCAAACGCACTCACCATATCCAAAAGAACTCGAATTGTCTTGTGCTTCACGACTGGTGAGAACACCTCGTGATAATTAATTCCTTCTTTCTAAGAGAACCTTTTTTCCACCACTCTTCCCTTGAACCTATATGGTTCAACTCCTGGTATCCCTTCCTTCTTGTTAAAGATCCACTTGCATCCTACTGGCTTTGCTCCATTTGGTAATGGAACAAGATCCCATGTTTCATTCTTCTCTAAAGATTTCATTTCTTCATTCATGGCCATCAACCAGTCATTTTCTTCTTTACTCATTATAGCCTCTTTATACAATTGAGGCTCTTAAGTGTCAATGTCTTCTCCAGTTGATAAAGCAAAAGCAATTGAGTCAAGTTCACCTAAATTCACACATCCCACATATCTATCAGTTTGTCGAGTAACCCTCTTCGATCTTCTCTTTGCTATATATTCAGAACCATCATCCTTCCCGACATCAGCACCACTGTATGAAGATCCCATGGATTGCTCATGGGTTTCATCTTGTCCAAGTTGTTCATCGCCGCCTTGTTCTTTGTCTCTTATAACAACTCTCTCTGTAGTTTAAGTTGCAAACTCCACCTTATGGCTAGCACCCTGATCTTTGTTCCCTGCTTGAATTGTATCACCTACTCTCTGGTTACCCATGGCAGATTCGTCACAGGTCACATCTCTGCTCATGATAAATTTAGGAGTTCTTCCATCTTCTATACACCATAGTCGGTAACCTCTTTACTCTTGTCGCATATCCTAGAAATATGCACTTCATTGCCCTTTTCAAAAATTTACCATCATTCACATGAGCGTATGCGAGGCATCTAAATATACCTAAACCAAAATAGTCAGAGTTTTTCCCATACCATACCTCTTAAGGAGTATTCAAGTCTATTGCAGTTGATGGTGATCTATTCACCAGATAGCAACCAGTGTTAACTTTCCCCTCCCCCCATAATTGATTGGATAAGTTAGCAAATATTTGCATGCACCTAACACGACGCATGAGTGTTTGGTTCATTCGTTCTGCCACTCCATTTTGCTATCGTGTGTGACGTACAGTGTGATGCCTCACTATACCTTCTACCTTGAATAAATTATCAAAGGAGCATTGCAGAACTCCAACCTATTGTTTGTCCTCAAAGTCTTGACCTGTTTTCTAGTCCTTTTCTCAACCATGGTCTTCCACTCCTTGAAATTTCCAAACACCTCATATTTCGTCTTTATAAAGTACAACCAAACCTTCCTTAAATAATCATCAATGAACGCCAGACAGTATGAGCATCCTACTTGAGACTTCACTGGTGCAGGACCCCACATATATGAGTGAACATACTTTAGGATTTCCTTTTGCGTGTTAACCGGTACCAAACTTCACTTTGCGATTCTTTCCCTTGACGTAGGCTTCACAAAAAAATTATCTTTCCAGTAGCCTCTCCACCAAGTAGTCCTTGTTTACTTAGAACTGGCATGCCCTTCTCACTCATGCGCCCCAACCTACGATGCCACAACTCTGTCGTGTCATAACCTTCATTCAAGGATTAGGAGATAGCCACTGTTCCCATAACCGGACTGCCTTCTAGGATATAGATCAATCCACAATTCATCTTCCCTTTCATTATAACAAGAGAACCTTTGGTGACTTTGACCCCAGTCACCTTCACCAACGTACCTCATCACATTCTCAGCCGATATGCCAATAGAAATTAAATTCTTCCAAAGTTCTAGAACATACCAACAATCTAACTTCCTCACAATACCATCGTGCATCTTGATCTGCACCATGTCACTACGTTTGATACTGCTCACCCAATCATCACCCATCTTGACTATGTCATCCCACTCTTTGAAGGAGTCGAACCAGTCATGATTATACGTCATGTGATAGGATCCTCTAGAATCTAAGACCCAAGCATCAACAAAACTTGATGTACATACAGTCAGTACATCACCATCGTCCCCTTCATCATAACTTTCTTGAACCATAACAACAGTGTTATTGCTGCTTGATTCACTCTTGGACTTCCCATTCTTCAGTTGTGGAGAATTTTGCTTGAAGTGCCACTTCTCCTTACAGTTCTAACATTTCATCTTCAATGAACCTTTCTACTTCAATTTTGAATGTGATCTCCCTATGTTTCCCCTTTCATCTCTTCTGTCCTCCCTATCCTGGCAAACAAAACGGAACTGGACACCTTCTATCCAGCTGGAACTTTTCTTTTCAGTTCCTTGGACATCAAAATGTCCTTCACATCATTCATAGTGATCGTTATCCTACCATAGAGTTGTTGGGTTTTGAGCATTCTAACACTCCTAAGTGTACATGCAACCCTAAATACCTTGGATCTATGTTTTCTTTATTATACATGCAAATATGAACTTTCCAAGGTATTCATCCTAACTAGCATAATAAAATTGATTCATATGAATATATCAAGTTAGAATTACATACATCTTTGATGTAGAATGTCTTCATGAAGCTTGAGTGCCTAGTGCCCTAAGTGTGACACCTTAAATGGTTCATACAACACCAAATACCCTTGGAATAGATTAGAGAGAAATCCACACTTCATGAAAACCGACTAGCCCTTTCACATATATTCTAGTGCCGATTTTGTCAACAATAAGATGCTTATATAGTTAGTGACAATTATGGTGAACCCTAATTGTCATGGCTTTCCATTTCCTTGGATCCATGGGTTCAAATATACCATGGAGCATCTTATGGGTTTTAGCCCAACTTGACAATCCATGGAGCACTAACCCACTATACAAGTATGGATGATTTACACAATCAACCCATATATTTAATTAGTCTTCTTTTGATCACTTAATTAATCCTAGGCTAATTCTTGATCAATACTAATTAAATAATCTTATTAAAATATTAGAACTTATAATATATTAACAAACCTTAAGTGTTATTTCTCTCATTATAGTCTATCCAAATGCATGATGCCATGCAACCCAAATGGACCATGCCGGGTCGGGTCAAGTCTTACCAATTATAGTTATGGACTTAAAAATTAATCCAACAAGAGCATGGTATCAACGAAATTCTCATATAAGATAGGAAGAGAACATAAGGGAATGAGCTCTTGATCTTCATCTTCAATCTTCACGTCAACACCTTGTAGATCCAAGATGATGAGATTGAAATTATCCATATGATCTTTCACTTGGGTACTTTCGGACATTCTGAGAGTGTACAACCTTTGCTTCTAATACAACTTGTTCGCCGATGATTTGTTCTCGTACTTGTCATAAAGTTTATCCTAGAGCCCAGAAGTAGTTGTTTGATTTACGGCCTCCCTCAGTACTTCATCTGTTAAGCCCAACAGAATGGCATTATGTGACTTCATCACAATGTCCACCTTCTTATCAGCCGCAATGTCCTTTGGCAGTTTTGCCTCTCCTTCCGATGCCGCCATACATCCTTGTTGAACCAGAAGAGCCCTCATATTCACCTTCCTCAAAGTGAATTCATTTGAACCATTTAACATCTCCAAATAAAACTTGTAAGTAGACATCTCCAATCACAGGAATACAAATCGCAACTCTGATACCACATGTTAGGAAGTAAAACGGATAACTAGAAAAACTATAAGCATACAAGACACAATATTTACGTGGTTCAGTGAAGGTGACCAACATCTATGGATAGGAGGGGAGAATCATTTTATTTTAGAGCTCTCAAACAGAGGTTACAAGTACAATTACACAGAGATTCGCCTATCACTCTAGAATTCAACAAACAAAATGACCTAGCATGCATCCCTACTTATACTTGAGGGATCAGACCTAAAACATTAATGGGCCAAGCCTATTAGCCCATAGGCCCATGAAAGGTGTCAACCAATCACAATCCGCCATGCATCATCTTTAGGAACATTCATCCATGTCATACAACTCATGAGCATTAGCAACACACATGATGGAGCACCTTGTGCCATAGTGGAGCATCATGATGTACAAGTGGTGTATCATGAACACTAATGGCCCAACAACCATCATGGTGGCACAATATGATGTAATCTTTGATCAATACCAACTTCAGAGCATCATAGAGGACTTCATAGGATACTTGTCTCATCAAGGACGAAGACGGTCCGACTTGCGCCATCATGGCACAACAACATCTCCAGATGGCGCAACAATGAATATAGATGGCGTAAGAGGCTTCAAGTGTGGCGGAAGAACATTAAAATGTGAGCAACAACATCACCATGGCGCAACAGGAACATGTATGGCCCAACAAGGCCATGCAAGGAGCAAGAACAAGCCTCATGGTGCAAGAGTGAACATGATGGTGCAAGAGAGAGTGTCATGGCGCAAGAGCATCACTCTTGGCCCATCCCTTTATCATATGGTGCAACAAGATTCCCTCGTTGCTCCATATCACTCCAAGTGCTCCAAACCCCCTTCTACATGATTTGTTCCTTTGGCACTTGATCCATTCCTTTGACAATCAATCCATTCCTTTGTCAGATGATCCATTCCTTTGTCACATCCTCCATGAACCTCAAGTGCTCCATTTAGTTCCAAGTGCTCCGAATGCTCCATGAACATGATCCAAATGCTCAAGTCACATTTAACACCTACTTTTTGTATTATAGTAAGATTCTAGTTTTATTAGTATAAATAAGGTTAATGTTTGGGATGTTCAAGTTAACTTTTTCCAACAATAAAGTTCACAAAGTAATTCGTTGCTCTTGTTCTTTTCTTCTTCTTTGTTCAGTCCATGCCTTGGGCACCAAGGTAATATCAACTGGTATACCTACACTCTCTTCTCTGTTATCTCTACTTACCGTCATTGCTCTCTATTATCTCTCTTTCATGTCCTCTCTTCTATGTGAGCGGTGGTCGACGGTTGTGACATTGCTTTAATGGGAGTGCCGACGGTTTGATTTTAAAGGTGGCGGTGACAGTAAGGTTTGGTGGATTTAGTTCCAGGTAAGATAGAGGATTTTTATGCATTTGATATGTCTGGAATTTTGGAATGTTTGTAGCATTTTGATTAGATTTTATTTCTCTAGATTTTTTGTGCTCACCGGAGCTGATAAAGGAGATGGTTGTGATCAGGATTTCAGTAAAGAAGGGACAGAGTAGTCCGTGAAGTTTAGAGAGGTGGGGGTGCTCCACAGATTTCTGATTACCATGTTCCCTGAAGGGGAGGGGGTGGAGACCGGAGTTAGGAAAGGGTGGTGGGACCCAATGAGTTTTGCTTACAATTATATTAGTTATTAAAAATATGGGAAAAATATAGCGAGGTTAAAATTGTCTTTTCATGTTTATCAGGGATCAAAACCCAAACAAAAACAAACTAATGAGATTGTACGTGTGCAAAAAAAAAAGATAAGGACCAAACATGAAATTTTAGCAAACCACAAAAACAATTTCAGTACCTTATTCCTTAATAATAGTCTTTTCAAACAAGAGGCAAATCTTGGACTTGTTCAGTTCATGGATTTATGAAATACTAGGCGTAACCTCACACGTTGCGCAAGAATGCATTTAAGTGGTTAAAATAATTATGGAAAAAATAGAAATATGTTGAAATTTACGTTTTTATTCATGTTTTGTGCATTAACCGAATTATCAAATAATATGAAAATCCATCAATTTATATTTTGATACTATCTAATATAGTCGATACCTTATAAACATTAGTTTACTTTTATAATATCTAATATATATATATATATATATATATATATATATATAATAAGTTTTTGTATAACATTAATATAATCTAATTTTCTTATGTCTGATAATATTTTTTGGATAAAATAAGAAATAAGTTGTTTTGAATGAGCTATTAATAAATAATATTGAACTAATAAATTTTGTATTACACACTTTATATTACACCAAAACATCCAACGTTTCATATATGAACTTTCAAATATTAAACATTGAAAGATGTCATACAAAATATATCATTATACATAAATGTCATCAAGAATTATAAAATAAGTCGATTAGTAAATATGATATTTAATTTTAATTACATATTTTGCAAGGTGTACGTTTGACTTTATGTTGGTGCGCCGAGAATCCTCTTCCTTAATTTGTACCTAAAAAATTAAGGTGAATAGGAATATAAAATAAATATTACTAAGCATTAATATAAATAATTAAAAATACTATGTGGATCTCCTACCACCAGTTAAAGACAACATACCTCTCTAGTGGTATCGATTCTTATGTGAAATTGAAATAGTCATTCTATGTACACCTTATTTTTCTAATTACATAAACAAATATGAGTAACCAATCATAAAAATGTTATCTTTATGTAGGAAAAATATTTTAGTTAACTAATAAATTAAATAATATAAGTTTAAGATTTAGGAGTTTCAAAACATTAATATTTTTATTAATCAATCAATTAAGTAACACATGTTGAAATTTTTACAATCATTATTAAAAAGCATTTGAAATATTAGATTTTAAATGAATTTTGGTTGAAGTGTTTTGACCTGTATTATATATATATATATATATATATATATATATATATATATATATATATAGAGAGAGAGAGAGAGAGAGAGAGAGAGAGATGGAAAGTATAACATATATATGAGTTTTAATTAATTATCTTTTTGAAACGGTACAATTACAAAATAAAAAAACATATCTAAAATATTTTCGACATCACCCGATATAAGATATGATCAATATATTAACGATTACACCACAATATACAACGACTGTATTACAATAATAAAAAAACGAAGAAAATATAAAAACAAATTAGTATAACAAACTTACAAATTAAAAGTTCTAATATAATAGCATATCTCCAAAATTGGTCATAAGACCTCAACCCAACACAAAAACCTTAGGTTTGTTTTCTTTCTGAAATTTGTATATGATTTGTATGCATATCTTCCCAAAAAATTGACCTTTTTATAATAAACTTTTCACTAAATGCTAATTAAACATAATATAAGTTATAAAACTTTTGAATGTTAAATCATAATTAAGAAAACTTTTGAGTTGCATTAATTAAAAAAATGGGTTTCAAATGAATGTAGTTTGAGGAAGTTAAAAATGGGATTTCGAATGCATGAGATTCTAGAAAAAAATGATAGCTTTACAAATATGTATGATATGATAAGCATCAATAAATTTGAAGATTGAACTGGAGTACTGTAGTTTACCAATATGAATTTGAGAGAACTATGATTATGGTAGTTTCAACGTGTATAAATGTACAAATAAAGCATCTCACGGCTTTAGTAAAGAGGATGCCAAGGGAGGAGACAGTTACCGTCTATGGGATATAATTTTATTTAGAGAAATCAAAGCCAAATCAAATATCTTCTTATTTTTTTTATTACCATCTTCATATATTTAAGATTATGACACTTGTTTAACAAAAATTCATCATCTAAAAATGCTAAGAGGATACTTAATTTCTCTTTTATTTATGGTAAGCGTCTATTCTGGAAAAAAAAATCATTTCATGCATAGTTTTCTTGTTTGACATAAATATTTGAATAAATTCCCAAAACACGTGAAAAAAATATTCTTTGTAATCATTCATTAAATATATTCATATACTTTAGATATGCAATAATGCAAAAGAATGAGTTATCAAATATAATGTTTTAAAGGCAAATGAATGAAGCATATAAATTTATTTGCCTGCAGTGGTTTTGGATAACCAAATCAGATGGGAAGAAATGTTTTATGCTTTCACCAGAGTCAATACAACGAGGTTTCAACCCATATCCTTTACACCCTCTAATCGAATCCAGGTCCTCTTGCTTCTCTTTATCTCTTTCTCTTGTAACATGCATGCAAACTAAACCACTAGCTCTTCTTTACTTAATTGCATTTATTTTATTAAAAACTAATTAGTAGTATCCCTTTTAAAAATAACTCAATATGATCATTCACATGTATTATATTCAATATATAACCCAATTTATATGTACTTCATTTTTATATTTAAATATAAAATGAATTTAGTTAAGTGAAATAATTATAAGAAATGGAATTGGAAAATAAAATATGTTCTCAAATTAATGTTTTTTCCAAGCAAATATATCATATACATTTACACACCATATATATATATATATATATATATATATATATATATACTAGTCGTTTACCCGCGCTAAACACCGAACGGCAAAGAGTTTCTTTCGGAAGATAGTTTTAATGTGATGATTAGTTTCCTTTAGACGTTAGTTATTCATTGCGGCCATTTGGTAGACTATTTTGTGTCGAATAGTTCATTTCAACGCATAGTTTCTTGCTAGGAGCATAGTCATACAATACGACAGAAGTTGAGTCTACATTTGGAATTTCATCTAATAGTTCATACTTGATTTTACAATATATAAATAACAACAATCTGCAATCATGTAATTTTGTGCATTTATAACATGTCCAATATATAAACTACACCAATCTGCAATCATGTTGCTTCATCTGCTAGCTCCGCAATCATGTTGCTTCCATCTAATAGCGAGTGCAAATATTCCATCAGATAGCGAGTGCAAATATTCCATCAGATATAAGTTATTTTTGTCATCTTCCGCTTCATCAAATAGCGAGTGCAAATATTCCATCAGATATAAGTTATTTTTGTCATCTTTCGCTTCATCAAAATTGTAGTAAACTTTTTGTTCGCCAGAAAATCGTTCGATCAACTTATTATTAATCTCATCAACACTTTCATTTTTAGTTGACAATATTTCCCTCGAAATGATAAAATTTGAGTCGGCACCGTTGGATTGCAAAGAAGGAAATATTGCATCAATCAGAGCTTCCACTGAATTAGGTTTATTAGTGTATGGAATGGACATGTTATCATGTATACGAATAAAGGAATCGTCTAATGTTTCCTCATTTCCATCACCGACTCGTAATAAAAAATCAGAAAACCATTGGTCATTTACTTCTCTGATGTTAATATCTAATCGAAGCCTTTTAACTGATGCCCATAGAGGTGACATTCATAAGCTAGAGTACACAATTTGTGCTCGAGTGCCACGTCTCACGACCATAAACACTTGTCTAAAGTCACCTCCCATAACCATTTTCTTTCCATCGTAAGGGAGCTTCTCGTCTGTGATGTCTTGCATTGTCCGATCAACTACTTCTACCCCGCCTACCTCTTAGCCAATGCTGCTTCATCCCATATGATTACCTTTGCCTCACAAAGTAGTTGAGCCTTCCTGCTTTGTTTAGTGATCTTGCACATCGAGTTATTATCAAGATTGAGGGGAATTCCAAATCGTGAATGAGCTGTTCTCCCTCCTGGCATGTTGTTAGCCGCAACACTTGACGTGGCAATTGCAAGTGCAATAAGACCATGGACACGAATATTGGCCAACAAAGCTTTGTACGAAAATGTCTTTCTAGTTCCACCGGGACCATCTATGAAGAACACACCCAGAATATTTTCATCCACATGCCTCATTATCTCATCATATGCAAACTTCTGGTCTGGATTGAGAGAGTCCCACACAAGTAAGTCTTCATTTTCCACATTTATAGAGTATTCTTCTTGCACCTCAAAATAGCCTCTTGATTGTAAATTGATGTGTGAATTGACATTTGGAAGGTCATAATCACTAAGCTTTTTACTCATAGATTCTAGGAAGAATCTAATGTCGATGAGGACCATATTTTGCACTCGTTCGACACATCCATATTGTTTCCTATAATCTTCAGAAAGAGAATCATAGTGGTCATTCCATAACTTGCGAACATTTCCTGGTTCACAAAAAATCAGCATCGTCGCAAATAACCTTCTAAGTGCGCTAGAAAATTAAAATAAGGAAGCCTCTACAAGACATTGTGATAAATTATCATCGGTCTCTATTAAATTTCTTTCAAGAGCTGCTTTTCAAAATGTAGGGTGTAATACACCATTGGCTGTGTATAAATCTTCAAAGCAGGTAGGCCCAGTAATATAACATATAAGTAGGCATAGGTAGTATCTCTCTCCTTCAGCTAGATTAGCATAAACAAGTCGACCAATCATTGATTTATGCTCCCTGGTCCTCCAACAATGGTTGCTCCGATTCCATGTAAAATGTTTGGGAAAATCCTTATACAAATATTTTCTCGCATTGGAATCTTCTTTATTCTTCTTGAAAAATGTTGTCAACATTGAATTTTTTCCTTTCTCCCTATCAACAATGTCTTCCATTCTGTCACCATCTTTGAACCTAACCAACTATTGATTCGGGAGATGTATTTGCAAGGCCATCACACAAGGGTGGTTTTTGAAAGAGGAAAGCTAAAAACTCGTCATAATGCCTCAGGAGGGGATACATAATGTGCATCTTGAAACTTTCGTATCTCATTAATAACAATATTTTCTTGGTCTTTATCAATATGGATAACTTGTTTGTCATGGCCCTTATAAACATATTTGAAGAGGTACTTCACAGACTTTATACTCGATCAAACCTCAACGTTGATATGACAGTTAAACATCAATAACAACTTTGGGTTGTATAGATCCACCCATTTGTTATCCAATGTTGTATTTCTTACAGTCGCCTCAATTCCATTATTTCTCTTTCTATATAATGGATATGAGTCCTCTCCTTGTGATGTCTTTTCATTCAATTGCCTAGGATATCTGAAACGACATATTTTTGGAAGACCCTACATACATGGACTTTTTTCTCGTAAGCTACCACAAGGACCGTGCATCTTGTGATTTTGACAAAATCATGCATTTCAGGAAAACTTATTGTGTCAGGAATTTCAACACACACAAGTTTGTCATAATCATCTGGATTATTCATCTTATATCCAGGTGTCATTATTAAGAGGAAATGTGCATGTGGCAATCCACGCTTTTGAAACTCTATCACATACACATATGACCCCACCACACCGATTATATGTCTCTGTAATAACTGTACCTTGAGATCCTCTAACTTAGCATGAAAAACTCTTGCAACAAGGTCCGGTCGATCTTGAGCTGACTGTCCAGGCAATAACTCATCATCGATTTCTTTCCATTTCGGGTTGCACGTTATTGTAAGAAATATATCAGACCTCCCATCATCTTGAACTAAAGCCATGGCATCCAGAAATCTTCGTCGCATGTCACATGGATCTCCAATGAAACTTGCAGGTAACACAACTCTTTGTCCAACCCTATTTGGTTGAGCCTCACCGGCATTTAAGCAATCAACAACGCCCTGGTATAAATCAACTCTAATTTTGGTTTGGTTCTTTTCAACAAAAACCAAACGTGTAGTCTCAATCTTTATATAGGTATCTACTGCAAACTGCTGGAACAATCTCCTTCCCATCAAAATCACATTATCATTCAACCGTATCTAGAACTTGTAACAATAGTACTCCCGCATACTTACAATATTTCTGCCTTTTTTCAAAGTAGTTTCTGTGATACCATAATTTATGTGAAGAATATAAATTTAATATCCGTATATTTAAGGCAATATCTGTTACATGTTTTAAATATGTAAATGAATGTTAAAGGCGTACCTTCTGAACCTTCATCATTGTCTTCATTGTCACTATGAATTTCATCCATGACAACCCCATATCTTGGTATTTTAGGATGTCATCGAGACTCACCATTGGGAAAGAATAAAGGATACGACAAAGGATCATAACAACCAAAGTGAGGTTGAATTTCAGTACTATAGTTAGACCTCCCATAGAAAAAAATACTTCTTTTATATGCATTGATGTTGTCATTTCCTTCAACCCAAATACCAGTAACCTATGCAAAGGTGTAGTTTAATAAGGTGATTAATATGATATGTATAATAATGAATATGACACATTTAATTTTAAAATGAATAAAGATAAATGTTAATATTTACACCTCAAATGTGGTCGTCATATTCTACACCCTTTGGTCAAGTTCTACCAATGCATTCAAAGTCACTCTATAATTATCAAGTGGTCCTAGATCAGAAAGACGTTTACAACCTCCTTCCCCCATTTCTACTTCAGTTCATCTTCATGGGTCTCCTCACCGGACCAAGTCACAGGTCCACCAGAGAAGAAGGATATTCAGATTAGAGAAGCAGGTTTAGATTGAAAACAAATCGTCTCGATCCATTGATGGCTATCCTCTGCGTATACAACCTCTTTCCCACTATGTACAACCTACTCCGAAACCATCGGTCGAACTCCAACTGTGGTGGCAACACACAAAGGAAGAAGAGATTACGGTGGTGGTTATGCTCGTTCTCGAATCGAAACCAAACATCTCATCCCGATTTCTCAAAACCCTAGCATACGGATAACGATTGAGACATCTTGTTTTCTCTCTCTCTCTCTCACTCTATATATATATATATACATACATACATATATATATATATATATATATATATATATATATATATATATATATATATATATATATGTTGAGACATCTTGTTTTCTCTCTCTCTCTCTCTCTATATATATATATATATATATATATATATATATATATATATATATATACTAGTCGTTTACCCATGTCAAGCGCCAGACGACAAAAAGTTTCTTCCAGAAGATTGTTTTAATGTGATGATTAGTTTTCTTTAGACGTGAGCTATTCATTGCGGCTTTTTGGAAGACTATTTTGTGTCAGATAGTTCATTTCAACGGTTAGTCTCTAGCTAGGTGCATAGTCATACAATACGACAGAAGTTGAGTATACATTTGTAATTTTATCTAGTAGTTCATACTTGATTTTACAATATATAAATTGCAATAATCTGCAATCATGTAGTTTTATATATTTATAACATGTCCAATATATAAACTACACCTATATGCAATTATGTTGCTTCATCTGCTAGCCCTGAATTAAACATCAAATGATTATATAAGATACATATTTGAACAAATTGTAAAATCATAAGTTTTTTATTTTACCTTGTTAATCACATAAAACTTCTTTGTACATAATGTTTGATTTATGGATTTCATCATTATCAAACGTTTTTTCCGGCTTTACTAATACATTGGTATTGACACGTGATACTCCTCTGGATAACGCCACATAAAGTTGGTCATGTGAGAATACCGATTCTGGATAGTAGTTTTCTTTGGTGATTGGTTTCGTTGGACGGATGGTTAAATATATTTTTTTTCTTTCGCGAAATGTCTTATTCAAAAGATATGCAATGCATCAATAAATATATTATATCATATAACATACATTAATTTATAAGTTTTATTTCGATGATTAAAAAAGTCTTATTTTATTTATTTTCATTATTTTTAACTATGACACATAGTTTAATAGTAGATTAAAAGGTTTGTGTGTATTGATATAAAAAAATCAAAATAAATAAAATAAAACTTCTCTAATTGTTTTTTAATATTTAAATAAATATGAAAAGAAAACATAACAACCTATCTAATCGTTATATAAGTAATTATAAAAAATATTTAATAATCATATTATCATAACACCTATATTTTAATATTATACATGTGATGGAAAAACATAATCGATATTATAATGAAAATATTAATTCAACCCTTTTTTTAACCAACAAATATCTTTTTCCAACACCAAATCATGCAACCTTGACAAATTACCTACATTGACAATCTCTTTTTATGGTAGAAAGTATAATAGCAACAATTTTATATGATACCTTGACAAATTATCTATAATGAATTATATGTTGAAGTCTTAAAAAGATCCAACAATACTGAGGAGGCATTTTCAATTATAGAATACTTAAAAAATTAATTATTAGTTAGTTGTTGGGTTTTTTTGTTTAAACGAATGTCTTGAACATTTTTAGTTTTCACTTTTAGGCTTGAACATTTTTAATTGGAGTTTACATATACAAAAAACCGAACAAAAAAGAAAACCAACCTATACAAACATTTACATGTATTCAAACCATTTAGAGATACAATCAATGTAATATCCGAAATGCATTTACATCTCAATAATATCCTTATACAGATAAACATTAACCCAAAAACATGAATATTACAATTAATCAATATCTAACTTGTGCAACATTCATCCTTTTTCATTTATAAAAAAACATTCAAAAACCAAAATGCATTTGGCATTCTAAAATACAACACAAATAAAAATCTTTACCATCTGCACTTGAAACACAAACAACACCTTCACTTCTTTTCTAGAAATCAACAACAAAACACGTTCACTTCTTCATTTTCTGGACTTTAAAATGATCCATCACCAAAACGTGAAACATAAAAAAATATGGGAAAAAATCTAAGGAAACCAAAAAAACACCAGATTAAAGCATTAAATAAAACAAATGTAACAACAAACATCAAATCGATAACTATGTTGCGATATGATAAAATAGTGTAGATAACTAATTAAATTTAAAAAAAAAAAAACTGATGACATTTTATTTCATTTATCCAAATTTCATTGATTTTGACCAAAATACCCTTATCAGTTATCAATTTAATTCCAAAACCTTTTTAACCTCATTTGAACTTTGAGATAATTGATTTTTAACATCACTATAGAAACTCAAACAATTCACCATAATCCTTAATTCTTGTAGACCTACTTCCTATATTTCCTTATTATGACCAAAGTACCCTTTATAAATTAAAAACTTTCAGAACAATCTCATATTAAGAAAAAGTCAAACAAAATTCATTTTATCAAATCAATTATAAAATTAAGAAAAACCCTAATAAACTTCCAAGATCCAATCTGCTTTCCTTTATGGTGTATGCTTTTTATCCAAAGTTATTTTTTTCCCAATCTACAAAAAAGCACTCATTAGATAAGATGATGAAATCCAAATGATGATGAACAAAACCTGAATTAAGATCACAGTAATCAATGAATCAGATAAAAGAATAAACATGTAATAAAAAATCGGTTTTTCAACATGGTCAGTACTTGAAAATTGTCTTTGAACAAAGATCCACTTTCTAATAATCAAAGCATCAATACCAACATAAATAAAGATAAACAACTGTGAAATATATGACAATGTTGCAAGGCATGCCTGAAAAATAAAAATAAGAACATATAGGAAATGGGATTTGCACTTTTGAAAAAGAAAAAGGTGTATGTATAATTGACAGTGACTTGATTTTCCTGTAGAAAATCCATTCTTTTGTTACATGTCCTAAGTTATAAAGGGGCTCCAAAAAACTAATAACATGTTCCCGAGTTCAACTAAGCGAGAGAAAGGAAAGGAAATGGGTGGAAATGAAAAGAAAATAAAAGAAATTGGTGTTCCCGAGTTTCATTAAAGGAGGGAAGTGGAGGGAAATGAGAGGATCACTTTCCATCCTAACTTTCCTTCCGATTTGGGAGGATTTGGAAAGAAATAACAAAATGATTCATTTTCCTTCTACTTCTCTCCAACTCGGGAACACAAAAAAAATTATTTTCCTTTCCTTTCTCTTCTTTTATCTCATCACTTTCTTTCTCTTCTCTTCTTTTCTTTTGTTAAACTCGGGAACGAGGAGTAAAACGCTACTTTCGTTCATTCAAAATTGTAACACCAGATCCCCCTCTTCTTCCTTCTTCATGAAACACGAAAAAATAAGGGAAAAAATAATTTCAGAACCTAAAGCATTTTATTTGCGAAAATGATCATAGAACCTGGATATTTAGGATTTTAGAAGCAATGGTGACTGAGGGGATGCAAACCCTGTTCAGTGGTGCTAAAAACCTTCACAAAGATAAAGTGCTCAAAAGAAAAACAAAATAATGGAGAGATAGATAGATAAAAAATCAAGAAATATGTCTAAACCTAAAATCAATAACTTGTACCTGGTGTTGGCATCGAAAGGGAGAAGTTGCATATGGTTACGAAGGTGAAATTTTAAGAGGAAAATGTGGCCAACAAAACTGATTTTATAATAGAAGGTGGTGGAGATATTGCAATCGATGGTGGTGAAAGCAACGATAAAGCGATGGAGGCGATGATTTATATAAGAACGTAGGGGGAATCTGGATGTACAAAGAGAGATAATTAAAGGAGTTCAATAATTCAAATTTAGTTCCTATAAATCCGATTTTAGCAAAAATTAGTGGTCTATTTATGTTAAATTATGCATAGTTGACTTGTATACCAAGCTTTCAAAGCATAATAAGTAAATATTTTTAATTGATTTCAACTATCACCTCCTCAATTCATGGGGTCGTATTTGGTAAAGATTTATGGTTTGGTTTTCCAAACAAAATTAATAGTAATTGCATTAGATTATGGTAAAGATTCATGCATCTCCTCACCGGACCATGTCACAAGTCCACCAGAGAAGAAGAGGGATATTCAGATCAAAGAAGCAGGTTTAGATCGAACACAAATCGTCTCCATCGACGACTATCCTCTGCATATACAACCTTTTTCCCACTATGTACAACCTACTTTGAAACCATCGGTCGAACTCCAACTGTGGTGGCAACACACGAAGGAAGAAGCGATTATGGTGGTGGTTATGCTCGTTCTCGATCTGAAACCAAACATCACATCCCGATTTCTCAAAACCGTAGCATACAGATAATGATGTAGACATATTGTTTGCTCTCTCTCTCTCTCTCTCTCTCTATATATATATATATATATATATATATATATATATATATATATATGTGTGTGTGTGTGTGTGTGTGTGTATGTCGGATCAAGAGACACACAAAATTGTGTTTGTATTTTGTGTTCTCTGATCTGGACGGAGAACAAGGAAACAAATGACGATGACGGCTCAAGGGTTTCAGGAAAAAAGTAGGTGAGATCAAAGGGAGAGAAACCAATGTGTATATTTTAGGTTTTCAAAAGGATTCACCACCATTTTTTTTTATTTCTGGAACGATTTTGAGATTTCTGGAACAATTTTCAATTTCTAGAATCATTTGGGTGACAAGTTTTTGCTATTTTTTATTTTTTTATTTTCGATTTATGGAGAAAATCGTATCAGGAGACGAAGATAAGGGGTAGATGTACACATTTTCGGTGGTGCTCCATTTTCCGGTGATGGTGCCGATAGTTAAGCGTTCAACTAAAGAGAAAAATATATATATTTTAGGTTTAAAGAATTAAAGTTGGATGGACCCATAATTTTAATTAAAAGATTTTTCAATAATAAAAATTAGTCTAAAATGTTAAAAATAAATAGAAAATGGCATTATAGTCATTTATGTCTTGGAAAGAAATTAAGCGTGTAAATTTAAACTAACGAGGGATGAAACGTGCAACTTTTAACCAAACGATGAACGATCCGAATTAATTTTTGAAAATAGGGACAAAACGTGTATTTTAGCACCTAGATGAAGGAACAATTCATGTAATTTACTCCCACTTTTTATATGTTTTATTTCAAACAATTGAATCAAATTTAACTAAAATATAATTTACTAAATAATAAATATTATAAATAGTTATTAATATATTAAATTGTGTATGGTTCGATTATTCGCGGTTATTAGAAAACTAAAACCATACCGTACTGAAATTTTGTAGTTTTTTGAAATTTAAAAATTGCACCTTCATATTCCGTCTCGATTTTGGTTTATGCGATTTTTTCGATTAATTGTAAATATGGTTGGGTTTTTGGTCAGATCTATTCTCCACCATGAACATCAACACAGCCCATATGAACATCAGTACCACCTCATCCAACCAATCCCCGACCACCTAAAACACCCCCTCCCACCTCATCACGAGTCTCCACCACCACCATAATCATTATAATTTACCACCATTGCTGCCCCCACCTTCCGGTCACCAACACCACCATTTCAACCATCATTGTCTCCTTTCGAAGCACAATCCATAGTTCTATAATCTTCAATTAATGGATTTGGGGAATTTGCAATTTGTGATGAAATAGTTTAGTATCAAGTCCCATAAATCGTAAATTGAACATATTATATCAATGACAAAAATAATTTAAAATTGTAATTCAGTTGCTCATTAATTAATCATACGAAGAACTGGGATATGGTAAAATCAACATAATAAGGGGAACTCACATCAAGTTATCTCTGAATAGTCTTCGGTCGTTAATTTCTTTGGCCTCTGAGACGGCTTTGATCCAGTCAACAAGTATATATCCTCTTCAATCTCACCATAAGGAAGCACAATCGAAAACCTCTACTTCTTTGACTTCCTTAGATCGTTATTGATATGTTTTCATGAAATTCTATATAATATTAAGATATTATTCATTTATCCGCTTTCTTAATTATAAATCATAAAGCATTGTAGTTTATATTAGCCTCGAACTCTAAAGCCCACATCGATGATTGGTTGTGTAAAGGTGATTGCCAATGTGAAAAACTTAATGGAAATGTTTGACGCCTATTAGAAAAAAAAAACATGAGTATGCCACTTCAATAACATTGATTAATGTCATGGAGTGGACGCAGGTGATGAGGAGGATGAGACTTCTTAGACGACTTTGTTGCGGCCACTGTGATGGTTCTTCTATTTGAGCATGTTGTACTGCCATCTTGCATTCATCATCCATGGACAACGTCCATACCGGGATAATCATGCAGAGATAACAAATAAACAGAAAGGTGGAGACATATAGCAAGATACGTAGATTGGATTGGAAGACATAATGTTCATCGAAGATAATGAAGACCATATGTAGGGGCTCACCTGAGGAGGAAACAGAATGCCGTTGGCCGGTTTGGTGGCTAACCAAACCACATGGATATTTTGTTTTCTCTAATAATTTTATAAATCTCAAATCAACATAATACGATATTAATTGGCGATAGTAAATGGTGGTTTTAGGCTGATGGTCAACGATGATTACTTCCCTTCGGACAGTAGATATTAAGCAAGTATGGGGAAAGACGAAACGTAAGTGGAATTGCATGCCTCTCATTGTGGTCTTCTCCCTGTTGGGGTGCTAATCCGTTTGTTACGGGATATATATGTGAGATACAAGCTTTCTTCAACATAAGAATTGCAAAGTCAAGAGGATGGGGTTACTTATGGCAAATCAAAGTAAATGGTTGAGTCTGTAAGAACTAGGCTGCAGGAGTCTTGAAAGGTAGATCAAGATGAAGGGCGTTGACTTATAATGTTCAATTGGAAGAGTTATAGGGATTTTGGCAGAAATTAACCGCTAAAAGGGTAATAAGAATCATGGGTGGAGGCAACTAGTTAAGGAGTGTTATCCTTTATCATCTCATCGTTTTATAACACCAAGTAAAAAAATGATAATAATCTCATTTTTTCATGTCATCATTTATTTATTTTTTTAGATTTAATTTTTAATATTTGTAGAAAGAAAATTAATTTAGTAAAATATGTTATTAAAATAAAACATAATTTTAAATTAAACTTAACATTTATAAATCTAAAAAAAACATTACAACGAAAAACAAATAACATTTAAAAACAAAAAAAAAAAAAAAGAATTCCCGATTACATTACTGCAGGCCAAAATGAAATATTTTTGCCCCTAAATTATTCATCTTCATTTTCATCGTATATATAATCAGCCAATTCTTTTCGAAGTTGTCTGCATTTTTGTGCATCTTGAATATCAACGATTCTATGTAAATATTTCGTTGTACCTGATTGCAATTGTACGTGTCTAGGCCGGGCCTACTCCTCAATACTTCGTCTTTTATCTTCAACCACCATATTATATATTATGATAAATGCATACATAATATCTTGTAGAACGTCTAACTGATATGATCATGTTGCATGTTCAAGTATGTGTCATTTCGACTTCAGAACTCGAAAAGCACATTCCACATCCTTACGTGCTCCTTCTTGTTTTCTCTTGAAAAATTTGTCTCTTGGTTCCATTGGATGTCGAAACGTCTTCACGAATGTGGAATATGTTGGATATATTCCATAGATAAGCTAATACCTAAACTTATATTCATTTACATTCACTGTGAAATGAGCATTCTGTGCCTTTCCTAAAAAAATATCGTCAACTATAAGTGACTGATCAAGAACGTTGACATCGTTGTTGGAACCCGCTACCCCGAAAAAAAAAGCATGACAAATCCATAAATATTGGGAAGCAACAACCTCTAATACCAATGAAGGTGTTCCATGATGACCACTTGCATATTTTCCTTTCCATGCCATCAGATTATTTCTTTACTTCCGGTTTGTGCAATCAATGCTTCTAAACCTACCCAAAAAACCATGTCTTTCTTCATTGTCTACATATATTTGTTGCATATCGTTCAACGAAAGTTTGCGCAAATAAAGGACTCCGAAGGTTTCAACAACACCTCTCGCCAATCTATACAAACTTTATCTTACAGTTCTCTCAAACATTCTTATATAAACGTCAATCAAATCAAGCAACTCCCCCGCAACCATAAGCTTAATTGCGGCAACACATTTATGCAACCTTGTGAATCCTCGCTTACCTCCAACATCATATCTCATTTGGAAAAATTCATATCTAAATGTATATTTAATATGTAAAAAAATGTATTTAAATTATGTAAAAGCTATATTTATAAATTACAAAACATTAAAGAAACAATACATGCTTTCAAAGGCGTTGACTATCCGAACAAAAACATGTTTTCACAAACGAAACCTTATTCTAACATTGCGTGGCTGATAGACATAATCATCTGCAAAATAATTATGAACTAGATGTTTGTACCCTTCTTCATGATATCTTTGTAACACCGCACGTCATGTTACTAGTGGAGATCGATCTGGTTGTAGAAGCACATTCGTACAGTACTTGTGCATCATGCTGACGAAGATATCGTCATCGTCATCATCGTTACATCGCTTGAAAAAATCAAATCCAATGGTCGTAAAGTGATGTTCATCCTCAAACATAGGTCTCTGATAGGTGCACAAGTCACCTTGTAACTCAAAGCACCGTCCACCACACTGGCTTTCCTAAGGTGATACAAAATTCAACAATTATAATCCGTCACCACATCAAGCCACCTGTGCTACCTCATATTTATGTTTGGCTGATCCATCCAATGTCTCAAATTCTTATGGTTTGTGTAGATGGTACACTAAACCACATATAAGTAGTGACATCAAATCTTGAGGGAAAAAACCACTACACCTAACTCTAAATCGTGGCTAGGATAATTTGCCTCGTGAGGCTTCAACTGCCTCGAAGCGTATGCAATCACATGACCCCTCTGCATAAGCACCGCACTGAAACCCAAAATCAAAGAATTACAGTAAACAATAAAATCCTCAATACCCCATGGAAGGGTTAAAATCGGTGCCTCACATAACCTCTTCCTCAACACCTCAAATGTTGTCTGGGGCTCAAGCCTCCACGGTAAATAAACATTTTTCTTCGTCAATCGAGTCAATGGAACTGCAATCTTGGAGAAATCCTGAATAAAACTCCTATAGTAGCCTGCTAACCCTGGGAAACAATAGATCTCATATGGAGACTTTGAAACTTCCCATTTCATCATTGCCTCTATCTTAGCCGGATCAACCAAGATACCACTTTGATTGACTAGACAACCCAAGAACCGCACCTCACACAACCGGAACTTACAGTGGGAGAATTTGGCATACAACCTCTCCCTCCTCAGAGTCTCAACAACCTCTTACAAATGCTCCTCATTCTACTCCTTGGTATTAGAATAGACTAAGATATCATCAATAAACATGATCACAGGATAATCCAACATCGGTCTTCACACCCGGTCCATGAGATTTATGAACGATGTCGGCACATTTGGTGAGTCCAAATGGCATCACCATAAACTTGTAATGCCCATGAAGAGTCCTGGAAGCCTTCTTCTGAATATTCTCATATCTCCTAATCTAGTGGTAACCCAAACTTAAATTAATCTTGGAAAACCAAGACGCATCCTGAAGCAGATCAAATAAATCGTCAATCCTTGGAAGTGGGTAGCGGTTCTTCACCGTACGCTTGTTCAGCTTCCTATAATCGATACATATCCGGTGCAATCCGTAATTCTTCTTGACAAACAAGATGGGTAATAAACTCCTTCTCCAGAAGCGTCTGAAGTTGTGTTGAAAATTATTGCATCTTAGGAGGTGCAAGATGATAGGGTGCCTTGGCTATCAGAGCCGCACCCAAAACTAAGTCAATCCTTCACTCAACCTACATCTTAAGAGGTATCCCCAACAACTCCTTAGGAAACAAGTATGGAAATTCCTAAATGATAGGCACATCCATCATTGTCTTTTTTTATTCAGCCAGAGTATCAACCACATAAGTTAGGAATCCAGAGCACCCACGCAGAAAATACATCCTAGCCCTTGTTGCTAAGTAAATGACGAGACCACCTTGAGTACCCTCACCATGAATAACTAGGTCCCCCCACTTGGGGTTTGAACTCGTAACAACTGACGCTCATAGTCAATTGGCTCAGCTAATCCATACCCACTATTAATCTCGTTCCTCTTAGAGGAATAGGAAAAAGATCAATATGAAATTGCGTCCATAACATCTCCAATACACAATCCCGGTAAACCCTCGATGCGCTCACAATGCGGTCATCGACAATCTCCACATCCAAAAATGACCCAACGCTCCCTAAGTAACATCGAATGTATTGTTTAATGAAAGAGATACGAACGAATGAGTGGCCACCGAATCAAAAAGTACAAAAGTAGGCTTATGATTGACTATGAACAACCTTAGTCTTAACATAAAAAAATTGAGCTTAAGCAAAAGAAAACATCATAAAATGAATAAAAAGGTACATATCGGTAACCTAATATTGTGCTGCTCTAACCTCCTTAGTCGCCAAAGAGAATGCTCGTCTTCTCATCATAAGAGCCTCCGCATTTCCCTAGCGACCGTTAGTGATTCTTAGAGTAGCTAGAGCGAGTGCCCTCATAGCTCTACCAGCTAATCTTGGGTAATCGTCCTTCTTATGGCCGATCTGATTACAATGGAAACATATTAGTGCATCATGAGTGAAATCCTTACTTATATGTACTGTCTGGCCACGCTTGAAGAAATCTGACCCCATCGCACGACAAACCCTGTCATGCATCTTTCCGCACTTACCATAGAGGCTACGACCCTATTGACCCTAGATTGTAACGACCCAAAATCACTAATAATGTTTTTTATTTCTAAAACCATCAGTTTAATTCATCAAATATCTCCAAGTCAATCACAAAATACAATATCAAAAACATCATAGTACAATTATCCAAATGGTGCAAAAATCATGAGTGTAAGATGTGCCATCTCGTCGGGCCCTTTCCTTTCGTACTAGAAGCACCAGAAACCACAAACATAACTATAAGCACAAAGCTTAGTGAATTCCCAAAAGTACCACATACAAAACATACAATTGTGCCTAGCCCTTGCGTATGTTCCAACCCAATACACAATCATGGGCCTAGCCCTGGAGCCCAACCGTAGGGTTTCCTTCAACCTATTATATACTCATGGGTCCAGCCTTGGGGTTTATTACTACCCAATCACATAATAATGGGCCCAGCCCTAAGGCCCACCACTAGGGTCTATTTCAACCCAACATGCAAAAACGTAAGAATCACAAAGCAGCTAGCATCATACATACACAATTTTTTGGGTCGATATTGATGCCTTCAACCTATAAGAACAGTGAGAATACTCACTTGTAATTTAAGATAAATGAATCACACACTCGAGCTGCTGCTATCATAGCCCGTAACACTAATCACCACCTATAGACACCCTTAATTAATAATCAAAGATTTAACCCAGTGTCAAAGGTCCAGATCATCTTTCACCTTAACAAGGAAAAAAGGCCATTTTCCTTTTCCATGCATGACCTAAAGTACAAGGCCCAAAACCCCTAACAACCCAAGGCCCACAAATAGCCCAAGTGAGTTTTCTGGGACTACCCCCTGTGTACTACCTATTACGCCCAACTTACTACTTTAAGTTGGAAGGTTTACGGGGCAGTAACCCAATATGCCCAGCGTACTCAGGGTTATGCCCATTGTACCCTTCAGAAGTCTAAACTCTCTATTAAGGTCATAATGCTTTAAGCCTTAATGTCCAAACTTCAGATCTAAACCTAATGAACGTCTAAAGTCATAAAGTTGTAACATGTATTCCTTTGCATGGCAAAAGGGAGCTCAAAACCAAAACCCTAACTTATAATTCCATATAAAAGTCCATAACTCTTGCATGAACGAATACGAAAGACCAAGCTTGCATTTTTATGTCCCCAAACACTCAGAAATGCCTGAAAGGACAGCTCAAAATTGTCTAGAGTACACCATACTTATAAGACCAAGTTTTTTTAGGACAATAAGGTCATAACTTGCAACCTAACAAGATCTAGAAAGGAAAGAATCAAGATTTGAACTTTATACCTCCTGGAGATGCACAAAGAAGTAAAGAATATGGATCCAAAAGCTTGAGTGCAACACCACTTCTCCATACATCTTCCTTCACTACAAAGAACACCAAAATATCAGTCAAGAGCTTCAAAAATCACACACAAGAATTAGGGTTTCGAGATGGGGGCTAAGAGGGATGGATGTTGGAGGTAAGGAAGGTTATAAGGCCATGGCCACATTGTGATACAATCCATGGCGATCTCTTCCTATTTCCATATGGGAATGGTCAACGACTTCATCTTGCCGTGGGGTCACTAATGCTCGACCTTGACTCTCCAGCAAGTCAGGCATCTCTCTACAAACAACGTATCTTCGTTTTTATACAGGGCCACCAATAGCTCAACTTTACATCCCTATACATATTTATGGCCCCTAGGTAGATCGAAAACTTTGACTTATAAGCCTCTTCTAACACTGTTTGTCTCACCCACCAGTAGTCGGAATCGAAAATCTGTCGCACCGAGTCAACAAGCCCTGACCGTCTCTGATGAATAACAGAATCTATCCCCTGATCCATTATGCCTTCCAATTTTCCTTTTTCAATCCTTTCTCCCAAGCTTTCTTCATCATATCAAACAAAGACGAGATAATAACCATCCTTAAGCATATATCCCTAATAGGAGCGCTCACTACCTTACGGCTCAAGGCATCTGCCATAACACTGGACTTTCCAGGGTGGTACATGATCTCACAACCATAATCCTTTACCACATCCAAACATCTTTGTTGCCTCATATTCTAATGTGGTTGATCCATCATGTACCTTAAGCTCTTGTGGTCAATGTAAATAGTACACCTAACCCCATACAAATATTGCCTCCAAATCATTAGAGAAAAAACTACAACCCCTAACTCGAAAATCATTCATAGCGTAATTCACCTCATGAGGCTTCATTTTCCTCGAAGCGTATGCAATCACATGTCCTCTCTACATGCGGACAACTCCCAAACCCGAGATAGACGTATCACAATAAACCACAAAATCATTCATTCCCTCAGAAAGCATGAGAATATGGACCTTGCATAATCTCTATCTCAGCGTCTCAAAAGCCAACTGTTGATCGGGCCCCTACTAAAAAGTAACATTCTTCTTCGTCACACGGGTCAAAGGCACAACAATCTCAGAGGGGTTCTCGGAACCTCCCATCACATAACAGCCTCGATCTTGGCATGATCGACCAATATGCTCTTCTGGTCAACGATGTTCCCTAAGAACAACACCTTGCGCAACCAAAAATCATATTTGGAGAATTTAGCGTACAACCTATCTCTCCTCAGAGTCTCCAATACCTGTTGGAAATGATCATCGTGCTACTCCTTGGTCTTAGGGTAGACCAAAATATCATCAAATAAACACGATCACTGAGCGATCCAACATTGTTCTCCACACCCAGTTCATAAGATCCATGAACATTGTTGGTGTCTTGGTGAGCCCGAATAGCATCACCACAAACTCGTAATAACAATAATGAGTCCTGAAGGCTGTCTTCTGCATATCATCGTCCCTGACACTCATCTGATGGTAACTTAATCAAAAATCAATCTTAGAAAACGAAGATGCACCTAGAAACTGGGCAAATAAGTTGTCGATCCTTGGAAGTGGGTAACGGTTCTTCATTGTTAGCTTATTCAACGCCCGATTGTCAATGCACATCATGTATGAGTTGTCCTTCTTCTTCACAAACAAGACTGGTGCTCCCCATGGTGAACTAATCGGTTAAATAAAACCCTTGTCTAGCAGCTCCTGAAGCTGTGTAGACAACTCATACATCTCGTGGTTCCAAACGATATGATGCCTTGGCTATCGGGGCTACACTAGAATATAAATCAATCTGGAACTCGATCTTCCTCTCAGGAGGAACTTCTGGAAAATCCTCGTGAAACACATTAGGGATATATCGAACAATGGGCACCTCAATAAATTTGACTGTGCCCCCAACTCGAGTATCTACCACATAAGCCAAAAACCCAGAACAACCATGTTGAATATATCTCCTAACCCTCGCAGCTAAACAGAGAGTCGGCCTATGTGAGCTCCCTCTCAAGGAATAAATAGCCCCCCCTACTTGGGGTTCGAACTCGCACTAGCTGATACTCACAGTCAATCATGTCTTCATTGGAAACCAACCAATCCATCCCAATGATAACCTTCGATCCTCGCAGAGGAATCGGTACCAAGTCAATATAATATCTTTCGTTGAAACAGGTTCATGACACACCCACGATGAACCCTCGAAGCACTCACAAAATGGTCATCATGAATATCAACCTCTTACAGATAATCCAGAATCCCGAGAGCCTAACTAAACTTCTTGCTAAGTGCAACAGATACAAAGGATCGGGTAGCACCTGAATTAAGCACAAGATGATCAGTCATACCACTGACTAAGAAAGTCCAAATACCATATCAGATATAACATAAGCATAAATAAAGAAAGCAATAAAGATATTATAAAATTATGTACCGGTAACCACATCTGGTGCTGCATGAGCCTCATCGGTAGTCAACTAAAATGCCCTACTCTTCACCAAAAGTGTCTCTGCATTGCCCTAGCAACCATTGGTAATCCTCAAGGTGGTTGGTGCATGCACCACCACTGCCCCTCCTGACAATCTCAAACAATCGGCCTTTTATGGTTGGTCTGATTGCAATGAAAGCATGTCAGTGCACCCAGGGGGTAGTCCCTACTCATATGACTTGTTTGACCACATCTCAAACAACCTAAATCCACAGCCGACATGCCTCACAGTGTGACTTCTTAGCTTGACCCACTACTATCTGCACCTTCTTCATCTTGCACTTCTTTTGAAGCTCCAACTCGATCTCTCATTCCCAGACCCTCAAAATCATATCGTTCAGGGTCTTGTATCCCGAATAGCTCACAAACTCTCTCATCTCATCCTTCAGCATGTCATGATACCTCGTCTTCTTCATCTCCCCGTCCTTAACATACTGCAGAACCAACATGGCCCTCTCATGAAACTTGGTGGTGATCTCTATCAGGGTCTAAGTAATCTGATGAAGTTCTTGAAACTCACTCACTAGTTGTTGCACATCAGTTTCAGGTGCAAACTCCTCATGAAATCTCGAAACAAACTCATCCCAATACATAGCCACCATCACCTCAGTTCCAAATATACGACCAAACTCTTCCCACTAGTCTCAGGTTCGGTCTATCAGAAGGCAGGAGGCAAATCCCACCTTTACCCCCCTTAGGGCAGAAGCTCACTTGCTAAGCATTCTCCGTTTCAGTGATCCACCGGCAGCTGGAAATGGGGACCTTATTCCCAAAGAACTCTGGAGCTCCTCAGGCCTTGAACTCCCTAAATGAAGGAGTTCGAGCTCCTAGCTTCCCCGAAGCGATCTTTTCCTTAAAGGCATCGAGTCGCTTATCTAGAAGCTCCATAATCCCCTCCTTGGTGGTACTGAAAATCACAGGGGTGGCCTCCATGATACGGCAAGTGACATCAGAAGTCATAAATTCACACAACTGCTCATCAATTGGTTCGACAACAGTGCCTGAACCAGATCTAGAAGCTCCTCCTCGAGTAAACACCATACTCAACTGAAATATAAACATACAAACGTTCGGCACAATTCTGAGTACACTTCCTTTCTACAAGACCCTTAGAAGTTCGAATACCGTTGTTGTCTCAGGTACAGATCTTGTGTTTTCAATAGTACGGGTCCTATACTATCTTCTACACCTATCTATAATTTCCTCAAGAACCATCCCGAAACCCCTAAGTCGCCACACTAGATCTATACACACCACCCTATGCTAAACAACATACAAATCCTACTATGGCATTCCTATGTTCTCCTAGGAATTCCAAATTCAACCGCCCTGCAATACCAAATCACCGGTGGTTGCCTTATGCATGCAAGTTGTACACAATATGGGATCACATAGATTGTTGAATAATGATTCTAACCTAAATCTACAATCAAACAAGGAACATGAAATAGGCTAAAATGATCATTATAAGGCTATATATACCTAATTGTATACAACTTTTGAAACATAACTTAGTCGATATCAATTCCATGTAATACATAGCATCCAATCTTCCTAGGCTAGGAATCATACTAATTAGGAAACTCTATCATATGATTCATGAAGGTATCTGTAGCCCTACACTAGCATTCAATTTAGAAATCCAAAATACATGGGTATGGGTATTTTATGAACCACTTACTTGAGCTCGCCTGATTGCTCGCATCGCACCCCCTTTTCACTTAGTAAAAATCTTTTAGAAATTAAAAAATTTCTCTTGAAAAGATTATCATTTCCTCAGTTTGAGTTCTGATACATCCGAAAGTGTGTGCGAATCTCTCAAACAAAGGATCTGATACCAAACTTGTAACAAACTAAAATTAGTAATAGTTTTTTTGTTTCTCAAACCATTACTTTCATTCATCAAACATCTCCAAGTCAATCACAACATAAAATATCAAAAATATCATAGTACAATTATCCAAATGGTGAGTAAATCATGAGGGGAAGATGTTGTGTCGTCACGTCGGGCCCTTCCCTTTCGTACGGGAAGTACCTGAAACCTTAAACTTAACTATAAGCACAAAGCTTTGTGAGTTCCCCAAAGTACCATATACTAAACATACAATTAGACCAAGCATTGGGGTATATTTCAACCCATACACAACCATGGGCCTAGCCCTGGTGTTTCTTTCAACCCATTATATACTCATGGGTCCAAGCATGGGGTTTATTTCAACCCAATCATACAATAATACGCCCATCCCTTGGGTCTATTTCAACCCAATATGAAAAAAAGTAAGAATCACAAAGTAGATAGCATCACACAAACACAATTTACTGGGCCAACATTGGTGCCTTCGATCCACAAGCACAGTGAGAAGACTCACCTCAAACTAAAGAATACCAAATCGCACACTTGAGTTGCTGCTATCACGAATCCTCACACTAATCACAACCCAAAGACAACCCTAATTAATAATCAGGGATTTGAGCTAATAGCAAAGGTCCAAATCATCTTTCACCTTACCAAGGGAAAAAGACCATTTTGCCCTTGCAATGCATGACCCAAAATACAAGACCAAATACCCCTAACAACCCAAGGCCCAATAATGGCCCAAGTGAGTTTTCTGGGAGTATGCCCTCTGTACTACCTATTATGCCAACGTACTACTTTGACTTGGAAGGTCTACAAAGCAGCAACCCCGTATGCCAACCTTACTCAGGGTTATTCCCAACGTACCCTTCAGAAGACAAAACTCTCTGTTAAGGTCTTAATGCTTTAACACTTAATGTCCAAACTTCATATCTAAACCTAATGATCGTCTAAAGTCATAAAGTTGTAACCTTTATGTCTTTGCATGGCAAAAGGTAGCTCAAAACCAAAACCATAACTTATAATTCCATATAAAGCTCCATAACTCTTGTATGGATGAATACAAAGGACCAAGCTTGCATTTTGTCACTAAACACTCAGAAATTCCTAAAAGGACATATAAAATGGTATGTAGTAGACCATAATCATAAAACCAAGGTTTTTGGGACAAAAAGGTCATAACTTACAACCTAACAAGATCTAGAAAGGCAAGCATCAAGATTTGAACTTTATACCTCCTGGAGATGCACAAAGATGTGAAGAATTTGGATCCAAAAGCTTGAGTGCAACACCACTTATCCAAAGATCTTCCTTCACCACCAAGAACAATAAAATATCACTCAAGAGCTTCAATACTCACACATAAGAATTAGGGTTTCAAGATGGGGGCTAAGCGGGATGGAGACTGGAGGTAAGGAAGGGTTTAAGGATATATAGTCCTTTAAATATGGTCCAAACCCTAAAAATTAGGGTTTCAAGTCCACACGAGTATGATCGGCGTACCTCCACGTATGCCTACTGTACAAGCCAAAGTTTGTGTTTGATATTAATGTGCTACGTATGATGTAGCTCTAATGTACACCATGTGTAGAGACTGAAAATGAAAACATTTGGGTTTTTAAGCTATAAATTGAAAAATACCTAGTAATTAATGTTACACATATCGTAAATCATAAGTCTTGAACTTCTTCCCTAAACTCCCTACAACCCAAATCTATGGCTGCTTAACTTAGTGTGAAACTCCAACTCAATCTCCTGAGTTTGTGTCAAGTTAATCATATCCTCAAGCTTCTTGGATGTTGCCGCACTGATGAATGACCTGATGTTCATCCTCAACATGTCATGATACGTGGTTTATCTGCATCTGCTCGTCTCCCACATATTGCAGAACAAATAATGCTCTCTCCTTGAACTTAGCATTGAACTCCACCACAATCTTTATAGTCTGCTCGAGATCATGAAACTCCCAGGGCATCTATTTTATCTTAATCATGGTTATATACTCTTCCTTGAACATGGTGAAAAAGTTAACCCAAGTCATAGCATCAACCACCTCTGTTGAAAGAGCATGAATCACCTCACTTTGTCAGTCATAAGCCTAGTCTCGTCAAAGACATGCAGCAAACCTAGCCTTCGACCCCTCTGGGCAAAAGCTAGTCAGAAAATCACTCTCAAGGTATGCAATCTAATGCATATTAAAAATGGGATCCTTCATCCTGGAAAACTCATGAGCCCTGCAAGTAAGAATGTCACATAAATTGAGATTGAGTCCTCCGAGCTGACCAACTACTAGCTTGGCCCGTAACGCCTCCACACATAACATGCAACTCCTTAAGGATAACACTCAAAACCTCTACAATGACCTAGTACCATTAACCAACATCATCCAACCTAGATCTAGAGCCTAAATCGGAACCAGAACCACCACCATGACGAGTCATCACCATTCTAAAAAGTAGAAAGATTAAAATGTGCACCCAATGCTAACCACACTACAAGTTCCTTCGAAATTCTATTACTTTTTTTGATTTGAGTATAGATCCTATGTTTTCAGTTGTACGGGCCCATACTACTTTCCACATTTATCTCTACCTTTCTCAAGAATTATCCCAAAACTCCTATGTCACTACCTACTACCACAAACTAACTCTCTCTCAAAACAATGTATGATTACACCAAGACACTTCCTAGGTATTCCTAGGACTTCCTCCACCACTCATGTAATGAAAAAGGTTTGCTCTAGTGTTGACAAACCACCCTATGAATACAATTTGTACATATACAGGATAAAATAGCATTCAAATAAATGTATTTACCATAAGTCCTTTATAGTAAATGAACAAACAATAAGTCCTAATCAAATATTCTAAGTCTATCTAACCCCAAACACCTCCCACTTTAAAGAATTCATTGGATAGTTTATCATCAATACCATAAACCCTAGCGAAAACAAAAAAACATATTTCAAGCATAAATGGCATCTATCCTATAAAGGTATTCTAGAATGAAATCCTAAACAGATTATACTCTACTTCTATAATGCTTATCATTTCATATCATAAATTATTATATCATCCATGTATGACTACTCTGGGAGTTACTTACTTGAACTTTGGCTGATTGCATATATCACACCTCTTTCTTAATAAAAACTTTTTTATAAATAGATTTTGTAAAAAGATTTTCTTATTCCTTAGTTTGATTTTCAGACACACCCAGTGCTAGCCTCAATCCCTCAAACCAAGGCTCTGATACCAACTGATAACGTCCCCAAAATACAAAGTAATTTTTCATTTGTAAATAAGATAAAAACCATTCATTCCATTCAATCAAAAGATAATCCAAGTATAAAATACAATATCTTCTATCATTAGAATTAAATATTAAATAGATAGTGTGGAATCTCGAGTGGATGCAATACTATCAGCCTGAGCTATTTCCTTTGCTACCAGAAGTACCAAAAACATTTAAACTTAAATCGAAAGCACAAAGCTTAGAAAGTTTCCTAAGATACCATATATAACACATAATAACATACATATCAATTGTTGGGTTTTGAGCATTCTAACACTCCTAAGGTGTACATGCAACCCTAAATGCCTTGGATCTATGTTTTCTCTCTTATACATGCAAATATGGAGTTTCCAAGGTATTACCCTATACTAGCATACAAGTATCATATACTACACAAGAATCTACTTAGCATAACATACCTTATGGAGGAGCTTGATGTCTTGATGTATCTAGCCTTAAGAGCTTAGCCCCAATAGTGTGGAGGCGTCAAGTGGAATCACAACACATCATGGACAAAGAATGAACTTGAGAGAGAATCTCCATGCACCAAAAACTCCATGAACTCTAAGACTAGAGTAGTTCACGATTTTTGGGCTAGAAGCATCTATTTATATGTATGAGGAATCCAAGAGTCATGGGTATAACCCATAACCCAAATCCATACCCATGGGTTTAATGATCCATGGTTCATGTGGCCCACCTCTTTATGTATCCTTACATAAAGTCGATCCAACATGGATCATAAGGCCAACACATATAAATATAACTAATTAACATAATTAGACCCTATAGATTTAATTAGTCTCTTTTGATCACCAAATTAATCTCCAAATTAATTGTTGATCAATACTAATTAACTCATATGATTTCATATTAATATATTATAACTTATAATATATTAATAAATCATATATAACGTCTTCTCTCAAAAGTCCATCCTAACAAATTGCCCTGATGATATGCAACCCAAATGGACCATGCTACTCTCGGGTCAAGTACATACCAATAATAGTTATGAGCTTAGACATCTAATCCAACAGTCTCCCACTTGGATAAGTCTAAAACTATTATTGCAAGTACGAATTCATAAACTAACTAGCAAACATTGCTCTTAAATCCGCCGTCGAACTCTGAACAAATCAAATAACGTGTCCATTAGATAAGTGATCATATATTCGTCCATTCTAGATATCATACGGACTGAGACATGGATTATAATCATTCTCTCAGACCATTTGTTGTTTACCGATTTTCGATTTATGATAACTGACTAATTGAACAAATAAAATCAGTCCAGCCTTGGCCAAGCACTTTGGGGTGTCATCACTAAATCACCGAGGGGGCCACAGATATCGCTTTTATCCTTATGAGGTAAAAGGAATGGATAAACTTCGACTCATATGCTTGTACTAACTACTTGTTGAATCATACATAAAGGCACGTTTTATAACATCAAGTTACTGATGCGTTTTCGTACAATCAATGTATAAGCAACTCGTAGTCAACAACTCATATCTCTAGGTTTGAAGAATACAAGATATTATCATCTCATGATTCACTCGTGATAAAATCCATGAAGTGATTCAAATGAGCGTGGGTTTAATCCAATACTCAAAACTTATAAGCACTCATGAATGTTGTAGCAACCATTGCTATGTCTAATGAGCCTTAGACAAATCTTACAAGCCAAATTCATGACAGTCTTAATTCATATCTACTTCCAACATATGACCGACTGTGGATTGTTTGAATAACTTTGTCATTCAGGAAGAACGACCTAGTTATTCTGGAAGTCAAAACATGCAAAGTGAAACACAAGAATAATACTTAATCCTATATGGCCCCAAACTCTTGAGTGTAAATAAAAACCCTTTTATCTAAGCACCATATTGATTACTCATTATTAATTGTTTTGATTTATCAAATTAATACTTGAATTGAAACAATAGTCATGCCATGCACCAAGCATGCATACTATGTTTACCTATGGTCCTTTCTTTAGTGAAATAGATCAATTGAACACGACTCCAATGATGCTTATATCACAATCCCAATCCCTATTGTAATTGTAAGAATACCAAACTCTTGCCATTTACTGTAATTTGTTAGATTCTAAACTTATATGCAATGATCCCCTAGTAATGACTATGCACAAAAGTCACAAAGACTTGGCAACAAACATTACAGAGTATTCCAATGGAAATCAATTCCATGGAAATGAAGTCTCAAATTCAAAGTACATTCCTTTGAACATCCTTCTTTGCATTAAGTTCTTTAATCTTGCACAGATTTAGAGAATAACTTCTACCTATGGAAACAATTCCATGTTACCATTTTGACTATCACTTCTGAACAAGAGTTGCCTCCTTTCGGAATATGTCAATATGGTCCTTTCCAAAGTTTACATTATACTTCCAGTTGTCCACGATCAACCAATCTTTGGTAAACCTCAAATTGTCCTTGACAATTGTTTAATCAATTTAGTCATGTCTAGTTTATTTGTCATGTTCTCACAATTCGAACTATGAAGAGGGATGTCGTAATCATAATTGAATTTTGAGAACACAACCTATATAGAATTTCCTTATGTTGAACCATTCCAACATAACATTCATATATATCTTCGACTAAAGTTGACTAAAATCTCAATCTAAGCTTGTAGAATTGGAATGAAGTATAAAATCCTCTCCTTTAGTTATAGCAAAACAACTTTTCAAACCCAAATGAAACTTTTGTTTTCTATAATTAACATTGCTAACTTGCAACACATAACATAATAATCGTGCTCCCACTAACATGATGATTATTAGCATAACACTTATGCTCCCACTAGCTCTGACATGTATCCAGAAATCAGCTAGACATCTTGAAATCAATACTTTATTGACTTTCATACCAAAGTTCAGATTTCTGATACGAGATAATTTGATAAGACTTTATCATAATCATACACTATTCCTTATATAGCTTACATGTGTGTCTAAACAATTTTAGAACTATGAAAATGGATGCCGTAATCATAGTCTCAATTGTTTAGACCTTTGTTGTTTCTCACAAGTCTATGTTAGTGTGTCGGTTACCCACACACGCTCCACTAACGACTTTGAGAATGCAAATATCACATTTGCTATCTACTTAAAACCTACTTAGTGAATGTGTTTCCTCACCATCGTTGTCATGAATCGGAGAGAAACCTTATGACACTTACATTTTCTGGTGTATGTGTTCCTATCCATGTGAATTTGTCATAACCATAATCTCAAGACAAGGTTAGTGACAAATCCAAACTCATATGGACTGAACTTGCCCAATCTCATTTTCTTGCCACCCGGCAGCACAATGGCCTACCATTGCTTCCAGGTTGTTATGCAAACAATTGAGAACTTACAGAACTCACAAGCATAGTCAACTTAAACTAGAATGGGCACAGAAACAGAAATATGTCAACACGATAGGTTCTAAACCTCAAGTCGGGTGCTAGTGATAAACCAAATGTTTTACTCTTGATTAGATCTTGAAATTCTTTCAGGATCTTTAAGACTCTTACTATTCTCTTGACATATGAGATTCTCTTGTCAAGAACCATTCCTTGACAAAAAAAAAATATTCAAGAGTTAGTGTGGATTCTTATCAAGATAAGCACTTCTCACAATTGGTCTTAGTTGGTTTCTGTTTTATCCAAACATCACAACTTACCAATTTCAAATGTACAAGAGGAAGAAACATTTTACTCTTACATTTGATAAGTGTTAGAAACCTTTCTTAAAATTATGTCACTCAAGTTACAATCTTAGACTATGACTCTAAGACTTGATTTTGGAACGAAGTATGATTTATCTTTGATTTAACCATTTCAACAATTCATGATTCCTCTCCTTAGCCAAACAAATGCAATAAGGTGTCTTTAGATGATCAATTGTGATATGGTTCCATAATCATTAAGATAATCATAAAACAAGATACTCATGTACTCTCCCATCTCTTCAGATCGGAGAAACTTGTATCTTTCTGCCTAATTTGATTCTTCTTATTCATTCTGCCAATCATTGAAACCTTTCCAATGTTATAGAATTACACTTAAACTTGTAAGCATAACCATATTTACTAAACTTTAGTAAATCATAATGAATAACCTTATTAGCCTTTGTAGTGAACCCGACCAGCGCACAAATTAATGTAGACTCACATGTACATGTGAACAAGGAATTAGTCTTAATTTACCAAAGATGAAAATTCTCATTCATCATACAACACAAGTTGCATGATTCCAAGTTTCTATCCAACTGAAACCTTGGGTGATGAGAATCATTCCTTATTTGGTAAGTTATGACATTACCACAAATGAAAGAATCAAATCCATTTACCAATATTGCTTATCAATGGAAACATATAAACAACAATTTTTTTCACAAATGCCATTGTAAGGATACTTAAAAAAAATAAATAGAAACAAAAATTTTCTTTTATTTTAAAACTTGCGGAAAAACTTATCCTTACAATGCAAATACATATGAAAACTTGTTATCTATTCCTAGCAATATTTCATAACTCTTATGCAGCGGCTCAAAATTCTGGTCATCGAACCATGCGATCGGAATCAGCACACTCTTTCTTTAAGCTTCCTTTGATTCTTCCAAAACATCAAAATGCAATTACATTGCATTATGTATTAAGAATCCCTAAACAGAATCTTAATAGAGTTAGATAATGGGCTTTACCTAAAGTAGAGTCAAACATTTGACTTTACTATCCTTATGGACTTTTAGGTAAATTCGGCAGCTTCGCAACTAATGCCCCTTCCTTTGGCGAAAGAAACATATGGACTATTTGGAAACGGTACACAAGACTATCACAGACTTAGCCTTTCTCTTTATCATTGGGTCAAACGACTTGACCATGGCCGATCCATTTCCATTTGGAAGAGAAAGTTTTTCTGGACTTCTAGTGTTATCATTGTTAATGTCCATGAAAGTTTGGGAAGTGGATCTTCTAATCTAATTTGATTTACCAATGCTCCAAAATCATTGCTGATTCAACATCATCAAGCAAATAGGTAAGATCAGTAAGGGTCAGGTCATGATCTGTCATCAGGGGGTGACTGAAGAACCAAGTCAACAGCCAGCTACCTCAAGACTTCGACACCCGACTCTCCCGGCTTGTCAATATGTGACTTAACCTCTAAGATGTAAGAACAGATAGACTTTGCTTTTCAATAGGGATTGATTGACTTAGAACTTATCAAGTCTTGAAACTTGTGGGATAGGGAGATTTATTGGAGGATCTAGAGGAAGTGAAGCATGATTTTCAGTCCTAATAATGCACAATAAAGGGATTAATGTTTCACCTTGATTGCCAAGTGGGATATCATCTTCAATAGGATAGCTTGTTCCTAAAGATTTGGGAAGACCATAGTTGTCTTAACTAGACATCTATAATGGGAGAAATTCAAGTTTAGTTGATTTAAAGTCCTTAATATAACACCCAATATGAAATGTTAAGGCTAGGACCCAACAAACTATTTTATAACTTGGAAGAGGGATGCGGTAATTGTCACACCCCCAAACCAGAATGGCGGAAACATTCGGGGGTGGATGACTTCACGTAGTATCACAACCATTGAATATTGTAAAGAAAGTAACACAACCATCACATATATAATGAAAACGTATGTTGTTGCGTTATACATAATGGCAAAAGAATATTACAATGAGATGATAAATGTTCCATAATAAAACATCCTTAGTGTTCCTTTCTCCAAAAGCTGGTGGTTACCTGTATTACTGATTCCCTGAGAAATACAAGTGGTTTCGAAAAAGTGTCAACAATTAAGTTGGTGAGTTCATAAGCGTTTTGTATTGAAAAAGTATGTCCTTTTTGATAGTAAACCGATGAACGAGGTTTTCAGAAAATCCAATATTTTCTATAAATGATTTGAAAAAGTTCCCGTGTTGGAGTGCGTTTGTGTTTTCCATACTTGAATAATAGTGATAAAATTTGTATTAACGATAAAATGGAAAACTGAAATGCATATATGAATCTCGTAAATCTAACTTGTTTTTATATTTTTATGTGAGTTTTATAACCATGCTAATGAGATTGTTGGCCTGTAACAACGTTCTTCAGGCGTTGAAACTGTTATGACATTTGTCACCCCAGGCCTGCCGGTCTAGCTGTAGCTAACAACTTAGGTGTGGGATTGTCAATCCCGTATAGATCTATACACAAGTATCACACTCCCCCTACAAGGGATTATGGTATATAATACAGGACTTAATAATGCATACTCGAACGTACGTGAAGCTGTCTCACATTACTAGATATAAACAGATTTACGATGATAAAAGACTGTACTTCCTTTGAAAGTATTTCATTTGTCGAGATGTATATGTAAAATGTATGAAACACTTGAATACTATGCTCATTATAGTTTGTCAAAAGTATGTTCCCATTTGGTAATAACAACTTGGTGATATAATATCCCTTTAAAACATAAAGTTATTTTTGTATCAACACTCTATAAGAACGATATTATAAAAATAATACTTTGATTTGTAATGTACTTGTATTTCCCCCCTAAAACGTGAAAAGAATTGAAAAGTAGGGGTATGAACTCACTCGTTTCGAAGAGAGAGGCTAGGGTTGAGCAGAACTTCGTCCGCGGATGGTTGCGTCGTCGGGCTCTTCGGGGATCTCTGCAGCGTAAATCTTTCGTCGGGGCTCGAGTGCGGAAACCGAGGTGAGGGAATGGTCTCTGGTGCTTGGAAGGGTGTGAGAGTGACTGAAGAATTGAGAAAGGTGTGCAAAGACTCGAGCTCATGCCTTCTATTTATAGGGCTGGAAACCCTCGTACGCGGCGCGTACTTCCGGAGTACGCTGGGCGTACTCGGTACGCGGGGCGTTCTTGGTTACGCGGGGCGTAGAATGGCGTCATGGCTTACGACTCGGGTCTAGCTAAACGTAGCTTGGGCGGGCCGATGGGACTCGACGCTGGGTCTAGTACGCGGGGCGTACTCCCAGAGTACGCGGGGCGTAATCCCTGCTTCCGACTTCTAAATTCCGTAACTTTCGCGTACGAGCTCCGTTTTTTGCGTTCTTTATATCCACGCGTAGGTGAGATTATGCTCTACAACTTTCATTTAGACTTCGTCAGCTAGTTTTGACTTTATTTTTAATGATATATTTTTAATAGGCCGGGCCACCTAAAGTTCGTTAAAAATTCATAGGTTCTTTATTCGACGTCGGTTTTCGTTTGTCTTTTTATTGTGTTATTACTACTGAGGAGATCTTCAACTTTCGTTTAGGTTGCGTTAGCTAAATAACACTCGATCTTCAATCCGAGTTTTTAGCCCTCTACTACCGTTACGAAACTTTGAAAATTCGTAACTTCTTCATACGAGGTCCAATTTGGGCGATCTTTTTATGCACGTTCACCTTTCAACGAGATCTACGACTTTTGTTTAGATACTTAAGGCTTAAAATGCATTTTATTGAGATTCTACTTTTTACGTCAAATAATGTTTTAACGTCGCGTCGTAAATATACGAGTGGTTATAATTTCTTCAATATAACCCGGTTTTGAGCGTTCTTTATGTTTTTGGAAACCTTGGCATGATATCTAATATTCGATGCATCCCAACTTAGATACTTGAACACTTTATTTTCGAGGTTAATTTCGTTGTACTTAGCTTTCGAGCGTTACAATGCTTTTGGAAAAATATAGGGTTGTCACAGTAATCCAAGCTACAAAATATTTGAAGGTGGGTAAATGACAATTTACCAATTTCCTCCATGAAAAATGAAATTGAATTATGTTTTAATTGGATTTGAAACTCCTAGATCTTTTGAGATACATTGAACTTTCAATGGCATGTTTGAATCTCGATTATGCCCTCTCAAGTTTGTGACTGGGATACCGAGGATCACAAACAAGGTCTGAATAACCATGCAAATTGACTTGGTACCCTTAATTTTATCACCTAATCGATGTGCCAGTTAACCACACACGCTCCACTGATCTATGATAAAACTTAAGTTACCCTTTGCCACACATTGTCAGTCCCATGTTAGTGTGTCGGTTAACCACACACGCTCCACTAATACTTAACAAAGGTGCAAAGTGTAATTTCATGGGTTAGCACCATTTCACATTTTCCTAAGTAACTAATATTAGGAATTTATAAGTATTTAGTTACTTAGTATTTATCATTATACTTTTAATGAAGGGAGAATTATAGTCATTTCCTACCCGTTCGGCTAACGACCCTCCACCAGTCAACGAAGCGGTGGGTGAGAGTGGACACCCATTAAACTGCCATTTTATAGGCAGTAACCTTATACCCCCCTTATAGACTGGCTTCGTGAATGAGGACTACTAATGGTAAGATTGACTTTACTCTTATACATATATATATATATATATATATATATATATATATATATATATATAATCATTAACTTTTAATATTATAATAGAATAAGGGTTGAATTTTAAACTATTAAAATTTTGGGTTTGATTTGGCAATAAAGTATACATGTGGAGGTAACTTTGCAAATTCCAAAACTTGAGGACAAGTTTTGAAACTTTTCAAAACTCTAAGATTTTCATAACTTATGAGTTTAATTAAAGTTTTAAAAAACTTTAATGAAGAGACTCTTGAACATCCATAACTTGAGGACAAGTTATGGAGTTTATAAAACTATTTATGCCAAAAAGACTCTTCATGTTTCTTAACCTATGGTTTTAATAACTTTTAATGAGACTTTTCATATAACTTGAGGACAAGTCACAAAACATATATTATGAATAAATTTTAGATTAATTTGTATTAAAAACAACTATCACAAACTTGTCTAGCAATATTCATAATCTTGATTAAACTCATATGAACAAGACAATTCAAATCAAGCAATTTTCATGTAATTAGCCTAATCATTAAACTAAAACAAAACATGAAACTTTTGAAAATTATCCTTTTGAATTGGATTAGAATGATCATTACCACATCAAAAACAGGTTTTATAAGTCCAAAACAGTTTAAGGTAATGATTCTAGACCAATTCCAGCCTTAAAACTCGAAGATATGTTGTTTGGGCGTCCAAATCGTCGAGTGCATGAACCAACTCGACAAGTTGGATTGTTTTGAACACTTTTAAGGCACGGACTTGTCGACTCACTAGATGGACTCGCCGAGTCCGTTGTCCAGACAACAAAAAACTTCGTTTTTAAGTAGATTTTGCAAGTATAATTGAACACAAGCCTAGGCTCTGATGCCACTGTTGGGTTTTGAGCATTTTAACACTCTCAAGGTGTACATGCAACCCTAAATACCTTGGATCTATGTTTTCTCTCTTATACCTGCAAATATGGAGTTTCCAAGGTATTACCCTCTACTAGCATACAAATATCATATAATACAAAAGAATCTAGTTAGGATAGCATACATTATGGAGGAGCTTGATATCTTGATGTATCTAGCCTAAAGAGCTTAGCCCCAATAGTGTGGAAGCCTCAAGTGGAATCACAACACATCATGGACAAAGAATGAACTTGAGAGAGAATCTCCATGCACCAAAAACTCCATGAACTCTAAGACTAGAGTAGCTCATGATTTTTGGGCTAGAACCATTTATTTATATGTGTGAGGAATCCAAGAGTCATGAATATAACCCATAACCCAAATCCATACCTATGGGTTTAATGATCCATGATTCATGAGGCCCAACTCTTTGTGTATCCATTCATAAACTTGGTCCGACATGGATCATAAGCCCAACACATATAAATATAACTAATTAACATAATTAGTCCCCATAGATTTAATTAGTCTCTGTTGATCACCAAATTAATCTCCAAATTAATTCTTGATCAATACTAATTAACTCATATGATTTCATATTAATATATTATAAGTTATAATATATTAATAAATCATCTATAACATCTTCTCTCAAAAGTCCATCCTAACAAATTGCCCTGATGATATGCAACCCAAATGGACCATGCTACTCTCGGGTCAAGTACATACCAATAATAGTTATGGGCTTAGGCATCTAATCCAACATCTATAACAACCTATTTCAGCTACCATATCCATTTCAAACCATATGAATGCAATGGTCCCCTACAGTCTTACAATCACTTTCGTTGCTACAGTCCCAATACAGTCTTTCCTGCTATGCCATCCCCTCTCATAGCCAACTTTCGTTCAAATTATATAGTCCTCCCATAGTCTTTCATGAAAGTTACAAAGACAAAAAAAACATATGCTAACACTTAGTGTCCTATAGTATAGTGAAAAGACTCACTTCTTTAGCCAGTCACACAATCATCACACCTATTAGAAAACTGCCAATTGGAATAACAACCACCTAAACAAGTGATCAAAAGTCAACCTTAGCCTATGAACCAACCCTAAAATTTGAACTAAAGTTAAACCTACTATAAAGTCAACAAAGTCCACTTTTGGTCAAAAAAACATGCCATGCTCCTTCTAGGCGCCTTATGCCCAAAAATGAACAAAATAGTCGGGTTTAAAGATTTAAAACAGGCGCACTGAGAAAAACTTAAAAGTTTATCATAACCACGAAAAAAGTGATGCACTTTGGATAATTTCGTAAGGGGTTTTGACTTAAACCATTAAGTCGCAACCCCATCTTCCAGATTTGAACTCTAACGTGGTCTAAAAGGAGAAAGTTTCTAACTTTATCCATTAAAACATAACACATCAACCAAGATCTAGAATTTTGTACTCCAAAAGAACTAAAAGAGCTCAAAAACTTCAATGGATTGAAGGAAAGGCTAAAGGTCCAAACTTTATGAGTCCAGATAGTTCGGGCAACAATCCGAAGTAATTAAAAGGAACCGGAGTCATGAAAACTCCATACTCATCTCCAAAATGGGACCATAAGTGCATAAAATGGACATTAAGAAAGATCTAACAAAACTGAAGGGAGATGCCCAAACGTTTTGGATCTAAACTTGATCCTATCTTTCAAGCACACAAAATCAACCTTGATCTTAAAGCTTTAGGCACAAAACATGGAAAAAAATAAACTTCAAAGGTGAAGGGAGGCTCAAATCAAGTTACAGGAGGCTAGGGTCTCATGGGATCTCGTTAAGGAATGATGGATGCTGAGAATGTGCTAACCTTAAGGGTTAATGGTACTTAAATAGCCTCCAAAATCCTAAAAATTCGTTCAACTCATGGGCCTAAGCGCACCGCTCCCTTAAGTAGTGTGTTGTACTTCCTTGATTGAATCCCGATTCTTCAAATTTCCATACTTCAACAAAATAACAAAATAAGATCAGGATAAGTGATGTCCTAGAAATAATGATGTTACAAGTAGCCTAGGTGCTAGGCGGCCTCTTACTATCTACAATTTATGCTTGTAGGTCAAGTTACTTAGAGTCAGTCCTAGGCGGTCTAACCTGGTTAAAAAGTCGAAGAGTCAAAATTTTCAAGAAAAATTTTATGATTAATCAAATTAATGAAAATTGGTGACTAAATTATGATGATCGATGAATAAAAATGTGAAATAAAAATCCTCCTTTAGTCTAAACATTATGATGTACGATGATTTAAATTGTTAGACGATTGTATATATATATATATATATATATATATATATATATATATATATATATATATATATATATATATCGAATTTTTATGGTTATTTACTTATTTTATTAGGATATAGGTAATATTTATTTATTTAAAATAAATTCTTCTGCAATTAAGTGTCTCCGCCTAGGTTCTGATTAATCCCAACCTTTACTGATTAGTCCCTTAACTCCAGTCGATCTCCCAACAACCGCCTAGTGACATTTACAACCTTTATATATATATATATATATATATATATATATATATATATATATATATATATATATATATATATATATGTATATATATATATATATATATGTATGTATATGTATAAAATCTCTTCTTCCCCATTATCTAAGGAACTATGGTGAGTTTTTCTCGATTCGATATTATGCTTCATGTTTATGTCGATAAGGATGTCAAAAAACCCATCAGATCATGACTCCGCGGGACCCGTTTCCATACCACGGTAATTTTACAATATTTTTGGGTTCTGTAGTGGATTGTACACATGTTTAGTTTTTGTGGATAAGGGCTAGGAGTTCAATCTCGAATACCTCACATACCCCCAAAATAATTACCCTATATTTGACTTTGATCTTTTGATATTATCGTTGAGATGGGGTTATTCTCGTCCTTGTACATTAACTTCTTGCACGTAGTCTCATTCTGTCATCACACATTGTCTTCCTTCAACAATAAAGTCCTGAGCTTGTCTCAAATACCACTTGTCATATGGTCAAATTTTGGACGCGTGCAACAATCGATAATCTTGCTATCAAGGGTCAAGTTCGCCTAAAATTAGGGATCAGAAGAGGTGTGGAACTCTTGTAGACATTATGAACACTAACGCCTAGTTCCCGAGTTTTAGCAAAGAAAAGAGAAGAAAAGAAAAGAAAGTAAGGAGAGGAAAGAAGAGAAAGGAAAGGAAAAGAAATTGTCTTTTGTGTTTCCGAGTTGGAGAAAAGTGAAAGGAAAATTAAATAGTTTGTTCTTTATCTCCGAATCATTCCAAATCAGCAGGAAAGTTAGGAGGGAAAGTGATCTTCCACTTCCTTCCTTTTATGAAACTCGAAAACACCAATTTTTCTTACTTTTCTTCTGAATTCCATTAATTTCCTTTCTTTTCTCTCATTAAGTTGAAATTGTCAAAAGGGTGTAAGAATGCAAAGAAGATTTTAATACTTGAAAGATGTTTAATGTTATATTCCTCCCTACGGTGAAATGAGTACAAATGAAAAAATAGTTGGTCTTAAATAGGGATCATATGGAACACCAAAAGACATAGGAAACAAAAATACACATTGTAAAAGAGAAAACAACGGTCACATCTAGAATGGAAACTAATGCCTAGTTCCCAAGTTTTATTAAAGAAAAGAAAGGAAAGGAAAATAAATTAAGGAGAGAAAATAAATTTGGGTTTTGTGTTCCTGAGTTAAAGAGAATTTAAAGGAAAATTAAACATTTTGTTCTATCTCTCTAAAACCTTCCAAATCGGGAGGAAAGTTAGGAAGGAAAAAGATCCTTTCTCTCCATGTTTTGTATGTTGCAACATCATTCTCCAACTTTTACTCAAATATTCAACAACCAGTATCTAAATAATACATTGCACTTTAAACTTGCACCAACCATATATACCAAGTTAGATCAAGACTTCATGTTTTTCCTTTTCAAGTTAAGAATGAATAATATTAAGAAATAAACATATTTCCAAGTGGTGGATATTAATTCTAATTCCTAAAATTAACAAAGACTATAATACATAAAATGGAATAACATTTTGTTTTTCAAACTATGCAAGGAGATGCATTATTTTTCTGGAGTGCTTCCTTTCTAGAAATGCATATTTATCAATTAGGTAATCTTACAAGATATAGCTAGACTGAATTTGGTGAACATGTATTTATAATTTTTGGTTACAATTAGATTTTAAGTTATTTAATTATTAGATGAAGACTTAAATTTGGTTATGTATAAAGACAAACGGGGTATGTTTATAACCAAGCACATGTTTTATAATATTTATCTACAAAGCTTTGCCGACTAATAAAATTCAACACATAGTGGATTATATTTTTTTTCGAACGCAAAATCTAATCTATTCCTAAACTACTCCTTTAAATTCATTTATGTCCCAAACGAGACTTAAACCTTCAATCTAAAGAGAGAGGGCAACATCTGATACTACTGAACTAGAATCCCTTTTTAATAGTATATTATATAGCTCATGACACGTAGAGCTGGATTCTTTAAATTTCTTTACACTAAAATTGATGATTATTGCCAAATCCAGATTCGGAAATGTATTGCATACAACAGATAAAACATACATAGTTCTATCATTCAGGATCAGAAATCCTCTTTTGTCAATGAAGACTTTTTACGCGTGCTACCTCGTTTACAAGATATCAGAACCCTTGGAACATCCGTTGAAAGTGAAGATCAATCAAGATATGTGGAAATTAGCACGTGGTATAATGAATTTGAGAAATGATGGCCGCAGGTATGATCAAATGAAACTTGTGTATTTGAGTACACCTCAAACACCAGTAATTGGATCCGATGGTGTAGAGAGACCTCCTAGCACAATGAACAAAATCAAAACAATACCATTTCCGAAAAAGAGAAAAGATGGTTGGTGGGAGGTGAGGTTGGGGGAATTCATCACCCATAATGAGCCATTAATCGAGAATATTCAACCTTGGTATGTATTATTATCACAATTTACGGCATGCTTTATACAAGTGCACTGCAACAAAAAAAAGTTTGTTTTAATTTGGCATTTTCTCCTAAATTACAAAATTCTACAATTCCAGGTACAAATCTTGTTTTTCCTATGTACCCGAGTCCAACCTTCCCTATGATGAGGATGCGGATGTTAGTACCCCAGTGGTTCCTAGCTTATGTCTTGATTATGAACCACGCATCCATATATCAATGTTTTGGGGGGAAGCACTAAGACAAAATTATTGCATACTCCCTAAAATTATTGTGCAAGGTATTGAGCTTCGACCCTTGTAAAATCCATAATATATGTCGTGTTAGAAAGGACTTAGATCCATTATTTATAAGTTGTATTTGATATGAGACGTTCACTTCTACATTTTACAACTAATAAGGTGAAGAAATCATGATCAACAATTATGTGCTTTATAAGTGAATAATTTAATAATACGTTGATTTAAAGACATATCATTTAAGATCTTTGTTTCTAATCGTCGCACAAATTGGTTGGGTGTTGGTTTCCTATTTGTTGTGTTTGTCTTTACTGTTGAAAATTGTGTTGTACTTTGGTGGTAGATGAGTAGTCTTGTTGCTATTTCTTTTCTTTGTTTATTTGTAACTATCAAACAAATGAATGAAGAAATGAAACTTCTCAAGTTCTATTGAATCAAGAACAAAGTACATATAAAAGAGGAAAGAGAGCATCAAACTAACATAACACATAAATAATCTTAACCCTTATACTATGGCTATTTATAATTCTGACCCTCTAATATCCCCCCCTCAAGTTGGAGCTAAAGAATAAATGTTCTTCGAACATGGCAATGACTGTGTAAACATATAAGCTAATTGCATAGATGATCGAATTGGAAGCAACTTTATAGTTCTAATTTTCTACTTTCTCATGCACGAAATGCCAGTCAACTTCTATATGTTTGGTGCATTCATGAAATGTAGGATTTGTAGCTATTTGAATTGCAGCTTCATTATCAAAAAATAATAACATAAAATCAACATTATTCATGCCAAAATATTTAAGTAATTTTTGATGCCAAACAAGTTCAAAAGTAGTGACACCCATGGATCTACATTCAGCTTCAGTTGAAGATCTTGAAACAGTCAGTTGCTTCTTCGCTTTCCACAAACCGATGGAATTTCCAAGAACATGTAGAATCCGGTGATGGATTTTCTTGTGCCTTAACACATGGCCCAATCGGAATCACAAAAGCCATTTTAGCTCTAAAGAATATTCTTTTGGGAAAAATAAATGTAAGTCCTTAAATCGCTTTGACGTATCAATCCGATCCACTTGATGGTGTGGAATCCCAATCAAGTGGATGATGCAAGATAGAATAGAGAAGAATAAGAAGAAGAACTAGATGAATCTTCAATGTATCAATGATATTGAGTGATGATCCGGTTACATAAGATTCATACACAGAAACGTTCTCTCTTACTTTCTCTCTCTAGAACACCTTCCTTTCAACAATGGCAGCCACTTCTTTTACCAAGAACGTTCCCTCCCTATTGTAGACTCCTTAAGAACGCCTTTCTCACTATATATATATATATATATATATATATATATATATATATATATATATATATATATACATATATATGGACCTAAGGCCAAGCCCAAAACACAAAGGCCAGACCGAATCCACAGTGATTTCGGTCCAAGCTACAACTAAATGCCAAGATTGCTTTTGGCCCAAGACCGAAACCACAAGTGCCTAGAAAAACAAAGTATAAACCATATTTTAGACCCAAAAATCTCCCCCTTGGTTTATTGCTTTCTTTTCTTTTTGCCTAACAAACTCCCCCTAAGTTTTTAGCTTGCTTTTCTTGTCAATCTTCACTTTGTGCTTGGCTTCAGCGTTAATCTTCGATTTCTTCACAACTTCAAGATGAACATATGAATCTTCTATCTGAATAATCTCATCTTGAAAAGATGGGCTTTTCTTCAAAATTTGACTTTTAACCCACGTTGGCTATGGAGGCTTCAAGTAAAGATTCTTGAAAAATAGCACTTTAAGCTTGAGAATCTTCAAAGAGAATAACAGAGAGACCGATTCTTCTGGATCACTTCAGCAGGTTCATAGATAGAAGAAAATTGATTAAGGAGGCTTCAATGCAATCTGTCACATAATCTTCAAGTACAACTTCACCTTGCTTTTGGGGTTGAAAGATTGAATGTTGAAAAAATAATTTCATTTATTGTTCCTTCGAATGAGAATTCTTCAATGATCACTGTTGCGCCTTGAAAAGTAGCAAATGACTAAAAAGTCCCTGTGGATCACAGAGTTATGAAAAACTCTTCTCAACACAGTTTTTCAAGGATGTAACCTTGGCTCAGAAAGTTCTGATACATTCTCCTTGAGTCTCTTATTCCTTTGAGTTCCCTGATTTTTGAATTCGCTTTTCAAGACAAAGAAAATTTTGAGATAAAAACAAAACTAAAAGAAAACTCAACACATAGAAGAAATCACTAAAATGTAAAAAACCAAAAGTAAAATACACTTAAAAGTAAAACAAAAATATTTTTGGATTTTTGATTTTTCTGAAAAAAAAAAACAGAAATAAAAATATTTTTGGATTTTTTAATTCTCCACTAAATTTGTGCATAGAGGAAAACTATGAGCAAATTTAACAAAAACAAAGACTTTTAGGATCAAAGCTGTCAAGCAATTCAATATCGTTTATCAGCACAAACCTGCATGAATGGATCTGGTCAATCACTGGTATTGTGATCCACTTAAACACAAAGGATATTGACAAATTACATAGATTATAAGTGACAAGTCATTGTGATCTATATTCCTAAATGGACCATTTGGCTGACGACGACCAAGGATATTGTTGTCCACTTAAATTCAGCAGCGAGATTCACAGACAACCTATTAAATGGTTCAATTTTAGATGTACTAGAACGTGTTCCCCACTTCCCGACATACCCCAGTAATCAAGAACTTCCAAAGAATTCCTTAATTTAGGTGAGTATTCAATCATTAAGAGAGAAGATAGATATAAAAGTGCATATGTTGTATCACAGGTCGGATGTCTTCTAATCACGCAGAGGGAACAACATATGACTAACATAGATAGAGGATTAGAGAGATAGTAGGGTGCATATGTTGTGTCCCAGGTTGGATCTTTCGATCATGCAGAGGGGAAAGCATATGGCTAATAGATAGAAAAAAAATTGCATAGATAAGAAGATACATAAAGATAGAGTTGCATATGTTGCATTCCAGGTCGGGTATGTTCCAATCGCGCAAAGGAGGCGTCATATGACTGACATATAGAAAGCAAGAAATAATTTCCTACAAACCTACTTTATCAGAACCCCCCAATCGCCCTACCAGGTACCAGAATTAAGGACATAAGTTCATATATCGAGGAAATGTTAAGCCACATTTCTAGATATATGTGACTTTTAGTGTATCCTATAGGTTCCCATGTTTATCTCACTGCTCAATCTACCTGAGCGTCGTATTGTCAATCCAAATAAGACTATCTACGTCCACACTGTCAAGTCCTTTCATTGTCAATCCATGTCTAGTCCATTTGAATCCTTTGTGCCTACCAGCACATTGAACACAGAGTCTAGATAATTCAGCTTTAGTGCATTACACGAATTCCAGGTTACCCTTTAACACTAAGCTTCATATCACTTCCCAAATAACACCTACAAAAGAAAAACCATAAGAGCATATTTTTTGGATTTTTGTTTTTATAATTTTTTTGTATTTTGATTTATCCTTCTTAATTTGAGCATGGGAAAGAAAGAAAATAAAATAAATGCGCAAGTTTAAGAAATTGTCTTTGAAACGAATCATTGTAAGAAAAACTTAGGAGTATCGAGAAGAAAAGCTCAAATCATAATTCACCAATGGAAGTTGCATCCAGATGATCTGAGAATAGCACGCATATTTCAATCTCGGAACAGATCCAACAATTCTTCACATCGTTAAGTACAAACCCCATTTGTGATCCTCTTCTTTCTTCCTTTCCTGTAATGGACACATACCCTCACTTAAAGTTATGAATGTTGTACAGTTGAGAGATGTCCCCTATCATGTGCTTGGAACAGCCACTATCAACAAACCGAAGTCTGATGATATGCCTCCATAGCTGCTCCAGCATATAGTGCGAGATTAGTTGGTCTTAGGAACCTAATCCATTATGAAATTGGGTTGACCATTATCGTCTACGCAAGGTACTCTCTCCCATGACATATCATGTTTATCACAAATAGAAGATGAATAAATGTTAGAATCATTTGCAGATTTGGGAGTGTGAACCTTCGGTATCCATATATAGTCGGGTTTAACCCATTTCTTGTTCGATCGATTGAGTGCCTTATCGCTTGCTTTAGAACTTGAAGCAGATCATCAAGATGACTTTGACCTAACCGGTTTAGGTTTCACTGGAGCATCTCTTGAATTGGACTTCTTGGAAGATACTCCTTTCTTGACCTTGGGAGTTGGATTCTTGGCCTTCTTCGCATTCCAGTCACCATTGTGCGATTGTGACTTCGAAGGGTTTCTTTTAGAAAATCTCCCTCTTGGTGCATTCTTCCATCCTTGTGCATAATAGGGAACATATGCATGATTTGGACAATTTTTGGCAATGTGTCTAGGTGTTCCACAGTGAAAACAAGTTTGTTTCTTCACGTAGGAGTTGTTTCTGCCTATCCCTGGTGGCGTGCCCTTGCCTCGTCTCTGATTGTTCCCACATGCACACATACATCAAGTCGTCTGTTTCGCTTGTTTTAGTGGCCTGTATTTACCAACTACAGGTTTATTAGAAGCAACAGATTCAGAGTTCAAGGAGACATTGTTTTGACAGTCAGTAGAATAAACAGAACTAGAACTAATTATGTGCTCCTTGTTCTCATCTTCCATTACTTTACCTGCACAGGAAGTAGAAACATTAGTATCCTTCACCTCAACACTCTCAATTGGGCCTAACTGTTCAGTCTTAACTGAAGCTGGCACAGGGGTTTGGCCATACTAAGCATGAATCTCTTCCTTGTTGGTCTCAAGAGGTGGGGTATAGTTGTCATTGAAGGGAGGTGGAACAATATGATACCATATACCCTTATTTTGATTATCCTTAAATTTTAATTGTTTTTCTATCATGGATGCAACTACCTCACTTGACACATCAAACTTCTTAAATTTGAATTCAGCATCTTTATATTTAGCTTTCAAAGCATCAAGATCGGTAGTTAATTTGACAATTTCCTTTTTAGCATAGTTATAATTTTCACATTTATTACTATACTCTTCTTGAAGTTTTCTAAAGTCCTTGGTTTTGGCCTCTAGTTGTTCTTTTAAGGGTTTTGGGGCCTTCCTAATAGTATAGCCTTCGTACCTAAGATCCTCATTGTCTCTACGTAATATATCAATTTGATCACGAAGAAGTTTAATTGTAGCTTCACAAGACTGAGAACATGAATTTTCAATGACCTTGGTGATTGAGGAACTCATTGTTTACCAAAAAATACCCCTTGACTTGAAACCTCGAAAGTCAAACTTGAAAGGTCAAAATTGAAAGTCAAACTTAAAAATTCGAACTTGAAAGTCATACTGAAAAAGCAAACTTAAAAAATGAAACTTAAAAGGACAAACTTAAAAAATCGAGCTTGAAAGTCAAACTTGAAGGTCAAAAGTGAAAACTTGAAAGTTAAATGAGAAAGTAAAAGTTAAAAGTCAAAGATTAGTTGTAGCACCTGGGTCTTGCTACGCATTTCTTTCTAAGTATTTTAAATTTTTTGCCTTGGAATCGGCGAGTTGAAGGACCAACTCGCCGAGTAGAAACGGGATGGGACGCGAGATTTAAGTGATGGACTCGACGAGTAGACCCTGTTTAGACAAAAACCCTAATCCGAGGGTTTACACCCTATTTAAACAATGTTATGTCAGCCACAATGTCCCTTATGCTCCCAGAATGCCTCTCATTGAAAATCTAGTCGTTATTGAAGCAATCTAAGCCTTGTTGGTGGATTTTGGTGCTTGTGGTCATCATAAGGAAGGAAAAAGCTTGAGGAAGCAAGTAAAGACCAAGGGAACCCGAGTTTGTGCACCTTCTACAGTTCATTGAAGGTAAAAAGTTGTAGTCTTGCTCTTTCATTTGTTAGATCCCCTTTTGGGGAGATTTAGGGCTTTTATAAGCCATTTTTGATGGCCAACCATGATTTCAAACGTGGTTGGGGGTTAGAGCTTCTGAATCACGTCATTAAGGGAGTCACAAGGCAGTTGCGGACCACTTTTGCACCTATAAAAGGTCCCATGCATCATAAGAGCTTGTTTTATGTCTTATTGAGTTCAAAGTCCCATGCAAGCACGTAAAGTTTGTAACTTCATGTGCTAGATCGATTGCAGAAGCTTGGATCTATCTTTTGATCAAAGGTTGTACATCAGAAATCGAGGATTTAGAGTGTGGACGTGACCGACTCGGCGAGTCCGTTCCTGGGACTCGAAAAGTCCAAGGTTTTGAGTCCCATATCTGTCGAAGGTCAAAAGAACTCATTTGGGTGTTAGAAGGGTTGTAACCGAATAGAAAGAGTGACCCAACGCATTGGACGTAACTTTAGACCTGGAGTTCATGGGACTCGACGAGTACAAGAACAGACTCGGCGAGTCCAAGGCAATCTTCTTAAGATTGAAGATGAACTCGACGAGTTGTTCATGCAACTCGGCGAGTCGAGGACAGGACTTGTGTATCAGATGAAGGTGGACTCGAAGAGTGTTCATACAACTCGGCGAGTCGGATGAGTTTCATGTGATGTTCATACAAGAGAGGAACTCATCGAGTCAATGCCAAACTCGAATAGTTGAGACGTGGATAAGTACGAGTAAAGGGTAGGGACTCGACGAGTTGACGACCCAACTCCGCGAGTCGAGTCAACTTGAAGTTGACTTTGACTGGACTTGGACTAACCCTGTTTAGGGTTGCACGTGCTGTGTGTTTACTTGAAGGCTGTCTTGTAGGAATCGAGGAGTCGAAGGGAGTCGACTTGTGCGCCGAGGATAATTCAAGCACTGCACGACATTGAGGTGAGTTACCTTCCAGTAAGGGTGGGTCTAAGGCCACAATGTCGGCCCACCAAAAAGGGGTATTTAGAAGATGAGTCTGGTTATGTGTTTTGTTCATGAGATTTAACTGTATGACATGTTATGTGTGTAGTAGGGATTAGCTTCCCTGACAGTGGTCCTTAGGACCTAGGGGTAGGACAGTATCGGGATATGCTTGACTGTATGCTTATATCTGTTGTTGCATGCTAGTGGTAGGGGTGAAATAGTCTCCAGTTACCGATTGAAAGATACTGATGGCAATTATCGGTTGAAAGATACCGATGGCAGTTACCGGTTGAAAGATATCAATGATGATTACCGGTTGAAAGATACCGATGATGGTTACCGGTTGAAAGATACCGACGATATTTTATGGTATGTGGTATAATGGGGGAACTCACTAAGCTTTGTGCTTACAGTTTTGGTTTTGGTTTCAGGTACCTCTTCGTCGAAGGGGAAAGAGCCAACGGTGTAGCAGTGCATCACACACACACACATGGTTTCTACATTATGTTTCTAGGATTGTAGTATGATTTTCATTACTTTTGATGTGATGGTTTGAGACACAACATTATGATTTTGTAAGGTGTTATTTTATCGATGATGTTTTGGTAAAATGTTTATTAAACATATTAATTCAAAAATGAAATTTTCGGTCTTGAATTTTGGGATGTTACAAGTTGGTACAGAGCCCTGGTTTGAGGGATTCGAACACACCCTCGGGGGTGTATGGACTCAAACCGAGGGACTAAAAGATTTTTACAAGGAAAATGGTTTTCTAAAATCTAAATTGGGAAATTTTAAGAAAGACGAAGTGGGTGATGCGTTCGACTGGTCGGGCTCAAGTAAGTTTTCCCCAAGATACCCATACTTGCTATGTTATGTTATATGCTTTTGATTCAGAGAACTGCATGCTAGAATAGGACTAAGGATGTAGGAGGATGCCTTGTGTGCCTGATATATGATTTTGAAAATCGCATGCTACTTAGGGCTAAGGGTCTAGGAAGGATGCCTTATATGCCTGTTGTATGAGCTGTATGCTAGGACTGATTAGTCAGCAGTAGGATGACCTATGTAGGTTATGCCTGGTTTGGTTACTCAATGCACGAATGCTGCTTGCTTTGTGCTATGGGGGTTCTGGCCAACTTCAACTAACTAAGGAATGGATATGTAACAGTATCTGCAAGCTTGTTAGGGGGAGGTGGTGGGGACTCCTAGTGCAGCTAATGGCGGATAGTAGGTCGGAGAGTGCCCTAGGGAAGCCTAGGATGAGGTCAGTGGAAAGGGTATCGGAAAAAGGGACTTGGCAAAGTCGAAGCAATCCTTGAGGAAAGTACGGATAGATGTGGAAGGTAGTATGGGCCCGTACTACTGAAAGCAGAGGATCTATACGCGAGCCAAGGAGGGCCTAGATGGAACCAGGAAACTTGGAAAGTGTATGTAACCCCGAAAATAGTATGTTTATTTTCAGAATGGTGGTCACGTGACATGGAGCGGGAGGTTCAGGATCCGGGTCAAGATCGGGCTCGGGTGCATGATTCGAGCATGTGGATCACCGCCATGTTCCGGGAGAGGGCTTTCTTGGTGCCCCACTATGCGGGTGGCGAGGACATAAAGAGGACCTGCTACCATGACATGCTACGAGCTAACATCCGGGAGGATGTTAGTTTTTCAGGTTACCCTACTCTGGTTTCCATGATTTCTAGGGCTAGGGAGAGGGAGATTGATCTGGAACACATCCAGAAGAGGAAGGCAGAGGAGAGGCAGGTGACGGGGGCTTCGGGGAAGAAGCCTAAGGGATCCGATGGTAGGCCAAAAGGCCAGTCAGGAAGGGACCGTTGTGGGAAATGCGGTCGGTCACATGAGGGGGCTTGTCGCATTGGGCCGGGATCAGGCTGTTATAAGTGTGGTAAGGTTGGGCACTTTGGCAGAGATTTTACTGCCCCTACTCCTGCGATTCAGACATCAGACCTGAGTTGCTTTCATTGCAATCAGAGGAGCCAAAAAAAGGCCAATTGCCCTAGATTGACAGCAGCAGCGGTACCGACTCCAGCGACAACACAGGTTGTGGATGGCCGGAAGGTCAATTCAGAGGCTCCAGTGGTTCGGAGCTGAGCATTTCAGCTGACAGCCGAGGAGGCACGCGCTGCACCCGATATGGTTACGGGTATGCTTTCTTACTTATGATTTTATGTTATGTCGCTGTGATTCTGATATATTATGTGCCTTGCTTAGGATCGTTCCATGTGAACGGTATCCCAATTCAGGTGTTGTTTGATTCGGGTGCCACCCGATCATTTGTCTCTCTTGCGCTTAGCAAGAAGTTTCCTGAGTCTTCGGGCATGTTGGATTTCCCTCTAGAGGTCGAGATTGCAGATGACCGGTCTGTGCGAGCGTCAGAGGTCTACCGGGATTGTGTTTTGCGGCTGTTCGAGGAACGTTACGTGGTGGACTTGGTTCCCATACCTTTGTGGGTGAGCAAGGTTATTATTTGTATGGATTGGCTGAGCCCCAATGGGGCAGTGATCGACTACGCGTAAGAGTCAGTGTGGATCAGGACCCCTAGTGGGGGAGAGCTGGTGGTTCAGGACGAAAGGCCACAGCGAGGACCAGCCTTATGTTCGGTAGCGAGGGCTAGGTGTTACCTCCAGCAGGGTTGCGCAGGTTATGTCGCCTATGTTATGGATACCGGGGGGCGAGAAAGGCGACGGTGGGTGATGTGCCCGTGGTTCGAGAGTTTACGGACGTATTCCCCAAGGAGTTGCCTGGGATACCTCCGAAGAGACAGGTGGAGTTCAAGATCGACGTAGTCCTTGGTGCGGCTCCGAGAGTCAAGGCGCCGTATCGTTTGGCTCCTCCTGAGATGCAGGAGCTGTCTACCCAGTTGCAGGAGCTGTTAGACAAGGGGTTCATTAGACCGAGCAGTTCACCCTGGGGAGCCCTGATTCTGTTTGTGAAGAAGAAGGACGGGTCGCATCGGATGTGCATAGATTATCGGGAGCTGAATAAGGTGACGGTGAAGAACCGTTACCCACTCCCACGGATCGATGATCTCTTTGACCAGCTACAGGGAGCATCTTGGTTCTCCAAGATTGATCTGCGTTCAGGATACCACCAGATGAGGGTCAGAGAGGAGGATGTGCAGAAGACTGCCTTTTGGACACGTTATGGTCACTATGAGTTTGTGGTGATGCCTTTCGGGCTCACCAATGCTCCTGTCGTGTTCATGGATCTCATGAACTGTGTATTCAGGCCGACGTTGGATCAGTCTGTGATTGTTTTCATCGATGACATCTTGGTCTATTCCAAGACGCGAGAGGAGCATGAGGAGCACTTATGGGAGGTTTTGAGTACTTTGAGGAGGGAGAGCTTATATGCTAAGTTCTCCAAGTGTGAGTTCTGGTTGCGCGAGGTTCAGTTTCTTGGGCACCTTGTCAACCAGAACGGGATTTCGGTAGATCCGGCCAAGGTAGAGGCCTTGATGAGGTGGGAGGTCTCGAGGTCTCCATCCGAGATTCGTAGCTTCCTAGGACTGGCAAGTTACTATCGGAGATTCATTCAGGATTTCTCCAAGATAGTCATGCCCCTGACCAGGCTGACAAGGAAGGCTGTGGTCTTCTGTTGGGGGCCTGAGCAGCAGGCTGCATTTGAGACATTGAGGCAGAGATTGTGCGAAGCGCCGATCCTAGCCATGTCACACCCCAAAACCACGAACGGCGGAAACGTTCAGGGGTGGAGGACGTCATGTACAGTATCACAACAGTGTAATATAATAAACAAGCAACAACATCATCCATTGCATTATAGGTAGAGTTTAATACATGTGTGTTCTTTCATTGTAATAAGACACCAAAAATATACAATCAAAATAAAAGACGAGACTTGTCTGCTCCGTCTTCTCAAAACCTGGCCTCCGTACCTGTCTACTGATGACCTGAGAATACAAGTTATTTTGAAAGCGAGTATCAGCTTTAAAGCTGGTGAATTCATAAGTATATAAGTGTCATTGCCTTTGTTTTGCGAAAATCTGTTATGAAGGCCATGTAAAACGTTAAATGAAAATGTTGAGGTAAGTATGAAATCCCTAGAAAAACCCTTATTTTCTGTAAGTATGAAATGTAGTATTCTACCAAGACCTGAATGTTCTGTACGTATGAAGTGTAGTCTTCTACCAAGACCCGAGTGTTTTGTAAGTATGAAGTGTAGTCTTCTACCAAGACCCGAATGTTTTGTTCGTAAAATGATAGTTTTTCCTTTGTATTGACTAGTACTAAAAGTGCTTAGTCTAACGCATCGTTTATGTGAAAGTATCACAAAATAAAGTAAACAGGAAAATGTACTATTGTAAGTGTTGTCACTGGGTACTAGGACTAACACAACATCGCATTAAGCGAAATATGTAACCTAATGAACATCCGAAGATTGTCCAAAACAAGTCTTAATGTAAGTGTCATCGCTGGGTACTAGGAGTAACACAATGATCGCAATAAGCGAAAGGTATAACCTAATGAACATCCGAAGATTGTCCAATTGTCCTCTGTAGCAGCAGCAGGTGGGTGGAAGGGTTAGTCCCAATCGATCTACCTAATATAAATAGTAACCTTAGACCTCCGAAGATGGTCATCGACCACTGGTGCTAATCAGTGGGGTTCGGAATGGTAAGTCCCGCCTAGCTATCCCATTGAACCGAGATAGGAAAGACAATTTACACAGTAAGTACTAATAAATCATCCTCGTAGTCCAAAGTACAAGTATCCAGGTAAGTGAATACAAGATAATGCACCTATGTAAAAGTGTTCCTGTATGGTATTCATGTATGTGTATCCATGTAACAGGTAAGTATATGTAAACATATTCATGTATCAGGTAAACATCTGTAAGTATTCATGTATCAGGTAATGTACTAGTATAGACTCATGAATGAACTGACTCTTGTGTGATTCCTTGTAATAGGAGTAATGTTTGATATCTTCAAATTATCCCTATGATAATTTATTGTAATATAACTGGTTGATCATGTAGGTTTGTACACTCTTACTACTCAAGGGTGTGGGAAACTAAATGAAAGATGTAAGCTATAACATCAATACATATATAAGAATATAAGTGTATCTGCATAGTTTAGTTCAAGAATGAAAAATGGTTTTTTTAAGACGTCTTATGGGTTTTGAACAATAATTAACAATGACTTGATTTCATTTTAATAAACATTTCAAAGGTAAAACATTTGGTAACAATGTGCTTTTAAGATGTAAAACCATTTCATGCATCACATTTTGTAGCATGTGAAATCTGTTAAATGACAAACACAGTTATAAAATACATATCTATGATTTAATAACATGTTTATTTCTACTTGTATTCCCCCCCCCCATTAAAGCATTTAAAATCATTTAAAATATTGATTAGGGGTATGAACTCACCTGCAGTTGGTGATTGGGATGAACTGAACGGTATAGGATGGCTAGGTGTCAAGCGAGGACTTGTACACACACTACGATCCTAATGAACATATAATCACACATATATGCATTCAATTAGTCTTAAATCACTAATTGATAAAGTTAAGACATCCTATACATAATAAACACTTTATATAAGTGTTTTAAGCCCTAAGGATTGCATCTAAGCTATTGTGGGACAGGGTATTTGTGTTTAGGGTTTCCAAAGGACCCTATAAGTGAGTTTACTCCCTATAAACCATCACACATGGAGTTTACGGTTGCAAACTCTTGAGTTTACGGCCGTAAACTCCCTAACATGTGTGTTTGGTGTGTTTTGAAGTCCCAAATGCTTTCTAGAATTTTTCTAACTTGGTGGTTCCATTCTTGAAGGGGTTTAAGGTCTAAAAATACTCCAAATAGGAGTTTACGGCCTCAAGTCCATTCCCCTTGGAGTTTACGGCCGTAAACTCCCTTGGGGTGTTGTTTTTGTTGCTTTCAAGCCTCTTGCACTTGTGGTATATGTTCTAGACTTTTATTCCTAGCATATGAAGGCATTAGGCACACCTTGGTGCCCTTTTTAGGAGTTTACGGCCCAAGAACCATGTCTTGGCCGTAAACTCACTTTGTTAAGTGATTTTGATGTGGTTTGGTCCCTCCATTAAGTGGGTAACAATTTCTTGTAAAGGTCTAGGGATTTAGGTGTCATGAAAACACCCTTTTGTCCATTTCAATGGAGTTTACGGCCTAAGATACACTTGGGCCGTAAACTCTCCTTTGTTTGTGTTCTTTGATGTGTTTAATGCCCTAGATTTAATGGGAACAAGACTAGGTAATTGTCTAAGGCTTTAGGAGCCTTAAAAGTACCATTTAGTGTTTGAAATTGGAGTTTACGGCCTATGATAATCTTGGGCCGTAAACTCCCAAACTTGGGTGGAATTTTGGTTTTTTTCTTGTCCCTAACATGCATACATACGAGTCTAAGGCTTTAGCATAACACAAGGGTCGGTTTTGGCTTCGTTTCGGGAGTTTACCGCCCAAGAACACCTTGGGGAGTAAACTCCTAGATCTAATGATTTAGCCATCTAAATCATGTTATAAGCATCTAATAAGCATTCTAACACTACTAGAAAGAGTTACTCATGTTTTGGTATAAAAAACCCGAAGATCCGTCAGAGAGAAAATGGCTTTTCTCTAGTTGGAAATGTGAATAATGAATAATTTGCTTCAGAAATCTATTTATTGTCTTGAAATATTTTTGGCAGAAAAATATTTTTATTCCTGTAATGATCTATAATATAATAGAGTGTTGGAATAACAGTGTTGCACAAAACCCTAGTGCACCCACTCTCCTGATATTTCCTTAAGTGTACAATCCTGAAAAGTGCCAATTTATACTCGAAATCTGAGTTTTCACTGTAACTGTTCTAACTTCTATTGGATTGAAATGGTTTGTTCAGAATGGAAATTTCGGGTTGTCACATCATCCCCCTGTTGAAGGGAATTTCGTACCGAAATTAGAATTTAGTCAAGGGAGTATGCACGAATGATGGAGTCGTGAGGAGGAAACTTCTTAATTGATTTGTTCTAGCGCACTTAAGTGAAATCGGGTTCTCGGTTGGAATCCTAACGAACCTTCACTATCAGGCGATGGCGCTACTTCGTCCGCTTGACCTCTCGGTCGAGGGTCACTACGGTTCTAATACGAAGGCGAGGATCTCGACGAGTGGACTTGCAAGAGTCCTAATGGAAAGGTATGGTTTCACGATCGAGACGCGAAGAGTAGGATGTATGTTACTGAGTTCGTGGAGTAGGTCTAGTTTATGCGAGGCACAGGACCGATTCTGATAAGAATCTCGGAGGTCCTAACTATATTGGATTTAGCTTTCCATGCTTTACGAAGCGTATCAAGCCATTCCCAGAGTGAGTTATCCTAAAGAACTTGGTCACTCACTTGGAATTTCAAAGGTTCCTTTTCCTGCTTAACTTCCCAGCCAAAGGCCACCCCTTGCTGGGTCAAAGTCGTACGGGTTTCTGTAGCTTGCGAGGAGTTCTAAATGAACTAAGACGGTAGGTCGGTAAGACCTAGAATTTGGCGAAAGACTGTCGGCGTCTCTGGTGTCAATAAATGCTCAACGGTTTTGACAAATTGAAAGTGTGCTCTAAATTTCTCACATTACTAACAGTGTGTCATAGAAATTTGACTCTTCAATTTCAAAACTCGTGTCTAGAGAACTTCGCTAAAGTTCCTCTGTAGGAAGTGTTTCCCTGGGTTTTCTTCTTACTACAAGGGTAGATAAGTAAGTCATTACATGGAGAAATGACAAATTGATCCAAGTAAGAAAGACGTAACCCTATTCATTTAGCTCATGAAAACTATGGGTGTATTGGTCCTATCCGAAAGGTATCACTACGGACTCGAAGTGTCCGCATCGAGTTCAGGAGATAGTCTTCTGGACATCTTTCCCTGACACTCGGACTGGTGATATTCGGATCTCAGGTCCATTCCTTAAAGTAATTCTTTCCTTGCGTTTGCTCAACCATTTCATCTATGCGAGGCAGAGATAACGATTTCTATGAAAATCTTGACGGAGTCCTCGATATCCGAGGCACATACGTTGCAATCCGTCGATCTCTGGGAGGATATGACCGGGGTTCTCTAGGGTGAGAAACCTAGTCCTCTAATTCTATTTCTGTGTAGTTCGTTAAGTTGACCGGACTGTTCTTGTATCTCCGTAGGTGTTTAAACTATAGGGCGATCCGTTTACGGGAGTCATACTGGGTTCTAAGTTTGTTCACATGACAATGTGATTACTCGTAGACTTAAGCAGTTCTCCGTCCTGAAGTTCATATTAGAATTCACACAGGGTTCACAATCACTATTTCGTGTATACGAGTCATATATGATTAAGATTGAAAAGGTAGTCGAATAACTGATTCTTCCTTAATCTCACATCCCTTCGAGGGAAAAGAAGTTAAAGTGGAATCTTCAATTCTAAACCTGTAGAACATTGATTATATATCACTCTCATGTATACATTCTTCAGTGATAGATCAACCGTATAAATCCTGGATTTGAATTTGACGCACTGCACAAGTAATTCTGTGGGGATTCCTTCGGAAAGGAAAAGAACTATAACGTACTCCTTGTATGAGTACTTCGGTGTTCTGATATGACGGCTTTGCTAAAAGACGTTCACTGAGAAAGAGATGTACTTATGAAGCTGGCATTGCGAGGATCGAATTGAATCGAGTTGTATGATAAAGTCGGAAACATATGAAAAATAAAGACATTAGATTTGAACATAAGGCGTTATAGACAAAACACAACAGTGCAACCATTAACAGAGTTACTGAACTTAGGCTTTACTACAAGACTATTGTTGCGAACAAGGTATACTACAAAATACAAGTATACACAGCACGAGCATCCTTAAACAGACAGGATCTCGCAAAAGATAAGACTTTGGTTGCACTAGTTTTGGGATGGTGCATAAGTCTGTTACAACGAAACGCCTAAGTTACATTAACGTGGGTCCGGAGTAGACTCTCCTGCGGCGGTGGTTGGTAGTAGACTTTCGTCTGTGCCAGCAATTTCTGCCCTTGGGCAGTTCCTTTTGTAGTGACCTACCTTGCCACAACCGTAGCAAACCTGGTCCACACTGGTGTTTGGCACTTGAGTGGCCTAAGCTGTCGGCGTCTTGCAGTAACGGGCTGTATGCCCCTTCCTGTTGCTGTGTGAGCACTGCATCTCCTTACAATTTCCATAGTGGTGAAAATTGCATTTAATGCATTTTGGGAGAATTCCAGCATAGAGTTTGGCTGGTTTGGGGACCATTGGGACACCCGAAGGAATGGTCATAGGAGGTGCAGATGTCGTAGCTGTGTTCTTATTCGCCCCTCGAAGCGATTTGTTCTTCCTTTTGGCCCAAAACTTCTGGCTGTTACTCTTGGCCTTGGCACTCGGGGTACCGTTGTAGTTTGTTGGTCGTTGCGGGGCTGGGTTGTTACTTGGATTGGAATGATTGATAGAGATCCTGCTAACACTTGCATTGTTAGCGTTCAGGTGGGTCATAACAGCTGACACGGTAGCCGAGACTACAGCTTGAAAGGTAGCTGCATCAATCTGAAGAGTTGGTGTTTGGTTGATGGGCTGATCGTTTTTCTTGGGATTCATGATTCTGTTACACCGAAAGAAAAATGAATTTGTGAGCGAAAATGGTTGAATCTAAACGTAGTTCGATTGCTCATGTAAAGAATATACGTATGTTCTCTAAGGTTCGACCTACATCCCTATGATGCAGTCCTAGTACGGAATGGAAGTATGTTCACGAAGGTTTGACCTACATCCCTATGATGCAGTCCTAGCAAAGATCGGAAGTAAGTTCATGCAATGGTCTCAAGATGTTTTTCGTTCTTGCTGAGGTATCGGTGGTTGGTGAATAATGTGATCCAACCATTGAAAGAGACTTGGAGATGTCTCCGGAGTTAAATTGCTATAGTCCAATGACTTTGACTAGGGCATGTTTCAAATAGACTCTAATGAAAGTACGATAAGAGTATTCGAATAGAGAACGAAACAGAAGTTAGCCGACTGTCAAAACCTTTGATATTCATGACGTACAAGTTCGGGAAAATGACCTTATAAAAAGGTCTTACATCATAACCAGAGAAGATAGTTCCTGGCAGTAAAAAAGACCTAACTAAAGTACTTAAAGTACAAGATAGTTTCATAGAAAATGCCACATCGGGCATAGACAGAAAGACGATTCCTTTCTAACAAGGAATATAAAGTAAAGTGTCTACTATTAGCGAAGGTCATCCCTCTGGTGAACTCTCAGTTCAGCCAGTTGGCGTTCTACATCAAGTAGGTGTCTTTCGTACACTCTCTGGCATACCCGAAGTTCCATGACTTTAGCTCGTGATTCAGCCAGTGCTTGCAGCAGGGTTTCATGGTCTCTTTCAGACCTCTCACGAGCATGCTCAAGGCGACTGGTGCGAAGCATATGCATTCCTCCATTCGTATTGACTTCTGCGATGCGTTGTAGAGCTGTCCTGCCCTGAATTTCGTTTCGGGCAACTCTTCGGATCAGAATTGGCAAGATCCTGTATGCTGAGCCCCCATTGCTCAGGTCATAGAAGCTTCGGTCACCATTAAATGGCATGGGTTGATCTTGTCCTTGGCTCCAAGTTTCCAAACATTCCACCCACTCAGGCGTCGGACCATGAAAAGCCGGACGAGGGTTAGGAATTGGAAAGGGAGCTGCCTAGGGTAGGTTCTCAACCTCGGGTTCAGAGATGGCATCGTCTGTAAGGTCGTCAGCATGGTGATCATTCAGAGGGATTGGATGATCATCATCTGGTTCTTCTCCAAACCATCCAGCAATCACTTCGTTCGGAAGGAACAGGTTGTCGTGGGGATGGAATCCAGCCATGTTATCTACGCGAGAAAAGGGGTGTAAGAAATAGCTAAAATAGACGAACTAACTAAGATAGTCGTAGTAAGACCAAATACCCCTATGGTATTTCTTTATGGTTATGTTGGTAAGTTTTTAGACTTGTTGCCGTATCACAACCATTCTTGGGCATATTCTAATCACTCCTCGGGCCAGCATAGTTGATCAGACTATGCCATTCCCAAGACTGACCATATATCCCCAGGCTTACTTGTGATATTCAACAATCGTAATACTTTTGTTCTTGTCGTTGTGACACTGATTTTAGTATGAATGCCGGCACGTATACTTTGTTAAATATTTTATTATTTAAAGGTATAAACTCTTAGACAGAGTGTTTTAATCCCAATGTGTTTATAGTTAGTATATCTTTTATGGGTTGATATACTTAATTCATTATAAACAATGCTCTGATACCAATCTGTCACACCCCAAAACCACGAATGGCGGAAACGTTCACGGGTGGAGGACGTCATGTACAGTATCATAACAGTGTAATATAATAAACAAGCAACAACATCATCCATTGCATTATAGGTAAAGTTTAATACATATGTGTTCTTTCATTGTAATAAGACACCAAAAATATACAATCAAAATAAAAGACGAGACTTGTCTGCTCCGTCTTCTCAAAACTTGGCCTCCGTACCTGTCTACTGATGACCTGAGAATACAAGTTATTTTGAAAGTGAGTATCAGCTTTAAAGCTGGTGAATTCATAAGTATATAAGTGTCATTGCCTTTGTTTTGCGAAAATCTGTTATGAAGGCCATGTAAAACGTTAAATGAAAATGTTGAGGTAAGTATGAAATCCCTAGAAAAACCCTTATTTTCTATAAGTATGAAATGTAGTATTTTACCAAGACCTGAATGTTCTGTACGTATGAAGTGTACTCTTCTACCAAGACCCGAGTGTTTTGTAAGTATGAAGTGTAGTCTTCTACCAAGACCCGAATGTTTTGTTCGTAAAATGATAGTTTTTCCTTTGTATTGACTAGTACTAAAAGTGCTTAGTCTAACGCATCGTTTATGTGAAAGTATCACAAAATAAAGTAAACAGGAAAATGTACTATTGTAAGTGTTGTCACTGGGTACTAGGACTAACACAACATCGCATTAAGCGAAATATGTAACCTAATGAACATCCGAAGATTGTCCAAAACAAGTATTAATGTAAGTGTCATCGCTGGGTACTAGGAGTAACACAATCATCGCAATAAGCGAAAGGTATAACCTAATGAACATCCGAAGATTGTCCAATTGTCCTCTGTAGCAGCAGCAGGTAGGTGGAAGGGTTAGTCCCAATCGATCCACCTAATATAAATAGTAACCTTAGACCTCCGAAGATGGTCATCGACCACTGGTGCTAATCAGTGGGGTTCGGAATGGTAAGTCCCGCCTAGCTATCCCATTGAACCGAGATAGGAAAGACAATTTACACAGTAAGTACTAATAAATCATCCTCGTAGTCCAAAGTACAAATATCCAGATAAGTGAATACAGGATAATGCACCTATGTAAAAGTGTTCCTGTATGGTATTCATGTATGTGTGTCCATGTAACAGGTAAGTATATGTAAACGTATTCATGTATCAGGTAAACATCTGTAAGTACTCATGTATCAGGTAATGTACTAGTATAGACTCATGAATGAACTGACTCTTGTGTGATTCCTTGTAATAGGAGTAATGTTTGATATCTTCAAATTATCCCTATGATAATTTACTGTAATATAACTGGTTGATCATGTAGGTTTGTACACTCTTACTACTCAAGGGTGTGGGAAACTAAATGAAAGATGTAAGCTATAACATCAATACATATATAAGAATATAAGTGTATCTGCATAGTTTAGTTCAAGAATGAAAAATGGTTTTTGTAAGACGTCTTATGGGTTTTGAACAATAATTAACAATGACTTGATTTCATTTTAATAAACATTTCAAAGGTAAAACATTTGGTAACAATATGCTTTTAAGATGTAAAACCATTTCATGCATCACATTTTGTAGCATGTGAAATCTGTTAAATGACAAACACAGTTATAAAATACATATCAATGATTTAATAACATGTTTATTTCTACTTGTATTCCCCCCCCCCCATTAAAGCATTTAAAATCATTTAAAATATTGATTAGGGGTATGAACTCACCTGCAGTTGGTGATTGGGATGAACTGAACGGTATAGGATGGCTAGGTGTCAAGCGAGGACTTGTACACACACTACGATCCTAATGAACATATAATCACACATATATGCATTCAATTAGTCTTAAATCACTAATTGATAAAGTTAAGACATCCTATACATAATAAACACTTTATATAAGTGTTTTAAGCCCTAAGGATTGCATCTAAGCTATTGTGGGACAGGGTATTTGTGTTTAGGGTTTCCAAAGGACCCTATAAGTGAGTTTACTCCCTATAAACCATCACACATGGAGTTTACGGTTGTAAACTCTTGAGTTTACGGCCGTAAACTCCCAAACATGTGTGTTTGGTGTGTTTTGAAGTCCCAAATGCTTTCTAGAATTTTTCTAACTTGGTGGTTCCATTCTTGAAGGGGTTTAAGGTCTAGAAATACTCCAAATAGGAGTTTACGGCCTCAAGTCCATTCCCCTTGGAGTTTACGGCCGTAAACTCCCTTGGGGTGTTGTTTTTGTTGCTTTCAAGCCTCTTGCACTTGTGGTATATGTTCTAGACTTTTATTCCTAGCATATGAAGGCATTAGGCACACCTTGGTGCCCTTTTTAGGAGTTTACGGCCCAAGAACCATGTCTTGGCCGTAAACTCACTTTGTTGAGTGATTTTGATGTGGTTTGGTCCCTCCATTAAGTGGGTAACAATTTCTTGTAAAGGTCTAGGGCTTTAGGTGTCATGAAAACACCCTTTTGTCCATTTCAATGGAGTTTACAGCCTAAGATACACTTGGGCCGTAAACTCTCCTTTGTTTGTGTTCTTTGATGTGTTTAATGCCCTAGATTTAATGGGAACAAGACTAGGTAATTGTCTAAGGCTTTAGGAGTCTTAAAAGTACCATTTAGTGTTTGAAATTGGAGTTTACGGCCTATGATAATCTTGGGCCGTAAACTCCCAAACTTAGGTGGATTTTTGGTTGTTTTCTTGTCCCTAACATGCATACATACGAGTCTAAGGCTTTAGCATAACACAAGGGTCGGTTTTGGCTTCGTTTTGGGAGTTTACCGCCCAAGAACACCTTGGGGAGTAAACTCCTAGATCTAATGATTTAGCCATCTAAATCATGTTATAAGCATCTAATAAGCATTCTAACACTACTAGAAAGAGTTACTCACGTTTTGGTATAAAAAACCCGAAGATCCGTCAGAGAGAAAATGGCTTTTCTCTAGTTGGAAATGTGAATAATGAATAATTTGGTTCAGAAATTTATTTATAGTCCTGAAATATTTTTGGCAGAAAAATATTTTTATTCCTGTAATGATCTCTAATATAATAGAGTGTTGGAATAACAGTGTTGCACAAAACCCTAGTGCCCCCACTCTCCTGATATTTCCTTAAGTGTACAATCCTGAAAACTGCCAATTTATACTTGAAATCAGAGTTTTCACTGTAACTGTTCTAACTTCTATTGGATTGAAATGGTTTGTTCAGAATGGAAATTTCGGGTTGTCACAAGCCCTGCCAGAGGGCATGGAGGATTTCGTTGTATACCGCGATGCATCCATCTCGGGTTTGGGGGCAGTATTGATGCAGAGAGGGCACGTCATTGCTTATGCTTCGAGGCAGTTGAAGCCTCACGAGGCGAATTACCCGACGCATGAATTTGGAGTTGGGGGCTGTTGTATTCGCCCTCAAGATTTGGCGGCATTACCTCTATGGGGTCCGGTGTACCATCTTCACGGACCGCAAGAGTTTGAGGTACCTCATGGACCAGCCGAATCTAAACATGAGGCAACGTCGATGGTTGGACGTGGTGAAGGATTACCATTGCGAGATCCTTTACCATCCGGGCAAGGCCAACGTGGTGGCTGACACGCTCAGCCACAATGCAGCGTCGATCAGGGATATCTGTCTGAGGATGACAGTGGTGACTCTACTTTTGGAGCGGATTCGGGAGGCCCAGCTGGAGGCCATGAAGGAGGAACATCGGAAGAGTGGGCGGATAGTGGGGCAGGTTTCCTCCTTTGACTATGACAACTGAGGACTACTTACACTACACCGTAGGGTGTGGGTGCCATACCACGGGGGTGTGCGCCAGGTTCTGATGGAGGAGGCGCACAAATCTCGATTCTCCATTCATTCTAGGGTGCCGAAGATGTATAGGGATCTTCGGCTGGACTATTGGTGACCCTATATGAAGCGGAATGTGGCATGGTACGTGGAACGGTGCTTGACCTGTAGGAAGGTCAAGGCCGAGCATCAGAGACCTCACGGCAAGATGCAGCCGTTGGATATCCCGTTGTGGAAATGGGAAGACATTACGATGGATTTTATTACAAAACTTCCCAGCACCGCGCAAGGAGTGGATTCAATTTGGGTCATCTTTGATCGGTTGACCAAGAGTGTCCACTTTATTCCGATTCAGGAGAGTATTTCGGCCGAAAAGCTGGCTGGCATCTATATCAGGGAGGTGGTGGCGCGGCACGGGGTGCCAGTGTCGGTGATTTCAGACAGGGATGTTCGGTTCACTTCTAGGTTTTGGAACAAATTCCACGACGAGTTAGGCACTCGTCTACATTTCAGCACCGCCTTACACCCACAGACGGATGGCCAGAGCGAGCGGACCATCTAGACTCTAGAGGATATGTTGTGGGCGTGTGTGTTAGACTTTGGAGGTAGTTGGGATACTTACCTTCTGTTGGCTGAGTTCTCCTACAACAACATCTACCACGCGAGTATCGATTGTCCTCCCTTTGAGATGTTATACGGGAGGAAGTGCAGGACCCCAATATGCTAGGGCGAGGTTGGCCAGAGGGTCATGGGGAGCACCGATGTAGTGCTCAAGATGACAGAAAGGATTCAGCAGGTCAGGAGTAGGCTTCAGACTGCCCAAAGTCGACAGAAAAGCTATGCCGATAAGCGCCGATCAGACCTGGAGTTCCAGGTCGGGGATATGGTTCTCCTGAAGGTGTCGCCATGGAAGGGCGTTATCCGATTCAGGAAACGGGGCAAATTGGGCCCCATATACATTGGACCATTCAGGGTTATAGCCCGAGTGGGCAAGGTGGCGTATAGGATGCATCTGCCAGCCGAACTCAGTCAGATACACAACACTTTCCATGTTTCTCAGATGCGAAAGTGCCTGGTGGATGACTCAGCAGTAGTGCCCTTGGAGGTCATTCAGGCTGATCACAACCTGAATCACATCGAGCGGCCTGTGGCAATCCTCGACCGGAAGTCGAAGGATTTGAGGAACAAGAGGGTGGAGCTCGTGAAGGTGCAATGGTAGCACCGGAAGGTCTCGGAATGGACTTAGGAGCCGGTGGACGAGATGATGGAGCATTACCCAGAGGTGTTTCACGAACAAGCAGCAGACTTCGAGGACGAATTCTAAAAAAAGTGGGGCAGATTTGTAGCACCTGGGTCTTGGTACGTATTTCTTTCTAAGTATTTTGCATTTTTGGCCTTGGACTCGGGGAGTTGAAGGACCAACTCGTCGAGTAAAAGTGGGACGGGACACGGGATTTAAGTGATGGACTCGATGAGCCGGGTCACAGACTCGACGAGTAGACCCTGTCTAGACAAAAACCCTAATCTGAGGGTTTGCACCCTATTTAAACAATGTTATGTCGGCCACAACGTCCGTTATGCTCCTAGAACGCCTCTCATTGAAACCCTTGCCGTTATTGAAGCAATCTAAGCCTTGTTGGTGGATTTTGGTGCTTGTGGTCTTAAGAGGGAAGGAGAAAATCTTGAGGAAGAAAGTAAAGACCAAGGAAACCTGAGTTTGTGCACCTTCTACAGTTCATTGAAAGTAAAAAGCTGTAACCTTGCTCTTTCAATTGTTAGATCCCTTTTTGGGGAGATTTAGGGCTTTTATAAGCCATTTTTGATGGCCAACCATGATTGCAAAATGGTTTGGGGTTAGAGCTTCTGAATCACGTCATTAAGGGAGTCATAAGGTAGTTGGGGACTGCTTTTGTACCCATGAAAGGTCCCATGCATCATAAGAGCTTGTTTTATGTCTTTTTGAGCTCAAAGTACCATGCAAGCACATAAAGTTTGTAACTTTACGTGCTAGATCGATTGTAGAAGCTTGGATCTATCTTTTGATCAGAGGTTGTACATCAGAAATCGAGGATTTAGAGTGTGGAAGTGACCGACTCGGCGAGTCCGTTCCTGGGACTCGACGAGTCCAAGGTTTTGAGTCCCATATCTGTCGAAGGTCAAAAGAAGTCAGTTGAGTGTTAGAAGTGTTTTAACCAGACAAAAAGAGAGACCCAACGCATTGGACATAATTTTAGACCCGGAGTTCATGGGACTCGACGAGTACTAGAACACTAGAACAGACTCGGCGAGTCCAAGGCAATCTTCTTAAGATTGAAGATGAACTCGATGAGTTGTTCATGCAACTCGGCGAGTCGATGATAGGACTTGTTCATCAGATGAAGGTGGAATTGACGAGTGTTCATACAACTCGGCGATTCAGATGAGTTTCATGCGATGTTTATACAAGAGAGGAACTCGTCGAGTCGAGACGTGGATAAGGACGAGTAAAGGGTTAGGGACTCGACGAGTTGACGACCCAACTTGGCGAGTCGGGTCAACTTGAAGTTGACTTTGACGGGAGTTGGACTAACCCTGTTTAGGGTTGCACGTGTTGTGTGTTGACTTGAAGGTTGTCATATAGGAATCGAGGAGTCGATGGGATTCGACTTGTGCGTTGAGGATAACTCAAACACTGCACGACATTGAGGTGAGTTACCTACTAGTAGGGGTGGGTCTAAGGCCACAATGCCAGCCCACCAAAAATGGGTATTTAGAAGATGATTGTCTTTGTGATAATTATCTTGGGCTGGTTATGTGTTTTGGTCATGAGATTTAACTGTATGACATGTTATGTGTGTAGTAGGGATTAGCTTCCCTGACAGTGGTCCTTAGGACCTAGAGGTAGGTCAGTACCGGGATATTCTTGAGTATATGCTTATATCTGTTGTTGCATGCTAGTGGTAGGGGGTGAAATAGTCCCCAGTTACCGGTTGAAACATAACGATGGCAGTTACCGGTTGAAAGATACCGATGATGGTTACCGGTTGAAAGATACCGATGAAGGTTTCTGGTTGAAAGATACCGACGATATTGTATGGTATGTGGTATGATGGGGGAACTCACTAAGCTTTGTGCTTACATTTTTGGTTTTGGTTTCAGGTACCTCTTCATCGAAGGGGAAAGAACTGGCGGTGTAGCAGCACCTCACACACACATGGTTTCCGCATTGAGTTTTTGGGATTGTACTCTGATTTTCATTACTTTTGATGTCATGGTTTGAGACACAACATTATGATTTTGTAAGGTGTTGTTTTATCGATGATGTTTTGGTAAAATGTTTATTAAACATATTAATTCAAAAATGAAATATTCGGGCTTGAATTTTGGGATGTTACATTAATCTTGAGAGTCAAAAGTCAACTTTGAAAGTCAAAGGTCAAAAATAAAAGTCAAAATTTTAAACTTGGAAGTCAAAATTCGAAAGATGACACTTTAGGTCGAGAACGTGGCTTGAAAGTTTGAAAAAAATGAGTTTTAAGCCGAAATCGCGAGGCCTCTTGATCTAGATCGTGAAGGTTCGCACCTAGAAGGACTGCTGATCGAAAACGTGAAGACTGCAAACGAGCCCGAATACGTGCGCACCGAAAACGTCCAAGGCGAGAACTAGATTGCTACCGAGAACGAGTTTTCACCCGAGAACCCTCGCAACGCTCCACCACAAACTCGGACACGCTCCACCGAGAACCTTTGCTTTCGGCCGTAAACTCCTCAGAAACCCTACCTCCTCACCGAAAATAGCCGCTGGAGTCTCGCTGGGAACGACCAAAAAACATGTTTTTTTCAACTTTTGAAGCAAAACTAGATCTAAAACTCAATTTTAGAAAGAACACGAAGAAGAAACACCCAATATTTCTTCAAAAAGAAATCAAAAATGCCAAAACCTTCAAGAAAAAAAAAATCCAAAAACGTTCAAAATCTTGCCAAATTAATTAATACAATCCAAGCTCTGATACCACTTGTAAGTCCCTAAATCTCTCTGATGTATCAATTCGATCCACCTGATGGTGCGGAATCCCAATCAGGTGGATCATGCAAGATAGAATGGAGAAGAAGAAGAAGAAGAAGAAGAAGAAGAAGAAGAAGAACTAGATGAATCTTCAATGTATCAATGATATTGAGTGATGATCCGGTTACATAAGATTCATACACATAAAAAAGTTCTCTTTTACTTACTCTCTCTAGAACACCTTCCTTTCAACAATGGCAGCCACTTCTTTGACCAAGAACGTCCCCTCCCTATTCTAGACTCCTTAAACACGCCTTTCTCACAATATATATATATATATATATATATACAGAGAGAGAGAGAGAGAGAGAGAGAGAGAGCTGGGTTAAGGTGTTTAAAGTAATTAATATGTTATTGTATGCATAAATGTGGGCTAATCAAAATTTAAACTAAAAATAAATAATTAAATAAATAAATAAGGGTAAATAGGTAATTTGATAATTAGTTTCCACAAATAATATCCTATAATTATGGTTGACTTTAGCTACATATTTTTCCATCGGCTTTTTAAAACCACCACCTATTCGATCCCAGCACCATTATTGCCGATGTTGAAGGGCACAACACAATCATAATTACTTGCATCACCAACGGTCTTCAACCACTCGTCGCCTTCATCCACCAATGTCACCCACCTCTGATGCCCCTTGACTTTTCTGTTTGACCATTCAATGGCGAATATCCTTAGATCAATCCAGTTAAATTCCAAACCTGATTTCATTCGCTCCGATTATCACACTACCTACTGCGAATTCAATCCTCTGGAGGAGATTGAGGTTTAAAAGAATGCCTAATTTGATTCAATCGTAGGTCCCTCTTATCCACATTCTTGATGATGGCCAGTGTAATACAATGTTAGACTTGGAAAGTTTCAGGAAAATGAAGAATCCAAAGTTTGAAGTCGATACAAAGGTTTTGGTTCACCCATACTCCGATCTTTATCATCTTATTTGTTCAAGCTAGGGTTTTCCTAAGTTTGTTTCATATCTTTATCATCTTCATGGTGTCGATCAAATTTTCCTCATGATGGTCCCTAAACCTAAATTTTCTTGAAATTGACCTTCGATAAATTTGGTATTAACAAAACCTTTCATGTAGAATTGTTTGATTCAGTAGCTTATGTTGAATAGGTTCCCAGAAAACACATTATGTTCAGGTGTTGTGTTTGTGCTGAAGCCAGATGGTCTGGAATAAGATGATGGTCGGGTTATCTCGTTTGTACATGATGAACATTTGAATATATCTCGGGTAAGTTTATATTAATATCTTATTACATGTATAGATATTCTTGTGAAGAAAATTGGACTAATGGTTCTTGGATATCAATGGGACACAAATTGGCTTAATCTCATAGGTTATCCTAGTAGATGCATAGAAGTTTACCAGTGAGGCAGTTGCAATTATTACCTTGCCATATTGAGTGCCTTAGGGTTTTCATGGAGCTTTCATGCCAATAATCTCCTAAATATATGATGTGGACCAAGTCGAACAACTAACTCAAGTCGCATAACACATCAATTCTATTGGAATGGAATCACAAATTCCATTTTTGTTGGAATGGAATCACGAATTCCAATTTTGTTGGAATCACAGAAGTTGATGCTTGAAGAACGGACCACAAAATTGAAAGTGATTCTAAGCAACATTATTATTTTAGAATGTATTAGTGTCGTTGTTAGATTTTGATGTTTTCTTTCCCGTTTTGAAAGTTTTTTTAGTTTTATTCTTTAACAATAAATGTAATTCTTAACAATTGTTACCCGTATTCTATAAGAAATAATGTATTTATTGTTTTTATTCTTCAATTGATTGTTCAAGAATTTGTTATTCTACAAGAAGTTTTTAAAGTCATGATCAAGAAATAGGTTCAACAATATTTTTATTATTTATGGCTCCAGAATATTTTTATTTTTGAATATATTCATAATCATATTCTATCAGAATGTCCGAATTAAAAGAATTATAATTCGTAAAATCGGATTTTTAAAATTAATAGAATTTATGACCCCTTAAAAAATGCAATTTTCCTTTATTAAATATATATTAATTGACTAAATTACCCTTGTAATTAATTAAGATGATACTTTTCAATTATATTTAATTCAATAATATATATTAATCACTCTTTTAAAATAAGTAAATTTGATTGGCCCACATTTATGCATACAATAACAGAATAATTACTTTGAATAGAATAACATAAGCCTATATATATATATATATATATATATATATATATATATATATATGTATATATATATATATATATATATATATATATATATATATATATATATATATATATATATATATATATATATATATATGTACCTAAGGCCAAGCCCAAAACATAAAGGCTAGACCGAAATCACATGTGATTTCGGTCCAAGCTACAACTAAAACCCAAGACTGTTTTTGGCTCAAGACCGAAAACCACAAGTTCCTAGAAAAGCAAAGTTTAAACCATATTTTAGACCCAACAATAAACCTTGTTTAGGTGACCGTTTTAGATACTTAATTAGATGAAAAGTTGCTTCAAAGTGAGGAACACATGGATTGGACATGAATTAGGATAAACATTGGATTGCAAAGGATATATCTGAACATGTGATATTTAAGTATAACAATATTCCAGTGAGCTATCTATATTGTGAAGGATCATAATAAGGTGGACCAACATTCTTTTTAGGATGAATTTTAGGATCCATTGGAGTGTTTTTAGGTTTATCAGCTAAACAAACTGCATCTTGATTAAGTTGTAATGTGTAATTTCGTTGAGAGACAAAAATACCCTTATACGATTTTGAAATTTCTAATCCCAAGAAATATCCCAAATGACCCAAGTCTTTCAATTTGAATTGATTACTCAATTGTAGTTTCAAAAATTGTATTCCTTGTTTATTTGGACCAGTGATGATTATATCATCAACATAAACAATTAATGCCACATAGTCATCTCTAGTACCTTTGTAGAACAAAGAGTATTCATATTGGATTGAAGATAACCCAAAACTAGCATGAATTCAGAAAACTTGTTGAACCATTGTCTTGAAGCTTGCTTAAGTCCATAAATGGAGTTGTTCAACTTACATACAATCGTTGAACTACTTTGTTCCCCTTGAATTTGAAAACAAGGTGGTATATCCATAAAAACTTCTTCTTGCAATTCTCCATTGAGCAATGCATTGTTCACATCAAGTCAAACCATGTCACACTGTTGAATACCTTAAATGGCTAAAAGCATTTTCATAGTTAGAACTTTAGCCACTGGAGAATATGTTTCAAAAAAAACAACTCATTCTTTCTGGTTAAAACCTTTAGCCACGAGTCTAGCCTTGTGGCTTTCTATATGCCATTGATTCCATATTTGATTTTGCATGCCCATCGGCAACCAACAATATTCTTATTATGTGGTAACAACATTATGGTCTAGGTATTGTTTGCTTGCATGTCTTCTAATTTGGAGTTCATTTCATTACACCACTCCTTGTATTATGAGTCTTCCTTATAGGTTTTGGGTTCAAAAGTTCTTGAAATGTTCATAGCAAAAACTCTATGAGAAGGAGAAAGATAATCATATGACAAATAATTGTCTAATGAATATGGAGTTTTGGAATTTGTGGGTTTGGAAAATTTACAATGATAATCTCTCAAATAAGATGGAGGATACGATTTATTGTAGGTCTGGAATGGATTGGCTGTGAAGAGGAATCAGAATCATCAAGAACAGAAGAAGTTTCTTGATTCAGGGAGAAATTTGTTGTAGGGGTATTTGTGGAAATTTCATTATCAGATAATGAAACTAGCAACACAATGTGATCAAAATGATCATTATCAATTAAGGCATCATTGTTTTTTTTGAAAGAGATATCAACAATTAAGGCATCATTGTTTTGAAATGGAAAGATGTTTTCATGAAAGATAACATCTCTAGAAGTGAAAATTTGTTTTGTCTCAATATCAACCAACTTGTATGCTTTCATATTGGGAGGATATCCTAGAAATAAACAATCTCTTGTTCTAGGATGAAATTTTGATCTTGATATTGCTAGAGTAGAAGCATATGTTAAGCACCCAAAAGATCTTAAGTGTTTATATATAGGAACATTACCATACAATTTCTAATAAGGTGTTTGATAAGATAGACCTTTGGAATGAGTTCTATTTATCAAACAAGCAGCTGTCAAAAAACAATCTCCTAAAAAATGAATTGGAACCTTAGATTGAAATAATAAGGATATTGCCATCTTAAGAAGATGTTCATGCTTCCTTTCAACTATAGAATTTTGTTGTGGTTTGGTAACACACTTTTGATGAAATATACCCTTATTGGCAAAAAAAAAACTTTTAATTCAAATTTCTTTGCATTATTAGTTGTAAAATCCTTAATAGACTTATTAAACAGAGTATGAATATATGAACAAAACTTTTGAATAATGTCTTGAATATTAGAATTATACTTCAACAAATAAATCCAAGTATATCTGCTTTTGTCATCAACAATGGTAGCAAAAAATATGTGTCATGTATGAGTTGATTGTTGATGTTGTCCCTAAATATCACAATGAACCAAAGAAAATATATCATCACACATATTGTTCATGTAACATCCCAAAAATCAGGTATGCCTTATGAACCCTAATCTTTGGGTGGTTGTCTATTTTGGTCCATGTCAAGGAAAAGAATGGAAGCAGGTATGCGGTGCGTACTAGGGTGTATGCTCAGCGTACTCGTGCGCGTGTTTGATCGCGGAGGTTGCCCGATATGCGGGGCGTACCAATGTGTACGCAACGCGTACCCAACCAAGACATGAAACCCTAATCCTTTGTAAGCCACCTATTTAAATACCATTATGGCCTGTTTTCTGGCCACCATACCCAGAGACTTACCCTCCTAAACCCTAAATCTCGTTCTTGTAGCAAGAGTGTGCCTTGGAGAGCTTGTTGGTGTATTCTTGGACATTTGAGGTGAAGAGAAAGCTTTGGAAGAGAAGGAGTTAGAGCTCAAGCTTTTGGATCTGAGACTAGCAGTGGGAGAAGCTTCATTTGGAGGTAAAAAGCTTCAAGCTTTCCTTCTCTTCTGTATTTGTTTTGTATGGGGATCTTTTAGGGTTTTGTCCCCCAAGTTAATAACTTTATGTGATGATAAGCTCCTGGGACCTGAGATCTATCCCATGTTAGTTTACTTTGGGTTGCTATGTCATAAAAATCCAGTCTTGGTCATTAAGAGCTGACAATGCTTGAGTTATGGGCTCTTAAAGGTTGGAAATGGAATGATTTGGGTGTTGGTGACTTCTACAGCCATGCAAAGTCTTAAAGTCACCGACTTTATGGATTAAGTGACATTAGAATAGTCAGATCTGGAAGTTGAACGTGTGTCTTAACCATTTAAGACCCAACATCAAAAGGAATATGAGACTGGGACTAACGCGGGGCGTAATCCCAGTACACGCAGTATAGGGGGTCGTTCCTTGATTATGTGTGGCTGCCAGGTATGCTTAGCGTACAGATTTGGTACGCGCTGCGTAAGCCAGAGGGTTGAATTTTGTTGACTTTTAGGGTTTAGCCAATGTTTGGATCTTTGAGCCATGGGAGGGGTAAAATGGTATTTTACCCTTCTGAGAGAACCTAGAGGAAGATTAGCCTAGCCTTTGAGAGTCGTATTGAGTAGAGTAATTATTCTATGTGGTTAGGCGGAGGCTAGACCAGTATTTCTGAGTTCGAGATTTACCAAGTTACCGGAGGTGAGTCTTCTCACTATACTTTACCTAGAGTGGTAATTAGAGTAATGTGATAGAGTATCTTGTATGTTATTTATGTGATGTGATGCACTGCATTATTTCTATGTGATTTATTTAGTGAGTGTTCTAGAGTTTACAGAGTTAGGACCGGAAGGTCCATAGAGTTCGGACCAGAAGGTCACAAAGTTAGGACCAGAGGGTCCTAAGAGTAGGACCAGAGGTTCCATAGAGTTATAGCCTTGAGTGGCTAATATGTGTTGTATATGGTATTTTGGAGAACTCACTAAGCATTTATGCTTACCGTGTTATTTGTTATGTGTTTCAGGTATCAGTGAGGATCGCGGGAAGGCGTTGACATGATCAGTACACACTTCTGGAGTCGTTATGTATTGGGATCTTGGGATTTGTTTTAGTTGGATAACATTTGAAACATTGATTTGAGAATTTCTTATGAATAAAATTATGTTGTTTTAAAATGAAAAATTGTTTCGAAAATTTACGTCGTTACAAGTTGGTATCAAAGCCTTGGTTTGAGGGATTCGGATGCACCCTTAGGCGTATCTGAACTCAAACTGAGGATTTGAGGAATTTTTCATAAATAAAACAATTTTTCTAAAAAGAGTAAAAGGTTTTGAAACGAGCAGAGCAGAGTAATGTGTACGATCAGCCGGCACCCAAACGGTGATTTCCCAAAATACCCTTACATTATGTGTTATGAGATATGATATGATATATTATGCAAGCTAAAGTAGGCTAGGTACTCATATTAGGACTAGAGTGGCCTGATTTGTGATGCATTAGCCTAGGATATTACTGCTACTATAAGATGCTTGAGAGTGAGTAGGCAGCAGCGAGGAGCTTACGAGAGGTCTGCTGGAGAGTAGCCTATGCATAGCGAGATTAGAGTACTTGTGATTCGGGATGCTAGGAGGAGGACTTGAGGTGAATACTGATGAGGTGTGGACGGTAGTATAGGGCCCGTACTACTGGAGACACTGGATCAGTGCGCAGTCCAAGTAAGAATCCTTAGGGTACTAGGGAGCAAGTAGGGTCGAGTTATCGAGTGCGAGTACACTCGAGCGAGTCTCTGATATTATTATGTTGTAGTTTAGAGACATCATTGTTGGGACATGCCACAGACCAGAGACCAGCGGAGTGAGTGATGAGGAGCTTCGTCAGATGATCCACGATGAGGTGGCTGTAGCTATCCGCACCGAGATACCGGAGATGTTTAGGTCTATCAAGACCACCCTGATTGAGACGTTTGACGAGAGATACGCAACAGTTACTGAGGCTGCAACTGTTGCTGCTACTAGACCTCAGGGTGGTGATTCGTTGCTGTTCCGGGAGTTCAGCAACACGAAGCCACCGGAGTTTGATGGGACGTAGGACCCGATTGATGCGATGAGATGGATTTCTGACATTGAGGGATGTTTCTATACGTGTTCATGTCCAGAGCATCTGAGGGTACGGTTCGTGCTGAACCAGCTTCGCTTGGGAGCGAAGGACTGGTGGAAGTTTGTGACAGTGCACTTCACTTCTGAGGAGCTTACCGCGGTGACATGGGAGAGGTTCACCGCTATGTTTCGTGATGAGTACATTCCCCCTGTGGAGAGGGAACGGTTGGCCCAAGAGTTCTTGACCCTCAAGTAGGGTACCGAGTTTGTTACTGTGATCACCAGGATGTTTCATGAGAGGGCAATGTTCTGCCTTGAGCATGTGTCTACTGAGCAGGCACGTATGAGTCGATATCTGGGCATTCTGAGGAGGGACATACGCGAGTTCGTGGTGAACTCGTCGTACCGGAAATTTGTCGAGTTCCAAGCAAATGCTCGGAAGAGGTAGATTGAGCTTGAGACTCAGGCCAGGGAGGAGGCGGAGTCTCAGGGGAGGGATCGGCGACCAGCACAGTCTCAGTCGGCAGCCAAGCGGGCAAAGCCCACCGATTCGAGGTCAGGGAACCAAAAGGGTCACACTTGTGGTAAGTGCCAAAAGAGTCATGAGGGGATTTGTCGATCAGGGTCTTGCTACAAGTGTGTCAAGGAGGGGCATATGGTCAAGGATTGCCCCAAGGGATTTGCAATCTGCTTCCACTACAACCAGATTGGACACCGGAAGGCCGACTGTCTGCAGCTGCAGGGATCGGCATAGGGAGCATCGCAGGGATCAGTCCCTGTTGTCGTACGAGCTATTGACGGACGGCCAGTAAAGGCCAAGGGACCGAAGGCTCGCAGGAGAGCCTTCCAGTTGACAGCGGAGGAGGTCCCCGCAGCGCCCGACGTCGTGGTTGGTATGTATTCTTTCATTTATTTATTTATGAGTTTGAGATACTATGCTTATATTATGGTATGTGTAGGTACTTTTCTTGTGAGTTCTGTACCTGCTTTGGTGTTATTTGACTCGGGTGCGAGGCGCTACTTCCAGCAGGGTTGCGCCGGTTATATTGCTTATGTTGTAGATGCCCGGGAGAAGGGCAAGTTATCGGTTGATGATGTTCCGGTTGTGCGAGACTACCCGGATGTATTTCCAAAGGATTTGCCTGGAATACCTCCCGAGAGGCAGGTCGAGTTCAAGATTGACCCGATCCCAGGTGCGGCTCCGATAGGCAAGGCACCGTATTGGTTGCCCCCCCCCCCCCCCAGAGATGCAGGAGTTGTCTATGCAGCTGCAAGAGCTTCTAGACAAGGGTTTTATCAGGTCGAGCAGTTCGCCCTAGGGAGGAACGATTTTGTTTGTGAAGAAGAAGGACGGGTCACATCGTATGTGTATAGATTACCGGGAGTTGAACAAGGTAACGGTGAAGAACCGTTACCCACTTCTGAGGATAAATGATTTGTTTGATCAGCTTCAGGGGGCGTCTTGGTTTTCCAAGATCGATTTACGCTCCGGGTATCATCAGATGTGAGTCAGGGATGAGGATGTGCCGAAGACTGATTTCAGGACCCGTTATGGTCATTATGAGATTGTGGTGATGCCGTTTGGGCTCACCAACGCTCCAGCCGCATTCATGGATCTCATGAACCGCGTGTGCAGACCGATGCTGGATCGGTCTGTGATAGTGTTCATTGATGATATTTTGGTTTACTCCAAGACCTAGGAGCAGCACGAGGAGCACCTAAGGGAGGTGCTAGAGACCTTGAGGAGGGAGAGACATTTTGCGAAGTTCTCCAAATGCGAGTTCTGGTTGCGTGAGGTGCAATTCCTTGGTCACCTCGTCAACCAGAAGGGTATTCTGGTAGATCCGGCCAAGGTAGAGGCCGTGATGCAGTGGGAGGTCCCGAAGTCTCCATATGAGATTCGGAGCTTCCTAGGTTTGGCAGGGTACTACAGGAGATTCATCCAGGATTTCTCCAAGACAGTTGTACCGCTCACCCGACTGACTAGGAAATCGGTGGTGTTTCGCTGGGGACCTGAGCAGAAGGCATCATTCGAGACCCTTAGACAAAGATTATGCGAGGCACCGATTCTTGCCCTACTAGAGGGAGTGGAGGATTCTGTAGTCTACTGTGATGCTTCGATCACAGGTATGGGTGCAGTGCTGATGCAGCAAGGACGTGTGATAGCTTACGCCTCAAGACAGTTGAAGCCTCACAAGGCTAACTATCCTACACATGATTTAGAGTTGGGGGCAGTGGTGTTTGCCTTCAAGATTTTGAGACATTACCTTTATGGGGTCCGTTGTACTATTTACACGGATCACAAGAGTTTGGTGTACCTCATGGATCAGCCGAATCTGAACATGAGGCAGAGGTGATGGTTAGATGTATTGAAGGATTACGATTTTGAGATCCTTTATCACCCAGGGAAGGCCAATGTGGTGGCCGACGCCCTAAGCCGCAAGGCGGCAGCAGCCCCGATCAGAGATGTATGTCTGAGATTGACAGTGATTACTCCATTATTGGAGTAGATCAGAGAGGCACATGTCGAGGGCCTCAAGGAGGAGAGGCATAAGTGTGAGAGGACCGTAGGCCAAGTAGCTTCCTTCCACTATGACAGTCGAGGATTTTTGACCCTTCATGGGAGAGTTTGGGTGCCGTACTGGGGAGGGGTACGGCAGGTGCTGATAGATGAGGCCCACAAGTCTCGATGTTCTATCCATCCAGGGGCGACGAAGATGTATAGAGATCTTCGACCCTATTATTGGTGGCCCTGCATGAAGCGGGATGTCGCCTGGGATGTGGAGAGGTGCCTGACCTGCAGGAAGGTCAAGGCAGAACACCAGAGGCCTCACGGCAAGATGCAGCCGTTAGACATTCCAGTGTGGAAATGGGAAGACATCACCATGGATTTCATCACAAAGCTTTCCAGGATTGCACGTGGAGTGGATTCGATTTTAGTCGTTGTGGACTGGTTGACGAAGAGTGCTCATTTTATACCGATTTAGGAGAGCATATCGGCGGAGAAGCTAGCCGATATTTATGTGCGAGAGGTGGTGGCACGGCATGGAGTGCTTGTCTCGGTGGTGTCAGACCGAGACGTCCGTTTTACTTGCAGATTCTGGAAGCGGTTTCACGACGAGATGGGAACTCGTCTCCATTTTAGCACCGCTTTCCACCCTCATACGGACGGGCAGAGCGAGAGGACGATCCAGACTCTCGAGGACATGCTCCGGGCATGTGTTCTAGATTTCGGAGGAGTTGGGATACATATATTCCGTTAGCGAAATTTTCGTATAACAACAGCTCCCATGTGAGTATTGGCTGCTCTCCTTTCAAGATGTTATATGGGAGGAAGTGCAGGACCCTGATCTGCTGGGGCGAGGTCGGTCAGTGTGTCATTGGGAGCACCGAAGTGGTGCTCAAGATGACGAAGTTGATCCAGCAGGTTCGTAGTAGGCTGTAGACTGCGCAGAGTCGGTAGAAGAGTTACGCCGACAGGAGGCGTTCAGACCTGGAGTTTCAGGTGGGGGACATGGTGCTCCTGAAGGTATCACCCTGGAAGGGTGTCATCAGATTCCGAAAGAGGGGCAAGTTGGGCCCCAGGTTCATTGGTCCTTTTAGGGTCTTGGCCTAGGTGGGTTGGGTCGCCTACCAATTAGATCTTCCGACATAGCGTAGCCAGATCCACAACACTTTCCATGTTTCTCAGTTGAGGAAGTGTTTGGTGGACGAGTCGGCAATAGTACCCATGGACGATATTCAAGTTGACAGCAGCCTGAATTATGTCGAGAGACCAGTTGCGATCTTAGATCGGAAGGTAAAAACCTAGAGGAACAAGGTAATTCAGTTAGTTAAGGTGCAGTGGCAGCACCGGAAGGGTTCATAGTGGACGTGGGAGTCTGAGGAGGGGATGCGAGATCATTACCCAGAGTTATTTCCAGATTCAGCAATAGCAGACTTCGAGGACGAAGTCTGAGTCAAGTGGGGGAGAGTTGTAACATCCCCAAATTCTGGTATGTTATTTAAATATTTATTTTTCAAGTTTTTAGGAGGAACTCGACGAGTCAGTAGCCAGACTCGCTGAGTAGAGTCGAGATTTTGAGCACGTTTCAGTTGACTACTCGGCGAGTCCATATTCTGGACTCGGCGAGTCCGCCGGTCTGGATGAAACCCTAATTTCAAGGGTTTGCACCCTATTTAAACAACTTTTTGGGACCCCAAGTCATCCCCCATCACCCCCAGAGCATCCTTCTCGAAACCCTAGAACTCCCTTAGCATTTTGTGTGTTTTGGTGTGATTCTTTGAAGATCTTGAGAGAAGAAGGAAGGTAGATCAAGAGGAGAAGAAGGAGATCCAAGATCTTTGTGGCATTTCAGAGTATAGTGAGGTATAACTCGACCCTTTTCTGTTTTTATGCTTTAATCCCCTTTGGAACGCCATTAAAGCTATTCTTGAACCATTTCTTGGCTTGGTAGTAGCAAAGAGGACTCATTGAGATGAATAGCCTCCGCATCTAGCTAGGTTTGAGTTCCAGAAGCTTGGATCTAGTACCTTTATGGAGCCATTTTGCATGAAAGCTCTAGATCTACTCTTATAGTGTGCTTTGAGCCTTAAAACCTTCATTTGATGTTATTTACACGTAAAGTTGGAAACTTTACGTTTTTATCAAGCCCTAAGAACTCAGATCTATGAATGGAATGAACTGGTTTCAAGTGGAATTGAGTATATAGTGATTGCATGTATACGACTCGGCGAGTCGTTCTTCAGACTTGGTGAGTGGAACCAGTGAGTGAGAGATGGACTCAGTGAGCTGGAGGTTAGACTCATTCATGGAAGAACTCAGCAAGTCAATGCCCTGACTCGGCGAGTCCAAGGCAATCTTCATGCCTCAAGAACAGACTCGATGAGTTGTTCATACACCTCGGCGAGTCGCAGTCAGAGTGTTCATATGTTGAAGGAGAACTCGACGAGTTGTTCATACAACTCGGCGAGTTGGATGCAGATCGACTAGGTGTTAGTTTCGAAGAGGAACTCGTTGAGTCTATGCCAAACTCGATGAGTAGTAATGGGCAGAAGCAAGAAAGTGAGAGTAAGGACTCGACGAGTTGGTGACCTAACTCGACGAGTCAGGTCAACTGAATGTTGACTTTGACCGATAGGTTGACTTTAACCAAGGGTAAGATAGTCTTTTTACCCTCAGTATTATTATCAGTAGCCGAGGTGAAGCCGGAGCCGCAACAGACAGATTTCAGAGTAGTTCTTTCAGCAGCTAGGCTACGAGGTGAGTTTCGTTCCAGTAGGAACGGGTCTAAGGCCACAATGTCGTCCCGTTTAATTAGTAGTAGTTTCCGGACTTCGGTCCGATGCAGTAGTTAGAATGTTTGATGCCTTCATTGCTCAGACAGGTTTTGCGTGTTATGTGTTCTGGGTATGGCCCAACTCAGTATGCAGTCCATGTTGTTATGCCAGTTGATATGTGTATGCTATGTTATGTTCAGTAGTTCGGACTTCGGTCCGATGCAGTCAGTTTCAGGCTTAGGCCTGATGCAATTAGTTCTGGACTACGGTCTGATGCAGTTAGTTCCGTACATCGTTCCGAGGCAGTTAGTTCCGGACCTCGGTCCGATGTAGAGGGCAGGGCCCTGGTTAGTTCCGGACTTTGGTCCGATGCAGTTTTCGGGCTTCGGTCCGATGCAGTGGGCGGGGGCCCAGTAGTTGTTTATATGTTGTTTGGTATCAGGTAGTTTGGGGGAGCTCACTAAGCTTTGTGCTTACAGTTTCAGTTTTGGTTTCAGGTACTTCCGCAAGTAAAGGGAAGAGCTCGGGATGATGGCATCGCACACACCACAGTTCAGCTTTATTCCTAGGAGTTTTGTTCAGATACTTAGACATGATTTGATACAGTTTTTGATATGACATTTTTATTATGTCTTTTGGGATACCCTACGTACGGTTTTATTATATGACATTTAGTGTTATGACTTTTATTATATGTAAAAACAAAAAATTTTGGGTCGTGTTTTTGGGATGTTTCAAGTTAGTATCAGAGCCTTGGTTTGAGGGATTCAGGCACACTCTCGGGTGTGACTGGACTCAAACTGAGGAAATGGTAGAAAGATTTTCAAAAGTATTTTCAAAAAGATTTTTAAAAAGAAAAACCAAAAAAGGGAAAGACTTTTGAGAAGAGGAAAAGGGTGTGGTGCATGCGATCAGCCGAGCTCAAGTAAGTACTCCCAAATTACCCATATAAGTTTATGTTATGATATTCAGTTTCAGTTTCAGTAGAACAGCATGCTAGAATAGGACTGAGGATCTAGGAGGATGCCTTACGTGACTGCTATATGTGTTTCAGCTTTATGAGAATTGCATGTTAGTTTTGAGTAGACAGCAGTAGGTTAGCCTGTTTAGGTTATGCCTGATAGTATGAGCTTATCATTGTTTGCCAGTATAGTTCCTTGTAATGAGGATAGAATTGCTTGAGTAGTTCCTGTGTCTGAATGTTGTTTGCTATGTGCTTTGTGGGGCTCTGAGTGATGTGAGTTAACTATTAGGTGAATATGTCACATCACATGTGAACATGGTTGAATAATCTTAGAGTGCTAGATCTGGCCCTATTGCGCAACTCTTGTATGAGTTAACCATTGTGGGGACGGGGCTTTTACTCGAAGGATTATCTGAGCCTCGCCACATGTGATGGTATTCAGGTGATGGCTAATTGGCATTACAAGGGGGCCTTTCAGCAGCTGAGGACTGGTTTGGGTAGAGTCAGAGATTCTCTAGGGCAAGCCTAGGATGGGAGTAACAGAGATTAGTAGCAGTAGTAGTGACTTGGTGGAGTCAAGGCGATACTTGAGGAAAGTACGGATAGATGTGGAAGGTAGTATGGGCCCGTACTACTAAAAGCAGAGGATCCGTACTCGAATCAAGGAAAGCTGAGATGAGACTAGGAAACTTGTGGTGGTAGTGATCCATCGATATATATCTATGTTTCGGAAGTTTATTATGATGTGTTTTCAGAATGGTGGTACTACGCCCTAGGCCAGCAGTCGACAGTTCAGATGCCGGAGGGGGATCAGGATCAGGCCCGGAGGTCGGGCAGTTGGATGAGCAGACTAGGGAGTTTCTCTCTTCAGAGATTACTCGCACCATACTTGAGGAGACTCATGTGATCTTTGGTTCGATCAAGGATGGTATCTTAGAGTTGATGGAAGAGAGATTAAGCACTTTCCATGCTGAGGTAGCGGCCATGATGGGGTCGCGCACGCTTACCTTCAGGGAGTTTCGTGCATGTGGAGCTCCAGATTACCACAGGACGCGGGACCCCATAGCGAGTACTAGATGGTTGGCGGATGTGGCCAACGCTTTCCGCACGAGCAGATGTCCCGAGGGTGACAAGGTCAGATTGGCATCCTGTCTTCTGAAGGACAGGGCACGGGATTGGTGGGAGGAGGCCGTACATGCCATTGGAGAGACGCAGCTTTGGATGCTATGACCTGGGCTGACTTTGTTGCCAGGTTCAGGGTTGAGTTCGCACCAGTTATTGAGGTGTAGCAGTTGGCCAGAGAGTTTCAGGACCTCACCCAGACGATAGAGACAGTGGCGGAGATCACCGCCAAGTTCAGGGAGAGAGCACTTCTCGTTCCTCAGTACGCAGCTGATGAGGAAATGAAGAAGGCTCGGTATCATGAGATGTTGCGGAGTGCTATCCGCCAGTTTGTGAGCCGGTCCAGCTGTAAAACGCTGGATGACATGATTTCTAGGGTGAGAGAGAGAGAGAGACCTTGATATCGAGAGAAAGAGGAAGTCAAAGGCAGCTCCAGGTTCAGGGAGTTCGGGAAAAAAGCCCAAGGGTTTAGATTACAGAGCTAGGAGTCAGCAGAGCCATGGTCGGTGTGGCAAGTGTGGTAGATTGCACGATGGGGCGTGCAAGGCAGGGAGTGCCGGCTGCTACAAGTGCGGCCGAACTGGGCATATGAGCAGAGATTGTACAGCCACTACTATCGCCGTTGTGGCATCAGATTTGATTTGCTTTCAGTGCAATCAAAGGGGACATAAAAAGTTCCAGTGTCCGAGTTTAGCCGCTGCAGGGAAGGTGTCAGCACCTGCTCCTGCTACCTTGAGGATTGCGGATGGCCGTCAAGGCCGAGTGGAGACGCCGGCGGCGAAGAGTAGGCTTTTCAGCTGACGACAGAGGAGGCGCGAGCGACTCCTGATGTGGTGACGGGGTCGTTCTCAGTGAACGACATTTTGGTTACAATACTGTTTGATTCGGGGGCTACCCGATCATTCGTCTCTCTTGCGCTTAGCAAGAGGTTTACCAGAGCTACAGGGGAGCTAGATTATCCACTTGAGGTTGTGATAGCAGCTGATAGGACCATTAGGGTTGCAAGGGTACACAGAGGATGTTCCCTGCAGTTATTCGATGAGCTGTTTCCGATGGACTTGGTCCCAATTCCCCTGCGAGGGAATAAGGTTATAGTAGGCATGGATTGGCTGAGCCCCAATGGGGCGGTGATAGATTATGAGCTACAGTTGGTGAGGGTTCGCACTACCAGTGAGGGAGAGTTAGTGATTCAGGGCAAGAAGCCACAGTGCGGACCAGTTCTGTGTTCAGCAGCGAGAGCGAGGCGCTACTTCCAGCAGGGTTGCGCCGGTTATATTGCATATGTTGTAGATGCCCGGGAGAAGGACAAGTTATCGGTTGATGATGTTCCGGTTGTGCGAGACTACCCGAATGTATTTCCAGAGGATTTTCCTGGATTACTCCCCAGAGGCAGGTAAAGTTCAGGATTGACCTGATCCTAGGTGCGGCTCCGATAGCCAAGGCACCGTATCGGTTGGCCCCCCTAGAGATGCAGGAGTTGTCTACGCAGCTGCAAGAGCTGCTAGACAAGGGTTTTATCAGGTCGAGTAGTTCGCCCTGGGGAGCACCGATTTTGTTTGTGAAGAAGAAGGACGGGTCACATCGTATGTGTATAGATTACCGGGAGTTGAACAAGGTAACGGTGAAGAACCGTTACCCACTTTCGAGGATAGATTATTTGTTTGATCAGCTTCAGGGGGCGTCTTGGTTTTCCAAGATCGATTTACACTCCGGGTATCATCAGATGCGAGTCAGGGATGAGGATGTGTCGAAGACTGCTTTCAGGACCCGTTATGGTTATTATGAGTTTGTGGTGATGCCGTTTGGGCTCACCAACGCTCCAGCCGCATTCATGGATCTCATGAACCGCGTGTGCAGACCGATGCTGGATCGGTCTGTGATAATGTTCATTGATGATATCTTGGTTTATTCCAAGACCCAGGAGCAGCACGAGGAGCACCTGAGGGAGGTGCTAGAGACCTTGAGGAGGGAGAGACTTTTTGCGAAGTTCTCCAAATGCGAGTTCTGGTTGCGCGAGGTGCAATTCCTTGGTCACCTCATCAACCAGAAGGGTATTCTAGTAGACCCGGCCAAGATAGAGGCCATGATGCAGTGGGAGGTCCCGAAGTCTCCATCTGAGATTCGGAGCTTCTTAGGTTTGGCAGGGTACTACAGGAGATTCATCCAGGATTTCTCCAAGATAGTTGTACCGCTCACCCGACTAACTAGGAAGTCAGTGGTGTTTCGTTGGGGGCCTGAGCAGCAGGCAACATTCGAGACCCTTAGACAAAGATTGTGCGGGGCACCGATTTATGCCCTGCCAGAGGGATTGGAGGATTTCATAGTCTACTATGATGCTTCGATCACAGGTATGGGTGCAGTGCTGATACAGCAAGGACGTGTGATAGCTTACGCCTCAAGACAGTGGAAGCCTCACGAGGCTAACTATCCTACACATGATTTAGAGTTGGGGGAAGTGGTATTTTCCCTCAAGATTTGGAGACATTACCTTTATGGGGTCCATTTTACTATTTACATGGATCACAAGAGTTTGAGGTACCTCATGGATCAGCCGATCAGAGAGGCACGACTCGAGGGCCTAAAGGATGAGAGGCAGAAGTGTGAGAGGATCGTGGGCCGAGTAGCTTCTTTCGACTATGACAGTCGAGGATTGTTGACCGTTCATGGGAGAGTTTGGGTGTCGTACTGGGGAGGGGTACGGCAGGTGCTGATAGATGAGGCCCACAAGTCTCGATTTTCTATCCATCCAGGGACGACGAAGATGTATAGAGATCTTCGACCCTATTATTCGTGGCCCTGCATGAAGCGGAATGTCGCCTGGTATGTGGAGAGGTGCCTGACCTGCAGGAAGGTCAAGGCAGAACACCAGAGGCCTCACGGCAAGATGCAGCCGTTAGACATTCCAGTGTGGAAATAGGAAGACATCACCATGGATTTCATCACAAAGCTTCCCAGGACTGCACGTGGATTGGATTCGATTTGGGGTGTTGTGGACCGGTTGACGAAGAGTGCTCATTTTATACTGATTCAGGAGAGCATATCGGCGGAGAAGCTAGCCGATATTTATGTGCGAGAGATGGTGGCACGGAAAGGAGTGCCTGTCTCGGTGGTGTCAGACCGAGACGTCCGTTTTACTTCCAGAGTCTGGAAGTGGTTTTACGACGAGATGGGGACTCGTATCCATTTCAGCACCTCTTTCCACCCTCAGACGGACGGACAGAGCGAGAGGACGATCCAGACTCTCGAGGACATGCTCCGGGCATATGTTTTAGATTTCAGTGGCAGTTGGGATACGTATCTTCCGTTAGCGGAATTTTCGTATAACAACAACTACCATGTGAGTATTGGCCGCCCTCCTTTCGAGATGTTATACGGGAGGAAGTGCAAGACCCCGATCTGCTGGGGCGAGGTCGGTCAGCATGTCATTGGGAGCACCAAAGTGGTGCTCAAGACGACGAAGTTGATCCAGCAGGTTCGTAGTAGACTGTAGACTGCGCAGAGTCGGCAGAAGAGTTACGCCAACAGGAGGTGTTCAGACCTGGAGTTTCAGGTGGGCGACATGGTCCTCCTGAAGGTATCACCCTGGAAGGGTGTCATCAGATTCCGAAAGAGGGGCAAGCTGGGCCCCAGGTTCATTGGTCCTTTTAGGGTGTTGGCCCAGGTGGGTCGGGTCGCCTACCGATTAGATCTTCCGGCATAGCATAGCCAGATCCACAACACTTTCCATGTTTCTCAGTTGAGGAAGTGTTTGGTGGACGAGTCGGCAATAGTACCCATGGACGATATTCAGGTTGACAGCAGCCTGAATTATGTCGAGAGACCAGTTGCGATCTTAGATCGGAAGGTAAAAACCTAAAGGAACAAGGTAATTCCGTTAGTTAAGGTGTAGTGGCAGCACCAGAAGGGTTCAGAGTGGACGTGGGAGTCCGAGGAGGGGATACGGGATCATTACCCAGAGTTATTTCCAGATTCAGCGGCAGCAGACTTCGAGGACGAAGTCTGAGTCAAGTGGGGGAGAGTTGTAACATCCCAAAATTCTGGTATGTTATTTAAATATTTATTTTTCAAGTTATTAGGAGGAACTCGACGAGTCAGTAGCCAGACTCGCCGCGTAGAGTCGGGATTTTGAGCACGTTTCAGTTGACTACTCGGCGAGTCCATATTCTGGACTCGGCGAGTCCGCCGGTCTGGATGAAACCCTAATTTCAAGGGTTTGCACCCTATTTAAACAACTTTTTGGGACCCCAAGTCATCCCCCATCACCCCCAGAGCATCCTTCTCGAAACCCTAGAACTCCCTTAGCATTTTGTGTGTTTTGGTGTAATTCTTTGAAGATCTTGAGAGAAGAAGGAAGGTAGATCAAGAGGAGAAGAAGGAGATCCAAGATCTTTGTGGCATTTCAGAGTATAGTGAGGTATAACTCGACCCTTTTCTGTTTTTATGCTTTAATCCCCTTTGGAACGCCATTAAAGCTATTCTTGAACCATTTCCTGGCTTGGTAGTAGCAAAGAGGACTCATTGAGATGAATAGCCTCCGGATCTAGCTAGGTTTGAGTTCCAGAAGCTTGGATCTAGTACCTTTATGGAGCCATTTTGTATGAAAGCTCTAGATCTACTCTTATAGTGTGCTTTGAGCCTTAAAACCTTCATTTGATGTTATTTACACGTAAAGTTGGAAACTTTACGTGTTAATCAAGCCCTAAGAACTCAGATCTATGAATGGAATGAACTGGTTTCAAGCAGAATCGAGTATACAGTGATTGCATGTATACGACTCGGCGAGTCGTTCTTCAGACTCGGTGAGTCGAGTCGCGAGTCCCCTGTTTTCCCCTTTTCAAGTTATGCCGAGTGGAACTAGTGAGTGAGAGATGGACTCAGTGAGCTGGAGGTTAGACTCATTCATGGAAGAACTCAGCAAGTCAATGCCCTGACTCGGCGAGTCCAAGGCAATCTTCATGCCTCAAGAACAGACTCGACGAGTTGTTCATACAACTTGGCGAGTCGCAGTCAGAGTATTCATATGTTGAAGGAGAACTCGACGAGTTGTTCATACAACTCGGCGAGTTGGATGCAGATTGACTAGGTGTTAGTTTCGAAGAGGAACTCGTTGAGTCTATGCCAAACTCAACAAGTAGTAACGGGAAGAAGCAAGAAAGTGAAAGTAAGGACTCGGCGAGTTGGTGACCCAACTCGACGAGTCAGGTCAACTGAATGTTGACTTTGACCGATAGGTTGACTTTGACCAAGGTTAAGATAGTCTTTTTACCCTCAGTATTATTATTAGTATTTGTTTAAGGGTACTTATGGAACTTGTAGCCGGGGTGAAGCCGGAGCCGCAGAAGACAGATTTCGGAGCAGTTCTTTCAGCAGCTAGGCTACGAGGTGAGTTTCCTTCCAGTAGGAACAGGTCTAAGGCCACAATGTCGGCCCATTTAATTAGTAGTAGTTTCCGGATTACGGTCCGATGCAGTAGTTAGAATGTTTGATGCCTTCGTGGCTCAGACAGGTTTTACGTGTTATGTGTTCCGGGTATGGCCCGACTCAGTATGCAGTCGATGTTGTTATGCCAGTTGATATGTGTATGCTATGTTATGTTCAGTAGTTCCGGACTTCGGTCTGATGCAATCAGTTCTAGGCTTAGGCCTGATGCAGTTAGTTCCGGACTTCGGTCCGATGCAGAGGGCAGGACCCTGGTTAGTTCCGGACTTTGGTCCGATGCAGTTTTCGGGCTTCGGTCCGATGCAGTGGGCGGGGGCCCAGTAGTTGTTTATATGTTGTTTGGTATGAGGTAGTTTGGGGGAGCTCACTAAGCTTTGTGCTTACAGTTTCAGTTTTGGTTTCAGGTACTTCCGCAAGTAAAGGGAAGAGCTCGGGATGATGGCATCGCACACACCATAGTTCAGCTTTATTCCTGGGAGTTTTGTTCAGATACTTAGACATGATTTGATATAGTTTTTGATATGACATTTTTATTATGTCTTTTGGGATACCCTACGTATGGTTTTATTATATGACATTTAGTGTTATGACTTTTATTATATGTAAAAACAAAAATTTTTGGGTCGTGTTTTTGGGATGTTTCACTAGCGCCGCCAGAGATGCAGGAGTTATCCTAACAGCTTCAGGAGCGCCAATCCTTTTTGTCAAGAAAAAAGATGGTTCACACCGGATGTGCATTGATTACCGGGAGTTGAACAAGTGGACGGTCAAGAACTGTTACCCCTTACTGAGGATTGATGATATGTTCGATCAGTTGCAGGGAGCGTCTTGGTTCTCCAGAAGATGGCGTTCAGGACGCGTTATGGGCATTACGAGTTCGTGGTAATGCCTTTTGGGCTCACCAATGCACCGACATCATTCATGGATCTCATGAACAGGGTGTGCAGACCGATGTTAGATCGATCGGTGATCGTGCTCATCGACGATATATTAGTGTATTCGAGGTCCAGAGAGCAGCATGAGGATCATTTGAGGGAGATTCTCGGAGTTTTGAGATCAGAGAGGCTTTATGCCAAATTCTCCAAGTGCAATTTCTGGTTTATGAGAGGTCCAGTTCTTGGGGCATCTCATCAACCAGAATAGGATATTGGTCGATCCGGCCAAGATTAAGGCTGTGATGAGTTGGGAGGCGTCGAGATCCCCCACCGAGATCAGGACCTTTCTGGGGTTGGCCAGCTATTATCGGAGATTTATCAGGGATTTCTCCAAGATTGTTGTTCCTCTTACCAAGCTGACCCGGAAGAGAGTGACTTTCAGTTGGGGTCCTGAGCAGCAGGCCTCCTTTGATACGCTTCGCTAGAGATTATGCGAAGCCCCGGTGCTAGCCCTTCCGGAAGGGATGGAAGATTTTGTGGTGTATTGTGACGCGTCGATATCAGGGTTGGGTGCAGTGCTTATGCAGAGAGGGCACATGATAGCATACGCATCGAGGTAGCTAAAGCCTCATGAGACGAGGTATCCCACCCATGATCTAGAGTTGGGGGAACTGGTGTTCGCCCTCAAGATCTGACGTCACTATTTGTATGAGGTTCGGTGTACCATATACACGGACCACAAGAGCTTGAAGTATTTGATGGATTAACCCAACCTGAATATGCACCAGAAGAGATTGTTGGATGTGGTAAAGGATTATGATTGTGAGATCCTGTACCACCCGGGCAAGGCTAACGTTGTAGCCGATGCCCTGAGACGGAGGGAAGAGAGTGCCCCGATACGAGATGTGTGTATGAGGTTGACGGTGATGACCTCGATGTTGGACACTATTCGGGAGGCCCAGGAAGAGGCTGTGAGACCGGAGAACCGTAAGAGAGAGCGGGTGATCGGGCAGGTATCTGAGTTAGTTACTGATAGCCGAGGGCTTATGACCTTTCAGGGTCGGATTTGGGTGCCGTTTGCGGGCAGGACACGTATCATTCTGATGGAGGAGGCGCACAGGTCGAGGTTCTCGATCCATCCCAGGGCCACTAAGATGTATTTGGACCTGAAGAGAGACTATTGATGGCCCTATATGAAGAGGGATGTTGTGTGGTTCGTGGAGAGGTGCTTGACCTGTCGCAGGGTTAAGGCTGAGCACCAACGTCCACATGGCAAGTTGTAGCCACTTGAGGTTCCCCAATGGAAGTGGGAACAGATTTCTATGGATTTTATCACCAATCTCGGTATCGCGTCATGGAGTACCGATCTCTATTGTGTCAAATTGAGATGTACGTTCACTTCCAGGTTCTGGAAGAAGTTCCATGAGGAGTTGGGCACGAGGCTGCACTTCAGTACCACATACCACCCACAGACGAACAGGCAGAGTGAGCGGACGATTCAGACGCTCGAGGACATGCTTCGAGCATGTTTGTTGGACTTTGGAGGAAGTTAGGACACGTACCTTCCTTTATCTGAGTTCTCCTATAACAACAGCCACCATACGAGTATTGGTATGCCTTTGTTCGAGTTGTTGTACAGGAGGAGATGCCGGACTCCCATCTGCTGGGGAGAGGTGGGGCAGTGAGTGATGGGCAGCACTAAGATAGTGCTTCAGACGACAGAGCAGAAACAACAGGTCAGAAAGAGGTTGTTGACAGCTCAGAGCCGCCAGAAGAGTTATGCGGATAGGCGTCGATCCGAGCTCGAGTTTCAGGTTGGAGATTTCATGCTCCTGAACGTATCTCCTTGGAAGGGAGTGATCCGATTCCGGAAGAGGAGCAAGCTGGGGCCCCGGTACATTGGTCCTTTCTGGGTGACCGCTAGGGTGGGAAGGGTGGCGTACCATTTGGAGCTACCTGTAGAGCTGAGCCAGATACATGATACCTTCCACATGTCTTAGTTGAGGAAGTGTATTACCGACGAGACGACAGTGGTACCGATGGAGGACATTTAGATGGATGCGAGCCTGAATTATGCTGAGAGGCCAATCGCAATAGTGGATAGGAAGATCAAGGTTCTGAGGAACAAGGAGATGCCTCAGGTGCAAGTCTAGTGGTAGCATCAGAGAGGGTCCGAGCTGACTTGGGAACCAGAGTCGGAGATGCGAGAGCAGCATCCAGAGCTTTTTACGGCATGAGACTTCGAGGGAAAAGTCTGTTTCTAGTGGGGGAGAATTGTAACATCCCAAAAATCAGGTATGCCTTATGAACCCTAATCTTTGGGTGGTTGTCTATTTTGGTCGTTGTCAAGGAAAAGAATGGAAGACAAGTACATGGGGCGTACTGGGGTGTACGCTCAGCATACTCGTGCGCGTGTTTGATCGCGGAGGTTGCTCGGTACGCGGGGCATACCAATGTGTATGCGGGGCGTACCCGGCCTAGAAACGAAACCCTAATTCATTGTAAGCTACCTATTTAAAGACCATTATGGCCTCTTTTCTGGCCACCATACCCAGAGACTTACCCTCCCAAACCCAAAATCTCATTCTTGTAGCTAGAGTGTGCCTTGGAGAGCTTGTTGGTGTATTCTTGGACATTTGAGGTGAAGAGAAAGCTTTGGAAGAGAAGGAGTTAGAGGTCAAGCTTTAAGATCTGACACTAGCAGTGGGAGAAGTTTCATTTGGAGGTAAAAAGCTTCAAGCTTTCCTTCTCTTCTGTTTTTGTTTTGTATGGGGATGTTTTAGGGTTTTGTCCCCCAAGTTGATAACTTTATGTGATGATAAGCTCCTAGGACCCGAGATCTGTCCCATGTTAGTTTACTTTGGGTTGCTATGTCATAAAAATCCAGTCTTGGTCATTAAGAGCTGACCATGCTTGAGTTATGGGCTCCTAAAGGTTGGAAATGGAATGATTTGGGTGTTGGTGACTTCTACAACCATGCAAAGGCTTAAAGTCACCGACTTTATGGATTAAGTGACTTTAGAATAGTCAGATCTGGAAGTTGAACGTGTGTCTTAACCGTTTAAGACCCGAAATCGAAAGGAATATTAGACTGGGACTTACGCAAGACGTAATCCCAGTACGCGCAGCGTAGGGGGTCGCGCTCCCCGATTTTGTGAGGCTGCCAGGTACGCTCAGCGTACAGATTTGGTACGCGCCGCGTAACCCAGAGGGTTGACTTTTGTTGACTTTTAGAGTTTTGCTAATGTTTGGATCTTTGAGCCATGGGAGGGGTAAATGGTGTTTTACCCTTCTGAGAGAACCTAGAGGAAGATTAGCGTAGCCTTTGAGAGTCGTATTGATTAGAGTAATTATTCTATGTGGTTAGCCGGAGGCTAGACTAGTATTTCCGAGTTTGAGATTTACCAAGTTACCCGAGGTGAGTCTTCTCACTATACTTTACCTAGAGTGGTAATTAGAGTTATGTGATAAAGTATAGCCCTGTCAAAAATACCTGTTACCCGAATTACCCACCCGATTTTTTCGGGTATCAGATAAATCGGGTCGGGTAAATCGGATATCGGGTAAATTTGTTCGGGTATTTGGGTAACCCGATTACCCTAAAATTTATTAAACAAACAATGGCTCAATATTTTTTATTATTATCGGTGATTGAGTGATTCATTATTTCATTCAGTGTTCATCCCATTCCCAGCTCCCTGCCTCCCTCGTTCTTTTTCATTCCGTGTTCATCACCGATCGAGATCAACTCCACTACTCCAGCCGGTTGTCCCCGTCTCCGCCTCGCAGCGTCAAAAAACCCTCGTCACAGCCTCGCAGCGTCGCAATATCCTCGTCACTCGTCACCTCCAAGCAAAAATCACTTGGATTGAATGTAAGTGATAACCACCAATTGCTTTTATTTTACAGTTAAATTTCATCCCTTTACTTGATACTCTTCATACATGTTGCAATCTGACCTGCTATTGTTTGAAATCTAGAATCATTATTTATTTTGTTTCTGTTTATCTGGAATCGTTACTTTATGTTCATAAATTGATGTTGCTTTTCTCATAAAGAACCCTGGGCCTCTGAAATCATTTTTTCTTTTACAAAATGATATCAACTTTTTTCTGTTGCTCTATGACGTTTGCAATATGCTTTCTTGATCCATCATCTTATCATCAAACTTACAAATACTTCAAACTGTAGTTAACATGACATAGAAAAGCAAAAAGCAACTTCACCGTACATATACCGATGCACAATGTACAACTCCCACTATCAAAAGGGTTACAAGCGCAATTATGTCTTTTCACTTACAAATGAACTGATACAATCTAATTACAGGTGAAATAATAGATAGAGAGTCAACAGAACATTTTCTAAGTTATTAAATTGGTCCGGTCACATTGGTGTTTTTCTTAACAAATTCAATAGGTTTAATGGTATATTAAGCACAAAACTAAGTTTAGTGATATGAACAAAAGCCATAATTGGTTAACCTTACAAATCATTATCCCTATATTTAAATCACATATTATAAGTAAATAAGTAATAATAAATTGATGAATATTGCATATGATTAAGGCTGAAAGTCAAAAGTATAGGGTTTCATATCTTAGACTAACTTGGGATAACCGCTTATATTGTTCTATTTCATACAGTGTTTGTATAAATATCATGGTTAATGTACAAATGTATTTCGAAGTATTTTGGTTTTTTGCATATACCATGTATTTTTAATAAAGTCCATACCAACTTGTTAAAGGTTGTCTGTGACAAACAGAAGTTTTTTTTTTAATATGAAAAGGTATAAGGTTAACTGAAAACCGCTTACATTTACTCTACTTACTGTTGGTACATTCATTATGATACTTTGGTTTTGCAGATTTTTGTTAAAAAAAGTAATTGGAACCTGTCATATAACTTTCAAGGATATGAAATCCTAAAGAATTAAACAGCTGATTAGCAGTAAATGAAATGGAAATAATAAGCAGTAAAGGAAATGGAAATAATTTGTACACAAGATTGGATCTGTTTCGGAGTTCTTTGACTCCTAAGATTTTTGAAAGTTTAATTTGTACACAAGATTGGATTCGGGGTAGCATAAGTGACACAATCGATTATGAAAAAGATTGGGAAGAAAATCAACAAATTGACAAAGGTAATTGTTTATCGTTCATTATTTTACTTATTGTAAATTTAATATCTTTTGCTTTTAATACTAACATTAGTTGACTTTTTTTTATATAGAATTGGGCAAGATGAAGTAGTGAAGGTGCAAGAAGAACGAGTAGGTGCAAGAAGACGAGTATATTTATGAATGTCTTTTGGAACTTGACATGCTATTATTTTCATACTATGTAATGGTTTTCTATGTTTTCTAGATTTAAGACGTGACTTTTTTGGTAAATGCAAAATACATGCATATACATTGATATCAAGTAATTTAAATGGTAGACTTTGGTTGTTATTATTTCTTTAAGTATGTTCTTTTAACATCTTATTAGATTTAATTAAATTGTTAAACGAATACTTGATATCTCAAATATTATTGAGTAAAAAATCTCAATGTTCAATGTTTAGCGCGACATACTTATTTCATTACATTTATTGTTAGGTGCCATTAAAAAATTAAAATTTTTTTTTTTTTTTTAAATCGGGTAATACCCGAATTACCTTTACCCGACCCATTACCCGAATTACCCAAACCCGAATTTAATTTGGGTAGGGTAACGGGTAATTTTTTTATATTAAAAACCCAAATTATCTGACCCGAAACCCGAAAATTTTATCCGATCAACACCCCTAATAAAGTATCTTGTATGTTATTTATGCGATGTGATGCACCACATTATTTCTATGTGATTTATTCAGTGTGTGTTCCAGAGTTTACAGAGTTAGGACCGGAAGGTCCACAGAGTTAGGACCAGATGGTCCATAGAGTTATAGCCATGAGTGGCTAATATGTGTTGTATATGGTATTTTAGGGAACTCACTAAGCATTCTTGCTTACCGTGTTATGTATTATGTGTTTCAGGTACTAGTGAGGATCGCGGGAAGGCGCCGACATGATCAGTACACACTTCTGGAGTCGTTATGTATTGGGATCTTGGGATTTGTTTTAGTTGGATAACATGTGAAACATTGATTTGAGAATTTCTTATGAATGAACTTATGTTGTTTTAAAATGAAAAGGTGTTTCGAAAATTTACGTCGTTACAGTTCAGATTTTCAAAGGGAAATTGTTTCTGTTTAGTCAAAGGGAATACAAAATAATGATTATTACAACTATTTTGAGAAATAGAAACACCTAAAATGCTCTTAATTGGAATAAGAACATTGTTAGAAGGGTGTCCTAATATCTTATGCTATAACTCCAGAGAAACATAATTCACAACTACACACATCCTTTGAAAAAATTCAACCCCCATAGACTCTACGATTCTCTCCTTCCCCTCTCTCTCTTTCTCTCTCTCTTACGGTCAGGATTTATATTATTTTCTTTGGGTTTTGGGCTTGGGCTTTGTTATTAGGTCTAGGTATAAATAGTGTTAATTAGGCCTAAAATAGGGAGTTGGGCGTTCAAGGGGGCTGCCATATGCATTGGACGTGAGTTTAGAGAGAAACAAGAAAGAACAGTGTGCAATCAACATCTTATGTACCCGACTATTCAATCTAATAGTGTGCATTAAAGATTAACTATTTGCGTTCTTGTTCATCTTTATCTTGCATTATACACTTTGATTGGGATTCTGCACCATCAAAGTGAATCCGATTGATTCATAGGAGAATTTGGGACTTACAAGTCGTATCAGAGCTTGGATATCAATCAAATTGGCAAGATTTTAAGAGTTTATTGGATTTTTTCTTGGATTTCTTGGTGTTTTTTATTTATATTTTATGAATTTTCGGCCATTGTTCATCGTGTTCTTCATATTTTCAAGTATTTGATCGATTTTGGCATTACAAAATTGAAAATCCCATTTTTTTTGGCAAGATTTGAGCATTTTAGGTCAAGATTTGCGAGATCTCGGCGGTAGACTTCGGATCTCGGTGAAGCCCTAGAAGATCTCGGAGTCAGCAACTTCGGTCTTCAATCAGCAGCAGTTCTTGGTCGGAAGCGAGAGTTCTCGGTCCGAAGTTCCTGCCTCGTTCACGGTCTTCGTTTCTCGATTCGCAAGTTCTCGGACAAAAGCCTCAGATTTCACTATGCTTCTCGGTCCGAGATTTCAGCCTCGCATTCTCGGCTGGAATTTCAGATTTTCTCATTTTTGACTTATTTTTGGTCCAAAAGCCATATTTTCGATCGAATAGTTTTGTTTTCGGTCACAAAGCTTCGTTTTTGGTCAAAAAGACCCATATTTGGTCAAATACTCTCGTTTTTGGTCAAATATTCTTGGATTTGGTCTAGAAAATTTCATTTTCTGTTTATAAATTTTTGTTTTCGATCAAGGTTATTCTTTTTGGACAAAGATTTTTGATTTTCACCTTTGACTTTTAGAGTTTACTTTTGACCTTCAAGTTTGATCTTTGACTTTCAACTTTAACTTTCTCGTTTAACTTTCAAGCTTTAACGTTTGACTTTCAAAGTTGACTTTTGTCTTTCAAGTTTGACCTTTGACCTTTGACTTTCAATATTGACTATTAGGTTTGACTTTCAAGTTTGACTTTTTCAAGTTTGACTTTTTAAGTTTGAATTTCAAGCTTGACTTTCAAGTTTTTAAATCAAAGGGCACTTAAAACAATTACTATTTTTGGTAAATTATTCTTTTTGGTAAATAATGAGTTAATCAATCACAAAAGAGGTCAATGAAACTTCTTGTTCTCAAGCATGTAGTGATACAATTAAACTTTATGGTGATCAATATGATTTATTAATTAGGGAAATTAAGGACCTTAAATATAAAGGATATAGTCTCAAAAAGGCCCAAAAACCCTTAAAGCAACAATTAGAGGCCCATACAAAAGATTTAAAAAGAATAAAGGAGGAATATAGTATAAAATGTGTACAATACAACTATGCTCAAGTATAGATTGTTAATCTAACTGTCGAGCTTGACACATTGAAAAATAAGTTTGAAAATGCAGACTTTAATTTTAAAAAGTTTGATGTGTCAAGTAAGAAAGTAGAGTCCATGATTGAAAACCAATTGAAATTTAAAGATAATTAGAATAAGGGTCTTGGGTATCACAGTGTTCCACCTCCCTTCAATGACAACTATACCCCACCCCTTGAAACCAATTAGGTATACATACCTGCTTAGTATGGCCAAACCCCTGTACCAGCTTTACTTAAGACTCAACAATCTAGCCCAACTGAGAATATTGAGGTGAATGATACTAATGCTTCTACATCATGTGCAGGTAAAGTAGTGGAAGATGAGAACAAGGAGAACAAAAATAATTCTAGTTATGTTAATAATGCTGATTGTCAAGCCACTGTCTCTTTGAACTCTGAATATGTTGCTTCTAATTTTGTTACTTCTAATAAGCATGTTGTTGGTAAATACATGCCACCAAAATAAGAAAAACATACTGCTTTTTGTAAGTGTGCTTGTGGGAACAATCAGAGACAAGGCATGGGCACGCTACCAGGGACATGCAGAAACAACTTCTACGTGAAGAAACAAACCTGTTTCCACTGTGGAACACCTGGACACATTGCCAGAAATTGTTCAAATCATACATATGTTCCCTACTATGCACAAGGTAGGCAGAATGTGCCAAGAGTGAGATCCTCCAAAAGAAACGCTTCAAGGTCACATTCAAGCAATGGTGACTGGAATGCTAAAAGCGCAAAGAATCAAATTCCCAAGGAAAAGAAGGGAATGCCGGACAAGAAGCCAATGTCAAGAGATGGTTCTGTTAAACAAAGTTCAGTTTGTTCAAAAATATCTTGGCGATCGGTTTCAAGTTCTAAAGCTAGCGAAAAGGCATCCATCCAATTAAACAAGAAATGGGTTAAACCCAACTACATATGGGTACCAAAGGTTCACACTCCAAAATCATCTAATGATTCTAATGTTTCGTCATCTTCTGTGTCTGATAAATAGGATATGTCATGGGAGAGAGTACCTTGTGTAGATGATAAAGGTCAACCCAGCTTCAAAATGGATTGGGTCCCAAAGACCAACTAATCTCGCACTCTATGCTAGAGCAGTCATGGAGGAATATCATCAGACTTCGGTTTGTTGATAATGGCTTTTCCAAGCACATGATAGGAGGCATATCTCAACTCCACAACATTCAGAACTTAAATTGACGGTATGTGTCCTTTGCGGGAAAGGAAGAAAGAAGAGGATCATAAATAGGGATAGTACTTAATGGCGTGAAAAAGTTTTTAGTTTGCTTACTTCGTTCCAGAATTGAAACACAGCTTAGGCTGAATTTATTGTTGCATTTACTTGTTGTTATCAAGTCATCTGGATGCGTCTTCAATTCCTGACTTACGGTTTGAATTCTTTCGATACTCCTGGGTTTTATTCAATTGATTCGTTTCAAAAACAAATTTTTATCTTTGTTTGTTTATATTTGCGCTTTTATTTCCTTTCTCCCCTATGCACAAATTTAGGGGGGAGAAATTAAAAAAACTAGAAAATTAAAAAAAAATCAAAAAGATGTTTTCTCCTGTAAGTACTTTTGGGAAGTGATATGAAGTTTAGTGCTAAAGAGAAATCTGAAATTCATGTAATTCACTGAAGCTTAATTGTTTAGACTATGTGTTTAATGTGTTGGTAGGCACGAAGGATTCCAAATTAATGGACTAGACACAGGTGACAATGAAAGGACTAGACAATGTTAACTCATCTGGACTTAGATAGTTACATTTGGACTGACTATACGATGCTTGGATAGATTGAGCAGTGAGATAAACAAGGGAGCCTACAAGATACATTAAAGTTACTTATTATCTAGAACTGTGGCTCAACACTTCTTCGATGTATGGACTTATGTCCTTAATTCTGGTACTAATAGGGCAACTGGGGGGTTCTTATAAAGTAGGTATGTAGGAAATTATTTTCTTTCTTTCTATCTGTCAGTCATATGTTGCCTCCTCTACATGATTGGAACATTTTCGACCTGGAATGCAAGATATGCAACTCTATTTCTATGCATCTTCTTATCTATGCAATTATTTCTATCTGTTAGTCATATGTTGTCTCATCTGCGTGATTGGAATAGATCCAACCTAGAACACAGCATATGCACCTTACTGTCTCTCTAACCCTCTATCTATGTTAGTCATATGTTGTTCCCTCTGCGTGATTGGAAGACATCCGACCTGGGATACAACATATGCATTTCTATATCTATCTTCTCTCTTAATGGTTGAATACTCACCTAAAGTAAGGAGTTCTTTGGAAGTTCATGATTACCGGGGTATGTGGGGAAGTAGGGAACACGTTCTAGTGCATCTAAAATTGAACCATTTAAATAGTTGTCTGTAGATCTCGTTGTTGAATTTAAGTGGACAACAATATCCTTGGTCGTCGTCAGCAAAATGGTCTTCTTAGGAATAAGATCACAATGACTTGTCACTTATAATCTGTCCAACTTGTCAATATCCTTTGTGTTTAAGTGGATCACAATATTGGTGATTGACCAAAGCTAAACATACAGGTGTAGGCTGATAAACAATATTGAATTGCTTGACAACTTTAATTCCAAAAGTGTTTTAAATTTAGTTATTATTTTTGTTTTTGTTAAATTTGTTCATATTTTTCTTCTATGCACAAATTTAGCGGGAGAATTAAAAAATAAAAAAAAAATCATAAAATTTAAAAAATCCAAAAATATATTTATTTTTGTTTTATTTCTTTTTTAGAAAAAAAATACAAAAATATTTTATTTTTACTTTTGAATGTATTTTAAATTTATTTTTATTTCTTAGGTATTTCTGTTGTGTGCTAAGTTTATTTTTACTTTTATTTTTTATCTCAAAGTTTCGTTTGTCTTAAAAAGCGAATTTAAAAAGAAGAAGGGACTCGTGGAGACTGTATCGGAATTATCTGAGCAAGGAGAAGAAACTTGGAAAGGAATTGATGGTTATTACTCTTCACTCCATTTTCACAAGGAATTGAAGGATTGAAACTGTACAGATTGTCAAATTGGTCTTGTCAATTTTTTTTTACCTAAGAACTGTCACAACACCAGGGTGATTCACCCAACAGGGAAACAGATATCGATGAATGTCTCGCCAAGAGCCAAGTTAACTTGTCAACTTGAAAAACTCTATTATGATATTTGATATAGCATATACAGGGGCTAACATCAAACTAGCCATGAGTAGTTCTCCGATACTCAACAAATCGCAGTGCGTTCCTCCGTGTTCACACCGATACTGCGAGTAGTCTCCTTCTGAGCCAAGGCTGCGTCCTCGAATAACTGTGGTGAGAAGGGTCTTTATGATTCTGTGATCCACAAGGACTTTTTAGTCATGATTAATTTTCAAGGCGCAGCGGTGATCGTTAAAGAATACTCATTCGAAGGAACAAGAAGTGAAGATTATTTTTCAACATTCAATTTTTAAACCCCAGAAGCAAGGTGAGGCTGTACTTGAAGTTATGTGACAGATTGCATTGAAGCCTCCACAATCAATTTGCTAATATCTATGAACCTGCTGAAGTGATCCAAAAGAATTGGTCTCTCTATTATTATCTCTGAAGTCTTTCAAAGCTGAAAGTGCTGATTTTCAAGAAACCTTATTAAGAAGCCTCTACACCCAATGTGCGTTTAAAGTCAAATTCTTAGAAGGAAGTCCAACTACTAAAGATGAATTTATTCATGAAGAAAAATCATATGTTCATCTTGAAGTTGTGGAGAAATCGAAGATTAAAGGTGAAAACCAAAGTTCACGAAAGACTGAAAAGACAAAAGCTGAAGCCAAGCACAAAGTGAAGAGTGAAAAGAAAAGAAAGCAATAAACAAATGGGGGGATTGTTAGGACTAAATTATGGTTTATTCTAAGTGAAAAGAAAGCTATAAACCAAAGTGGAGATTGTTAGGTCATAAATTGTGGTTTATAATTTGATTTTCATAAGCTATTAGAGTTCTCGGTCTAGAACCGAAAACACGATGTTTTGGTGTTGTTTGGACCAAAATCACATGTGATTTCGGTCAGGCTTTATATTGTTTTGTTTGGGTTTTGGGCTTGGGCTTTGTTATTAGGTCTAGGTATAAATAGTGTTATTTAGGCCTAAAATAGGGAGTTGGACGTTCAAGGGTGCTGCCATATGCATTGGACGTGAGTTTAAAGAGAAACAAGAGAGAACAGTGTGTAATCAACATCTTATGTACCCGACTATTCAATCTAATAGTGTGCATTGAAGATTAACTATTTGTGTTCTTATTCGTCTTTATCTTGCATTATACACTTTGATTGGGATTCCGCAACATCGAAGTGAATCCGATTGATTCATAGAAGAATTTGGGACCTACACAAACACAAGCTTTGTATGTGTTTACAAGTCTTGAAATCAGAGGAAAAGTAACCCGAGTGAAAATCTGGTTGTTGGATGTTAGATTTTTACACTAATCTTTTATTTTCTTTATTATTCTTGATATTTTACATGTTATTTTTGTATTTTACATCCGATCTTTATTGACGAACTTGTACTTATGTGTCCAATTTATAGATACGAAGAAACTATTTGATGAAATGCCTGAAAGAGAATTTTAAAAAAATAAAGTTTCTGCTAGAAGAGCTGTTATCAAGTAGTGATGATTTGATCATCTTTTGTGTTCTTCTTTACCTGAAGTTCTAGAGATGTGACGTATGTTCATGATTAATTAAAAGCCTTTCATGGAAAAAAAATATTTAGATTTCACTACACATGTATTCCTAATCCTCCATTTGATGTTGCAGGTTTACTCTACATTTTGGTTGGATGGACGTGTTAGATATTAAAGTTGACTAGAGGATGGAGAAGCTTGACAAATTATTGTGGTTAAGCATCCTCATTTGTTTCTATTTTATAAAATGATTTTTTATCTCATGTCCTACAAGCTTGTTGAGTTTGAGATGAAAATTATGGACATTGATAATGAGTATCTTGGCATACCTGAAGCAGAGTACCATGTCATTATTCAAATGCTTTATCGTAATTAGCAAGAATTTGCAAAGATCTCAATATATTGATGACACTGGTAATTAGCTCTCCTCTAGATTTCTATGTTAATATCATTTATATATGTAGTTGTAAATTTTTGTGTGATTGTTGTCAATAATAATTTTAAAGTTATCAATAGTTGTAATTTTTTTGAGTGATTATTGTTAATTATAATTTGTAGGTCATTTTAACAGGCTAATGGGATAACTGAAAGTTCTTCCATACTCTAGCTAGATTATGGAGTTGATGCCAATATTAGAGGTAATTTCTTTTAGCATTGTTAGGTGCAGCACATATTACCACCTTTTAAACTAGAGAATAAATTATATTTTTTATTTAATTAATGATAGTAGTGGTAGTACAATGTGTGTCCAAAGATCTGTTTATTCAGTTTTTGTCATGCCTTGCAAAACAAAGGACGACATCTTGAGTTGCAGCCTGGATCTAGATTCAAGTATTTATACTTCGTAAAAACACCCAACTAAAACTTTCTATGTCTTTTATAAAATTGTAGGTTGTGTTGCATTACATTTGAAATATCTCATTTGTTGCATTTTTTTTCTCTCTTGAGTTGATTTTAGTTGTTAATTGTTATCTTATTTTTTGTTATGATATAAATTGACTTATTTTTGGTATGATTTTGTATATTTTTGTTACCATATTATTTGCATTAGCTGTCAATTATTATCTTATTTTTTGTTAAGATATAAATTGACTTATTTTTGGTATGATTTTGTATATTTTTGTTATGATATTACTTGCATTATCTTATTTTTGGCTATGATATATAAATTGACTTATTTTTGGTATAATTTTGCATATTTTTGTTATGATATTACTTACATTATTTTTGTTATGATTTTACTCTATAATTAACTAATGTCGTATTATATATTCTATATTACAATGCATAAAGAACGTATGAACCGAAGAAAAAAGGGCACGTTACGGTTTTCCTTATCTTTCTACTGCAATTCATTTTCTACCATGTACTAACTACTTTCTATGATGTTTATTGAGATGTTTTTATAATTCTCAAGTAATATTTTATTTTTATTTCTTCTATATGAAGTAAGAAACTTCATATCTATATGTTTGTGATATGTTGTTTATGTATGTCTTTGATTGTGTGTACTTGAGTGATTGTGTGTGCTTATGTTTGTGTATTTGAATGAGTTTTGTGTGTTTGTGATTGGTATGTTTTTTCTATAACGTTTACAATAACTGTTTTCTCTTATTATTATGTATGCAAAAGTAATTTTACATTCTTTCTATTTGTTTTAGAAAATAGTAAAAATATTAAATTTATAATGATATTTCGTTTGAATGTTAAACATTTATTATAACACTTATAATTTCTACCATACTCCTTAATTTATAGAATAAGAATGCTTTCAATTCAAATCCTTATAATGTGAAAATTTTAGTGAAGGGTAATTGCCATTAAAATTCAAAATGAGAAAAAAATAACGTATTTAATGGCATCATTCTGTTAGTATTATTTAAAATCTTTTAATAATTTAAGTTTAATTTACTTAACTTTTCCATTTACTATAATTTATGTTTTGACAATAATTCAATCTAATTAATCAATTTATAAACACTTTTAATCGTATTTGCGTTACAAAATTAATTAAACTCAATGTCAATGTATAATGATATAATTCACATAAAAAATCAATTATTACAATCTATTTATATTTAAAAAAATCTTGACAAAGAAAAGTTTTCTTTGATAGATATTTTTAAATGTTCATTACGGTTTCTATTTTAACCATTTCAACAAAAATTAAGATTTAATTTTAATTTTGACAATTTTAAACAATCACATGGCTAATATTTATGTATGTGTTCCTTCAAACATTCATTTAATCATTTTTCCTATAAAAATCATCAAACCTTTAGCCACACAAGAATATATACAAATTGGTTTTCATTTGTTGTAATAAATTGATCACAACATTATCAATACATTATTGAGTCTGCTATTATGATGTTGTATTCAAGTTGTCTTTAAGTAAGATCATAGATTTTAATTTTTCACCCTATTTGCTATAATTACAAGAGCATCACGCCACCACACATCGTCCAACATAAGATTTTTTTCTATGATGTGCTTATTTATATTTCAAATCAAATAAAATATTTTTATTTTATACTTAATTGATCAAATATATGATTTTATTTGGAGAGATGTAAGAGCGAACAAATTCTTCATTGTTCTCATTGATTAAAATGTAAGTTTAAAAAACTATTTATATGTTATTTTCATTTTCATAATTTATTATAAGAATTTTGTTTATAATAATATTACATTTTCTATTAGAAAGAGAAATTGGTAGCAGTTGTTCCATAACAGATCATTTGTTTTATTTATGGAGGGAATCTATTGGGTGGTGTGTTCTCTCTAAACCATTTCCAAATCGAACCAACCTATGTTAAGTATTAATAATGGGTATTGATTCTTCCACAAACTTTTTTTAACCATCTACTAAATTTTAAAGTTAATTGAAAATTATGTAATTTCCTCCATCACACTCCATCAACTGCCTTCCCTTCCAAAATGTTACATGTATCTCTAGACTTAATGAAAAACCTAATAACCTCACTCCACTTTAACCGCCAGAATATTAACGAAATCACCACTGTCGGTGACTGCCTGCACTCAAAACAACCTCGATAACGCTTCTTTAGTTGTCGGTCTTACCCATAAGTTTGCAACTCTAAAGCAGTCGATCTCCTCCACCACCAACGGCAATCTTACCCACATTTTCTATGTCGTCCGTTAGTGAACTCTCTGCACTTTTAAAAAACGATATAGAGAACTAGATCGAAATGGATTAAAAAGAGGATAAAGAGAACCAGACCAACAGACTTACCTACATCTTACCCATAGATCTGCACATCTAATAACAGTGGAATCCCCTAACACCGATAATGGCCTCTCCACATATTATCCATTGACTAACAAGTATCTCCTTTCTCGCCTTCGTCTTATGATTCTTATTCTTCATCAGCGTCCTCCTTTGATAAATATTCGAAGAAAGAGAAACAAATGAAGAAGACGACAGGTTTAACTAGGCACTACCTTCCATTTATGTGTTTAATTGAGTAACTTAAGTGTGATTCTTATTTTTATAGTATATAATCTTTGTAATATAAATCTAAAATTTTAATATTGTAATTGAATGCAGTTGTGAGGACTTTGAAGACTATTGAGGAATAATTGTAACATCCTGAAAATCATGACATAAAATAAAATAAAAAATTGTTTTTAGATTAATAAATCGTTACTACATAACTTTCCCATAAAAACAAGGTAACCAAGATTTAGCGAAACATTGTTAAATAAGATTAATTCATAGAATGCGGAAACATGTGGTGTGTGCTCTACAATCATCCCGAGCTCTTCCATTTGAAAACCGAAATAACTAAAACATAAACTAAAAACCGTAAGCACAAAGTTTAGTGAGTTCCCCAAAATATCATATATTATATTACCATAGAATATCATGTAACATACATATAGTTACCATGGGTTGCCCCATGGACTTGACATGGAATGTCATGGGCTCCCTCATGGTCTGATATCCAAGTGCCACGGGCTACCCCCATGGTCTTTACCTGGAATACCATGGGCTCCTGCCATGGTCTGATATCCAAGTGTCAAGGGCTCCCCCATGGTCTTGACCTGAAATGCCATGGGCTCCCCCATGGTCTGATATACAAGTGTCATGGGCTACCCACATGGTCTTTCTTGCAAGCATCAAAGAGACAAACAACATTCCACATAAAAAGTATTGAGTTGGCATTGGTGACTTCGACCCATGGATATAGTGAGAAGACTCGCCTCGGATAGTTGAAACCCACGACTACTCTCAGACTGTAGATCAGCCAAAATCCCCATGCTATCAAACAAATAACGAGTGACAAACTCCCTCGTGTACTTTCTCGTATGCGCTTCACTGACTCAGGCCCTGCTGGCCTTTCACCCGATGATCAGAAGTCATGGGTCTCTTCCCGGGACCCTCTACTATACGCACCTGGCACGCATCTCTCTTTCCAGGGTGCTCCCAAATCGATCCCGCATTTGCAACTCTTGGGAATCGTATCCTTCAGGGTCTGACACCCTGTCACGCTCACTAGCTCGCTTGCCAATTGCTAAGCTGCAACAACTGGAACATCCTCTGTCCCCAAACTGGGTCACAAACTCTTCCCTGAAGCTTCTTAAATTCTCCAAGACTCTCGCTGATTCGAGTATGGATCCTGTGCTTTCAGTAGTACGGGCCCAATACTACCTTCCACACCTATCCATACTTTCCTCAGCAATCCTCCCGGATCCTCCAAGTCACTTCCTCAACTAGTACACTCAAGTCTAACTGAGACTCACTACTAACTCACTGGAATATATCCTAGGCTTCCCTAGGTTCCCGAACTCACCCAGTCCTCAGCTGCCGAAAGATTCCCAGTAATGTCAACTAGCTACCTCATGAATATAGCCACATGCAACAAAGATCAGATAATCCTTCAAGTAACAGACTCATCCCTATAACGGTTGGACTTAGACAAGAGCTGCGCAATAGGGTCAAATCTATCACTCTGAGATTATCCAGCCTGTGCCACATGTGACTTAGCATATTCACTTAATAGTTAGCTCACATTACTAAAAGTCCCACAAAGCACAAAGCAAGCAACATTCAGACAGTGGAAACTCTAACCATCATATTCCAATCAAATCATTCTATCCTCAAATCAGGAATCTGTACATGCAATTCAAAGGCTCATGCAATCAGGCATAACCTAAACAGGCTATCCTATCACTGACTGATCTGTACTAGCATGCAAGTCTACAAGCACATACAATAGGCATATAAGGCATCCTCCTAGATCCTTAGCCCTAATCTAGCATGCACTTCTCATAATCATATCATATCATATCATAACATGTATGGGTATCTCGGGGAAAACTTACTTGAGCTCGGCTGATTGCACACATCACACACTTTGTTCTTCTCAAAGTTCTTTTCTCTTTTCAGATTCTTTTCAAACTCCTTTTATAAAATGGTTTTACTTTTGAAAACTTTCATACCAAGCCCTTAGTTTGAGTACAGACACACCCGAGAATATGTCCGAATCCCTCAAACCAAGGCTCTGATACCAACTTGTAACATCCCAAAAATACAGGCCAAAAATTTCATTTTTAAATACGTCATTATAAAACCAACAGTGTAATAAAACATATGTAATATTATGTCATGTCAAAACCAAAGTAGAAATAATCAAACATGTTATCATAAAACAATATCAGAGTGTAATCCCAAAGATCTCATGTGCGGAAAACCATAGTGTGATGCGCTGCGATCAAGCCGACTCCTTTCCTTTGAAAACGAGTACCTGAAACCAAAACTGTAAACCGTAAGCACGAAGCTTAGTGAGTTCCCCCATCATACCACATACCATACAATCACATACCATACATACTGCCGAGAAATTCTGGAGTGCCCGACCTACCCGTGTCAAGCCATTCTGGGGTGCTGACCTACCCGTGTCAAGCCATTCTGGGGTGCTGACCTACCCGTCGGTCCTAACAACCGACCCTCGGGGACTATTCCGCCCCTACTGCTACTATCACATATATCATAACATAAACATAATAACATACATATCTGGGTGCCTGAACTACCCTTCGGTCCTAACAACCGAACTCGGGAACTAGTCCCCTCCTACTACCTCTATCGCATATAACATAACAAGCCAGCATGAAAACATATCATCACATATTGTCAGACGTATCTGGGGTGTCTGACTAATCTTCGGTCCTAACAATCGAAATTGGGGACTATTCCCCTCCTACTACCACTATTACATATAACATATCATGCCAGCATATAAACATATCATCACATACTGTCAGACATATCTGGGGTGTCTGACCTACCCTTCGGTCCTAACAACCGAACTCTACTATTATCACACATAACATATCATGCCAGCATATAACATATCAGGTAGTAGCAAACCTAGATGATATCACAAAGACAATCATCTAACATACAACTACTGGTGGGCCGGCATTGTGGCCGTAGACCTACCGCTACTGGAAGGTAACTCACCTCACACTGCTGAAGTCCCGTAGACACAATCCCACACTGCTGAAGTCCCGCAGACTCAACCCCAGCTGCTGGATGACAGATTCCCGATCTGTCAATATCAAAACATCACCCAATTAATAATTGGGTCCCACTACATAACCATAAACACTTACTTTGGATAATTACATTACCCCCAAGCTTGGCTTATTCAAGCCTAAGGCCCAATCCGTAGGCCTAAAGTCAACTAGGAATCAAAGCCCAACATATGGCCCAATTTTCCAAATTGGGCCTAGGCCTAAACATGGTCTCATTCTAAGGCCCAACACCATATAATCATGGAGGCCCAAACTATGGCCCATCTATGGCCCGATTTTCCAAATTGGGCCCAAGCCCCTTACATGGGCCTTACCCCAGGCCCATTAAATTATTCTAGTTCATTGGCTTGACTTTGGATGGCCCATTAACCACCCAACCCTCAAGGCCCAAAAGAAAGGCCCAACAATAAACCCAAGTGAAATTAGGGTTTCACATAAAATGATGATTAGGGTTAAGTTTCCTACTTAACCCATTAAGGAGTTAATCCATTAAGTCCAATATCTCTTAGATTAATCTTTACCAATGATTATTATTTAATATCTCAATTTATTAAATAATTCCCGTGTGTCCCGATTAATTCCCCAAATTAAGATTTACTGGCATTAGGGTTTTCAACCTCAAATACTAGCCCATTATTAATTTGTTGGACTTTTAGGTTATTTAGTGTTTTATTGGGCCTATTAAGCCCAGTACAATGTCATCAAGCCCATTAGAGTTATATTGGGTCCATTAGAGTTCATTAAGCTTCATTGGGCCTATTAGAGCTCCTTTGAGCCCATTAGGGTTTCACTAAGCCCGTTAGGGTTTCTAGCACCCCAAACGAATCTATCACAAGAGGCAAAGCGCACCGCCACCCGACACGGCGGCCGGTGGCGGCAGCCACCACCCTGCGGTGGTGATTTTCGATTTTCTTTTCATTATTCCAATTTGTAGTACACTTTACAGTGGTAATTATCAACTAAAAAAACGCACACACCCACTAAACAGACACATACATGGCGGTGTATGGTGGCAGCCACCACCTCACAATGGTGGTGCTGGCGGTCCTAGGCTTTCCGGCTTGACAAACACACACATAATCCTAGACTGCATACAACACTCTAGCCACCCACCCGGTGGCTCAGGTCGGCGACAGCAGCGGTAGAAACAGGAAGGCGGTGATGACAGCCACCACCTCACGGTGGTGGCGGTTCTCTTGATTCCCAGTCGAGAAAACCCAAGCACATACTTCGAAATCACGATCTGAAGAGCGATACTTTCCCCACTCGGCCACTACAGGTGGCAAGCGACAATCGGAAACCCAACAACGGCGACCAACGTCCACCATCGGTTCCCGTCGATGTACACGACGTTAGGTCGCAGAAAGGACGGAGAAGAAGGTGTAGGTGGTGGCATCGGACCTTAACGTGAGCTCCTTTCCACTTGTGACTCGCATAGACGAATGTAACTACTTCACGGTCTTGGCTGATCGGAAAACAAATGAAAAAGAGTGGTGGCGGCAGTTGTAGCTCCATTGCTTCCGACAAGGTTAAGAGGCAGTCGATCGGTTCTTCAGCGTGTCTCGGGTTTGTCGGCCCTCATCAGGGATACATCTCCAGTGGCCACAGCAACGTCACAGCAGCTAGAAGGTGGCGGTCGAAGGTTGAAGGTGGAGAGGGTGGCAGCTAGAACCGAGCATGGCGGCTGAAGAATTAGGTTTAGGGTTTTTGGTGTTGCATGCGGTTAATAAGAATATATACATATATGGCTATCAGGGCGATGGGGAAGGGAGTCGGGTTCAAGTCCGGCTCCAAACAAATTTACACACATTTTACATATCAGCCCCCTCCCCATGACATCTTTTCAAATTAAATCCCATATTTTCCCTTTCAACCCAATCCATGGAAGTCCCTTGCAAATTAAGTCCCATAAATGACCAAACAGCCCCCAATATCTTAATTATGACATAATCAACCCTTCCACCTCATTTCCTTTAGAATTAGATCCAAATAATTACCACGGAGACCCTGTCTTTATAAATAATTATAAACCGCGTCCAAAAAAATTATACTTTTAACCCTCGACTTTCAAATTATGACAATTAGCCCTTTGAGACCATCCTTTTCTATATAATTATTTATTTTAGGGCTACTATTCGTTCATTAATTTATTTATTTATCTAATAAATAAACAGGGCATTACAACTCTCCCCCACTAAGATTAGATTTCGTCCTCAAAATCATTCCTTACCATTCCTTACACACCCAATCATTCTAGTAACATGGTCACCATCCTGGGCACACCCTAGCCTTCCCAAGGTAGCCATGACCAATCCTCGTAAAGCCCTACAATCCGTAAATGAACGAAATTCTCGCAACAAGATAACATTTACTCGATTTGAATATGCTGTCTCTAGATGGTCTGAATCCCCGGCAGACCACTCATACTGAATCAATATCGTTGGACCCAGTCCACTTTATCCTTCAACCGGCTACTCAATTTCCAATAACTCAAAGTTATCATTATAAAGCAGGATCATAGACCTAACTATCTCTACAGATCACTTGTACCTGGCCAAGGCCCGGATACTCCTGTTTTGAGTGACTTGTCACTCCCCAATAGACCAGCTATTTCGTGAGTACTTGCAACCCCAAACACCAATACTAACACTGCCCAGACGCTGAAACTGCCCGAACACTAAACTGTCTGGAGCAGTATGCTGACACATGGCTGCTTCCCACAAGCTACCGAGACATCGTGGGTCTCAATTCACTCGCCAATCATCTGAAATATTGGGTTCCCATCCGGCTGCGGAGCCAAGGGACTTCCTACTTTGTCGCCTCACACGACTTCTGAATGAAATCCTCCTCTAGAACTAGTTGCCACTAGTTATCATGACACTGTGACTCTACTACTTTCCGTTATAACCGATCGGGTCCATACTTCGAATCCTGTCATCTTCGAATCCAAGGCTGAAAGTGATTGCTACCTGACCAACGATAGCCTTATCTCACATGTCCTGAAGCAGTCCGTTGCTTCTCTGATCTCATAACTGTAGTGGCGCTCCTACAGTCCTATCACTGGCTCAACCAGATCTAATTCATCTGGGAAATTCCGAAATCCAATCCGTGGATTTCCTTATCCTTACTGCTACACCCGAACTGGTGGGTACTACTGTTCCTTCTACGTCCTAACAACGCACTCACACTATCTACTAACCTAGTGAATGTTGCGGCTACACCCACAGTCTCACAACACTCTATCATTATCTGACTGCTAGTGAATGCTACGGCTACCCCCGCAGTCTTACAACACTTTCCATACCATCTGACTACTAGTGAATGCTACGGCTACCCCCGTAGTCTTACAACACTTCCCAAACTATCTAACTGCTAATGAATGCTATGGCTACCCCTGTCGTCTTATAACACTTCCTAATTGGGTCGAACACGCACTCGACCTAACACACAACTGAACTTGAGTCCTAACCGGAACTCAAATCTGGTTCCCGAGACCTAATATCATGTGACCCCACTGTATCAGTACCGTACCCATACCCGTGATCAAAGCGTCACAATAAACTATGAAATCATCTACACCCTCTTACAGGGTGAGAATCGGTGCCTCGCATAACCGCTGTCTGAGAGTTTCGAAGGCTGCCTGCTGCTCAGGCCCCCAACGAAAGGTCACCGACTTCTTGGTATGTCGAGTCAAAGGAACCGCAATCTCGTAGAGTCCCATATAAATCTCCGATAATAACTCGCTAGACCCAGCGAACTCCGAATCTCAGATGGAGACCTTGGAATCTCACACTGCATCACGGCCTCTATCTTGGCCGGATCACATAGAATACCCTTCTGGTAGACAAGGTGGCCAAGAGATTGCACCCCGTGCAACCAGAACTCACATTTGGAGAACCTTATAGAAAGTCTCTCCCCCACTCAGACTCGACTAAGTCTTCACGGCATGCGAGAGTTGAAGGATTCCCAATCCGTCTCGCTTTCTAATATCCCACCGATGACAAAATGTGCTTACCAATGCTAGCGTTTAATCACCGATTAAACCTTAAGATCGCCCATCCTCTGAAATCTTGAAGAGTGCTCTTGCAATCCGTTCCATTCTGACACCTCAATTCATCTCCCAGGCTGACCACTGAAGACCTTAATCTTCACTCTGGCTGATGAATCCTCGTTCTCATTTCCAATCTTGGAGTACCGCTGAACTCTGACTGAGCACAGCCCATGCGATAATACAATTCTCTTGAACATGCTATGACCAACCACTTTTGCATCTAACACCCGCGACTAACATTATCCTTTTCATGTCACCAGCTCTGTCCTAGCAACGGTAGTGCCTTGAACTCCAAAATTTATCCATAGACAATTGTCGACCATACCTGAACAAGTTTAGAACCTCTGAACGCTGACTTCATTGGAGAACAATCACTCCAACCCTGATCGAGTATCCTTAAAATAATACTCCTGCATAGATCCTGACAAAGATCCGAAATGATAACGGTGCGCGTGGACCCCACTCCGCAAGATACGTCCCTCTGTAGGTTCATCAAGGACCTTCCGGCATGCAAGATGGCATATACGGTCCTTGATAACCGAACACTAGCAGAAAACTGACTCGAGATCCGACTTATCCAAACTTACTCGCAATCCCAAAAGCGATACGTATTCCTAATATCCATCTAATAAGATGACATACCCGCAACATCTGGAGGAATACTGATCCCCTTCTGCTAACATGACCAATCTTGCTACCCTGTAGCAGCCTGAACCCTTGGAGTGACAAACTACCTCGTGTACTTTCTCGTATGCGCTGCGCTGACTCAGGCCCTGCTGGCCTTTCACCCAATGATCAGAAGTCATGGGTCTCTTCCCGGGACCCTCTACTATACGTACCTGGCACGCATCTCTCTTTCCAGGGTGCTCCCAAATCGATCCCGCATTTGCAACTCTTAGGAATCGTATCCTTTAGGGTCTGACACCCTGTCACACTCACTAGCTTGCTTGCCAATGGCTAAGCTGCAACAACTGGAACATCCTTAGTCCCCAAACTGGGTCACAAACTCTTCCCTGAAGCTTCTTAGATTCTCCAAGACTCTCGTTGATTCGAGTATGGATCCTGTGCTTTCAGTAGTACGGGCCCAATACTACCTTCCACACCTATCCATACTTTCCTCAGCAATCCTCCCGGATCCTCCAATTCACTTCCTCAACTAGTACACTCAAGTCTAACTGAGCCTCACTACTAACTCACTGGAATATATCCTAGGCTTCCCTAGGTTCCCGAACTCACCCAGTCCTCAGCTGCCGAAAGATTCCCAGTAATGTCAACTAGCTACCTCATGAATATAGCCACATGCAACAAATATCAGATAATCCTTCAAGTAACAGACTCATCCCTATAACGGTTGGAGTCAGACAAGAGCTGCGCAATAGGGTCAAATCTATCACTCTGAGATTATCTAGCCTGTGCCACATGTGACTTAGCATATTCACTTAATAGTTAGCTCACATTACTAAAAGTCCCACAAAGCACAAAGCAAGGAGCATTCAGACAGTGGAAACTCTAACCATCATATTCCAATCAAATCATTCTATCCTCTAATCAGGAATCTGTACATGCAATTCAAAGGCTCATACAATCAGGCATAACCTAAACAGGCTATCCTATCACTGACTGATCTGTACTAGCATGCAAGTCTACAAGCACATACAATAGGCATATAAGGCATCCTCCTAGATCCTTAGCCCTAATCTAGCATGCACTTCTCATAATCATATCATATCATATCATAACATGTATGGGTATCTCGGGGAAAACTTACTTGAGCTCGGCTGATTGCACGCATCACACACTTTGTTCTTCTCAAAGTTCTTTTCTCTTTTCAGATTCTTTTCAAACTCCTTTTATAAAATGGTTTTACTTTTGAAAACTTTCATACCAAGCCCTTAGTTTGAGTACAGACACACCCGAGAATATGTCCGAATCCCTCAAACCAAGGGTCTGATACCAACTTGTAACATCCCAAAAATACAGGCCAAAAATTTCATTTTTAAATACGTCATTATAAAACCAACAGTGTAATAAAACATCTGTAATATTATGTCATGTCAAAACCAAAGTAGAAATAATAAAAAATGTTATCATAAAACTATATCAGAGTGTAATCCCAAAGATCTCATGTGCGGAAAACCATAGTGTGATGCGCTGCGATCAAGCCGACTCCTTTCCTTTGAAAACGAGTACCTGAAACCAAAACTGTAAACCGTAAGCACGAAGCTTAGTGAGTTCCCCCATCATACAACATACCATACAATCACATAGCATACATATTGCCGGGAAATTCTGGGGTGCCCGACCTACCCGTGTCAAGCCATTCTGGGGTGCTGACCTACCCGTGTCAAGCCATTCTAGGGTGCTGACCTACCCGTGTCAAGTCATTCTGGGGTGCTGACCTACCCGTTTCAATCCATTATGGGGTGCTGACCTACCCGTCGGTCCTAACAACCGACCGTCGGGGACTATTCCACCCCTACTGCTACTATCACATATATCATAACATAAACATATTATCAGACATATCTGGGTGCCTGAACTACCCTTCGGTCCTAACAACCGAACTCGGGAACTAGTCCCCTCCTACTACCTCTATCGCATATAACATAAGAAGCCAGCATGAAAAGATATCATCATATATTGTCAGACGTATCTGGGGTGTCTGACTACCCTTCGGTTCTAACAACCGAAATTGGGGACTATTCCCCTCTTACTACCATTATTACATATAACATATCATGCCAGCATATAAACATATCATCACATACTGTCAGACATATCTGGGGTGTCTGACCTACCCTTCGGTCCTCACAACCGAACTCTACTACTATCACACATAACATATCATGCCAGCATATAACATATTAGGTAGTAGCAAACCTAGATGATATCACAAAGACAATCATCTAACATACAGCTATCGGTGGGCCGGCATTGTGGCCGTAGACCCACCGCTACTGGAAGGTAACTCACCTCACACTGCTGAAGTCACGTAGACACAATCCCACACTGCTGAAGTCCTGCAGACTCAACCCCAGCTGCTGGATGACAGATTCCCGATCTGTCAATATCAAAACATCACCCAATTAATAATTGGGTCCCACTACATAACCATAAACACTTACTTTGGATAATTACATTACCCCAAGCTTGGCTTATTCAAGCCCAAGGCCCAATCCGTAGGCCCAAAGTCAACTAGGAATCAAAGCCCAACATATGGCCCAATTTTCCAAATTGGGCCTAGGCCTAAACATGGTCTCATTCTAAGTCCCAACACCATATAATCATGGAGGCCCAAACTATGGCCCATCTATGGCCTGATTTTCCAAATTAGGCCCAAGCCCCTTACATGGGCCTTACCCCAGGCCCATTAAATTATTCTAGTTCATTGGCTTGACTTTGGATGGCCCATTAACCACCCAACCCTCAAGGCCCAAAAGAAAGGCCCAACAATAAACCCAAGTGAAATTAGGGTTTCACATAAAATGATGATTAGGGTTAAGTTTCCTACTTAACCCATTAAGGACTTAATCCATTAAGTCCAATATCGCTTAGATTAATCTTTACCAATGATTATTATTTAATATCTCAATTTATTAAATAATTCCCGTGTGTCCCGATTAATTCCCCAAATTAAGATTTACTGGCATTAGGGTTTTCAACCTCAAATACTAGCCCATTATTAATTTGTTGGACTTTTAGGTTATTTAGGGTTTTATTAGGCTTATTAAGCCCACTAGAATGTTATCAAGCCCATTAGGGTTATATTGGGTCCATTAGAGTTCATTAAGCTTCATTGGGCCCATTAGAGCTCCTTTGAGCCCATTAGGGTTTCACTAAGCCCGTTAAGGTTTCTAGCACCCCAAACGAATCTATCACAAGAGGCAAAGTGCACCGCCACCCAACACGGCGGCCAGTGGCGGCAGCCACTACCCTACGGTGGTGATTTTCGGTTTTCTTTTCATTATTCCAATTTATAGTACATTACAATGGTAATTATCAACTAAAAAAACGCACACACCCACTAAACACACACATACATGACGGTGTGTGGTGGCGGTGGCGGTGGCGGTCCTAGGCTTTCCAGCTCGACAAACACACACATAATCCTAGACTGCATACAGCACTCCAGCCACCCACCAGGTGGCTCAAGTCGGCGACAGCGGCGGTAGAAACAGGAAGGCGGCGATGACAGCCACCACCTCACGGTGGTGGCGGTTCTCTTGATTCCCAGTCGAGAAAACCCAAGCACATACTTCGAAATCATGATCTGAAGAGCGATACTTTCCCCACTCGGCCACTACAGGTGGCAAGCGACAATCGGAAACCCAACAACGGCGACCAACGTCCACCATCGGTTCCCGTCGTCGTACACGACGTCAGGTCGCAGAAAGGACGGAGAAGAAGGTGTAGGTGGTGGAAGCTGGCCTTACCATGAGCTGCTTTCCACTCATGACTCGCATAGACGAATGTAACTACTTCACGGTCTTGGCTGATCGGAAAACATATGAAAAAGAGTGGTGGCGACGGTTGTAGCTCCACTGCTTCCGGCAAGGTTAAGAGGCAGTCGATCGGTTCTTCAGCGTGTCTCGGGTTTGTCGGCCCTCATCGGGGATACATCTCCGGTGGCCACATCAACGTCACAGCAGCCAGAAGGTGGCGGTCGAAGGTTGAAGGTGGAGAGGGTGGCGGCTAGAACCGAGCATGGCGGCTGAAGAATTAGGTTTAGGGTTTTTGGTGTTGCATGCGGTTAATAAGAATATATACATATATGGCTATCGGGGCGATGGGGAAGGGAGTCGGTTTCAAGTCCGGCTCAAAACAAATTTACACACATTTTACATATCAGCCCCCTCCCCATGACATCTTTTCAAATTAAATCCCATATTTTCCCTTTCAACCCAATCCATGGAAGTCCCTTGCAAATTAAGTCCCATAAATGACCAAACAGCCCCCAATATCTTAATTATGACATAATCAACCCTTCCACCTCATTTCCTTTTGAATTAGATCCAAATAATTACCACGGAGACCCTGTCTTTATAAATAATTATAAACCGCGTCCAAAAAAATTATACTTTTAACCCTCGACTTTCAAATTATGACAATTAGCCCTTTGAGACCATCCTTTTCTATATAATTATTTATTTTAGGGCTACTATTCGTTCATTAATTTATTTATTTATCTAATAAATAAACAGGGTATTATAACTCTCCCCCACTTAAATTAGATTTCGTCCTCGAAATCATTCCTTACCATTCCTTACACACCCAATCATTCTAGTAACATGGTCACCTTCCTGGGCACACCCTAGCCTTCCCAAGGTAGCCATGCCAATCCTCGTAAAGCCCTAAAATCCGTAAATGAACAAAATTCTCGCAACAAGATAACATTTACTCGATTTGAATCTGCTGTCTCTAGATGGTCTGAATCCCCGGCAAACCACTCATACTGAATCAATATCGTTGGACCCAGTCCACTTTATCCTTCAACTGGCTACTCAATTTCCAATAACTCAAAGTTCTCATTATAAAGCAGGATCATAGACCTAACTATCTCTACAGATCACTTGTACCTGGCCAAGGCCTGGATACTCCTGTTGTGAGTGACTTGTCACTCCCCAATAGACTAGCTATTTCGTGAGTACTTGCAACCCCAAACACCAATACTAACACTGCCCAGACGCTGAAACTGCCCGAACACTAAACTGTCTGGAGCAGTATGTTGGCACATGGCTGCTTCCCACAAGCTACCGAGACCTCCTGGGTCTCAATTCACTCGCCAATCGTCTGAAATATTGGGTTCCCATCCGGCTGCGGAGCCAAGGGACTTCCTACTTTGTCGCCTCACACGACTTCTGAATGAAATCCTCCTCTAGAACTAGTTGCCACTAGTTATCATGACACTATGACTCTACTACTTTCCGATATAACCAATCGGGTCTATACGTCGAATCCTGTCATCTTCAAATCCGAGGCTAAAAGTGATTGCTACCTGACCAATGGTAGCCTTATCTCACATGTCCTGAAGCAGTCCGTTGCTTCTCTGATCTCATAACTGTAGTGGCGCTCCTACAGTCCTATCACTGGCTCAACCAGATCTAATTCATCTGGGAAATTCCGAAATCCAATCTGTGGATTTCCTTATCCTTACTGCTACACCCGAACTGGTTGTAACGCCTGTGTTTCGGGCTTGCCACTTTTAGCAATATAATAGTCTAGGTTAACCTTTGTAACCCGTCGTGAGATAATAATAATGTATTATTTGAGTATTGTGTGTTTTGTGCTTAATTGCTTAATTATGTGGTTTGATTAATTAAGAATAAAAATAAGCGTCAAAATTTAAGTGTAAAATAAACTTAATATATTTGGTTAATGTTGTAGTAGTTGAAACGAGGTTTCCGAATATATATAGAACGCCCAAATCTGACTTCGTATGAGGAAGTTATGATTTATCGAAGTTCCGGCTTAGCGATATACAGCCTGTTTTACTCGATTTGAGATCGAGCGGTTGTTAGCCGAAGCAATCTAAATGAGAATCGAAGATCTCATTGTTGGTATTGAAACGATAAAAATTTAGGCGAGAACGGACGTCAAACGAAGAAGTTATGAATTTATAACGAAAGTTTCTGTCCCGGCCTATTAAAAATAATTAATAAAAATAAAGTCAAAATTAGCCGACGGAGTCTAAACGAAAGTCGTAGAGCATGGTCTCACCTTCGCGTGGATATAAAGAACGTCGAAAACGGAGTTCGTATGATGAAGTTATGAATTTCCGAAGTTTATTAATCATTTTGTATTTATTTTTAATTCAAAATTCGGAAGCATTATCCGAAGGAGTCACCGATCTGATCCGAGGTACGCCCCGCGTACTCGAGTACGCCCCGCGTACTCCGAGGGATGTCGACACTCGCACTCGAGCACTTCGGATACGTAAGCAATGACGTTTTGGGCAGTACGCCCCGCGTAACGCAGTACGCCCCGCGTACTCCGAGGCTCCAGCCTCCTATAAATAGGATGCGAGGGTTCCGGGTATTTTTGCCAATTCCCTCTCGTTTTCGTGTCGAAGCTCTGCGCAAAAACCCCCGAAGCTACCCCAAAGTCCCGGTATCATACTCTAGCCCCGAGGCAAGTCCCGAGATCCCGAAGATCCCGAAAAGTGCGGTTCCCGAGTCGAAGCTCTGCCCGCGAGAAGTTCGATTTTCGAGAAGATCTTCCAGATCTGCTGTGGATTACTACTTCTCTAAGCCGTAGTGCTGTCCGATCATCTTCTGATCAAGTGAGTGTGTAGTTATTTCTTCTAATATAATAATACGAAGTATTTTATATAAAAATACGTGCTATGTGTATATATTTGGTGGTGTTATGTGTGAATGAGTATTCACTCTCTTCTATCTTATAGATCTGCTTATTTTTTTATGAGATATGTGTTATGTGTGTGTGTGCCTCATCTGTTATGTGATATATGTGTTGATTAAAGCATGCTATACAGGTTTTCTTTAAACTATGTATACAAATGTATATTTTTATCTACTAATATGTTGGGTAGAACATGGGTAGACAGTTGGTGTGTAATAAACAGATGAGAGGCCTCGTTGTTGTTTGATTGAGTCATCTAGCGGAGTTTAGATGACGACCACTGGCTATTCTAGACAGTCTTGTGGAAACATTAGCAGGTTCGCCACCTGTAGGTGTTAATGAACTTGGGTGTTCATTCGCTGTACTCCATCCCCCTCATGGTTGCCTTATTTGACTTATATTGCTGAGGTACCCCCGAAGCATGTGTTGTCACCCCGATGAAATATTCTTAGACTAGGTCCCTTATGTTAGTTGTTTTAGGGACATTAAAGTGAGAATAACGGGAATGGGTAATTGGGTTATTGTTGGTTGGTGAAAATTAAATATGATATTTATTGTGGGTTGAAAACCCTATATGCTCACCAGGCTCCCAAGCCTGACCCACTCAGTTTTAAATTGTATTACAGGTAGTGGCGGAAGGGCATGAGATGGATGAACCATCAAGTTGTTTTGTTTACAAGTCTGCATATGTTTATATTTGTTATATGACTTGTAATGTATTCGTTTATGCTTATTGGTCTGTATCGGAACATGACACCCCGAGTTTTGATTATAATGAAAATACATTTCTTTTATGAAATGCTTCGGTAAACAATGTTTTATCATGTTTTGTTTTTGGGAACAAATTCCGCAACTCTTTCAAATCAAAAGGATTTACTCTGAAAATATTTAAAAGCATAAATGAAAATCGGTCTTTTCTGGCCGAGATTTTGGGGATGTCACAGTTGGTATCAGAGCATTAGTTTAAGCGAACTAGGAATTTGTAGGATTTCTAGACTTAAACTTAGAATGCTAAGTGAAGTTTTGAGATGTGTGTCTGTTGTGATTTAGACACGAGCACTAGTTTATTTTAGGAAAGTTGCCTAAAATGATTTATGTGCTAAATGTTATATGTTGCCATATATGATATTATTTGTTCGGATCTATGGTCTGTTGCCGACCGGATCTAGAAACCTTATGTGTGTAGGATTCTAAGCGTACGTCTACGATATTAGAACTAGCATGTAAACGTTTCGGAGTGATAAGGATGATTTGAATATCTATCATGATTGAGGATCTAATTTCACCTTATTCGGTGTAGATCAAAATGGTGAGAACAAGAAGTGGAGTTGGAAATGCTGACGAAAACAGGAATCAACCACCAGTGATTGAGCCAATACCTGTCGTAGCAGCAGCACCTGAGCCAATAACCATGGCTGGTGTGCAATTGATGATTCAGACGATGTTGGATCGTCAGATGGATGAAACTAGACGGTTGCTTCAACAAAATCGTGAAGAACTGTCGATTCGTGTGGAAGAGCCTGAACTGAATGAAGGGCACTCGGAAGGTGGAAACTTCAGTGGGTCTGTTGGTCCAGCCAACCCACCGATAGTTAGGCAAGATAACCATGGTGGAAGGAATGATGGAATGGGATGCAAGTACAAGGACTTTTTGACTTGTAAACCATCGACCTTCAATGGAAAGGAGGATCCGATTGGGGTTATGGATTGGATCTCCGAAATGGAGTTAGCCTTTATGACATGTGGCTGTAGAGGCAAGTTGCAGACTATCTATGCCGTGCGACAATTCCGAGGTGGAGCCGTTCGTTGGTGGAACACTCTAGGGAAGACCTTAAGCCCTAGCGAGCCACTGCAATTGTCATGGGCAGAGTTCTTGGTGCAGTTTAAGCGCAAGTTCTGCTCGGCTCAAAATCTGTTGGAGTTGGAGAACAAGTTTCTGACATTGACGAAGGGTAGCATGTCAGTAGATGAATACACCAATAACTTCACCGATAAGATGGAGTTTGCCTTGCGTATCGTTCCAGACGAGCTGACAAAGGTGGATCGGTATGCGAAGGGACTTCCATGGGAGTACGAGGTGCCGGTACGTCAGGCACTTACTCTAGAGGCAGCTATCTGGGCTGCCAAGTCTGTGGAGAACATGATAAAGGGAAGAACCACCGACAAGGTTGAGGTTGGTGAGAAAAGGAAGTTTGAAGGAACATCTGGTTCCAGTAAGAAGAGTAAATTTTCGAAATTTGATTCGAAAAAGTTTGGAGGAAAAGGAGGCGAAGCGAAGTGGTGTGATAAGTGTAGGAAAAAGCACTTTGGGAAATGTAGCGAGGATGTAACCTGCTACAAGTGTGGAAAGGTTGGACATTTTGCCAATGAATGTCCGAACAACAAAAGGATGTGTTTTGGGTGTAATGAAGAGGGGCATATTTTGAAAGACTGTCCGAAGAAGAAGGAGGCAGCTAGGCCCAACATTCCACCAAAGCCGAAGGCAAGAGCCTTCCAGATGACACTTGAGGCTGCGAAAGATGAAGCTGATGTCGCTTCAGGTACCTTTCTCGTAAACGAATTACCTGCTCATATATTGTTTGATTCTGGAGCCAACTACTCCTTTATTTCGCATGAGTTTGGTAGAAAGCTAGCTTTGCCTGTTGATAGACTAAATAATGCTTTATTAGTCGAAGTAGCTAGTGGCAAGTTTGTACCTGTTAGCCATCGTATGAAAAACGTCTTGATCGACCTTAATGGGAATAAGTTTCTCGAGGAATTATTGCCTATCGAACTAAATGGTTTCGACATCGTCTTGGGAATGGATTGGCTTAGCGCCAATGATGCCGAAATTTTGTGCAAGAAGAAGATAGTTAAAGTAAACCCGCCTGGGAAAGATTCGTTTATGGTGTATGGGGACAAACGCAGAGTGAATTCTGGAATCATTTCTCTAATGAAAGCCAGAAAGTGTTTGACCAAGGGATGTACATCATATTTAGCATTCGTGATTGATGCTAAGAAGGAAAAGAAGGTGATGCAGAGCATTCCAGTGGTGTGTGATTATCCGGAAGTATTTCCCGAGGATCTTCCTGGATTACCACCTGATAGACAAGTGGAGTTCAGAATAGACTTGTTACCAGGAACCACGCCAATAGCAAAAGCACCTTATCGATTAGCACCGACGGAGATGAAGGAGCTGATGATGCAACTTCAGGAGTTATTGGACAAAGGTTTCATTAGACCTAGTTCATCGCCCTGGGGAGCTCCGGTGTTATTTGTAAAGAAGAAAGATGGAAGTATGAGAATGTGCATCGATTACAGAGAGCTGAACAAGGCAACAATAAAGAATAGATATCCGTTGCCGAGGATTGATGACCTGTTTGATCAATTGCAAGGTTCGAGCTATTTCTCGAAGATCGATCTTAGGTCAGGATATCATCAGCTGAAAGCAAGAGAGCAAGATATCGAGAAGACTGCATTCAGAACTAGATATGGACACTACGAGTTCTTGGTTATGTCGTTTGGACTAACCAATGCTCCAGCAGCGTTCATGGATTTGATGAATAGGGTTTGTAATCCTTTCCTTGATAAATCCGTGATAGTGTTCATAGACGACATTCTGATCTACTCGAAAAGCCAGGAGGAGCATGGCAGACACTTGCGAGAAGTGTTAGAAGTTTTGAAGAAGGAGAAGCTTTATGCGAAGTTCTCCAAATGTGATTTTTGGATTCGTGAGGTCCAATTCTTGGGTCACGTGGTCAACCAAGAAGGGATAATGGTTGATCCAGCGAAGATTGAAGCTGTGACGAAGTGGGAACAACCGAAAAGTCCCACGGAGATTCGAAGCCTTTTAGGATTAGCCGGATATTACCGAAGGTTTATCCAAGGCTTTTCTTCGATTGCTACTCCATTAACAGCTTTGACCCACAAAGGAGCTACTTATGCTTGGAGTGAGAAGCATAAAGAAGCATTCGAGAAGTTAAAGAAGAAGCTATGCGAGGCACCGATACTTTCTCTACCCGATGGAGTCGAAGACTTCGCTGTTTATAGCGATGCGTCTGGTGTTGGATTGGGTTGTGTTTTGACCCAAAGAGAAAAGGTGATAGCATATGCGTCTCGACAGTTGAAAGAGCATGAAAAGAATTACCCGACTCATGATTTGGAGTTGGCAGCGGTAGTTTTCGCTCTGAAAATATGGAGGCATTACCTCTATGGCACGAAGTGCAAACTTTTCACTGATCATAAGAGTCTCCAATACCTCTTTAATCAGAAAGAATTGAATATGAGGCAACGACGCTGGCTAGAATTACTTAAAGACTACGACTGCGAGATACTTTACCACCCCGGTAAAGCTAATGTTGTTGCTGATGCTCTCAGTCGGAAAGTCAATCTTGAAAGGAAGAGGCCAAGAGCGTTGAAAATTGAAGTTGTCTCGACTATTGTGGAAAGTATAAGGAAAGCTCAAGAGGAAGCTTCTGAGAAAAATGACCGAAAGGAGGAACGTTTGGGTAAAACGTTGGTGTTTGGTACTAACGGTCATGGACTGAAGGTATTCCAAGATCGTATTTGGGTACCTAAGTCAGGAGGAATTAGGGATCTTCTGATGGAAGAAGCTCACAAGACCATGTACTCGATTCATCCGGGTAGCACTAAAATGTATAGGGACCTGAAACCCTACTACTGGTGGCCGACGATGAAGCTTGATGTTGCAAAGTATGTGGCCGAGTGTGTGACTTGTGCGAGAGTCAAGACACAACATCAGAAACCTTACGGGAGTTTAGAACCATTGCCTGTGCCTATGGGTAAGTGGGAAGACATTGCTATGGATTTTGTCACTAAACTGCCCAGAACAAAGAATGGTCACGACATGATTTGGGTGGTCGTTGATCGATTCACTAAGAGTGCACATTTCATAGCGGCCAGGGAGAAATGGTCTATGGAGAAGCTTGCGAATTCTTACGTGAAGGAAATTGTGAGGCTTCACGGTGTTCCGTTAACGATTGTATCGGATCGTGATAGCCGTTTCACCTCAAGGTTTTGGAAAAGTCTACAAGAGGAAATGGGTACCAAGTTATGTTTAAGCACAGCTTACCATCCGCAGACTGATGGTCAGAGTGAAAGAGCGATACAAACACTTGAAGATATGCTGAGAGCATGTACCTTGGAATTCCTAGGTAATTGGGATGAACATTTACCGTTGGTAGAATTTTCCTATAATAATAGTTTTCACTCGAGCATTAAGATGGCACCGTACCAAGCTTTGTATGGACAAAAGTGTCGTACGCCGTCTTGTTGGCTTGAGGCTGGGGAAAAGCAGTTTATGGGACCGGAGTTGGTTCATCAAACTGCTGAAAAGTTGAAAATAATTAGGGAAAGAATGTTAGCAGCTCAAGATCGTCAAAAGAGCTATGCTGACAAGAAGCGAAGACCGATGACTTTTGAGGTTGGAGATTCGGTTTTGCTTAAAGTCTCGCCGTGGAAGGGACTTATAAGATTTGGTAAAAGGGGAAAGTTGAGTCCAAGGTTTATTGGACCGTTTAGAGTCCTTCAGAGGATTGGGAATCAAGCTTACAAGCTCGAATTACCCGAAGAACTGAATGGAATTCACAACACCTTTCATGTGTGTTATTTGAGGAAGTTCACGGGAGAAGTTCCCGATATAATTCCAATTTCTGAATTGAGAATTGATGAGAACAAAAGGTTGATTGAAGAACCAGAGGCAATTGTTGACCGAAAGACTAAGAAGTTGCGACGCAAAATGGTTGGGTTAGTGCTTGTCCGATGGAAACACACGAATGGGCCGAATCTCACCTGGGAGACGGAGAGTGACATGTTGAGTCGCTATCCGCATTTGTTTGTTGATGTGTGATTCCGGGGACGGAATCATTCTAAGGTGGAGAGAATTGTAACGCCTGTGTTTCGGGCTTGCCACTTTTAGCAATATAATAGTCTAGGTTAACCTTTGTAACCCGTCGTGAGATAATAATAATGTATTATTTGAGTATTGTGTGTTTTGTGCTTAATTGCTTAATTATGTGGTTTGATTAATTAAGAATAAAAATAAGCGTCAAAATTTAAGTGTAAAATAAACTTAATATATTTGGTTAATGTTGTAGTAGTTGAAACGAGGTTTCCGAATATATATAGAACGCCCAAATCTGACTTCGTATGAGGAAGTTATGATTTATCGAAGTTCCGGCTTAGCGATATACAGCCTGTTTTACTCGATTTGAGATCGAGCGGTTGTTAGCCGAAGCAATCTAAATGAGAATCGAAGATCTCATTGTTGGTATTGAAACGATAAAAAGTTAGGCGAGAACGGACGTCAAACGAAGAAGTTATGAATTTATAACGAAAGTTTCTGTCCCGGCCTATTAAAAATAATTAATAAAAATAAAGTCAAAATTAGCCGACGGAGTCTAAACGAAAGTCGTAGAGCATGGTCTCACCTTCGCGTGGATATAAAGAACGTCGAAAACGGAGTTCGTATGATGAAGTTATGAATTTCCGAAGTTTATTAATCATTTTGTATTTATTTTTAATTCAAAATTCGGAAGCATTATCCGAAGGAGTCACCGATCTGATCCGAGGTACGCCCCGCGTACTCCGAGGGATGTCGACACTCGCACTCGAGCACTTCGGATACGTAAGCAATGACGTTTTGGGCAGTACGCCCCGCGTAACGCAGTACGCCCCGCGTACTCCGAGGCTCCAGCCTCCTATAAATAGGATGCGAGGGTTCCGGGTATTTTTGCCAATTCCCTCTCGTTTTCGTGTCGAAGCTCTGCGCAAAAACCCCCGAAGCTACCCCGAAGTCCCGGTATCATACTCTAGCCCCGAGGCAAGTCCCGAGATCCCGAAGATCCCGAAAAGTGCGGTTCCCGAGTCGAAGCTCTGCCCGCGAGAAGTTCGATTTTCGAGAAGATCTTCCAGATCTGCTGTGGATTACTACTTCTCTAAGCCGTAGTGCTGTCCGATCATCTTCTGATCAAGTGAGTGTGTAGTTATTTCTTCTAATACAATAATACGAAGTATTTTATATAAAAATACGTGCTATGTGTATATATTTGGTGGTGTTATGTGTGAATGAGTATTCACTCTCTTCTATCTTATAGATCTGCTTATTTCTTTATGAGATATGTGTTATGTGTGTGTGTGCCTCATCTGTTATGTGATATATGTGTTGATTAAAGCATGCTATACAGGTTTTCTTTAAACTATGTATACAAATGTATATTTTTATCTACTAATATGTTGGGTAGAACATGGGTAGACAGTTGGTGTGTAATAAACAGATGAGAGGCCTCGTTGTTGTTTGATTGAGTCATCTAGCGGAGTTTAGATGACGACCACTGGCTATTCTAGACAGTCTTGTGGAAACATTAGCAGGTTCGCCACCTGTAGGTGTTAATGAACTTGGGTGTTCATTCGCTGTACTCCATCCCCCTCATGGTTGCCTTATTTGACTTATATTGCTGAGGTACCCCCGAAGCATGTGTTGTCACCCCGATGAAATATTCTTAGACTAGGTCCCTTATGTTAGTTGTTTTAGGGACATTAAAGTGAGAATAACGGGAATGGGTAATTGGGTTATTGTTGGTTGGTGAAAATTAAATATGATATTTATTGTGGGTTGAAAACCCTATATGCTCACCAGGCTCCCAAGCCCGACCCACTCAGTTTTAAATTGTATTACAGGTAGTGGCGGAAGGGCATGAGATGGATGAACCATCAAGTTGTTTTGTTTACAAGTCTGCATATGTTTATATTTGTTATATGACTTGTAATGTATTCGTTTATGCTTATTGGTCTGTATCGGAACATGACACCCCGAGTTTTGATTATAATGAAAATACATTTCTTTTATGAAATGCTTCGGTAAACAATGTTTTATCATGTTTTGTTTTTGGGAACAAATTCCGCAACTCTTTCAAATCAAAAGGATTTACTCTGAAAATATTTAAAAGCATAAATGAAAATCGGTCTTTTCTGGCCGAGATTTTGGGGATGTCACAGTTGGTATCAGAGCATTAGTTTAAGCGAACTAGGAATTTGTAGGATTTCTAGACTTAAACTTAGAATGCTAAGTGAAGTTTTGAGATGTGTGTCTGTTGTGATTTAGACACGAGCACTAGTTTATTTTAGGAAAGTTGCCTAAAATGATTTATGTGCTAAATGTTATATGTTGCCATATATGATATTATTTGTTCGGATCTATGGTCTGTTGCCGACCGGATCTAGAAACCTTATGTGTGTAGGATTCTAAGCGTACGTCTACGATATTAGAACTAGCATGTAAACGTTTCGGAGTGATAAGGATGATTTGAATATCTATCATGATTGAGGATCTAATTTCACCTTATTCGGTGTAGATCAAAATGGTGAGAACAAGAAGTGGAGTTGGAAATGCTGACGAAAACAGGAATCAACCACCAGTGATTGAGCCAATACCTGTCGTAGCAGCAGCACCTTAGCCAATAACCATGGCTGGTGTGCAATTGATGATTCAGACGATGTTGGATCGTCAGATGGATGAAACTAGACGGTTGCTTCAACAAAATCGTGAAGAACTGTCGATTCGTGTGGAAGAGCCTGAACTGAATGAAGGGCACTCGGAAGGTGGAAACTTCAGTGGGTCTGTTGGTCCAGCCAACCCACCGATAGTTAGGCAAGATAACCATGATGGAAGGAATGATGGAATGGGATGCAAGTACAAGGACTTTTTGACTTGTAAACCATCGACCTTCAATGGAAAGGAGGATCCGATTGGGGTTATGGATTGGATCTCCGAAATGGAGTTAGCCTTTATGACATGTGGCTGTAGAGGCAAGTTGCAGACTATCTATGCCGTGCGACAATTCCGAGGTGGAGCCGTTCGTTGGTGGAACACTCTAGGGAAGACCTTAAGCCCTAGCGAGCCACTGCAATTGTCATGGGCAGAGTTCTTGGTGCAGTTTAAGCGCAAGTTCTGCTCGGCTCAAAATCTGTTGGAGTTGGAGAACAAGTTTCTGACATTGACGAAGGGTAGCATGTCAGTAGATGAATACACCAATAACTTCACCGATAAGATGGAGTTTGCCTTGCGTATCGTTCCAGACGAGCTGACAAAGGTGGATCGGTATGCGAAGGGACTTCCATGGGAGTACGAGGTGCCGGTACGTCAGGCACTTACTCTAGAGGCAGCTATCTGGGCTGCCAAGTCTGTGGAGAACATGATAAAGGGAAGAACCACCGACAAGGTTGAGGTTGGTGAGAAAAGGAAGTTTGAAGGAACATCTGGTTCCAGTAAGAAGAGTAAATTTTCGAAATTTGATTCGAAAAAGTTTGGAGGAAAAGGAGGCGAAGCGAAGTGGTGTGATAAGTGTAGGAAAAAGCACTTTGGGAAATGTAGCGAGGATGTAACCTGCTACAAGTGTGGAAAGGTTGGACATTTTGCCAATGAATGTCCGAACAACAAAAGGATGTGTTTTGGGTGTAATGAAGAGGGGCATATTTTGAAAGACTGTCCGAAGAAGAAGGAGGCAGCTAGGCCCAACATTCCACCAAAGCCGAAGGCAAGAGCCTTCCAGATGACACTTGAGGCTGCGAAAGATGAAGCTGATGTCGCTTCAGGTACCTTTCTCGTAAACGAATTACCTGCTCATATATTGTTTGATTCTGGAGCCAACTACTCCTTTATTTCGCATGAGTTTGGTAGAAAGCTAGCTTTGCCTGTTGATAGACTAAATAATGCTTTATTAGTCGAAGTAGCTAGTGGCAAGTTTGTACCTGTTAGCCATCGTATGAAAAACGTCTTGATCGACCTTAATAGGAATAAGTTTCTCGAGGAATTATTGCCTATCGAACTAAATGGTTTCGACATCGTCTTGGGAATGGATTGGCTTAGCGCCAATGATGCCGAAATTTTGTGCAAGAAGAAGATAGTTAAAGTAAACCCGCCTGGGAAAGATTCGTTTATGGTGTATGGGGACAAACGCAGAGTGAATTCTGGAATCATTTCTCTAATGAAAGCCAGAAAGTGTTTGACCAAGGGATGTACATCATATTTAGCATTCGTGATTGATGCTAAGAAGGAAAAGAAGGTGATGCAGAGCATTCCAGTGGTGTGTGATTATCCGGAAGTATTTCCCGAGGATCTTCCTGGATTACCACCTGATAGACAAGTGGAGTTCAGAATAGACTTGTTACCAGGAACCACGCCAATAGCAAAACCACCTTATCGATTAGCACCGACGGAGATGAAGGAGCTGATGATGCAACTTCAGGAGTTATTGGAAAAAGGTTTCATTAGACCTAGTTCATCGCCCTGGGGAGCTCCGGTGTTATTTGTAAAGAAGAAAGATGGAAGTATGAGAATGTGCATCGATTACAGAGAGCTGAACAAGGCAACAATAAAGAATAGATATCCGTTGCCGAGGATTGATGACCTGTTTGATCAATTGCAAGGTTCGAGCTATTTCTCGAAGATCGATCTTAGGTCAGGATATCATCAGCTGAAAGTAAGAGAGCAAGATATCGAGAAGACTGCATTCAGAACTAGATATGGACACTACGAGTTCTTGGTTATGTCGTTTGGACTAACCAATGCTCCAGCAGCGTTCATGGATTTGATGAATAGGGTTTGTAATCCTTTCCTTGATAAATCCGTGATAGTGTTCATAGACGACATTCTGATCTACTCGAAAAGCCAGGAGGAGCATGGCAGACACTTGCGAGAAGTGTTAGAAGTTTTGAAGAAGGAGAAGCTTTATGCGAAGTTCTCCAAATGTGATTTTTGGATTCGTGAGGTCCAATTCTTGGGTCACGTGGTCAACCAAGAAGGGATAATGGTTGATCCAGCGAAGATTGAAGCTGTGACGAAGTGGGAACAACCAAAAAGTCCCACGGAGATTCGAAGCTTTTTAGGATTAGCCGGATATTACCGAAGGTTTATCCAAGGCTTTTCTTCGATTGCTACTCCATTAACAGCTTTGACCCACAAAGGAGCTACTTATGCTTGGAGTGAGAAGCATAAAGAAGCATTCGAGAAGTTAAAGAAGAAGCTATGCGAGGCACCGATACTTTCTCTACCCGATGGAGTCGAAGACTTCGCTGTTTATAGCGATGCATCTGGTGTTGGATTGGGTTGTGTTTTGACCCAAAGAGAAAAGGTGATAGCATATGCGTCTCGACAGTTGAAAGAGCATGAAAAGAATTACCCGACTCATGATTTGGAGTTGGCAGCGGTAGTTTTCGCTCTGAAAATATGGAGGCATTACCTCTATGGCACGAAGTGCAAACTTTTCACTGATCATAAGAGTCTCCAATACCTCTTTAATCAGAAAGAATTGAATATGAGGCAACGACGCTGGCTAGAATTACTTAAAGACTACGACTGCGAGATACTTTACCACCCCGGTAAAGCTAATGTTGTTGCTGATGCTCTCAGTCGGAAAGTCAATCTTGAAAGGAAGAGGCCAAGAGCGTTGAAAATTGAAGTTGTCTCGACTATTGTGGAAAGTATAAGGAAAGCTCAAGAGGAAGCTTCTGAGAAAAATGACCGAAAGGAGGAACGTTTGGGTAAAACGTTGGTGTTTGGTACTAACGGTCATGGACTGAAGGTATTCCAAGATCGTATTTGGGTACCTAAGTCAGGAGGAATTAGGGATCTTCTGATGGAAGAAGCTCACAAGACCATGTACTCGATTCATCCGGGTAGCACTAAAATGTATAGGGACCTGAAACCCTACTACTGGTGGCCGACGATGAAGCTTGATGTTGCAAAGTATGTGGCCGAGTGTGTGACTTGTGCGAGAGTCAAGACACAACATCAGAAACCTTACGGGAGTTTAGAACCATTGCCTGTGCCTATGGGTAAGTGGGAAGACATTGCTATGGATTTTGTCACTAAACTGCCCAGAACAAAGAATGGTCACGACATGATTTGGGTGGTCGTTGATCGATTCACTAAGAGTGCACATTTCATAGCGGCCAGGGAGAAATGGTCTATGGAGAAGCTTGCGAATTCTTACGTGAAGGAAATTGTGAGGCTTCACGGTGTTCCGTTAACGATTGTATCGGATCGTGATAGCCGTTTCACCTCAAGGTTTTGGAAAAGTCTACAAGAGGAAATGGGTACCAAGTTATGTTTAAGCACAGCTTACCATCCGCAGACTGATGGTCAGAGTGAAAGAGCGATACAAACACTTGAAGATATGCTGAGAGCATGTACCTTGGAATTCCTAGGTAATTGGGATGAACATTTACCGTTGGTAGAATTTTCCTATAATAATAGTTTTCACTCGAGCATTAAGATGGCACCGTACCAAGCTTTGTATGGACAAAAGTGTCGTACGCCGTCTTGTTGGCTTGAGGCTGGGGAAAAGCAGTTTATGGGACCGGAGTTGGTTCATCAAACTGCTGAAAAGTTGAAAATAATTAGGGAAAGAATGTTAGCAGCTCAAGATCGTCAAAAGAGCTATGCTGACAAGAAGCGAAGACCGATGACTTTTGAGGTTGGAGATTCGGTTTTGCTTAAAGTCTCGCCGTGGAAGGGACTTATAAGATTTGGTAAAAGGGGAAAGTTGAGTCCAAGGTTTATTGGACCGTTTAGAGTCCTTCAGAGGATTGGGAATCAAGCTTACAAGCTCGAATTACCCGAAGAACTGAATGGAATTCACAACACCTTTCATGTGTGTTATTTGAGGAAGTTCACGGGAGAAGTTCCCGATATAATTCCAATTTCTGAATTGAGAATTGATGAGAACAAAAGGTTGATTGAAGAACCAGAGGCAATTGTTGACCGAAAGACTAAGAAGTTGCGACGCAAAATGGTTGGGTTAGTGCTTGTCCGATGGAAACACACGAATGGGCCGAATCTCACCTGGGAGACGGAGAGTGACATGTTGAGTCGCTATCCGCATTTGTTTGTTGATGTGTGATTCCGGGGACGGAATCATTCTAAGGTGGAGAGAATTGTAACGCCTGTGTTTCGGGCTTGCCACTTTTAGCAATATAATAGTCTAGGTTAACCTTTGTAACCCGTCGTGAGATAATAATAATGTATTATTTGAGTATTGTGTGTTTTGTGCTTAATTGCTTAATTATGTGGTTTGATTAATTAAGAATAAAAATAAGCGTCAAAATTTAAGTGTAAAATAAACTTAATATATTTGGTTAATGTTGTAGTAGTTGAAACGAGGTTTCCGAATATATATAGAACGCCCAAATCTGACTTCGTATGAGGAAGTTATGATTTATCGAAGTTCCGGCTTAGCGATATACAGCCTGTTTTACTCGATTTGAGATCGAGCGGTTGTTAGCCGAAGCAATCTAAATGAGAATCGAAGATCTCATTGTTGGTATTGAAACGATAAAAAGTTAGGCGAGAACGGACGTCAAACGAAGAAGTTATGAATTTATAACGAAAGTTTCTGTCCCGGCCTATTAAAAATAATTAATAAAAATAAAGTCAAAATTAGCCGACGGAGTCTAAACGAAAGTCGTAGAGCATGGTCTCACCTTCGCGTGGATATAAAGAACGTCGAAAACGGAGTTCGTATGATGAAGTTATGAATTTCCGAAGTTTATTAATCATTTTGTATTTATTTTTAATTCAAAATTCGGAAGCATTATCCGAAGGAGTCACCGATCTGATCCGAGGTACGCCCCGCGTACTCCGAGGGATGTCGACACTCGCACTCGAGCACTTCGGATACGTAAGCAATGACGTTTTGGGCAGTACGCCCCGCGTACTCCGAGGCTCCAGCCTCCTATAAATAGGATGCGAGGGTTCCGGGTATTTTTGCCAATTCCCTCTCGTTTTCGTGTCGAAGCTCTGCGCAAAAACCCCCGAAGCTACCCCGAAGTCCCGGTATCATACTCTAGCCCCGAGGCAAGTCCCGAGATCCCGAAGATCCCGAAAAGTGCGGTTCCCGAGTCGAAGCTCTGCCCGCGAGAAGTTCGATTTTCGAGAAGATCTTCCAGATCTGCTGTGGATTACTACTTCTCTAAGCCGTAGTGCTGTCCGATCATCTTCTGATCAAGTGAGTGTGTAGTTATTTCTTCTAATACAATAATACGAAGTATTTTATATAAAAATACGTGCTATGTGTATATATTTGGTGGTGTTATGTGTGAATGAGTATTCACTCTCTTCTATCTTATAGATCTGCTTATTTCTTTATGAGATATGTGTTATGTGTGTGTGTGCCTCATCTGTTATGTGATATATGTGTTGATTAAAGCATGCTATACAGGTTTTCTTTAAACTATGTATACAAATGTATATTTTTATCTACTAATATGTTGGGTAGAACATGGGTAGACAGTTGGTGTGTAATAAACAGATGAGAGGCCTCGTTGTTGTTTGATTGAGTCATCTAGCGGAGTTTAGATGACGACCACTGGCTATTCTAGACAGTCTTGTGGAAACATTAGCAGGTTCGCCACCTGTAGGTGTTAATGAACTTGGGTGTTCATTCGCTGTACTCCATCCCCCTCATGGTTGCCTTATTTGACTTATATTGCTGAGGTACCCCCGAAGCATGTGTTGTCACCCCGATGAAATATTCTTAGACTAGGTCCCTTATGTTAGTTGTTTTAGGGACATTAAAGTGAGAATAACGGGAATGGGTAATTGGGTTATTGTTGGTTGGTGAAAATTAAATATGATATTTATTGTGGGTTGAAAACCCTATATGCTCACCAGGCTCCCAAGCCCGACCCACTCAGTTTTAAATTGTATTACAGGTAGTGGCGGAAGGGCATGAGATGGATGAACCATCAAGTTGTTTTGTTTACAAGTCTGCATATGTTTATATTTGTTATATGACTTGTAATGTATTCGTTTATGCTTATTGGTCTGTATCGGAACATGACACCCCGAGTTTTGATTATAATGAAAATACATTTCTTTTATGAAATGCTTCGGTAAACAATGTTTTATCATGTTTTGTTTTTGGGAACAAATTCCGCAACTCTTTCAAATCAAAAGGATTTACTCTGAAAATATTTAAAAGCATAAATGAAAATCGGTCTTTTCTGGCCGAGATTTTGGGGATGTCACAGTTGGTATCAGAGCATTAGTTTAAGCGAATTAGGAATTTGTAGGATTTCTAGACTTAAACTTAGAATGCTAAGTGAAGTTTTGAGATGTGTGTCTGTTGTGATTTAGACACGAGCACTAGTTTATTTTAGGAAAGTTGCCTAAAATGATTTATGTGCTAAATGTTATATGTTGCCATATATGATATTATTTGTTCGGATCTATGGTCTGTTGCCGACCGGATCTAGAAACCTTATGTGTGTAGGATTCTAAGCGTACGTCTACGATATTAGAACTAGCATGTAAACGTTTCGGAGTGATAAGGATGATTTGAATATCTATCATGATTGAGGATCTAATTTCACCTTATTCGGTGTAGATCAAAATGGTGAGAACAAGAAGTGGAGTTGGAAATGCTGACGAAAACAGGAATCAACCACCAGTGATTGAGCCAATACCTGTCGTAGCAGCAGCACCTTAGCCAATAACCATGGCTGGTGTGCAATTGATGATTCAGACGATGTTGGATCGTCAGATGGATGAAACTAGACGGTTGCTTCAACAAAATCGTGAAGAACTGTCGATTCGTGTGGAAGAGCCTGAACTGAATGAAGGGCACTCGGAAGGTGGAAACTTCAGTGGGTCTGTTGGTCCAGCCAACCCACCGATAGTTAGGCAAGATAACCATGATGGAAGGAATGATGGAATGGGATGCAAGTACAAGGACTTTTTGACTTGTAAACCATCGACCTTCAATGGAAAGGAGGATCCGATTGGGGTTATGGATTGGATCTCCGAAATGGAGTTAGCCTTTATGACATGTGGCTGTAGAGGCAAGTTGCAGACTATCTATGCCGTGCGACAATTCCGAGGTGGAGCCGTTCGTTGGTGGAACACTCTAGGGAAGACCTTAAGCCCTAGCGAGCCACTGCAATTGTCATGGGCAGAGTTCTTGGTGCAGTTTAAGCGCAAGTTCTGCTCGGCTCAAAATCTGTTGGAGTTGGAGAACAAGTTTCTGACATTGACGAAGGGTAGCATGTCAGTAGATGAATACACCAATAACTTCACCGATAAGATGGAGTTTGCCTTGCGTATCGTTCCAGACGAGCTGACAAAGGTGGATCGGTATGCGAAGGGACTTCCATGGGAGTACGAGGTGCCGGTACGTCAGGCACTTACTCTAGAGGCAGCTATCTGGGCTGCCAAGTCTGTGGAGAACATGATAAAGGGAAGAACCACCGACAAGGTTGAGGTTGGTGAGAAAAGGAAGTTTGAAGGAACATCTGGTTCCAGTAAGAAGAGTAAATTTTCGAAATTTGATTCGAAAAAGTTTGGAGGAAAAGGAGGCGAAGCGAAGTGGTGTGATAAGTGTAGGAAAAAGCACTTTGGGAAATGTAGCGAGGATGTAACCTGCTACAAGTGTGGAAAGGTTGGACATTTTGCCAATGAATGTCCGAACAACAAAAGGATGTGTTTTGGGTGTAATGAAGAGGGGCATATTTTGAAAGACTGTCCGAAGAAGAAGGAGGCAGCTAGGCCCAACATTCCACCAAAGCCGAAGGCAAGAGCCTTCCAGATGACACTTGAGGCTGCGAAAGATGAAGCTGATGTCGCTTCAGGTACCTTTCTCGTAAACGAATTACCTGCTCATATATTGTTTGATTCTGGAGCCAACTACTCCTTTATTTCGCATGAGTTTGGTAGAAAGCTAGCTTTGCCTGTTGATAGACTAAATAATGCTTTATTAGTCGAAGTAGCTAGTGGCAAGTTTGTACCTATTAGCCATCGTATGAAAAACGTCTTGATCGACCTTAATGGGAATAAGTTTCTCGAGGAATTATTGCCTATCGAACTAAATGGTTTCGACATCGTCTTGGGAATGGATTGGCTTAGCGCCAATGATGCCGAAATTTTGTGCAAGAAGAAGATAGTTAAAGTAAACCCGCCTGGGAAAGATTCGTTTATGGTGTATGGGGACAAACGCAGAGTGAATTCTGGAATCATTTCTCTAATGAAAGCCAGAAAGTGTTTGACCAAGGGATGTACATCATATTTAGCATTCGTGATTGATGCTAAGAAGGAAAAGAAGGTGATGCAGAGCATTCCAGTGGTGTGTGATTATCCGGAAGTATTTCCCGAGGATCTTCCTGGATTACCACCTGATAGACAAGTGGAGTTCAGAATAGACTTGTTACCAGGAACCACGCCAATAGCAAAAGCACCTTATCGATTAGCACCGACGGAGATGAAGGAGCTGATGATGCAACTTCAGGAGTTATTGGACAAAGGTTTCATTAGACCTAGTTCATCGCCCTGGGGAGCTCCGGTGTTATTTGTAAAGAAGAAAGATGGAAGTATGAGAATGTGCATCGATTACAGAGAGCTGAACAAGGCAACAATAAAGAATAGATATCCGTTGCCGAGGATTGATGACCTGTTTGATCAATTGCAAGGTTCGAGCTATTTCTCGAAGATCGATCTTAGGTCAGGATATCATCAGCTGAAAGTAAGAGAGCAAGATATCGAGAAGACTGCATTCAGAACTAGATATGGACACTACGAGTTCTTGGTTATGTCGTTTGGACTAACCAATGCTCCAGCAGCGTTCATGGATTTGATGAATAGGGTTTGTAATCCTTTCCTTGATAAATCCGTGATAGTGTTCATAGACGACATTCTGATCTACTCGAAAAGCCAGGAGGAGCATGGCAGACACTTGCGAGAAGTGTTAGAAGTTTTGAAGAAGGAGAAGCTTTATGCGAAGTTCTCCAAATGTGATTTTTGGATTCGTGAGGTCCAATTCTTGGGTCACGTGGTCAACCAAGAAGGGATAATGGTTGATCCAGCGAAGATTGAAGCTGTGACGAAGTGGGAACAACCGAAAAGTCCCACGGAGATTCGAAGCTTTTTAGGATTAGCCGGATATTACCGAAGGTTTATCCAAGGCTTTTCTTCGATTGCTACTCCATTAACAGCTTTGACCCACAAAGGAGCTACTTATGCTTGGAGTGAGAAGCATAAAGAAGCATTCGAGAAGTTAAAGAAGAAGCTATGCGAGGCACCGATACTTTCTCTACCCGATGGAGTCGAAGACTTCGCTGTTTATAGCGATGCGTCTGGTGTTGGATTGGGTTGTGTTTTGACCCAAAGAGAAAAGGTGATAGCATATGCGTCTCGACAGTTGAAAGAGCATGAAAAGAATTACCCGACTCATGATTTGGAGTTGGCAGCGGTAGTTTTCGCTCTGAAAATATGGAGGCATTACCTCTATGGCACGAAGTGCAAACTTTTCACTGATCATAAGAGTCTCCAATACCTCTTTAATCAGAAAGAATTGAATATGAGGCAACGACGCTGGCTAGAATTACTTAAAGACTACGACTGCGAGATACTTTACCACCCCGGTAAAGCTAATGTTGTTGCTGATGCTCTCAGTCGGAAAGTCAATCTTGAAAGGAAGAGGCCAAGAGCGTTGAAAATTGAAGTTGTCTCGACTATTGTGGAAAGTATAAGGAAAGCTCAAGAGGAAGCTTCTGAGAAAAATGACCGAAAGGAGGAACGTTTGGGTAAAACGTTGGTGTTTGGTACTAACGGTCATGGACTGAAGGTATTCCAAGATCGTATTTGGGTACCTAAGTCAGGAGGAATTAGGGATCTTCTGATGGAAGAAGCTCACAAGACCATGTACTCGATTCATCCGGGTAGCACTAAAATGTATAGGGACCTGAAACCCTACTACTGGTGGCCGACGATGAAGCTTGATGTTGCAAAGTATGTGGCCGAGTGTGTGACTTGTGCGAGAGTCAAGACACAACATCAGAAACCTTACGGGAGTTTAGAACCATTGCCTGTGCCTATGGGTAAGTGGGAAGACATTGCTATGGATTTTGTCACTAAACTGCCCAGAACAAAGAATGGTCACGACATGATTTGGGTGGTCGTTGATCGATTCACTAAGAGTGCACATTTCATAGCGGCCAGGGAGAAATGGTCTATGGAGAAGCTTGCGAATTCTTACGTGAAGGAAATTGTGAGGCTTCACGGTGTTCCGTTAACGATTGTATCGGATCGTGATAGCCGTTTCACCTCAAGGTTTTGGAAAAGTCTACAAGAGGAAATGGGTACCAAGTTATGTTTAAGCACAGCTTACCATCCGCAGACTGATGGTCAGAGTGAAAGAGCGATACAAACACTTGAAGATATGCTGAGAGCATGTACCTTGGAATTCCTAGGTAATTGGGATGAACATTTACCGTTGGTAGAATTTTCCTATAATAATAGTTTTCACTCGAGCATTAAGATGGCACCGTACCAAGCTTTGTATGGACAAAAGTGTCGTACGCCGTCTTGTTGGCTTGAGGCTGGGGAAAAGCAGTTTATGGGACCGGAGTTGGTTCATCAAACTGCTGAAAAGTTGAAAATAATTAGGGAAAGAATGTTAGCAGCTCAAGATCGTCAAAAGAGCTATGCTGACAAGAAGCGAAGACCGATGACTTTTGAGGTTGGAGATTCGGTTTTGCTTAAAGTCTCGCCGTGGAAGGGACTTATAAGATTTGGTAAAAGGGGAAAGTTGAGTCCAAGGTTTATTGGACCGTTTAGAGTCCTTCAGAGGATTGGGAATCAAGCTTACAAGCTCGAATTACCCGAAGAACTGAATGGAATTCACAACACCTTTCATGTGTGTTATTTGAGGAAGTTCACGGGAGAAGTTCCCGATATAATTCCAATTTCTGAATTGAGAATTGATGAGAACAAAAGGTTGATTGAAGAACCAGAGGCAATTGTTGACCGAAAGACTAAGAAGTTGCGACGCAAAATGGTTGGGTTAGTGCTTGTCCGATGGAAACACACGAATGGGCCGAATCTCACCTGGGAGACGGAGAGTGACATGTTGAGTCGCTATCCGCATTTGTTTGTTGATGTGTGATTCCGGGGACGGAATCATTCTAAGGTGGAGAGAATTGTAACGCCTGTGTTTCGGGCTTGCCACTTTTAGCAATATAATAGTCTAGGTTAACCTTTGTAACCCGTCGTGAGATAATAATAATGTATTATTTGAGTATTGTGTGTTTTGTGCTTAATTGCTTAATTATGTGGTTTGATTAATTAAGAATAAAAATAAGCGTCAAAATTTAAGTGTAAAATAAACTTAATATATTTGGTTAATGTTGTAGTAGTTGAAACGAGGTTTCCGAATATATATAGAACGCCCAAATCTGACTTCGTATGAGGAAGTTATGATTTATCGAAGTTCCGGCTTAGCGATATACAGCCTGTTTTACTCGATTTGAGATCGAGCGGTTGTTAGCCGAAGCAATCTAAATGAGAATCGAAGATCTCATTGTTGGTATTGAAACGATAAAAAGTTAGGCGAGAACGGACGTCAAACGAAGAAGTTATGAATTTATAACGAAAGTTTCTGTCCCGGCCTATTAAAAATAATTAATAAAAATAAAGTCAAAATTAGCCGACGGAGTCTAAACGAAAGTCGTAGAGCATGGTCTCACCTTCGCGTGGATATAAAGAACGTCGAAAACGGAGTTCGTATGATGAAGTTATGAATTTCCGAAGTTTATTAATCATTTTGTATTTATTTTTAATTCAAAATTCGGAAGCATTATCCGAAGGAGTCACCGATCTGATCCGAGGTACGCCCCGCGTACTCCGAGGGATGTCGACACTCGCACTCGAGCACTTCGGATACGTAAGCAATGACGTTTTGGGCAGTACGCCCCGCGTAACGCAGTACGCCCCGCGTACTCCGAGGCTCCAGCCTCCTATAAATAGGATGCGAGGGTTCCGGGTATTTTTGCCAATTCCCTCTCGTTTTCGTGTCGAAGCTCTGCGCAAAAACCCCCGAAGCTACCCCGAAGTCCCGGTATCATACTCTAGCCCCGAGGCAAGTCCCGAGATCCCGAAGATCCCGAAAAGTGCGGTTCCCGAGTCGAAGCTCTGCCCGCGAGAAGTTCGATTTTCGAGAAGATCTTCCAGATCTGCTGTGGATTACTACTTCTCTAAGCCGTAGTGCTGTCCGATCATCTTCTGATCAAGTGAGTGTGTAGTTATTTCTTCTAATACAATAATACGAAGTATTTTATATAAAAATACGTGCTATGTGTATATATTTGGTGGTGTTATGTGTGAATGAGTATTCACTCTCTTCTATCTTATAGATCTGCTTATTTCTTTATGAGATATGTGTTATGTGTGTGTGTGCCTCATCTGTTATGTGATATATGTGTTGATTAAAGCATGCTATACAGGTTTTCTTTAAACTATGTATACAAATGTATATTTTTATCTACTAATATGTTGGGTAGAACATGGGTAGACAGTTGGTGTGTAATAAACAGATGAGAGGCCTCGTTGTTGTTTGATTGAGTCATCTAGCGGAGTTTAGATGACGACCACTGGCTATTCTAGACAGTCTTGTGGAAACATTAGCAGGTTCGCCACCTGTAGGTGTTAATGAACTTGGGTGTTCATTCGCTGTACTCCATCCCCCTCATGGTTGCCTTATTTGACTTATATTGCTGAGGTACCCCCGAAGCATGTGTTGTCACCCCGATGAAATATTCTTAGACTAGGTCCCTTATGTTAGTTGTTTTAGGGACATTAAAGTGAGAATAACGGGAATGGGTAATTGGGTTATTGTTGGTTGGTGAAAATTAAATATGATATTTATTGTGGGTTGAAAACCCTATATGCTCACCAGGCTCCCAAGCCCGACCCACTCAGTTTTAAATTGTATTACAGGTAGTGGCGGAAGGGCATGAGATGGATGAACCATCAAGTTGTTTTGTTTACAAGTCTGCATATGTTTATATTTGTTATATGACTTGTAATGTATTCGTTTATGCTTATTGGTCTGTATTGGAACATGACACCCCGAGTTTTGATTATAATGAAAATACATTTCTTTTATGAAATGCTTCGGTAAACAATGTTTTATCATGTTTTGTTTTTGGGAACAAATTCCGCAACTCTTTCAAATCAAAAGGATTTACTCTGAAAATATTTAAAAGCATAAATGAAAATCGGTCTTTTCTGGCCGAGATTTTGGGGATGTCACAGTTGGTATCAGAGCATTAGTTTAAGCGAACTAGGAATTTGTAGGATTTCTAGACTTAAACTTAGAATGCTAAGTGAAGTTTTGAGATGTGTGTCTGTTGTGATTTAGACACGAGCACTAGTTTATTTTAGGAAAGTTGCCTAAAATGATTTATGTGCTAAATGTTATATGTTGCCATATATGATATTATTTGTTCGGATCTATGGTCTGTTGCCGACCGGATCTAGAAACCTTATGTGTGTAGGATTCTAAGCGTACGTCTACGATATTAGAACTAGCATGTAAACGTTTCGGAGTGATAAGGATGATTTGAATATCTATCATGATTGAGGATCTAATTTCACCTTATTCGGTGTAGATCAAAATGGTGAGAACAAGAAGTGGAGTTGGAAATGCTGACGAAAACAGGAATCAACCACCAGTGATTGAGCCAATACCTGTCGTAGCAGCAGCACCTTAGCCAATAACCATGGCTGGTGTGCAATTGATGATTCAGACGATGTTGGATCGTCAGATGGATGAAACTAGACGGTTGCTTCAACAAAATCGTGAAGAACTGTCGATTCGTGTGGAAGAGCCTGAACTGAATGAAGGGCACTCGGAAGGTGGAAACTTCAGTGGGTCTGTTGGTCCAGCCAACCCACCGATAGTTAGGCAAGATAACCATGATGGAAGGAATGATGGAATGGGATGCAAGTACAAGGACTTTTTGACTTGTAAACCATCGACCTTCAATGGAAAGGAGGATCCGATTGGGGTTATGGATTGGATCTCCGAAATGGAGTTAGCCTTTATGACATGTGGCTGTAGAGGCAAGTTGCAGACTATCTATGCCGTGCGACAATTCCGAGGTGGAGCCGTTCGTTGGTGGAACACTCTAGGGAAGACCTTAAGCCCTAGCGAGCCACTGCAATTGTCATGGGCAGAGTTCTTGGTGCAGTTTAAGCGCAAGTTCTGCTCGGCTCAAAATCTGTTGGAGTTGGAGAACAAGTTTCTGACATTGACGAAGGGTAGCATGTCAGTAGATGAATACACCAATAACTTCACCGATAAGATGGAGTTTGCCTTGCGTATCGTTCCAGACGAGCTGACAAAGGTGGATCGGTATGCGAAGGGACTTCCATGGGAGTACGAGGTGCCGGTACGTCAGGCACTTACTCTAGAGGCAGCTATCTGGGCTGCCAAGTCTGTGGAGAACATGATAAAGGGAAGAACCACCGACAAGGTTGAGGTTGGTGAGAAAAGGAAGTTTGAAGGAACATCTGGTTCCAGTAAGAAGAGTAAATTTTCGAAATTTGATTCGAAAAAGTTTGGAGGAAAAGGAGGCGAAGCGAAGTGGTGTGATAAGTGTAGGAAAAAGCACTTTGGGAAATGTAGCGAGGATGTAACCTGCTACAAGTGTGGAAAGGTTGGACATTTTGCCAATGAATGTCCGAACAACAAAAGGATGTGTTTTGGGTGTAATGAAGAGGGGCATATTTTGAAAGACTGTCCGAAGAAGAAGGAGGCAGCTAGGCCCAACATTCCACCAAAGCCGAAGGCAAGAGCCTTCCAGATGACACTTGAGGCTGCGAAAGATGAAGCTGATGTCGCTTCAGGTACCTTTCTCGTAAACGAATTACCTGCTCATATATTGTTTGATTCTGGAGCCAACTACTCCTTTATTTCGCATGAGTTTGGTAGAAAGCTAGCTTTGCCTGTTGATAGACTAAATAATGCTTTATTAGTCGAAGTAGCTAGTGGCAAGTTTGTACCTGTTAGCCATCGTATGAAAAACGTCTTGATCGACCTTAATGGGAATAAGTTTCTCGAGGAATTATTGCCTATCGAACTAAATGGTTTCGACATCGTCTTGGGAATGGATTGGCTTAGCGCCAATGATGCCGAAATTTTGTGCAAGAAGAAGATAGTTAAAGTAAACCCGCCTGGGAAAGATTCGTTTATGGTGTATGGGGACAAACGCAGAGTGAATTCTGGAATCATTTCTCTAATGAAAGCCAGAAAGTGTTTGACCAAGGGATGTACATCATATTTAGCATTCGTGATTGATGCTAAGAAGGAAAAGAAGGTGATGCAGAGCATTCCAGTGGTGTGTGATTATCCAGAAGTATTTCCCGAGGATCTTCCTGGATTACCACCTGATAGACAAGTGGAGTTCAGAATAGACTTGTTACCAGGAACCACGCCAATAGCAAAACCACCTTATTGATTAGCACCGACGGAGATGAAGGAGCTGATGATGCAACTTCAGGAGTTATTGGAAAAAGGTTTCATTAGACCTAGTTCATCGCCCTGGGGAGCTCCGGTGTTATTTGTAAAGAAGAAAGATGGAAGTATGAGAATGTGCATCGATTACAGAGAGCTGAACAAGGCAACAATAAAGAATAGATATCCGTTGCCGAGGATTGATGACCTGTTTGATCAATTGCAAGGTTCGAGCTATTTCTCGAAGATCGATCTTAGGTCAGGATATCATCAGCTGAAAGTAAGAGAGCAAGATATCGAGAAGACTGCATTCAGAACTAGATATGGACACTACGAGTTCTTGGTTATGTCGTTTGGACTAACCAATGCTCCAGCAGCGTTCATGGATTTGATGAATAGGGTTTGTAATCCTTTCCTTGATAAATCCGTGATAGTGTTCATAGACGACATTCTGATCTACTCGAAAAGCCAGGAGGAGCATGGCAGACACTTGCGAGAAGTGTTAGAAGTTTTGAAGAAGGAGAAGCTTTATGCGAAGTTCTCCAAATGTGATTTTTGGATTCGTGAGGTCCAATTCTTGGGTCACGTGGTCAACCAAGAAGGGATAATGGTTGATCCAGCGAAGATTGAAGCTGTGACGAAGTGGGAACAACCAAAAAGTCCCACGGAGATTCGAAGCTTTTTAGGATTAGCCGGATATTACCGAAGGTTTATCCAAGGCTTTTCTTCGATTGCTACTCCATTAACAGCTTTGACCCACAAAGGAGCTACTTATGCTTGGAGTGAGAAGCATAAAGAAGCATTCGAGAAGTTAAAGAAGAAGCTATGCGAGGCACCGATACTTTCTCTACCCGATGGAGTCGAAGACTTCGCTGTTTATAGCGATGCGTCTGGTGTTGGATTGGGTTGTGTTTTGACCCAAAGAGAAAAGGTGATAGCATATGCGTATCGACAGTTGAAAGAGCATGAAAAGAATTACCCGACTCATGATTTGGAGTTGGCAGCGGTAGTTTTCGCTCTGAAAATATGGAGGCATTACCTCTATGGCACGAAGTGCAAACTTTTCACTGATCATAAGAGTCTCCAATACCTCTTTAATCAGAAAGAATTGAATATGAGGCAACGACGCTGGCTAGAATTACTTAAAGACTACGACTGCGAGATACTTTACCACCCCGGTAAAGCTAATGTTGTTGCTGATGCTCTCAGTCGGAAAGTCAATCTTGAAAGGAAGAGGCCAAGAGCGTTGAAAATTGAAGTTGTCTCGACTATTGTGGAAAGTATAAGGAAAGCTCAAGAGGAAGCTTCTGAGAAAAATGACCGAAAGGAGGAACGTTTGGGTAAAACGTTGGTGTTTGGTACTAACGGTCATGGACTGAAGGTATTCCAAGATCGTATTTGGGTACCTAAGTCAGGAGGAATTAGGGATCTTCTGATGGAAGAAGCTCACAAGACCATGTACTCGATTCATCCGGGTAGCACTAAAATGTATAGGGACCTGAAACCCTACTACTGGTGGCCGACGATGAAGCTTGATGTTGCAAAGTATGTGGCCGAGTGTGTGACTTGTGCGAGAGTCAAGACACAACATCAGAAACCTTACGGGAGTTTAGAACCATTGCCTGTGCCTATGGGTAAGTGGGAAGACATTGCTATGGATTTTGTCACTAAACTGCCCAGAACAAAGAATGGTCACGACATGATTTGGGTGGTCGTTGATCGATTCACTAAGAGTGCACATTTCATAGCGGCCAGGGAGAAATGGTCTATGGAGAAGCTTGCGAATTCTTACGTGAAGGAAATTGTGAGGCTTCACGGTGTTCCGTTAACGATTGTATCGGATCGTGATAGCCGTTTCACCTCAAGGTTTTGGAAAAGTCTACAAGAGGAAATGGGTACCAAGTTATGTTTAAGCACAGCTTACCATCCGCAGACTGATGGTCAGAGTGAAAGAGCGATACAAACACTTGAAGATATGCTGAGAGCATGTACCTTGGAATTCCTAGGTAATTGGGATGAACATTTACCGTTGGTAGAATTTTCCTATAATAATAGTTTTCACTCGAGCATTAAGATGGCACCGTACCAAGCTTTGTATGGACAAAAGTGTCGTACGCCGTCTTGTTGGCTTGAGGCTGGGGAAAAGCAGTTTATGGGACCGGAGTTGGTTCATCAAACTGCTGAAAAGTTGAAAATAATTAGGGAAAGAATGTTAGCAGCTCAAGATCGTCAAAAGAGCTATGCTGACAAGAAGCGAAGACCGATGACTTTTGAGGTTGGAGATTCGGTTTTGCTTAAAGTCTCGCCGTGGAAGGGACTTATAAGATTTGGTAAAAGGGGAAAGTTGAGTCCAAGGTTTATTGGACCGTTTAGAGTCCTTCAGAGGATTGGGAATCAAGCTTACAAGCTCGAATTACCCGAAGAACTGAATGGAATTCACAACACCTTTCATGTGTGTTATTTGAGGAAGTTCACGGGAGAAGTTCCCGATATAATTCCAATTTCTGAATTGAGAATTGATGAGAACAAAAGGTTGATTGAAGAACCAGAGGCAATTGTTGACCGAAAGACTAAGAAGTTGCGACGCAAAATGGTTGGGTTAGTGCTTGTCCGATGGAAACACACGAATGGGCCGAATCTCACCTGGGAGACGGAGAGTGACATGTTGAGTCGCTATCCGCATTTGTTTGTTGATGTGTGATTCCGGGGACGGAATCATTCTAAGGTGGAGAGAATTGTAACGCCTGTGTTTCGGGCTTGCCACTTTTAGCAATATAATAGTCTAGGTTAACCTTTGTAACCCGTCGTGAGATAATAATAATGTATTATTTGAGTATTGTGTGTTTTGTGCTTAATTGCTTAATTATGTGGTTTGATTAATTAAGAATAAAAATAAGCGTCAAAATTTAAGTGTAAAATAAACTTAATATATTTGGTTAATGTTGTAGTAGTTGAAACGAGGTTTCCGAATATATATAGAACGCCCAAATCTGACTTCGTATGAGGAAGTTATGATTTATCGAAGTTCCGGCTTAGCGATATACAGCCTGTTTTACTCGATTTGAGATCGAGCGGTTGTTAGCCGAAGCAATCTAAATGAGAATCGAAGATCTCATTGTTGGTATTGAAACGATAAAAAGTTAGGCGAGAACGGACGTCAAACGAAGAAGTTATGAATTTATAACGAAAGTTTCTGTCCCGGCCTATTAAAAATAATTAATAAAAATAAAGTCAAAATTAGCCGACGGAGTCTAAACGAAAGTCGTAGAGCATGGTCTCACCTTCGCGTGGATATAAAGAACGTCGAAAACGGAGTTCGTATGATGAAGTTATGAATTTCCGAAGTTTATTAATCATTTTGTATTTATTTTTAATTCAAAATTCGGAAGCATTATCCGAAGGAGTCACCGATCTGATCCGAGGTACGCCCCGCGTACTCCGAGGGATGTCGACACTCGCACTCGAGCACTTCGGATACGTAAGCAATGACGTTTTGGGCAGTACGCCCCGCGTACTCCGAGGCTCCAGCCTCCTATAAATAGGATGCGAGGGTTCCGGGTATTTTTGCCAATTCCCTCTCGTTTTCGTGTCGAAGCTCTGCGCAAAAACCCCCGAAGCTACCCCGAAGTCCCGGTATCATACTCTAGCCCCGAGGCAAGTCCCGAGATCCCGAAGATCCCGAAAAGTGCGGTTCCCGAGTCGAAGCTCTGCCCGCGAGAAGTTCGATTTTCGAGAAGATCTTCCAGATCTGCTGTGGATTACTACTTCTCTAAGCCGTAGTGCTGTCCGATCATCTTCTGATCAAGTGAGTGTGTAGTTATTTCTTCTAATACAATAATACGAAGTATTTTATATAAAAATACGTGCTATGTGTATATATTTGGTGGTGTTATGTGTGAATGAGTATTCACTCTCTTCTATCTTATAGATCTGCTTATTTCTTTATGAGATATGTGTTATGTGTGTGTGTGCCTCATCTGTTATGTGATATATGTGTTGATTAAAGCATGCTATACAGGTTTTCTTTAAACTATGTATACAAATGTATATTTTTATCTACTAATATGTTGGGTAGAACATGGGTAGACAGTTGGTGTGTAATAAACAGATGAGAGGCCTCGTTGTTGTTTGATTGAGTCATCTAGCGGAGTTTAGATGACGACCACTGGCTATTCTAGACAGTCTTGTGGAAACATTAGCAGGTTCGCCACCTGTAGGTGTTAATGAACTTGGGTGTTCATTCGCTGTACTCCATCCCCCTCATGGTTGCCTTATTTGACTTATATTGCTGAGGTACCCCCGAAGCATGTGTTGTCACCCCGATGAAATATTCTTAGACTAGGTCCCTTATGTTAGTTGTTTTAGGGACATTAAAGTGAGAATAACGGGAATGGGTAATTGGGTTATTGTTGGTTGGTGAAAATTAAATATGATATTTATTGTGGGTTGAAAACCCTATATGCTCACCAGGCTCCCAAGCCTGACCCACTCAGTTTTAAATTGTATTACAGGTAGTGGCGGAAGGGCATGAGATGGATGAACCATCAAGTTGTTTTGTTTACAAGTCTGCATATGTTTATATTTGTTATATGACTTGTAATGTATTCGTTTATGCTTATTGGTCTGTATCGGAACATGACACCCCGAGTTTTGATTATAATGAAAATACATTTCTTTTATGAAATGCTTCGGTAAACAATGTTTTATCATGTTTTGTTTTTGGGAACAAATTCCGCAACTCTTTCAAATCAAAAGGATTTACTCTGAAAATATTTAAAAGCATAAATGAAAATCGGTCTTTTCTGGCCGAGATTTTGGGGATGTCACACTGGTGGCTACTACTGTTCCTTCTGCATCCTAAAAACGCGCTCACACTATCTACTAACCTAGTGAATGCTGCGGCTACACCCGCAGTCTCACAACACTCTATCATTATCTGATCGCTGGTGAATGCTACGGCTACCCCCGCAGTCTTACAACACTTTCCATACCATCTGACTACTAGTGAATGCTACAGCTACCCCCGTAGTCTTACAACACTTCCCAAACTATCTGACTGCTAATGAATGCTACGGCTACCACCGTAGTCTTATAACACTTCCCAATTGGGTCGAACACGCACTCGACCTAACACACAATTGAACTTGAGTCCTAACCGGAACTCAAATCTGGTTACTGAGACCTGATATCATGTGGCCCCACTATATCAGTACTGTACCCATGCCCGTGATCAAAGCGTCACAATAAACTATGAAATCATCTACACCCTCTTACAGGGTGAGAATCGGTGCCTCGCATAACCGCTGTCTGAGAGTTTCGAAGGCTGCCTGCTGCTCAGGCCCCAACGAAAGGTCACCGACTTCTTGGTCAGTCGAGTCAAAGGAACCGCAATCTCGTAGAATCCCATATAAATCTCCGATAATAACTCGCTAGACCCAGCGGACACCGAATCTCAGATGGAGACCTTGGAATCTCCTACTGCATCACGGCCTCTATCTTGGCCGGATCAACTAGAATACCCTTCTGGTTGAGAAGGTGGCCAAGAGATTGCACCCCGCGCAACCAGAACTCACATTTGGAGAACCTTATAGAAAGTCTCTCCCCCACTCAGACTCGACTAAGTCTTCACGGCATGCGAGAGTTGAAGGATTCCCAATCCGTCTCGCTTTCTAATATCCCACCGATGACAAAATGTGCTTACCAATGCTAGCGTTTAATCACCGATTAAACCTTAAGATCGCCCATCCTCTGAAATCTTGAAGAGTGCTCTTGCAATCCGTTCCATTCTGACACCTCAATTCATCTCCCAGGCTGACCACTGAAGACCTTAATCTTCACTCTGGCTGATGAATCCTCGTTCTCATTTCCAATCTTGCAGTACCGCTGAACTCTGACTGAGCACAGCCCATGCGATAATACAATTCTCTTGAACATGCTATGACCAACCACTTTTGCATCTAACACCCGCGACTAACATTATCCTTTTCATGTCACCAGCTCTGTCCTATCAACGGTAGTGCCTGGAACTCCAAAATTCATCCATAGACAATTGCCGACCATACCTGAACAAGTTTAGAACCTCTGAACGCTGACTTCATTGGAGAACAATCACTCCAACCCTGATCGAGTATCCTTAAAATAATACTCCTGCATAGATCCTGACAAAGATTCGAAATGATAACGGTGCGCGTGGACCCCACTACGCAAGATACGTCCCTCTGTAGGTCCATCAAGGACCTTCCGGCATGCAAGATGGCATATACGGTCCTTGATAACCGGGACCCTCTACTATACGTACCTGGCACGCATCTCTATTTCCAGGGTGCTCCCAAATCGATCCCGCATTTGCAACTCTTGGGAATCGTATCCTTCAGGGTCTGACACCCTGTCACGCTCACTAGCTCGCTTGCCAATGGCTAAGCTACAACAACTGGAACATCCTCTGTCCCCAAACTGGGTCACAAACTCTTCCCTGAAGATTCTTAGATTCTCCAAGACCCTCGCTGATTCGAGTATGGATTCTGTGCTTTCAGTAGTACGGGCCCAATACTACCTTCCACACCTATCCATACTTTCCTCAGCAATCCTCCCGGATCCTCCAAGTCACTTCCTCAACTAGTACACTCAAGTCTAACGTTCTCATTACTAACTCACTAGAATATATCCTAGGCTTCCCTAGGTTCCCGAACTCACCCGGTCCTCAGCTGCCGAAAGATTCCCAGTAATGTCAACTAGCTACCTCATGAATATAGCCACATGCAACAAAGATCAGATAATCCTTCAAGTAACAGACTCATCCCTATAACGGTTGGACTCAGACAAGAGCTGCACAATAGGGTCAAATCTATCACTCTGAGATTATCCAGCATGTACCACATGTGACTTAGCATATTCACTTAATAGTTAGCTCACATTACAAAAAGTCTCACAAAGCACAAAGCAAGGAACATTCAGAAAGTGGAAACTCTAACCATGATATTCCAATCAAATCATTATATCCTCTAATCAGGAATCTGTACATGCAATTCAAAGGTCATACAATCAGGCATAACCTAAACAGGCTATCCTATCACTGACTGATCTGTATTAGCATGCAAATCTACAAGTACATACAATAGGCATATAAGGCATCCTCCTAGATCCTTAGCCCTAATCTAGCATGCAGTTCTCATAATCATATCATATCATATCATAACATGTATGGGTATCTTGGGGAAAACTTACTTGAGCTCGGCTGATTGCATGCATCACACACTTTGTTCTTCTCAAAGTTCTTTTCTCTTTTCAAATTCTTTTCAAACTCCTTTTATAAAATGGTTTTACTTTTGAAAACTTTCATACCAAGCCCTTAGTTTGACTTCAGACACACCCAAGAACATGTCCGAATCCCTCAAACCAAGGCTCTGATACCAACTTGTAACATCCCAAAAATACAGGCCAAAAATTTCATTTTTAAATACGTCATTATAAAACATCTGTAATATTATGTCATCTCAAAACCAAAGTAGAAATAATCAAACATGTTATCATAAAACAATATCAGAGTGTAATCCGAAAGATCTCATGTGCGGAAAACCATAGTGTGATGCGCTGCGATCAAGCCGGCTCCTTTCCTTTGAAAACGAGTACCTGAAACCAAAACTGTAAACCGTAAGCACGAAGCTTAGTGAGTTCCCCCATCATACCACATACCATACAATCACCTAGCATACATACTGCCGGGAAATTCTGGGGTGCCCGACCTACCCATGTCAAGCCATTCTGGGGTGCTGACCTACCCATGTCAAGCCATTCTGGGGTGCTGACCTACCCGTCGGTCCTAACAAACGACCCTCGGGGACTATTCCACCCCTACTTCTACTATCACATATATCATAACATAAACATACTATCAGACATATCTGGGTTCCTGAACTACCATTCAATCCTAACAACCGAACTCGGGAACTAGTCCCCTTCTACTACCTCTTTCGCATATAACATAACAAGCCAGCATGAAAACATATCATCATATATTGTCAGACGTATCTGGGGTGTCTGACTACCCTTCGGTTCTAACAACCGAAATTGGGGACTATTCCCCTCTTACTACCATTATTGCATATAACATATCATGCCAGCATATAAACATATCATCACATACTGTCAGACATATCTGGGGTGTCTGACCTACACTTCGGTCCTCACAACCGAACTCTACTACTATCACACATAACATATCATGCCAGCATATAACATATTAGGTAGTAGCAAACCTAGATGATATCACAAAGACAATCATCTAACATAGAACTACTGGTGGGCCGGCATTGTGGCCGTAGATCCACTGCTACTGGAAGGTAACTCACCTCACACTGCTGAAGTCCCGTAGACACAATCCCACACTGCTGAAGTCCCGCAGACTCAACCCCAGCTGTTGGATGACAGATTCCCGATCTGTCAATATCAAAACATCACCCAATTAATAATTGGGTCCCACTACATAACCATAAACACTTACTTTGGATAATTACATTACCCTAAGCTTGGCTTATTCAAGCCCAAGGCCCAATCCATAGGCCCAAAGTCAACTTGGAATCAAAGCCCAACATATGGCCCAATTTTCCAAATTGGTCCTAGGCCTAAACATGGTCTCATTCTAAGGCCCAACACCATATAATCATGGAGGCCCAAACTATGGCCCATCTATGGCCCGATTTTCCAAATTGGGGCCAAGCCCCTTACATGGGCCTTACCCCAGGCCCATTAAATTATTCTAGTTCATTGGCTTGACTTTGGATGGCCCATTAACCACCCAACCCTCAAGGCCCAAAAGAAAGGCCCAACAATAAACCCAAGTGAAATTAGGGTTTCACATAAAATGATGATTAGGGTTAAGTTTCCTACTTAACCCATTAAGGACTTAATCCAATAAGTCCAATATCGCTTAGATTAATCTTTACCAATGATTATTATTTAATATCTCAATTTATTAAATAATTCCCGTGTGTCCCGATTAATTCCCCTAATTAAGATTTACTGGCATTAGGGTTTTCCAACTTAAATACTAGCCCATTATTAATTTGTTGGACTTTTAATTTATTTAGGGCTTTATTGGGCCTATTAATCCCACTAGAATGTCATCAAGCCCATTAGGGTTATATTGGGTCCATTAGAGTTCATTAAGCTTCATTGGGCCCAGTAGAGCTCCTTTGAGCCCATTAGGGTTTCACTAAGCCCGTTAGGGTTTCTAGCACCCCAAACGAATCTATCATAAGAGGCAAAGCGCACCGCCACCCGACACGGCGGCCGGTGGTGGCAGCCACCACCCTACGGTGGTGATTTTTGGTTTTCTTTTCATTATTCCAATTTGTAGTACACATTACAATGGTAATTATCAACTAAAAAAACACACACACCCACTAAACACACACATACATGACGGTGTATGGTGGCAGCGACCACCTCACAGTGGTGGTGCTGGCGGTCCTAGGCTTTCCGGCTTGACAAACACACACATAATCCTAGACTGCATACAACACTCCAGCCACCCACCCGGTGGCTCAAGTCGGCGACAGCGGCGGTAGAAACAGGAAGGCGGTGATGACAGCCACCACCTCACGGTGGTGGCGGTTCTCTTGATTCCCAGTCGAGAAAACCCAAGCACATACTTCGAAATCACGATCTGAAGAGCGATACTTTCCCCACTCAGCCACTACAGGTGGCAAGCGACGATCAGAAACCCAACAACGGCGACCAACGTCCACCATCGGTTCCCGTCGTTCTATACGACGTCAGGTCGCAGAAAGGACGGAGAAGAAGGTGTAGGTGGTGGCATCGGACCTTAAAGTGAGCTCCTTTCCACTCGCGACTCGCATAGACGAATGTAACTACTTCACGGTCTTGGCTGATCGGAAAACAAATGAAAAAGAGTGGTGGCGGCGGTTGTAGCTCCATTGCTTCCGGCAAGGTTAAGAGGCAGTCGATCGGTTCTTCAGCATGTCTCGGGTTTGTCGGTCCTCATTGAGGATACATCTCTGGTGGCCACAGCAACGTCACAACATCTAGAAGGTGGCGGTCGAAGGTTGAAGGTGGAGAGGGTGGCGGCTAGAACCGAGCATGGCGGCTGAATAATTAGGTTTAGGGTTTTTGGTGTTGCATGCAGTTAATAAGAATATATACATATATGGCTATCGGGGCGATGGGGAAGGGAGTCGGGTTCAAGTCCGGCTCCAAACAAATTTACACACATTTTACATATCAGCCCCCTCCCCATGACATCTTTTCAAATTAAATCCCATATTTTCCCTTTCAACCCAATCCATGGAAGTCCCTTGCAAATTAAGTCCCATAAATGACCAAACAGCCCCCAATATCTTAATTATGACATAATCAACCCTTCCACCTCATTTCCTTTTGAATTAGATCCAAATAATTACCACGGAGACCCTGTCTTTATAAATAATTATAAACCGAGTCCAAAAAAAATTATACTTTTAACCCTCGACTTTCAAATTATGACAATTATCCCTTTGAGACCATCCTTTTCTATATAATTATTTATTTTAGGGCTACTATTCGTTCATTAATTTATTTATTTATCTAATAAATAAACAGGGTATTACATTTTATTTAGGTAATTCTAGTATTTATTTTTATTGTTACTGTTCCCTGTGTTCGATACTCTACTTGCTTGAACTATATTGCTAAACGATAGGTGTACTGCCTTTCGTGTGTTTATTTTTATGTCTAAGTTAGTTGGATTAAAACTAGTATACTTCACACACATCATGTTTTTGGTGCCATAGTCGGGGAATGGTTCTAATAGTTATTTTATTTGCTAGTGTTATCGATCCTTTGTGTGAAATTTATTTCATACAAAGTTACTAGTTGTTCTATTTAAATTTTCGTTTTCATTTTTCTATTTTGCGTTGAACTCGACAAGTTGTTCGCATTTTCAGTTTCGTTTTTGTTTCGTTTTGTTCGTTTTATGTGTGTTTTTTTTGTTTCAGGAAGTATATGACCAAAAGTTCTAGTTCTTCAATAGTACCACCTGTTGGAGATCTGAAATCGATTATTTGCAAAAAGAAGGACAAGGCAATAGGAGAATCAAGTGGTTTTGACAAGAAGATAGATGATCTCGAGTGGAACGCACCTGAATTTGAAGAAGAAAGTGAACCTGAGTCAGAAGAAGAGATGGTTGACATCGCATACATACCCATGGGCGAATACAAGAGAAGGATGTGTGACGATATCGGGCCAGGACTCGTGCAACCTATGATTCCAGCAACAACAGACTTTGAGTTGAAAGGTCACATACTCGCCCAGCTGAAGGACCTCCCATTCTACTGGAAGGATCACGAAGACGCACAAAAGCATATCGACGAGGTCAATGACATAGCCGACTACTTCAACATCCCTAATGTGCCTCACGAGACTGTTTTACTTCGTATGTTACTGGTTACGTTTAAGGGAACCGCAAAAGATTGGCTAAAATCACTCCCTCCAGGATCCATCACAACATGGGCTAAGATGCACGAAGAGTTCATTGATCAATTTTGCCCTCCCTCAAAAATAGAAAAGTTGAAAAAAGCCATTGCAAACTTCGAACAACAAGGAGGCGATTCACTCTATAAGGTGTGGGAAAGATACAAAGGGTTATTGAGGAACTTCCCCCATAATGACCTAAACATTCAGCAAGAAGTCTCCATTTTTTGTGATGGAGTGAATGTGACAAAAACACAGCTCCTTGACTCCCAAGGACCACTCACGAAGAAGGCACCCGTGGTTATAAAGGAACTAATTGAAGATTTCTCTAAGAATTCTAGAGAATATCATAACCCAAGGAATGATTCAACTCGAGGAGTGGTGAACTCAGTTTCTGATAACATGGCAGCAATGATGGCTAAATTGGAGAGCAGGGACCGAACGATAACAAATATGGATCAATCCATCCACGGTATCCGGTTAGGATGTGATAACTGTAGCGGGCCCCACCTTACTAAAGATTATGATCTTAACGAGAACGAGAACTGAAAAGCACAAGTTTGGTATTCGAGTAGGGACAGGTTTGATGATGATTGGAGGAAACCGAAAAAGGAGTGGCTACCATACGATGAGTACAAGAAGGAAAAAAAGGAGAAATATAGGCAAAAGATAAGAGGTTTCTATCAAAAGGAGGAGTCGTTGCAAGAGAAGAAAATGGACTTTGAAGACATGCTCACACGATTTACAGCTGCATCCAAGAAAAGACACAACGAAACTGATGTGGTGATACGAGAACAAAATGCAATAATGAAAAAGCAACCAGCATTAATGAGAAATTAGCAAGCCTCTATTCTCAACATTGAGAAACAATTGGGGCAACTTGCAAGGCAAATCGACGAACGGGCGTCGGGCGGACTTCCTAGTGATACCGAGAAAAATTATAGAGTGGCTCATGTAAATGCAATAACAACAAGCTCTGAGCAAATTTTCACTCCTATGACTCCAATCCATAAAGAAGAATCAAAAGAAGTGCAAAGAAAAAGGAGAAGAGATTCAAGAATCGCAAACAGTGACAAAAACTCGACGTGTTCCCTGTCTGAAGAAAAAAATAAAACTCTTTTAAAACCATATCAGTCTCCTTTGCCATTCCCAGGCCGAGCCATCTGAGGTAGACAAATTGAAGAATATAAGAAGTTTCTAGAACACATAAAGGCACTCCAAGTGAACATCCCATTCATTGAAGCAATAGTACAAACACCAAGGTATGCAAGCTTGCTTAAATACGTCCTCACGAATAGAAGAAAAATAGCAGAGGTAGCGGAAATAGTTTTAAGCGAACATTGTTCAGCCGTTGTGATGAATGAACTGCCAGAGAAGATGGGCGATCCAAACAGTATAACTTTTCCTTGCCAATTTGGAAACTTGATTACCACTCATGCATTGGCTGATTCAGGGGCTAGTATAAACATTATGCCATACTCCTTCTTCAAGAAGTTAAGCCTTCCATAACCAAAGCCTATCCAAATGACAATCCATCTAGCTGACAAAACGGTGACCCATCCAAAGGGAATATGAAAAGATCTCCTAATCAAAGTAGATAAATTTGTGTTTCCTGCTGACTTCATAGTGTTGGATATGGAAGAGGACCACAAAGTCTCGATCATTCTTGGAAGACCATTCTTAAGTACTACTTGTGCCATAGATGATGTGCGCGAATCAAAACTTACTCTTAGGGTGGGGGATGATTCGGTTACTTTTGGAGTTGAACAAGAGAATAAGCACTCAAATTCTAGTGATGATGAAATTGCCTCTATGGGTATAATTGATGAATTGTTGGAAAAGGAACTAGCCGAATGGCAAGAGCATAAATCAAAGGGGTTCACATTTGACTTAGAAGAGAACTTTGATGCCTAAAGAGATTTACAAGAATTGGAATAGCTACTTGAGGGAAGTATAAGAGAAGATGGTGCACAAAGTCTTGAAGCAAACTTGGAGTGTTCAAACAAATATTCGCAACATGGTGAGATCAATAATGAAAACAAGCAAGACATAAAGGACAATAACTCTTCATTTGGTTTGCACACTATGGATCTGAAAGTAGAGGCAATAAATTCGTCAATCTTAGGTGAAGAAGGTAAAAAGGAAAATGTGATTATGAAGGTAAGAAGAACCAAGCCTCGCACCTTAGTGTCGACTAATTTTGAAGTTTTCACTTTTCAACTACCCAATCCACAATATTATGAAGAAGGTGAGGATGAATATGTGATTTCAAGTGATAATGAGAAGGCAAATGAAAAAAAAATATCAAGATATACAAGATGGAAGTGAAGAAATTGGGACACAAGAAAGAAGAAAAGAAGACAAAGATTGACATAGGCAAAAAGCGTAAATTTGAAGAGAATGCCACTAAGAAGAAAAATGAAGATTTGAAAAGGGCATACAAGAGGAAGTTACATACCTACAAAACAAAGTGTAAAGAGCAAAGAGTAAGGAAGGAATTTCCATTCAAAACCGACACAACTTAGAGTGGGAAGGAATCCAGCTAAAGACTCCTCAAAAAGAAGCACTTACAGGAGGCAACCCGTTTTTTGAGTTTGATTTCTCGTTCCTTTTCTTTTCTTCTTAGTTTTTTCTTTTTTTGTGTGTTTTATTAGGATTTTTCACTCTAAGTCTTCTAATTTGCTTAAAATGATTTCTTGAGGACAAGCAAAGTTTGACTATGGGGTGTGGTGGAATTTATTTAAAGAGAACAATTTTTTTTCGAATAGAGCCAAAAACTCGCCGAGTCCATATGCGTACTCGATGAGTTCATCTGAAAAATCCTGACAATTTGATGGAACCCGCCTCTGCTCGACGAGTTTGGGACCCCGAACTCGACGAGTAGACTTTTATTATCGAAAAAAATATAATTTTTAAACTCAGTAAATTAGGGTTTTTACCCTAAGAAGTAAATTTTCTCATTCATAGCCACCACCCGCCTTGCACTCGACGAGCAAGTCCTCTCAAGCAAGATCTTTCTAATTCTCGTGATTCTTCTCCAATTGTCACAAAAGGTTAGGTTTTTCACTCTTAAATATGTTAAAGGTTCGATTTTTAAGAGTTTAATGCTTGCAATTTGTTAAAAAGCCCGAATTTTATTTTGATATGAACATTAGGGTTTCAATTTGGACTAAATTAGAACGTTTTGACTAGAATTTTTCATGAACTAAAGCTTGGTTTACCACCTTAGACAAACCCCTGGAATAATTTTGAGTGTAAATGGTTGAATCTATTTGAATCAGTAATAGTGTCTCGCAATGTTCATCGGACGCGTCGAGTTTCTCTTGGACTCAACAAGTTGATGTCGCTGTTGCCCATATTTTCGTTTTTAACATATTTTGTGGCTTGTGTGGTTTTTCCTTGCTGTTTATTTTGTAGAAAATGAATAGAGACAGAGGACAAAATGCTCCAAGGAACCAAGGTGACTTCCCTTGGTTTAACTTTCCTCAAATTGGATCTAAAGCTACATTGGTTAAATGGGGGAAGAAGTTAGAAACACTCAAGAAAAAGTACTTTACTTACCGAACGAGTTGAACTGGTCGTGGTTCTAGCAGGTGGGTTTGGTGGAGGCTTTGAACCAATATTTGACAAAATTCTTCATAAATTATAGGGTGCAAATTACTTGTAACACATGGAGGAGGCTATTTTGGATGCAAGAACCGGTATACCAAGAGCTGTGTTTGGAATTTTATTCCACGGTTATGTTTCGGGGTGGAGACAATTACTATGACACGAACGCATTGACATTTTTTCCTTGGTGGTGAGTTTCAGGAAAGTAGCATGGCCGAGCTAGGATGGAGAATGGGCTTATATGACTAATCGGTGGTCATGACTGCAGCTTTTGGTACCTTTTTGGATAATTGTCACAAGGTTTTCCCGGATGGAATGAATGAGGCAAATTCGTGGTCGACAATTACGAATAGTGTTTACATTCCATCTGCGGCACAAGAGGGAAGCATTAGGCCGCCAATTCACCACCTAATCCACCGGCTCATTTCTAGTTCCATCAATATGCGGAAGAACGATGATAAAGTACCAAGTCTTGACGTGTTCTATTTGTGGTGCATCATTATGCCCAATACTTTTTGCAACATCCCATATTGTTTGGCAAAATACTTAGGTGAGGGTGGGGTGAAAGATAGAAAAACCTCGAGAATTTATGGAGGTATGTTTGTTAGTAAATTGGTGAGATCATATGGTCTTTTTGAGAGGGGAGCTGGGAATGTTTTGGCCATGATGCCAACTGATATGTGTATTTTTATATATATTTTTATGCACTTTATCTTAATATTTTGGCCTTATTTATTATATTTTAGAACTAAAAAGTACTCATAATGCTTTGAATTATGTTTTGCAGTTATTTGTTGTCAATAAAGCACAAAAGAAAAGACCGAAGCGGAAACCGGACTTAGGAGCTAAAAGAAATTAAATATGCTGAAGAAGTGGGTTACGCCCCGCGTAAATTAATGGTACGCGCTGCGTACACGCTTGCACCGGGTAGACTTGATCGCGTAATTATCTTGAGTACGCACCGCGTAATCCTAAGTACGCCCAGCGTACTTAGGTCGGCCACAAAGATTATAAAAGTCGATTTTCAGCTAACCAGGAGGGGGGATTCGACTTCTAACCTAATTTAGTCGACAATTAACTTCTGTTAAGCCGTTTTGAGGGTCTAGAAGGCGGCCGGAAGGCCGTTAAGCTAACGGGAGCGGAGATCGGAAGGATTGGAGAGCGGATACATGTCGGTAATCATATGGTTTGTTAACGTGACCATGTTTAGCAATCCATTGTGCTACTTTTCTGTATTTAGTTTCCGATTTGGGTGTAAAAACCTTTTACTTTGTGTTTATGATTGAATGAAGCTTTGATTATTAGACTAATTGCTATATTAAATAGTTTATTTGTGTTTAATTTATCTTGCCAAGCTTGTTAAAAGATCCTCATGTGTTAATGATGATTATTTTCTGTTAATTGTTAAGTGAATTAAGTTGTATGAACATCTGCTTGATTTGCTTGTCTCTTATGATTTTTGTTGACCATCGAGATTATAAGACTAAAAATAACGAATGTGAAACTAGAATTAATTTGAGAATAAGTAAGTTAATGTATGAGCCTTGTTTGATGACCATTAACAAGAGGTTAATTAAATGTCGAAATTGATTAACTATATTTACAAGTCTTGCTTGATACGAACTGAACACTAGGAAGCATGTTAGTTTAATCAACTGATCACTGTTTGAATTGACTTGTTTGCTAAAGGATTAGTTATAGTGAACGCGAATCTAATCATTTTAGGAATCGGTGAATATGAATAAATGAATTTATATATGTAATTATCTATGTTTTTAAGGTTTAATTCGTCTAAACCAAAGTACCTGAAGAGATTTGCTTCCCTGTTAGTTTATCGAGAGTAGTTAATTAATTGTTAGTTTGAGATTATTTTCTTTATTATTTTCGTGTGACCTGTAACCTATAATCAAATATTTTAAATTAATCCACCGTTCCCTGTGATCGACACCCGACTTACCTAAGCTATACTGTAATCTGACTAGGTACACTGCCTATAAGTGCATAGATAGTCTAAGTTTGTTAGGTTATAAATATTAAAATTAGTGGGTATTTTTGTGCACATTACCAACACCTCCATTTAATCCTTTTCTTTTTAAGAGAGCAAGGATAGGTGAGGATTATGGTGGGGGAAATTTTTCCATTCCCAATGAATATGAGGTTATGGTGTTGGAGCAACCGGGTAGGAGGGTAAGACCGAGACAAAGGCATATGCATGAAGACCCACCTGTGATCCCGGTTGAGGATGAGCTACCAACGGACCCCTATAATGTGGAGTTGTGGGTGTATCAAGACAATATAGGGCATAGATTAAATTACCATCACATGAACCTTGCCCACATGATGCACCACGTGAATATTCCCCGAATGGATGATGCTCCCGACTACCCTCAATTTAGAAGTTGGGAGGAAAGCTGGAGCGCAAGGCAAAGCGGAACCAGCCGTAGCGGATATGGAGGAGGAGACGAGGAGGGTGAAGAATGATTATCCTTTGATTTTTATTTATGTTGGCATGTTGAAACAATTTTTATTGGTTTGGCATGTTTTTCTTATTTTTGTTTGTTTTGGTGATGTTTAACCTTTTAGCTAATTAGGAAGTAATTTAGGATTTTATTTGGTTTGTTCTCCTTTTTATTACTTGGTGTTTGTTTTTTTATCTTAACAGAAATAGGGTGAGGAATTGAATGCATGAATATAGTGTGAGGAAATAACATGAGAAGTCGAGTCTGGATGAGAAGATTAGGAGATTTGAGTCCAATTACTAGTCCGACACTTAAAATAGTCTTTTTACTAAAGAAAAATAAGAGGGAGTGTTGCCTTAATACCGTCCTCAAACCCCATAAATAGACCTGAAGCAGAAAGCAATTTTTACCCATACAGCGAAGAAAACTCATCGACTACACATATAGAACTCGACGAGTCCAAGCGAAAAAGTGCGAATTTCTGCCAGTATAGCGATTCAACTCAGCGAGTCTCCATATGAGCTCGACGAGATGCACATTCTTTTATCTTCAAGTCGACGATTTGATTCAATTCGATGTGGGCATTTATTATATTCTTTGAAGACTATTTTCCGAGCATTTCCAAGAGCTTTTTCCTCTATATTTGGAGCTATACCACAAGATATTTTGACACACAAGGTGTGGATGAGCTATTCCCATGCCTAAAGTCTACTGAAGATGGAGCTTTAAAATGAATAATATCAACCTCGCAACTTCTATCCCAGGGGAGTCTGTTCCAATTCTCTCTTTACTTTTATGTTCTTTAATTGTTTTAACATGCAATGGGGACATTGCATAAATTAAGTGTGGGGTCGGGGGTTGGTTACATTAGTAAATTAGAATCCTAGGTTTAATTTTAAAAAATTTTGCATAAAAATTGTTAGGGTTAATTTAGAAAATTTTGGTAAAAGCAATTAGGATTCCATGCTAGTATTCTGTTTGATGATTCTGTGAGGACCTAAATATTTAGTTGAGCCTATATACATTATAATGCATTTGTGGCCCCCTTTATTCTAGTGAAATCATGGAACAAAAACACAACCTCACTTAGTTTGAAAGACACAACATGTTTAACATCATGTACCAGAAATGTATCCAGGAAAGCTTAAGTAGTCATTGCACATAAGACTAATGTCTTTAATCAATAAATGATGAAGTTAAATCCCCTTATGTAAGCATATGTTTTTCTAGATTTTTATTTTCAGTGAAAAAAGTGAGTCTTGAAAAAAAATGAAAAAGAAAAAAAAGTGATGCAATGTTTGAAAGAAAGAATCTACAAAGCTATGAATACAAAGAAGAAATATCAAGAAGAAAAGCTACAAATTATTGAAGATTCAAGTTATCAAGTATTTTTTTATTTTTATTTTCATTTTCTTTTCTAGGTTATTTTATCGTATGTGTGTTTGGGGGTTTAACCAAAAATGACTTGAGGTTAAGAAAGTTTTATGCGAATAGATTCAGAGGAATGCATAAAATGAACGTTGTTCAAAAGAAGTGAGCGAGTGTTTATGAGGATTGTAAGTATTTAGGATTAGGGGGTTCTTAGGACAAATTTTAGACAAAAATGCATAGCGTTGCGGTCTTGGCATAATGGTTGGGTTTGATTAGGATTGTCTTATATGATGATAGTGTGCTAAAATTCAGTTTTGCTTGGGGACAATCAAAAGTCAAGTGTGGGGTATTTTGAAATGTGCATATTGAGTCATATAATTCATATAATATCTTAATACTTTTTGTTGTTTTTGTCTCGATTTATGAAGAAAATGTACTTAATTATGTTAAAATTACATTTTCAGCTTTAAAGACATGCTTGGGTGAAAAAGGAAGCGGAACTAGCAATTGGAAGCTTGGAAATTGAAGTTTGAAGAAAGAAGGCTTAAAAGAAGAAAAACTCGACGAGTTGGTCAGAAGGTTCGCGATTCAACATTGCCTTGTTGTACACGTGTATTAAGTGAAAAACTCATCGAGTTGGATAGCTTTAACATATACACAAGATTCATGCTCACTTCTAGAGAAGCCAAACTCTTTAACTTTCTCATCATATAAAAGATTCCATCTGCGAGAAGCTTGTTTCAATCCATAGATTGATTTCTCAAACTTACACACTCAATTGGGATACTTAGCATCCACAAAACCCTCTGGTTGATTCAAGTAAACATCTTCAGCCAACTTCCTATTAAGCAATGCTTTTGACATCCATCTACCAAATTTCATAATCATGAAACGCAGCTATAGCTAACATTACCCTAATAGATTTAATCTTAGCTACTAGTGAGAAGGTCTCATCATAGTCAACCCCTAGGGTTTGAATAAAGTCCTTCACAACCAGTCGAGCCTTGAAAGTGTGCACCTTTCCATCCATGTTGGTCTTCTTCTTGAAGATCCATTTGCACCTAATCATATTACGACCCGGTACATTTAAACTAAATCCTAAACTTGGTTGTCATACATGGACTTGATCTCGCTGTCCATTGCCTCTTTCCATTTGGCAAACTCAGGGCCCACCATTGCTTCATTATAGTTAGAAGATTCATCTAAATTTACCAGTGTACTATCACTGATAAACGTATCACCATCTATAGTAATATGGAAACCATAAAATTCAGGTGACATCCTAACTCTACCGGAACGTCTAAGAGGTAATGAATCGTCAATTGGTTCAACTGAAATTTCCTCCTCAGGTTTAGCCATAGCAGGTTCAGAGGTTCCTTCATCGACTCTTGAATTTCTTCAAGATCAATTTTACTCCCACTGTCCTCTTTGGTTATGAGTTCTCTCTCGCAAAAGACTCCCCTTCGTGCTATAAAGACCACGTTTTCACTAGGTCTATAGAACAAATATCCAACAGACTTTTGTGGGTAGCCTATGAAAATACATCTCTTACTTCGAGGTTCAAGCTTGTCGTGAGTCTCTCGTCTAACGAAAGCTTCACAACCCCAAACCTTGATATGTGCCAACGAGGGAACCTTCTGTTACACCCCCAGCCGGCGGCGGAAACACTGGGCGATGTAACATCATATTTGTATCATAGTTATATAACATACATCAAACAATACTAAAGAATTATTATAAACTACATACCTTTATTGATGATGGAAAGTTACATTATTATTGTTTCTTAGTATTTATTACATACTATCCAACTATTACATATGTCTTAACGGATATATGTTCCATATGAACATAAAGAATAATAGTAAAACGTCTCCTATTCGAGAAACATTCAGCTTATCAAGTTCCTGAAAACACATGCATTTTGAAAATACGTCAACACAAAGTTAGTGAGTCCACAGGTTTTGACTCCATGTAAAATAGTACTTTTTGAGTTTAAAAAGTATAAAAACACAATATAAAAGAGTCATCTAGACTCATATCTATCTCTAACAGATAATATATATCCTTGGTATATTATTTTACTTATTAAATAAGTTATATACCTAAAATCTCCATATACTTAAATCAAGGAAGGTTACTACATATAAATCCTATTTCAATTCTATATGAGTATATATACTAGGTATAACTATTTACTTTGTGAATAAGTAAAATACCTATAAATTCCTTTTACCTAGAGTATAAGCGATGGTATAACTATTTACTTAGTGAATACATATAAATTTCTTTTACCTAGAGTATAAGCGATTGGGAAACTTATACTTAACATTAATACTTGTATATCGACAAAGTATAATGTTTCTAATAATTTCCTACCATGAGTACGTAACCGTTGCTATGACATACAAGACCTCTGACAAAAAGATCCCACCAATGGTTCCACGAAGGATTTCCACCATTGATGCCATAAAAGATTATGCTCGGGCTACCACGAAGGATTCCACCCATACAACAACACCACGCGCTTCGTCGACGTCGAATCAATAAAAAATAAAAGGACAGTTCGTCACTCGCTATATTTTGGGTTGTAGCTAACAACAACGAGTGGGGTTGTCAACCCATATAATTTCATACATTAATTCCTCGCTCACACGAGATTAACGGTTACAAGTCAGTGGATTTCCCCTAAGATTCCCAATCTTAGTTGATGAATATAATAGCTCATGTAGACTTTGACGGCCTCCTAAAGTTCTTACAACAAAAGCATATTCGTGTCTAAAACCCTAAGTTACTAGACTACGCTTTTAAACATTACTCCTAATTTCATAATATTTAGGCAGTACAACAGCTATAACTTGAGGTAAAACTAGGTTTTATCTGAACATAAAACCAATAATAACAATATACCTAACAAGTATATATAGAACTCCCGAATATACCTTTAGGGCTATATTAATAATATACTAGGTTTTATCTTGACATAACACCAATAATAACAATATACTTAACAATTAGTATATATAACTCATGTGTATAACTTTGGGGCTATATCACATATAATATATATAGAACTCCCAAGTATAACTCAAGGTCTACATTAGTATAATAACATGCTAATAAGTTTAATATAGTTGTATATTTTCAATATATCAGATATATTCTAGGTATATATGATATAAAACAACTATATTCCGGTTAATATAACTATCTATGTTAATACGAATATACTATCATATAAACATAATATTAACTTCTATATAATATTTAGCATGCATTATCCCCTGAAAACATTAAAAAGTAGGGTCGTGAAACTCACCCTAGTAGCATGATTTTATAGAATCTAACTAGAAACGGTCAGCACTTCGTGATCGTCGGGCTCGGGATGTAGAATGCCTTCAGCAAACAAGAGATAGAGAGAAGAGATTTAGGTGTAAGAAGTGTTAAGGTCGAACTTGCTATTTATAGGTTGCCCAAAACTAGTCCACGTCGTGGAATTATATGTCCACGTCGTGAAGCATAGCTATATCACCTCGTAGACTTGCCATTTGGGTCATAGCTTCAGAAGGTGTCAAGATACTGAATTCACGTCATGACGTTTATGTCTACGTCGTGGAGTTTTAACACATCACTTCCATAGACTTGCCATCTGAATTCTAGCCTTGAAAAGTGTCCTAGATCACATTCACATCGTGAACCTTCATTTTCACATCGTGGAGCATTGCAGGTTAGGGTTTCTGCCACATGTCACGCTCTTAGACTGCTACATCTTCAAAAGATCATATCTTTTGCATACGAACTCCGTTTTTGACATTCTTTATACCTATAGGTAGGTATTTACGAGTACTACAACTCTATTTTAGATTCCTATAGGTAACTGTGACAACCCGAAGTTCGTTCCGTCATTGTAACCCGACCGTTAATAAAATTCGTCATTTTCGAATTGTTTCCGTTTCGTTTCTAAATTAAGTCATTAATTTTGAGTTTGCTATTATGACTTAATGGATGTCCAAACACGTTAAGAACTCATGAAAACTTCCCAATTTAATAATTGGTAAATTTTTAGAATCGACCATATCGGGTTACGACAACTTAATCGGGTGCGACCAAAAGCCTCGTCTAACGTCGGTATCGGGTAGAATTTCACCGTGACCCAAACTTGATTCATATTTAAAGTTCAAATGGCTTCCATTTGAAGCTTTTGCACCCTCTCTCACTACTCTCTCTCTACAAACTCAATCCTAGGTCCAAAATCATCAAATTCAAGCTTCAAATCATCAAGGTAACAATCCTAGCTCATAGTATAACCCCTTCAGCTTTCAAATCCGTGTTCAAACTATGAAATAGGACCATATTCATGTGTTTACGGCCCTAGAACCGTCCTAGGCCGTAAACACACATTAAATGGGTTTTGGAACCCAAAAACCCTCCCAAATTACCCTTGGAGCTTGGAAACGACTTAAGAACTTAATGGATTGGACTTGGAACACCTTGAACTCAACATTTAGGGAGTAAACATAAGTTTACGGCCCAAGAACATGCTTGGACCGTAAACACCATTTCATGGGCAGTAAACTCATTTTAAGGTGTTAAAATGCCACTTAAACACCTCATGATCCTTGGATTAAAGTCTAGAAGCGACCACAAACAAGTTAGGGGCCTTAAACTTGATGAAAACCACCCCCATAGGAGCTTACGACCATAAACTCCTAGTTTACTGCCGTAAACTCCATTTGGTAGTCCCTTTGGTGGTTTAATCCTTCCTTATGCCCTAGATTTAATCCTAGCAACATTCCCTTAGTGATGCTGGACCCTTGAACACCCTAAAATGCATCACCCATGAGTTCATGGCCATGAACTCATTTGGACATGGTCTTAGGGCTGAAAACTCCCTTAGGAGTTTACTCTTGAAGAGCAAACTCATTATCTATGCCTTATACGTCCGTAGATGCCACCCGGGTCACTCCAAACACTTGATTTGAAGTGTTTTCGCGTCTTGGAGTGTATAATCATATCTAATTAGTGGTTCAAAGTCTAATCAGATACAACTGTGTATCATATCATATTACATAGGAACCTCGCGCGTTATTAAGCCCGAAACCGACACTTAGCATCCAAACCAACACGTTTTCCCGACTGGTGAGTTCATACCCCTACGCTTTTCCGTGTTTTCAATGTTTTTAGGGGGGGAATACAAGAAAAGCGCAAGGAATTCTTGTACTCAACTTATTATTTCATGTTCTATGTTTCATATTTAGTATTCTTTTAACACCGGAAATCGTAACAAACAACCGTTTAACTTGCAGAACTTGTTATTATATTATTTGTGAAACATGTTATAAAAGGTTATGTTTTGTATTTCACAAATGATTTTCCACATTACAACAGTTAAAAGCATTAACCTTTGAACTTAGAACTTGGAACGTCCTTGGTAACACTCCCCCGAGGTTGGCGAGTGAAGGACACGTCCTTGATAACACTCCCCTGGATACGAGAGTGAAGGACAATAAACATAGTATTTATGTATTATTACTTTTAAAATGTCCTTGGTAACACTCCCCTAGATACGAGAGTGAGGGACTACTTTTATAATTTATTAATCTTATGATTGGAGACACGTCCTTGGTAACACTCCCCCGAGATACGAGAGTGTAGGACTACCCTTGTAACCAGAATCTCCTGGAGGGAGAGCGTGACTTGAGTGTATAGATCTATACGGGATTGACTATCCCACACCTGGCTGCTAGCTACAGCCGAACCGAAAGGATTAAGGGTGACAAAAGTCATAACATGATACGGGCCCAGTTCTGAGCCATATCTAGTCTTTAGTATGGTTATAGAGCTCGTAATCTAGATTTATGAAAACTTTGTTACTTACAAGGGTATCCAGGTTTTCAGAACATAACATTTGCAGTAACTAAACTTTCAGGAAAATAAGGGTTTTTCCTGGGATAACTGAACTGTTCATAACAAAACTTGTGTAACAAACGGATAACTAAAACTTATTTATAAGAAAATATGGGATTTTCTTGGATTCGTAACTTTTTCAGAAACCGAAAGGAAACTTGTTCATTTTTCAGAAAACAAAACCGCTTATGAACTCACCAGCTTTATGCTGATTTTCAAACTGCTTGTATTCTCAAGTCCACATTAGACAGGTACCCCCGCGGTCTTTTGGAGAAGACGGAGCCCGTAGAAGACACGTCTTTACTTTTGTTCATATATACATATGTATAACACTTGTAACAACTTTACTTTCAAACAACTGTAAATTTTCATATGTAATGTAATGGTTGTTTACTTTGCTTAGTATGTACATTGGTTGTGATACTTAACATGACGTCACCTCCGCCCCGGAACGATTCCGCCTTCGGTTTCCGGGTGTGACATATTGGTATCAGAGCCCTTGTTTATAGTGAACTAAGTATACCAAACTTTACATGGTATAAGACTATAAACACCTAAGGGGCCTAAGTTCTCTGAACTAAAAGTATACCTTAAAATATATGTATTTTCAAAAGTATACAAGTATACCTAACCACCGGTATTCGTAACTACAAGTAGAACAAAACATAAGTAAATGGGTGTTGTACGCTGCGGTCAAACCTGGGCAGTTATGTAGTCGTGTCTAGGATCAATATAGCCTGATCAACTATATTCATTCGAGACACGGCCAACATGTGCTTGGGAGTGAATGTGGTGTTCTGCAAGCCTAAAACTTACCTAATACCCCAAACATCGAGCCATTGTCGTAGCAAATCAAGAAATACTATGGGAGTATTTCTCAAGCCAATCCGTTGTAGAAATCCTCATTCAAGCGTTTCTCCTCAATCATTCCTTTAGCGATAATTTATCTGCTTTGATAACTCTTTCCTACTTTATCGCTTAATAGGAATCTATATCTGTCATATCTCTTGATTCAATTCAGAGGACTTACCATCCTCTCTTTCCTGATCTTTTTAGATCAAGATGCCTCCAAGAAAGAGACCCAGCTCAAATAACAACAACCCTCCGCCACCACCTCCTTCTCAATTTGACCCTGTGATGTTCCAGGCAGCTGTTACTGCCGTAGTAACAGCCGCCATGTCTCAAATGAACCCCGGTGGCCCCGGTGGTCCAGGAGGTGGTACCTAATCTCAAAACCAAGAAGGCAGCCAGGGACACCGAAAGGAGTGTTCCTACAAAGATTTCATGAACACAAAACCTACATCCTGCGATGGCACTGGAGGTGTTATCGCCTTAACCCGATGGTTCGAGTAAATCGAATCTATCTTTGAAATTTGTGCCTGTTCGGAATCTGATAAGGTGAAGTTCGTCGCCTGCACCTTCACCGATAAAGCCTTGACTTGGTGGAATGGCCGAGTCAAATCTCTAACCCTACATGTAGCCAATGCTATGGGTTGGGAGGCCATGAAGGATCTTCTTCTTACTGAGTACTGCCCTCGGGGCGAAATACAGAAATTAGAGCATGAACTCTGGAACCTGAAGATGAAGGGTTCCGATATCGCCGCATACACTTCCACGTTCGATGACTTGGCGCTACTCTGTCTGGGAATGGTTACCCCGGAGAGTAAAAAGATTGAGAGATTCGTCTAGGGGCTGACCCAGCCAACCAAAGGGAATGTCTTGGCTGCAAAGCCAGACACATACGATAGCGCCAAAAGCCTAACCCAAACTTTGATTGATCACAGTGATGACCTTGAGGACGCGACCACCACTCCTGAGCCGACTAAGAGGAGTGGTGAGAAAATAAAATTTTGGAAGAAAAAGAAGAGTCGGCCTTCTCAAGAATCCTCAAAGAAACAGCAAACTGTAGCAGTCCATGCTACTACTATCCCTGCTGCTGCTGCTTCTGCCGTCGGATCCACAACTCAAACTCCTACCAGTGGGTATGCTGGTACTTTTCCCCTGTGCAACAAATTCAACTATCATCACCTCACCTCCAGCCCATGTCGGGAGGTGCTCTACAACAATTGTGACAAGAACGGCCACCTTACTCAAAACTGCAAGTCGCCAGCCCAATCAACAAATCAAGCTTCCGGAGCAGGTGTTGGTCAGGCCTGTTATGGCTGTGGGGAAGTTGGGCATTTCAAGAGGAACTACACCAAAGCAACAACAGCTGGTAACACTGGAAGAGTCCTGGCTATGGGACGGGAGGAGGCAGTCGCCGATCCCACCGTTGTCTCGGGTACGTTCCTTCTCGACAACTCTTATGCTAGTATCCTTTTCGATTCGGGTGCTGAAAGAAGCTTTGTTAGTCATTCGTTCAAACATAACCTTAAACATAATCCCCAACCATTAACCAGAACATTTACCGTTGAAATGGCTAACGGTGAGAAAGAAAGCGCTAGCGACGTATTCGTAGGTTGTACCCTTACCCTGAACGATCATTCTTTTCCCATCGATCTTATGCCAGTCTGCATAAAGAGCTTTGATGTTATCATTGGCATGGATTGGTTGAGCCCCAATCATGTTGATATCCTTTGCTACAAAAAGGCCATCCATCTCAATCTCCCCTCTAGTCAGACCCTCATAATCTATGGCGATAAGCTTAGCTCCAATCTTCGCATCATTTCCTGCATCAAAGCTCAGAAGCTTTTGCGAAAGGAGTGCCATGCATTCCTAGCTCATGTAATCAACGAGAAACAGGAAGTTAAAGACCTCAAGAGCATCCCCGAAGTTTGTAACTTTCCTGATGTCTTTCCTGAAGAGCTTCCGGGAATTCCTCCCGAACGTCAGATCGAGTTTCGCATAGAGCTAATTCCTGGAGCTACCCCCATAGCTAAATCTCCGTATCGCTTAGCTCCAGCAGAAATGCAGGAGTTATCCAGCTAGCTCAATGAGCTACTCAGCAAAGGGTTCATCAGACCGAGTTCCTCACCCTGGCGAGCTCCGGTATTGTTTGTGAAGAAGAAAGATGGATCTTTCCGGATGTGTATCGACTACCGTGAGCTGAACAAGTTGATCGTCAAGAACCGATATCCTCTTCCGTGAATAGATGACCTCTTCGATCAACTTCAGGGAGCTAGATACTTCTCAAAGATAGACCTTCGGTCAGGGTACCATCAGCTACGAGTTCATGAGAGTGACATTTCCAAAATAGCTTTCAGGACTCGGTATGGACACTACGAGTTCGTAGTGATGCCCTTCGGTCTAACCAACGCACCGGCAATGTTCATGGACCTGATGAACCGGGTGTTTCATCCTTTTCTGGACAAGTTCGTCATCGTGTTCATTGATGATATCCTTGTCTACCCCAGAAGCGAAGAAGAACACAAGCAACACTTGAGGTCAGTGTTGGAAACCCTTAGATCCGAAAAGTTGTACGCTAAATTTTCCAAGTGTGAATTCTGGATTCGTAAGGTAACTTTCCTTGGTCACGTGGTTAGCAAAGAGGGTATACACGTGGACTCTTCCAAGATCAAGGCGATAGAGAACTGTTCGGCACCGAAGACACCCACATAAATCCGTCAATTCTTGGGTCTCGCCGGCTATTATCGGAGATTTATCCAGAATTTTTCCAGAATCGCCAAACCCCTAACCACTCTAACACAGAAAGGTGTACCCTTTTTTGGAGTGAAAAGCAAGAGACTGCGTTCCAAACGTTAAAGCGAGCCTTGTGCAGCGCACCTGTCCTGTCCCTGCCCGAGGGGACGGAGGACTTCGTTGTTTATTGTGATGTGTCTAATCAGGGCTTAGGCTGTGTGCTTATGCAAAGGGGAAAAGTAATTGCTTATGCCTCGAGATAGTTGAAGGCACATGAGGTCAACTATACCACCCACGACCTGGAGCTGGGAGCCATAGTCTTTGCACTAAAGATTTGGAGACATTATCTCTACGAAACTAAGTGCATGATCTTCACTGACCATAAGAGCTTGCAACACATCTTCGATCAGAAAGACTTAAACATGAGGCAACGGCGATGGGTAGAGTTGCTTAGTGACTATGAGTGCGAAATCCGCTACTATCCCGACAAGGCCAATGTGGTGGCAGATGCCCTTAGCCAAAAGGAAAGTTCGAGCCGTAAGGTGAAGATGCTGACAATGACTATCCATTCCCATCTATCCATGCAAATCCGAGAAGCCCAGTTAGAAGCCCTCAAACCAGGGAACGTGTCGAACGAAGCCTTGAGGGGAATGGATAAGAAACTCCAGATCAGAGGTGACGGAGTCTACTGTTTCATGGACCTAATCTGGACCCCAAAGTTCGGAGGATTCAAGGAGGTTGTCATGAATGAAGTGCACCAGACCAGATACTCTATTCACCCAGTTTCGGATAAGATGTATCTGGATCTCAAGAAACAATACTGGTGGACAAACATGAAAGATGAGATCGTTACATTCGTGGGCAAGTGCCTGACTTGCGCCAAGGTGAAAGTCGAGTATCAGAAACCCTCGAGTTTGCTCCAACAGCTTGAGATACCTGAGTGGAAATAGGAGATGATAACCATGGATTTCATCATAAAGTTACCCAAGTGTCCGACTAGGTATGATACCATTTGAGTAATTATCGATCGTTTGACAAACTCTGCTCACTTCATTCCGATCAAAGAATCATTCAAGATGGAAAGACTCACGCGAATCTACATCCAAGAGGTAGTTCGACTGCATGGTGTACCTGCATCCATTATCTCTGATCGAGATAGTAGGTTTACCTCCAGATTTTGGCAGTCTCTCCAGAAGGCTCTTGGAACTAAATTAGACATGAGCACGGCCTATCATCCTCAGACCGATGGACAGAGTGAGAGAACTATCCAAACCCTGGAAGCCATGCTGAGAGCATGTGTCATCGATTTCGAAAAGTCGTGGGACACACATTTGCCTTTGATCGAGTTCTCATATAAAAACAGTTACCACACCAGCATCAAGGCTGCCCCGTTTGAAGCCCTCTACGGTCGCAAGTGCAAATCCCCTTTGTGCTGGGCCGAGGTAGGAGACACGCAGCTACCTAAGAATCAAATCCCCGACAGTGCTCTCACTGGTCCTGAAATCATCCGTGAAACCACCGAAAAGATCATCCAAATCCGAGAACGACTGAAAACTTCACGAGATAGGCAGAAGAGTTACGCCGATAATCGACGGAAACCTCTAGAATTCCAGGTTGGAGATCATGTCTTGTTGAAGGTCTCGCCCTAGAGAGGCATAGTATGCTTTGGAAAGCGTGGGAAACTTAATCCGAGGTACATTGGACCTTTCGAGATCCTTTCCAGGATCAGTCGTGTCGCCTATAAAGTTCGATTACCCCCAAGAGCTTAGCAACATCCATACTGTTTTCCATGTCTCTAACTTTAAAAAGTGTTTATCCGACGAAACCCTCGTGATTCCTTTGGATGAGATCAAGATCAACAAAAACCTGAACTTTGTGGAGGAACCAATCGAAATCATGGATCGAGAGATCAAACGTACGAAACAAAGTCGCATCCCGATAGTGAAGCTTCGCTGGAATGCCAAGCGAGGACCGGAATTCACTTGGGAGCGCGAACACACGATGAAACAGAAGTGTCTGCATCTCTTTCCAAATACATGATTTGTATCTTAATTCTGGATTTCGGGACGAAATTCCCTCTAACGGGGGGATAATGTGACAACCCGAAGTTCGTTCCGTCATTGTAACCCGACCGTTAATAAAATTCGTCATTTTCGAATTGTTTCCGTTTCGTTTCTAAATTAAGTCACTAATTTTGAGTTTGCTATTATGACTTAATGGATGTCCAAACACGTTAAGAACTCATGAAAACTTCCCAATTTAATAATTGATAAATTTTTAGAATCGACCCTATCGGGTTACGACAACTTAATCGGGTGCGACCAAAAGCCTCGTCTAACATCGGTATCGGGTAGAATTCCATAGTGTCCCAAACTTGATTCATATTTAAAGTTCAAATGGCTTCCATTTGAAGCTTTTGCACCCTCTCTCACTACTCACTCTCTACAAACTCAATCCTAGGTCCAAAATCATCAAATTCAAGCTTCAAATCATCAATGTAACAATCCTAGCTCATAGTATAACCCCTTCAGCTTTCAAATCCGTGTTCAAACTATGAAATAGGACCGTATTCATGTGTTTACGGCCCTATAACAGTCCTAGGCCGTAAACACACATTAAATGGTTTTTGGAGCCCAAAAACCCTCCCAAATTACTCTTAGAGCTTGGAAACGACATAAGGACTTAATGGATTGGACTTGGAACACCATGAACTCAACATTTAGGGAGTAAACATGAGTTTACGGCCCAAGAACATGCTTGGACCGTAAACACCATTACATGGGCAGTAAACTCATTTTAAGGTGTTAAAATGCCACTTAAACACCTCATGAGCCTTGGATTAAAGTCTAGAAGCAACCACAAACAAGTTAGTGGCCTTAAAATTGATGAAAACCACCCCATAGGAACTTACGGCCGTAAACCCCCCAAGGATAGGTTCCTGGGCCGTAAACTCCTATATCTTGGTTAAATGATGCCCCAACTTCACCCCATGACTTGAAAAATAAGTTTGAATCACATGTGATTAATCTAGGGCCATCAAAACATGAAAAGAAAGAGTACATAGGAACTTACGGTCGTAAACTCCTAGTTTACAGCCATAAACTCCACTTGGTAGTCCCTTTGGTGGCTTAATCCTTCCTTATGCCCTAGATTTAATCCTAGCAACATTCCCTTAGTGATGCTTGACCCTTGAACACCCTAAAATGCATCACCCATGAGTTCACGGCCGTGAACTCATTTGGACATGATCTTAGGGCCAAAAACACCCTTAGGAGTTTACTCTTGAAGAGCAAACTCATTATCTATGCCTTATACGTCCGTAGATGCCACCCGGGTCACTCCAAACACTTGATTTGAAGTGTTTTCGCGTCTTGGAGTGTATAATCATATCTAATTAGTGGTTCAAAGTCTAATTAGATACAATTGTGTATCATATCATATTACATAGGAACCTCGCGCGTTATCAAGCCCTGAACTGACACTTAGCATCCAAACTGACACGTTTTCCCGACTGGTGAGTTCATACCCCTACGCTTTTCTGTGTTTTCAATGTTTTCAGGGGGGGAATACAAGCAAAGTGCAAGGAATTCTTGTACTCAAAACTTATTATTTCATGTGCTATGTTTCATATTTAGTATGCTTTTAACACTGGAAATCGTAACAAACAACCGTTTAACTTGCAGAACTTGTTATTGTATTATTTGTGAAACATGTTATAAAATGTTATGTTTTATTTTTCACAAATGATTTTCCACATTATAATAGTTAAAAGCATTAACCTTTGAACTTAGAACTTGGAACGTCCTTGGTAACACTCCCCCAAGGTTCGAGAGTGAAGGACACGTCCTTGATAACACTCCCCTGGATACGAGAGTGAAGGACAATAAACATAGTATTTCTGTATTATTACTTTTAAAATGTCCTTGGTAACACTCCCCTGGATACGAGAGTAAAGGACTAGTTTTATAATTCATTAATCTTATGATTGGAGACACGTCCTTGGTAACACTCCCCCGAGATACGAGAGTGTAGGACTACCCCTGTAACCAAAATCTCCTGGAGGGAGAGTGTGACTTGAGTGTATAGATCTATACGGGATTGACTATCCCACACCTGGCTGCTAGCTACAGCCGAACCAAAAGGTTCAAGGGTGACAAAAGTCATAACATGATACGGGCCCAGTTCTGATCCTTATCTTGTCTTTAGTATGGTTATAGAACTCGCAATCAATATTTATAAAAACTTTGTTACTTACTATTAGTTTTGTATACGTGTTAAAACTAATGCACTTTACAAGGATATCCAGGTTTTCAGAACGTAACATTTGCAGTAACTAAACTTTCAGGAAAATAAGGGTTTTTCCTTGGATAACTGAACTGTTCATATCGAAACTTGTGTAAAAAACAGATAACTAAAACTTACTTATAAGAAAATATGGGATTTTCTTGGATTCATAACTTTTTCAGAAACCGAAAGGAAACTTGTTCATTTTTCAGAAAACAAAACCGCTTATGAACTCACCAGCTTTATGCTGATTTTCAAACTGCTTGTATTCTTAGGTCCACATTAGACAGGTACCCGACGGTCTTTTGGAGAAGACGGAGCCCGTAGAAGACACGTCTTTACTTTTGTTCATATATGCATATGTATAACACTTCTAACAACTTTACTTTCAAACAATTGTAAATTTTCATATGTAATGTAATGGTTGTTTACTTTGCTTACTATGTACATTGGTTGTGATACTTAACATGACGTCGCCTCTGCCCCGGAACGATTCCGCCTTCGGTTTCGGGGTGTGACAGTAACTCTCACTATATTTTAACTTCTTCTTATTATAGATAATTATAGTGTTAGAGTTTATCATAACTTCTTCACGCAAAGTTAGATTGAGATTTGTATGGATGTGTACCTTGATTTATATTATAAAGTATGTACGAAAATTTATACTTGCATTAGAATTTACCACTAACTACATAGTAAGTTTGTCACATTACATTTTTGACACAATCACATTACTTGATTGACATAATCATATGTGATTGTTGTTGACCTATTTTGACTGGTGTTTCATTCTCCCCCCATTGAAATAATTTTGTCCCGAAATTTATCTTATGGATGGGGTATTGTTAAATAGTTGGTGATCTTCACGTTCCCAAGTAAATTCAAAGTCCTCGTAAAGAGTTCCATCGAACTTTCACTATGGGAATAAAACTTTGTTTTAATTGTTTGACCTTTAGATCCATGATTTCGAGAGGTTCTTCTACAAAGTTGAGTTTGGCATTGACTTGTATCTCGTCGAGAGGTACAACAAGAGTGTCATCGGATAGACACCTTTTGAGATTCGATATATGGAAAACATCATGTATATTACTTAACTCTTGAGGTAACTTAAGTTGATATGCGAAAGAACCAATTCTTGGTAGAATTTCCAATGGTCCTATATATCGTGGGTTTAGTTTGCCTCGTTTCCCAAATCGAATCATGCCATTCTAAGGAGAGACCTTCAACATTACTTTATCTCCAACTTGGAATTCTAAAGGCTTATGTATTACATCAGCATAGCTCTTTTGACGATTACGTGTAGCCTTTAATCACTCCTTAATTTGCATGATCTTTTCAGTTGTCTCATGGATTATTTCTGGTCCAGTATGTAAGGTATCGCTTGTACGTTCTCTGGCCATTTATGTGTCTCCAACGTCTACCCAACATATTGGGGAACAACATTTTCGTCCATAAAGAGCCTCAAACAGTGAGCCATTGATGCTGGTGTGATGACTATTATTGTAGGAAAACTCAATTAACGGCAAATGAGTATCCCATGTGTTTCCAAAGTCTATTACACAGGCTTGGAGCATATCTTCTAAAGTTTGAATGGTCTTTTCACTTTGACCATCATTTTGTGGGTGATATGTTGTGCTCAAATCTAAATGTGTTCCTAAGGATTTTTGTAGTGATTGCCAAAATTATGACGTGAACCTACTATCTCTATCAGAAATAATGGAAATCGGAACTCCATGCAATCTGACAATTTCCTTGAGATAAGTTCTAGTCAGCTTCTCTATCTTGTTGTTCTCCTTGATTGGTAAGAAGTGGGCGGACTTAGTCAATCTATTGACTATTACCTAAATAGTGTCAGAACCTCTAGGAGTTTTGGGTAGTTTAGTGATGAAGTCCATTGATATCTGCTCTCATTTCCACTCGGGTATTTCCGGTTGTTGAAGTAAACTTGAAGGCTTTTGATGTTCTGCCTTTACTTTAGAACAAGTTAGGCATTTGCTCCCATAAGTAGCAATCTCAGCCTTCATGTTTGTCCACCAATAATGTTCTTTTTATATCTAAGTACATTTTGTTAGAGCCTGGATGTACGGAATATCTAGACTTGTGGCTTCTCCTAAGACCAAGTTCTTGACTCCACCGATCTTAGGTGTCAAAATTCAGTTCATAAAGTGTCGTGTTCCATCATATTTTTGTATAAATTGCTTTTCCATTCCTCTCAAAGCTTCATTCTTGATGTTTTCTTCTTTTAGATCCTCAATTTTAGCTTCTCTAATTTGTGTGATAAAGTTAGAATGGACAGTTATAGTTAATACTCGTATTCGATGGGGTTTAATATATTCCTTTCGGCTTAAGGCATCTGCTACCATGTTTTCCTTTCCGGGATGATTACGTGTAACACCCCGTTTATTAAATAAATAAAATATATAAAATTAATATGAATCGTAGCCCTAAAATCCATAATAGTTAGCTGGGTGTTGGTTTCGGGGAGCCAAATGATATAAATTGGAAGTTTAGGGGGTTAAAATATTGTTTTAATATTAGTTTATAAAGGATTTTATGGAGTAAGGGGCTAAAGAGTAAATTTTGAACTCAATTTGTAAAGAGTTTCGAAGGCAGGGGTTAAAAGGGTAACTTTTGGATCTGTTTTGAAAGAATAAGGAGAAGGAGGGACTGATTTTGTAAACATGGAAAGAAGTTGGCTTGGTTACGGGACTATAAACCCGTCACCATGTTCCCGGAACCCTAACCCTAAGCCAAACGTTCCAGCCGCCATCCTCACCTCTCAACCAAGTCCGGCGCCGCACCACCTTATACCCCTCCCCCCTTGCCACTAGCCGCCGCTCCCTCCGCTGATGATATCGTAAACCATCAAGAGCCGAGCATCACCGCCGTAATCCACTACCAACGACATTGTGAAACACTATTTGACGACGATTAGGGGGTTGCTGGAAGATGGAAGACTGTGGCCATCGTTCCTCCCCCCAATAATGGCGTCTCCACCCTCTTCGTTTCCTCTTCTGTGGTGTTGTCTCGTTCCGCCGCTGCTCCAATCGGTGGCTCATTTATTCCGGCTAGCGTATACCATCGAAATTGAATGGCCTCGTGGTGTATGCTCTATGTGTATATGTGTAGCATCTGCAACAATACCTCTGTCTTCTCCCCTCTTTCTGGAAGTTTCAGCCTTCCGACCACCACTGTCGTCGCCATCTACCGCCACAAGATTCTGATAGGTGTGTTTCTTTTCGTGTTCAGCTCAAGAGTTTGTGTATTTTGGTGTTGTTAAACAAGGGAGGGTGCGCTTTCTGGCCGGTAACCACCATGGCAGCCAACCATGGTGGTTGCCGCCATGCACCACCGCCGGCCACCATTAGGGTGGGGTGTGTGTCTATGTTTATGTTAGTGAGTGTGTGTGTGTGTGTGTTTCCAGTATTTGTGTTGTAATCTATAATAGTTTCGGAATAATGAAATGAAAACTCAAACCACCACAGTAGGGTGGGGATGCCGCCACCGGCCGCCGTGTCAGGTGGCAGTGTGCCTCGTTTGTACTGTGATTTGTTTGGGATGTTTGGACAAGGGACTGAAACCCTAATGGGCTCAACGAAACCCTAATGGGCCCAATGAAGCCCTAATTGACTTAAAAGCCCAAACATGTGACTAATGGGCCTAGTGAAACACTAATGGGTCTAATAAACCCTAATTGACCTAAGGAAACCCTAATGGGCTTAAGGACTTGGTTTTGGGTCTATTGGGCTATAAATGGGTTGGAAATCCTAATTAGGGTTTAGAAAACCCTAATTTTGGCTACATGGGCTTTGGATCAAACGGGACCTGCTCTAGAATCGTTTATTAAATTAAAATATTAATTAATAACCATTTGCAATTAGCCTAAGGCCATGTGGGACTTAATGGATTAAGTCCTTAATGGGATAAGTAGGGACACTTAACCCTAATTATCATTTTATGTGAAACCCTAATTTCACTTGGGCCTTGAGTTAGGCCTTTCCATTGGGCTTTGGTAATTGGATTATTAATAGGCAATACATGATTAATCATATGGATTAGAATATGTTGATGGGCTTAGGGTAAGGCCCATATGAAAGTGTGGACCCAATTTGGAAAATTGGGCCATTGATGGGCCATAGTTTGGGCCTTCATGATTTCGAGATATTGGGCCATTAGAAATACCAAATGTTGGACTGGACTTTTTGGTTGGGCCTTTGAATAAGAAATGTAAAGGTTTGGGCCCAATTTGGAAAATTGGGCCATATATCAGGCTTTGATTCCTAGTTTGACTTCTAGGCGTTTGGATTGGGCCTTGTGCTTGAATCAAGCCTAGATGGGGGTAATGTAGCCTGTTACTCCAAGAACTTATGGTTATGTGTTGGGACCCAATTATTAATAGGGTGATGTTTTGATATTGACAGATTGGGAATCTGTCATCCAGTAGTTGGGGTTGTGTATGTGGGAGTTCAACAGTGTGAGGTGAGTTCCCTTCTAGTAGTGGTGGGTCTAAGGCACCAATGCTGACCCACTAGTAGGTGACTATGTATGAGATGATTGTCTTTGTGATAATTGTCTAGTTTGCAACTATCTGATATGCTCTATGTGCTAGGATGCTCTATTATATGTGCTAGTAGTAGTATGGGTGACATAATCACTGGATACCGGCTGAAAGATACCGAAGGGATCGTCAGAACCCATGCATGTAGGGGTGTAAACGAGCCGAGTCGAGCCCGAGCCTGACCAAACTCGAGCTCGGCTCATTTAATTTTGAGGAAGCTCGAGCTCAGCTCGTTAACAATTTAGTGGGCTCGCGAGCCTAATCGAGCCTAAACAAGCCTCTATGTATGTATGTATGTATGTGTGTATATATATATATATATATATATATATATGCGTGTGTGTATGTATGTATGTATGTATATATATAGGCTCGTTTAAGCTCGTTTAGGCTCGCGAGCCCATGAATTGAAGCTTGACTCGAGCTCGGTTTAGGCTCGTTTAATTCGATCTCCATTCGAGCTTTTAACGACTCGATTCCGAGGAGCTCACGAGTAGCTCGGCTCACTTACACCCCTACATACATGCCTAGCAGTACATTATGTTATGTTATTATGTGGTAGTGGTAAGGGTGAAATAATCCTCAGTCACCGGTTGAAAGATACCGAAGGGGAGGTTAGCTCTCGGTTACCGATTGAAAGATACCGAAGGGGAGGTTAGCTCCCGATTACCGGTTGAAAGATACCGAAGGGGTAGGTTGGGCACCCAGATATGCCTGATAGTATTTTTATGTATGTTATGCTATGTTATTATGTGGTAGTGATAAGGGGTGAAATTATCCCCGAATATCGGTTGAAAGATACCAAAAGGGTAGGACAACACCCGGATATACTTGGCAGCATATGTGTCGTATGGTATGTGGTATGATGGGGGAACTCACTAAGCTTCGTGCTTACGTTTTTTAGTTTTTATTTCAGGTACTTCATTTTCAAAGGAAATGAGCCGGCTCGATCACAGTGCATCACATTATATTTTTCGCACATGAGATCCTTGGGATTACACTCTGATATTATTTTATGATAACATGTTTGATTAATGACACTTTGGTTTGACATGAGATATTATTATTAATGTTTTTATACTGATGGTTTATGTAATAACTTAATTAAAACGAAATTTTTGGTCTTGGATTTTGTGATGTTACAACTTGGTATCAAAGCCTTGGTTTAAGGGATTCGGGCACACTCCTGGGTGTGTCTGAACTCAAACTAAGGACTTGGTAGGAAATTTTTCAAAAGTAAAAACCCTTTATAAAAAGAAGTTCGAATTGAATTTGAAAAGAGAACAGAACTTTGAAAAGAACAAAGTGTGTGATGCGTGCAATCAGCCGAGCTCAAGTAAGTTTTCCCCAAGATACCCATACATGTTATGTTATGATTTGATATGATATGGTTATGAGAACTGCATGCTAGATTAGGGTTGAGGATCTAGGAGGATTCCTTATATGCCTATTGTATGTGCTTGTAAACTTGCATGCTAGTACTGATCAATCAGTGATAGGATAGCATATTTAGGTTATGCTTGATTGTATGAGCCTTCAAATTGCATGTACAGATTCCTGATTAGAGGACAAAACGGTTTGATTAGATTATGATGGTTAGATTTTCTATTGTTTGAATGTTGTTTGCTTTATGCTTTGTGGGACTCTTTGTGATGTGAGTTAGCAACTAACTGAATATGCTAAGTCACATGGTACAGGGTCCGGATAATCTCAGAGTGATGGACTTGACCCTATTGGACAGATCTTGTCTGAGTCCAACCGTTCTAGGGATGGGTCCCTTACTCGAAGGCTTATCTGATCTCAGTTGCATGTGGCTATATTCATTGTGAGAACCCGAAATTTCCATTTTGTACGAACATTATCTATTCAATAGAAGCTAGACCAGTTTCTATGAATTTCAGACTTTTCCGAATAAGTTTGTGTACATTAGGGTTTACGTTTAAGGAGATATCAGGAGAGTGGATGCTCATGGGTTTGTGAAACTTGAGTATTTCAAAACTTCATTATGTTAGAGTCCAATTCCGGAATAAAAATATTTTCTGCCAAAAATATTTCAGGACTATAAATAGATTTCTGAACTAAATTCATTCATTATTCACATTTCCAACTAGAGAAAAGCCATTTTCTCTCTCACGGATCTTCGGATTTTCATCCCAAATCATGAGTACACTTCTCTAGTTGTGTTATAATGCTTGTTTTATGCTTAATAACATAGATTACATGTCAAATATATGAGATTCGGGAGTTTACCGCCCAAAAACGTTCTTGGGGAGTAAACTCCAAAATGAGGCTTAAAGGCCATCTAGTCCCATTTCCTTGTTAGGTAACTAGCTTAGGATAATATGTATGTGCATTTGAGACTAGAAAACAATCAAAAACACATAGCTAAGGGTGTTCACGGCCCAAGAACTTCTTGGACCGTGAACTCCAAATTCAAGGGCCATAATGTGCCATAATCACTCCTAAGACTTTAGACATTAATACCCATTTACTCCTAGCTAATCTGTGGACTTAAAAACATCAAAAGCACCCCTTAAAGGGAGTTTACGGCCAAGGAAATACTCTTAGGCCGTAAACACCAAATAAGGGCACCAAAGTGTGCCTAGGGTCCTCTTTAGCCTTAAGCAAATGCCTAGAAATTATCCTACTTGTGCTTGGGACTTGAAAGAATAAAAACACCCATCCCATGAGAGTTTACGGCCGTAAACTCTAAGGGATTTGGCCTTGGGGCCGTAAACTCCTCAAAGGAGTATTTCTATGCCCTAAACTACCCAAAGGATTAAACAACCAAGCAAGGCATATTCTAGAAATCAAATAGCACTTCAAAACACCAATTACCACCAAGATTGGAGTTCACGGCCGTAAACTCAAGGGTTTATGACCGTAAACTCCTTGTGTTGGTTTTATGGAGGAGTAAACACTTATATAAGGCCCTTTGGTACATTAAACCCCTTTAGCCTTGTCCCATAACAACTTAGATGCAACCATTAGGACCTATAACACTTATACAAAGTGTTTACATGTTCCTGAGTGTCCCAACTTATTTCATTACGTTATTATTTGGCTAATTAGTTATATATATGCTCATTATATGATAACTAGGCTCGTGCGTGTGAACAAGTCTCTGTTGCCACCTAGCACGGTATCCGATACTTCAATCCAATCCACTCACCGCAAGTGAGTTCATACCCCTTTAATTAACCTTTGAAATACTTTTAAATGTTTTAAATACTTTTATGGGGGGAATACAAGTTGAATACTTATAGTTATTACATAAATCACATGTGATTAATAACTAGAAAACCAATGTTTTTATTACTGTTCAAACTGTTTATCAAACTGTTTTACTTCAAACTGCTTTACAAACTCTTTTACTTATCAAATACTTTTATTTAAACTTTGTTTTACTTCTTATAAATTGCATGCCCATATATGTATAGATATATAAGCAATGTTTAAAGGGCTTAGGAAGGCCATCCGCCCTATTTCCTTTTTCTCGATTTGGATGTGGTCTGGTGGGATTTTGGGTAACCGTCCGAAGGTCGTTTCAATATTAATTATATATCAAATGTACATATATAGACATAAAAGTAATTCCATATTCATGCGTACTAGTCACATCACTAGTAAGTTACCATCGGGGTAACACAGGATCATACTACTACAATTTCTAGATCAATGAGTCAGTTCATTCATGAGTCTATACTTCTTACTATGAGGACATATACATTACATTACTATGAGAACATATACTACTATACTAGGAAGAGAACATATACAACGATACTAGAACAAGTAACATTACATTACATATACATGAATACATTAACAATTGTGATCCACTATATCGGAGCATGCCTTAAATGTCATGGCCCGAGTTGTAGCCAGAATTCTCTTGGAGGGAGAGCGTGAGTTTGCGTATAGATCTATACTGGATTGACTATACTACACCTTGCTGCTAGCTACAGCCGGACCTGCAGGTCTACGGGTGCCAAACGTCATTCCGTTATTACGACCATTCGTATGTCGTTGTTACCAGTCGATAGTATGGTGCAATTTATCACATGATACCTTAATATAAATCCGATTTAAGGTAGTTAGTACAGCAGTAGTTCCTATAATACAACACTACAGTACTACAATAATTTACCCATTACATATATTTAGTGATTATTTCACTTAAACATTATGTACAAACTATATTTTGTTAAATGATAGTTACACTTGGGAAATTACACACTTTTACAACAAACAAGCATACAAAATAGTTAAGCCTTGGTAGAAGGCTATTTTAATAGAAAATATAGGTTTTTCTGAGAGATTCAAACTTTTACAAACACTTACAAACATTTACTTACATTTTACAAACTTACACTTGAGACATGTTCAAACGTTTTTGATAACAAACATCGACACTAAAATACTTATGAACTCACCAGCTTAATGCTGATAAACTCTTTCAAAATAACTTGTATTCTCAGGTCATTAGTAGACAGGTACCGAGGCCAGCTTTTGAGAAGATGGAGCGCATCCAAGACTCATCTTATTATTTTGATTTACATTATATTTTTGGTGTCTAAAACTGTAAAGAACACGCTTGTATTAAAATTATATATTTAATGCAATGGATGATGTTGTTTTCTTGTTTACATTTACTGTGTTGTGATACTTTACATGACGTCCTTCGCCCCAGAACGTTTCCACCGTTCTTGGTTTTGGGGTGTGACAGATTGGTATCAGAGCATTGTTTATAGTGAATCAAGTATATCAACCCATAAAAGATATACTAAACTATAAACCCATTAGGAATTAAAGCACTCTGACCCAGAGTCTATACTTTAAATATTAAAATATTTAATTAAGTGTACTAGTCTGCATTCATACTAAAATCAGTGTCACAATGACAAGAAAAAAAGTATTACGATTGTTAAATATCACAAGTGAGCTCGGGGATGTATGGTCAGTCCTGGGAATGGCATAGCCTGATCAACTATGCTGGTCCAAGGAGTGATTAGCATATGCCCTAGAATGGTTGTGATGTGTTAACAAGTCTAAAAACTTACCAACAATACCACAAGAAGATCATTAGAACTTAAACTTAAAATACTATAGGTGTATTTTGTACTACTAGCTACATGTATACTATATTCTTATACCTCTCTTCTCGCGTAGATTTAAATGGTTGGATTCCATCACGGCGACCCATACTTTCCAAATGAAGGCAATGCCAGGTGGATCGAAGAAGATCCCGAAGATGAGCATCCAATCCCTTTGGATGATCACCTCGTAGAAGGCTTTTTTGATGGATCTGACTCCGAGCCCGAAGTCAACAACCTACCGCTAGTAGGTCAAGCCCCGAACAACAACCCCCGACCAGCTTTTCCAGGTCCTACTCCCTTGTGGGAAACCAACTTGAATCGCTGGAGTGATGAACAAGGTCAACCCTTACCTTACTTTGGGGACCGAAGCTTTTACAACGTCAGTGAAGGTGGTTCTACTGACCGGGCTCTGCCCGTCATTATCCGCAGAATAGCTCGTAATGTTGAGCAAGGTCGAGCAGCCATCGACCGGGTCATGGAGATTAATACCAACTCTGGTGTCAACACAGTCCGCATCCGCCGTCTTGAAGAAGACATGGAACGGACCCGGAGAACCAATGAGACCCTGCAACAACAGTTGGCTGCCTCCAGAGCTGAAGTCTTGGAGCTTCGAGCCTGTCAGAGGGCTCAGGAGAGACATCTTCAAGAGGCGTTTCGTCAAGTGTCAGACCTCAGAACTCGCCCGAGAAATTCTCATCGCCGTTAGATGATGTCTAGTACATCTCTGTCTTTTGGTTAAGGAATAGCCTTTAACATCTGTGCTCTAAGTAGCACTTGTCTATAAAATATTCCTAACTTTCAGTACTCTAATTAGGAATCTAAGAACTGTCAATCTTTTCCGTATGGTATGATGTAAGACCTACTATTAGGTCGATTTTCCCTGAACTTATAACATCGGTAATACCAGTATTATTGACGTCTATCTAATCTGTGGGAAAAATCTGTACACTTGTGTTTTCCTACTAATATTCTTTGTTGTGATCTTAAACACTCATTCAACTGTTGGGCTATAGTTAGTTAGTCCATGTGTCACTCTCACCTTACTTACAAATTGATTCTTACCATTTTTCGTATCATTATAAACTTATAGCTGAAAGATGCCTCCTCGCAAATCTCCCCGGAATAACCCTGCACCTCCACCGCCTCCTCCACCTCCGGTCATCGATACTGCAGCCCTGAATGCTGCCGTAGCTACAGTAGTGGCAACTGCCATGGCTCAGTATCACTCATCTGATGCCAGCAGAGGTGGAACCCCTGTTGAATCAATTCCGATTGAAACCACTGTGCACTCGAGAGAGTGCTCCTACAAGGATTTCACCAATTGCAAGCCGAAGTCTTTTCATGGGACCGGCGGAGTCATTGCCCTCTCGCAATGGTTCGAGAAGACTGAATCAGTCTTCGAAATCTGTTCATGCCCTGCTGCGAGCAAAGTCAAATATGCCGCATGCACCTTTGAGGGAAAGGCCCTGACGTGGTGGAACGGCCACGTTAAAGCTCTAACCCTTGTCGTAGCCAACGACATGGGCTGGGAAACGATGAAAGACCTCATGATTGAGGATAACTGCCTGAGGGGCGAAATCCAAAAATTGGAGCAGGAGCTTTGGAGCCTGACCATGAAGGGTACCAACGTGGTTGCTTATACCGCCAGATTCAGCGACCTAGTGGCCCTCTGTCCCAATATGGTTCCCACTGAAGGGAAAAAGATTGAAAGGTACGTATGGGGGCTAGTGCCTCCGTACCAGGGGAATATCCTATCATCAAACCCTGCTACCTTCGACAGTGCCAAGCAACTGGCACAGCGACTCATTGACCATGGAGTCAAAACCCCTGCAACAACAACCACCCTAGCCATCTTGGAACCCTCCCAACCCGCTGACACTAAGCGGAAGTTCTGGGAGGACAAGAAGAAACAGCGAGCTGCTAAAAAGCAGCAAATTGTGGCTGTACACGCCGCAATAACCCCTACGGCTGCTGCTACTACTGCTCCGGTGGGACAGTATGCTGGAAGTTTGCCCAAGTGCAACAAATGCAACTACCACCACAATGGCCCCTGCCATGAAATGCAGTGCTCTAACTGCCGCAGGAGAGGACACACAGTCCGTTTCTGTAAATTTTCGGCACAACCGATCACCCAAGTCCCCGGCTCTGGCGCGAGCCCGACCTGCTACGGATGTGGCGAAGCAGGCCACTATAAGAGGGACTGCCCTAAAGCGAAGAATGCTGGAGGAGCAGGGAGGGTACTAGCAATAGGCCACGGGGAAGCAGTTGCTGACCCGACAGTGGTGACCGGTACGTTCCTCCTCGATAACTCCTATGCATGCATTCTGTTCAATAGTGGTGCGGAGCGAAGCTTCGTAAACCATAAAGTTGCTCGCATGCTTAAGCAACAACCACACACACTTAAGGAACAATTCGCAGTAGAAATGGCTAATGGAAAAACTGAAAGTATGAATAGCATATACTTAGGTTGTACCCTAACTCTAGATAACCATTCATTCCCAATCGACCTCATGCCGGTCTCAATAAAAAGCTTCGACGTTATCATTGGCATGGACTGGTTAAGTCTTCATCGCGCCGACATCATGTGCTACGAGAAAGCAGTCCGTCTAAACCTTCCGTCTAACGAAACTCTTATCGTCTACGGCGACAAACCCGGTGCGAGTCTTCGTATTATATCAAGTATTCAAGTACAGAAGTATCTGCGTAAGGAATACCATGCATTCCTTGCTCACGTCGTCGATACGAGCCTCGAAATGAAAGAACTAAAGAACATCCCAGTAGTGAGCGACTTCCCCGAAATTTTCCCAGAAGAGCTACCTGGATTACCTCCGCAACGACAGGTCGAGTTCAGAATCGACTTAGTCCCAGGAGCTACCCCAGTAGCCAAGTCGCCCTACCGTTTAGCACCAGCTGAGATGTAGGAACTCTCTGGTCAACTTAACGAACTGCTCAGCAAGGGCTTTATAAGACCAAGTTTCTCACCTTAGGGAGCACCGATCTTGTTCGTTAAGAAGAAAGACGGATCATTCCGTATGTGTATCGACTACAGAGAACTCAACAAACTGACGGTCAAGAATCGTTACCCTCTGCCTCGCATAGACGATCTTTTTGACCAACTGCAAGGGGCGAACTATTTTTCCAAAATTGATCTGTGATCCGAATATCACCAGTTACGAGTACTAGAGGAGGATGTGTCGAAGACAGCCTTCCGAACTCATTACGGATACTACGAGTTCGTGGTGATGCCATTCGGATTGACCAATGCGCCTGCAGTCTTCATGGATCTGATGAATAGAGTATGCCGACCTTACTTGGATCAGTTTGTCATCGTTTTCATTAATGACATCCTGATCTACTCCCGAAGTAAGGAAGAGCATGGCGATCACCTGCGACAAGTTCTAGGGACATTACGAGGGGAGAAACTTTATGCGAAGTTCTCGAAATGTGAATTTTGGATCCGAAGAGTCGAATTCTTAAGACACGTGGTAAGCGAAGAGGGAATCCACATGGACCCATCCAAAATTAAAGCCATTGAGAATTGGTCAGCACCAAAGACGCCTATAGAAATTCATCAATTTCTAGGCCTCGCTGGCTACTACCGCAGGTTCTTACAGAACTTCTCCTGAATAGCGAAACCCCTTACAACCTTGAACTAGAAAGGCGTGGCCTTTGACTGGGAAGAGAAACAAGAGAGAGCGTTCCAAACGCTCAAGCGAGCCTTGTGCACCGTGCCAATACTATCCCTCCCCGAAGGGATAGAAGACTTCGTAGTCTATTGCGATGCATCGAATCAAGGGCTCGGGTGTGTTCTAATGCAGCGAGGTAAGGTCATCGCCTACGCCTCCATACAGTTGAAGACACACAAAGTTAACTACACGACCACTAGGAGCAGTGGTGTTTGCTCTGAAGATCTGGAGACATTACTTGTACGGAACGAAAAGCACTATTTTTACCGACCACAAGAGTTTACAACACATATTCGATCAGAAAGAGCTCAACACGAGACAACGATGGTGGGTCGAGCTACTCAGTGAATACGAATGCGATATTCGTTATCATCCGGGTAAAGCCAACGTAGTAGCAGACGCCCTAAGTCGGAAGGAATATTCTAGTCGCAGTGTCAAGTCATTGTCAATAACCATCCATTCAAACTTGTCTAAGCAAATTCAGGCAGCCCAACTGGAAGCCATGAAACCTTAAAATGTGACGAGTGAATCCCTTAGAGGAATAGACAAAAATTTAGAAGCCAGGGGTGACGGAGCCTTATTTTTCATGAATCGGATCTGGACACCGAAACATGGTGGTTTCCGAGACTTGGTCATGACCGAGGCGCACAACACTCGGTATTCCGTCCACCCAGGTTCAGATAAGATGTATCTGGATCTTAAAAAGCTATGCTGGTGGCCTAATATGAAAGCAGATATTGCTACCTTCGTAAGTAAATGCCTTACTTGCGCAAAGGTTAAGGTCGAGTACCAAAAGCCCTCCGGTTTACTGCAACAACCAGAGATTCCAGAATGGAAGTGGGAGCGGATCACTATGGATTTCATAACCAAGTTGCCCAATACAACGGGTGGACTTGATACCATATGGGTCATCGTCGATAGATTGACCAAGTCTGCACACTTCCTGCCTATCAAAGAAACTGACAAGATGGAGAAACTTACGAGAACATACATTGGGGAAATCGTACAGTTACATGGTGTACCTATGTCCGTTATCTTCGATAGAGATAGTAGGTTCACCTCAAGATTCTGGCAATCACTACAACATCCCTAGGAACAAGGCTGGACATGAGCACAGCCTACCACCCATAGACCGACAGACAGAGTGAGAGGACCATCCAAACACTGGAAGATATGTTGCGAGCCTGTGTGATTGACTTTGGAAAGGCATGGGATACTCATTTACCCCTTTTCGAGTTTTCCTATAATAACAGTTATCACACGAGCATCAAGGCTACTCCATTTGAAGCCCTCTACGGCCGAAAGTTCATATCCCCTTTGTGTTGGGCTGAGGTGGGTGATACCCAATTAGCCAGGGGGCAAGCTTCCGACATTACTCTCACCGGTCCGGAGATCATTCGGGAAACGACAGAGAAAATCGTTCAGATTCGTGAACGATTGAAAGCCTCTAGAGACCGACAGAAGAGCTACGTTGATAAGCGAAGAAAACCTTTGGAATTTCAGGTGGGAGACCGATTCCTTCTCAAACTCTCACCCTGGAAAGGCTTGATACGCTTCGGAAAGCGTGGGAAGCTTAATCCGAGGTACATAGGGCCTTTCGAGATTCTTGCAAGAGTCGGCCTCGTAGCTTACAAACTCGACCTACTCGATGCACTTCGTAAAGTACATTCTACATTCCATGTATCTAACTTGAAAAAGTGTCTGTCCGACGAGACTCTTGTAATCCCACTCGACGAGATCGAGATCAATGAGAGCCTCAACTTCGTGGAAGAACCGATAGAGATCATGGACCGTGAGGTCAAGCAGACGAAGCAAAGTCGTATCCCTATCGTGAAGGTTCGCTAGAACGCCAAGCGAGGACCGGAATTCACTTGGGAACGCGAGGATTAGATGAAACTGAAATACCCTCATCTTTTCGCTTAATTGTTTGTAACTTCTTATTTGCATAAATTCTAATTTCGGGACGAAATTCCTTCTAACGGGGGGATGACGTGACAACCTGAAATTTCCATTTTGTACGAACATTATCTATTCAATAGAAGCTAGACCAGTTTCTATGAATTTCAGACTTTTCCGAATAAGTTTGTGTACATTAGGGTTTACGTTTAACGAGATATCAGGAGAGTGGATGCTCATGGGTTTGTGAAACTTGAGTATTTCAAAACTTCATTATGTTAGAGTCCAATTCCGGAATAAAAATATTTTCTGCCAAAAATATTTCAGGACTATAAATAGATTTCTGAACTAAATTCATTCATTATTCATATTTCCAACTAGAGAAAAGCCATTTTCTCTTTCACGGATCTTCGTATTTTCATCCCAAATCGTGAGTACACTTCTCTAGTTGTGTTATAATGCTTGTTTTATGCTTAATAACATAGATTACATGTCAAATATACGAGATTCGGGAGTTTACCTCCCAAAAACGTTCTTGGGGAGTAAACTCCAAAATGAGGCTTAAAGGCCATCTAGTCCCATTTCCTTGTTAGGTAACTAGCTTAGGATAATATGTATGTACATTTGAGACTAGAAAACAATCAAAAACACATAGCTTAGGGTGTTCACGGCCCAAGAACTTCTTGGACCGTGAACTGCAAATTCAAGGGCCATAATGTGCCCTAATCACTCCTAAGGCTTTAGACATTAATACCCATTTACTCCTAGCTAATTTGTGGACTTAAAAACATCAAAAGCACCCCTTAAAGGGAGTTTACGGCCAAGGAAATACTCTTAGGCCGTAAACACCAAATAAGGGCAACAAAGTGTGCCTAGGGTCCTCTTTAGCCTTAAGCAAATACCTAGAAAATATCCTACTTGTGCTTAGGACTTGAAAGAATAAAAACACCCATCCCATGAGAGTTTACGGCCATAAACTCTAAGGGATTTGGCCTTGGGGCCGTAAACTCCTCAAAGGAGTATTTCTATGCCCTAAACTACCCAAAGGATTAAACAACCAAGCAAGGCATATTCTTGAAATCAAATAGCACTTCAAAACACCAATTACCACCAAGACTGGAGTTCACGGCCGTAAACTCAAGGGTTTACGACCGTAAACTCCTTGTGTGGGGTTTATGGAGGAGTAAACACTTATATAAGGCCCTTTGGTATATTAAACCCATTTAGCCTTGTCCCATAACAACTTAGATGCAACCATTAGGACCTATAACACTTATACAAAGTGTTTACATGTTCCTGAGTGTCCCAAATTATTTCATTAAGTTATTATTTGGCTAATTAGTTATATATCTGCTCATTATATGATAACTAGGCTCGTGCGTGTGAACAAGTCTCCGTTGCCACCTAGCACAGTATCCGATACTTCAATCCAATCCACTCACCGCAAGTGAGTTCATACCCCTTTAATTAACCTTTGAAATACTTTTAAATGTTTTAAATACTTTTATGGGGGGGGAATACAAGTTGAATACTTATAGTTATTACATCAATCACATGTGATTAATAACTAGAAAACCAATGTTTTTATTACTGTTCAAACTGTTTATCAAACTGTTTTACTTCAAACTGCTTTACAAACTCTTTTACTTATCAAATACTTTTATTTAAACTTTGTTTTACTTCTTATAAATTGCATGCCCATATATGTATAGATATATAAGCAATGTTTAAAGGGCTTAGGAAGGCCATCCGCCCTATTTCCTTTTTCTCGATTTGGATGTGGTCTGGTGGGATTTCGGGTAACCGTCCGAAGGTCGTTTCAATATTAATTATATATCAAATGTACATATATAGACATAAAAGTACTTCCATATTCATGCGTACTAGTCACATCACTAGTAAGTTACCATCGGGGTAACACAGGATCATACTACTACAATTTCTAGATCAATGAGTCAGTTCATTCATGAGTCTATACTTCTTACTATGAGGACATATACATTACATTACTATGAGAACATATACAACTATACTAGGAAGAGAACATATACAACGATACTAGAACAAGTAACATTACATTACATATACATGAATACGTTAACAATTGTGATCCACTGTATCGGAGCATGCCTTAAATGTCATGGCCCGAGTTGTAGCCAGAATTCTCTTGGAGGGAGAGCGTGAGTTTGCATATAGATCTATACTGGATTGACTATCCTACACCTTTCTGCTAGCTACAGCCGGACCTGCAGGTCTGCGGGTGCCAAACGTCATTCCGTTATTACGACCATTCGTATGTCGTTGTTACCAGTCGATAGTATGGTGCAATTTATCACATGATACCTTAATATAAATCTGGTTTAAGGTAGTTAGTACAGCAGTAGTTCATATAATACAACACTACAGTACGACAATAATTTACCCATTACATATATTTAGTGATTATTTCACTTAAACATTAATGTACAAACTATCTTTTGTTAAATGATAGTTACACTTGGGAAATTACACACTTTTACAACAAACGAGCATACAAAACAGTTAAGCCTTGGTAGAAGGCTATTTTAATAGAAAATATAGGTTTTTCTGAGAGATTCAAACTTTTACAAACACTTACAAACATTTACTTACATTTTACAAACTTACACTTGAGACATGTTCAAACGTTTTTTATAACAAACATCGACACTAAAATACTTATGAACTCACCAGCTTAATGCTAATAAACTCTTTCAAAATAACTTGTATTCTCAGGTCATCAGTAGACAGGTACCGAGGCCAGCTTTTGAGAAGATGGAGCGCATCCAAGACTCATCTTATTATTTTGATTTACATTCTATTTTTGGTGTCTAAAACTGTACAGAACACGCTTGTATTAAAATTATATATTTAATGCAATGGATGATGTTGTTTGCTTATTTACATTTACTGTGTTGTGATACTTTACATGACGTCCTCCGCCCCAGAAGGTTTCCGCCGTTCTTGGTTTTGGGGTGTGACATTCATAAGGTAGCTAGTTGACATTACTGGGAATCTTTCAGTAGTTGAGGATTGGGTGAGTTCGGTAACCTAGGAAAGCCTAGGATACGTTTCAGTGGCTTAGTAGTGAGGTTCAGTAAGACTTGGGTGTACCGGTTTGAGGAAGTGACTTGGAGGATTCGGTAGGATTATTGAGGAAAATATGCATAGGTGTGGAAGGTAGTATTGGGCCCATACTACTAAAAGCACAGAATCCTTACTCGAATCGGTGAGAGTCTTGGAGAATCTGAGAAGCTTCGGGGAGAAGTTTGTAACCCGGTTTGGGGACAGAGGATGTTCCAGTGTTGCAGCTTGGCCATTGGCAAGTGAGCTAGCAAGCATGACAGGGTGTCACACCCTGAAGGATATGACTTCCAAGAGTTTGTAGATGCGAGATTGGTTTGGAGTGCCCTGGGAAGATAGGGTCGTGCCAGGTGAGTATAGTAGAGGGTCCCGGGAAGAGACCCATGTCCTCTGATGTCACACCCCCAAACCAAGGATGGCGGAAACGTCCAGGGGTGGAGGACTTCATGTATAGTATCACAACAACGAGTATAATAGTGCTCAAAGTAAATACAATCATCATAAATATAATTGAAAAGGTTACACCAATGTATATGTTTACATGTTTCAAATCAATTACATTATGATGACAAAATGAACTGTTTGACGATTCAACGTCCCATCCTCAAAATGTTGTTGGTTTTTCCTGTTTCACTAATTTCCTGAGAATACAAGTTGTTTGAAAAAGTGTCAACACAAAGGTTGGTGAGTTCATAAGTTTTTGAGATAAAGAGTTTGGAAAACCGATCTTTGTAATGAGTTGTGTGTTACCAAGAAAAATCCAATATTTTCCTTATAGAAGTTATGTGGTCCTAAATGCCGGGACCGAGAATGAACAAGTATTTCTCATACTCAAAGATATAAAAGTGGTTTTAAATTGGCGTAAAACCCCTTTCTGATTTGAGAAAAATCCCGTAATGAATGGTGTGTAGTCTTAAATACCAAGGCTAAAAATATACTATAATATCTGTAATTATTGATATAAAAAGTGATTTTAAATCGACATAAAACCCCTTTTGATTTATGAAAATCCCCGTAAACTTTATGTGTTGTTAACTCCCTATGCGAGCCGCTATAACCATACTATGACTGAATGAACTTGCCACGACGTTTCTCAGGCGTCGCGAAACTGAAATGACACTTGTCACAACAGACCTGCCGGTCTAGCCGTTGCATGCAACTCAGGTGTGGGGTGTCTAACCCAATATAGATCTATACACAACTATCACGTTCTCCCTACAAGAGACTCTGGTTATAACTACCAGGAATTTAGATCCAGCACACGGACGTACGGGAAAAGAATGTCTCACAATTTAAGTTAACAAGTCTACGTGTGGTGTGCGTGAGTGTGAAACCTTTTTCTGTGGGAATAAAACCTTCCAAAATGTGTTTGATGTGTTAATGAAAACATAAACCATACCTATTATAATTTACCAAAACGTTTAAATGTAATAGTTATAACTTTGTTTATTATGGTTAACTACTGTATTTATGAATGTAAAAACCCTTTTGTTTACCGATATGTATATGTACTTTTTACTAAAGTGAAGCAACATGCATTATAACAACAAATTAATTACTACACTTTTGTAGGTAAAAATCCATTTGTTTTCTGATGTATGACTATATAATAAGTTAAAATGTCATCTATTTGTAAGAACATATTTTCACATAAAGATATACACCTTGCTCAACATGATACAAGGTGAAATGAAATTGATAGCATTTTTCTGTTGTTAATATTTTCATTTACCGTTCTTAGAAAATTTATAGAAAAATCATCAAAGGTCCAAATCAGAATCCGTAAATTCTGAGAGTTTGGGAAATGAGTCTAGTTTGTTCATAATTTTTATTATGAATTTTAGTGACTTCCAACTTGTGTGAAAAAGTCCATAATCACAGACTGGTCCGGATTGATGTTTGAAACGATAGGCAGTTTTGTAAAAATCACCATAAATTGTAGAAAAATCGTATGGAGATGTGCAAGTAGTCATTTTAAATCCAAGAACTTGAAATATTTGCACCTAATACAGTTTTGAAAACTAAAATTCTTAAGTTGTCCAAAACAGTCCGTGAGTGGAGTCCAACTTTTCTGATGAAGGCTGTTAGAAAAGTTTAGTTATGTTCTTGGTGTTTTAGCTTGTATCCCCACCTTAAAACTTAAGAAAACATGAAAATACAGGGGTATGAACTCACCTTATGTGATTTCAGTAGATGGATAATAGAGAAAAGAAGTGTTCAACTCAAGAACACTTTGGGAGATTGCTTGAAGATTCGAAGATCTAACACCAATATGATGGAGTTTGTGTAAGATATGTATGATTTGAGAAGAAGGAAGTGAAATAATCATATGGAGGATGTTAATACTTACCAAAGTTAGAAGAAAAGCTTGGAGTATAGCCTTGAATCTCAAATTTTAGAGAGAGAAAATGAGAGAAAATGAAGTTTGTTCTTGATGGAAGAATGAGAGGAAATGAAAGAAATGTGAGGAGAGAGGAGGGTTTTCTAACACTTGACCAAGTGTGTGGCTGAAAAATGGTGGGAAAAGTACCATTAAATGACTATGTATGGGCTGATATTTAATAGTGACATGGAGTGGGTATGGGATTGGTTGCTTGTGTCATAGAATAAAGAAAAGTCAACACTCAACCTTTATACCTCACCCACTCTTCATGGATAAGGTTTTATCCCCAAAACGTGATTAATTAATAAATATGGGGCCTTATATGTTAAAATAAAGTTTTGGGTGAAAATATCGCGTTAAAACAATTAAAAACGGGCCTAAAACGCAAAAGTAGTCGAAAACCGGGTGAAAAAGAGCTTCCTGCGAGGCCTCTCGGTCCTAGGCCGAGGTTCGGTTCGAAGGGACCTTCGGTTCCTGAGAGGGTTCGGTCCGAGATGGTGCATTTCGCTTCTGATGCCTTCGCTTCTGTCAAGTTCGCTTCTGACAAGTTCGCTTCTGATTCCTTCGCTTTTGATCCCTTGGCTTCTGACAAGTTCGCTTCTGATGCCTTTGCTTCTGACAAGCTCGGTTCCTAAGAGGGGTTTCGGATCCTGAAGAGGGTTCGGCTCCTTAAGCGGGGTTTCGGGTCCTTATGTCTATTTTATCCGTTTTTACCCCGTTTTAAGCGGTTTTTGACCTGGTTAAGGGTCGGGATGGCCCGAAAGACTACAAAAAGTTTAAGGAACTTTTGAGAGAGATTTGGGAGAGATTTCACATTCTTGGAGAGATTTCTCATATGGAGAGAGATTTGAAAGAGATTCCTCATTCTTGGAGAGATTTGGGAGAGATTTGACATACGTGGAGAGATTTGGGAGAGATTTCACATATGGAGAGATATTTGGGAGAGATTTGACATACGTGGAGAGATTTGACATACTCGGAGAGATTTGGGAGAGATTTGACATACTTGGAGAGATTTCTCATATGGAGAGAGATTTGGGAGAGATTCCTCATTCTTTGAGAGATCTGGGAGAGATTTGACATATGTGGAGAGATTTCTCATACGGAGAGAGATTTGGGAGAGATTTGACATACGTGGAGAGATTTGAGAGAGATTCTAGATAAAGAGAGATAGAGTGAAAACGATTGAGAGAGGTTTCGTGTGTGACATTTGTGAGTGTTTGGCTCCGCAACGCAAGGTCCGTAAGTCCCGTTAAGCCATGTTCAAGGACCTTACACACTCCCGATGAGTATGCAACATTGTTTTATCGGTTTGGTTCGTTACTTACCACAGTTTTAGGTTAAAGGAATCTAGATGTACGGACTTTTCGATCGATGATTTCTCATTAGCATAGCGAGTTGTATAGCAATTACCTAACGTAAGCCCTAGTACACAAAGGTTAATTAAGTTGACTGGTTTGACTTGTTGACTTTATTTGACTTTGACTTGACCAGAAATTGACAGCTGTCACATTATCCCCCTATTAGAGGGAATTTCGTCCCGAAATTAGCACTTTGACCGGGACTTCATGAATTTGGAGAAAAGATGGGGAAAGCTTTTCGTAGTACAAGAAATTGGTATGGCGGGGACCAATCCGCCTGATATTAAATGACGCCTTGGAATTTCTTATTGTAACTTGAGCTAAGTCAAATTAAAGGAGTTATTGTTTTGAAAAGATATTGTATTCTATGTGTGCCTTTATTCTCCTCGCTACAAAGTGGAGACTCTCGTTCATTTCGATTTCGCCAAGTGGTAATTGGGCACACCCACGTTTTACCGAAGTTAATCACCCAAGCTATTAACATGTCGCCCAAGTTTTGAACAATCACTTTTTTTCTGTTCGTTGGTTTGCTGTTTGTAGGCCATGCTCAAGTCTAACCTAGTTCCCCACAAGGGTCGCCCTGTGGTCGCATAATCTCTTTGATGTACGTTTTAGTCGATTCCTCCTTCCTGTTGGTTTCTTTGATTAGTAGGGAGTGTGCGTTTTCGGCCAGTCTGTCGACGGTTACCCAAATGGTCCATTGCCTTGGGTAGCTTGGTTATGAAGCCCATGGTTAGCCGCTCCCACATCCTTTCAGGTATCACTGGTTGTTGTAGGAGACGCGAAGGCTTCCTTTATTCTCTCTTGACATTGGCACAAGTCCGATACTTGCCCACATGTGTAACGATGTCTGCTTTCCTATTCGCCCACTAAGGGTACTTTTTGAGGTCCGAACACATTTTGTCCGAGCCTGGATGAAGGGGAGTAGGGAGTTTTCGTGTGCTTCATTTGTGACATTATTTTCTGAATCCATTAACCTCGGTGTCCAGATCCGGTTCATGGGATAACATACCCCGCCGTCCGTGCCCTCTAGGTTCTTATGATCGGTGAAGATTGTATGCTTCGTGTCGTAGAGATGGTGCCTCTAGACCTCTAGGGCGAACACTACTGCTGCTAGTTCGACGTCATGCATTATCTAGCCGACCTCGTATGTCTTAGTTGTCTTAAGTCATAGGTAATAACTTTTCCTCAGAGCGCTGCATTGGGTCTGTTGTAGTGTTCCTCGATTGCTTAGCTTGGTAGGAAGCATGAGGGTTTGGTTTACGCGACTAGACTTATTCGGATGGTAGTACGTTAACTCGTCCTCCTGGACAACTTTGGCCCGAAGTTCATGGCAAGACTTGTACCTGGTCCATCTATCATTAACTTGCACATATAGGTCGTATGTACTTAAGGTTGGCAAGACAGTTGGATGGGTGACTCTGCCCCAAGTCCACAACCAGACATGGAACCAGAAATAGGGCGGAAGCACACATCCAATGTCCATAGAATCTTAATTATATATTATCCTTGCCTATACACGTAGTAGTGGTAGACTAACCGTGTCCGTCCCAAGCTTTTGTGCTTGAACCTTGTCTGCTGTATACGTGACATTCCCGAAGGGTCTCCTGGAATTACTTGTGATAAGGTTTCGGGAAGTATAACACTGTGCGTGTTTTGGGGTTTCACGGTGAGAAATGACCTGGAGGTCCGTGTTGGATGTGTTTATGGGAGACAAAGGTTTCGATATTCGGTGGGTTAGGTGAAGGGTCCTTTTGTAGTCGTTAAACCGGGAAGATGAGGACTATACCAATAGAAATTGAATGGTGACAATAGTATTTCTTTAGGTAAAACATGTGTTAGGTTGTATTTGAAAAAAGTGCTCATTAGAGTGATAGAGTATCTTGTGTTTCTTTTCATTGTGTTCCGTTTTGTTCGATAATATTATTACTGTAGATTATCTATACCATAGTGTCTAGTACTGGTAGTGGGTGTGTTTCGATAGCTAGTAATGATACTTGATATCATGATCCCTGACAGGTCTCCCTATGATCGAGCGGTATATGAACGTTGTATGTAATTTGATGTTGGTGAAATTGTCGGGGGGCGGCCCCACTCAATTCCTACCACTAGACATGGAATAGGAGTCAGGATGGAATTATTTGTTTCAAGACTTTAGTATTTTGATTATAATTAACCCCGATGTACGTACAAAATCATCACAACTTACATGTAATGATCCTAGGGTCATATATGAGTGTCTTTAGTTTGATTTGAACGATAGAGTATTTTAATTACTTTTTAGAAGGACGGTGATTTTAACAAGCATACCAAATTCATTACAAACATATGGTACTTAAACGTTTTTGTCGTTGGAAACATTACAAAAGCCCTAATATGGTTCCCTTGATGCTCCTGTTGGTCTGTTCATCACACTCCTCCGTCATTCCGCTTAGTTGGACAGTCTCTTTTGAAGTGTCCTATTTCGCCACAAAGGAAGCACACTGGACTTACATTGGTGTTGGGGGTTGAAGCGATGTGCTGAGTCGGGGCCATACAGAAACCGACGGTATGCCCTTTCATGTTGCAATTGTTACGGTGTAAAATCCGGCAAGCTCCATTATGATGGAAGCCACACTTGATACACCTTGGGAGAGATCCCTTATATGGTCTGGCCGGCACTTGGGTGACAGACCTTGTGGCTAGTGTCGAAGCATGTGTCGTGACTGCTGTTGTAATGGCAGGTGCAGCTACGAATTGCTTTCTTCCAGCGAATTTTTGAGGTAGGATACACTTCTTTTCTTCCCAAAACTTTCGCTTCTTGTTCGTAGGTCTGTGGCCTGAGGTGCCTTCGTTGGTAGACATTCGTTGGTGTTCTTGTTTGTTACCACAATCTGTATTGTCGGTACCGCTTCCATCTCTGCTGGCGTTGTTAGCATTGAGTTGCGCCATGACGGCTGTCATGGCTGCCGTGACTTCAGCCTGAAAAGTAGCAGAGTCTATCTGCAGGGTTGGCATCTTGCTAGTTGGTTGGTTGCCTCGTGGTGACGACAAAGCTCTGTTTCACGATGAAAAATGACTTCGTGAGTGGAAATAATTATCTCAAGTGCATCCTTACGATTTATATTCACATATATAAATTCTTGCACATTACTGTACTATTCCTAGTGTTTCTGCTAACGTTCCTAAGACGGATTTATGGTAGTGGGTATAAGTATGTTTCGTGCGGGCGTTAAGCTTTACTCATCTTAGGATCATGTTTGACAAAACACACTTAGCTGAGGAGTTTTGATGGGATCCGGTGCATTAATGCTGGTATGATAGCACCCTATAGGTCTACGAAGAAGGCACCTCTCAACCAAGGTGTTTTAAGGTGTGACGGAAATGAGATTTTAGGATGACTATACGTCGCGAGTTTTCTAATTAAGTTTATCTTAGTTCATTTTGTAACGCATTTCAATTGTTTTATGGTGTTCTGAAAACAATTCATAACGAGGGTCTTTATATAATAAACTCATGTATTTTAGTAGTTCTGTATCCAAGTGAAACCTTGAAATTTGATCCAAGCTAGGACTTTTTTACGACCATTTGATGTATTCTTAGTGGTATGATTAAGACTTAATAGACCTTTGAGTCTGATAGATATGCCGTAAACCGATTTTGTTAATATGATTCTAGTAATTATGGTTTCAGTGAAAATTTTGACCTCGATGCAGGTCTGTCTCACCTTCATGAAAGGAAAAGTTCTGATAGCAACTAGATCTCTCGATTAGTATGACCGCTTAAATCGCAGTGTCATGCTTACGCCTAGAATAGAGTAGCACCAACGCATGCTCATGAACCTAATTTACAAGGTCTTGTAATCGGTATGAACTCTACTCACGACGATCTGTCCCTTGCGATGCCTGAGGCAAAGTCGATGCACCATGCAGCTCTGCCAATCGATGCTTAGCTGCAATCCTCCTCTCTTTAGATGTCGTGTGTCTATCCTGTTACTCTCTTGCCTCTGACCGAGCTGTGATAAGGTTCTAAAAAGAATGTTGGCCTCTGAAATAGTATTCTATCTCCGAGTCTCGGGTACGTGAGACAGTAGGGTCTGTAGTAGCGCGCAGTTTCCGAACTCGGGTTGTATTCTACCTGTTTTAATCCCGGATGTTCGTGATCTGCCGGGTCTTCTCCGGGAGGGATCTGTCAGTCGGTCCCCCTTGGTTAAGGTCATAGCATCCTCGTTGGTCTCCACATGGTGGTTGTTGTCATTGTTGTCGACTTCAACCCTCGATCACAACGGGGCATGCGTTCGATGTAGCCGAAATGGTTTGCGGGAACCCTGGCTATGCATGGAGGGTTGATTACCTCCAGTTCCTCTTCTTATTATTCTCATAACCATCTACCATTTCTCTGGTTGGGAAAGTAAGAAAGTAAGGGTCGTTCAGTAAGTAGGATCTTGCTATGTTGTATGTGTGAGAATAGGAGTAAGAAGATAATTATTGGACGAACTATCTAGATAATTATTAGATGATCTGTATCAGTTATATCAATACTTGTGTAGTGTATACCAGTTATATGAAATCAAGGCAGGATAGTCATTCGAATAGGTGACTCTAACTCCAAATCCATAATCCAGCGAGAACAGGAAGTAAAGCAACGGTCATAGATTCTGAGTCTATAATGCCTAAATTTCATATAACCCTAGCGTACCCACTTAACAACTATTGACCTACTTGATAGAGACCTGTTTAGTTCTCATGTAAGTACTTATAGTAACACAAAATACTCCCATAGTATTTTAAACTCATGTTATGTTCTAATGTTCTCATTGTGGTAGTGTTGGTAAATTTGTATACTTGTTGCCATATCACAACCATTCTTGGGCATGTGCTAATCACTCATCGGACCAGCATAGTTAATCAGGCTATGTCGCTCCCAAGACTGACCATACATCCCCGAGCTTACCTGTGATATTCAACAACCATTACTTTTGTTTTGTTCTAGAATGATGTTGACCTTAGTATGTATGCATGCATGTATACTTTTAACAAGAAACTATTTATTTCTAAAAGTAGAGTTATTTGGAAAATGTTAAATCAGAGACTTTAGTCCCAATGCATTTATAGTTTGTATATCTTATGTGGTTCGATATACTTAGTTCACTATAAACAATGCTTTGATACCAATCTGTCACACCCCCAAACCAAGGATGGCGGAAACGTCCGGGGGTGGAGGACTTCATGTATAGTATCACAACAACGAGTATAATAGTGCTCAAAGTAAATACAACCATAATAAATATAATTGAAAAGGTTACACCAATGTATATGTTTACATGTTTCAAATCAATTACATTATGATGACAAAATGAACTGTTTGACGATTCAACGTCCCATCCTCAAAATGCTGTTGGTTTTTCCTGTTTCACTGATTTCATGAGAATACAAGTTGTTTGAAAAAGTGTCAACACAAAGGTTGGTGAGTTCATAAGTTTTTGAGATAAAGAGTTTGGAAAACCGATCTTTGTAATGAGTTGTGTGTTACCAAGAAAAATCCAATATTTTCCATATAGAAGTTATGTGGTCCTAAATGTCGGGACCGAGAATGAACAAGTATTTTTCATACTTAAAGATATAAAAGTGGTTTTAAATTGGCGTAAAACCCCTTTCTGATTTGAGAAAAATCCCGTAATGAATGGTGTGTAGTCTTAAATACCAAGGCTAAAAATATACTATAATATCTGTAATTATTGATATAAAAAGTGATTTTAAATCGACATAAAACCCCTTTTGATTTATGAAAATCCCCGTAAACTTTATGTGTTGTTAACTCCCTATGCGAGCCGCTATAACCATACTATGACTGAATGAACTTGCCACGACGTTTCTCAGGCGTCGCGAAACTGAAATGACACTTGTCACAACAGACCTGCCGGTCTAGCCGTTGCATGCAGCTCAGGTGTGGGGTGTCTAACCCAATATAGATCTATACACAACTATCACGTTCTCCCTACAAGAGACTCTGGTTATAACTACCAGGAATTTAGATCCAGCACACGGACGTACGGGAAAAGAATGTCTCACAATTTAAGTTAACAAGTCTACGTGTGGTGTGCGTGAGTGTGAAACCTTTTTCTGTGGGAATAAAACCTTCCAAAATGTGTTTGATGTGTTAATGAAAACATAAACCATACCTATTATAATTTACCAAAACGTTTAAATGTAATAGTTATAACTTTGTTTATTATGGTTAACTACTGTATTTATGAATGTAAAAACCCTTTTGTTTACCGATATGTATATGTACTTTTTACTAAAGTGAAGCAACATGCATTATAACAACAAATTAATTACTACACTTTTGTAGGTAAAAATTTATTTATATTCTGATGTATGACTATATACTAAGTCAAAATGTCATCTATTTGTAAGAACATATTTTCACATAAAGATATACACCTTGCTCAACATGATACAAGGTGAAATGAAATTGATAGCATTTTTCTATTGTTAATATTTTCATTTACCGTTCTTAGAAAATTTATATAAAAATCATCAAAGGTCCAAATCAGAATCCGTAAATTCTGAGAGTTTGGGAAATGAGTCTAGTTTGTTCATAATTTTTATTATGAATTTTAGTGACTTCCAACTTGTGTGAAAAAGTCCATAATCACAGACTGGTCCGGATTGATGTTTGAAACGATAGGCAGTTTTGTAAAAATCACCATAAATTGTAGAAAAATCGTATGGAGATGTGCAAGTAGTCATTTTAAATCCAAGAGCTTGAAATATTTGCACCTAATACAGTTTTGAAAACTAAAATTCTTAAGTTGTCCAAAACAGTCCGTGAGTGGAGTCCAACTTTTCTAATGAAGGCTGTTAGAAAAGTTTAGTTATGTTCTTGGTGTTTTAACGTGTATCCCCCCCCCCCCTTAAAACTTAAGAAAAAAATGAAAATACAGGGGTATGAACTCACCTTATGTGATTTCAGTAGATGGATGATGGATAAAAGAAGTGTTTAACAAAAGAGCACTTTGGGAGATTGCTTGAAGATTCGAAGATCTAACACAAATATAATGGAGTTTGTGTAAGATATCTATGATTTGAGTAGAAGGAAGTGAAATAATCATATGGAGGATGTTAATACTTATCAAAGGTAGAAGAAAAGCTTGGAGTATAGCCTTGAATATCAAATTTTAGCTAGAGAAAATGAGAGAAAATGAAGTTTGTTCTTGATGGAAGAATGAGAGGAAATGAAAGAAATGTGAGGAGAGAGGAGGGTTTTCTAACAGCAGAAAAATGGTGGGACAAGTACTATTAAATGACTAGATATGGGCTAATGCTAAATAGTGACATGGAGTGGGTATGGGAGTGGTTGCTTGTGTCATAAAATAAAGAAAAGTCAACACTCAACCTTTATACCTCACCCACTCTTTATGGATAAGGTTTTATCCCCAAAACGTGATTAATTAATAAATATGGGGTATTATATGTTAAAATAAAGTTTTGGGTGAAAATCCCGCGTTAAAACAATTAAAAACGGGCCTAAAACGCAAAAGTAGTCGAAAACCGGGTGAAAAAGAGCTTCCTGCGAGGCTTAAATCGCAGTGTCGTGCTTACGCCTAGAATAGAGTAGCACCAATGCATGCTCATGAACCTAATTTGCAAGGTCGATGCACCTTGTAGCTCTACTCACGACGATCCATCCCTTGCGATGCCTGAGGCAAAGTCGATGCACCTTGTAGCTCTGCCAATCGATGCTTGGCTGCAATCCTCCTCTCTTTAGATGTCGTGTGTCTATCATGTTACTCTCTTGCCTCTTCCTGAGTTGTGATAAGGTTCTAAAAAGTATGTTGGCCTCTGAAGTAATAGTCTATCTCCGAGTGTCGGGTACGTGAGATAGTAGGGTCTGTAGTAGCGCGCATTTTTTGAACTCGGATTGTAGTCTACCTGTTTTAATCCCCGATGTTCGCGATCTCCCGGGTCTTCGCTTGGAGGGATCTTTCAATCGGTCCCCCATGGTTGAGGTCATATCATCCTCGTTGGTCTCCACATGGTGGTTGCTGTCGTTGTTGTCAACTTCAACCCTCGATCACGGTTGCCCAACGGGGCACAGGTTCGATGTGGTCGAAACTGTTGGGTTTTGGTATAATACAACATCCTATGATGCACATACAACCCTAAATACCTTGGATCTATGTTTTCACTAATTATACATGCAAATGGTTTCCAAGGCATTAAACCGATAACTAACATGCATTTGACATAAACCATATAATATACTAGTTAGGGAAACATACCTTTTATGTGGCTTGAAGTCTTGATGTATTTGGCCTTAAGAGCTTAGCACCAATAGTATGAAATGCCTCAAATGGAATCACAACACACCTAGGACAAAGGTGGCTCTTGAGAGAGAATTCCATGTACCAAAACACCTCCATATTTCTCTAAGAAAAGAAGTGGTGATTTTGGCTATGGAGTAACCTATTTATATGTAGGATTCCAAGGGTCATGGGTATAACCCATAATCCATACCCATGGGTTTTATGATCCATGGTTCATGTGGCCCAACTCTTTATGTATCCATACATAAACTTGGTCCAACATGGGTCATAAGCCCAACACATATAAATATAACTAATTATCATAATTAGTCCCCATAGATTTAATTAGTCCCTTTTGATCACTAAATTAATTCCAAATTAATTCTTGATCGATACTAATTAAAACATATGATTTCATATTAATATATTATAACTTATAATATATTAATAAACCATAAATAACATTCTCTCAAAAGTCCATCCTAACAAATTGTCCTGATGATATGCAACCCAAATGGACCATGCTACTCTCGGGTCAAGTACATACCAATAATAGTTATGGGCTTAGACATCTAATCCAATAGTCTCCCACTTGGATAAGTCTAAAACTATTATTGCAAGTACGACTTCATAACCCAACTAGCAATCGTAGCTCTTAAAGTCGCTGTCGAACTCTGAACAAATCAATGACGCGTCCATTAGATAAGGGATCATATATTCCTCCATTCTAGATATCATATGGACTAAGACATGGATTATAATCATTCTCTCTGTCCATTTGTTGTTTCCCGATTTCCGATTTATGACGACTAACTAATTGAACAAATCAAATCAGTCCTGGCCCGGCCGAGCACTTCCATTTGTCATCATCAAATCATCGAGGGGCCCATATATATCGCTTTTATCCCGAAGGTAAAAGGAATGGATAAACTTCGACTCATATGGCTTGTTCTACTACTTGTTGAATCATACACAAAGGCACGTTTTATAACATCGAGTTACCAATGCGTTTTCGTGCAATCAATGTATAACCAACTCATAGTAACAACTCATATCTCTAGGTTTGAAGAATATAAGATATTATCGTCTCATGATCACTCGTGATAAAATCCATGAAGTGATTCCAATGAGCGATGCTTGAATCCAATACTAAGAACTTATTGTTGGAATAGTGTCTAAGGCTGCAACTATATTAGGCAAGTATTTGACCCGGTTGTGCATGGTCCTTTTGGGTTGCCTTCACCATAGCAACTTGATAGGATGATTTATTAAGAGAGAGTAAATATTATTAATATATTAAGAGAATAATATAAAGAATAATATATTGTTATTTGATTCATATAAGTCATAGAATTAATTGGAATTAATTTGGTGACTTAAGGAGATTAATTAAATAAAATGGTATAAACTGACAATTGTTTGATAGTTAAACTTTAGACTGTAAATCCATATAGATATATAATGGACGGATTCTAGAAGCTTGGATAGCTTCAAAATCATCCAAGGGGATATCTATGGAAAGGATTTGGATAGCCTTAAGATAAGATTATCTAATTAGGGTTTAGGTTGTAACCCTTAAGGAGTCTACAAGTATAAATAGACCCTATGGCTAAGGGAAATCGGACTTCATCTAAAGCAAGAGAACCCTGGCAGATTTCCTCCCCTCTCCTCTCTCCCAAATCATCCTCCTTTCTATTTGGTGTTTGTAAGCCATTAGAGGAGTGACAATTGTGACTCTACAAGCTCCAAGACAACAAGAACAACAAGGAAATCAAAGGTATGAATCTAGATCTGTTTCAATATTTTTATTACACCTAATTAGTCATTATAAGTCTTGAATTCAAAGCATGTTTAATTAGAAAGCCTAGATCCAAGCATTAGGGTTTTGCATGCGCACATAGGAAAGTTCTTATGGCTAAAACCCATCAGTGGTATCAGAGCCTAGCTTGGTTTTCATTAAATTGTTGCTTAATTGTATGAAACTAAACTGCAAAATTCGATTTTTGTGTTTCTGAGTCATGGACTCGGCGAGTTCCAAAGTGGACTCGACGAGTTGGCCTGACTCGGCGAGTCCCTTTGTGCACTCGGCGAGTCCAAGCATCAGGAATGGCCAGATTCGGGATTTCTTCATGATTATCTTATGGAAACTTACCTTAATCATATTAGATCAACCCTAATCCGATTTTTTGATATATATGGCTATTATCTTGATCTAATTAAAGATATTTATCAACTAATAAAATATTTAATTTCCTTATATGATAATTAATTAATTATTTAGATTATTTTGGTAATTATCTTGAAAAGAAATCTTGAATAAAATCAAATATAGATAATTAGGATATTAATTGTTAATTGGAATTAGTTGTTATTTGGTCCTCCATGTTTTAAATGTTTAAAACTTGCCCTCAAGTTTTGAAATTTATATTTTGTGATTAAAAGTTTTAATTTAGACAATTTAAATTTCAAACCCTAGATTTTAAAAGGTTTAAAATACAACCATATACTAATATGATATTACTAGAATAATATATATATATATATATATATATATATATATATATATATATATATATATATATGTATAACTAAATGATAGTCTTACCGTTAGTAGGCCTCATTCACGAAGCCGATCTATAAGGTGGGTATAAGGTTGCGGCCTATAAAATGGCGCTTAATGGGTGTACACTCACACCCACCGCTTGCTTGATTGGTGGAGGGTCGTTAGCCGAATGGGTAGGATAGGGCAACCTCATCCTCTCATTAAAAGTATAATAAGTAATACAAAGTAACTACACATATTTTAAAATTTCCCAATCTTAGTTACTTTAGGAAAAGTGAATTGATGCAATCCCATGAAATTACACCCTGCATCCTTGCTAAGAAGTTAGTGGAGCGTGTGTGGTTTACCGTCACACTAATTGGTTCTAAGCAAAGGTGGAAAAGGGTGATTAATTGTTTATCATAGTTCGATGGAGTGTGTGTGGTTTACCGGCACATCGAATAGGTGATCGTTACAATGAAGGCACCATGTGAATTTGCATGATAATTCACACCCGCTTTGTGATCCTTGGTATCCCAGTCACAAACAAGAGGGGCATATCGAGATTTAAACATGCCATTGAATAGTTTCAATGAATCTTATCCGAACCTAGGAATTCTCAAAACATTTAGGACTAATAGTTAGGTTTTGTGGTGGAGAATTAGTGAATCGTCATTCACTTACCTTCAATTTATTTGCATGTTAGATTACGGCATCCCTTTTCTAGTATGTAAATGTTATTGTTGGATCCTAGCCCTAATTTTTCTTATTGGGTGATAATTAGGGATTCTTATTCTAATCTATCTTTGTCCTTTCTATTTGTAGATGTCAAACGCAAACAACGTTGCTGCTAGTTCTTTCACGTTGATGAGCCTTTGCCAAAAGGTCACCTTCGATGGAACGAACTTTAGCGAATGGATAAGATACATTCGCACCATTGCTCGCTATGAGGATAAGGAGTATGTCCTCGATGAGAAGCTCGAGAAGATCAACCCTGAAATTGCTACTCCGGCTGAATCACCGCTTTTGAAACTCATGAGCGAGATGCAACGAAGGTACATTGCATCATGATTGCCACCATGAACTATGAATTCCAAAAGTCCTACGAGGACATGTACCCGTACGAGATGCATCAAGAATTATTGGAGAGATACCACCAAAACGCGAGACAAGAGCGTTATGAGATTTTCACCAACATGATTTCCGCTAAGATGGGTCATGGAGAATCTCTTACCGTGCACCTGCAAAAGATGCAGAGGTATGTCAACCGCCTTCACAAGTTAAATGTTGACTTTGGGGAAGACTTGGCGATCGACATGGTGCTTCACTCTTTGCCTCCGATGTACAATCAATTTAGGATGACCTACCACATGAACAAAGAGGAGGTCATCCTAAGCAAACTCCAAGGTCTCTTGAGGGTCGCTGAGAGCAACTTCAAAGACAAGTCTGTTGCACCAACTCCCAATCCACCTGCTGCTCCTGTCTTGGCTATTGGTCAAGGAAAGGGAAAGAAGAGGAAGGCTTCGTCTAAGAACTATCGCAAGGTTAAAGCCCGAGATGGTGCCTCTTCTAGTGGGACCAAAGTTGATCCCGCTAAACCCTGCCCTAACCCGAAGGAGGCAAAGTGCCACCACTGCCACAAGATAGGACATTGGAAGAGAAGCTGCCTAGAGTACCTGCAAGCCATCAAGGAAGGAAAGATCAAGCCATCTTTCGCAGGTATATACACAATTAAATCTAACAATTCTAATCATGCTATTTCTTGGGTTCTTGATACCGGTTGTGGTTACCACATTTGTTCTAATGTGCAGGGACTAAGAAGAAGTAGGGATGTGGAGCAAGGAAGAATCAATCTAATCATGGGGAACAGAAGATCGTCGCCTGTGACCAAGATTGGAGTGTATTCTTTAGTGCTTAGGAATAATTTATGTTTAGATTTGAACAATTGTTGCTATTCGCCAGAAATGGCTAGAAACATCATTTCATTTCATGGTTTATATAGACAAGGTTTTAGATTTTCTTTTAACAATGAGAATGGTTCTATTTTGGCTTATCTAAATGGTGTATTTTACTTTGAAGCTATACCATGTAATGGAATTTATGAAACTGTTATGATTGTTGATAACTTAGGAAATTATGTTTTAAATATAGATTCTTCCACTAGTATGGATAAAGCATCCTTGTGGCATTGTCGCCTTGGACATGTCAACAAGAAACGCATAGCCCAACTCCAAAAGGATGGAGTGTTAGAGTCATTCGACCTTAGGGAAGATGACACATGCGAGTCTTGTTTACTTGGAAAGATGACCAAGTCACCCTTCACGAGTACGTGTGAAAGGGGTGAGGGTCTATTGGACCTAATACATACCGATGTATGTGGACCGTTTAGATCAACCACGAAGGATGGGAACCGCTTCTACGTGACCTTTACTGATGATTATAGCAGATATGGGTATATCTATTTAATCAAGCAAAAGTCAGAAACTTTTGAAAAGTTCAAAGAGTTCAAGAATGAAGTGGAGAATCAATTGGGCAGGAAAATCAAGATGCTTCGATCCGATCGAGGAGGAGAGTACCTAAGTCTTGAATTCCACGATTATCTCAAGGAGTGTGGAATAGTTTCGCAATTGACACCTCCTAGGACACCACAGTTGAATGGTGTGGCAGAAAGGCGTAATCGAACCTTATTGGATATGGTTCGCTCTATGATGAGTCATGCTTCACTACCTATCTCTTTTTGGGGGTATGCCTTAGAGACTGCCGCCCATATCCTTAACCGAGTCCCTACTAAGAAGGTTTCCAAAACACCTCATGAGATGTGGACAGGGAAAGCTCCCTCGTTGGCACATATCAAGGTTTGGGGTTGCGAGGCTTTCGTAAGACGAGATACTCACGACAAGCTCGAACCTCGAAGTGAGCGATGTATTTTCATCGGCTACCCGCAGACATCCTTTGGATATCTCTTCTATAGACCAAAGGACAATGTTGTCTTTGTTGCGAGGAGAGGAGTTTTCCGAGAGCGAGAACTCATAGGCCAAGGAGATAGTGGGAGGCAAATCGAGCTTGAAGAGATTCAAGAGTCGATGGATGAAGGAACCTCTACCGCTGGCACTCAACCCGAGGAGGAAACTCCGGTTGAACCGATTGACGAGTCCTTACCTCTTAGACGTTCCGATAGAGTTAGAGTTCATCCCCAGTTTTATGGTTTTCATATTACTACCGAAGGGGACACGTATATTAGTGATGGTACACTAATAAATCTTGATGAACCTAATAGATATAAGGAAGCCATGGCAGGCCCGGAGTCTGCGAAATAGAAAGAGGCAATGGATAGCGAGATCCAATCCATGCATGATAACCAAGTTTGGAATTTGGTTGATTATGTGCCCGGACGTAAGACCGTTGGGTGCAAATGGATCTTCAAGAAGAAGACCGACGTGGATGGAAACGTACACACATATAAAGCGCGATTGGTTGCGAAGGGCTTTACTCAAACTCCCGGAGTTGACTATGATTAGACCTTCTCACCAGTTGCGAAAATTAAATCTATTAGAGTGATGCTAGCGATTGCCGCATTTCATGATTATGAGATTTGGCAAATGGATGTCAAGACCGCTTTCCTTAACGGAAAGTTGGTTGAGGATGTTTACATGGCTCAGCCAGAGGGGTTTGTGGATCCGAAGCATCCGAATAGAGTGTGTAAGCTTGAGAAGACCATTTATGGACTTAAGCAAGCGTCTCGCAGATGGAATCTTTGCTTCGATGAGAAAGTCAAAGAGTTTGGATTTATACGAAGCGATGACGAATCATGTGTATATGTCAAAGCCAGTGGGAGTATAGTAAGCTTCCTCGTTCTATATGTCGATGACATATTACTCATAGGAAACGACATCCTGACTCTGCAGGAGGTTAAGTCCTGGCTTGGGAAGTGCTTCGCTATGAAGGACCTCGGAGAGGCTTCTTACATTTTGGGAATAAGGATAGTAAGAGAAAGAAGTAAGAGACTAATTGGACTTAGTCAGAATACTTACTTGGATAAAGTACTAAAACGATTTAGTACGGAAAACTCGAAGAAGGGAGAATTACCGATACAAAGTAATGCCAAGTTGAGTAAGACTCAAAGTCCGAGTACCGAAGCTGAAATAGCAGAAATGAGCCGAGTACCATATGCTTCCGCAGTTGGCTCAATCATGTACGCTATGACTTGTACTCGCCCTGATGTAGCCTTCGCTTTGAGCATGGTTAGCAGATATCAAGGGAACCCTGGCAGAGCACATTGGATTTCCGTGAAGAATATCCTTACGTACCTTCGGAGGACGAAGGAATGGTTTTTAGTCCTCGGAGGGAGTGATGACTTAAAGGTGCGAGGGTATAGTGACGCCAATTTTCAGACCGACAGGGACAACTATCGTTCGCAGTCGGGCTGGGTCTTTACCCTAAATGGAGGAGCAGTGACATGGAAGAGTTCCAAGCAGGAAACCGTAGCTGATTCAACGTGCGAATCAGAGTACATTGCAGCGAGCGAAGCGTCGAAGGAGGCAATATGGCTGAAGAACTTCATCGGTGATCTTGGAGTTGTACCTTGCATAAAGGAGCCCATGGAGATTTTCTGTGATAACGAAGGAGCGGTTGCCTTGACCAAGGAACCGAGGGATCATGGTAGATCAAGACATATCAACAGAAAATATCACTTCATTAGACATCGTGTAGAAGAAGGACAACTCGTAGTGAATAGGATATTATCGGAAGATAACCCAGCAGATCCGCTTACGAAGGGACTGAGTAGGGTTAAGCACATGCAACATGCTAGGAGTATTGGGCTGAAGGATGATATTAGCATAGATTAGATAGTATTAGAAACGTGTAATAGATAAACGTAATTAACATTTGATGATTAAATAAAGGAGTTTTATTTATGAGTAATGTTACTGTCTTATGTTAATTGTTTAACTATTGTTTCACTTTGCATGTTTTGACTTCCAGAATAATTGAGTTTGTTAGGAATAATCGAATTATTCAAATTGTCCACAATCGTTCATATGTTGGAAGTAGATATGAATGAAGATTGTCATGAATTGGTGTGTAGATTGTCTAAATGGTGTTAGACATAGCAAAGGGTTGCTGCAACGTTCATGAGTGCTTATGAACTAGTTTTGAGCATTGGAACAAACCCGCGCTTGCTGGAATCACCTTATGGAATATGATATAAAAGGTTGATCACAAGACGATAATATCATATAGTCTTAAAACCTAGATATATGGTTTGTTATTTGTTAATTGATTGTACATTGATAATGCAAAAACGCATTAGCAACTCGGTGTTATAAAACACATTGTTGTGTATAGTTGGTTAATGAATAAGTAAATGCATATAAGTCGAAGTTTATCTGTAACTTTTATCTAAGAAGGTAGAAGCGATATCTCGGCCGCTCGATGATTTGATTTGACTTATGTGCCGGGCCCGGTCAGAACTGAATTGATGTGTTCGATTAAGTTCTATGTCGAATAAATCAGAGATCGAGAAACCTAAATGTTTGACTAACCATTCCATAGGATTGTCAGCATGATATCTAACAGAGGACTGTACGATCCCTTATCTAAAGGACAAGATTGATTAGATCAGAGTTTGACAGCGTCTTTGAGAGCTACGATTGCAAACCGAATTGTACTTGTGCATATAGTTTCTAGACTTATCCAAGTGGGAGACCGTTGGAATAGTGTCTAAGGCTGCAACTATATTAGGCATGTATTTGACCCGGTTGTGCATGGTCCTTTTGGGTTGCCTTCACCATAGCAACTTGATAGGATGATTTATTAAGAGAGAGTAAATATTATTAATATATTATGAGAATAATATATTGTTATTTGATTAATATAAGTCATAGAATTAATTGGAATTAATTTGGTGACTTAAAGAGATTAATTAAATAAAAGGGTATAAACTGTCAATTGTTTGATAGTTAAACTTTAGACTGTAAATCCATATAGATATATAATGGACAGATTCTAGAAGGTTGGATAGCTTCAAAATCGTCCAAGGGGATATCTATGGAAAGGATTTGGATAGCCTTAAGAGAAGATTATCTAATTAGGGTTTAGGTTGTAACCCTTAAGGATTCTACAAGTATAAATAGACCCTATGGCTAAGGGAAATCGGACTTCATCTAAAGCAAGAGAACCCTGGCCGATTTCCTCCCCTCTCCTCTCTCCCAAATCATCCTCCTTGCTATTTGGTGTTTGTAAGCCATTAGAGGAGTGACAATTGTGACTCTACAAGCTCCAAGACAACAAGAACAACAAGGAATTCAAAGGTATGATTCTAGATCTGTTTCAATATTTTTATTACACCTAATTAGTCATTAGAAGTCTTGGATTCAAAGCATGTTTAAATAGAAAGCCTAGATCCAAGCATTAGGGTTTTGCATGCGCACATAGGAAAGTTCTTATGGCTAAAACCCATCACTTATGAGCACTCATGAGTGTTGTAGCATCACCTTGTCCAACATCTTAGACCTCTACAAACCCAACCCATGACAGTCTTGATTCATATCTACTTCCAACATATGACCGACTGTGGATGGTTTGAATAACTTAGTCAATCAGAACAATGACCTAGTTATTCTGGAAGTCAAAACATGCAAAGTGAAACATAATAATAATCGAATCCAATATTGTCTCAGAACTTATGAATATAAATAAAACACCTTTTATTTATCACCATATGATTACACATTATTCATTGTATACTGTTTCAGCTATCAACTTTATTCTTGAATTAAAACACTAGTTGTCCCATGCTCCAAGCATGTACACTATGTTTTTCTAAACACTAGTCATGCCACACACCAAGTATGCATACTATGTTTGTCTATGATCTTTACTTTGTGAAATAGATCAACTGAACATAACTCCAATGATTCTCACTTCACAGTCCCAAATTCATGCCATTTACTGAAATCTGTTAGATTCTAAACATATATGCATTGATCCTCTTGTAATGATTATGCACAAATTCACAAAGACTTGGCAACAATCATTACAGAGTATTCCAAAGGAGATCAACTCCTTGGAAACATCCTTCTTGCATTAAGTTTCCTAATCATACAGATTGAATACTTTCTAACTTTTAAGCATTTCCATATTCCATTTTGACTATCACTTCTGAACAAGAGTTGCCTCCTTACAGATTATATCAATATGGTCCTTCTAGAATTAATACTTTTCTTCCAAATGTCCTTGAGCAACCAATCTTTGGTAAACCTTAGATTGTCCTCAATAATTGCTTAATCATTTTAGTCATATCAATTTCTAGACCTTTTTCCCTTCTTCATGCCCCAGGCATTTGGAAAAACTTAGAAAGAGTGAATATAGCACATGTAATCGATCCTATATCTGAAGCATATGGGACACGATTCATGATGTCTCACATAAAGACTAAACCAGTCTTTTGCTATAATATTTCCATTTCTATTTGCCAAGTTCTCATAATTCAGATTATGAAAAGGGATGTTCTAATCATAATCGAATTTTAGAATGCAAATAATGAACCCATATATAAAATTTCCTTATGTTGAGCCATCCCAACATGAAATTCATATATATTCTTGACTAAATACGATTAAGACCTCAATCTAAGCTTTTAGATTTGAGATGAAGTATAATTTCCTCTCCTTTAATTATAGCAAAACAACTTTTTCAACCCCTGCAACCTCACGAATTGAAACTTTTGTTTTCTATAATTAACATTGCTAACTTGCAATACTTATCATAATTATCATTCTCCCACTAACATGATGATTATTAGCATAACACTTATGCTCCCACTAGCTTTGACATGTACCTAGAAATCAACTGAACTTCTAGAAATCAATACTTTATTGACTTTCTTACCAAAGTTCAGATTTCTGATACTAGATTGCCTTAATAAGACTTTATCAATATCATACACCTCTCTTAGATAGCTCACATGTGTGTCTAAACAATTATGAAGAGGGATGTCGTAATCATAATGTTTAGACCTTTTGTCATTCCCACAATTTCTATCTACTCAAAATCTACTTAGTGAAAGAGTTTCCTTACCATCATTTTCATGAATCGAAGAGAAAACTTATGACACTTAGATTTAATGGTGTATGTGTTCTTATACATGTGAATTGTCAAAACCATAGTCACAAGACAAGGATAATGACAAATCCAAACTCATATGGATTGAGCTTGTGCAATCTTAACTTCTTGCCACCTAGCAGCTGAAGGGCATACCATTGCTTCCAAGTAGTTATGCAAACAATTGAGAGCATGTAGAACTCAAATGTATAGCCAAATTAACTGGAATGGGCACAGAAATGTCAGCACGATAGGTTATAAACCTCTACTTGTGTGCTAGCGATGAAATATAGGTTTTATTCTTGATTACTTCTTGAAACCTTTTTCAGGATCTTTTAGACTCCCACTGTCTCCTTGACCTATACGACTTTCTTGCCAAATATTCAAGAGATAGTGTGGATTCTAATCAAGACAGACACTTAACACAATTAGCCTTAGTTGGTCTTTGTTTTATCCAAAACATCACAACTTACCAATTTCAAATGTACAAGAGTAGAAAACTTTTACTCTTACATTTGACAAGTGTTTTAAACCTTCTTTAAGACATGTCACTCAAGTTACAATCTTAGAGTATAACTCTATGAATTGTTTTGGAATGAAGTATGAATCATCTTCTTGATTTAACCACTTCAACAATTCATAACTCCTCTTCTTAACTATCAGAATGTACTTAGAGGATGAATTGTGATAAGGTCTCAAAATCATTAAGATGACCTTAAAACATGATACTAAAGTACTCTCCCATCTTTTCAGATTTGAGAAACTTTTATCCTTCTGCCTAATTTGATTCTTCTTATTCGTTCTGTCATACATTGAAAATTTTCCAATGTTTCAAAATTATACTTAAGCTTGTAAGTATAATCATATTTACTAAAACTTAGTAAATCATGATGAATAGTCTTATCCATCTTTTGTGGTGGACTTTGACAAGTGCACAAGAAAAGTGTACTTGATCCCTTAGTCCTTCTCTTGACTCACACATCCATGTAAACAAGTAGTTAGTCTTCATTTTTCCAATGCTCGAAAGTTCTCATTCATCATACTATACAACTTGCATGATTCCAAGTTTCGGTCTAATTGAAACCTGGGTGATGAGAATCTTTCCTTATTTGGTAAATTTAGACACTACCACAAATGAACGAATCAAATTCATATTTCCAAAATTGCTATAAACATACAAACATCAAGTTTTCATGAAAGTCATTGTAACGAGATAAAAATAAAGTAAAACAAACTTTTATTTATTTTAAAATGCGGAAAAAACTTTTTCCTTACAATGTAACTTGAAATGAAAACTATGTTATTACTTGTTTCCTAGCAATCTATCATAACTCCTAAGAGTAGCTCAAGAATCCAATCTTCAATCAAGCGATAGAAATCGATCTTCGCGATCAGATTCAACATACTCTTTCTTTAAGTTTCCTTCACTTTTCCTTTGATTCTTAAACATTAACATGTGACCCAGTCACATCTTGTAATAAGAATCTCATAATAGAAACTTAACCGAGTTAGATAGTGGACCTTACCTGAATTAGAGTCAAACTTATTGACTATACTAGCCTTATGATCTTTCAGGTAAAATTGACAGCTTTGCAACCAATGCCTTTTCCTTTTAGCAATAGGACCATATGGACCCTTAGGTAATAGTACATGGGACTATCTCAGACTTAGCCTTTCTCTTTACCATTTGGTCAACCGAGTTGACTATGGCCGATCCCTTTCCATTGGGAAGAGAATGCTTTTCTGGATATCCTGTGTCACTATTGTCCCTGTCCATAAAGTTTTGGGAAGTTGATCTCCTAATCAAATTTGCTTTACTATTACACTAAATCATTTCTGATTTAGCAGCACCAAGCAAATAGATAAGATCATTAAGGGTCTTGTCATAGTCTGTTTCATAGGAGTCCCAAGGAACTCACTATGTGACTTAGAAAGTGATTGAACCACTAACTTTCTTAAGACTTTGACACCCAACTCTCCCGGCTTGTCAGTATGTGACTTCATCTCCAAGATGTGATCACACCTAGACCTTGCCTTGCCAATAGGGCTTGAGTGACCTTGAGCTTGTGGGTTAGGGAGAATAATTGGAGGAGGTGGAGGAAGTGAAGTTCCAAGATATTTGGGAAGATCATAGATGTCTGAACTAGACATCTTTTGGGAGATATTCAAGATAGTTGATTTAAAGTCCTTAATATAACACCCAATATGAAATATTAAGGCTAGGACCCAACAAACTATTTTATAACTTGGAAGAGGGATGTCGTAATCCAAGCTATAGGATATTTGAAGGTAGGTGAATGACGATTCACCAATTTCCACCATCAAAAACGAAATAATTTATTAGGTTTTAATTAGATTTGAAACTCCTAGATCTTTTGAGATTCATTGAACTTTTCAATGGCATGTTTCAATCTCGAGTGTGCCCTTCAGGTTTTGTGACTAGGATGCCGAGGACCACATACGCTCCATCGATACTATGATAAACATTAAGTTACCCTTTTCCTACCTTGTTAAATACGAGTTAGTGTGCCGGTTAACCACACACGCTCCACTAACACTACTAGAAAAATAGCCTTTTACGACGCGCAACGCGTGTCGTAAAACGCTCAGAAGACGCGCAAATGCGTGTCAAGAAAGGCCCTTTCATAAAGAGAGACGACACGCTTTTGCGCGTCGTCTATTTACGACGCACATTTACGACGCACAATGATGACACGCATTTACGACGCGCAGTTATGACACGCAATGCGTATCAAGGAAGGCCCTGTCATAAAGGAAGACGTCGCGCATTTGTGTGTCGTAACCTTACGACGCGCGTGTTTATGACACGCAATGCGTATCCAGGAAGCCCTGTCAAGAAAGGACATGTCATAAATGAAGATGACACACATTTTTGCGTATCATAATTTCAAATGTTTAAAAAAATATTATTTATAGATTTACTAATTTTCAAATTAAATTTGCATTTAATGTCTCATAACAAAAAATAAAATACCATATATATATAATACATTGATATTAAGGGGATCTAACTGTACATTGTTATTAATTAATAGGTTTTCCCTAACTATATAACACAATACTACATTGCTATTAAGGGACACCTTCTGCAATGTAATGCTATACAAACTAAAAAGATATACACAAAGATGATAAACATCAAATTCCAACTAAGTAGAGTTGCATCTTGCCTTTCATAATTCTTTAAGACTAATGAACCCCTGCTCCGATAATTCTTGTTACCTGATCAAATAAAAGTCAAAAAATTAATATGCTAATATAATTATTAGAAGAATCAAACATGGAATGTTCGTTGCATATAATACCTCAGGTTAATAGACAATCCTTGATCCTATGAACTAGAGAGTATATCATCACAATTCCATCTAACACCACCCATGAGAACCTATAAAGCTACTCAACCAACATATCATGTCATGTAATGTCTTTTTTGTTAGTATATTTTTTGCCACATAATCTCGGTTTCATTTTATACTATCATCTGAATTTCCGACCGATGAGGGTAGTGATTCACTATAGCAGAGTCCACAACCTTCAAACATTAAGATTCTATACAATAATACATCAATGAACATTAGTCAAACATTCAAAGTTACAACAATTTAATGTTGGGACTAATTGAATAACAACAACACCCTGTCAAAGCTTACCTGAGTTTGTTCTGGTATAAGGAGGCTATCCTTTCCTTTATCCACTAAAGAATCTGCCAAAGAGACCTCTAAAAAAATTAAACTTGCATGAAAGAGATTATATATGTTGCCTAATAGAAGACCTAATATGCATAAACCAAATGCCAACTTCAAGTAAGTAAATAAAGAAAGCAAACTGGAGGAAGAGAAAACAAGAATTATGTAGATATGGCAGCTGGAAGCAACATATTCCAACAAGAAGTTCCGCCATCACTAACCTGAGCATAATAAGTTCAAATTAGTAAAAACAAAAAAACGGCTTATAATGCAGGTGTTAGAGCTTTAGCTACTATATCGGACCAAGAATACATTAAATTACATACTAAGTCTCATTTGAATAGAAATAGATGTAAGAACTATAAATATATACATGAGAATAGTGGAATTGAGACATATAAATTACATGAAGGGAAAGGCGATTGGATTGTAGATTGGAAGGAGGTGGGTACTCTATCAGATCTAGTGTCCGCATGAGCACATAAATTCAAGAGCAGTATTTAAAGCTGAGGTTTGTATATTGGATGGATAACAAAAGATAAAGAACAGAAGGATGAGAAGGTGTGAGTAGCAGTGGAAATCATGGGATATAACTATGGTTTGGGACCTTGATATTGAATGGTCTTTTAAGGGTTGTTTCTGGAAAGAGGCTTTCGCTCAATGATGAAGAAGGGATTCGATTTCAGAAAGTAGCAAGGAAACTCCTTCACTTATTTGCAGTAAAAAGGTTCCCCAATCAATATTAAAAAATAAAAATATTTAACTTGAGTGTAAAATCCTAATGCTTACTCATTAAATAGACCATGAACATCAAGATCATTTTCCTCTAATCATGTGTTGTGATTAGAGGAAAATACCCTTTGCATAATGGAAGAAAATGATGGAGGAAGAGCAGGAGCAGGAGAAGGAGCAACAGACAATACTAGCCCAAATAGGTTGATCATATGTTTGATGATCGTTTCTGTTTCACCTACAATAAAAAAACAATTTACAGACCCACATTTCACTTTGTTTCTCATAAAGTGGTAAAATTTTGTAAAAGAAAAAAGATATTGGGAATGGTAATAAGATTTGGACTTCCAACCATTGATCTAAGCCACAGGATTTTACTCTTACCCTCTTTTCCTCCACTATAATTACCACGAACTGCATATAAGTTTGTATTGAAACCTTTCCCTTCAATTTCTAGCTTCTCTATTTTAGGAATTCCTGAAAAAAAATAAAACTCCAAGAAACCTGTTTATATATTAATTGAAATTACAAAGTAACAAAAATGACAGATAAGAAGAGAAATAAGGTCAAGTCTAGAAGACAAGACCAAGGGAAACAGGGCAGTTTCAGAATATGCCGGTTCACTCGATCTTCCAAATGTATCTGTTACAATGAATTCACATCTGAAGAAATTACCAATGTTATCAAATCACAGCTTATATGGGCAAGAACATTATGGTTGTAATGGCTTAAAGGATTTGTTCTCTTCTGAACAAATGTACCTATCTTTTTTATTTTTTAATATAGTATGATAAAATAAGTATTTAATATTTGAAAATACGAAACACTGTAAGTTTTATAATGTAGAAGGATTAAAATCCTTACCAGTAACCGCAAGCATCTCAATTCTTGTAATCTCTTAAATGTAACATAATATTTAACAAATTTGCATTTTAAGAAAAGTATATAAAATAAATCTTGAAAAATACAAAATTAATACCTAGGAGAATTACATCAGTTGACTCTGACAACTTCAGCTCACCAACAACCGAATCGCTACGAACAGGTGCATACCTTCAAAATATAGAAAAAAATGTTTTTTTTTATATAGATGTATATGTATAGATATTATTAGTGAATTAAATAAAAAAGGTAGAGATATTAATTACCCGAATAATAAAAAAGCAATTGATGGGGGATAGAAGCTAAATTTGTGTTTGAGTTTGTGTTTGAGTTTGAGTTTTGGTCTCTTTATTTATCACTTCCTATATCATGATTCAATTTTTCATTGATTCCACCTTATATGATGAAAGAAGTAGAATTCTTTTGAGATTTCTTCATATAGTTTATTCCTTTAGTCCACATGTTTTCAAGATTCTCTGGTTGAAGAACTTCTGTCCTTCTTTGGGCTGCTGCTTCAAGAACACAGGCCCAATCAGAAGACCGTGTAGGCATGGACTCATCTTGGATGGGCCCACTAACCATGGTGGAAGATGGGTTTACAGTTATAGAAGATTCCTTTTGGATGTTAGGGGTAGATGGTGGTTTCTCTTACTTTTGACTAGAAGAAGACCCACTGTTTGACTTTGGACCTTTGTCATTTTTTGTAACAGAAGGTTGATTTTGGGGTTGAATAGTGACATTGGACTGATCATCAACCATTTCTTTCTCCCCCTTATTGTTAGCAAGACAAATACCCTCAATCAACTCATTAATACGCATATTGAAAAGTGTATAAATCAAAAGTTGAAAGTGTGGAGAACTAGAAATAGAAAGAGTATGATTCTTGAATACTCACTCGGGCCTTGCGAATCTCATTACATGTTCCATTATTAAGCATGTTAAAAGCTCTCGTGTAATGTATTGAACTAAAGGGCATTGAGCTTTTTGTGGTCTAAGAACTGCAGCCAAAAGTACTCCCATAATTTGCTTAACAAACCACAAGATAAGAACCATTAATGAAAGTATTCGCAAAACATCAATGAAGATTGTGATAATCTTCATCAGAACTCTCATCTTACACCTTATATTCACTCTGGGCAGATATTAAGGATGGATGAAGCTCCTTTGAAGCCATGAGATGGTGTATCAATCTTTCATCTCTTTCTTTAGAAAATAATTTTAACATGACCTCCCTCCCAAGAACTCCGTCAGCCCAAGCACCCAACCTACTCCAGTAAATTTGCTGGAATGCATATCCAACACGTTGCAATACCAAAAATAAAAAATAAAAAATTATGTAAGCAAAATAAGCATATAAAATAATATAGAAAATTAATTATATTCTTACGTTATATCAAGAGGAAATATATTAGGAGCCATTCGCATGGCAAGTTTATACGGTAGAATTGCAACTTCTATGTAAAACCAGATAAACATAAAAACAAAAAAAAAGGAACAGTTTTGTTGTAAACTTAATTTCTATCTTTTTTTTACATAATGAATCATCTGAAATTGAGAGAGAAACAACAAAGTTAAAACATTCATATTTTTTTATAAAATCAAACATTCATATAAATTGAGTTCATTCTTCTAAATTCTAACCCTTTCTAACATTATAATAGATCAAATCAAGAAGGCCCATCTTTCTCAATCCCAAAAGGTTCCTCTAAATGCCAAATCATTGATAAGGACTTTTCACAAACACTTAGCGTGCAAATTTAAAGGCCACATTTTGAAGCTGATCCATGAAACTAAAAATAGACATACATGTGTAGATTGTTAATGCTTCTGATGTTGAAACAGCTAGTTCCACTGCATCTGTGATGTCAACTCTATGAGATTTTGGGTTTATCCCATTTTACCCTTTTAAAATTCCAAAATTGCCCCTTTCAAAATTAAAGTTAACCCAGCAGCCATGGCAAGAATCAAACTCAGCAGCAACATTTTCAAAAGGAAAAAAAATATTTTGATCAACCGCAAACCAAACAAGAAGATTCCAGTATTGCCCTTTGTATATGACATAACAATGAACCCAATAGTCTTGACTAGGATCAAAATCAACAGTATGAAGAACAAGAAACCCTTCCATAAATTTGTCAATCATGGACCAATAACAAAAAAAAATTTGATCAAGCAGCCCCTGCTTCTAAAACCAAGGAGATTAGAAGAAAAAATATCAAAGAAGAGGCTACTGCGATAAAAAGGAACAGGGGTGCACCCAATTTTTTTTCCCAGTAATACCGAATTCTATCAAAATTAACAAGCTGACCAAAATGCCCCTGAATAAGTAACCACTATTTTCGAAAGCAATACAATCCATAATAGATAAGCAAAAATAAAATTAAAAGATTGTTGTAACCCACTGACCTCAAAAGAACCCAGGCAGCCACAAGAAAAATCTTATAATCCTCCATTTACCAAAAATGCCCATGACCGGTTTACACTTACGCCTTTAACCACCAACCAAGGACGCCAAACACACCAGGAGCTGAACCCAAGAACCCCAAGAACCTTAAGCTAATTACATGAGATATTTGACATGGGGAGCTCAATTTATTTATTAATCACCCACCAAAAACAGATAGGGATCAATTTTGAAAAAGATATAAGATAAAAGAAATGGAGATGTGGCCATGGAGGGTAACAGTTTTAGAGAGAGAGAGAGAGAGAGAGAGAGAGAGAGATGTTGCCATGAAAACTCTATTGACTAAAACAACTAATATCTAATTTTTATCACGAGAAAACTAGTAAGCTTCAGGATTTTTCAGAAATTATGGAGGAGTGAGGATAGGAGAACGAAAACATTAGGAAGAGAGAAAAAACAAAACATATCTTAGTCGAACTAGGGGGTGTAAATTTGAGCAATCGTTATAGTCTCTAACAAGGTCAGGTGCTAGGGTCTCCGACGAGGAGAAGTGAGAACGAGGTCACTGGAGGAGAGGTGACCAAAGAGGTTGTCGAATTAACGAGGCGAGGCGAGGCGAGGTGAATCTTCTATTGTTTCTACATCCGGCCTATGAATGATTTAATGTCTTCCCTTAATAGCTGGTGGCTGGTGTGTGATGGGTCAAATAGAGTTCTTGTATGCGAAAACCCTAAATAGATGTGAGATTGAAGAAGAAAAGCGTACGCGAGGGAAGTGTTTTTGAAACTCTTGATGAAAATCACGATCATATGTAAGTGGGAAATAAAAGCCCTAGTTGCTGGTTGCCATTTTGTGATCTTTAGGAATGAATGCGAGTTTTTAAGAAAAAAATTATAGAATGATTATATGAGTTGTCGAGGTTTATAGCAGAGATGGTATCGTGATTAGGGTTTGCAGAGAGAAAGGAAGAAGAGAACGATGGGAGATCTTGAAGCGGGGTATCCAAAATTTTAGAATTTTAAGAGGATTTCATTTCCCCCTTTTAAGAACGCGTGTTTTGAGTAAAAATCATAAAGCGACATTCACAGAGGACGCATATTTTAGATAAACTGCCCTCTGTGTTTTTAATTTTTTTACATGAGACACTAATTTAAGGGCACGCAACAATGCGCGACCTGAATCCTTGAATTTTTTGAAGAGATGACACTTTTTTAATATCACTCTCTTTTGCGTAACATAAATCAATGAGTTTCGTGGTTTGCGCGTCGTAAAAGGTTCTTTTTCTTCTAGTGTAACCGACTTAAACAAAGTGCAAAGTGTAATTTCATGGATTAGCGCCTTATTCACATTTTCCGAAGTAACTAAGATTGGGTATTTATAAAAGGTTTAGTTACTTAGTATTTATCATTAATACTTTTAATGAAGGGAGAATTATAGTCCTTGTCCTACCCGTTCGTCTAACGACCCTCCACCGGTCAAGGAAGCGGTGGGTGAGAGTGGACACCCATTAAAATGCCATTTTATAGGCAGTGACCTTATACCCCTTTATAGACCGGCTTCGTGAATACGGCCTACTAACAGTAAGATTGACTTTACTCTTATATTATATTATATATATATATATATATATATATATATATATATATATATATATATATATATATATATATATATATATATATATATATATTATTAACTTATAATATTATAAAATATAAGGGTTGAATTTTAACTTTTAAAATTCTAAGGTCTAGTTTGGAATTAAAGTTACATGGGGTGTAACTTTACAAATTCCAAAACTTGAGGACAAGTTTTGAAACCTTTCAAAACTCTTGGTTTTTTCATAACTTATGAGTTTAATTAAGGTTTAATGAAAAAAAATCAAGTTCCATAAATTGAGGACAAGTTATGAAAGACATTAAATCATTTAATGATGACATTAAAAATAGAGACTCTTCTATTTTCATAACCTATGAGACTTAATGACACTTTAAAAAGAAAAACTCTTCACTTTCCATAACTTGAGGACAAGTTATGGAGTTCATAAAAACCATTAAGATCAAATATTCCAATTAACACAATAATCAAATAATTTTTCTATGATCTAGATTAAACTCATAAGTAAAGATAATTCACATCAACAATTTTCAAGAAATTAGATAATCATATAAACTAATACAAATATTGAAACTTTGACAATTATCCTTTGAAGACTCTTGGACTTCATAACCTAAAGAGTTAATAAATGAGACATTTCACATCCATAACTTATGGAAGTTTCAAAACTCTTAAGATCATAACTTAAAAAAAAAACTTTTGAGTTCCAAAATTTTATGACAAAATTTGTAACTCCTTAAAACCACTTGGATCAAACTTTTAAAACAAATAAAATAATCATATCATTCTATCTTTTAATAAATTGACCTAATTCAACTCGTGTAGTAAAGTGACTCAAATTTTACAAATAATTAGTGTTTCATCAAATCAAGTAATTATCATAAAATTTGACAAACTTCATGTTTTTTTTTTCTTTTTTTTTCATCAACTTGAAAAAAATATATATATTTGCATCAAATATAGTAGAAAACAACCCATGGCTCTGATACCACTGTTGGGTTTTGGTATAATACAACATCCTATGGTGCACATACAACCCTAAATACCTTGGATCTATGTTTTCACTAATTATACATGCAAATGGTTTCCAAGGCATTAAACCGATAACTAACATGCATTTGACATAAACCATATAATATACTAGTTAGGGAAACATACCTTTTATGTGGCTTGAAGTCTTGATGTATTTGGCCTTAAGAGCTTAGCACCAATAGTATGAAATGCCTCAAATGGAATCACAACACACCTAGGACAAAGGTGGCTCTTGAGAGAGAATTCTATGTACCAAAACACCTCCATATTTCTCTAAGAAAAGAAGTGGTGATTTTGGCTATGGAGTAACCTATTTATATGTAGGATTCCAAGGGTCATGGGTATAACCCATAATCCATACCCATGGGTTTTATGATCCATGGTTCATGTGGCCCAACTCTTTATGTATCCATACATAAACTTGGTCCAACATGGGTCATAAGCCCAACACATATAAATATAACTAATTATCATAATTAGTCCCCATAGATTTAATTAGTCCCTTTTGATCACTACATTAATTCCAAATTAATTCTTGATCGATACTAATTAAAACATATGATTTCATATTAATATATTATAACTTATAATATATTAATAAACCATAAATAACCTTCTCTCAAAAGTCCATCCTAACAAATTGTCCTGATGATATGCAACCCAAATGGACCATGCTACTCTCGGGTCAAGTACATACCAATAATAGTTATGGGCTTAGACATCTAATCCAACAGAAACGGTTTGCGGGAACCCTGGCTATGCATGGAGGGTTGATTACCTCCGGTTCCGCTTCTTATTCTCCTCATAACCATCCACCATTTCTCTGGTTGGGAAAGTAAGGGTCGTCCAGTAAGTAGGATCTTGCTATGTTGTACGTGTGAGAATAGGAGTAAGAAGATAATTATTGGACGAACTATCTAGATAATTATTAGATGATCTATATCAGTTATATCAATACTTGTGTAGTGTATACCAGTTATATGAAATCTAGCGGAATTTAGATGACGACCACGGACTTTTCTAGACAGTCCAGTGGAACGCTAGCAGGCTCATAACCTGTAGGTGTTAATGAACTTGGGTGTTCATTCGCTGTATTCCATCCCCCTCATGGTTGCCTTATTTGACTTATATTGCTGAGGAACCCCCGAAGCATGTGTTGTCGCCCCGATGAAATATTCTTAGACTAGGTCCCTTATGTTAGTTGTCTTAGGGAGATAAAGTGAGAATAACGGGAATGGGTAATTGGGTTATTATTTGTTGGTGGGAATTAAATATAATTATTTAATGTGGGTTGAAAACCCTATATGCTCACCAGGCTCCCAAGCCTGACCCACTCAGTTTATTTGTATTACAGGAAGTGGCGCAAGGGCATAAGAAAGATGAAACATCAAGTTGTTTTGTTTACAAGTCTGTATATGTATATCTTTGTTGAATGACTTGTAATGTTATCGTTTATGCTTTATGGTCTGTATCGGAACATGACATCCCGAGTTTTGATTATATAATAAAAATACATTTCTTTTATGAAATGATTTGGTAAACATTGTTTTATCACGTTTTGTCTTTGGGAACAAATTCCGCAACTCTTTCAAATCAAAAGGATTTACTCTGAAATTATTTTAAAAGCATAAATGAAAATCGGTCTTTTCTGGCCAAGATTTTGGGGATGTCACAGTTGGTATCAGAGCATTAGTTTAAGCGAACTAGGAATTTGTAGGATTTCTAGACTTAAACTTAGAATGCTAAGTGAAATTTCGAGATGTGTGTCTGTGATATTTTAGACACGAGCACTAGTTTATTTTAGGAAACTTGCCTAAAATGCTTTATGTGCTAAATGTTATATGTTGCCATATATGATATTATTTGTTCGGATCTATGGTCTGTTGCCGACCGGATCTAGAAACTTTATGTGTGTAGGATTCTAAGCGTACGTCTACGATATTAGAACTAGCATGTAAACGTTTCGGAGTGATAAGGATGATTTGAATATCTATCGAGAATGAGGATCTAATTTCACCTTATTCGGTGTATAGATAAAAAATGGTGAGAACAAGAATGGAGTTGGAAATGCTGATGAAAACAGGAATCAACCACCAGTGATTGAGCAAATACCTATCGTAGCAGCAGCACTTGAGCCAATAACCATGGCTGGTTTGCAAATGATGATTCAAACAATGTTGGATCGTCAGATGGATGAAACTAGGCGGTTGCTTCAACAGAATCGTGAAGAACTGTCAATTCGTGTGGAAGAGCCCGAATTAAATGAAGGGCACTCGGAAGGTGGAAACTTCAGTGGGTCTGTTGGTCAGCCAACCCACCGATAGTTAGGAAAAACAACCATGATGGAATGGGATGCAAGTACAAGGACTTTCTAACTTGCAAACCATCGACCTTCAATGGAAAGGAGGATCCGATTGGAGTTATGGATTGGATCTCCGAAATGGAGTTAGCCTTCATGACTTGTGGCTGCAGAGGCAAGTTGCAGACTATCTATGCAGTGCGTCAATTCCGAGGTGGAGCCGTTCGTTGGTGGAACACTCTAGGGAAGACGTTAAGCCCTAATGAGCCACTACAATTGACATGGGCAGAATTCTTAGTGCAGTTCAAACGCAAGTTATGTTCCGCTCAAAATTTGTTGGAGTTGGAGAATAAGTTTTAGGCATTAACAAAAGGCAGCATGTCAGTTGATGAATACACTAATAACTTTACAGATAAGATGGAGTTTGCTTTGCGCATCGTTCCAGATGAGCTGACAAAGGTGGACCGATACGCAAAAGGACTCCCATGGGAGTACAAGGTGCCAGTACGTCAGGCACATACTCTAGAGGCAGCTATCTAGGCTGCCAAGTCTGTTTAGAACATGATTAAGGGGAGAACCACAAAAAGGTTGAGGTTGGTGAGAAGAGAAAGTTTGAGGGAACATCTGGTTCCGGTAAGAAAAGCAAATTTTTGAAATCTGATTCGAAAAAGTTTGGTGGAGGAAAAGGAGGAGAAGCGAAGTGGTGTGATAAGTGCAAGAAGAAGCACTTTGGGAAATGTAGCGAGGATGTAACCTGCTACAAGTGTGGAAAAATTGGGCATTTTGCCAATGAGTGCCCAAACAACAAAAGGATATGTTTTGGTTGTAATGAAGAGGGGCACATTTTGAAAGACTGTCCGAAGAAGAAGGAGGCAGCTAAGCCCAACATTCCACCAAAGCCGAAGGCGAGAGCCTTCCAGATGACACTTGAGGCTGCGAAAGATGAAGCTGATGTCGCTTCAGGTACCTTTCTTGTAAACGAATTACCTGCTCAAATTTTGTTTGATTCTGGAGCCAACTACTCCTTTATTTCACATGAGTTTGGTAGAAAACTAGCCTTGCCTGTTGATAGACTAGATAATGCTTTATTAGTCGAAGTTGCTAGTGGCAAGTTTGTACCTTTTAGCCAACGTATGAAAAACATCTTAATCGACCTTAATGGGAATAAGTTTCACGAGGAATTATTGCCTATCGAACTTAATGGTTTCGACATCGTGTTGGGAATGGATTGGCTTAGCGCCAATGATGCCGAAATTTTATGCAAGAAGAAGATAGTTAAAGAAAACCCGCCTGGGAAAGATTTGTTTATGGTGTATGGGGACAAACGCAGAGTAAATTCTGGAATCATTTCTCTAATGAAAGCCAGAAAGTGTTTGACCAAGAGGTGTACATCATGTTTAGCATTCGTGATCGATGCTAAGAAGGAAAAGAAGGTGATGCAGAGTATACCAGTGGTGTGTGATTATCCGGAAGTATTTCCCGAAGATCTTCCTGGATTACCGCCTGATCGACAAGTGGAATTCCATATTGACTTGTTACCAGGAACCACGCTAATAGCAAAAGCACCTTATCGATTAGCACCGACGGAGATGAAGATGCAACTTCAGGAGTTATTGGACAAAGGTTTCATTAGACCTAGTTCATCACCTTGGGGAGCTCCGGTGTTATTCGTGAAGAAGAAAGATGGAAGTATGAGAATGTGCATCGATTACAGAGAGCTGAACAAGGAAACAATAAAGAATAGATACCCGTTGCCAAGGATTGATGACCTGTTTGATCAATTGCTAGGTTCGAGCTATTTCTCGAAGATCAATCCAAGGTCAGGATATCATCAGCTAAAAGTAAGAGAGCAAGATATCGAGAAGACTGCATTCAGAACTAGATATGGACACTACGAGTTCTTGGTTATGTCATTTGGACTAACCAATGCTCCGACAGCATTCATGGATTTGACGAATAGGGTTTGCAATCCGTTCCTTGATAAGTCCGTGATAGTGTTCATAGACGACATTCTGATTTACTCGAAAAGCCAAGAGGAGCATGGCAGACACTTGCGAGAAGTGTTGGAAGTCTTGAAGAAGGAGAAGTTGTATGCAAAGTTCTCCAAATGTGACTTTTGGATTCGTGAAGTCCAATTCTTGGGTTACGTGGTCAACCAAGAAGGGATAATGGTTGATCCAGCAAAGATTGAAGCTGTGATGAAGTGGGAACAACCGAAAAGTCTCACGAAGATCCGAAGCTTTGTAGGATTAGCCGGATATTACCGAAGGTTTATCCAAGGCTTTTCTTCGATTGCTCCATTAACAACTTTGACCCACAAAGGAGCTACTTATGCTTGGAATGATAAGCATAAAGAAGCATTCGAGAAGCTAAAGAAGAAACTATGCGAGGCACCGATACTTTCTCTACCTGATGGAGTTGAAGACTTCGCTGTCTATAGCGATGCATTTGGGGTTGGATTGGGTTGTGTTTTGACCCAAAGAGAAAAGGTGACAGCATATGCGTCTTGACAGCTGAAGGAGCATGAAAAGAATTACCTGACTCGCTCTGAAAATATGGAGGCATTACCTCTATGGCACGAAGTGTAAACTTTTCACTGATCATAAGAGTCTCCAATATCACTTCAATCAGAAAGATTTAAATATGAGGCAACGACGCTGGCTAGAGTTACTCAAGGACTACGATTGTGAGATACTTTACCACCCTGGTAAAGCTAATGTTGTTGCTGATGCTCTCAGTCGGAAAGTCAATCTTGAAAGGAAGAGGCCAAGAGCGTTGAGAATTGAAGTTGTCTCGACAATTGTGGGAAGTATAAAGAAAGATCAAGAGGAAGCTTCTGAGAAGAATAACCGAAAGGAGGAACGTTTGGGAAAAACATTGGTGATTGATACAAACGGTCATGGACTGAAGGTGTTCCAAGGTCGGATTTGAGTACCTAAGTCCGGAGGGATAAGAGATCTTCTGATGGAAGAAGCTCACAAGACCATGTACTCAATTCATCCCAGTAGCACTAAAATGTATAGGGACCTGTGCGAGAGTCAAGACACAACATCAGAAACCATTTGGGATTTTAGAGCCTTTACCTGTGCCTATGGGTAAATGGGAAGACATTGCTATGGATTTTGTCACTAAACTACCCCGAACAAAGAATGGTCACGACATGATTTAGGTGGTCGTTGATCGATTCACTAAGAGTGCGCATTTCATAGCAGCCAAGGAGAAATGGTCTATGGATAAGCTTGCAAATTCTTATGTAAAGGAAATTGTGAGGCTTCACGGTGTTCTGTTAACGATTGTATCGGATCGTGATAGTCATTTCACCTCAAGGTTTTGGAAAAGTCTACAAGAGGAAATGCGTACTAAGTTATGTTTAAGTACAGCTTACCATCCGCAAACTGATGGTCAGAGTGAAAGAACAATACAAACACTTGAAGATATGCTGAGAGCATGTACCCTGGAATTCCTAGGTAATTGGGATGAACATTTACCTTTGGTAGAATTTTCCTACAATAATAGTTTCCACTCGAGCATAAAGATGGCACCTTATCAAGCTTTGTACGGACAGAAGTGTCGTACGCCGTCTTGTTGGCTTGAGGCTGGAGAAAAGCAGTTTATGGGTCCCGAGATGGTCCATCAAACCGCTGAAAAGTTGAAAGTAATTAGAGAAAGAATGTTAGCAGCTCAAGATCGTCAAAAGAGCTATGCTGACAAGAAGCGAAGACCGATGACTTTTGAAGTTGGAGATTCGGTTTTGCTTAAAGTCTCGCCGTGGAAGGGACTTATAAGATTTGGTAAAAGGGGAAAGTTGAGTCCAAGGTTTATTGGACCATTTAAAGTTCTTCAAAGGATTGGGAACCAAGCTTACAAGCTTGAACTACCAGAGGAACTGAATGGAATTCACAACACTTTTCATGTGTGTTATTTGAGGAAGTTCACGGGAGAAGTTCCTGATATAATTCCAATTTCTGAATTGAGAATTGATGAAAACAAGAGGTTAATTAAAGAACTAGAGGCAATTGTTGACCGAAAGACTAAGAAGCTTCGACGCAAGATGGTCGAATTAGTGCTTGTTCGTTGGAAACATTCGAATGGGCCAAATCTCACCTGGGAAACGGAGAGTGACATGTTGAGTCGCTATCCGCATTTGTTTGTTGATGTGTGATTCCGGGGACGGAATCATCCTAAGGGGGAGAGAATTGTAACGCCCGCGTTTCCAGGCTAGGCATTTTCGTTGATGTAATAGTCTAGGTTAACCTTTGTAACCCGTTTTGAAATAATAGAAGTATATTATTTGAGTATTATGTGTTTTGTGCTTAATTGCTTAATTATGTGATTTGATTAATTAAGAATAAAATGAGCATCAAAATTTAAGTGTAAAATAAACTTGATATCTTTGGATAATGTTGTAGTAGTTGAAACGAGGTTTCCGAATATATAAAGAACGCCCAAATCTGACTTCGTATGAGGAAGTTATGGTTTTTTGAAGTTTCGACTTAGCGGTATGCGGCCCGTAATACTCGCTTTGAGATCGATCGGTTTTTAGTCGAATCAATCTAAACGAGAATCGAAGATCTCGTTGTTGGTATCGAAGCGATGAAAAGTTAGGCGATAACGGACGTCAAACGAAGAAGTTATGAATTTATAACAAAGTTTTTCTGTCCCGGCCTACTAAAAATAATTAATAAAAATAAAGTCAAAATTAGCCGACGGAGTCTAAACGAAAGTTGTAGAGCGTAGTCTCGCCTACGCGTGGATATAAAGAACGTCAAAAACAGAGTTCGTATGAAGGAGATATGAATTTTCAAAATTTATTAAATAATTAATATTTAAAATTAATTATAAAATCCGGTATTATCCGAAGGGGAGTCATCAGACTCATCCGAAGTACGCCCAGCGTACAGCGAAGCGTGACGTCCCTCGCACTCGAGTTCTTCGGATGACGCATGCCATGACGATTCGGACGCGTACGCCCCACGTACTGCTGTACGCCCAGCGTACTCCGAGGCTCCAGCCTCCTATAAATAGGATGCGAGGGCAGCCGACTCATTTGCTCTTTTTCTCTCTTCTCTCTCCCGTTTTGCATCGTTTTGCGTGCCAGAAGTACCCCGAAGCCCCGGTATCATTCCCGAGCCCCGAAGCAAGTCCCAAGGTCCCGAAGATCCCGAGAAGTAAGATTCCCGAGCCGAAGCTCTGCCCGCGAGGAGTCCGGTTTTTGTGAAGATCTTGCAGATCTGCAGAAGAATACTACTTCTACAAGCCGTAGTGCTGTCCGATCATCTTTTGATTAAGTGAGTGTGTAGTTACTTTCTTCTAACGCATAATTTTGAAGTATTTTATACAAAATACGTGTTATGTGTATAATTTTGTTGTTATGTGTGTGAATGTATATTCACTTTCTTCTATCTTATAGATCTAATTATTTCTCTATGAAATACGTGTTATGTGTGTGTGCCTCATGTGTTATGTGGAAAATGTATTAATTGAGCATGCTATACAGGTTTTAAAACTATGTATAAAAATGTATATTTTATCTACTAATATGTTGGGTAGAACATGGGTAGATAGTTGGTGTGTAATAAACAGATGAGAGGCCTCGATGTTGTTTTGATCCAGTCATCTAGCGGAATTTAGATGACGACCACGGACTTTTCTAGACAGTCCAGTGGAACGCTAGCAGGCTCATAACCTGTAGGTGTTAATGAACTTGGGTGTTCATTCGCTGTATTCCATCCCCCTCATGGTTGCCTTATTTGACTTATATTGCTGAGGAACCCCCGAAGCATGTGTTGTCGCCCCGATGAAATATTCTTAGACTAGGTCCCTTATGTTAGTTGTCTTAGGGACGTAAAGTGAGAATAACGGGAATGGGTAATTGGGTTATTATTGGTTGGTGGAAATTAAATATAATTATTTATTGTGGGTTGAAAACCCTATATGCTCACCAGGCTCCCAAGCCTGACCCACTCAGTTTATTTGTATTACAGGAAGTGGCGCAAGGGCATAAGAAAGATGAACCATCAAGTTGTTTTGTTTACAAGTCTGTATATGTATATATTTGTTGAATGACTTGTAATGTTATCGTTTATGCTTTATGGTCTGTATCGTAACATGACATCCCGAGTTTTGATTATATAATGAAAATACATTTCTTTTATGAAATGCTTTGGTAAACATTGTTTTATCACGTTTTGTCTTAGGGAACAAATTCCGCAACTCTTTCAAATCAAAAGGATTTACTCTGAAATTATTTTAAAAGCATAAATGAAAATCGGTCTTTTATGGCCGAAATTTTGGGGATGTCACACCTTGGGAGAGATCCCTTATATGGTCTAGCCGACACTTGGGTGACAGACCTTGTGGCTAATGTCGAGGCATGTGTCGTGACTGCTGTTGTAATGGCAGGTGCAGCTACGGATTGCTTTCTTCCAGCGAATTTTTGAGGTAGGTTACACTTATTTTCTTCCCAAAACTTTCGCTTCTTGTTCATAGGTCTGTGGCCTGAGGTGCCTTCGTTGATAGACATTCGTTGGTGTTCCTGGTTGTTACCACAATTTGTATTTTTGGTACCGCTTCCATCTCTACTGGCATTGTTAGCATTGAGTTGCACCATGACGCTTCCATCTCTCTGCAGGGTTGGCGCCTTGCTAGTTGTCTGGTTGCCTCTTGGTGACGACATAGCTCTGTTTCATGATGAAAAATGACTTCGTGAGTGGAAATAATTATCTCAAGTGGTACCTTACTATTTATATTCACATATATGAATTCTTGCACATTACTGTACTATTCCTAGTGTTTCTGCTAATGTTCCTAAGACGGATTTATGGTAGTGGGTATAAGTAGGTTTCGTGTGGGCATTAAGCTTTACTCATCTTAGGATCATGTTTGACCAAACACACTTAGCTGAGGAGTTTTCCTAGGATCCGGTGCATTAGTGTTGGTATGATCGTACCCTATAGGTCTACGAAGAAGGCACCTCTCAACCAAGTTGTTTTAAGGTGTGACGGAAATGAATTTTTAGGATGAATATACGTCGCGAGTTTTCTAACTAAGTTTATCTTAGTTCATTTTGTAATGCATTTTGATTGTTTTATGGTGTTCTGAAAACAATTCATAACGAGGGTCTTTATATGATAAACTCATGTATTTTAGTAGTTTTGTATCCAAGTGAAAGCTTGAAATTTGATCCAATCTAGGTCTTTTTTACGACCATTTGATGTATGCTTAGTGGTATGATTAAGACTTAATAGACCTTTGAGTCTGATGGATCTGCCGTAGACCCATTTTGTTAATATGATTCTAGTAATTATGGTTTCAGTGAAAATTTTGACCTCGATGCAGGTCTGTCTCACCATAAATTGTAGAAAAATCACCATAAATTGTAGAAAAATCGTATGGACATGTGCAAGTAGTCATTTTAAATCTAAGAACTTGAAATATTTGCACCTAATACAGTTTTGAAAACTAAAATTCTTAAGTTGTCCAAAACAGTCCGTGAGTGGAGTCCAACTTTTCTGATGAAGGCTATTAGAAAAGTTTAGTTATGTTCTTGGTGTTTTATCTTGTATCCCCACCTTAAAACTTAAGAAAACATGAAAATACAGGGGTATGAACTCACCTTATGTGATTTCAGTAGATGGATGATGGAGAAAAGAAGTGTTCAACTCAAGAACACTTTGGGAGATTGCTTGAAGATTCGAAGATCTAACACCAATATGATGGAGTTTGTGTAAGATATCTATGATTTGAGTAGAAGGAAGTGAAATAATCATATGGAGGATGTTAATACTTACCAAAGGTAGAAGAAAAGCTTGGAGTGTAGCCTTGAATCTCAAATTTTAGAGAGAGAAAATGAGAGAAAATGTAGTTTGTTCTTGATGGAAGAATGAGAGGAAATGAAAGAAATGTGAGAAGAGAGGAGGGTTTTCTAACCCTTGACCAAGTGTGTGGCAGAAAAATGGTGGGAAAAGTACCATTAAATGACTAGGTATGGGCTGATGGTGAATAGTGACATGGAGTGGGTATGGGAGTGGTAGCTTGTGTCATAGAATATAGAAAAGTCAACACTCAACCTTTGTACCTCACCCACTTTTCATGGATAAGGTTTTATCCCCAAAACATGATTAATTAATAAATATGGGGCCTTATATGTTAAAATAAAGTTTTGGGTGAAAATATCGCGTTAAAACAATTAAAAACGGGCCTAAAATGCAAAAGTAGTCGAAAACCGGATGAAAAAGAGCTTCCTACGAGGCCTCTCGGTCCTAGGCCGAGGTTCGGTCCGAAGGGACCTTCGCTTCTGATGCCTTCGCTTCTGACAAGTTCGCTTCTGATGCCTTCCCTTCTGACACCTTCGCTTCTAACAAGTTCGCTTCTGACAAGTTCGCTTCTGATGCCTTCGCTTTTGACAAGTTCGGTTCTTAAGAGGGGTTTCGGATCCTTAAGAGGGTTCGGCTCCTTAAGCGGGGTTTCGGGTCCTTATGTCTATTTTATCCGTTTTTACCCCGTTTTAAGCGTTTTTTGACCTGGTTAAGAGTTGGGATGGTCCGAAAGACTACAAAAAGTTTAAGGAACTTTTGAGAGAGATTTGGGAGAGATTTCACAATCTTGGAGAGATTTCTCATATGGAGAGAGATTTAGGAGAGATTCCTCATTCTTGGAGAGATTTGGGAGAGATTTCACATACGTGGAGAGATTTCACATACTTGGAGAGATTTCTCATATTGAGAGAGATTTGGGAGAGATTCCTTATTCGTGGAGAGATTTGGGAGAGATTTGACATACGTGGAGAGATTTGGGAGAGATTTCACATACCTGGAGAGATTTCTCATATGGAGAGAGATTTGGGAGAGATTTGACATATGTGGAGAGATTTCTCATACGGAGAGAGATTTGGGAGAGATTTGACATATGTGGAGAGATTTGAGAGAGATTCTAGATAAAGAGAGATAGAGTGAAAACGATTGAGAGAGGATTTGTGTGTGACATTTGTGAGTGTTAGGCTCCGCAACGCAAGGTCCGTAAGTCCCGTTAAGCCATGTTCAAGGCCCTTACACACTCCCGATGAGTATGCAACATTGTTTTATCGGTTTGGTTCGTTACTTACCACAGTTTTAGGTTAAGGGAATCTAGATGTACGGACTTTTCGATTGATTATTTCTCATTAGCATAGCGAGTTGTATAGAAATTACCTAACGTAAGCCCTAGTACACAAAGGTTAATTGAGTTGACCGGTTTGACATGTTGACTTTATTTGACTTTGACTTGACCAGAAATTGACAGTTGTCACATCATCCCCCCGTTAGAGGGAATTTCGTCCCAAATTTAGCACTTTGACCGGGACTTCATGAATTTGAAGAAAAGATGGGGAAAGCTTTTCGTAGTACAAGAAATTGGTATGGCGGGTACCAATCCGTCTGATATTAAATGACGCCTTGGAATATCTTATTGTAACTTGAGCTAAGTCAAATTAAAGGACATATTGTTTTGAAAAGATAGTGTATTCTATGTGTACCTTTATGCTCCCCGCTACAAAGTGGAGACTCTCGTTCATTTCGATTTAGCCAAGTGGTAAGTGGGCACACCCACGTTTTACCGAAGTTAATCACCCAAGCTATTAACATGCCGCCCAAGTTTTGAACAATCCCTTTTGTTTTGTCCGTTGGTTTGCTGTTGGTAGGCCATGCTCAAGTCTAACCTAGTTCCCTATAAGGGTCGCCAGGGTCACGAAACGAATCTACTATCTCTGATAGGGATAACAGATATTAATAGACCCTGTGGTCGCATAATCTCTTTGATGTACGTTTTAGTCGATTCCTCCATCCTGTCAGTTTCTGTCACAACTGGAAATTTTGTGTCATGTAATCTATACATTCAAGCTTTTGTGAATCAAAAACTTCAATCAAATACATCATACAAGTGCTACAAATAATCATCAAACAATTGGAAACCCTAGAAGCTTTTGTTTAAGTCCCTTTTGGACTAGGACTCCCATATTGGATCCACATGGACCAATAAGCTTCTAATTAGATTATCATGAGCTTAGAACCTTAATTGGGCTCTAATTGGACCCACACTAACTTATTTCAACATTTTGGGCCATGTTGGGCCTAGAAGGAAATGAATTAAAAGCCTTGATACATGAATAACCTAAACTAGTCCAATAAAAATGGAAAAATCATACCACACTCCTTTAGACTTAAAACACACCCTAATTAACACTAATATTGGGCTTGGGAGCAAAAAGCCCAAAAATTTCCTTTTCCTTCCATGTTTTCGGCCCACATCAAGCCCAAGAGGAGGGTTTGACTTTCCCATGCCACCTCATTATTGTCCATAGGATTTCCATGCAAGATATTCCCTTTTCCCATGCAAGTATCACTTCAAAATCACCTCACTCCTTCCTCTCTCTCACTCTCGGCCGAAACACACACACACACTCACAAATCTCTCAAATTCTCTCTAGATTACTCAAGAACACTCCCTTCTCCCCTCTCCAAAAATCTCGAAAATTAGGAGGCATTCAAGAAGAAATCTCCACAAAATTCTTCATCTAAGGTAAGAGTTGCTTGAATCTATGAACTACATTCTTTGTCTTATCAAAATCCTTTCCTAATCTATGCAAAAATCGTGATCTTGCATCCTAGAACCATCTCAAAACTCGAGATCTTCATCAAAGGGAGCTAAGGCCAAAAACACTTCATTTTCCTTCCATTTTCTTTGCAAAACCGAGCCCCTACACCCAAGGTGAGCTTCATACCCCCTATTTTCTGTTTTTATGAGTTTTTGGGGGTGGAATACAAGTGAAAGTGTAGATCTATATGTGTTTTGTATGCCTTGTATGATTTCCATGCTTATATGTATGCTTTTGTGTGTTATAATGTTGGATCTAGCCATAAAACCCCTCAAAACCGAGATATATCTTGTGTGAAATGATTTTAGCTTTAAATATATTTCTACATACAAAGGGTTTCAAGAAAAATGGCTAAGTGGTTTAGTAATAATTTTCTTTGGGTTAAAAACACAAATTTTGGGCCTAAAATGTGAAAAATACAAAATTAAGGGTCTAAATTGGCATATCACGAATTCTGCTGGATGAAGTGTGCCAAAACAGTTTCCATAAATCAATTTCTGGAAATATACTCATTTAGGGGATTAAAAACATAAATTCCAAGCTTAATGGGCTAAAAATGACATTTTTGGCCCAATGAGGCCCATTATGCGAATTTTTCTGTTTTGGAGGGCCAAAACTGTGATTTTCTGTAAAACAGTGGACTATAAGTGTTCCAAATCCTTTTCAAAGGTTTAAAATGCTTTTTAAATTTAAAAAGGACCAAAGTTGCAAAAAATTTCCAATTTGGGCCAAAATTGCCAAAGTTGCGAAAAAGAAGGGTTAAAACCGAGAAAACTGCATTTTCAGGGACTTAAACTGTTTTCTATGAAAAATATGCTGAAAAATATTAATTTCAATAATTTTTGGTGTTAAAATGTCAAGAAAATTAGTTTAAGGACCAAACCGGGAAGTATTTAATAAAAGGGTTGAAAATGTAAATTTTACAAACAATGAGGGGCTGAAAACAGAAAAATTTCAAGGCTAATTCAATATACACAATTTGATCAAATAATGGCACCGCGGCTTTCGACGAAATACAATACATTACAATACCAAAAGTCGTTGTTAAACGAATTGGTTCGGTCTCGAACCAATAGAAATCTACAACTACTAACACTACGACACTACTACACTACGGTTCATACAAATAACGTTTGGGAACTTAGCTTACATACGAGTGTGCACAGACGTCTACGCACCATCTTCGGGCCCCAAAAGTGTAAAATCTTGCTTGTTGGGCCTAGCTAGCCCAATGACCTGATCTTAAGGCCCGAAGACGCATATTTTCTACGAAGTGTTGAGTTTCACCGACTTGGCACAACGTAGAGGGACTTTCAATGGCTTGTATACCACTGGTCCCCAAGGGTCCTTGGTATTGCTAGAAGAGTCTGCATATTTTGCGAGGCGGGTCGGGGACCCCTCGTACGCATATTATCCCCAACCGATTAATAGAGTCATCGAGGCCTTCGTGTCCTCTTACTCTTCGGATGTGGGACTACACATAGTCAGGGCGGCTGGATAACGTGATTTGTACGAACGACGCCTTCGGGATCGTTAGTATTACTATGAACTGGGCGTTTGTGTAATGCGGGTTTGTAGTAAATAATCATGCTCAAAAATAATCCAACGTCGCCTGGGAATGACACTCCTATCTTTGTAATGGTTTCAACGCAACTTAACGGATTTCAAAGGACTAGGAAAACATCGGGTTTTCCTAGGTTTTTCAAACATATCGGATTCGAAACGCATATAATTTTTAATAAACAATTTTCACAAGTACAGAAACAAACAGGCATACCTATGGATCTTCACAAACATTTTCGAAAGTTTTTCATTTCAGAAAATATCGGATTTTCTGGTGGTTTTCAAACAATACAAACATTGGATTTCAAACATTACTTATGAACTCACCAACATTTCATATGTTGACGTTTTTCAAAATACTTGTATTCTCAGGGAACCAGTGAATCAAGGGAAATCATATTCAGTGACGGTTGCAGTTTATCTATGTATGAATTGAACAATTTAATTTTTGGGAATGTAATGTTTAACCAATGAATTTCATGTAAACGCTACTGGTTGTACTGTATTGATGAATGGTGACGAATGTTGTTATGTTTCATATATATTCAATGTTATGGTATACAATTGAGTCACGACAGCCCCCGGACGTTTCCGCCGTCTGGTTCGGGGGTGTGACAGCTTTGTATCAGAGCTTTGTTTATAGTGAACTAGCATGTCGAGCCATACATTGATATGCAACTATAAACCAAAAAGAGGGACTAACATAACTCTGAACAAAACAAGTAAATAAAACACACTTGCTTGCATTAGGGATGAGGACCTAACGCGGAATCAAACACAATAACACTGGTATCTCGGTTAATTCGGGACTGTTCTTAGTGATACCAAGGAGTGAATGTAGCCTGATCAACTACATTCTCTCCAAGGTAAAACTAACACACATCTTGATGAGATCGGGATAGCTAGGGAGCCTAAAACTATACCCTTTATCACCCAAAAAGAGAATGTTTGCTTAGTCTGTATAATAGTCATAGTACCCTAGGAATAATGTTAGCATATTCACGTACTCGCGCAGACAGCATGGATGGTTTTCATCACCCTGGAGACCCCTACTTCCCTAACCAGGGAAACAACGGGTGGCTAGAGGAGGAGGAGCCTGAGGAAGAGCCTGAAGAGGAACCTGAGGAGGACCCCGGAGAAGAATCTGACGGGGAACCGGAGGCAGAAGTCGAGGGCGAGCCTGCCGAACCCGAAGAAGACGAAGAACCTTTCGGAGAGGAGCTCGATGACAGCGAAGGGGGTGATTCGGATGCAGAGTCTGAGGTCATCGACCCCCTTACCCGATCAGGGTGCCTGCTTACCGTGTGGGCCCCACTAGACCTACCCCTCCTTGGGGCATTGATCTTTGGAGATGGAGCAGACATCAGGGACAGCGACCCCCGTTTGGCATGTCACGCGAGTTCTTTGACTTGAGGGACGGAGGACCGGCCGACCGAGCCCTACCAGTTATGGTGAGACGATTACGGGACACCGGCGACCTTGCTCAGGGCACCGCTGATCAAGTACGCCAATTGTGGACTAGGGTCGAGCGTGCGGAACAGGAGACGCGTGACGTCCTCCGGGAGTTTCACATGAGGCAGGTGAGGTGGGAGTCTCGACTTCAGGACGCAGAACGCCTAGTGGCTCGTCTTCAGGGAGCATCCACATCTTCGGCACCACCTCCTGACGCGGCTCATCGCGGTTAGGAATAGACTTATCATAGTAGGTTATTAGGAACTATGTTATGTACTCCGGTTCTATGTTTAAGTTACTACACTACTCATGGAGCCGTTATACTGTCGGATTAGTGTTACTTATGTATGCTCTTACGAGCAAATTTTCTTGTACTAAACACGGATAATATTAATAAACTTTTGTGTGTTTTGCTATGATATTCTCAGTTGTTATGTGTTGAGACGTTATGATTGTATGCCCGATAGTAGTAAAGTTTAGGTTCGTACCATACACCTAGTTAGTAGGATCATAACCTCACAGAAACCACGTACACTCAACATCTTTCCGTTTCATGACAGAAAGATGCCTCGCCCAGCTACTCGCGGAAATCCCGAACCAACCCCACCCGAAGTTGACTCTACTTCTTTCCAGGCAGCCGTGTCTGCTGCGGTCACAGCAGCTATGGCACAACTTCACCGAGGGAACAACGGAGGAGGTAACGGGCAAGGATCCGTAAGTTCGAACAACGGGACGAACCAAGGACTCACTAAAACGTGCACCTACAAGGATTTTGCGAACGCTAAACCCCGAACTTTCAACGGCACTGGAGGAGTGATCGCTCTAAAGCGATGGATCGAGAAGGTAGAGTCGGTATTCGAGATATGCGAGTGCCCCGAGCAGATGAAGGTGAAGTTCGCGGCCTGCACTTTCGTGGACCAAGCACTCACTTGGTGGAATGGTCACGTAGAAGCTATGACACTCCCTGTAGCCAACTCTATTCCCTGGGCAGAAATGAAAGAAATGTTAATGGCGGAGTACTGCCCCCGAGGCGAAATACAGAAGATGGAGCAGGAACTATGGAATCTCACGGTGCAGAATGGGAACATCGATGCTTACATATCGAGATTCAGTGAACTATCTTTGTTGTGCCCGGGTATGATCACATCAGAGGGAAAGAAGATCGAACGATTCATCTGGGGACTGACATCCCCTATTCAAGGGAATGTGATAGCTGCGAACCCTGAAATGTTTGACAGTGCAAAGAGATTGGCAAAAAGACTATATGATCATAACCACAAAAAGGGCGAGAAACCGGTAGAGACTGAGAAGAAGAAGGAGAGTGATGGTAAGAAAGGATGGAACAACAAGAGAAAGGGGCGTCAGGGCCCCGAGACCTCTAAAAAGCAGCAAACGGTGGCAGTTAACGCTGTCACTGCGCCGGTTCCAGTCACATCACATGCTCCAGCCTCAACTGCTTCAAATGCTTCAAGACCCTATTCCGGTAATTCTCCCAAGTGCAATAACTGCGGGTTCCATCACCATGGAGAATGCAAGGAGTTCCATTGCACCAGTTGCAACCGAAGGGGACACACTGCAAGGTTCTGCAGGACTTATCCTTCTCAGAACCAGAGTCAGGGAAACAACCAGAACAACAACAACCCCCGCAATAACATCAACACCAATACCGGCGGCAACAACGCAGGGCCTAGCCACACCTGTTTCGGGTGCGGAAGGACGGGACACTTCCGTCGGGATTGCCCTAACAACAACAACTCAGGAAACAGAGGAGCAGGAAGAATGTTGACTATGGGTCAGAGTGATGCAGTTCAGGACCCCGCAGTTGTGACCGGTACGTTTCTCCTAAACCACACTTATGCATGCATCTTATTTGATACCGGAGCGGAGTGAAGTTTCGTAAGCGAGAAGTTTAAACATTTATTAAAACAACAACCCCAGAAGCTAAATGAAACCTATACGGTGGAAATGGCCAATGGGAAAACCGAATCCACTAGGGAGATCTACATCGGATGTACCCTAACCCTCAACCAACACATCTTACGAATAGATCTGATGCCAGTATCAATTAGGAGTTTCGATGTGATTATCGGCATGGATTGGTTAAGCCCCCACCATGCTGAGATTTTGTGCCGCGAGAAGGCCATTCGCCTTCGTCTTCCGAATCACGAAACCCTAGTGATTTACGGAGATAAACCCAGTACGAATCTTCGTCTCATCTCGTGCATCAAAGCACAAAAACACCTGCGAAAGAACAATTTGGCATTCTTGGCTCACATAGTGGACAAGACCAAAGAAGAAACTAACATCCAAGGTATTCCGGTAGCGTGTGAATTTCCGGACGTGTTTCCCGAAGATCTTCCAGGAGTACCCCCAGAGAGACAGGTTGAGTTCCGAATCGACCTCGTTCCAGGAGCGACTCCTCTCGCTAAATCCCCATATCGGTTGGCTCCTGCTGAAATGCAGGAACTATCCAGCCAACTCAGTGAGCTTCTGGACAAGGGATTTATCCGACCTAGCTACTCGCCGTGGGGAGCCCCAGTGCTCTTTGTCAAAAAGAAGGACGGATCTTTCAGAATGTGCATCGATTACAGAGAGTTGAATAAACTCACTGTTAAAAACCGCTACCCACTCCCCCGAATCGATGATCTATTCGACCAGCTCCAAGGAGCTAGTTATTTCTCCAAAATAGATCTACGGTCCGGATACCACCAACTCAAAGTCCGAGAAGAAGATATTCCTAAAACCGCTTTCCGAACCCGCTACGGACATTATGAATTCGTCGTAATGCCCTTCGGTCTAACAAATGCACCCGCCGCATTTATGGACCTAATGAACCGGATCTGTCGACCGTTCTTGGACAACTTCGTCATTGTGTTTATCGATGACATCCTCGTCTATTCTCGAAGCAAAGAGGAGCATGGCCAACATCTCCGACAAGTCCTAGAGACGCTGCGATCGGAAAAGCTTTACGCCAAACTCTCTAAGTGTGAGTTTTGGCTACGGAGCGTGAATTTTCTAGGTCACATAGTTAGCCAAGACGGAATTCATGTGGATCCCTCTAAGGTCAAAGCTGTGGAAGGATGGGCAACTCCGACTACGCCCACAGAAATTCGTCAGTTCTTAGGCCTAGCAGGCTACTATAGGAGATTCATCCAAAACTTCTCTAAGATCGCCAAGCCGCTTACCTTGCTTACGCAAAAGAGCGTGCCATTCAAGTGGACAGACCGACAAGAGATTGCGTTTCGAACCTTGAAGCAAGCTCTCTGTAGCGCTCCTGTGCTATCTCTACCCGAAGGAACGGAAGATTTTGTAGTCTACTGTGACGCGTCGAATCAAGGCCTAGGTTGCATTCTCATGCAACGTGGAAGAGTGATAGCATATGCGTCCCGCCAACTAAAGACGCACGAAGTAAATTACACGACCCATGACCTAGAACTGGGAGCCGTGGTCTTCACTCTGAAAATTTGGAGGCACTACCTGTACGGCACAAAGTGCACCATCTTCACGGACCACAAGAGCCTCCAGCACATCTTGAATCAGAAGGAGCTGAACATGAGACAACGAAGATGGGTGGAATTTTTAAACGACTACGAATGCGAGATCAAGTACCATCCAGGCAAGGCCAACGTAGTAGCCGATGCCTTAAGTCGGAAGGAGTACTCTAATCGCCGTACGAAAACGCACTCGATAACCATTCAGTCTCATCTGGCCACTCAAATTGCATCAGTCCAGGCAGAGGCTATGAAAGCGGAAAATAGAACTAGCGAGGCATTACGCGGAATGGAGAAGAACCTGGAAGTCAAAGAGAATGGGGTATACTACTTCATGAATCGTATTTGGGTCCCAAAAATCGGAGGATTTAGGGAGACCGTTATGAAGGAAGCCCACAAGACACGATACTCCATTCATCCCGGTTCTGACAAGATGTATTTGGACATCAAGCAACACTATTGGTGGCCTAACATGAAGGCGGAAATCGCGACTTATGTTGGTAAGTGCCTTACGTGCGCCAAAGTAAAAGTGGAGTACCAGAAGCCTACCGGATTGTTACAGCAACCGGCAATCCCTGAGTGGAAATGGGAGGGGATTTCTATGGACTTCGTGACCAAGCTGCCCAAGACGTCGGACGGACTGGACACCATATGGGTAATAATCGACCGACTGACGAAATCTGCCCATTTCCTACCAATCAAAGAGTCCTACAAGATGGAGAGACTGACGCGGTTGTACCTACGAGAGATCGTAAGACTCCATGGAGTGCCAAAATCTATCATCTCGGATAGGGACAGTAGGTTCACGTCGCGGTTTTGGCAATCACTCCACAAGGCAATGGGAACTCATCTCGATATGAGCACCGCGTATCACCCACAAACGGACGGTCAGAGCGAACGAACCATCCAGACGCTCGAGGACATGCTTCGTGCATGTGTGATAGACTTTGGAAAGTCTTGGGATACCCACCTACCGTTGATCGAGTTTTCATATAACAATAGTTATCATTCGAGCATCAAGTGGCTCCTTTCGAAGCGCTGTACGGGCGTAAATGTAGATCACCGTTGTGTTGGGCGGAAGTAGGTGACACCCAGCTAGCAAAGACGCATACGGCAAACAGGGCATTAACAGGACCGGAAGTCATTCGCGAGACCACAGAAAAGATTGTCCAAATCAAAGCTCGATTACAAGCATCGCGTGACCGACAAAAGAGCTACGCTGATAAACGGCGAAAGCCCTTAGAGTTCCAGGTCGGTGATCGAGTATTGTTGAAGGTCTCACCCTGGAAAGGGGTTATACGTTTCGGAAAACGGGGAAAGCTGAACCCGCGATACATTGGACCTTTCGAAATCGTCGCCCGAATAGGTCCGGTAGCCTACAGACTACAACTACCCGCGGAACTAAACGGTGTACACCCCGTGTTTCATGTCTCTAATCTGAAAAAGTGCCTATCAGATGAAACCCTTGTCATTCCTCTTGACGAAATCGAAATCAATGAGAATCTCCTGTTCGTCGAAGAACCAATCGAAATCATGGACAGGGAGGTGAAGCGTACTAAGCAGAGCCGCATCCCGATCGTGAAGGTACGGTGGAACGCAAAGCATGGGACAGAATTCACGTGGGAACGCGAAGATCAAATGAAGCAGAAGTACCCTCACCTATTCTAGCATTCTCAAATCTAGCTTTCAAACAGAATTTCGGGACGAAATTCCCTCTAACGGGGGGATGATGTCACAACTGGAAATTTTGTGTCATGTAATCTATACATTCAAGCTTTTGTGAATCAAAAACTTCAATCAAATACATCATACAAGTGCTACAAATAATCATCAAACAATTGGAAACCCTAGAAGCTTTTGTTTAAGTCCCTTTTGGACTAGGACTCCCATATTGGATCCACATGGACCAATAAGCTTCTAATTAGATTATCATGAGCTTAGAACCTTAATTGGGCTCTAATTGGACCCACACTAACTTATTTCAACATTTTGGGCCATGTTGGGCCTAGAAGGAAATGAATTAAAAGCCTTGATACATGAATAACCTAAACTAGTCCAATAAAAATGGAAAAATCATACCACACTCCTTTAGACTTAAAACACACCCTAATTAACACTAATATTGGGCTTGGGAGCAAAAAGCCCAAAAATTTCCTTTTCCTTCCATGTTTTCGGCCCACATCAAGCCCAAGAGGAGGGTTTGACTTTCCCATGCCACCTCATTATTGTCCATAGGATTTCCATGCAAGATATTCCCTTTTCCCATGCAAGTATCACTTCAAAATCACCTCACTCCTTCCTCTCTCTCACTCTCGGCCGAAACACACACACACACTCACAAATCTCTCAAATTCTCTCTAGATTACTCAAGAACACTCCCTTCTCCCCTCTCCAAAAATCTCGAAAATTAGGAGGCATTCAAGAAGAAATCTCCACAAAATTCTTCATCTAAGGTAAGAGTTGCTTGAATCTATGAACTACATTCTTTGTCTTATCAAAATCCTTTCCTAATCTATGCAAAAATCGTGATCTTGCATCCTAGAACCATCTCAAAACTCGAGATCTTCATCAAAGGGAGCTAAGGCCAAAAACACTTCATTTTCCTTCCATTTTCTTTGCAAAACCGAGCCCCTACACCCAAGGTGAGCTTCATACCCCCTATTTTCTGTTTTTATGAGTTTTTGGGGGTGGAATACAAGTGAAAGTGTAGATCTATATGTGTTTTGTATGCCTTGTATGATTTCCATGCTTATATGTATGCTTTTGTGTGTTATAATGTTGGATCTAGCCATAAAACCCCTCAAAACCGAGATATATCTTGTGTGAAATGATTTTAGCTTTAAATATATTTCTACATACAAAGGGTTTCAAGAAAAATGGCTAAGTGGTTTAGTAATAATTTTCTTTGGGTTAAAAACACAAATTTTGGGCCTAAAATGTGAAAAATACAAAATTAAGGGTCTAAATTGGCATATCACGAATTCTGCTGGATGAAGTGTGCCAAAACAGTTTCCATAAATCAATTTCTGGAAATATACTCATTTAGGGGATTAAAAACATAAATTCCAAGCTTAATGGGCTAAAAATGACATTTTTGGCCCAATGAGGCCCATTATGCGAATTTTTCTGTTTTGGAGGGCCAAAACTGTGATTTTCTGTAAAACAGTGGACTATAAGTGTTCCAAATCCTTTTCAAAGGTTTAAAATGCTTTTTAAATTTAAAAAGGACCAAAGTTGCAAAAAATTTCCAATTTGGGCCAAAATTGCCAAAGTTGCGAAAAAGAAGGGTTAAAACCGAGAAAACTGCATTTTCAGGGACTTAAACTGTTTTCTATGAAAAATATGCTGAAAAATATTAATTTCAATAATTTTTGGTGTTAAAATGTCAAGAAAATTAGTTTAAGGACCAAACCGGGAAGTATTTAATAAAAGGGTTGAAAATGTAAATTTTACAAACAATGAGGGGCTGAAAACAGAAAAATTTCAAGGCTAATTCAATATACACAATTTGATCAAATAATGGCACCGCGGCTTTCGACGAAATACAATACATTACAATACCAAAAGTCGTTGTTAAACGAATTGGTTCGGTCTCGAACCAATAGAAATCTACAACTACTAACACTACGACACTACTACACTACGGTTCATACAAATAACGTTTGGGAACTTAGCTTACATACGAGTGTGCACAGACGTCTACGCACCATCTTCGGGCCCCAAAAGTGTAAAATCTTGCTTGTTGGGCCTAGCTAGCCCAATGACCTGATCTTAAGGCCCGAAGACGCATATTTTCTACGAAGTGTTGAGTTTCACCGACTTGGCACAACGTAGAGGGACTTTCAATGGCTTGTATACCACTGGTCCCCAAGGGTCCTTGGTATTGCTAGAAGAGTCTGCATATTTTGCGAGGCGGGTCGGGGACCCCTCGTACGCATATTATCCCCAACCGATTAATAGAGTCATCGAGGCCTTCGTGTCCTCTTACTCTTCGGATGTGGGACTACACATAGTCAGGGCGGCTGGATAACGTGATTTGTACGAACGACGCCTTCGGGATCGTTAGTATTACTATGAACTGGGCGTTTGTGTAATGCGGGTTTGTAGTAAATAATCATGCTCAAAAATAATCCAACGTCGCCTGGGAATGACACTCCTATCTTTGTAATGGTTTCAACGCAACTTAACGGATTTCAAAGGACTAGGAAAACATCGGGTTTTCCTAGGTTTTTCAAACATATCGGATTCGAAACGCATATAATTTTTAATAAACAATTTTCACAAGTACAGAAACAAACAGGCATACCTATGGATCTTCACAAACATTTTCGAAAGTTTTTCATTTCAGAAAATATCGGATTTTCTGGTGGTTTTCAAACAATACAAACATTGGATTTCAAACATTACTTATGAACTCACCAACATTTCATATGTTGACGTTTTTCAAAATACTTGTATTCTCAGGGAACCAGTGAATCAAGGGAAATCATATTCAGTGACGGTTGCAGTTTATCTATGTATGAATTGAACAATTTAATTTTTGGGAATGTAATGTTTAACCAATGAATTTCATGTAAACGCTACTGGTTGTACTGTATTGATGAATGGTGACGAATGTTGTTATGTTTCATATATATTCAATGTTATGGTATACAATTGAGTCACGACAGCCCCCGGACGTTTCCGCCGTCTGGTTCGGGGGTGTGACAGTTTCTTTGATTAGTAGGGAGTATGCGTTTTCGGCCAGTCTGTCAACGGTTACCCAAATGGACCAATGCCTTGGGTAGCTTGGTTATGAAACCCATGGTTAGCCGCTCCCACTTCCTTTCAAGTATCACTGGTTTTGTTGTATGAGATGCGAAGGCTTCCTTTATTCTCTCTTGGCATTGGCACAAGTCCGATAATTGCCCACATGTTTAACGATGTCTACTTTCCTATTCGCCCAAGGAGGGTACTTTTGAGGTCTGGACACATTTTATCCGAGCCTAGATGAAGGGGAGTAGCGAGTTTTTGTGTGCTTCGTTCGTGACATTATTTTCTGAATCCATCAACCTCGGTGTCCAGATCCGGGTCATGGGATAACATGCCCCGCCGCCCGTGCCCTCTAGGTTCTTATGATCGGTGAAGATTGTATGCTCCGTGTCGTGGAGATGGTGCCTCTAGACCTCTAGGGCGAACACTACTGCTCCTATAGGTCGTATGTACAAAGTCATCACAACTTATAGGTAATGATCCTAGGATCATATATGAGTTTCTTTGGTTTGATTTGAACGATAGAGTATTTTAATTACTTTTTAGAAGGACGGTGATTTTAGCAAGCATACCAAATTCATTACAAACATATGGTACTTAAACGTTTTTTGTCGTTGGAAACATTACAAAAGTCCTAATATGGTTCCCTTGCTGCTCCTGTTGGTGTGTTCATCACATTCCTCCGTCATTCCTCTCAGTTGGACAGTCTCTTTTGAAGTGTCCTGTTTCGCCACATAGCAACCACACTGGACTTACATTGGTGTTGGGGGTTGAAGCGATGTGCTGAGTTGGGGCCTTATAGAAATGGACAGTATGCCCATTCCTGTTGCAGTTGTTACAGTGTAAAATCCGGCAAGCTCCATTGTGATGGAAGCCACACTTGATACACCTTGGGAGAGATCCCTTATACGGTCTAGCCGGCACTTGGGTGACAGACCTTGTGGCTAGTGTCAAGGCATGTGTCGTGACTGCTGTTGTAATGGCAGGTGCAGCTACAGATTGCTTTCTTCTAGCGAATTTTTGAGGTAGGTTACACTTCTTTTCTTCCCAAAACTTTCGCTTCTTGTTCGTAGGTCTGTGGCCTGAGGTGCCTTCCTTGGTAGACATTCGTTGGTGTTCCTGGTTGTTACCACAATCTATAGTTTCGGTACTACTTCCATCTCTGTTGGCGTTGTTAGCATTGAGTTGCGCCATGACGGTTGTCACGGCTGCCGTGACTGCAGCCTAAAAAGTAGCAGAGTCTAATTGCAAGGTTGGCGCCTTGCTAGGTTGTTGGTTGCCTCTTGGTGACAACATAGCTCTGTTTCACGATGAAAAACGGCTTCGTGAGTGGAAATAATTATCTCAAGTGCATCCTTACGATTTATATTCACATATATAAATTCTTGCACATTACTGTACTATTCCTAGTTTTTCTGCTAATGTTCCTGAGACAGATTTATGGTAGTGGGTATAAGTAGGTTTCGTGCAGGCATTAAGCTTTACTCATCATAGGATCATGTTTGACCAAACACACTTAGCTGAGGAGTTTTGATGGGAATCGGTGCATTAGTGCTGTTATGATCGCACCCTATAGGTCTACGAAGAAGGCACCTCTCAACCAAGGTGTTTTAAGGTGTAACGGAAATGAGTTTTTAGGATGACTATACGACGAGAGTTTTCTAAATAAGTTTATCTTAGCTCATTTTGTAACGCATTTCGATTGTTTTATGGTGTTTTGAAAACAATTCATAACGAGGTTCTTTATATGATAAACTCATGTATTTTAGTAGTTCTGTATCCAAGTGAAACCTTGAAATTTGATCCAAGCTAGGTCTTTTTTACGACCAATTGATGTATGCTTAGTGGTATGATTAAGACTTAATAGACTTTTGAATCTGATGGATCTGCCGTAAACCCATTTTGTTAAAATGATTCTAGTAATTATGGTTTCAGTGAAAATTTTGACCTCGATGCAGGTCTGTCTCACCTTCATGCAAGGAAAATGCAATATTTTCCTTAAAGAAGTTATGTTGTCCTAAATGCCGGGACCGAGAATGAACAACTATTTGTCATACTTAAAGATATAAAAGTGGTTTTAAATTGGCGTAAAACCCCTTTCTGATTTGAGAGAAATCTCGTAATAAATGGTGTGTAGTCTTAAATACCAAGGCTGAAAATATACAAAAATATCTATAATTATTGATATAAAAAGTGATTTTAAATCGACATAAAACCCCTTTTGATTTATGAAAATCCCCGTAAACTTTATGTGTTGTTAACTCCCTATGTGAGCCGCTATAACCATACTATGACTGAATGAACCTGCCACGACGTTTCTCAGGCGTCGCGAAACTGAAATGACACTTGTCACCACAGACCTTCCGGTCTAGCTGGTACATGGAGCTCAGGTGTGGGGTGTCTAACCCAATATAAATCTATACACAACTATCATGTTCTCCCTACAAGAGACTCTGGTTATAACTACTAGGATTTTGGATCCCGCACTCGGACGTACGGGAAGAGAATGTCTCACAATTTAAGTTAACAAGTCTACGTGTGGTGTGCGTGAGTGTAAAACCGTTTTTTGTGGGAATAAAACCTTCCGAAATGTGTTTGATGCGTTAATGGAAACATAAACCATACCAATTATAGTTTATCCAAACGTTTAAATGTAATAGGTATAACTTTGTTTATTATGGTTAACTACTTATTTATGAAGGTAAAAAACCCTTTTGTTTACCGATATGTATATGTACTTTTTACTAAAGTGAAGCAACATGCATTATAACAACGAATTACTTACTACACTTTTGTAGGTAAAAATCCATTTGTTTTCTGATGTATGACTATATACTAAGTCAAAGTGTCATCTATTTGTAAGAACATATTTTCACATAAAGATATACACCTTGCTCAACATGATACAAGGTGAAATGAAATTGAAATGAAATTGATAGTAGAATCATCAAAGGTCCAAATCATAATCCGTAAATTATGAGAGTTTGGGAAATGAGTATAGTTTGTTCATAATTTTTATTATGAATTTTAGTGACATCCAACTTGTGTGAAAAAGTCCATAATCACAGACTGTTCTGGATTGATGTTTGAAACGATAGGCTGTTTTGTAAAAATCACCATAAATTGTAGAAAAATCGTATGGAGATGTGCAAGTAGTCATTTTAAACCTAAGAACTTGAACTATTTGCACCTAATATAGTTTTGAAAACTAAAATGTTTAAGTTGTCCAAAACAGTCCGTGAGTGGAGTCCAACTTTTCTGATGAAGGTTGTTAGAAAAGTTTAGTTATGTTCTTGGTGTTTTAGCTTGTATCCCCAACCCCTTTAAAACTGAAGAAAACATGAAAATACAGGGGTATGAACTCACCTAATGTGATTTCAGTAGATGGATGATGGAGAAAAGAAGTGTTCAACTCAAGAACACTTTGGGAGATTGCTTAAAGATTCGAAGATCTAACACCAATATGATGGAGTTTGTAAAAGATATCTATGATTTGAGTAGAAGGAAGTGAAATAATCATATGGAGGATGTTAATACTTACCAAAGGTAGAAGAAAAGCTTGGAGTATAGCCTTGAATCTCAAATTTTAGAGAGAGAAAATGAGAGAAAATGAAGTTTGTTCTTGATGGAAGAATGAGAGGAAATGAAAGAAATGTGAGGAGAGAGGAGGGTTTCCTAACCCTTGACCAAGTGTGTGGCAGAAAAATCGTGGGACAAGTACCATTAAATGACTAGGTATGGGCTGATGGTGAATAGTGACATAGAGTGGGTATGGGAGTGGTTGCTTGTGTCATAGAATAAAGAAAAGTCAACACTCAAACTTTATACCTCACCCACTCTTCATTGATAAGGTTCTATCCCCAAAACGTGATTAATTAATAAATATGGGGCCTTATATATTAAAATAAAGTTTTGGTTGAAAATCCCGCATTAAAACAATTAAAAACGGGCCTAAAACGCAAAAGTAGTCGAAAACTGGGTGAAAAAGAGCTTCCTGCGAGGCCTCTCGGTCCTAGGCCGAGGTTCATTCCGAAGGGACCTTCGGTTCCTGAGAGGGTTCGGTCCGAGATGGTGCATTTCGCTTCTGATGCCTTCACTTCTGACAAGTTCGCTTATGATGCCTTCGCTTCTGATGCCTTCGCTTCTGACACCTTCGCTTCTGACAAGTTCGCTTCTGATGCCTTCGCTTCTGACAAGTTCGGTTCCTAAGAGGGGTTTCGGATCCTTAAGAGGGTTCGGCTCCGTAAGCGGGGTTTCGGGTCATTATGTCTATTTTATCTGTTTTTACCCCGTTTTAAGCGGTTTTTGACCTGGTTAAGGGTCGGGATTGCCTGAAAGACTACAAAAAGTTCAAGGAACTTTTGAGAGAGATTTGGGAGAGATTTCACATTCTTGGAGAGATTTCTCATATGGAGAGACTTTTGGGAGAGATTCCTCATTCTTGGAGAGATTTGGGAGAGATTTGACATACGTGGAGAGATTTGGGAGAGATTTCACATACTTGGAGAGATTTCTCATATGGAGAGAGATCTGGGAGAGATTCCTCATTTATGGAGAGATTTGGGAGAGATTTGACATACGTGGAGAGATTTAACATACTTGGAGAGATTTCTCATATGGAGAGAGATGTGGGAGACATTCCTCATTCTTGGAGAGATTTGGGAGAGATTTGACATACATGGAGAGATTTAGGAGAGATTTCACATACTTGGAGAGATTTCTCATATGGAGAGAGATTTGGGAGAGATTCCTCATTCTCGGAGAGATTTGACATACGTGGAGAGATTTCTCATACGGAGAGAGATTTGGGAGAGATTTGACATACGTGGAGAGATTTGAGAGAGATTCTAGATAAAGAGAGATAGAGTGAAAACGATTGAGAGAGGTTTCGTGTGTGACATTTGTGAGTGTTTGGCTCCGCAACGCAAGGTCCGTAAGTCCCGTTAAGCCATGTCAAGGACCTTACACACTCCCGATGAGTATGCAACATTTTTTATCGGTTTGGTTCGTTACTTACCACAGTTTTAGGTTAAGGGAATCTAGATGTACGGACTTTTCGATTGATGATTTCTTATTACCATAGCGAGTCGTATAACAATTACCTAACGTAAGCCCTAGTACACAAAGGTTAATTGAGTTGACCGGTTTGACTTGTTGACTCTATTTGACTTTGACTTTACCAGAAATTGACAGTTGTCACATCATCCCCCCGTTAGAGGGAATTTCGTCCCGAAATTAGCACTTTGACTGGGACTTCATCAATTTGGAGAAAAGATGGGGAAAGCTTTTCGTAGTACAAGAAATTGGTATGGCGGGGACCAATCTGCCTGATATTAAATGACGCCTTGGAATTTCTTATTGTAACTTGAGCTAAGTCAAATTAAAGGAGATATTTTTTTGAAAAGATAATGTATTCTATGTGTGCCTTTATGCTCCCCGCTACAAAGTGGAGACACTCATTCATTTTGATTTCGCCAAGTGGTAAGTGGGCACACCCATGTTTTACCGAAGTTAATCACCCAAGCTATTAACATGTCGCCCAAGTTTTGAACAATCCCTTTTGTTCTGTCCATTAGTTTACTGTTTGTAGGCCATGCTCAAGTCTAACCTAGTTCCCTACAAGGGTCGCCAGGGTCACGAAACGAATCTACTATCTCTGATCGGGATAACATATATTAATAGACCCTGTGGTCGCATAATCTCTTTGATGTATGTTTTAGTCGATTCCTCCATCCTGTCGGTTTCTTTGATTAGTATGGAGTGTGCGTTTTCGGCCAGTCTGTCGACGGTTACCCAAATGGTCCATTGCCTTGGGTAGCTTGGTTATGAAGCCCATGGATAGCCGCTCCTACTTCCTTTCAGGTATCATTGGTTGTTGTACGAGACGCAAAGGCTTCCTTTATTCTCTCTTGACATCGGCACAAGTTCGATACTTGCCCACATATGTAACGATGTATGTTTTCCTATTCTCCCACTGAGGGTACTTTTTAAGGTCCGGACACATTTTGTCCGAGCCTGGATGAAGGGGAGTAGCGAGTTTTCGTGTGCTTTGTTTGTGACATTATTTTCTGAATCCATCAACCTCGGTGTCTAGATCTGGTTCATGGGATAACATGCCCCGTCGTCTGTGCCCTCTAGGTTCTTATGATCGGTGAAGATTGTATGCTTCGTGTCATAGAGATGGTGCCTCTAGACCTCTAGGGGGAACACTAATACTCCTAGTTTGAGGTCATTCATTATCTAGCCGACCTCGTACATCTTAGTTGTCTTAAGTCATAAGTAATAACTTTTCGTCAGAGCGCTGCATAGGGTCTGTTGTAGTGTTCCTCAATTGCTTAGCTCGGTAGGAAGCATGAGGGTTTGGTTTACGTGACTAGACTTATTCGGATGGTAGGACGTTCACTCGTCCTCCTGGGCAACCTTGGCCCAAAGTTCATGGCAAGACTCATACTTGGTCCATCTATCTTTAACTTGCGCATATAGGTTGTATGTACTTAAGGTTGGCAAGACAGTTGGATGGGTGACTCTGCCCCAAGTCCACAACCAGACATGGAACCGGAAATAGGGCGGAAGCATACATCCAATGTCCGTAGAATCGTAATTATACATTATCCTTCCGTATACACGTAGTAGTAGTAGTAGACTAACTGTGTCCGTCCCAAGCTTCTGTGCTTGAACCTTGTCTGCTCTATGTGTGACATTCCCAAAGGGTCTCCTGGAATTACTTATGATAAGGTTTCGGGAAGTATAACACTCCTTTGGTGCGTGTTTTGGGGTTTCACAGCGAGAAATGACCCGGAGGTCCGCGTTGGATGTGTTTATGGGAGACAAAGGTTTTGATATTTGGTGGGTTAGGTGAAGGGTCCTTTCGTAGTCGTTAAACCGGGAAGATGACGACTATACCAATCGAAATTGAATGGTGACAATAGTATTTCTTTAGGTAAAACATGTGTTAGGTTGTATTCGAAAGAAGTGCTCATTAGAGTGATAGAGTAGCTTGTGTTTCTTTTCAGTGTGTTCCGTTTTGTTCGATATTATTATTACTATAGATGATTCATACCATAGTGTCTAGCACTGGTAGTCGGTGTGTTTCGATAGCTAGTAATGATACTTGATTTCATGATCCCTGACAGGACTCCCTATGATTGAGCGGTATATGAACGTTGTATGTAATTTGATGTTGGTGAAATCGTCGAGTGGGCGGCCCAACTCAATTCCTACCACTAGACATGGAATAGGAATCAGGATGGAATTATTTGTTTCAAGACTTTAGTATTTTGATTATAATTAACCCCGATGTATGTACAAAGTCATCACAACTTACAGGTAATGATCCTAGGGTCATATATGAGTGTCTTTGGTTTGATTTGAATGATAGAGTATTTTAATTACTTTTTAGAAGGACGGTAATTTTAGCAAGCATACCAAATTCATTACAAACATATCGTACTTAAATGTTTTTGTCGTTGGAAACATTACAAAAGTCCTAATATGGTTCCCTTGTTGCTCCTGCTGGTGTGTTCATCACACTCCTCCGTTATTCCTCTCAGTTTGACATTTTCTTTTGAAGTGTCCTGTTTCGCCACAAAGGAAGCACACTGGACTTACATTGGTGTTGGGGGTTGAAGCGATGTGCTGAGTCAGGGCCTTATAGAAACGGACGGTATGCCCTTTCCTGTTGCAGTTGTTACAGTGTAAAATCCGGCAAGCTCCATTGTGATGGAAGCCACACTTGATTCACCATGGGAGAGATCCCTTATATGGTATGGCCGGCACTTAGGTGACAGACCTTGTGGCTAGTGTCAAGGCATGTGTCGTGACTGCTGTTGTAATGGCAGGTGCAGCTACGGATTACTTTCTTCCAGTGAATTTTTGAGGTAGGTTACACTTCTTTTCTTCCCAAAACTTTCGCTTCTTGTTCGTAGGTCTATGGTCTGAGGTGCCATCGTTGGTAGACATTCGTTGGTGTTCCTGGTTGTTACCACAATCTGTATTGTCGGTACCGCTTCCATCTCTACTGGAGTTGTTAGCATTGAGTTCTGCCATGACGGCTGTCACAGCTGCCGTGACTGCAGCCTAAAAAGTAGCAGAGTCTATCTGCAGGGTTGGCGCCTTGCTAGTTAGTTGGTTGCCTCTTGGTGACGACATAGCTCAGTTTCACGATGAAAAACGACTTCGTGAGTGGAAATAATTATCTCAAGTGCATCCTTACGATTTATACTCACATATAAAAATTCTTGCACATTACTGTACTATTCCTATTGTTTCTGCTAACGTTCCTGAGACGGATTTATGGTAGTGGGTATAAGTAGGTTTCGTGCGGGCGTTAAGATTTACTCATCTTAGGCTCATGTTTGACCAAACACATTTAGATGAGGAGTTTTTATGGGATCCAGTGCATTAGTGCTGGTATGATCGCACCCTCTAGGACTACGAAGAAGGCACCTCTCAACCAAGGTGTTTTAAGGTGTGACGGAAATGAGTTTTTAGGATGACTATACGTCGCGAGTTTTCTAACTAAGTTTATCTTAGTTCAGTTTGTAACGCATTTTGATTGTTTTATGGTGTTCTGAAAACAATTCATAACGAGGGTCTTTATATGATAAACTCATGTATTTTAGTAGTTCTGTATCAAAGTGAAACCTTGAAATTTGATCCAAGCTAGGTCTTTTTTACGACCATTTGATGTATGCTTAGTGGTACGATTAAGACTTAATAGACCTTTGAGTCTGATGGATCTTCCGTAAACCCATTTTGTTAATATGATTCTAGTAATTATGGTTTCAGTGAAAATTTTGACCTCGATGCAGGTCTGTCTCACCTTCATGCAAGGAAAAGTTCTGATAGCAACAAGATCTCTCAATTAGTATGACCGCTTAATTCGCAATGTCGTGCTTTCGCCTAGAATAGAGTAGCACCAACGCATACTCATGAACCTAATTTACAAGGTCTTGTGAGCGGTATGAACTCTACTCACGACGATCCGTCCCTTGCGATGCCTGAGGCAAAGTCGATGCACCTTGCAACTCTGCCAATCGATGCTTGGCTGCAATCCTCCTCTCTTTAGATGTCGTGTGTCTATCCTATTACTCTCTTGCCTCTGCCCGAGCTGTGATAAGGTTCTAAAAAGAATGTTGGCCTCTGAAATAATATTCTATCTCCGAGTCTCGGGTACATGAGACAGTAGGGTCTGTAGTAGCGCGCAGTTTCCAAACTTGGGTTGTAATATACCTGTTTTAATCCACGATGTTCGCGATCTGCTGGGTCTTCGTCGGGAGGGCTCTGTCAGTCGGTCCCCCGTGGTTGAGGTCATAACATCCTCGTTGGTCTCCACATGGTGGTTATTGTCATTGTTGTTGACTTCAACCCTCGATCACGGTTGCCCAATGGGGCACAGGTTCGATGTAGTCGAAACGGTTTGCGGGAAGCCTGGCTATGCATGGAGGGTTGATTACTTCCGGTTCCGCTTCTTATTCTTCTCATAACAATCCACCATTTCTCTGGTTGGGAAAGTAGGGGTCGTCCAGTAAGTAGGATCTTGCTATGTTGTACGTGTGAGAATAGGAGTAAGAAGATAATTATTGGACGAACTATCTAGATAATTATTAGATGATCTGTATCAGTTATATCAATACTTGTGTAGTGTATACCAGTTATATGAAATCAAGGCAGGATAGTCATTCGAATAGGTGACTCTAACTCCAAATCCACAATCCAACGAGAACAGGAAGTAAAGCAACGGTCACAGATTCTGAGTCTATAATGCCTAAATTTCATATAACCCTAGCGTACCCACTTAACAACTATTGACCTACTTGATAGAGACCTGTTTAGGTCTCATGTAAGTACTTATAGAAACACAAAATTCTCCCATAGTATTTTAAACTCGTGTTCTGTTCTAATGTTCTCATTGTGGTAGTGTTGGTAAGTTTTTATACTTGTCGCCATATCACTACCATTCTTGAGCATGTGCTAATCACTCCTCGGACAAGCATAGTCGATCAGGCTATGTCGCTCCGAAGACTGACCATACATCCCCGAGCTTACCTTTGATATTCAACAACCATTACTTTTGTTTTGTTCTAGAATGATGTTGACCTTAGTATGTATGCATGCATGTATACTTTTAACAACAAACTATTTATTTCTAAAAGTATAGTTATTTGGAAAATGTTAAATCAGAGACTTTAGTCCCAATGCATTTATAGTTTGTATATCTTATGTGGTTCGATATACTTAGTTCACTATAAACAATGCACTGATACGAATCTGTCACACCCCCAAACCAAGGATGGCGGAAACGTCCGGGGGTGGAGGACTTCATGTATAGTATCAAAACAACGAGTATAGTAGTGCTCAAAGTAAATACAACCATCATAAATATAATTGAAAAAGTTACACCAATGTATATGTTTACATGTTTCAAATCAACTACATTATGATGACAAAATGAACTGTTTGACGATTCAACGTCCCATCCTCAAAATGTTGTTGGTTTTTCTGGTTTCACTGATTTCCTGAGAATACAAGTTGTTTGAAAAATCATCAACACAAAGGTTGGTGAGTTCATAAGTTTTTGAGATAAAGAGTTTGGAAAACCGATCTTTGTAATGAGTTGTGTGTTACCAAGAAAAATCCAATATTTTCCTTATAGAAGTTATGTGGTCCTAAATGTCGGGACAGAGAATGAACAAGTATTTGTCATACTTAAAGATATAAAAGTAGTTTTAAATTGGCGTAAAACCCCTTTCTCATTTGACCAAACTCCCGTAATGAATGGTGTGTAGTCTTAAATACCAAGGCTGAAAATATACAATAATATATGTAATTATTGATATAAAAAGTGATTTTAAATCGACATAAAACCCCGTTTGATTTATGAAAATCCCCGTAAACTTTATGTGTTGTTAACTCCCTATGTGAGCCGCTATAGCCATACAATGACTGAATGAACCTGCCACGACGTTTCTCAGGCGTCGCGGAACTGAAATGACACTTGTCACCACAGACCTGCCAGTCTAGCTGTTGCATGTAGCTCAGGTGTGGGGTGTCTAACCCAATATAGATCTATACACAACTATCACGTTCTCCCTACAAGAGACTCTGGTTATAACTACCAGGAATTTAGATCCCACACTCGGACGTACGGGAAGAGAATGTCTCACAATTTAAGTTAACAAGTCTACGTGTGGTGTGCGTGAGTGTAAAACCTTTTTCTGTGGGAATAAAACCTTCCGAAATGTGTTTGATGTGTTAATGGAAACATAAACCATACCTATTATAATTTATCAAAATGTTTAAATGTAATAGTTATAACTTTGTTTATTATGGTTAACTACTGTATTTATGAAGGTAAAAACCCTTTTGTTTACCGATATGTATATGTACTTTTTACTAAAGTGAAGCAACATGCATTATAACAACCAATTAATTACTACACTTTTGTATGTAAAAATCCATTTGTATTCTGATGTATGACTATATACTAAGTCAAAATGTCATCTATTTGTAAGAACATATTTTCACATAAAGATATACACCTTGCTCAACATGATACAAGGTGAAATGAAATTGTTAGCATTTTTCTGTTGTTAATATTTTCATTTACCGTTCTTAGAAAATTTATAGAAAAATCATCAAAGGTCCAAATCATAATCCATAAAGTCTGAGAGTTTGAGAAATGAGTCTAGTTTGTTTATAACTTTTATTATGAATTTTAGTGACCTCCAACTTGTGTGAAAAAGTGCATAATCACAGACTGGTCCGGATTGATGTTTGAAACGATAGGCAGTTGTGTAAAAATCACCATAAATTGTAGAAAATCGTATGGAGATGTGCAAGTAGTCATTTTAAATCTAAGAAGTTGAACTATTTGCACCTAACATAGTTTTAAAAACTAAAATGTTTAAGTTGTCCAAAACAGTCCGTGAGTGGAGTCCAACTTTTCTGATGAAGGCTGTTAGAAAAGTTTAGTTATGTTCTTGGTGTTTTAACTTGTATCCCCCCCCCCCCCCCCCTTAAAACTTAAGAAAACATGAAAATACAGGGGTATGAACTCACCTTATGTGATTTCAGTAGATGGATGATGGAGAAAAGAATTGTTCAACTCAAGAACACTTTGGGAAATTGCTTGAAGATTCGAAGATCTAACACCAATATGATGGAGTTTGTGTAAGATATCTATGATTTGAGTAGAAGGAAGTGAAATAATCATATGGAAGATGTTAATACTTATCAAAGGTAGAAGAAAATCTTGGAGTATAGCCTTGAATCTCAAATTTTAGAGAGAGAAAATGAGAGAAAATGAAGCTTGTTCTTGATGGAAGAATGAGAGGAAATGAAAGAAATGTGAGGAGAGAGGAGGGTTTCCTAACCCTTGACCAAGTGTGTGGCTGAAAAATGGTGGGACAAGTACCATTAAATGACTAGGTATGGGCTGATGGTGAATAGTGACATGGAGTGGGTATGTGAGTGGTTGCTTGTGTCATAGAATAAAGAAAAATCAACACTCAAACTTTATACCTCACCCACTCTTCATTGATAAGGTTCTATCCCCAAAGACTACAAAAAGTTTTTACCCCGTTTTAAGCGGTTTTTGACCTGGTTATGGGTCGGGATTGCCCGAAAGACTACAAAAAGTTTAAGGAACTTTTGAGAGAGATTTGGGAGAGATTTCACATTCTTGGAGACATTTCTCATATGGAGAGAGATTTGGGAGAGATTCCTCATTCTTGGAGAGATTTAGGAGAGATTTGACATACGTGGAGAGATTTAGGAGAGATTTCACATACTTGGAGAGATTTCTCATATGGAGAGAGATTTGGGAGAGATTCCTCATTCGTGGAGAGATTTGGGAGAGATTTGACATACATGGAGAGATTTGGGAGAGATTTATTATACTTGGAGAGATTTCTCATATGGAGAGAGATTTTGGAGAGATTCCTCATTCTTGGAGAGATTTGGGAGAGATTTGACACACGTGGAGAGATTTCTCATACGGAGAGAGATTTGGGAGAGATTTGACATACGTGGAGAGATTTGAGAGAGATTCTAGATAAAGAAAGATAGATTGAAACGATTGAGAGAGGTTTTGTGTGTGACATTTGTGATTGTTTGGCTCCGCAACGCAAGGTTTGTAAGTCCCATTAAGCCATGTTCAAGGACCTTACACACTCCCGATGAGTATGCAACAATGTTTTATCGGTTTGGTTCGTTACTTACCACAGTTTTAGGTTAAGGGAATCTAGATGTACGGACTTTTCGATTGATGATTTCTCATTAGCATAGCAAGTTGTATAGCAATTACCTAACGTAAGCCCTAGTACACAAAGGTTAATTGAGTTGACCGGTTTTACTTGTTGACTTTATTTAACTTTGACTTGACCAGAAATTGACATTTGTCACATCCGATCATCGGGTGAAAGGCCAGCAGGGTCGGAGTCAGTGCAGCATGTACGAGAAACTACACAAGGGAGTTTGTCACTCTAAGGGTTTAGGCTGCTATAGGTGTGGTAGGGTTGATCATGTCAGCTGAAGGTGATCAGTATTCCTCCAGATGTTGTAGGTATGTTATCTTCTACTGCTAATAGATGGATGATGGGAATATGTATTGTTTTGGAATTATGAGTGAGTTTGGATAGGTTAGATCTTAGGTCAGTCTTCTGCTAGTGCTTGGGTTATCAAGGATTATATATGTCATCCTACATGCCGAAAAGTCCTTGATGAACCCACAGAGGGACGCATCTTGTAGAGTGGGTTCCGCGTGTACCATTATCATTTAGGATCTTCATCAGGATCTATGTGGGGTATTATTCAGAGGATATTCGGTCAGGGTTAGAGCGATAGTTCTCCAATGAAGTCAGCGTTCAGTGGTTCTATCATGGTTCAGGTATGGTTGACAATTGTCTATGGGTGAACTTTGGAGTTCAAGGAACTACCGTTGTTTGGGAAGGACTGGTAGCATGAAGATAGTGAAGTCAGTTGTGAGTGTTAGATGCATGGGTGTTCGATCATTAGATGTTCAAGAGATTTGTATTTCTGCATGGGCTGTTTTCGGTTAGAGTTCAGTGGTACTTGTAGAGTCTATTGGATTGCGTCATGGGCTCGGTCCTTAGCCCAGTTTGAATGTCGGTATTGGGCCTGTCCAGCCGTGCATATTTTTGTATTAGGGTTTAATATATAAGTTGCATGCATGCAGACTTAGATGTTATCGCTTTCATTGTTTTTGTTTCATATCTTCTGTAAACCCTAGCTCGCCTCTACAGCGGAAGTTCTTCATCGAGCTCTGCTGAGGCGTGACTCAGTTTTGAATCATAAGCATAAGTTTGATTCTATTCTGTGTTTATTCTCGTATTGATCTTAAACTGTTTGATTACTTTTGTTGCACTTGTTAAAGATCTATTCGATCTAAGACTTTTGAACTCATCAATTGGTATCAGAGCAGGAGACTGTGTAATCTATACACACCTCTTCTGTCGAAGAAGTTCATAGGGTTTTAATTCCGCATTGATTGATATTTATTGAGCCGTCACTCTTTATTGACGCATCTCATTAATTGTTAATCTAACCCTAACGAAATATTACAAGTCTGATCTTTTACAGGTTATCGATCAAAAGTATTTACAATGTCCTTAGATGATTCACAAACCAATCCGATCAATATCTCCAACAGCATAGGGTCTACAACAAGAATACCAATCTTGTATACACAAGACTATGAAGTTTGGACGCATCACTTTGAAGACTACATGATTGGATCAGAGGACAATGGGTATCTAATCTGGGAAGCAATCACTGCAGGCCCATTCGCTCACTCAAGCACATCAAAGATTGTTAAAACACAGAAAGAATACAATCAGCTTGTCAATGACGTCAAAGACATTCCTCAGGATGAAAAAGAGAAGTTTCAGTGCAACATCAAAGCTCTACGGATGATAAGGTTTGTGCTGCAATCAGATACGTTTCGTTTAGTGAGTTCATGTGCTACAGCTAAGGAGATCTGGGATAGATTGAAGGAATTATATTCCACAGATGAAGATCTGGCACACTCTATCCAAAATCTCTTGTTATCTGAGTTTGGTGACTTTAAGCAGAAGCCTGAAGAAAAACTTGTTCAAACTTTCGATCGCTTCAATCATCTTTTGAGTAAGATGATAAAGCATGGGATTGAAAGAAAAGTAATAGAACAAAAGGTCACTTTCATGAACGGCCTCAGGCCTGAATGGATGGCTGTTGTGTCAACCGTCAAAGCTTATGAACAGTTCAAATCTTACTCTCTGGCAAAACAGGTGGGGATTTTAAAAACCCATGAAAATGCCTTATCAAAGGAAACGAATGTGGTCTCAGGTCTGGGTTCTTTAGCTCTTGTCTCCAAAGGAAAGAGTTCGGTTGAAGAAGAAGAAGAAGACGAATTAGATCTTGCAGATTTTGATCTAAGCAGCGAAGAATACGCAATGATGGTGTCAAATCCCAGAAAATTCATTAAGAAGAAATTCCCAGCCAACAAGAACCGAAACTGGCAGGGTAGTTACAGCACCGAAAGGATCAAAGAGGAACCGAAGATGGGTTCAAAATCTGAAGAGTCAAAGAAGGAAGCTAAAGTTGGAGGAGACTCAGGATTTGACTGCCATTACTGTGGAGGCAAAAATCATTTTGCTAAAGACTGTATGCTAAGAAAGAAAGAAGAAAAGACAAACGAAGAAGATGAGGAAGCGAGCCTCCTTAGAAGATTGGAGGAAATAAAGAAAAGAAAGTCGGTTGTTAATAACTCTACCATGAATGCTTTAATTATGCAGGGTGCAAACAACAATGATGAATTTGGTGGTGTGGAGGTCTGGTCCACAGATTCGGAGGATGATGAAGTCAGGAAGCCCACTCAAGGAAAAGCTATGTTGGCGAAAGAATATCATGCAACAGGAAAATGCTTTGTTGTGACCGAGGGTGTGTCCCAAATGAGAGGATACACAACTAATGGGGGAGTTGAAGAGGAAAGGGAGCGAGAGGACAGATGCTTTGCGGCCAAGCCTGTTAGTGCTCAGATCAACGAATGTGATGAGTTGATCAAAAAGGTACAAAATATTCTTGCTTCTCTAAAATACCTATTGATGATTATGAAAAGGAATTAAATAACTTAAAGTCAAAATTCTCTAGCATAAGTAGCGGTCTAACCCAAACCCATGTCACAAATTCTAACCTAACTGATCAAATCAGCAGGATTTCTTCAAAGAGTGAGGAACGAAGGATGTGGATCGAGCAAAAGGAAAAAAGAGTTAATTAGATCTAAAGATGATTCTATTTATTTGCAAAGAGACAATCTTAAACTTCTTAAACAGCGAAATGTGTTTTGTTTAATTGCTGAGAGACTTTATTTTAACATCATTCAGTTGCATCTTGATTGTGAAATAGGGAAGAAGATACATCGTATGATTTTACCCTTCCTTGAATTAAAGGAGGATGAAATCGATGCTGAAGCCTACAACTGTGAGAGTGTTGTATCTTCTGATGAAGTGTCTCCAGCGTATAAAATAGGTTTGGACAAAATTAAATCCTACATAAAGTCCAAGGACCACAAGGACATGCTCAAAAATCTATTAGATGAAAATGATAGATTCAAGTTGAGAGCCGAAATTATACAAAAATTTGACTCATTGAATGCCAATTTAAGTTCAGAAAATAAAATCGATGTTGAAAATACATCTGAACTTAATGAGGATGATGATATGAGTGAAATCTATGTAGAAGATTTGGTGGATTGTTCTGAATTAGCCAAAAATGAACCCAAGTCACGTAAAAACCTAATTTCTGAAAACTCTGTTGAGTTTGCTCGTTCATCTACCGACAAAACCAAAGTTCTCAAAGCTAAAGTTGTTGTATACCAAAAGGTTCAAATCATCCTAAACCAAGTCTACACTGTGCCGGGAGTCACTCCACAACAAACTGCAGAGTTAACAGCTATGGTAGAAGAAGATAATGATGGGGGATGTGACGAATTCTTCTGGTCGGCCCCAATAGACAACGCAGATGAGATGAAGGGTCTTTCTCAGAAGACCTCATGGAGAGTGAAAGGTAGATACATACCTGAACCACTAAATGAGCCTACAAGGTATGATGTGCCGAGCATAAGTGGAACCAAAACCCCTTTGGGTGAACCAATGCAAACCACAAGTGATACTTCTTTAGTAAAAAGTGAATGTTGTGCCCATACTTCAAAACGAAAGGCCAATATTCATAGAAATCCAAAACAGGTGGCTGATCGAAAGCATCAAAGAAATCTGAGATATAAAAAGAATCTCTCAGAAAGAAAACGATTTTGGAATTCCCAAAACCCCGATTTTGTAAGAATAGAAAGGAAGAACAAATCAGAAGAAAACTCAAGGAACCAAAAGAGCAGCTTCGGTCCTCACTGCAGCACCAACCGAAAGAATGGTTTCGGTCCTTCAACTGATAAGAACCGCAAGGGTAGTTTCGGTCCTTCAACCGATAAGAGCCATAAGGATGGTTTCGGTTCTTCGACCAATAGGAGCCGAAAGGGTAGTTTCGGTCCCTCGTCCTATTACAACCGAAAGGAGAGTTTCAGTCTGTTACACATTAACAACCGAAAGAGTGGTTTTGGTCCCTCGTCCTATTACAACCGAAAGGAGAGTTTCGGTCCTTCATCCCATGGCTACCAAAAAAGTGGTTTCGGTCCTCATCCATACAAGTCCAATCAGAAAAACCGAGAATCTAAAGTCTCTTCTAAATTCAATTCTTTAAATTCCAGTCCCTCATTCAAAAACCCCAGTCCTCCTAAATCAACAAAAATTAAAGTTTTCACCATTAAAAGAAAAGATGAAACAACTTTAATTAAACGCACATATATGGTTGATATTTCTCTTACTATTACCTGTCTTGTAAAAGGCTTACAAGGACCCAAGAAACTTTGGGTTCCTAAATCTGCTTAAAATTTTGCAGGTTATACATGACGAGCAGTTTGACAAAGAATTTTACATCAATAGTGGCTGCTCGCATCACATGACAGGAAGGAAGGAGGAACTGAGAGATTTTGTTCTCTCAAAGACGGTGGCATTGTAAAGTATGGCAACAACTCTTTTGGAACTATCAAAGGCTATGGAATGATCACTAATGGCGAGTTCTCTATAAGGAAGATGGATTATGTTGAAGGGCTCCAACACAATCTCATCAGCGTATCTCAACTGGTTGTTGGTACAGGGTTAAAAGTATCATTCGATGATGAAGGCTCAGAAATTGTCGAGAAGAGATCAAACAACATTCTGTTGAAATCAAAGCGAAAAGGGGAAATGTATCCCCTGAACCTCAATCCAATAAGAGGTAAACCAGCAGTGTGCTTACTTACAAAGGCTCACTCTGATGAAAGCTGGTTATGGCATAGAAGACTATCTCATTTGAACTTCAAGGATATCAACAAATTGGTGTTAGGTGATCGCGTTCGAGGGCTTCCAGTTCTAAAATTCGATAAAGAACATCTCTGTGCAGCGTGTGAAATGGGAAAGCAGAGTCGGCAGAGTCATCCTTCTATTATCAACACTAAAGTAATAGAACCATTGGAGTTACTGCATATTGATCTATGTGGTCCATTGTCCATCGAAAGCATTGGGGGAAACAAATACATTATGGTTATAGTGGACGATTTCTCAAGGTTCACATGGACTTTCTTTCTCAAGCAAAAGTCCGAAGCTACTCCACAGCTCAAGCTCTTCATTAAACAGATAGAAACGCAACTGAGGAAGGTAGTTCATAATATAAGGAGCGATAATGGCCTGGAATTCAAGAACAAAGATTTTGAAAGCTTTCTTGCTGAAAAGGGGAAAACTCACAATTTCTCAGCCCCCTATACTCCACAACAAAATGGCATTGTTGAAAGGAGAAATCGGTCCCTGTGTGAAGCTACTCGCACCATGCTATATTTCGCGTCCTTACCTTTGTATTTCGGGGCTGATGCAATTGCGACTTCATGTTATACTCAGAATAGATCATACTTGAATAAGCGGTTCTCAATTACCCCTTACGAGATCCTGAACAATCGAAAACCAAACGTGAAATACTTTCATGTGTTCGGTTCAAGATGTTTCATTTTCAACTCCAAAGAGAATCGAAACAAGTTCGATGCTAAGGCGGATGAAGGATTTTTCTTAGGCTACTCCCTGAACTCCAAGGCGTATAGAGTTCTCAATAAACGCTCAAGGAAAATTGAAGAAACATACTATGTCACCTTTGACGATAGTTATGTCAAGAAATTAAAACCAACGGAAGATGCATCGCAAGACATATTTCCAAAGAATGGTCAGGTTACTATCTCAATTTCAAATCTTTTCGACCAATTCATGCTCTTGTTTGATGAGCCTCAAAAGGCAATTGACTTTGAATCAACTGCAAAAGACAACAAAGTTGATAATCTGAAACAAGTTATAGATGATGCTGCTAAGAAGATGGCTGATGATCAATCCAAAGGAACCGAAGGTGCAGATGCAAGCGAACCTTCTGGTGACCGTCCTACTGTCCAGGGGGAGGGTTCCTTTCCTCATCATGATCAAAGTTCTTCATTCTAGGGGGAGAAATCATCGCCAAATACATCAAGCTCTACTGAAATTCCAGCCAATGAAGGGGGTACAAATGTTGGTCCTGAACAAGAATCATTCTTCTAGGGGGAGAACACCAATGTTGGTGAAGATGACATTTTTTCTGAAATCGAAGAAGAAATCAATGCTGAATTAGATCCTATCTATGATCCAAAGTTTCCTCCCCTTGTCAAATGGACCAAAGATCACCCTCAAACTCAAATTATTGGAGAATCCTCAGAAAAGGTGTTAACTCGCTCTCAAATCAAAGCGAAACAGGCTGCACTATTTTCGAAAGTCGAGTTTTGTATGTTCAATTCGTTCATGTCCAAAATTGAACCAAAGACTGTTAATTCAGCTCTTGATCATTCAGACTGGGTTCAAGCCATGTAGGATGAGTTAAATGAGTTTGAACGAAACAAGGTATGGCGTCTTATTCCAACTCCAAAGGATTCTTCGGTTGTCGGTCTCAAATGGGTATTCAGAAACAAGATGGACAAATAAGGGAATGTCATTCGTAACAAAGCAAGGCTGGTGGTCAAAGGATATTGTCAGGAAGAGGGAATTGATTATGAAGAAACCTTCGCTCCCGTGGCAAGATTGGAATCTGTTTGTATCTTTCTTGCGTACGTTGCTCACAAGAACTTTGAAGTCTATCAAATGGACGTCAAATGTGCTTTCCTCAACGGTGAACTTGAAGAAACTGTATATGTTGAGCAACCGCCAGGATTCGTGGACGAGAAGTATCCCGATCATTTTTATATCCTTGACAAAGTTGTCTATGGCCTGAAACAAGCTCCCAGAGCATGGTATGAAACTCTCACTCGTTTCTTAAAAATGTCTAAATTCAAACAAGCTTCGGTTAACCCAACCTTCTTTCATAAGCGAGAAGGTAACCACCTTATGATAGTCCAAATTTATGTTGATGACATCATCTTTGGCTCCACGAATCCTAGCTTAACAGCTGAATTTAGAAAGTTGATGGAAACTAAGTTTGAGATGAGCTCAATGGGTCCAATTAACTTTTTTCTTGGATTGAACATTAGACAGGGACCCGAAGGCATTTTTATTAATCAGGAAGCATATACCAAGACTTTGCTCACCAAGTTTGGAATGATGGGAGACTCCAAAGTGAAAGTACCTATGGCTTTTGGAACCAAACTCACACCATCATTGGAGAAACCAGCCACTGATACAACGCTTTATCGACAGATGATTGGGTCTCTGATGTATCTTACCACCAGTAGACCTGATATCATGTTCTTTGTCTGTTACTATGCACGATTTCAAGCCAACCCACGAGAACCTCATCTTCAAGCCGTGAAGAACATCTTTCGCTATCTGAAGCGAACCTCCTCTCTCGGTCTATGGTATCCAGCCAACTCCGGATTCTTCGTTCAAGCATTTTCAGATGCTGATCTGGGTGGATGTGGACTGGATCGTAAAAACACAATAGGAGGATGTCAATTTCTGGATGGAAAATTAGTCAGTTGGCAATCAAAGAAACAAACCTGTGTTTCGTTATCCACTGCAGAAGCCGAATATATAGTTGCAGCATCCTGTACATCTCAAGTCGTATGGATACAAAGTCAACTCTGGGATTATAGATTAAACATGAAGAAAATCCTGCTGTATTGTGATTCTGAAAGCGCAATCAGGATTTGTCACAACCCACTGCAACACTCGAAGACTAAGCATATCGCACTGAGGTACCATTTCATCAAGGATCACGTCGAAGATGGTAACGTAGAAATTCACTTCGTCAGAACGACTGATCAATTGGCAGACATATTCACAAAGGCCTTACCAGAAGAAAACTTCAATAAGATTCTACAAGGCCTAGGAATGATGCAATCCGAGTCAGTACCGAAATCGCCTTCACTTCCATAAAGGTTACAAGCGAAATAGAGCGAACCTATATGAACCGAACGTTCGGTCTATTTCGGGTTCGGTCTATTTCGGGTGCAGTTTGACCATGAACCGAAATGTACCGAGCGTTCGGTCTATTTCGGGTTCGGTCCTTATGAACTAATTCTTTTTCTTAAAAGGCATTTCAACTGTTTTCTTATGTACACTTTTTCACTACTTCTCTTCCACTTATAAAATCCCAAAAATATTTTTTTTCTTTCATAAAAATGCTTATAAAATCCAAAAATAATTTTTGTTTTATTTTTTTATCTAACGTTTTATTATTTTTGTCTAAGTATGATTCTCGATGGCAAAACTAAGGCAGGTAAAAGGTTTTTGTTAGTTAGGTGTCCCTATAAGCATGCTGTTGTATGTAGACTCAAGCCTCGACTGATTTTGAGTGAAGCCTTAATAACATGATATATACCAATCATGTTTTCCCAATCCAGGCTATCAAGTTCACTATAATCATGAGCTACCTTACTCTACTCATATTGAGTTTAGAGTTTTCTGCTTGGTCCTTCTTTTCTTTAATAAGCAGAGGTACCTTCGCTTCTTATACCATTTTCATCACCTTTCTCCATTATAATTCGTTTCATCAAAATAACCCCTAAGACTCTCAGTTTTAACCACTGAGGTTTATGGTTATACAAAATCTACATTCATGATCTTAGTTTCATGCCACTATGTACTAAGTGAAATCCAAAATTCAACACCACTAATGAATTGACGGTGAATTCAAAAATTCAAGCTCTTACTTGTTACCAAATGAAATCTATTTTTCTTTTTGAGTGATCTTTATGAGCTTGCCTTTTACCAAGGCTTCTCTAACCCTAAAAGATCCAATTTAAATTTTTTTTGAGATTTCTTTACTTCTCTCGTTACTATAAAGTATTTCACACCTACTTGTTCAACAAATCACAATGATATCACAAGTACTTCATTCAATTTTGGTCTTATGTTAAGAATCGAAATTATGAATTGAAGCAAAAGACATTGTAACACCCAAAGTCAGAAAGGCCAAGAAAGGAAAGGAAACCCTAAGTTTAGGGGACGACTCGACGAGTCCAAGGAGGAACTCGGCGAGTCCAAGCGGGATCCGGGTCGAGGAGTAAGTGACCGACTCGGCGAGTCGGCCAAGGAGACTCAGCGAGTCTGGTCTATATGAGGAAAACCCTAAATTCGGGGCTTGGAGCCTATTTAAGCGCCTCATTCTCTTCCCTAGGGTTCCTTTGCTGCCTCTATAACCCAGAATGCCAAACCCTAGCCGCCATATCCATTGATTGAGCCAATTGTTGCCTTGAAGAGTGCATTAAAGCTTGGAAAAGGAAGAAGGATCTTGAGGGTGCAAGAAGGGTGCTATAGATCTGGGATTGGGAAGATATTTCTGAACATTTGAAGGTATTAAGTCGTTTCCCTCCCTTTAGATCCATTTTGGTTGTGAGTTTGGGGGCTTTTTAGCCATGATTAAGTTGTCCATTTGAGTTAGAAGTCGGATCTGGAGTTGCTACTTCAGATCTAAGCATATTTTGGTCTTGGAAAGCATAAAGTATCATCCCTTGAGTTGATTATGGAGCCTCTTTGCCTTAAACCCTAGTTTAGGGTGTATGTTGCCTAGATCTCCTTCCTTACACGTAAAGTTTGCAACTTTACGTGAGGAATAGGCTTGGGAAGGGTAGATCTACAGTTTGGAGTCCATGCATGACTCAAAAGTCCTCTGCATGTATGGAGATTTGAATGGACTCGGCGAGTCCTTTGAGTGGACACGGCGAGTAGCATGAAGATTTGGAGGAACTCGACGAGTGGGATGAACAGCTCGTCGAGTCAGATGAAGTTGGGCAGGAACTCGGCGAGTTGGATGAACAACTCGGCGAGTCTGTTGAAGGTTGTCTTGGACTCGGCGAGTCTGTTCTTGGACTCGGCGAGTCAGGTTGCGAAACCGCAAACCCTTCGAGTTGAGACTCGAATCAGTGAGTCGAGTGGAGACTGGGTGAATTGGACAGGTCAGGACTCGGAAATCGGTAGACTCGTCGAGTCGAGTCACAAAGAGAAGGACTCTTAACATATGAACTCGGCGAGTCAATAGGGTGACTCGGCGAGTAGGGTTGACTTGGAGGGTTGATTTTGACCAGGACTTTGACTTTGACCAGAGTTGACTTGGTTGTCTTTCGGGGGTCAGTTAGACTCAGTGTTGCCTTGATATTGGTAGCTCGGGGAGTGAGTGGAGCAGGAGTTCAGACAGTTGTCGGGCAGCAGCTAGTGGGTTCATCAGCCAGTTCAGCCAGTGCAGGTGAGTTTCCCTTTGTATGAATGGGTCTACGGCCACAATGCCGGCCCATGTAGTTATGAGTAGAAGACTCGGGGGTTAGCCCTAGGCACAGTATGCTAGTATGATATTCGGGACGAGGTCCAATGATAGAGGGCGGGTGCCCAAGGAATGGTTTATGTGATAGTTTATACTTGTTGTCTGTGTGATACTTGTATGTGCCTGGTAGGGAGGTGAGTGTGGGCGAGGTCCCGTATCTCACCAATAGCAGAGTGTGGATGGTGTTCCACATCTCAGTAGCAGCAGATCAGGGGCGAGGCCCAAGTTAGGGAAGGAGTGAGGGTGGGTTGGGCCCGTACCTCACCATCATCAGGAGTATGGACGGGGTTCCATGACTCATCAGTAGCAGGACAAGGGCGGGGCCCAGAGATAGGCGAGGCCTTAGGACAAGATCCGTTAGTATGTGTTTAGCTTATGTGATGTGATGTGATATGTTTATGTGCTGTTATATGTTAGTGGGCGAGGCCCTGTGACAGGCGAGGCCTAAGTGAAACAGATATGTATCCAAGCAGGGCTCAAAGCCAGGCGGGGCCTGGAGCGGCGGGGCCGTTGTAGCGGGCGAGGCCCGAGGTAGGGGGTGAGGCCCAGGATAGCGGGCGTGGCCCAGTATGTGCAGTATGTGGTTATGCATGGTATATGGTAGGGTGGGGAACTCACTAAGCTTCGTGCTTACGGTTTTCAGTTTTGGTTTCAGGTTCTTCCGGTAGCGGAGGGAAGAGCTCGGGGTGATCGCATGGCACACACCATAGATTAGACAGCCTGGGAATGTTTTACTCTGATAATGAACATGTGTTTTGGAAATTAATACTCTGATTATAATTGGATTGATGATTTTGCTTTAAGTAATGTTTTATTAAAAGAAAATTTTTAGTCTTGAATTTTGGGACGTTACAAGTTGGTATCAGAGCCTTGGTTTGAGGGATTCGGGCATACTCTCGAGTGTGCCTGAACTCAAACTAAGGGGTCGGATAAAAAATTTTCCAAAAATGAAAAGACAGTTTGATAAAAAGAATTTTGAGAACGAAAAACAGTTTTAGAAAAGCAAAAGAATTTGAAAAGAAAAGAACTTTGAAAAGAGAAAAGGGGTGTGGTGCATGCAATTACCGGAGCTCAAGTAAGTACCCCAAAATACCCATACAAGTTTGTGTTATGATTATCAGTTGATAGAACAGCATGCTAGATTAGGACTAAGGATCTAGGGATGATGCCTGATGTGCCTATTATATGTGTTTTGAGTTGCATGATAGTACTGATTAGACAGTAGTGGGATAGCCTGTTAAGGTTATGCCTGAGTTTATGAGTTTGTGTTGCATGCTAGTGCAGATTCTTGCTATGAGATCATGATTGCTTATGTATGTTATGGTTAGATTTTCCCTTATATGAATGTTGTTTGCTTTTTATATTGTGGGATTCCAAGTGATGGGAGTTGGCCATTAGGTGGATACGTCACGCCACATGTGATCAGGGTTGGATAATCTCAGAGTGCTGGATTTGGCCCTATTTCGCAGCTCTTGTTTGAGTCCAACCGTTGTAGGGACGAGTCTTTTACTCGAAGGATTATCTGAGCCTCGTCACATGTGATGGTATTCAGGTGATGGCTAATTGGCATTACAAGGAGGCCTTCAGCAGCTAAGGAATGGTTTGAGTTGAGTCAGAGGTTTCCCTAGGGTAAGCCTAGGATGAGATAGTGCTGGGAGCAGTAGTAGTGGATAAGGGACCTAGTGGAGTCGAAGCAATTCCTGAGGAAAGTACGGATAGATGTGGAAGGTAGTATGGGCTCGTACTACTGAAAGCAGAGGATCCATACTCGATTCGGGAAAGGCCGAGACAAGACCGGGAACCTGGTAGGGTGTGTGTTTGGTCTCGCCGCAGTGATGAGTATTCTGATAGTGGATGTATTATATTTCAGTATGGTGACATTGCGAGAGAGACCGGCGGGCGGATTAGGTGTCGGAGAGGGATCAGGCTCGGGTTCAGGGGCTGAGCATCTCGAGAAGCGAATGAGGGAGTTGATATCCGGGGAGGTTACGCGCAGTATTCTAGATCAGACTCCTGTGATCTTTGGCACGGTCAAGGAGGGTATATTGGAGATTTTGGATGAGAGGCTGGGAGCCTTCTGTACTGAGATGATGGCATTGATGGGAGCGCGCACCTTGACATTTCGAGAGTTCAGGGCTTGCGGGGCACCAGATTATCATGGGGCTAGGGACCCCATCGCTAGCAGCATATGGTTGGCTGATGTTGCCAATGCGTTCCGTACGAGCCAGTGTCCTGAGGAGGACAAGGTCAGACTCGCTTCCTGTCTTCTGAAGGACAGAGCGAGGGATTGGTGGGAGGAGATTGGTCATGCTTTGGGAGATGATGCCGCGTTGGACGCGATAACTTGGAGCGATTTCTCGGCCAGGTTCAGGGCGGAGTTTTCGCCGATTATTGAGGTACAACAGTTGGCACAGGAGTTTCAGGATTTGATGCAGACCACTGAGACTGTGGCGGAGATCACCGCCAAGTTCAGGGAGAGGGCTCTTCTTGTACCGCAGTATGTCGCGGATGAGGAGATGAAGAAGGCCTGATACCATGAGATGTTGAGGGATGACATCAGGGAGTTCGTGAGCAGATCCAGCTGTAAGACGCTGGAAGATATGATTTCTCGGGCTAGAGAGAGGGAAATTGATTTGGAGTAGATCCGGAAGAGGAAGCCAGATGAGGTTCAGGTAGCTGCAGGTTCGGGCAAAAGGCCCAAGGGATCGAATTCGAGATCGAGGGATTATCATGACCGCAGTCGGTGCGGGAAGTATGGCAGGGCGCACGGGGGCGCGTGCAGGAGTGGTAGCGGTGTTGAGTCTGGTTGTTTCAAGTGCGGTCGGACTGGTCATTTCAGCAAGGATTGTACTGTTACCACCTCACAAGGATCAGACTTGTTATGTTTTCACTACAATCAGCGGGGCCACAAGAAGGCCCAGTGCCCCAGTTTGTTTTCAGCAGGACGGGTGATGGCACCTGCCCCTGCAACTTTGAGGATCACAGACAGCCGTCAGGGCCGTGCAGTGGCGCTTGCGGTAGGAGGCAGAGCTCTTCAAATGACTACCTTGGAGGCGCGATCAGCACCGTACGTTGCAGGTATGCGATTTCCGTTTTCAGTTCTTTTATTTGTGCATGATTATATTGTTATGGTTCTGCATCATTATCGGTGAGTATTTTTTTTTGAGCGGTTGATTGTGATCGAGTTATATGCCATCTGCATACCTTGGATATTCGAATGGTAGTGAGAGGATGTGCCCTATTGGAGAAGGTTACATAGGATGCAGTAACTGTAGCATGCTTGGGAGGGACTTGGTATGTCTCGCTAGATCGGAGTTGTATAGTGTTAGAGATGGATTGGTTAGATCCCTAGCTATGGTAAGCTTGGGTTCCTCAGCAGATTGATTATGGAATGGTAGCAAGGATTGGGATTTCTTTTTTAGTATTGAGCAACAAGGGGTAAGCAGGATCGAAGTGGGGGAGAATCCTCCGAGTGTGCAACGGTAGGAGCACGCAAACCCAGAATGAGTGCGCGACCTCCGGGAAGGAAAAGAAGTAGTTCAGCATTTGATGGATTGAGGATTTCAGGGTTGGGAGTTTGAGAAACTCCCCATCAACTAATGTGTGTGATGGTAATGGTTAGTACGTGGTTGGGAATTCAGGTTGTGGATCGCCCGTAGGACTCAAGGGAGTCGGAATGAGGATCTTGAGAGCTAATGGCACATGGGTGCCTTCATATTAGCAGTCAGTGGTAGGAAGTGATGTAAGACTACGGGGCAGCCGTAGCATTCACTAGCAGTCAGTGGTAGAAAGTGATGTAAGACTATGGGGCAGTCGTAGCATTCACTAGCAGTCAGTATTGGAAGTGTTGTAAGACTATAGGGCAGCCGTAGCATTCACTAGTAGTCAGCAATGGATGGTGATGTAAGACTACGGGTAAGCCATAGCATTCCTTAGTAGCTTCGTTAGCGGAGTTGGGGCGAGGCCCTTATCTCCTAGTGATCAGATAGGGATCAGGAATGGGTAGTGGATGAGAATGATAGGGAGTTTGCCTGTATAGCCCTAGAGAGGTGAGACCTTGGGAGAGGCCGCTCCAGGATATAGTTGGATGAGACCCGTGGGCGAGGCCCGTATGAGATTAGCAGTGTAGATGAGACCTAAGAGCAGGGTTGCGCAGTAGTATGGTTGGGTGAGACCCGTGGGCGAGGCCCGAGCGAGAGTGATTAGACTAGTGGGACTAGAAGGATAGAGGCAGGTGGGACCCGTGGGCGAGGCCCGTGAGTTTTAGCAGCACAGGTGGGACCTGGTAAGGACCTTAGTGTCAAGTTAGGGGATCGGGGATCCCAGCTTTGTAGTGCCTGAATGGCAAAATAGATTGAGTAGTTATAGGTAGTCGAAGTTTCTTCGGAAGTCGCTGGGAGCGACTAGTGGTGGTGTTGGGACTAGCTACCGGTGGGAGCCGGTAATCCAGACATTGATAGGTTGGTAGGGACCAGGGTGGTCTCAGTTCATCCGGAAGGCAGACAAGGAATAGCAGAATTTTCAGTCAGTAGTACTGCGGGTAAGCAGTGTATGGTGGAATTCAGTTAGTTGAATCGAGGGGTGCTCGGCACCAAGTTTTGACAGAGAGGAGTGTCAGTGGTTACTGGCGGTGATGACCCGTACTGGAAATAGCGGGGGTGATGGAGTTGGTGAAGGATAGGACCTTCACAGTGACAGAGGAAATAGTTGGTAATGGAGCTTTGCCTTGGGAAGGCAAGGAATTTGCGCAAGGAAAGAAGGGGTGAACCCCTATAGGTTCAGTGCAGTACTCGGTGAGTACCAGAAGGATTGTCGGTTGAGTAAGTTGTACTTTCAGGATGTTCAAGGTCAGTGTTGACCCAGGATTATTATCCGCAAGGTTTAATGTTAGTCGGAATGACCGGGCGGAAGACCAACAAAGGTAGGCAGCTGGTGTTGGAATAATTTGTAGAGTATGGGAAGTAGATCGCAGGCGGTTGGCCATGGCGAACTTCGAGGACGAAGTTTAGTTTAAGTGGGGGAGAGTTGTAACACCCAAAGTCAGAAAGGCCAAGAAATGAAAGGAAACCCTAAGTTTAGGGGATGACTCGGCGAGTCCAAGCGGGATCCGGGTCGACGAGTAAGTAACCGACTCGACGAGTCGGCCGAGGAGACTCGGCGAGTCTGGTCTGTATGAGGAAAACCCTAAATTCGGGGCTTGGAGCCTATTTAAGCGCCTCATTCTCTTCCCTAGGGTTCCTTTGCTGCCTCTTTAACCCAGAATGCCAAACCCTAGCCGCCATATCCATTGATTGAGCCAATTATTGCCTTGAAGAGTGCATTAAAGCTTGGAAAAGGAAGAAGGATCTTGAGGGTGCAAGAAGGGGGCTATAGATTTGGGATTAGGAAGATATTTCTAAACATTTGAAGGTATTAAGTTGTTTCCCTCCCTTTAGATCTATTTTGGTTGTGAGCTTTGGGGCTTTTTAGCCATGATTAAGTTGTCCATTTGAGTTAGAAGTCGGATCTGGAGTTGCTACTTCAGATCTAAGCATATTTTGGTCTTGGAAAGCATAAAGTATCAGCCCTTGAGTTGATTATGGAGCCTCTTTGCCTTAAACCCTAGTTTATGGTGTATTTTGCCTAGATCTCCATCCCTACACGTAAATTTTGCAACTTTACGTGAGGAATAGGCTTGGGAAGGGTAGATCTACAGTTTGGAGTCCATGCATGACTCAAAAGTCCTCTGCATGTATGGAGATTTGAATGGACTCGGCGAGTAGCATGAAGATTTGGAGGAACTCGAAGAGTGGGATGAACAGCTCGTCGAGTCAGATGAAGTTGGGCAGGAACTCGGCGAGTTGGATGAACAACTCGGCGAGTCTGTTGAAGGTTGTCTTGGACTCGGCGATTCTGTTCTTGGACTCGGCGAGTCAGGTTGCGAAACCCCAAACCCTTCGAGTTGAGACTCGAATCAGTGAGTCGAGTGGAGACTCGGTGAATTGGACAGGTCAGGACTCGAAAATCGGTAGACTCGGTGATTCGAGTCGCAAAGAGAAGGACTCTTAACATATGAACTCGGCGAGTCAATAGGGTGACTCGGCGAGTAGGGTTGAATTGGAGGGTTGATTTTGACCAGGACTTTGACTTTGACCAGAGTTGACTTGGTTATCTTTCGGGGGTCAGTTAGACTCAGTGTTGCCTTGATATTGGTAGCTCGGGGAGCGAGTGGAGCAGGAGTTCAGAGAGTTGCTGGGCAGCAGCTAGTGGGTTCATCAGCCAGTGCAGGTGAGTTTCCCTTTGTATGAATGGGTCTACGGCCATAATGTCGGCCCATGTAGTTATGAGTAGAAGACCCGGGGGTTAGCCCCAGGCACAGTATGCTAGTATGATATTCGGGACGAGGTCCAATGATAGAGGGCGGGTGCCCAAGGAATGGTTTATGTGATAGTTTATACTTGTTGTCTGTGTGATACTTGTATGTGCCTGGTAGGGAGGTGAGTGTGGGCGAGGTCCCGTATCTCACCAATAGCAGAGTGTGGATGGTGTTCCACATCTCAGTAGCAGCAGATCAGGGGCGAGGCCCAAGTTAGGGAAGGAGTGAGGGTGGGTTGGGCCCGTACCTCACCATCAGCAGGAGTATGGACAGGGTTCCATGACTCATCAGTAGCAGGACAAGGGCGGGGCCCAGAGATAGGCGAGGCCTTAGGACAAGATCCGTTATCATGTGTTTAGCTTATGTGATGTGATGTAATATGTTTATGTGCTATTATATGTTAGTGGGCGAGGCCCTGTGACAGGCGAGGCCTAAGTGAAACAGATCTGTATCCGAGCGAGGCTCGAAGCCAGGTGGGGCATGGAGCGGCGGGGCCGTTGTAGCAGGCAAGGGCGTGGCCCAGTATTTGCAGTATGTGGTTATGCAAGGTATGTGGTAGGGTGGGGAACTCACTAAGCTTCGTGCTTACGGTTTTCAGTTTTGGTTTCAGGTTCTTCCGATAACGGAGGGAAGAGCCCGAGGTGATCGCATGGCACACACCATAGATTAGACAGCCTGGGAATGTTTTACTCTGATAATGAACATGTGTTTTGGAAATTAATACTCTTATTATAATTGGATTGATGATTTTTCTTTAAGTAATGTTTTATTAAAAGAAAATTTTTAGTCTTGAATTTTGGGACGTTACAGCCACCCTCTTTAACCTTTAAAAGAAGTCTTTCAAAACTTCTCAACAAGTTATTGATCGTTATTTCATGGGAAACCAAGCAAGCACTTCAATGTCTCTCTTGATTTTGAAAGAAGTGCTTTTTGCCCAGAATCAATCATTTCATGTCTGTTTACGACATCACAGATAATCCCTAAACACTAGTTTTATTTCTTTATCTTTTACACCCTATGCACGAAAATTTTTAATTTTTCCAAATTCTAAGTTTCGCACAGATTAATGATTCAAATGTTAAAGGCGCAAACGTTCAAGCGTCATAAGGAGAAATGATTGGGATAAAGTGGTAGCTGAATCAACAGATATCCAAACGGTTTGGCGATTTGAAAAAGTGCGTTTTATGAAAAGGCGTGAAAAAGGGAAACGTTTTTCTCTCTCCTGCGTCATCTTCAGCACGCCAACTGTTCACCCATCAACTCAGGCGCTATTTTTGAGATAATCCAAGATTTCAGCCGGATTTTTCTCTCTCTTCCTTGTACGTATAAAAGGAATTGGAACAGTACACTCTCATCCTTTATCACTTCCAAAATTCTCTAAAAGAAACCCGGTGATTCTCTGCGACTGTTCATCATCTTCTCCAAGCTACTACAATGGCAGAATCCTCATCCGTTCACGATACCTCAGTTCGTCAACCCCTACTCACTATCAAAGCCCAACAGAACCTGATCATTGATCTCAATCTGTTCTTATATGAGCCCTATATGCTGTATGTGGTTGAGTGTCTCAAATTCTCACCACTCGTCGACGCACTGACAAAAGTTGAAGTTGTTCCTATGTCGTTCTTGTCTCTTGTCTACTCTACTGCATTCTACGACAAGGCTAATGAAAGGATTCACTTTAAACTTCACAATGAGAAGATCTCTATCTCCAAGAGTCGATTATGTGCCCTAATTGGTCTTTCTCAAGATCCATCTTTGGTAAACCCTGATTCCATTACCACTGGTCAATTGTTCACAATGTTCTATCAGATGGGTTATACCGAAACCCTAACAACCGTCACCAAGTTCAAGAAGTCCTGCCTTCCTCCTCAATGGAATGGCATTTTCATGCTACTATTCAAGGGATTGTCTGAGAAGAGCGATGGTTCTGACGGTGCAAGCAAGTCATTCATGACGGTGCTGTATAGGTTGTACAATGGGCTTAACCTCGATTATGGGTCCATTATTTGGCAGCAGTTGGTTCAAAGCTTGGTATCTTCATCCAGGCATTCTGAGATTTCATGTGGGCGTTTCTGGACTCTCATCACCAAATGGGCAATGGATCGTCATCGTGTCCCAATAATGGCAAACTCCTTGCTTTCCTCTATTGCCACTTTTCACACGACGAAAATCATCGTCACTGATCCAACCAAGTTTTCATACATCGGACCTATTCCTGAAGTTATGCTCGATCGTATTTCCGCGTCGAGTAACTTTCTTCAACAGTACAGGAAGCGTCCACATGTTGGTCCAAGAGAGCTTACGCCGACAATGCTTCGTTCCATTGAAGAGGCTGACAAGCCAGCCAAGAGGAGTAAGAAGCCTGACACACAAAAGGAGGGACCAGCCACAAAACCAACCAAGGGGCAGACCCCCAAAAAGCGAAATACTGATAAAGCTGCTACTTCCCAACCTCAACCTAAAAAGCAGAAGAAGCCCGCTAGGAGACTTATTCTTCAATCCTCCAGTGATTTGGATTCAGAATATGTTCCTCCTATGCAAAAGAACGCACATCCTTCAGAATCTAAGACCGAAAGCTCTGATGACAAGGCTTCGGGCCGAGGGGATACTCCACCTCGCTCCCCTACTCAAGAAATTCTGGTTCGTTCTTTTCCTCCTTCACCTCCACTTGTTACCATTCCAGTTTCTATCCCTCCTATCTCTCCTATAACCACCTCTCAACCCTTCACTACAATTCCCATTCCCACTCCTATTTTCACAGATATTACCACTACCACTACCACCACTAAACCAGACTTCACTGTTCCCAATCCACCTGTACCCGAACCTACTTTCACAACCGAACCTCCACCTTCTTCAAAACCCTTGTCTCCTACACAATCTACTGAAACAACCCCTATTTTAGGCGGTGAGGACTTGGAATTCGATTCCACATATTTCAGTCCTTATCGTGTACAGAGCGAGGATGATGACGATGAGCCTATCACTAAACATCATCTCAAGGCATTAAACGACAAGCTTGATCAACTGCTTTCCTCCTCTTCCTCTGGAGCTTATTCAGACACTGTGTTAAAATCCTTGTTCTCTTCGGTTGCTGCCGAACATAGTGTCTCTTTATCTGCTGCAGCCAAGGCTATTGAAGCCTCCACTTCCCAATGTCAACATGCTTCTCTTGCTGTTGATGCCTCTACTAAGGAGTGTAAGGAAGCGACCGCAAAAGTCGATAAACTAGTTTCACAAGCTTACTTGTTTCTATATTCCTTGCAAGCTGCTGCTACCAAGAATGCTAAAACAGTTAACACTTCAGTAGAGAATCTTCAAAAGACTCTTCAATCTGAGTGCTCCAACATTGCAGCGGTACGCCATGCCATTGAAGAAGCCAATGAATCGCTCCATGCTAATGTCAACGAACGCTTAACTCAACTGGAAGCGGACTTCAGCTATGGAAAATCGGATTATGGATGAGCTCGACAGACGTACAGCCCAGCTTAAACTGCAAACAAACAAGCTGCGTACTACTAATGTTGAGATTAATGACCTCAAGTCGGAAAGGGAGGTTATCCGGAGTTCTGCTGCTGATGTTCACTCCATCATTCTTCATCTTATTGAGGCTAATGATCCGCTTATCACTATCACTGTCAGAAGGCATTTGGCAGACAAGCTCAGACCGGCACTGGACGTTCTCATCCGTATCAAGGGTGTTCCGGTGACTGGGGTCCAACCGAAACAAGGGGGAGAGAAAGAGTCAAAGCAACCTCCTCCTTCTAGCTCAAAACCAGCTGTTGAACCGAAGGGTAATGAAGCTTCGGTCAGTAACAAAGATAAAAAGAAGAAGAAGATTGGTGAAGACGACACAAACAATGAAGATGATGTCTATGTCGAGATTCCCAAGAAGCCTGTACCGAAGGATAACACTTCTGAAAAAGAAACGGAAGAAATCACCAAGAAGCAGTGAGCTGAGCTTGAGCAGAAGTGAAAGGAGGCGGAGCTCCTAGAGAAGAAAAAGTCTATGTTTCCTGTATGGACAAAAGACTCGCTTCAGAGGTGTGCAATCGACGAGCCAACTGTTCTCTTGCTCGAGCCAATAATGTCTTTTGGCCTTGACAACTCCAAGGATGTACAGTTCGATATGCCAATCACTCGAAAGGCATTCATCTTCCACTGCTTCAACTCGACTGTTGCCATTCCATCTCCGGACCCAAAGGTAGATAGGGATCTTCTGGAGTTTTACTTGGAGTTTGCTCAACCTCAATACCTTACCTGGAGCTCAAAGAAGATAACTACAGTCAAGGTGATGAAGCCCTATTCAGCAGGGAAATTTATTAATGTTAAATTTAGGGTGACTCGAGGAACCGAAGGCTCAGTCTATTATTTTACCCTTGCTAATCTACCAAACCTCAATCCCCATGACTGGATACTCCTCAACAACATTCTTCTGTTGAATCCTCATGAGTACTAGCCAATAATCGATCATGTCAAGCGTATGCTTGTTTGCTACATACATGAGGTAGCGAAGATGGACCAAGAGATTGCCTCTGCCATACACAAGCGAACAACGATCAAGACCATGGGCAGAGCTGGAATGTCAATACCATAATCAAGGGGAAAATTGATTCAAAGTATCACACAGTCATGTTCCTCAGGGGCGAAGGTCAAAAATGTATGTTCGCTCTTGTGGACAAACACCTCTTCTCAACGTCTTGTCTTGAGCATATCTTGGAGATTATACAGAGGTGCGACCAGAACAGTGTTGCTGATAAGAAATTATTCACTGACATGTTGAGGTGGTACATACAGTTTAGACAGACTCTTCTCGCCATAATTCCTCGTTTATTCAAAGTTATCAAGACGGTGAAGCCTACTCAGAGGAAATAATCTCTCTCCTCATTTGACACAAAGGGGGAGATTGTAGAGTCTATTGGATTGCGTCATGGGCTCGGTCCTTAGCCCAGTTTGAATGTCGGTATTGGGCCTGTCCATCCGTGCATATTTTTGTATTAGGGTTTAGTATATAAGTTGCATGCATGCAGACTTAGATGTTATCGCTTTCATTGTTTTTGTTTCATATCTTCTGTAAACCCTAGCTCGCCTCTACAGCGGAAGTTCTTCATCGAGCTCTGCTGAGGCGTGACTTAGATTTGAATCATAAGCATAAGTTTGATTCTTTTCTATGTTCATTCTCGTATTGATCTTAAACTACTTTTGTTGCACTTGTGAAAGATCTATTCGATCTAAGAGTTTTGAACTCATCAGTACTGCAAGATTGGAAGTGGGAACGATGATTCGCCATCCAGAGTGAAGATTAAGGCCTTCAATTAACAGCATGGGAGATGGATTGAGGTGTCAGACTGGACCAGATTTCCAGAGTAGTCATCAAGATTTTCGAGGATGGGTGATCTCAAGGTTTAACCGGTGATTAATCGCTAGCATTGGTAAGCACAGGTTGTTATTAGTGGGATATTAGAAAGCGATAAGGATTGGGAATCCTTCAATTCTCGCGTTCCGTGAAGACTTAGTCGAATCTAAGTGGGGGAGTGACTTTTTGTAAAGTTCTCCAAATGTGAGTTCTGGTTGCACGAGGTGCAATCTCTTGGGAACCATGTCAACCAGAAGGGTATTTTGGTCCATTCGACTAAGATAGAGGTCGTGATGCAATGGGAGTTTCGAGGTCTTCATCTGAGATTAGGAGCTTCCTAGGTCTAGCGGGTTATTACCGGATATTTATACAAGACTTCTCTGAGATTGCAGTTCCTTTGACCCGACTGACCAAGAAGTCGGTGGCCATTCGTTGGGGGCCTGATGTAACATCCGGATTCCCAGGAGGTGGCCAAGGCAAGAGGAGGCTGAAGGAGGTGCGATTTTGGTGATTTCTGAGTTCTTAGAGATCATATTGAGGTATTTGTTTGGACCTTCTTCAGTTTTGGTGTTGATTCTTAGAGTTAGGGTTTTCTAACCCTTTTAGAGGTTGGATAAGTGGAGCATTTGGTCCCTTCTCGAGTCTATGTTTTGGATCTGGACCCAAAGAGGTCCAGAGACCTTAACCCTTGGAGCTTTATGAGTCATTTTGGGAGCCATGAGCTTGGGATGTCATTTTGGGGGCTAAATCACCAAGTTAGACCATTTAGATGTTATATAAGTGTCAAGGTCTGAACTTTACGTGATTATCATGCTTGGGAAGGCCAGATCTATGAATGTAAGGAACAGATCTGGCCTCAGGAGGCCTATGGAGTTTGTGCATGGCATGAACTCGTCGAGTCCGAAGAACAGACTCAGCGAGTAGGATGAGGGTTTCCCGTATTTCACTCAGTGAGTGGACTTGCCGAGTTGGGGAATAACTCGGTGAGTCAGGGAGAGTTAGGGGGACTGGAGTTCAAGGCGGAACTCGCCGAGTTGTTCTTGAGACTCGGCGAGTTGATTCGGGGTGGCCCCCGCGATTCATGCCAGGTGGGACTCGTCGAGTCAGGGGAAGTACTCGACGTGCCAAGAGAGGAACTAAGAGAGTCAGTGGACATGTGTAGACTCGCTGAGTCGCCCAAGTGCACTCGACGAGTCGGGTCAAAGTTTGACCGTTGACTTTTGTTGACTTTTAGGGTTGAGTATAGTTATATTTATGAGAGTATTTACTTTGTGTGATTAGGCGGAGGCTAGATCACATTTCTACCGAGTCAGAGACTTACCGAGACACCTGAGGTGAGTCTTCTCACTATACGTTACCTAGAGTGGTATTATGTGATGACCAGAGGGTCTTATGTGTTATGTATGAGATTATGTGCTATGTGATATATGTATGTCGTATGATGATATAGACCGAACCAGAGGGTTCAACGAGCTATGACCGGACAAGAAGGTCCAACGAGCTACAGGACTGGAGGGTCCCGCTGAGACACATCGACCAGAGGGTCGTATATTAGCCTCGAGTGGCGTATGTGTTGTATGTGGTATTTTGGGGAACTCACTAAGCATTTATGCTTATAGTTTTTGTGTTATGTGTTTCAGGTACCAGTGATGAACGCGGGAAGACGCCAGCATGATTCGTACACACTCACATTGGAGTTTATATATTCTGATCTTGGGGATTTGTACTAATATAATGTTGATACAATGGTTTTAAAATGAATGTGAAAGATATTTTATGGTTTTTCAAAAGTGAAAAATTGTTCAAATTTTACAGTGTTACAAGTTGGTATCAGAGCCTTGGTTTGAGGGATTCGGATGCATCTTCGGGCATATATGAACTCAAACTGAGGATTTGAGGAAAATTTTGATAATGAAGTAAAATTTTTGAAAAGAGTTTTGAGACAAACAGAGCAGAGCCGTGTGCACGATCAGCCAGCGCCCGAACGGTGAATCCCCAAAAGTACCCTTACATTATGTGTTATGAGATATGTTATGTTACAGTATGCATGGTAGAGTAGGCTAGGTATACATATTACGACTAGAGTGGCCTGATTTGTGATGCCTTAGCCTAGGAGATTTATGTTGCTGAGATGCTTTGAGAGCGAGTAGATAGCAGTTAGGAGCTCATGAGAATAGAGTACTTGTAATCCAAGATCCAAGGAGGAGGACTTGGAGTGAATGCTGATGCGGTGTGGTCAGTAGTATTGGGCCCGTACTACTAAAGACACTGGATCAGTGGCCATTCCAAGTAAGAATCTTTTAGACAACGGAGGACGAGTAGGGTTGCGTCATCGAGTATGAGTATGCTCGATCGAATCTCTGATATTTATTGTTGTATTTCAGAGGCATCATGGTTGGGGCTCGACACACACCTGAGAGCAATGGTGTCAGTGACGTGGAGATCCGTCGATTGATTCACGAGGAGGTGGTTGCTGCCATCCGGGCTGAGATTCCTGAGATGTTTGGGGACGTCAAGACCACATTGATCGAGACCTTTGATGAGCGGTGTGCAGCACTGACTGAGGTTGCGGCAGCTGCAACTACGGCTGTTGTTGCTTCTGCCAGACCTCAGGGAGGTGACTCGTTGTTGTTTCGGGAGTTCAGCAACAGGAAGCCACCAGAGGTTGATGGGACGCAGGACCCGATTGCTGTGATGAGATGGATCTCTGACATCGAGGGATGTTTCTATATGTGTTCTTGTCCAGATCACTTGAGAGTACGGTTCGCTCTAAACCAGCTCCGCTTGGGAGCAAAGGATTGGTGGAAGTTCGTGACGGCGAACTTCACTTTGGTGGAGATTTCTGAGGTGACCTGGGAGAGGTTCACCGCTATGTTCAGAGACGAGTATGTTCCCCCGGTGGAAAGGGAATGGTTGATTCAGGAGTTCTTGACCCTCAAGCAGGGTACTGATTCCGTGACAGTGATCAACATAAAGTTTCATGCGAGGGCGATGTTTTGCCCTGAGCAGGTGTCTTTTGAACAGGCTCGTATGAGCCGTTATCTGGGTGGTCTGAGGAGAGATATTCGGGAGTTTGTGGCGAACTCGACTTACCGGACATTTGCTGAGCTCCAGGAAAATGTCTGGAAGAGGGAGATTGAGTTGGAGACTCAGACCAGGGAGGAGGCCGAGTCATAGAGGGTGGATCGGCGACCGGCTCAGTCTCAGCCGGCTGCCAAGCGGGCTAGACCCGCTGATTCGAGATCTGGGGGCGCGAAAGGTCGTACTTGTGGGAAGTGCGGTAAGAGTCACGAGGGGTCGTGCAGGGCTGGAGTATGCTACAAGTGCGGGAAGGAGGGGCATATCGCGAGGGATTGCCCCAAGGGATTTTCGGTTTGCTTTCATTGCAACCAGACCGGCCATCAGAAGGCCGAGTGCCCTCAGCCACTTCAGGGGTCAGCACAGGGGTCTGCGCCTGTTGCTAGGGCTACCGAGGTTCGGTCGGTGAAGGTCGAGGCCCCGAAGGCTCGTGGGAGAGCATTCCAGTTGACTGCAGAGGAGGTCCGCGCGGCGCCCGATGTTGTGGTTGGTATGTATTCTATATTCATCTTTTATTTGAGTTGAGTTATTATGCTTATCTGATGATGTGCGTAGGTACTTTTCTTGTGAGTTTTGTGCCTGCTTTGGTATTATTTGACTCGGGTGCGAGTCGGTCGTTTGTTTCCATAGCATTTAGTCAGCACATTAGTATCCGTCGAGAGGCGTTGGGTCGACCTTTGTGAGTTTCCATAGCTAATGAGCGAGCAGTGTATGCTTCAGATATGATTTGAGGATGTGTCCTTGAGATCTTCGGTGTGGAGTTCCCGATAGTGATGGGTTTGAGCCATAAGAACATTCCTATGTGCACATACAAAGCCTAATGCTTGGATCTAGGTTTCTCTAATTGAACATGCAATGTATCCAAGACTTTGATCAATAGATCTAGTGTAATAACATAAGAAAATAGATCTAAAGGATTACCTTAAGTATCTTGCTTGAATCTTCTTGTCCTTGGAGCTTAGAGTCACAAATGTCACTCCTCTGATGGCTTACAAACACCAACTTAGCAAGAGGATGATTAGAGAGAGATAGAGAGAGAGAGAGATGAGGGTAAGAAAAGTCAGCCAGGGTTTCTTCAAAAGCAAGAGTGTCGATTTCCTTGACCCCAAGGGTCTATTTATACTAGTGAGGCTCCTAGGGTTTCACCCTTAAACCCTAATTGGATAACTTAGGCCCTAAGAAATCCAATCTCCCTAATGATAAGCCTTGGACGATTTCTAGGTCCTTCCAAACCCCAAAACCGTCCACCCCTTATCCATAAGGGATTATAGCCCAAAGTACAACTATCATACAATTGACAGTTTATGCCCTTTTATTTAATTAATCACTTTAAGTCACCAAATTAATTCCTAATTAATTTATGACTCATATTAATCAAATAACAATATTATTATTCCTTATATTATTCCCATAATATATTAATAATATTTCTTCTCTCATTATAAATCATCCTGTCAAGTTGCTATGGTGAAGGCAACCCAAAAGGACCATGCACAATCGGGTCAAATACTTGCCTAATATAGTTGCAGCCTTAGACACTATTCCAACAGTCTCCCACTTGGATAAGTCTAGTAACTATATACACAAGTATAATCCGATTAGCAATCGTAGCTCTCAAAGACGCTGTCAAACTCTGATCTTATCAGTCCTATCCTTTAGATAAGGGATCGTACAGTCCTCTGTTTAGATATCATGCGGACAATTCTATGGAACCAATTGTCCAGCAGTTGGTTTCTCGATATCAGAGTTATTCGACATAGAACGTAATCGAACACATCAATTTAGTTCTGACCGGGCCCGACACATAAGTCAAATTAAATCATCGAGCGGCTGAGATATCGCTTTTACCTTCTTAGGATAAAAGTAACAGATAAACTTCGACTAATATCATCCTTCAGCCCAATACTCCTAGCATGCTGCAAGTGCTTAACCCTGCTCAGTCCCTTCGTAAGAAGATCTGCTGGGTTATCTTCTGATGATATCCTTTTAACCACGAGTTGTCCTTCTTATACTCGATGTCTAATAAAGTGATATTTTTTGTCGATATGTCGAGATCTACCATGATCCCTTGGTTCCTTGGTCAAGGCAACCGCTCCTTCATTATCACAGAAAATTTCCATAGGCTCCTTTATGGCAGGTACAACTCCAAGATCACCAATGAAGTTCTTCAACCATATTGCCTCCTTCAAAGCTTCGCTCGCTGCAATGTACTCTGATTCGCACGTTGAATCAGCTACGGTTTCCTGCTTGGAACTTTTCCAAGTTACTACTCCTCCATTCAGGGTAAAGACCCAGCCCGACTGCGAACGATAGTTGTCCCTGTCGGTTTGAAAGCTGACGTCACTATACCCTCGCACCTTCAAGTCATCACTCCCTCCGAGGACTAAAAACCATTCCTTGGTCCTCCGAAGGTACTTAAGGATATTCTTGACGGCAATCCAATGGGCTCTGCCAGGGTTCCCTTGATATCTACTAACCATGCTCAAAGAAAAGGCTACATCAGGCCGAGTACAAGTCATAGCATACATGATTGAGCCAACTGCGGAAGCGTATGGTACTCGGCTCATTTCTGCTATTTCAGCTTCGGTACTCGGACTTTGAGTCTTACTCAACTTGGCATTACTTTGTATCGGTAATTCTCCCTTCTTCGAATTTTCCATACTAAAACGTTTTAGTACTTTATCTAAGTAAGTATTCTGACTAAGTCCTATTAGTCTCTTACTTAGCTCTCTCACTATCCTTATTCCCAAAATATAGGAAGCCTCTCCGAGGTCCTTCATAGCGTCCCGAGCCAGGACTTAACCTCCTGCAGTATCGGGACGTCGTTTCCTATGAGTAGTATATCATCAACATACAGAACGAGGAAGCTGACTATACTCCCACTGGCTTTGATATATACACATGATTCATCTTTGCTTCGTACAAATCCAAACTCTTTGACTTTCACATCGAATCAAAGATTCCATCTGCGAGACGCTTGCTTAAGTCCATAAATGGACTTCTCAAGCTTACACACTCTATTTGGATGCTTCGGATCAACAAAACCCTCTGGCTGAGCCATGTAAACATCCTCAGCCAACTTCCCATTAAGGAAAGCGGTCTTGACATCCATTTTCCAAATCTCATAATCATGAAATGCTGCAATAGCTAGCATCACTCTAATAGACTTTATTTTCGCAACTAGTGAGAAGGTCTCATCATAGTCAACTCTAGGAGTTTGAGTAAAGCCCTTCGCAACCAATCGCGCCTTATATGTGTGTACGTTTCCATCCACGTCGGTCTTCTTCTTGAAGATCCATTTGCACCCAACGGTCTTCCGTCCGGACACATTATCAACCAAATTCCAAACTTGGTTGTCATACATGGATTGGATCTCGCTGTCCATTGCCTCTTTCCATTTTGCAGACTCCGGGCCTGCCATGGCTTCCTTATATCTATTAGGTTCATCTAGATTTATTAGTGTACCATCACTAATATACGTGTCCCCTTCCATAGTAATATGAAAACCATAAAACTGGGGTTGAACTCTGTGACATCCCCAAAATCTCGGCCAGAAAAGACCGATTTCATTTATGCTTTTTAAACATTTTCAGAGTAAATCCTTTTAATTTTAAAAGAGATGCGGATTTGTTCCCAAAAACAAAACATGATAAAATAGATATTTATTAAAACATTTCATAAAGAAATATGATTTCATTTCATAATCAAAAGTCGGGATGTCATGTTCTGATACAGATCATAAAGCATAAACGATAACATTACAAATCATTCAACAAATATAAACATATACAGACTTGTAAACAAAACAACTTGATGATTCGCCCATCTTAAGCTCTTGCGCCACTTCCTGTAATGCAAATAAACTGAGTGGGTCAGGCTTGGGAGCCTGGTGAGCATATAGGGTTTTCAACCCCACAATAATTATATTTAATTACAACAATCAACAATAAACCCGATTACCCATTCCCGTTATCCTCAACTTACGTCCCTAAAATAACTTCTATTATAAGGAACCTAAATCAGGATTTTCATCGGGACGGACATTACTGCAGAGGGGCTTCCTCAATAATAAGTATCCTAAAGGCAACCATATGGGGGATAGAGTACACCGATGAACACGTCATTCACAACACCTACAGGTAATGAGCCTGCTAGTGTTCCACAGGACAGTCTAGAATAGTCTGTGGTCGTCATCCATACTCTGCTGAATGACTAGAATAACACCAATAACACCGAGGCCTCTCATCTGTTTATTACACACCAATTATCTACCCATGTTCTACCCAACATATCAGTAGATAAAAATATACATTTTTATACATTGTTTAAAAACCTGTATAGCATGCTTTAATCAATACATATTCCACATAACAGATGACGCATACACACATAACACATATTTCATAGAGAATATAGCAGATCTATGAGATAGAAGAGAGTGAATATACATTCACACATATAACCACAAAATATATACACGTAGCACGTATTTTATATTAAATACTTCATAATATTGCGTTGGAATGAAAATAACTACACACTCACTTGATCAGAAGATGATCAGGCAGCACTACGGCTTGCAGAAGTAGTGTCTCTCCGTTGATCTGGAAGATTTTCACAAAAAAACCGGGCTCCTCGCGGGCAGGGCTTCGGCTCGGGAATAACGCTCTTCGGGATTCTCGGGGCTTCGGATCTTACTTCGGGGCTCAGAAATATTACCGGGGCTTCAGGGTACAAACAGAACGCAAAACGAGGCAAAAGACTAGAGAGAAGGATGGAATTTGCAAAAGAAACTCGGCTGCCTTCGGATCCCCTTTTATAGGAGCTGGACCCTCGCACGTACGCGGGGCGTATGAGGCTACGCAGAGCGTACGCCTCGGATCGTAAGCACTTACGTCATCGGAGGTACTCGAGTGCTGGTTTCGTCATCCTTCGTTGTACGCTGGGCGTACAGCAGTACGCGGGGCGTACTTCGGATAGGTCGGCTGACTCCCCTTCGGATAATATCGGAGGTTTTAATTAAAAATAAATATTAAATATTTAATAAACTTCAAAAATTCATATCTCCTTCATACGAACTCCGTTTTCGACGTTCTTTATATCCACGCAAAGGTGAGACTACGCTCTACAACTTTCGTTTAGACTCCGTCGGCTAATTTTGACTTTTATTTTTATTAATTATTTTTAGGAGGTCGAGACAGAAAATTTCGTTATAAATTCATAACTTCTTCGTCCGACGTCCGTTCTCGCCTTACTTTTCATCGTTTCGCTACTAACAACGAGATCTTCGATTCTCGTTTAGATTGTTTCGGCTAAAAACCGCTCGATCTCAAATCGAGTATCCGGGCTGCATACTGCCTAGTCGAAACTTTAGAAAATCATAACTTCCTCATACGAAGTCAGATTTGGGCGTTCTATATATATTCGGAAACCTCGTTTCAACTGCTACAACATTATCCAAAGATATCGAGTTTATTTTACACTTAAATTTTGACGTTCATTTTATTCTTAATACATTAAATTATAATAATTAAGAAAACACACATAAATCACATAATTCACAAATTCACAAATAATACATTTTATTATTTCAAATTAGGGTTACAAAGGTTAACCTAGACTATTACATTGCTAAAAATGGCAAGCCCAGAAACACGGGTGTTACAATTCTCCCCACCTTAGAATGATTCCGTCCCCGGAATCACACATTAGCAAACAAATGCGGATAGCGACTCATCATGTCACTCTCCGTCTCCCAGGTGAGATTCGGCCCATTCGCGTGTTTCCATCGGACAAGCACTAACTCAACCATCTTACGTCGCAATTTCTTAGTCTTTCGGTCAACGATTGCCTCTGGTTCTTCAATCAACCTTTTGTTTTCATCGATCCTCAACTCTGAAAGTGGAATTATGTCGGGAACTTCTCCCGTGAATTTCCTCAAGTAACACACATGAAAAGTGTTATGAATTCCATTCAGTTCTTCTGGTAGTTCGAGCTTGTAAGCTTGGTTCCTAATTCTCTAAAGAACTTTAAACGGTCCAATAAACCTTGGACTTAACTTTCCCCTTTTACCAAATCTTATAAGTCCCTTCCACGGCGAGACTTTAAGCAAAACCGAATCTCCAACTTCAAAAGTCATCGGTCTTCGCTTTTTGTCAGCGTAGCTCTTTTGACGGTCCTGGGCTGCTAACATTCTCTCCCTAATTATTTTCAACTTTTCAGCAGTTTGATCGACTATCTCCGGCCCCATAAACTGCTTTTCCCCAGCCTCAAGCCAACAAGACGGCGTACGACACTTCTGTCCATACAATGCTTGATAAGGTGCCATCTTATCGAGTGGAAACTATTATTGTAGGAAAATTCTACCAAAGGTAAATGTTCGTCCCAGTTATCTAGAAATTCCAAGGTACATGCTCTCAGCATATCTTCAAGTGTTTGTATCGTCTGTTCGCTCTGACCATCAGTTTGCGGATGGTAAGCTGTACTTAAACACAACTTGGTACCCAATTCCTCTTGTAGACTTTTCCAAAATCATGAGGTGAAACGGCTATCACGATCCGACACAATCGTTAACGGAACACCATGAAGCCTCACAATTTCCTTCACGTAAGAATTCGCAAGCTTTTCCATAGACCATTTCTCATTGGCTGCTATGAAATGCGTACTCTTAGTGAATCGATCAACGACCACCCAAATCATGTCGTGACCACTTTTTGTTCTGGGCAGTTTAGTGACAAAATCCATAGCAATGTCTTCCCACTTACCCATAGGCACATGTAATGGTTCTAAACTCCCGTATGGTTTCTGATGCTGTGCCTTGACTCTTGCACAAGTCACACACTCGGTCACATACTTTGCAACATCGAGCTTCATCGTCGGCCACCAGTAGTAGGGTTTCAGGTCCCTATACATTTTAGTGCTACCGGGATGAACCGAGTACATGGTCTTGTGAGCTTCTTCCATCAGAAGATCTCTGACTCCTCCTGTCTTTGGTATCCAAATCCGATCTTGGAACACCTTCAGTCCATGACTGTTTACACCGAACACCAACGTTTTGCCCAAACGTTCCTCCTTCCGATCATTCTTCTCAGAAGCTTCGCTTTGAGCTTTCTTTATACTTTCCAAAATTGTCGAGACAACTTCAATTCTCAACGCTCTTGGCCTTCTCCTTTCAAGATTGACTTTCCGACTGAGAGCATCAGTAACAACATTGGCCTTACCGGGGTGGTAAAGTATCTCACAATCGTAGTCTTTAAGTAATTCCAGCCAGCGTCGTTGCCTCATATTCAATTCTTTCTGACTAAAGAGATATTGGAGACTCTTATGATCAGTGAAAAGTTTGCACTTTGTGCCATAGAGGTAATGTAACATCCCCAAAATCACGGCCAGAAAAGACCGGTTTGTTTATGCTTTGTTTAAAAATCAGAGTTACATTTTAAATGAAAGTGTTGCGGAATTTGTCCCAAAACAAAAATATGATAAAGATTTATCAAAAGCATTTCCATAGAAATGTATTTCATTAAAAGACTTGGGATGTCATGTTCGTACAGATCAAAAGCATAAACAGTACAATATAAGCCTTACTACATTATCTCATACCTACAGGCCTATATCCGTAATCCCTCGTCCAAAACATCACACCTATGCTCATGCGCCACTACCTGTAATACAAGAAACTGAGTGGGTCAGGCTTGGGAGCCTGGTGAGCACATAGGGTTTTCAACCCACAATAAATAAGTTTATTAATTTCATCAATCAACAATAACCCGATTACCCGTTCCCGTTATCCTCACTTTACGTCCCTAAACACCTATCGTAAGGGACCTAGCCTAAGGATCATCATCGGGACGGACACTACTGCTAAGGGGATTCCTCGGCAATAAATGTCCTAAAGGCAACCATGTGGGGGATGGAGTACACCGGTGAAGACATCGTTCACAAACACCTACAGGTTGCGAGCCTGCTAGTGTTCCACTGGACTGTCTAGAAGAGTCCGTGGTCGTCATCCATACTCCGCTAGATGACAGAATCAACAACATCAACATCGAGGCCTCTCATCATTTTATCACACATCACCTATTACATCTACCCATGTTTTACACCAACATTTTCGTAGATATAAAATACATATACAGTTTAAATCATTGAAAACATGTATAACAACGTTCATCCAGCATAGATAGCAAGTATTCAGATAATATGCACACATAGCACGTAATTTATATAAAATACTTCATATCTATGTGTAAGCTGAAAGTAACTATGCACTCACCTGATTAGGTGGTGACTCAGCACTCGGACAGCGCTTCGATACTTTCAAAATGATATTCCTTCGATAAAACCTAGTATCGATACCACTAGGGTTTAGTTTAACGATAACCGTGACAAATTAATTAGTCCGAGTATTATTAAGCGTTAATAATACTCGATATAACTCATAATAATAGCCCAAATAATTATTTTAAGGACCTAATAACATTCCTATAATTATTTGAAAGCTATATTAAAAATTGCGTAAGCGTAGCATACTTACAATGAATTTTATCGAGAACCGGGACTTAATTGGAGCAGCGTTTCGAAACCGAAAAACTCCTTTTTCTCGGGACTCCGGGAGCCTCGGGGCTTCCCTAGGGTGCTAAGGGGCTTAACTAGGGCTTAGGGGGGTTTATAGCACTTAGAGAGAGAAAGAAGTTAGAGAGAGAAGTGAAAAAGGTGTGAAAAATGAAGAACCATCGGCCCCCTTTTATAGCCCTGCGAGGCCTCGGTACGCTGGGCGTACTTTGGACCTACGCGGGGCGTAGCCATCGGATAAGAGCGCCTGATCGACTCCAGCTGTTAGCCACTTCGGACCGGATAAGACCGAGGTTACGCGGGGCGTTCCGGATCTCGTACGCGTGGAGTAGGGCGAGGCTTCGTGGCATGATCCGAAGCGAGATCTGAGACCTTCATCGGACGGCCCACAATGCGCCACGTCACCAGTCTCGCACCAGTTTTCGCATTTTCATACTTCAACTTTAAAAATTCGTAACTTTCTCATACGAACTCCGTTTTTGACGTTCTTTATATCCACGCGAAGGTGGGAACGTACTCTACAACTTTCGTTTAGACTTCGTCGGCTAATTTTGGCTCGATTTTAAATTTTATATTATTAACGGGCCGGGACACGATTGGTCCGTTAAATCCTCATAACTTCTTCATCCGACATCCGTTTTCGCCCATCTTTTTCTCGTTACGCTACTCTCAACGAGATCTTCGATTATCGTTTAGGTCGTGTCCGCTAAAAACCACTCGATCTAATATTCGAATTTCGGGCTGTACACTGCTATTCCGAAACTTTGAAAAATCATAACTTCTTCATACGAAGTCAGATTTGGGCGTTCTTTTTATCGATGCTCTTAGTGTAACATATTCTACGACTTTCGTTTAGATCGCTAAGGCTAAATCTCGCTCTATCGTAAATTCACTATTCACGCTTCCCGAAATCGTGCCGGTTCTGTCGCGAAACTTCGACGGGTCATAACTTCTTCGTTATAACTCGGATTTCGGCATTCTTTATATGTACGGAAACCTTGAGACATATTCTACCACTTTATGTAGAGATATCGGGATTATCTCACACTTTAATTTTGACGCTTATTTTTATTCTTTATTAATTATACATTTATAATTAAATAATAAACACATAAACACACATAATTCACATAATACTCAAATATTTCATCTTTATTACTTCAAAAAGAGTTACAAGAGTTGACCTAGACTATTACATTGACAAAAATGCTTAGCCCTGAAACCCGGGCGTTACAGGTAATGCCTCCATATTTTCAGAGCGAAAACTACCGCTGCCAACTCCAAATCATGAGTCGGGTAGTTCTTTTCATGCTCTTTCAATTGTCGAGATGCATATGCGACCACCTTATCCCTTTGGGTCAAAACGCAACCCAATCCAACGCCAGACGCATCGCTATAAACAGCGAAGTCTTCAACTCCATTGGGTAGAGAAAGTATCGGTGCCTCGCATAGCTTCTTCTTTAGCTTCTCGAATGCCTCTTTATGCTTATAATTCCAAGCATAAGTAGCTCCTTTGTGGGTCAAAGCTGTTAATGGACTAGCGATCGAAGAAAAGCCTTGGATAAATCTTCGGTAATATCCGGCTAATCCTAAAAAGCTTCGGATCTCCGTGGGACTTTTCGGTTGTTCCCACTTCATCACAGCTTCGATCTTCGCTGGATCAACCATTATCCCTTCTTGGTTGACCACGTGACCCAAGAATTGGACTTCTCGAATCCAAAAATCACATTTTGAGAACTTCACATACAGCTTCTCCTTCTTCAAGACTTCTAACACTTCTCGCAAGTGTCTGCCATGCTCCTCTTGGCTTTTTGAATAAATCAGAATGTCATCTATGAACACTATCACAGATTTACCAAGGAACGGGTTACAAACTCTGTTCATTAAATCCATGAATGCTGCTGGAGCATTGGTTAGTCCAAACGACATAACCAAAAACTCATAGTGTCCACATCGGGTTCTGAATGCAGTCTTCTCTATATCCTGCTCTCTTACCTTTAGCTGATGATATCTTGACCTTAGGTCGATCTTTGAAAAATAACTTGAACCTTGTAGCTGATCGAATAGGTCATCAATCCTCGGCAATAGATATCTATTCTTTATTGTTGCCTCATTCAGCTCTCGGTAATCAATGCACATCCTCATGCTTCCATCTTTCTTCTTTACGAATAACACCGGAGCTCCCCAGGGTGATGAACTAGGTCTAATGAAACCCTTGTCCAACAACTCTTGAAGTTGCATCATTAGCTCCTTCATCTCCGTCGGTGCTAATCGATAAGGTGCTTTTTCAATTGGCGTTGTTCCGGGCAACAAGTCGATACGAAATTCTACTTGTCGATCGGGCAGTAATCCAGGAAGATCTTCAGGAAATACTTCCGGATAATCACACACAACAGGAATATTTTGCATCACCTTCTTTTCCTTCTTAGCATCGATCACGAATGCTAAGTATGATGTACACCCCTTAGTCAAACATTTTCTGGCTTTCATTAGAGAAATGATTCCAGAATTTACTCTGCGTTTATCTCCATACACCATAAACGATTCCTTCCCAGGCGGATTCACTTTCACTATTTTCTTCTTGCATAAAATTTCGGCATCATTGGCGCTGAGCCAATCCATTCCCAAAACGATGTCGAAACCATTAAGTTCGATAGGCAATAATTCCTCGTTGAACTCATTCCCATTCAGATCAATTAAGATGTTTTTCATACGATAGCTAACAGGTACAAACTTGCCACTAGCAACTTCGACTAATAAAGCATTATCTAGTCTAACAACAGGCAAAGCTAGTTTTCTACCAAATTCATGCGATATAAAGGAGTAGTTGGGTCCAGAATCAAATAAAATTTGGGCATGCAATTTGTTAATGAGAAAGGTACGTGAAGCGACATCAGCTTCGTCTTTAGCAGCTTCCAGTGTCATCTGGAATGCTCTCGCCTTTGGCTTTGGCGGAATGTTGGGTCTTGCTGCTTCCTTCTTTTTCGGACAATCCCTTGAGATGTGCCCTTCCTCACCACAACCATAACAAACATTCTTGGTGAAAGTGCAGTCGTTGGCATAATGCCCTGGCTTTCCACATTTGAAGCATGTGGTTTCCCCGCCACACTTCCCATGATGCTTCTTCTTGCACTTGTCGCACCATTTCGCCTCTACCTTTCCTCCACTTCCTTTCGAACTAGAATTCAAGAATTTACTTTTCTTGCTGGACCTTGAAAATCCATCGATTTTCCTCTTCTCACCAACCTCTGACTTTTCCAGACCTTTTTCCCTGATCTGGGTCTCAACATTTCTAGCAGCCCAGATGGCGGCTTTCAATGTGGTCGCTTGCTTAACCATTGGACCATAGTCCGCTGGTAGTCCAAGGGCAAACTTGTTGACCTTAGAGAGTTCTGTAGGCACCAAATATGGGATAAACTTCATCTTTTCTGTGAAACTTGCAGCGTATTCAGTAACGCTCAACTTCCCTTTCTTCAAATTCTGAAACGCATTACTGATTTCCAGAAGGTCCTGCTCGGAGCAGTATTGCAGTTTTAGTTGTTCCACAAAGTCTTCCCAAGACATTTTGCTTGCTTCTCCCTTGGGCATAGAGTCAGCTAACAGCTTCCACCAACTCAACACGCCAGATTTTAGCAGAGGGATCGCAAGAGCGGTCTTCTACCTGTTGCTACATTCGCAACTTTCAAACATAGCCTCCATTTCAGAGACCCAGTCCATAACTTGCACCGGCGTCGGGCTTCCGGATAGGCATGGTGGTTTGGATGCCATGAAATCCTTATACTTGCACCCACGACCATCATTTCCTCCATATTGGTTATTGCATCTAACCACTGGTTGTTCGTCTTGACCAATGATCCCACTAAAGTTTTCTCCTTCAGACTGCCCTCCATTCTCCTCGGGCTCTTCCGCTTGAATTGACGGTTCTTCACGATTCTGCCTAAGCAGGCGTCTTTTTTCTTCCATCTGACGATCCAACATCGTTTAAATCATCATCTGTACACCAGCCATTGTTATCGGCTCAGGTGCATCAGCTACAACAAGTACTTGTTGATTTACAAACGGTTGATTCCTGTTTTCATCAGCATTTCCAACTCCGCTTCTTGTTCTCACCATTTTTTATCTATACACCGAATAATTTCACCTTATTACTCCAAACGATTACATGCTAGTTCTAATATCGTATACATACGCTTAGAATCCTAAACACATAAACCTTCAGATCCGGTTGGCAACAAACTGTAGATCCGAACAAATAATATCATGTATGGCAACATATAACATTTAGCACATAAAAGCATTTTAGGCAACTTTCCTAAAATAAACTAGTGCTCGTGTCTAAAATTTATCAGACACACATCTCACAATCTCCACTTAGCATACTAAGCTTAGGTCTAGAAATCCTACAAGTTCCTAGTTCGCTTAAACTAATGCTTTGATACCAACTGTGACATCCCCAAAATCTCGACCAGAAAAGACCGATTTCATTTATGCTTTTTAAACATTTTCAAAGTAAATCCTTTTAATTTTAAAAGAGATGCGGAATTTGTTCCCAAAAACAAAACATGATAAAATAGATATTTATCAAAACATTTCATAAAGAAATATGATTTCATTTCATAATCAAAATTCGGGATGTCATGTTCCGATACAGATCATAAAGCATAAACGATAACATTACAAGTCATTCAACAAATATAAACATATACAGACTTGTAAACAAAACAACTTGATGATTCGCCCATCTTAAGCTCTTGCGCCACTTCCTGTAATGCAAATAAACTGAGTGGGTCAGGCTTGGGAGCCTGGTGAGCATATAGGGTTTTCAAACCCACAATAATTATATTTAATTACAACAATCAACAATAAACCCGATTACCCATTCCCGTTATCCTCACTTTACGTCCCTAAAATAACTTCTATTATAAGGAACCTAATTCAGGATTTTCATCGGGACGGACATTACTGCAGAGGGGCTTCCTCAACAATAAGTATCCTAAAGGCAACCATGTGGGGGATAGAGTACACCGGTGAACACGTCGTTCACAACACCTACAGGTAATGAGCCTGCTAGTGTTCCACAGGACAGTCTAGAATAGTCTGTGGTCGTCATCCATACTCTGCTGAATGACTAGAATAACACCAATAACACCGAGGCCTCTCATCTGTTTATTACACACCAATTATCTACCCATGTTCTACCCAACATATCAGTAGATAAAAATATACATTTTTATACATTGTTTAAAAACCTGTATAGCATGCTTTAATCAATACATATTCCACATAACAGATGACGCATACACACATAACACATATTTCATAGAGAATATAGCAGATCTATGAGATAGAAGAGAGTGAATATACATTCACACATATAACCACAAAATATATACACGTAGCACGTATTTTATATTAAATACTTCATAATATTGCATTGGAATGAAAATAACTACACACTCACTTGATCAGAAGATGATCAGGCAGCACTACGGCTTGCAGAAGTAGTGTCTCTCCGTTGATCTGGAAGATTTTCACAAAAAAACCGGGCTCCTCGCGGGCAGGGCTTCGGCTCGGGAATAACGCTCTTCGGGATTCTCGGGGCTTCGGATCTTACTTCGGGGCTCAGAAATATTACCGGGGCTTCAGGGTACAAACAGAACGCAAAACGAGGCAAAAGACTAGAGAGAAGGATGGAATTTGCAAAAGAAACTCGGCTGCCTTCGGATCCCCTTTTATAGGAGCTGGACCCTCGCACGTACGCGGGGCGTATGAGGCTACGCAGAGCGTACGCCTCGGATCGTAAGCACTTACGTCATCGGAGGTACTCGAGTGCTGGTTTCGTCATCCTTCGTTGTACGCTGGGCGTACAGCAGTACGCGGGGCGTACTTCGGATAGGCCGGCTGACTCCCCTTCGGATAATATCGGAGGTTTTAATTAAAAATAAATAATAAATATTTAATAAACTTCAAAAATTCATATCTCCTTCATACGAACTCCGTTTTCGACGTTCTTTATATCCACGCAAAGGTGAGACTACGCTCTACAACTTTCCTTTAGACTCCGTCGGCTAATTTTGACTTTTATTTTTATTAATTATTTTTAGGAGGTCGGGACAGAAAATTTCGTTATAAATTCATAACTTCTTCGTCCGACGTCCGTTCTCGCCTAACTTTTCATCGTTTCGCTACTAACAACGAGATCTTCGATTCTCGTTTAGATTGTTTCGGCTAAAAACTGCTCGATCTCAAATTGAGTATTCGGGCTGCATACTGCCCATTCGAAACTTCAGAAAATCATAACTTCCTCATATGAAGTCAGATTTGGGCGTTCTATATATATTTGGAAACCTCGTTTCAACTGCTACAACATTATCCAAAGATATCGAGTTTATTTTACACTTAAATTTTGACGCTCATTTTATTCTTAATTCATTAAATTATAATAATTAAGAAAACACACATAAATCACATAATTCACAAATTCACAAATAATACATTTTATTATTTCAAATTGGGGTTACAAAGGTTAACCTAGACTATTACATTGCTAAAAATGGTAAGCCCAGAAACACGGGCGTTACAAACTCTAACTCTCTCGGAACGTCTAAGAGGTAAGGACTCGTCAATCGGTTCAACCGGAGTTTCCTCCTCGGGTTGAGCACCAGCGGTAGAGGTTCCTTCATCAATCGATTCTTGAATCTCTTCAAGTTCGATTTGCCTCCCACTGTTTCCTTGGCTTATGAGTTCTCGCTCTCGGAAAACCCCTCTCCTCACAACGAAGACAACATTGTCATTCGGTCTATAGAAGAGATATCCAAAGGATTTCTGCGGGTAGCCGATGAAAATACATTGCTCACTACGAGGTTCGAGCTTGTCGTGAGTATCTCGTCTTACGAAAGCCTCACAACCCCAAACCTTGATATGTGATAACGAGGGAGCTTTCCCTGTCCACATCTCGTGAGGTGTTTTGGCAACCTTCTTAGTAGGGACTCGGTTAAGGATATGGGCGGCAGTCTCTAAGGCATACCCCCAGAATGAGATAGGTAGTGAAGCACGACTCATCATAGAATGAACCATGTCTAACAAGGTTCGATTACGCCTTTCTGCCACACGATTCAACCGCGGTGTCCTAGGTGGCGTTAATTGCGAAACTATTTTGCATTCCTTGAGATAGTCGTGGAATTCAAGACTTAGGTACTCTCCTCCTCGATCGGATCGAAGCATCTTGATTTTCCTGCCCAATTGATTCTCCACTTCATTCTTGAACTCTTTGAACTTTTCAAACGTTTCTGACTTTTGCTTGATTAAGTAGATATACCCATATCTACTATAGTCATCGGTAAAAGTCACATAGAAACGGTTCCCATCCTTCGTGATTGATCTAAAGGGTCCACATACATCGGTATGTATTAGGTCCAATAAACCCTCACCCCTTTCACATGTGCTAGTGAAGGGTGACTTGGTCATCTTTCCAAGTAAACAAGACTCGCATGTGTCATCTTCCCTAAGGTCGAATGACTCCAACACTCCATCCTTTTGGAGTTGGGCTATGCGCTTCTTGTTGACATGTCCAAGACGACAATGCCACAAGGATGCTCTATCCATACTATTGGAAGAATCCATGCACAAAACATCATTTCCTAGGTTATCTACAATCATAACAGTTTTATAAATTCCATTACATGGCATTGCTTCAAAATATAAGACACCATTTAGATAAGCATAAATTGAACCATTCTCATTATTAAAAGAAAATCTAAATCCTTGTCTAAACAAACCATGAAACGAAATGATGTTTCTTGCCATTTCTGGCGAGTAGCAACAATTATTCAAATCTAAACATAATCCATTACTAAGCACTAAAGAATACACTCCAATCTTGGTCACAGGCGACGATCTTCTGTTCCTCGTGATTAGATTTATTCTTCCACGCTCCACATCCCTATTTCTTCTTAGTCCCTACAATTCAGAAAAAATGTGGTAACCACACTCGGTATCGAGGACCCAAGAAATAGCATGAGATGAATCATTAGATTTAATTGTGTAAATACCTGCGAAAGACGACTTGATCTTTCCTTCCCTGGTGGCTTGCAGGTATTCTGGGCAGCTTCTCTTACAATGCCCTATTTTGTGGCAATGGCGGCACTCTGCCTCCTTTGGGTTAGGGTTAGGCTTAGCATGATCAACTTTGGTCGCACTAGAAGAGGAACCATCTCAGGACTTTCCCTTGCGGTGGCTCTTAGATGGAGCCTTCCTCTTCTTACCCCTTCCTTGCCCAATTGCCAAAACAAGAGCAGCGGGTGGATTGGGAGTTGGTGCAACAGACTTGTCCTTGAGGTTGCTCTCAGCAACCCTTAGGAGACCTTGGAGCTTACTTAGGGTGACCTCTTCCTTGTTCATGTGGTAGGTCAACCTAAATTGATTGTAACACGGAGGCAAGGAATGAAGCACCATGTCGATAGCCAAATCTTCCCCAAAGTCGACATTCAACTTGCGAAGACGATCGACATACCTTTGCATCTTTTGCAGGTGCACGGTCAGAGATTCTCCATGTCCCATTTTAGCGGAGATCATGTTAGTGAAGATCTTGTAATGTTCCTGCCTCGCGTTTTGATGGTATCTCTTCAATAAGTCTTGATGCATTTCGTACGGGTACATGTCCTCATAGAACTTTTGGAATTCGGCGTTCATTGTGGCTATCATGATGCAATGAACCTTCGTCGCATCACGTTCATGAGTCTCAAAAGCAGTCATTTCAGCCGGAGTAGCGATTTCTGGATTGATCTTCTCGAGCTTCTTGTCAAGGACATACTCCTCGTCCTCGTAGCGAGCAATCCTGCGAATGTATCTTATCCATTCGCTAAAGTTCGTTCCATCGAAAGTCACCTTTTGGAAAAGGCTCATCAATGTGAATGAACTAGCAGCAGCGTTGTTCGCGTTCGACATCTACAAATAGAACGGACAAAGATAGATCAGATTTGAATCCCTAATTATCACCCAATAAGAAAAATTAGGGCTAGGATCCAACAACAATATTTACATATTAGAAAAGGGATGCCGTAATCCAACATGCAAACAATTTGAAGGTAAGTGAATGACGATTCACTAATTCTCCACCATGAAAACATAACCTTAAGTTCTAAATGTATTGAGAATTCCTAGGTTTCGATGAGATTCATTGAACTTTTCAATGGTATGTTTAAATCTTGATATGCCCCTCTCGTTTGTGACTGGGATGCCGAGGATCACAAAGTGGATGTGAATAACCATGCAAATCTACACGGTGCCTTCATTGTAACAATCACCTATTCGATATGCCGGTAAACCACACACGCTCCACCGAACTATGATAAACAATGAATCACCCTTTGCCACCTATGCTTAGAACCAATTAGTGTGTCGGTAAACCACACACGCTCCACTAACTTCTTAGCAAGGGTGCAAAGTGTAATTTCATGGGATTGCATCTATTCACTTTTCCTAAAGTAACTAGGATCGGGAATTTTTGAAAAACATGTAGTTACTTCGTATTTCAATATTATACCGTTCGGCTAACGACCATCCACCGATCAAGCAAGCGGTGGGTGTGAGTGTACACCCATTAAGCGCCACTTTATAGGCCGCAACCTTATACCCACCTTATAGACCGGCTTCGTGAATGAGGCCTACTAACGGTAAGACTAGCATTTTAATTATACATATATACATATTAATCTTGTAATATTATATTAGTATAGGGTTGAATTTTAAACTTGTAAAATTCTAGGGTTTGAAATTTAAATTGTCTAAATTAAACTTTTAATTACAAAACATAAATTTCAAAACTTGAGGACAAGTTTTAAACTTTTCAAAACATAAGGGATCAAATAACAAATAATTCAAATTAACCATTTAATCTCATAATTATCTTTATTTGGTTTATTTAAATGTTTCTTGCAAAACAATTTACCAATTTAATTAAAATAGTCAATCAGTTATCACATAAGGAAATCATTATTCAATTAATTGATAGATATCTTTAATTAGGTCAAGGATATACTCAAATATATGTTAAAATCGGATTTATATTGACCCATCAAGATAGACGCAAGTTTCCATAAGATAAACAACAGGAAATCCCGAAACTAGCTCCTTCTGACGCTCGAACTCACCGAGTACCACAATGGACTCGCTGAGTTGAGGCCTACTCGCCGAGTCCACTATGGAACTCGCCGAGTTCATCAGGCAGAAGGACAAAAATCGAATTTTGCAATTAACAAGCAATCAACCAATGCATCAATTCAATAGAAACCAATCAAGGCTCTGATACCACTGATGGGTTTGAGCCATAAGAACATTCCTATGTGCACATACAAACCCTAATGCTTGGATCTAGGTTTCTCTAATTGAACATGCAATGTATCCAAGACTTTGATCAATAGATCTAGTGTAATAACATAAGAAAACAGATCTAAAGGATTACCTTAAGTATCTTGCTTGAATCTTCTTGTCCTTGGAGCTTAGAGTCACAAATGTCACTCCTCTAATGGCTTACAAACACCAACTTAGCAAGAGGATGATTAGAGAGAGAGAGAGAGAGAAGAGGGTAAGAAAAGTCGGCCAGGGTTTCTTCAAAAGCAAGAGTTCTGATTTCCTTGACCCCAAGGGTTTATTTATACTAGTGAGGCTCCTAGGGTTTCACCTTTAAACCCTAATTGGATAACTTAGGCCCTAAGCAATCCAATCTCCCTAATGATAAGCCTTGGACGATTTCTAGGTCCTTCCAAACCCCAAAACCGTCCACCCCTTATCCATAAGGGATTATAGCCCAAAGTATAACTATCATACAATTGACAGTTTATGCCCTTTTATTTAATTAATCACTTTAAGTCACCAAATTAATTCCTAATTAATTTATGACTTATCTTAATCAAATAACAATATTATTATTCCTTATATTATTCCCATAATATATTAATAATATTTCTTCTCTCATTATAAATCATCCTGTCAAGTTCCTATGGTGAAGGCAACCCAAAAGGACCATGCATAATCAGCTCAAATACTTGCCTAATATAGTTGCAGCCTTTGACACTATTCCAACAGATAGATCTGGTTCCGATTGCGATGGGAGATGTGTGTGTTATAGTGGGTATGGATTGGTTGAGCCGATATGGAGCTGTGATAAACTGCGAGCATCAATTAGTGACGATTAGAGACCCTAGTGGGGGAGTTCTTACGGTGTATGGCGAGGGTACACGTGCTGGGTTAGCATTTTGTTCGGCCACCAGAGCGAGACAAAGTCTACAACAGGGCTGTAGGGGATTTGTGGCATATGTGATGGATGCGAGGGTTGATTCAGAGAGACCGAGGTCAGTTGATGAGGTCCCGATAGTGCGTGAGTTTCCGGATCTGTTTCCAGAGGAGTTGCCACGTGTGCCTCCGGAGAGGCAGGTAGAGTTTGGTATTGATTTGGTTCCGGGAGCTGCGCCTATCGCCAAGGCGCCGTATCGCCTTGCGCCTCCAGAAATGCACGAGTTATCCTTGCAGCTCCGGGAGCTGCTGGGGAAGGGGTTCATTTGGCCGAGCAGTTCACCATGGGGGTGCCTATCCTCTTTGTCAAGAAGAAGGATGGTTCACACCGGATGTGCATTGATTACTGGGAGTTGAACAAGATAACAGTCAAGAACCGTTACCCATTGCCGAGGATCGACGATTTGTTTGATCAGTTGCAGGGAGCATCTTGGTTCTCCAAGATCGATTTGAGGTTTGGGTATCATTAGGTGAGGGTGCGAGATGAGGACATCTAGAAGACAGCATTCCGGACTCGTTATGGGCATTACGAGTTTGTGGTGATGCCTTTCGGACTCACCAACGCACCGGCGGTGTTCATGGATCTCATGAATAGGGTGTGCAGGCCGATGTTGGATTGCTCGGTGATCGTGTTCATCGACGACATATTGGTGTATTCGAGATCCAGAGAGCAGCATGAGGAGCATTTGACGGAGATCCTCGGAGTTCTGAGATCGGAGAGGCCTTATGCCAAGTTCTCCAAATGTGAGTTCTGGCTATGAGAGGTTCAGTTTTTGGGGCATCTCGTTAACCAGAATGGCATATTGGTCGATCCAACCAAGATTGAGGCGGTCATGAGGTGGGAGGTGCCGACACCGAGATCAGGAGCTTTCTGGGTTTGGCCGGCTATTATCAGAGATTTACTAAGGATTTCTCCAAGATCTTCGTGCCACTCACCAATTTGACCCGGAAGGGTGCTGTGTTTTCTTGAGGTCCGGAGCAGCAGATCTCGTTCGAGACACTTCGCCAAAAATTATGCGAAGCCCCAGTATTAGCCCTTCCGGAAGGGATGGAGGATTTTGTGGTATATTATGATGCAACGATATCCGGATTGGGAGCGGTGCTTATGCAGAGGGGGCATGTGATAGCATATGCATCAAGGCAGCTTAAGCCTCATGAGTCGAGATATCCCACTCATGATTTGGAACTGGGAGCGGTGGTGTTCGCCCTCAATATCTGGCGACATTATCTATATGGGGTTCGGTGTACGATATATACGGACCACAAGAGCTTGAAGTATTTGATGGATCAGCCCAACCTGAATATGCGCCAGAAGAGGTGGTTGGATGTGGTCAAGGATTACGATTGTGAGATCCTGTACCACCCGGGCAAGGCTAATGTTGTAGCCGATGCACTGAGCCGTAGGGCGGAGGGCGCCCCAATGTGAGATGTTTGTTTGAGATTGACAGTGATGACCCCGATGTTGGATGCTATTCGTGGGGCCCAGGCTGAGGCTGTGAGGCCAGAAACCCAGAAGAGAGAGCGAATTGTCGGGCTGGTATCGAAATTCATTACCGATAGCCGGGGGCTTATGACATTTCAGGGTCGGATATGGGTACCGTCCGTGGGCGGAACGCGTATCAATTTGATGGAAGAGGCTCATCGATCGAAATTCTCGATCCATCCCGAGGCCACTAAGATGTTTTTGGACCTAAAAAAGGAATATTGGTGGCCCTATATGAAGAGGGATGTCGCATGGTTTGTAGAGAGATGCTTGACCTGTCGCAGGGTTAAGGCCGAGCATCAGCGTCCACATGGTAAGCTGCAGCCATTAGAGGTTCCCGAGTGGAAATGGGAACAGATTACCATGGATTTCATCACAAAATTTCCAAGGACCGCGAGGGGTGTCGATGCAATTTGGGTGATTCTGGACAGGTTGATGAAGAGCGCTCATTTCCGTGCTATCAGTGAGAGCTCTTCCGCGGAAAGGTTGGCAGAGATGTACGTGAAGGATGTGGTATCGCGACATGGAGTGCCGATCGAGATGTACGTTTCACTTCCAGATTCTGGAAGAAGTTTCATGAGGAATTGGGTACGAGACTGCATTTTAGTACCGCATACCACCCACAGACTGACGGGCACAGTAAGCGGACGATTCAGATGCTCGAGGACATGCTCCGAGCATGTGTGGTGGATTTCGGCGGGAGTTGGGATACGTACTTGCCCTTGGCAGAGTTTTCCTATAACAACAGCCATCATTCGAGCATTGGTATGCCACCCTTTGAACTGTTGTATGGGAGGAGGTGTCGGACCCCCATTTGCTGGGGAAAAGTAGGGCAACGTGTGATGGGCAGTACCGAGATCGTGCTTCAGACGACCGAGCAGATTCAGCAGGTTAGACAGAGGTTGTTGACCGCTCAGAGTCATCAGAAGAGTTATGCGGACAGACGCCGGTCCGAACTCGAGTTTCAGGTCAGCGACTTCGTACTCCTGAAGTCTCTCCTTGGAAAGGGGTGATTCGATTCAGGAAGATGGGCAAGTTGGGGCCCCGATATATTGGTCCTTTCAGGGTGATCGTGAGGGTAGGCAGGGTAGCCTACCGTTTGGAGTTACCAGCAGAGTTGGGTCAGATTCATGACACTTTCCACGTGTTGCAGCTGTGAAAGTGTATAGCCGACGAGTCGACAGTGGTGCCATTAAAAGATATACAGGTGGATACAATTCTGAATTATGTTAAGAGACTGGTGGCGATTAGGAATCGGAAGATCAAGGTTTTGAGGAACAAGGACGTGCCTCTAGTGCAGGTCCAGTGGCAACATCGAAAAGGGTCAGAGTTGACTTGGGAGCCGGAGCGTGAGATGCGGGAGCAGCATCCAGAGTTATTTGCAGAATGAGACTTCGAGGGCGAAGTCAAATTCTAGTGGGGGAGAATTGTAACATCCGGATTCCCAGGAGGTGACCAAGGCAAGAGGAGGTTGAAGGAGGTGCGATTTTGGTGATTTCTGAGTTCTTAGAGATCATATTGAGGTATTTGTTCGGACCTTCTTCAGTTTTGGTGTTGATTCTTAGAGTTAGGGTTTTCTAACCCTTTTAGAGGTTGGATAAGTGGAGCATTTGTCCCTTCTCGAGTCTATGTTTTGGATCTGGACCCAAAGAGGTCCAGAGACCTTAACCCTTGGAGCTTTATGAGTCATTTTGGGAGCCATGAGCTTGGGATGTCATTTTTGGGGCTAAATCACCAAGTTAGACCATTTAGATGTTCTATAAGTGTCAAGCTCTGAACTTTACGTGATTATCATGCTTGGGAAGGCCAGATCTACGAATGTAAGGAACAGATCTGACCTCAGGAGGCCTATGGAGTTTGTGCATGGCATGAACTCGCCGAGTCCGAAGAAAAGACTCGGCGAGTAGCATGAGGGTTTCCCGTAAATCACTTAGTGAGTGGACTTGCCGAGTTGGGGAATAACTCGGTGAGTCGGGGAGAGTTAGGGGGACTGGAGTTCAAGGCGGAACTCGCCGAGTTTTTCTTGAGACTCAGCGAGTTGAGTCGGGGTGGCCCCCGCGATTCATGCCAGGTGGGACTCGTCGAGTCAGGGGAAGTACTCGACGTGCCAAGAGAGGGACTAAGAGAGTCAGTGGACACGTGTAGACTCGCCAAGTCGCCCAAGTGCACTCGAAGAGTCGGGTCAAAGTTTGACCGTTGACTTTTGTTAACTTTTAGGGTTAAGTATAGTTGTATTTATGAGAGTATTTACTTTGTGTGATTAGGCGGAAGCTAGATCACATTTCTACCGAGTCAGAGACTTACCGAGACACCTAAGGTGAGTCTTCTCACTATAGGTTACCTAGAGTGGTATTATGTGATGACCAGAGGGTCTTATGTGTTATGTATAAGATTATGTGCTATGTGATATATGTATGTCGTATAATGATATAGACCGGACCGGAGGGTCCAACGAGTTATGACCGGACCAGAAGGTCCAACGAGCTACGGGACTGGAGGGTCCCGCTGAGACACATCGACCAGAGGGTCGTATATTAGCCTCGAGTGGCGTATGTGTTGTATGCGGTATTTTGGGGAACTCACTAAGCATTTAAGCTTACAGTTGTTGTGTTATGTGTTTCAGGTACCAGTGATGAACGCGGGAAGGCGCCGGCATGATTCGTACACACGCACATTGGAGTTTATATATTCTGATCTTGGGGATTTGTACTGATACAATGTTGATACAATGTTTTTAAAATGAATGTGAATGATATTTTATGGTTTTTTAAAAGTGAAAAATTGTTCAAATTTTACGATGTTACACCTGAGCAGCAGGCAGCCTTCGAGACTCTCAGACAACAGGTTTCAAGAACCAAGTTAGAGCTCCAGTTAGGACTCGATTTCAGTTGTGTGTTAGGTCGAGTGCGTGTTTAACTGGTATGGAAAGTGTTGTAAGACTACGGGGGTAGCCGTAGCATTTATTAGCGATCAGGTAGTATGGAAAGTGTTGTAAGACTGAGGGGGTAGCCGGTTGAAAGATACCGAAGGGGTAGGTCGGGCACCCAGATATGCCTAACAATATTTTTTATGTATGTTATGCTATGTTATTATGTGGTAGTGACAGGGGTGAAACAGTCCCTGGATATCGGTTGAAAGATATTGAATGGGTAGGACAACGCTCGGATATACTTGGCAGCATGTGTGTCATATGGTATGTGGTATGATGGGGGAACTCACTAAGCTTCGTGCTTACAGTTTTTAGTTTTGGTTTCAGGTACTTCATTTTCAAAGGAAAGGAACCGGCTCGATCGCAGCCCATCACACTATATTTTCCGCACATGAGATCCTTGAGATTACACTCTGATATTATTTTACGATAACATGTTTTGATTACTAACACTTTGGTTTGACATGAGATATTATTATGAATGTTTTTATACTGATGGTTTTATGTAATAACTTAATTAAAATGAAATTTTTGGTCTTGGATTTTGGGATGTTACATAACGAATCTCACATTCGTAATCATTCAACAACTTGACCCATATTCGTTGTCTCATATTAAGATCTTTTTGGTCAAAGATGTGTTGAACACTCTTATGATTGGTAAAGATAGTACACTTTGTACCATATAAGTAATGCCTCCAGATTTTCAGTGCAAAAACTATAGCTCCCAACTCAAGATCATGGGTAGTGTAATTATTCTCATGCACCTTAAGTTGTTGTGATGCGTAAGCGATAACTTATCCCTTTTGCATCAACACACATCCCAATCCTTGATTTGATGTGTCGCAGTATACAATGAAATCTTTCCCATCTGGTAGGGATAGGATTGGTGCGCTACACAACATTTGTTTTAGCTTCTGGAGAGCATCTTCTTGTTTTGTCTTCCCAGTTGAACTTCATATCTTTATGTGTTAGTGTTGTAAGTGTCTTGGCTAATTTGGAGAAATTCTCTATGAGTCTACGATAATAGAGTTAACAATCTACGGTTGTCATAATCGAAGGAGGGAACCTGACCCACAATACGCTCACTCTTGCGATGTTCCTCCTTCATAGCCTCCTGTTGGGCCTCTCAAATCCGCTGCAACAGTGGGGTCACCACCGTCATCCTCAAACAAATATCTCTAATCGGCGCTGCCTTGCGGCTAAGTGCATCGGCCATGACATTGGCCTTCCCCGGGTGGTAGAGGATCTCACAATCGTAATCCATCACCACATCTAGCCATCGACGTTGCCTCATATTCAGATTTAGTTGATCCATGAGGTACCTCAAACTCTTATGGTCCGTGTAAATAGTACAGTGGACCCCATAGAGGTAATGATGTCAAATCTTGAGGGTGAAAACAACTACCCCCAACTCCAAGTCATGTGTCGAATAGTTCTCCTCATAAGGCTTCAACTGCCTCGAAGCATAGGCAATAACATGCCCCCTCTGCATCAATATCGCGCCTAAACCCGAGATGGACGCATCGAAATACACCACAAAATCATCCACACCCTCTGGCAGGGCTAATATTGGTGCCTCGCACAATCTCTGTCTTAGAGTCTCAAATGTGGCCTGCTGCTCAGGCCCCCAGCGAAAGCCCACGACTTTCCTTGTCAACCGGGTAAAAGGCATGACTATCTTGGAGAAGTCCTGAATGAATCTATGATAGTAACCTGCCAATCCCAGGAAGCTCCAAATCTCAGATGGAGACTTCGGAACCAAGATGCTCCCTGAAGCTGGTCAAAGAGATCATCATTCATCGGGAGTGGGTAATGGTTCTTCACCGTTACCTTATTCAACTCCCGGTAATCTATACACATCCGATGTGACCCATCCTTCTTCTTCACAAATAGAATCGGGGCTCCACAGGGTGAACTGCTCGGTCTGATGAATCCCTTGTTTAACAGCTCCTGCAGCTGTGTAGACAACTCCTGCATCTCAGGAGGAGCCAATCGATATGGTGCCTTGGCTATCGGAGCCGCACCAGGGACTAGGTCGATCATGAACTCTACCTGCCTCTCCGTAGGTATCCTAGGAAGCTCCTCTGGGAATACCTCCGCGTACTCTCATACCACCGGTACATCACTCATTGTCGCCTTACCTTCCTCTCGGGTATCCAAGACATAGGCGACATACCCTGCGCACCCATGCTGGAGATAGCGCCTAGCTTTCGCTGCTAAACATAAGGTCGATCCACGTTATGGCCTCTCGCCCTGAATCACTATCTCTCCCCCACTTAGGGCCCTGACCCGGACCAACTGTTGCGCGCAGTCGATCACTGCCCCATTGGGGCTCAACCAATCCATGCCCATAATAACCATGTTCCCCCACAATGGTATGGGAACCAAGTCTACCAAGTAGCGCTGCTCAAACAGCCTCAAAACACAATCCCTGAAAACCTCCGATGCTCGCAATGATTGGTCGTCTGCAATCTCGACCTCGAGAGGGCAATCTAACATGCCCAAAGACTCAGGGAACCTCATGCTAAGCACAAGAGAGATAAATGAATGGGTAGCATCTGAATCAAACAACACCTGAACTAAGATACCGTTCACATGGAACGATCCTAAACAAAACATATAACATAACACATCAATATCATAAACGACATATAGCAAAAGGTAGAGAGAAGAAACCATACCTGTCACCATATCGGGTGCGGCACGTGCCCCGTCTTGCCATACTTGTAGCAGCCTAATGATCCTGCTCTGGCCTGGCTACTCCTTCAACCTACTGTCAGATCCCTTGGGTTTCTTCCCCGAAACCATAGTAACCTGCTCTGCCTGTACCTTCCTCTTCCTGAGGTGTTCAAAATCAATCCCCCTCTCCCTCGCCCTGGCAATCATGGACTCCAGGGTCGGGCAGGTTGAGTAGCTGACATGCTCCTGAATATCAGCCCTCAACATATCATGATAGCGGGTCTTCCGCATATCCTCATCCCCTGTATACTGAGGTACCAACAAGGCCCTCTCTCGAAACTTGTCGGTGATCTCCGCCACTGACTCCGTAGTCTGTCTCATGTCAAGAAAATCCCTGGCCAACTGCTGAATCTCTACAGTTGGCGTAAACTCAGCCCTAAACCTGGTCACAAAGTCTGACCAACTCATAGCCTCGATGGCTAGGTCTCCCAGTGAGTCATCAACTGACTCCCACCAATCCCTAGCTCTATCTCTCAAACAACCCGCAACAAAGCGGACCTTCGACCCCTCCGGGCAGAAGCTCGTCAACTGCGCAGACTTGATGTCTGCGATCCATCTCCTAGCAGCAATGGGGTCCTTCGCCCCATGAAAGTCTGGCGCACCACTCCCCCTAAAGTCCTTGAAGGACAATGTGCGCATACCCGACTAGCCGGACGCCAAGTCACTCCTGAATGTCCGGAGGTGATCCTCCATCAGCTCAATAATCCCCTCCTTGATCGACCCGAAAATGACCGGGGTTGCCTCAAGGATACCTCTCGTGATCTCAAACGCGATGAACTCGCGTAGCTCGTCATCAACCTGCTCGGATCCCGCACCCGAGCCTGGTCCTGATCCTGATCCAAACCCTGAACCTCTTGCTCCATGTCGCGTAATCTCCATACTAAAATAAAACACATAAACGTCAGAGTCATACATACTCTCGAGAGGTCTCACATACTCTCCAATTTCCCTAGTTATTTCATAGCCCTCCTTGATTCGGGTACAGATCCTCTGCTTCCAATAGTACGGGCCCACACTACCTTCCATATCTATCCGTACTTTCCTCCAGGATGGCTTCGAATTCACCAAGTCCCTTCTACTAATACTACTTTCCAAACTGATCTCATCCTAGGCTTTTCCTAGCGCACTCTCCGACCTACTCTCCGTCATCAGCTACACAAGGAGTCCCTACCATCTTTCCCTAACTAGCTTGCGAATACTATTACATATTCGCTTACTAGTTAGTTAAAGCTAGTTGGAACCCATATAAGCACAAAGCAAGCAGCATTCATGCATTGAGTAACCATTACCAAGCATAACCTAATCAGGCTACCATACTGTTGACAAACCAGCCCAAGCATATAGTTCAATAAACTCATACAACAGGCATGTAAGGCATCCTTCCTAGATCCTTAGCCCGAATCTAGCATGCAGTTCTCATAATCACATCATATAACATAACATAACATGTATGGGTCTCTCGGGGAAAACTTACTTGAGCTCGACCGGTCGCACATATCACACCTTGTTCTTTCTCAAAACTCCTTATTTTTAAATTTTAGAAAACTATTTTTCTTGTAAAAATCCTTCAAGCCCTTGATTTGAGTCCAGACACCCCCGAAAGTGAGCCTGAATTCCTCAAACCAAGGCTCTGATACCAACTTGTAACATCCCAAAAATCGAGATCGAAATTTTTTGTTTTTAATTATAGTACTTGTAAAACTGTTTGAGTAAAACATTACTGATATCACTTTAAACTACAAAACCATAGTTACATGTTTCAAAAACAATAATGTCAAATAGTATAATGTCAGAGTACAATCCTAGGGTTCTCAAATGCGGAATCATGTGTGTACGATGCGCTGCTACCCTCTTGGCTCCTTCCCCTTAGACGAAGAGGAACCTGAAAGCAAAACTAAAAACCATAAGCACAAAGCTTAGTGAGTTCCCCCACCATACCGCATACCATACAACCATACATACTGTCAGGCAGTTCTGGGGTGCCTGACCTAACCATGTCAAGTTGTTGGGATTAAAACCCTAATTGTGATTTGATGAACAAGATGCAGAAAATAAGAACAAACACAAATATGAAGATATGTCGAATGATCACTCGATTTATTCAAAACATGAGGAACATATTACACTTTAAGAATAAGAATATAACTCTATAGGAAACCTCACAACGTGGCGGCTACATTTTGCCTCACTCTTAACCCTAATTATAAATAATACATGACTATTTATAGGGAAAAGACAAGTCTTGGGCTTTTAACCTACACTTCATCAAGGGGGCCCATTGTCATCATCCATGGAGTACTTTGAAACCCTACAATCTCCCCCTCAAAGTATGGAATGTATGACAATGCTTTAACTTCCAAAACAAGCACCTAACAAATAAGAAAAGATCTTGCAACAAGGAAAATTTGAAGCAATCCATGAATTTGGTACCTTTCTCGTAAACACATTGCCTGCCCAAATTTTATTTGATTCTGGAGCCAACTACTCCTTTATATCGCATGAATTTGGTAGAAATCTAGCTTTGCCTGTTGTTAGACTAGATAATGCCTTATTAGTCGAAGTTTCTAGTGGCAAGTTTGTACCTGTTAGCCATCGTATGAAAAACATCTTAATTGATCTGAATGGGAATAAGTTCCACGAGGAATTATTGCCTATAGAACTTAACGGTTTCGACATCGTTTTGGGAATGGATTGGCTTAGCGCCAACGATGCCGAGATCTTATGCAAGAAGAAAATAGTCAAAGTAAACCCGCCTGGGAAAGAGTCGTTTATGGTGTATGGAGATAAACGCAAAGTAAATTCTGGAATTATTTCATTGATGAAAGCCAGAAAGTGTTTGGCTAAAGGATGTACGTCGTATCTAGCATTCGTGATAGATGCTAAGAAGGAGAAAAAGGCGATGCAGAGCATTCCTGTCATATGTGATTATCCGGAAGTATTTCCCGAAGATCTTCCTGGATTACCACCTGATAGACAAGTGGAATTCCGAATTGACTTGTTGCTAGGAACAACGCCAATTTCAAAAGCACCTTATCGATTAGCACCGACGGAGATGAAGGAGCTAATGATGCAACTTCAGGAGTTATTGGACAAAGGTTTCATTAGACCTAGTTCATCGCCCTGGGGAGCTCCGGTGTTATTCGTAAAGAAGAAAGATGGAAGTATGAGAATGTGCATCGATTACAGAGAGCTGAACAAGGCAACAATAAAGAATAGATATCCGTTGCCAAGAATTGATGAACTGTTTGATCAATTGCAAGGTTCGAGCTATTTCTCGAAGATCGATCTTAGGTCAGGATATCATCAGCTAAAAGTAAGAGAGCAAGATATCGAGAAGACTGCATTCAGAACCCGATATGGACACTATGAGTTTTTGGTTATGTCGTTTGGACTAACCAATGCTCCGGCAGCATTCATGGATTTAATGAATAGGGTTTGTAATCCGTTCCTAGATAAATCGGTGATAGTGTTCATAGATGACATTCTGATTTATTCAAAAAGCCAGGAGGAGCATGGCAGACACTTGCGAGAAGTGTTGGAAGTTTTGAAGAAGGAGAAGTTGTATGCAAAGTTCTCTAAATGTGATTTTTGAATTCGTGAAGTCCAATTCTTGGGTCACGTGGTCAACCAAGAAGGGATAATGGTTGATCCAGCGAAGATCGAAGCTGTGATGAAATGGGAACAACCGAAAAGTCCCACGGAGATCCGAAGCTTTTTGGGATTAGCCGGATATTACCGAAGGTTTATCCAAGGTTTTTCTTCGATCGCTAGTCCATTAACAGCTTTGACCCACAAAGGAGCTACTTATGCTTGGAGTGATAAGCATAAAGAAGCATTCGAGAAGCTAAAGAAGAAGCTATGCGAGGCACCGATACTTTCTCTACCCGATGGAGTTGAAGACTTCGCTGTTTATAGCGATGTGTCTGGGGTTGGATTGGGTTGTGTTTTGAGCCAAAGAGAAAAGGTGATAGCATATGCGTCTCGACGGCTGAAAGAACATGAAAAGAACTACCCGACTCATGATTTGGAGTTGGCAGCGGTGGTTTTCGCTCTGAAGATATGGAGGCATTACCTCTATGGCACGAAGTGCAAACTTTTTACTGATCATAAGAGTCTCCAATATCTCTTTAATCAGAAGGAATTAAATATGAGGCAACGGCGCTGGCTAGAATTACTTAAAGACTACGACTGCGAGATACTTTACCACCCCGGTAAAGCTAATGTTGTTGCTGATGCTCTCAGTCGGAAAGTCAATCTTGAAAGGAAAAGGCCAGGAGCATTGAGAATTGAAGTGGTCTCGACCATTGTGGAAAGTATAAAGAAAGCTCAAGAGGAAGCTTCTGAAAAGAATGACCGAAAGGAGGAACATTTGGGCAAAACGTTGGTGTTCGGTGTAAACAGTCATGGACTGAAGGTGTTCCAAGATCGGATTTGGATACCTAAGACAGGAGGAGTCAGAGATCTTCTGATGGAAGAAGCTCACAAGACCATGTACTCGATTCATCCCGGTAGCACTAAAATGTATAGGGACCTGAAACCCTACTACTGGTGGCCGACGATGAAGCTTGATGTTGCAAAGTATGTGGCTGAGTGTGTGACTTGTGCAAGAGTAAAGACACAACATCAGAAACCGTATGGGAGTTTAGAACCTTTGCATGTGCCTATGGGTAAGTGGGAAGACATTGCTATGGATTTTGTCACTAAACTGCCCAGAACAAAGAATGGTCACGACATGATTTGGGTGGTTGTTGATCGATTCACTAAGAGTGCGCATTTCATAGCAGCCAAGGAGAAATGGTCTATGGAGAAGCTTGCAAATTCTTACGTGAAGGAAATTGTGAGGCTTCACGGTGTTCCGTTAACAATTGTGTCGGATCGTGATAGCCGTTTCACCTCGAGGTTTTGGAAAAGTCTACAAAAGGAAATGGGTACAAAGTTATGTTTAAGTACAGCTTACCATCCGCAGACTGATGGTCAGAGTGAAAGAACGATACAAACACTTGAAGATATGCTAAGAGCATGTACCTTGGAATTCCTAGGTAATTGGGATGAACATTTACCATTGGTAGAATTTTCCTACAATAATAGTTTCCACTTGAGCATTAAGATGACACCTTATCAAGCTTTGTATGGACAGAAGTGTCGTACGCCGTCTTGTTGGCTTGAGGCTGGGGAAAAGCAGTTTATGGGACCGGAGATGGTTCATCAAACTGCTGAAAAGTTGAAAATAATTAGGGAAAGAATGTTAGCAGCTCAGGATCGTCAAAAGAGTTATGCTGACAAAAAGAGAAGACCGATGACTTTTAAAGTTGGAGATTCGGTTTTGCTTAAAGTCTCTCCGTGTAAGGGACTTATAAGATTTGGTAAAAGGGGAAAGTTGAGTCCAAGGTTTATTGGACCGTTTAAAGTTCTTCAAAGGATTGGGAACCAAGCTTACAAGCTCTAACTACCAGAAGAACTGAATGGAATTCATAACACTTTTCATGTGTGTTATTTGAGGAAGTTCACAGGAGAAGTTCCAGACATGATTCCACTTTCGGAGTTGAGAATCGATGAGAACAAAAGGTTGATTGAAGAACCAGAGGCAATTGTTGACCGAAAGACTAAGAAGTTGCGACGCAAGATGGTCGAGTTAGTGCTTGTCCGATGGAAACACTCGAATGGGCCGAATCTCACCTGGGAGACGGAGAGTGACATGATGGGTCGCTATCCACATTTGTTTGTTGATGTGTGATTCCGGGGACGGAATCATTCTAAGGTGGAGAGAATTGTAACGCCTGTGTTTCTGGGCTTGTCATTAATGTTGATATAATAGTCTAGGTTAACCTTTGTAACCCGTTTTGAAATAATAGAAGTATATTATTTGAGTATTATGTGTTTTGTGCTTAATTGCTTAATTATATGGTTTGATTAATTAAGAATAAAAATAAGCGTCAAAATTAAAATGTAAAATAAACTTGATATCTTTGGTTAATGTTGTAGTAGTTGAAACGAGGTTTCCGAATATATATAGAACGCCCAAATCTGACTTCGTATGAGGAAGTTATGATTTATCGAAGTTTCGTCTTAGCGGTATGCAGCCTGAAATACTCGATTTGAGATCGAGCGGTTTTTAGCCGAAGCAATCTAAACGAGGATCGAAGGTCTCGTTGTTGGTATCAAAGCGATGAAAAGTTAGGCGAGAACGGACGTCAGACGAAGAAGTTATGAATTTATAACGAAGTTTTTTTGTCCCGGCCTATTAAAAATAAATAATAAAAATAAAGTCAAAATTAGCCGACGGAGTCTAAACGAAAGTTGTAGAGCGTATTCTCACCTTCGCGTGGATATAAAGAATGTCGAAAACGGAGTTCGTATGAAGAATATATGAATTTTCAAAGTTTATTAAATAATTAATATTTAAATTTAATTATTAAACCCGGTATTATCCGAAGGGGAGTCATCGGGCATATCCGAAGTACGCCCAGCGTACTGTTGTACGCCCCGCGTACAGCGAAGCATGACGACCTTCGCACTCGATTTCTTCGGATGACGAACGCAATGACGATTTCGGACCATTACGCCTCGCGTACTGCAGTACGCCCCGCGTACTCTGAGGCTCCAGCCTCCTATAAATAGGATGCGAGAGTTTCGGGCTTATTTGCTCATTTCTCCTCATTTTTATGCCGAAGCTCTGCGCGTAAACCCCCGAAGCCATCCCGACACCCCGGATCTCATATCCAAGTTAAGAAGGAAGTTTTACGATCCCGAGAAGTAAGATTCCCGAGCCGAAGCTCTGCCTGCGAGAAGTTCGATTTTTGTAAAGATCTTCCAGATCTGCTGAGGATTACTACTTCTGCAAGCCGTAGTGCTGTCCGATCATCTTCTGATCAAGTGAGTGTATACTACCTTTCATAAACACGATAATAATACAAGTATGGTTTGAGTGTATTAAGTATATTGTGGTTTATACGTGTGAGTGTGTGGTTACTTTCTTCTAATGCGTAATTATGAAGTATTTTATACGAAATACGTGTTATGTGTATAATATTGTTGTTATATGTGTGAATGTATATTCATTCTCTTCTATCTCATAGATCTGATTTATTTTCTATGAAATACGTATTATGTGGGTGTGCCTCATCTGTTATGTGGAATATGTATTGAATGAAAATACTATACAGGTTTTAAACTATGTATGAAAATATATATTTTTATCTACTAATATGTTGGGTAGAACATGGGTAGATAGTTGGTGTGTAATAAACAGATGAGATGCCTCGATGTTGTTGTTGTTGTTGATCTAGTTATTCAGCGGAGTATGGATAACGACCACAAACTTTTTCTAGACAGTCTTGTGGAACGCTAGCAGGTTCATAACCTGTAGGTGTTGTGAACGATGTGTTCACCGGGTACTCTATCCCCCTCATGGTTGCCTTTAGGATATCTATTGTTGAGGAAACCCCTTAGCAGTAATGTCCGTCCCGATGAAAATCTTAGATTAGGTCCCTTGAGATAGATGTTGTTTTAGGGACGTAAAGTGAGGATAACGGGAATGGGTAATCGGGATAGTGATTGGTTGGTGAAATTAAATATAATTAATTTATTGTGGGTTGAAAACCCTATATGCTCACCAGGCTCCCAAGCCTGACCCACTCAGTTTTATTTGTATTATAGGAAGTGGCGCAAGGGCGTAAGATGGATGAATCATCGAGTTGTTTTGTTTACAAGTCTGTATATGTATATATTTGTTGAATGTCTTGTAATGTTATCGTTTATGCTTTATGGTCTGCATCGGAACATGACATCCCGAGTTTTGATTATATAATGAAAATGCATCTCTTGATGAAATGCTTTGATAAATATTATTTTATCATGTTTTGTTTTGGGAACAAATTCCGCAACACTTTTAAATCAAAAGGATTTACTATGAAGTTATTTTAAAAAAAGCATAAATGAAATCGGTCTTTTCCGGCCGTGATTTTGGGGATGTCACACAAAATGATATACATAATGAAGTATAAAATCCGAAATAGTCGTGAAAATTTGACATTATCACGAAAAACGACTTTCCGAACCGTCAAGACTTGATGGAATCTATAATTTTCTGTTCACGAAAAAATATGTGCATTAAAGAATTCAAAACTGTTCATTAGCCCTCAAATTTGTAAACTTTTAGAAAAATGGGCTAAAATTGTGACTTTGCAAAAATTTTGGGACTGAAATTGTAATTCTGCATCAATATTCCCCTTTATTTGTAACAAAATCTGGAACTGGTCCATAATCGTCAAACTGTGAAAACAACAGGGACCAAAAGTGTCAAGCTGCTGAAGTGGCAGGGAACAAAAATGAAACTTTGTAGTGTTCTTCCCCAATTACCCCAATAAACGAATGCGACTGGATCGGTGACTCATATAAGTGTTCACAAACGAAACCACATATACAAATCCAATCAATTTCATCAACTTTCATTCCAAGCTCACTGATACAAATTTGAAACTAGGTTCGTTTCGAGCATCACGATGTGAATTCGATTCCATCACCTTTCGCTTCAAATCAACAGATCACAGACCAAATGCAAATCCTTATCCAAATCGAATCCAATCACATATTCTTGAGACAAATCCGAACACAAGTTCGTTTTCTGTCCCCCCTTCATTCGTTCCAAGCATAATCATGCGAACCCAAGTTCATTCCAGGTTCGTTCCAAGGCCGTCGATTATACCCCAAAGCGAATCTATGTCAACAACGAATCAAGAGGTTCGCTTTTTCTAATGTTTCAAGGAGCTACGAATCCGATAATGTTCGCAGGTAAGGACATTCAAGCTAATTCAACTTTTAGGCTTGACTCGTAAGAACATTTGTTCAATCTCCTCCGATTGCAGATGAATGTTGCGATTCCAGACCTTTAAATCCGATTACATTGCTTGTGAGGCCGTTCTTCCTAATTTTGACTTTTCTGCTTTGACTACCAAAATCGATCATCACTAAACAACAAAATCAATGTTTCTCAACTTAATCTCCAAGTTAAACAGGTCGATTTCCAAATCAAACATCACATATCAATCAGCAAAAATGCCATCTGTTCTTCGTCTGTATGTCATCGGTTCTCAAAAAAAAAAGTATCAACATTGAAGAACAACTCTAGATCCAAAATCACAGCCGATGATACCAAGAAATGATTTAGAGAAATCATTACCAGTTGTCAACCAGAATCGATGTTAAGAACAAAACACCAGAACAAGAACAAAAACGACTAGCGATCCAAACATAAATCAATTTTGGAATATGATATATTAGACCGAAAATATAATCAAATAAGAGAATCAAAATCAATTTTGAGAATGGTTTTTGTTCAGGAATTTCGACTCAAGAACATAATTCAATAACAGTGAGGGAAAAACACAATATACGACATCAAAGTATTCCAAGAAACGACATTTACAGATATGAGATGAGTCGACTGAATATACGATATCAAAGAACGCTAAATCCGTGAATAAATATCGATAATAACGGGCTCAAAACCATATGAACAAAAGTCGAATATATTGGGCTTAAGAACAGTGATTCATCGAATGAATAATAATAGGTCAAAAACAATTGGGCTTAATCAATGGACCTAGATCTGGGAAGCAATAGTCTTGGATTGAACAATCGATCATATCCAGTTAGAAAATACAAACAGAATATGAATCGGAATAAATCCGTGAAAAGAGATTGATAATAACGGGCTCAAAACCATATGAACAAAAGTCGAATATATTGGGCTTAAGAACAGTGATTCATAGAATGAATAACAATAGGTCAAAAACAATTTGGCTTAATCAATGGACCTAGATCTGGGAAGCAATAGCCTTGGATTGAACAATCGGTCATATCTAATTAGAAAATACAAACAGAATATGAATCAGAATAAATTACCTAGATGAATAGTAGACGAACAACATAAATCTCCATGAACAGTAACTTGAACAGAATTTTGATTCCAAGATGTCAAAATACCAAAAATCTTCAATAATTTTTACAGAAAAACATCAAATCAACAACCGATACTTCAAAAATCAATAGATCTTCAAAGACCCGCTCTGATACCATTTGTTGGGATTAAAACCCTAATTGTGATTTGATGAACAAGATGCAGAAAATAAGAACAAACACAAATACGAAGATGTGTCGAATGATCACTCGATTTATTCAAAACATGAGGAACAGATTACACTTTAAGAATAAGAATCTAACTCTACAAGAAACCTCACAACGTGGAGGCTACATTTTGTCTCACTCTTAACCCTAATTATGAATAATACATGACTATTTATAGGGAAAAGATACGTCTTGGGCTTTTAACCTACACTTCATTAAGGGGGCACATTGCCATCATACATGGAGTACTTTGAAACCCTACACAAGCCATTCTGGGGTGCTAACCTACCCATGTCAAGCCATTCTTAGGTGCTGACCTACACGTGTTAGGCTATTCTAGGGTGCCTGCCTACCCTCCGGTCTATCTCACCCGGTCACGGGGACTATTTCACCCATTACTACTATCACATAATAATATATCATAATCATGCAGTCAGACATATCTGGGGTGTCCGACCTACCCTTCGGTCCTAACGACCAAATCGGGGACTATTCCCCTTCCTACTACCACTAGCACATACAACATATCACACTGGCACAAAGAACACATCAAATAATAGCAAACCAGACAATTATCACATAGACAATCATCTCCACTGTAATCAACTACTAGTGGGTCGACCTTGGTGCCTTAGACCCACTTCTACTTAACTCACCTCAATGTCGTGTAGTGTCTGCACTATCCTCGGTACAGAAATCAAATCTTCTCGACTCCTCGATCCCTACACAACATCCTTTCTAAGTTACCATTTCATACTCATAACCCGTACTAGGGTCAACTCAAGTTCAAGTTAAAGTCAAGGTCAAAACCTTGGTCAAAGTCAACATCTGGTTGACTCGACTCGCCGAGTTGGTCCACCAACTCGTTGAGTCCCCACTTCCACGAAATGCTACAACCTCGTCCCTACTCGTCGAGTCTAGCAAGTGCTCGACGAGTTCTCCTTCAACAAAACATCGGGACCTTCTTCTACTGACTCGTCGAGTTCTTCCTTGAACTCGTCGAGTCCATGTTCATCCGTATGAAGGTGTTCAGTCTATGACTCGCCGAGTTCATCCTTGAACTCGTCAGGTCCGTCTTCATGTGGTTGGGACATTGCCTTGAACTCGCCGAGTTCCTCCTTAAACTCGTCGAGTCCTTCGATCTTCAAGTCCATAACAAATCCTTAACAGGCTGAGTGTTCCTTCCACTCAACCAAAGACCATTACCAGAAGACATTCGAGGGGAAATGCGACCCGACTCGCCGAGTCACCTAAGCGACTCGCCGTGTCCCTCTTTGTCTAAAACTATTCAGTCGATTACAATGGGTCTTAATGCATCAAAACCATAGATCTGACCTCCTAAGGTCCATTTTATACATAAAGTTCCAATCTTGACGTCCATGCATGGGGGTTTTGGCTCAAAAAACCATAAAAGACGTATATAAGAAGCATGGGTCTCTCATGGCCATAAAGTTGGCACCTTTATGCCATGGGAACCCACAATGGTTCCAGATCTGAAGTGTAACTCCAAACACACTCACAAAATCCGATTATAACTTCACAAACTCATAAAAAGGGTAGAAAATAGCCCCAAAACAAGATCTAAGAGATAGATACTCAAGGTTCAAGCTTTTTCCCTTAAATGAATTGAGAATAAAGCAAAACCTCTGGATTTACTAGCTTCCACTTGAACTCCCAAGCTTCCTTCTTCTCTTCCAACTTCAAATGCAAACAAAAGTCACTAAAAAGCTGAAGAACACTCAAAAGAGGCTTAGGGTTCGAGTTAGGGCTTTCTCTGGGTTAGGAGGAACAATGGAGGCTGGGTTGGGGCGTTATAAGTTGTTTAAATAGGGTGCAAACCCCAAATATTAGGGTTTCATCCAGACAGTTTCTACTCGTTGAGTCGGTCTCCCGACTCGTCGAGTAGATCATTAAACTCCCGGTCAACAATCGAGTCTACTCGACGAGTTAGGCCTCCAACTCGCCGAGTCCCAAAGCAAAACATAAACTTACTTTAATTAAGATACGTACCAGGAACCGAGTGGTACACAGGTCTTCATACTTATTTTCATTCTCAATGAAATCAGGATCCATCTTGAAAATATTTATCACAACAAATACTGTTTTTACACTTTACACCTACATAATGAAAAATTCATTTATAAGTATATTTTTTATGTACATGGGGTAATCTTTAGATCAATTTTATCTAGAAGGGATACTTGATGTGTCAATTGATCTTCCAGCTCAACAAGATCCAACTCTAGACGAACAGTTGGGTGCCCCTATGTAGTAAAGTAAACATAACATGGTTGGGGGTTATATATATATATATATATATATATATATATATATATATATATATATATATATATATATATATATATATATATATATATATATATATATATATATATATATTAGTTGTAGATAGTAATAAAGATATGACAATATCTTAGGATTTTAAACCTGAAACTTGGCTTTTCTTAATGCAAATAGACATTCAATCAAGAATTGCACCCTTTTGTCTATCTTAGGGTCGACCTTATTGTTTGATGAGTAAAGGTAGGGCTAAGCCCCCCCCCCCCCCCCCAATTGTAAGGGGCCATGTTTTCTTTCGATCCAAGCTTAGTAGTTTCCAATTTCCAAAAAAATCATGCATAGTGCTGATCGATTCTTCAAGGCTTCAAGCGACGAGTACATACGGCCATTAAACTTCCGTTTTTTTCTCCATTCTCATTCTCTATTCTAGGCCTTCTCCAATCGCTTCTTCTACTAATCTACTCTTCTGTTGAGTCGTTATCTTGCCGATTAATCGTTGCACTACTATTCTTCACGTTCTTCTTCCTTTTTCACTGAATCGATGCATTGTTGTTCTTCACTGTTGATGATCTGATGCTATTCTGCTGTCATTGAAAGTTGAAATGGTAATATGATTGTATTTTCACTTTTCAGTTTTGATTTTTCTATTATATATGATTATCTAATTAGGTTTAGTAGCCAAATAATTAGGGTTAATCTTTTCACAATGGACAATTGGACATGACACAATCACATATGTCATTTGTTAAAGGACTCAAGAACCGATACATACGTAGATAATTTACAAAGTTAGTCTTGTAGGATCAGTAGTTAACTAGTTATTGATCCACTTGATTACAAAGTTAGTCTTGTAGGATCAGTAGCTAACTAGTTTTTAATTTAGATTTTTGGTGTCACATAACCGATACCTTGATTGCTTAAAAATTTTAAGTTGTTTGGCCTCATAATTTGGTTTTGTTTTGAATGAGATTCATGTTTGACGTCCTATTATATAATGTCTTCTGATTAAAACACAATGTTTTATTATCAAGTTATGTATTTTGTATTTTAATTGTTTTTGGATTTATCCAAATGGCATGAATGATCAAAGTTGTTAATCTTTTCAATTTTATGATTTTTTATTCTAGATTGGCCCATTCCATTGTTCATTGATTCCATTGTTTACAGATTCCAGAGGCAGATTCCATTGTTCACTGATTCCAGATTGGCAAATTCCATTGTTTTTGAGCTTTCCATTATCTCAGGGGCAGTATAATCCTAATTCGTATCTTCTATACTTATAGTTATTATTAATTAAATAATTAATAATCATGTCAAAGAGAAAATACAAATCCAGTGCCTCAAAAAGGAAACGAAAAATGCAAGAATAAGCTTTTATAGATAAATAAAAAGGGTCATTTTTAAAATATTTAACTACAAACAAAAATGTTGATAATGAACAAGAACAAACTAATGTTGATAATGAACCAGAACAAACTAATGTTGATAATAATATTAAACAAACGAATATTGAAATTGATAACGAACAAACTAATAGTAAAAATGATAACGAACAAACTAATATTGAAATTGATAACGAACAAACTAATAGTGAAAACGATAACGAACAAACTAATATTGAAATTGATAACGAACAAACTAATAGTGAAAATGATAACAAACAAACTAATATTGAAATTGATAATGAACAAACTAATAGTGAAAATAATAACATGCCTTTAAACATATATGATCCAAGTAGATGGAATAATATTAGTACTAATTTAAGAGATTTAATTGTAGAAAAAGGTCCTATTAAAATTTATGATTTTAAAATTCTAAAAGATCAACATTTAAGAAGCTTTAGTACATCTCTTTATATGCAAAATATACCAAATAGAGAAAAATACGAACGAACATGGTTGGTTTATTCCATAGATGTAGATAAAGTTTTTTATTTTTGTTGTAAATTATTTAATGTGAATACATCTATATGTTCATTAGCACATAAAGGTAATAATGATTGGAATAATATTTCTAGTATACTAAAAAGACGTGAAGCAAATAACATACACATTCTTAATAGGAGGTCATGGATTGACTTAGAAACTAGATTAGCAAATAATAAAACAATTGACAAGAAAATCCAAGAACAAATAAATAAAGAAAAAGAATGAAACATTCGGATTCCTAGGTATAATATTTTACTCCTTTATTTTTGGAGATTGTGAGTAGACTCGGCGAGTTGGTGTTTAAACTCGCCGAGTGTGGTCGCGGATTCGTATCCGGGTTCACAGTCGGAATCGTCGAGTTCATTAGTGGACTCGACGAGTCCACGCTGTTTAATGAAACCCTAATTTCTTGGGTCTGGGACCTATTTAAAGGCCCTTAAGGTCGTCATTTGCGGCTACCAAACCCCAGAGAGAAACCCTAAGAGATCTAGAGCGATTGTGAGGAAGGAGAAGCCATTCTTGATCCTTTTGTTGGTGTATTTGCAAGAAGGAGGTGACCAAGGCAAGAGGAGGCTGAAGGAGGTGCGATTTTGGTGACTTCAGAGTTCATAGAGTTCATATTGAGGTATTCATTCAGACCTTCTTCAGTTTTGGGTGTTGATTATTAGAGTTAGGGTTTTCTAACCCCTTTAGAGGATGGATAAGTAGAGCAATTGGTCCCTTCTCGAGTCTATGCTTTGGATCTGGACCCAAAGAGGTCCAGAGACCTTAACCCTTGCAGCTTTATGGGTTATTTTGGGAGCCATGAGCTTAGGATGTCATTTTTAAGGATAAATCACTAAGTTAGACCATGTAGATGATAAATGAGTGTCAAGGTCTGAACTTTACGTGATTATCATGCTTGGGAAGGCCAGATCTATGAATTAAAGGAACATATCTGACCCTAGGAGGTCTATGGAGTTTGTGCATGGCGTGAACTCGCCGAGTCCGAAGAACGACTCGGGGAGTAGGATGAGGGTTTCCCGTAAATCACTCAGTGAGTAGATTTGCCGAGTTGGGGAAATAACTCGGTGAGTCAGGGAGAGTTAGGGGACTGGAGTTCAAGGCGGAACTCGTCGAGTTGTTCTTGAGACTCGGCGAGTTGAGTCAGGGTGGCCCCGCGATTCATGTCAGGTGTGACTCGTCGAGTAAGGGGAAGGACTCGACGTGCCAAGAGATGGACTAAGAAAGTCAATGGACACGTGTAGACTCGCCGAGTCGCCCAAGTGCACTCGACGAGTCGGGTCAAAGTTTGGCCGTTGACTTTTGTTGACTTTTAGGGTTTGGTCAACAGTGAGGCCTTTAAGCCAAGAGAGGGGTAAAATGGTCTTTTACCCTACTGAGGATGTTAAGAAAGGTTGGAGTATAGTTATATTTATGAGAGTATTTACTTTATGTGATTAGGCTGAGGCTACATCACATTTCTACCGAGACAGAGACTTACCGAGACACCTGAGGTGAGTCTTCTCACTATACGTTACCTAGAGTGGTATTATGTGTTGACCAGAGGGTCTTATGTGTTACGTATGAGATTATGTGCTATGTGATATATGTGTGTTGTATGATGTTATAAACCGGACCGGAGGGTCCAACGAGCTATGACCGGACCAGAGGGTCCAACGAGCTACGGGACTAGGGGTCCCGCTGAGACACATCGACCGGAGGGTCGTATTATAGCCTCGAGTGGCGTATGTGTTGTATGCAGTATTTTGGGGAACTCACTAAGCATTTATGCTTACAGTTGTTGTGTTATGTGTTTCAGGTACTAGCGAGGACCGTGGGAAGGCGCCGGCATGACTCGTACACACTAGAGAGAGAGTTTGATTTTATGATCTTGGGATATGTTATGTTTCAAAAACTACTGTTGGAAATATTTGAGAATAATTTTATATGAATTTGGTTGATGAAAAATGAAAAAAAAATTTTAAAATTCACGTTGTTACAAGTTGGTATCAGAGCCTTGGTTTGAGGGATTCAGATGCATCTTCGGGCGTATCTGAACTCAAACTGAGGATTTGAGAAAAAAAATTTGAGAATGAAGTAAAATTTTTTAAAAGAGTAAAAAGGGTTTTGAGACAAACAAAGCAGAGCCGTGTGTACGATCAGCCAGCGCCCGAACGGTGAATCCCCAAAAGTACCCTTACATTATGTGTTATAAGATATGCTATGTTACATTATGCATGCTAGAGTAGGCTAGGTATTCATATTAGGACTAGAGTGGCCTGATTTGTGATGCCTTAGCCCAGGATATTTCTGCTGCTGAGATGCCATGAGAGCGAGTATATAGCAGTTAGGAGTTCTTGAGAGGCCTATCGGAGGGTAGCCAATGCATAATGAGAGTAGAGTACTTGTAATCCAGGATCCAAGGAGGAGGACTTGGGGTGAATGCTGATGCGGTGTGGTTAGTAGTATTGGGCCCGTACTACTGAAGACACCGGATCAGTGGGCACTCCAAGTAAGAATCTTTTGGACAACGGAGGACGAGTAGGGTTGCGTCATCAAGTATGAGTATGCTTGATCGAGTCTCTGATATTTATTGTTGTATTTCAGAGGCATTATGGTTGGGACTCGACACACACCTGAGAGCAGTGGTGTCAGCGACGAGGAGATCCGTCGATTGATTCATGAGGAGGTGGTTGCTGCCATCCGGGCTAAGATTCCAGAGATGTTTGGGGACATCAAGACCACCTTGATTGAGACCTTTGATGAGCGGTATGCAGCACTGACTGAGGTTGCGGCAGCTGCACCTACGGCTGCTATTGTTGCTGCCAGACCTCAGGGAGGTGACTCATTATTGTTTCGGGAGTTCAGCAACACAAAACCACCAGATTTCGATGGGACACATGACCCAATTGTTGCGATGAGATGGATCTCTGACATCGAGGGATGTTTCTATACGTGTTCTTGTCCAGAGCACTTGAGGGTACGGTTCGCTCTGAACCAGCTCCACTTGGGAGCAAGGGATTGGTGGAAGTTCGTGATGGCGAACTTTACTTTGGCAGAGATTTCTGAGGTGACCTGGGAGAGGTTCACCGCTATGTTCACAGACGAGTATGTTCCCTCGGTGGAGAGGGAACGGTTGATTCAGGAGTTCTTGACCCTCAAGCAGGGTATTGATTCCGTGACAGTGATCACTAGGAAGTTTCATGAGAGGGCGATGTTTTGCCCTGAGCAGGTGTCTTCTGAGCAGGCTCGTATGAGCCGTTATCTGGGTGTTCTGAGGAGTGATATTCGGGAGTTCGTGGCGAACTCGACTTACCGAACATTTGCTGAGCTCCAGGAAAATGCCCGGAAGAGGGAGATTGAGTTGGAGACTCAGGCCAGGGAGGAGGCCGAGTTACAGAGGGTGGATCGACGACCGGCTTAGTCTCAGCCGGCTGCCAAGCTGGCTAGACCCGCTGATTCGAGATCTGGAGGCGCGAAGGGCCGCACCTGTGGGAAGTGCGGCAAGAGTCACGAGGGGTCGTGCAGGGCTGGTGTATGTTACAAGTGCGGGAAGGAGGGGAATATCGCGAGGGATTGCCCCCAAGGGATTTTCGGTTTGCTTTCATTGCAACCAGACCGGCCATTGGAAAGCCGAGTGCCCTCAGCTGCTTCAGGGATCAGCGCAGGGATCTGCGCCTGTTGCTAGGGCTACCGAGGTTCGGCCAGTGAAGGCCGAGGCACCGAAGGCTCGTGGGAGAGCTTTCCAGTTGACTGCGGAGGAAGTCCGCGCGGCACCCGATGTTGTGGCTGGTTTGTATTTTATATTCATCTTTTATTTGAGTTGAGTTATTATGCTTATATGATGGTATGCGTAGGTACTTTTCTTGTGAGTTCTGTGCCTGCTTTGGTATTATTTGACTCGGGTGCGAGTCGGTCGTTTGTTTCCGTAGCATTTAGTCAGCACATTAGTATCCGTCGAGAAGCATTGGATCGACCTCTGCGAGTTTCCATAGCCGATGAGCGAGCAGTGTATGCTTCAGATGTGATTCGAGGATGTGTCCTTGAGATCTTCGGTGTGGAGTTTCCGATAGATCTGGTTCCGATTGCGATGGGGGATGTGTGTGTTATAGTGGGTATGGATTGGTTGAGCTGATATGGAGCTGTGATAGATTGCGAGCATCAATTAGTGACGATTCAAGACCCTAGTGGGGTAGTTCTTACGGTGTACGGCGAGGGTACACATGCTGGGTCAGCATTTTGTTCGGCCGCCAGAGCGAGACAGAGTCTACAGCAGGGCTGTAGGGGATTTGTGGCATATGTGATGGATGTGAGGGTTGATTCAGAGAGACTGAGGTCAGTTGATGAGGTCCCGATAGTGCGTGAGTTTCTGGATGTGTTTCCAGAGGAGTTACCGGGTGTGCCTCCGGAGAGGCAGGTAGAGTTCGGTATTGATTTGGTTCCGGGAGCTGCGCCTATCGCCAAGGCGTCGTATCGCCTTGTGCCTCCAGAAATGCAGGAGTTATCCTCGCAGCTCCAGGAGCTGCTGGGGAAGGGGTTTATTCGACCGAGCAGTTCTCCATGGGGGGCGCCTATCCTCTTTGTCAAGAAGAAGGATGGTTTACACCGGATGTGCATTGATTACCGGGAGTTGAACAAAATAACGGTCAAGAACCGTTACCCGTTGCCAAGGATTGACGATTTGTTCGATCAATTGCAGGGAGCATCTTGGTTCTCCAAGATTGATTTGAGGTCTGGGTATCATCAGGTGAGGGTGCGAGATGAGGATGTCCAGAAGACAGGATTCCGGACTCATTATGGGCATTACGAGTTCGTGGTGATGCCTTTCGGACTCACCAATGCACCGGCGGTGTTCATGGATCTCATGAACAGGGTGTGCATGCCGATGCTGGATCGGTAAGTGATCGTATTCATTGATGATATTTTGGTGTATTCGAGGTCTAGGGAACAACACGAGGAGCATTTGAGGGAGATCCTTGGAGTTCTAAGATCGGAGAGGCTTTATGCCAAGTTCTCAAAGTGTGAGTTCTGGTTACGAGAGGTTCAGTTTTTGGGGCATCTCATCAACCAGAATGGGATATTGGTTGATCCGGCCAAGATTGAGGTGGTCATGAGGTGGGAGGTGTCGAGATCACCCACCGAGATTAGGAGCTTTCTGGGTTTGGCCGGCTATTATCGGAGATTTATTAAGGATTTCTCCAAGATCGTCGTGCCACCCACCAAGTTAACCCGAAAGGGTGTTGCCTTTTCGTGGGGTCCGGAGCAGCAGACCTCGTTCGAGGCACTTCGTCAGAAATAATGCGAAGTCCCAGTGTTAGCCCTTCCGAAAGGAATGGAGGATTTCGTGATATATTGTGATGCATCGATATCCGGATTGGGAGCGGTGCTTATGCAGAGGGGGAATGTGATAGCATACGCATCGAGGCAGCTTAAGCCTCTTGAGACGAGGTATCCCACTCACGATCTGGAATTGGGAGCGGTAGTGTTCGCCCTTAAGATCTAACGACACTATATGTATGGGGTTCGGTGTACGATATACACGGACCACAAGAGCCTGAAGTATTTGATGGATCAGCCCAACCTAAATATGCGCCAGAGGAGGTGGTTGGATGTGGTCAAGGATTATGATTGTGAGATCCTGTACCATCCGCGCAAGGCTAATGTTGTAGCCGATGCACTGAGCCGTAGGGCGGAGGGCGCCCCGATGCGAGATGTTTGTTTGAGATTGACAGTGATGACCCCGGTGTTGGATGCTATTCGTGGGGCCCAGGCTGAGGCCGTGATGCCAGAAAGCCAGAAGAGAGAGCGAGTTGTCGGGTTGGTATCGGAATTCGTTACCGATAGTCGGGGGCTTATGACATTTCAGGGTCGGATTTGGGTACCGTCTGTGGGCGGGACGCGTACCATTTTGATGGAAAAGGCTCATCGATCGAAGTTCTCAATCCATCTCGGGGCCACTAAGATGTATTTGGACCTGAAAATGGAGTATTGGTGGCCTTGTATGAAGAGGGATGTCGCATGGTTTGTAGAGAGATGCTTGACCTGTCTCAGGGTTAAGGCCGAGCATCAGCGTCCACATGGTAAGTTGCAGCCGTTAGAGATTCCCGAGTGGAAGGGGGAACAAATTACCATGGATTTCATCACCAAATTGCCAAGGACTGCGCGAGGTGTCGATGCAATTTGGGTGATTGTGGACAGGTTGACAAAGAGCACTCATTTTCTTGCTATCAGTGAGAGCTCTTCCGCAGTAAAGTTGGCAGAAATGTACGTGAGAGAGGTGGTATCGCGGCATGGGGTGCCGATCTTGATTGTCTCAGATCAAGATGTGCGTTTCACTTCCAGGTTCTGGAAGAAATTTAATGAGGAATTGGGTACGAGACTGCATTTTAGTACCACATACCACCCAAAGACTGACGGGCAGAGTGAGCGGACGATTCAGACGCTCGAAGACATGCTCCGAGCATGTGTGTTGGATTTCGGCGGGAGTTGGGACACGTACTTTCCCTTGGCAGAGTTTTCCTACAACAACAGCCATCATTAGAGCATTGGTATGCCACCCTTTGAGTTGTTGTATGGGAGAAGGTGTCAGACCCCCATTTGCTGGGGAGAAGTAGGGCAGCGCGTGATGGGTAGTACTGAGATCGTGCTTCAGATGATAGAGCAGATTCAGAAGGTCAGACAGAGGTTGTTGACCACTCAGAGTCGTCAGAAGAGTTATGCGGACAAACGCCAGTCCGAGCTCGAGTTTCAGGTCGGCAACTTCGTGCTTCTGAAGGTCTCTCCTTGGAAAGGAGTGATTCGATTTAGGAAGAGGGGCAAGTTGGGGCCCCGATATATTGGTCCTTTCAGGGTGATCGTGAGGGTAGGCAGGGTAGCCTACTGTTTGGAGTTACCTGCGGAGTTGGGTCAGATTCATGACACATTCCACGTGTCGCAGCTGCGAAAGTGTATAGCCGACGAGTCGGCAGTGGTTCCATTAGAAGATATACAGGTGGATGCGAGCCTGAATTATGTTGAGAGACCGGTGACGATTAGGGATCGGAAGATCAAGGTTTTGAGGAACAAGGAGGTGCCTCTGGTGCAGGTCCAGTGGCAGCATCGGAAAGGGTCAGAGTTGACTTGGGAGCCGGAGCGTGAGATGTGGGAGCAGCATCCAGAGTTGTTTGCAGAGTGAGACTTCGAGGGTGAAGTCTAATTCTAGTGGGGGAGAATTGTAACATCCGGATTCCCAGGTATAATATTTTACTCCTTTATTTTTGGAGATTGTGAGTAAACTCGGCGAGTTGGTGTTTAAACTCGCCGAGTATGGTCGCAGATTCGTATCCGGGTTCACATCCGGACTCGGCGAGTTCATGAGTGGACTCGGCGAGTCCACGCTGTTTAATGAAACCCTAATTTCTTGGGTTTGGGACCTATTTAAAGGCACTTAAGGCCGTCATTTGCGGCATTTGTGAGGAAGGAGAAGCCATTCTTGATCCTTTTGTTGGTGTATTTAGAAGAAGGAGGTGACCAAGGCAATAGGAGGCTGAAGGAGGTGCGATTTTGGTGACTTCAGAGTTCATAGAGTTCATATTGAGGTATTCATTCGGACCTTCTTCAGTTTTGGGTGTTGATTATTAGAGTTAGGGTTTTCTAACCCCTTTAGAGGATGGATAAGTGGAGCAATTGGTCCCTTCTCGAGTCTATGCTTTGGATCTGGACCCAAAGAGGTCCAGAGACCTTAACCCTTGCAGCTTTATGGGTTATTTTGGGAGCCATGAGCTTAGGATGTCATTTTTAAGGATAAATCACTAAGTTAGACCATGTAGATGATAAATGAGTGTCAAGGTCTGAACTTTACGTGATTATCATGCTTGGGAAGGCCAGATCTATGAATTAAAGGAACATATCTGACCCTAGGAGGTCTATGGAGTTTGTACATGGCGTGAACTCGCCGAGTCCGAAGAACGACTCGGCGAGTAGGATGAGGGTTTCCCGTAAATCACTCAGTGAGTAGATTTGCCGAGTTGGGGAAATAACTCGGTGAGTCAGGGAGAGTTAGGGGACTGGAGTTCAAGGCGGAACTCGTCGAGTTGTTCTTGAGACTCGGCGAGTTGAGTCAGGGTGGCCCCGCGATTCATGTCAGGTGTGACTCGTCGAGTAAGGGGAAGGACTCGACGTGCCAAGAGATGGACTAAGAAAGTCAATGGACACGTGTAGACTCGCCGAGTCGCCCAAGTGCACTCGACGAGTCGGGTCAAAGTTTGGCCGTTGACTTTTGTTGACTTTTAGGGTTTGGTCAACAGTGAGGCCTTTAAGCCAAGAGAGGGGTAAAATGGTCTTTTACCCTACTTAGGATGTTAAGAAAGGTTGGATTATAGTTATATTTATGAGAGTATTTACTTTATGTGATTAGGCGGAGGCTACATCACATTTCTACCGAGACAGAGACTTACCGAGACACCTAAGGTGAGTCTTCTCACTATACGTTACCTAGAGTGGTATTATGTGTTGACTAGAGGGTCTTATGTGTTACGTATGAGATTATGTGCTATGTGATAATGTGTGTTGTATGATGTTATAGATCGGACCGGAGGGTCCAACGAGCTATGACCGGACCAGAGGGTCTAACGAGCTACGGGACTAGCGGTCCTGTTGAGACACATCGACCGGAGGGTCGTATTATAGCCTCGAGTGGCGTATGTGTTGTATGCGGTATTTTGGGGAACTCACTAAGCATTTATGCTTACAGTTGTTGTGTTATGTGTTTCAGGTACTAGCGAGGACCGTGGGAAGGCGCCGGCGTGACTCGTACACACTAGAGAGAGAGTTTGATTTTATGATCTTGGGATATGTTATGTTTCAAAAACTACTGTTGGAAATATTTGAGAATAATTTTATATGAATTTGGTTGATGAAAAATGAAAAAAAAATTGTTTTGAAAATTCACGTTGTTACAAAGAACAATGGAAAAATGTGTTCAAAAGAATCATTGTTGTAGTAAAAACTTCAGGAAAAATTAATTTAGCATTTCGTGGAACAAATGAAAAAATTTATGAAGAAAATAATGGTAATTTTTTAACTATAATTGAAATGATTGCGGAATTTGATCTTATTATGCAAGAACGTATTAGGAGAATTAATGACAAAGAAATCCATAATCATTATCTTGGACATAATATGCAAATCAAGCTTATTAGTTTATTAGGAGAAGAAGTTAAAACTAACTAAAAAAGTAAAAGAGGCTAAATACTTTTCAATAATTCTTGATTGTACCCCCGATACAAGTCATAAGGAACAAATGTCAATTATCTTATGATGTTTAGATCTTTCAACAACTCCAATAGAAGTTAAGGAGTACTTTATGAGATTTTTAATTGTAGCTAATACAACCGGTAAAGGCTTATTTGATGCTATAGTTGATGAAATTAAAAATATAGGACTAAATGTAATGATGTTAGGGGTCAAGATTACGACAATGGTTGAAATATGAAAGGAAAACATCAAGGTGTACAGAAACGATTGTTAGATATTATGTAACTCCCCGTTCCTGGTACGCATTTAAAACATTATTTTCATTCTTATTTTAGAAATTACTCGACGATTCAGTGGCCCTAAATCGTCGAGTAGCAGCGGGTCAACACGTGAAGTTGGCGTGGCGACTCGACGAGTCCATATTCCGGATTCGGCGAGTCCGCCAGTCTGAATGAAGCCCTAATTTTCAGGGTGTGTACCTTATTTAAACACCATTATATCCCAAACCAGCCTCCTTCACCTCTCAGAGACTTATTCCCGAAACCCTAGCCTCCTTGAAGTGTGTGTGAGTGATCTTTGCCTTGTGAAGGAATCTTGGTGCATTGTTGAACAAGAAGAAGAAGGAGAAGGTAGAAGAACTCAAGGAAGAAGAAATAGATCCAGATTATACTCCTCTTTGTCCATCCTTTCTGGTAATAAAGCTTTCATCTTGGTTATTATATTGTTAGATCTAGTTTGTCCCCAAATTGATGGTTTTGAGCTCAAAACCTCCAAATCCTTAGTGATGAGGCTTTGTAATCAAGCCATATCTTGGATCTAGCCTCTCTTGAGTTCCAGGAGCTCAAGAAGGCCACCTTTTGGCAGCCATGGCTTTGTTCTAGTCAAGTAACCCCCCGTAATAGCCAAGTTTGAGTGGTATTGCTTCATTGCATCATAGATACATGTAAAGTTAGCAACTTTACGTGTTCAAATAGTCCCAGAAACCCAGATCTATGAATTGGATGCACTAAAACTAATTGGAATTGATTGAATAGAAACTGCATGCAAAGGACTTGGCGAGTCGTTCTTCAGACTCGGCGAGTCAGGTTGCGAGTCTTAGATTCCCTGTTTAGTAGTAGCGAGTTTGTCTAGTGAGTGGATGTAAAGACTCAGTGAGTTAAGACATGGATCTGAGTGTAGAGGGACTCGGCGAGTCTACGCCCTGACTCGACGAGTCCAAGGCAATCTCTTTACCCGTAAGAACAGACTCAATGAGTTGTTCATACAACTCGGCGAGTCACAGACTGGATGTGTTCTTATGTTGAAGGTAAACTCGGCGAGTCGGATGAAGGTTGGCAGGATATCAGTAAAGAAGGAGAACTCGTCGAGTTTTGGTTAAACTCGACGAGTAGAGTCAGGAAGGGGAGTAGAAGGAAAGATAGGGAATCGACGAGTTGGCGGCCCAACTCGGCAAGTCAGGTCAACGGATTGTTGACTTTGAACATGGGTAAAATAGTCATTTTACCCCAAGATTAGTTATCAGTGTTTGATTAAGTGTCTTTTGGGAATTGTAGCCGGGGAGTTACCGGAGCAGCAGTCAGACAGTTCCCGAGCAGCATTTCAGCAGCTAGCCTTACGAGGTGAGTTTCCGTCTAGTAGGAACGGCTCTACAGCCACAATGTCGGCTCGTTTAGTTAGCAGTAGTTCCGAACTACAGTCTGATGCAGTAATTCGGTATGCTTGGTGTCTTTGTGATACAAGCATGGTATGTGTTATGTGTTCCTGACTATGGTCCGATGCAGTATGTAGTATATGTGTTCTTATTATATGCTATGATTATGCTATGCTATGCTCAGTCAGTTCCGGACTTCGGTCCGATGCAGTTCCGGACTTCGGTCCGATGCAGTGGGAAAGGCCCAGTATGTGATTTATATGTTATTGTATGGTATGTGGTAGTTTGGGGGAGCTCACTAAGCTTCGTGCTTATAGTTTCAGTTTTGGTTTCAGGTACTTCAGCTAGCAAAGGGAAGGGCTCGGGATGATGGCATGGCACACACCACAGTTTAGCCTGGAGATTGACTCTGATATTTTGATATGCTCTTAACACTAGTTTTGATTTGATAATTTATTATGACATTGAGATACACGATTCATGGTTTTTATCTTTTGATATTAGATATTATGGTTTAGTAATATTTTCAAACAAAAATTTTTGGGTTGTATTTTTGGGATGTTTCATATTAACCCTAGAGCATTCTACACTCCATGTGGTTGTCATAGTTTAAATTTCGTAATTTGTGATATGGCTAATTCGTGTGATAAAGCTAGTGAGTTTTTTTGGAGTTATACAACGTATATATTCGATATTTGCTTCATCAACTCAAAGGTGGAAATATTACAAGATAATATATCAAACCTAACACTTAAATCATTATCGCAAACTCGTTGGGAAAGTGTGACATCCCCTAATTTATCGGCCAGAAAAGACCGATTTAATTTATGCTTTTTAAAATAAAATCAGAGGAATCTTTTTAAAACATATTGCGGAATTGGTCCCCAAACAACATATGATAAAAGATTATCAAAACTTTCTTTAAGAAATGTATAGTTTCATTTCATATCAAAACCTCGGGATGTCATGTTCCGATACAGATTAAAAGCATAAATAAGACATTATAAGCCTTTCAACAGTTATTTACAACTACTGGCCTATAATCCAAAAATCCCTCATTGTCCTCAGACTATGCTCGGGGTCCACTACCTGTAACATAAAAGGCTGAGTGGGTCAGGCTTGGAAGCCTGGTGAGCATATAGGGTTTTCAACCCACAATACATAAATTTATTATGTTTAAACATCAATCAATCAACCGAATTATCCCAAACCCCATTATTTTATTTATTTCTTAGGGGTTTACCCTAAGAATCAACTATCACTCCTTCCTAAGGATTCATCCTAAGGAATAGACACAAAGTCACCTCATGACCGGGGTTTATACAACGGGCACTAATTCCATAGCTGCCAAGGTTTATTCAACATGTGCTAAGTCCATAGCTCTCATTTGTCGACAGTATTATTTACATGTATTCTCTCCTGCAATACATGTCAATGGGTTTTTAGAGTACAGCAAATGAACATATAGTTCATTACACCTACAGGTTGCGGGCCTGCTAGTGTTCCATAGACTGTCTAGAATAGTCCATGGTTGTCATCCATACTCTGCTGAATGACGGGGGCCAACAATTTGGGTAAGTGATTCTCTCAAATTTCACCACTCACCCTCAACTCATGATCAATATTATTGATCATCTCCTTTATCCAACTCACCTTTCATCATACCCACTATTTCATCTACCCATGTTTTACCCAACATTTTTCGTAGATAAAAATACATATATAGTTTAAATTATTTAAAAACATGTATAAATCATTCCTTCAGCACCCATCTCAAATAAATAAACAATATATATTCACACAACACGTATTTTATGTAAAATACTTCATATCTATGTGTAAGGTGAAAGTAACTACACACTCACCTGATTTAATGAAAACCGGACCGCAGTTCGTTTCCTAAAACGATCGTTTCTAATAAAACCGGGAGTTTTATTGAGAAACCGGGCTCTGCAAAGGTCGGGCTTTGAAACCGAAAAGATAAATTTGTCGGGCTTCTCGGGCACTTCGTGGAGTATTCCGGGCTTTGAAATAAGTATCGGGGCTTCGGGGGATGTGAAAATAGCCAAAATAGTGAAAAAGGGATTAAAAGTGGCAATTTCTAAATTCTAGCCGGGAGGGTTCGCACCCTTCTATTTATAGGGGAGGAAGACCGAAGGCTCGGATCCAAACCAAGGAGGGGATGGCACGCGTTTGCGAGGCTCGGACTGGTCAACTGCGAGCTTCGGATTGGTCAGCTGCGTCGGTACAATGAGAAGAGTCCACGTATGCGAAGGGGTGTCCGAGGAGCATCCGCGGGGTGTCTCCTGCGAGGCTGTCCGAATGTGAGTGGACCGCGGACTTGGTCCAATCAGAAGACGACACGCGAAGCTCGGTCCTATCAGGAGGTGCCACTTGGAGGCCTCGCATGCGAGGGATGACGTGTCCGAGGTGACTCAGCGAAATTTCTCGGTTTTGGGGATTTTTCTCGTTTTTCGCGCCAAAACTTCTAAAATCCATAACTTTCGCATACAAGCTTTGTTTTTTATGTTCTTTATATGCACGCGTAGGTAAAATTACGATCTACAACTTTCGTTTAGACTACGTCGGCTAATTTTGACTTTAATTTATTATTATTATTTTTAACAGACCGGGACAGGAAATCCGTTAAAAAATCATAACTTCTTCATCCGACGTCCGTTTTCGTCAGACTTTTTACTGTTGTGCTACTAATGACGAGACCTTCAATTCTCGTTTAGGTTGTGTCGGCTAAAAATCGCTCGATCTAAAATTCGAGTTTTTAGTTGTCTACTGCTGAGCTGAAACTTCGAAAAATCATAACTTCTTCATACGAAGTCAGATTTTGGCGTTCTTTTTATCGAACTTCTCGGTTTAGCGAATACTACGACTTTCGTTTAGATCACTAAGGCTAAAAATTAGTTTATCAAAAACTCACTTTTTACAACATTCGGCACCGTGCCGGTTTTGTCGCGAAACTTCGACAGGTCATAACTTCTTCGTTATAACTCGGATTTCGGCATTTTTTATATCCCTGAAATCCTTGTTTCGACCACTACAACTTTATGTAAAGATATCGGGCTTATATCACACTTTAATTTTGACGCTTATTTTTATTCTTAATTAATTAAACCCTAATAATTAAGCATAAAACACATAATTCCTTTTCATTTCTTCAAAATGAGTTACAAAGGTTAACCTAGACTATCACCTCAATATAAATGCCTAGGCTAGAAAAACGAGTGTTACAAAAAGTAGGGTAGAAAGTGTAAAAGCAATTAAATTCCAAACACCACAATTAAGAAAAACACTTTTAGAATTATCCAAAAATTATGGAGATCCAAAAATTAAAAGTGAGACTAAATGTTTAGCTACATATGAACTTGAAAACTATGAGTTTTATTAGGAATGATTATTTGCTATGATGTTTTGTTTGCTATTAACATTGTTAGTAAAAGCTTGCAATCAAATGATATGTGTATCGATAATGCTATAGATCAACTAAATGGACTTTTGTCTTTCTTTGTAGAATATAGAGAAAACGGATTTGAAAAGGCTTTAGATTATGCAAAAGAATTGACTTTAGAAATGAACATAAAACCTGAATTTCGTGAAAACCGTATCATTCAAAGAAATAGACGATATGATCAAAAATGTTCCAAATGAAACTATTAAAACTCCTCTTCGGTTATCTAAAACTGATTACTTTTTATATATAGTAGATAAAGTCATTACTTCACTTAAAAATAAATTTGAGCAATTTAACGAGTTCAAAAATATTTTTGGTTTTCTATTTAATATAGAAAAATTAAAATCATTTGATGAAAATATTTTAAAAGAACATTGTTTAAATCTTGAAAAATCTTTAAAGCATGATGATAGCTTAGATATTGATGGTTTAGATTTATTTCATGAAGTAAAACTTTTAAGATATATTTTACATTTAGAACGTGATACAGTTATTAATATAGTTTAATTACATTAAAAAGTTTAGTTTTTTTCCAAATGCATATGTTCCCTATAGGATTATATTAACTATTCCTGTAACCGTTGGCTCTACAAAAATAAGTTTTTCTAAATTAAAACTGTTAAAAAATTATTTAAGATCTACAATGTCACGAGAAAGATTAAATAGATTACCTATTTTGTAAATTGAAAAACAATTAGTTAAAGAACTTGATTATGAAATTTCATTAAAGAATTTGCATCTAAAAAGGCTAAAAAAATTAACTTCATGTCATAAAATATATTCACAAAAAACATATACATAAAAAAAATTAACTCCGCCATTTGTAAACTTTTTAGTTTATTATTGTCGGTCCCAAGCCCGGATAAATGAGGAGGGTTTATAAAATTAAGTATAATAAATGTCAAAAGGCCCCATATTTTTGGTTCGCGTAGAGCCCTCAAACTCGCTGACCCGACCCTGGTCTATATCTCCCTCATGAAGAATCCCACGAAATCACTCAAAGATACCTGAATAATTTTGAAAACAGAGAATTTAATATTTTAAATAATGTCAACAATGACAAATGGAAAGATGCTCATAAATGTCACACCCCAAAACTGGAACGGCGGGAACGTTATGGGGCAGAGGATGTCATGTACAGTATCACAACACAGAATAATAGTAAACAAGTAAACAGCATCATCCATTTCATTAATAATGTATCTTAATACAAGTGTGTTCCGTATAGTTTATAAGACACCAAAATATGAATCAAAATAAAAGATGAGTCTTGAATGTGCTCCATCTTCTCAAAAGCTGGCCTCGATACCTATCTACTGATGACCTGAGAATACAAGTTATTTTGAAAGAGTTTATCAGCTTTAAAGCTGGTGAGTTCATAAGTATTTTAGTGTTGTATGAAAATGTTTGTAAGTGTTTGAATGTATAAGTTTGTAGTAAATGTTTGTATCTCCTAGAAAATCCTATATTTCCTTCTAATAGTAGCCTTCTACCAAGGCATCAAAAGTATTGTATGTTTGTTCATTGTAAAAGTGAGTATTCCTCCCAAAGGTGACTATCATTAATAAAATATAGTTTTTACATTACTGTTTATGTGAAATGATCACCAAGTAGATGTAATGGGGAAAATAATGAAGTACTTGTAGTATTGTGTTATAGTAACTACTGTTGCACTAACTACCTTAAACCAATTGTTTAATTAAGGTATAATGTGATATAATTGTAACCGTACTAAGTGACTAGTATAATCATGACATTGTAATACGTCGAACAGTAATGACATTTGTCGCCCGAAGACCTGCAGATCCCACTGTAGTTAACAGCAAAGTGTAGGATTGTCAATCCAATATAGATCTATACACAAATTCACGCTCTCCCTCCACGAGATTCTGGATACAAATCGAGCCATGGAAGGTGATGCCATGCCCCAAAACAGTGGTTCACATTTCTGCTATAGTATACATGTATATGTATTGTATGTACTAGAGTATTGTATGTTCTCTCTGCTTCTCATCCTAGTATGTTCTTTTGTATAGTGTATAGTGTGTGTGTGTATTGTATGTACTAGTGTAAGTTCTCTCTGTATATTGTATAGTATGTATTGACTCATGTATGAACTGGATTTTTGTATGTTTCATTGTACTAGAAAGTAGTAAGTAGTACATCTCTAAACTATACCTTTTATAGTTTAATAGAAATGTTGTTTGAATTACTTAGTAAGTTTATACACCTTTGCTACCCAAAGGTGATGGGACTGAGGTTAAACCTTTATATCTATACATATATACATAGTATATAACTAAGGATTAAACGACACTCGGACAAACAACAGGGTACTCTAAGTCCACAACCAAACAACGAACAGGAATTAAAGTGAGTTATACGTCCTAAGTCCTTCAAACCTTACTCATATAACTAAATATGTATTAGACATGATTTTGACAATATATAAGTTTAAAGAATTGAAAGTAAAGATTTGGTAACTAAGATCAAGTTTTATAAAGAGTTTAACATGTAAAAGAGTTTGATAATCATTTTGAAGTAGTTTTGTTGACAAAACAGTTAAAAGTATAGTAAATCCATTTGTTTGGTAGTTATAAATCACATGTGATTGATATTATAACTATAATGATTCAAATTTTATCCCCCCCCCCCATAAAAGCATTTAAAAACATTTAAAAGGTTAATTAATGGGTATGAACTCACCTGTAGTGAGTAGATTGGATGAACAAGTGGTATTGGATCCTAGGTGTCAAGTGAAGACTTGAGCACACACGGATCCTAGTTAACATATAATGACACATATATGTATCTAATTAGTGATTAAACAACTAATTAAGCAAGTATAGACACCCTATAACATGGAAAACACTTTGATTCAAGTGTTATAAGTACAAAAGGGTTGCATCTAAGGGTTGTAGGGCTTCACCTTGGAGTTTACGACCCAAGAGTAAACTCCCCATGAGTTCACGGCCAATGGTTTGCGGCCCTAATGAGTTTAGGGCCGTAAACTCATGGCAAGTTGTACCATTTTGAAGTTTAAGGTCCTTAACTCACTTTGGAGGTGTTCTAGACTTAGTTTTAAGGCTAAGGAAGGAAATTAGGGCTCATATGCACCCATCAATAGAGTTTACGGCCCAAGGAGATTTCCTTGGCCGTAAACTCCCTTTTGATCTTGATTTTTGCATTGTTTTCAAGGAGTAAACTAAGTGATTTAGTCATATAACAAGCTAGTGTAAGAGTACTTACAATATAGAAGCTTGTAAGGGTGTTTAAAGTCCAAGAACACTAGTGTGTGTTCTTGGTGAAATGAAGAACACTTGAAGATCTATGAAAATGAAAGGATTTCATGGATGAAATCATGAGTGAATCAAGAAGAAGTGATGTATAACACATAGATGAAGTGATTTACTTACATTTTTGGAAGATTCGGAAGCAAAAGTCTCAAGATCCTTGAGAGAGAATTCCGAGTTCTTGGGTTTGAAGGGTGAAAAGTGATTAAAATGACTAAGGATCATATATATATATATATATATATATATATATATATATATATATATATACTAAGGGGTTTACGGCCACCTTGATTTTACGGCCGTAAACTCTAAGGTTTTGGCCGTAAACTCCTCTTTTGCGGGCTTAGGGCTTGCTTGACAGTTTACAAGTTCAACTGACACTCCCTTTCACTTATTCCTTTGATGTATCCAAACGGACTCCAAAAGTGCTAAAAGTTAGAAGAAGTAAGATTGATTTTGATTGAATGTAGGGTTTGTACAAGATAGAAATTTCGGGTTGTCACAATAAATGTCGAGATCATTAAATGTTGCTGTAACTTTGATCTTAAAACACCTTGTTTTCCCTTTTTCAGTAAATGACGAATCAAATTTTTTTTCTTTTGATAACAACTATTGTCACTATCTCCTTCTTTTTGTGTATAGACACGCATGATTACACATTTTCTGATATGTTGGAAGTAAAAAAAACTCTTTTTCCGTTGTAACTCTCGATTTCTGCAGCACAAGAACCAAACAAATTACTGTTGTACTGTTCACTCGAATTCATGCTAACATCACATCGATTATTTTTTGTCCCCTTCCTTCTTCACAGCGACAAATCAAATCAGTTGTTGCTTTTAACTTTCTATCCAAGGTTTTCTCTAATCAACAACAAAAGAAACATCTTTTCTGGTTATTCTGATGTGACAACTCAAGATCATTAATTATATTGCAGCCTTTGACCTGTTCTTTGACAGCAGGTGAACTCGAATCTTTCTTGTCTTACATATTCTGATCATACAGCTTTTTTAAGAATCTTGACCCTTGTGAAATCTAGTAACAATAATAGCCATCCCATAACCATTTAATGCTTATACAAATTGTTGCTTTTTCATTTCAGTAATATAGTATTGCTTTTTCGATTGTAAATTTTATTTGACATCGAAAATATTATCTATCCATTGATAATCAAATGCAAATATTTAATGCGATCCCAAAGCTGCCTTCTTTACTTTGACTTTTAACTTTATGATCATTTTATTCACCAAATGTGATTGACCAAAGAACATGAAGACAAATAATTCCCCATAAATCAATTCAATTTTTTAGGAATCCACTTGAGCTTAATAACATGAGAAAAATGCCTTGAAAATTCATTTCCCTTCAGAAAAACACGAATTGAGTATAGAATCACCATTTTCATGAATCTGAGAATAAGTCGAACTTCTTGGCTCTTTGGTAGGAACTGAAAAATTACAAGCATCACATTGTACCAACCATGAGATTTTTTCTCATTTCTCTGATATCGAAAATTGTTATTATGTCGAATTTGAGAACTTTTGACATATATGGATTTGAAATTCAACACCATAGTAACATTTGACGATTTTTTTCTTAGGCACTCAAATTTTATTGATTTTACTCTTCCTCTTCTTCTTTTTTGTCGACTTTTTCAACTTTTTCGACTTTGAAGATTCGTAATAAAAAGATACAACATCTTTCTTCACAAGTTCGACATTTCGCTTTTGAATCGCATTCTTTGGAGTTTGATACATTTGAACATCTTGAATTTTGGGCTTTTTGTAAGGCACCATTCCTTTAAATGAATCACAAGGAAATGAACAATCTTTAGTTTGATTTCCAATCGAACCAAACACCTTCACAATTTTTGGAGAATCACTTTGCGATTCACCATTTGAAACACTTGACCCCCCCTCGACAAAAGCATCTAGAGTCACATTTATCTCTGAAATGTGAAGAACATCATGATCATCATCATGAATATCAAGAACACCAAGAACATTTTTTTTCTTTTTCTTTTCTTTCCACCTCTAAATTCCGTTGTTTATTTTCCCAATCTAAATGATATTTGATAATACGAAATTGCTCCATCAATCTCTTATTATCTCATAAACAACAACGATAAAGATCACAAGATGTGTCATCAAATATGTTTCTATCAACAAAAAGATTATACATCTTAGTAAATAAGGTGCACCAAAAAGTTCCCAATAATGTCCCTTATCAACATTATAAATCGGAGTTGTAACTTTTAATCCAAGTGCTTTAATGGATGATAATGGATGATAACAACAAATATGTAGAATCCATTAAATCTTCAACACAAAATCGAAATTTGAAGAGAGAGAGAGAGAGAGAGAGAGAGAGAAAACGAATCTGAAACGAAGTCTAGAGAGAGAAAGTAGTTTTGAACAATGTTCTATAGAGGGAAAATCGAATTTGAATGAATCAAAGAATAAAATTCAATTTCTTGAACAAGAATTCCTTCCAAAACAAAATACTCACAACAATTCAAGAATGATGTAAGATTCATGAGATTAAATTGTCATTTAGGATCATTTTATTGAAAAAGTTGTTAAACCTTCAAGATTAGTCGCTGATACCACATGTAGGATCCCATGGAAAATGACATTGTGGAATTAAGAACAATCAACATGAATCAAACGGTAATAGTAAGAACACAAGATGGAAATAATTTTGTGTAAGCGCCATTAATGTCTGGAAGGTAATCAAAGTGTACAAAATAGGAAGGTTAAGAACACTCTCTCTCCCTTACACTTAAGACTACAACACTATTGATAGTAGTGTTCTCACAGACTCCAAAATGTACATTGTAACTAAGCTATCAAGGTACAACTCGAAAATGCACACTGAAATACATAGATATATCGAAAGTCATTCATTTCGATATAGAGAAAATCTATGGCATACATTAGAGAAGCTGGGTCTTCTCAATCATAAATGCTACATCATCATATTCAATATTTCTTTACTCAACAACAACATAAGAAACTTCTTGGATGAAAAAAATTCATTAAGGGTCTAATGGTTGTTCCTTCCCTTCAGGATCCCCTATAGATATTTTGTGACAAAGAGGGTGCCATTGTGTTAGCCAAGGAACCCATGTTACATCAAAAGACCATGCATATTCACCGAAGATTCAACTACATTTCGGATGAAGTTGGATAAGGTGATATATGTATTCACAAAGTTCATACTGATCAAAACATAACAGATCGATTCACAAAGCCCCTTCCACAAGCTAAACATGAAGAGTTATGGGTTGAAAAATGGTTTTAGGTTGTTTACTTGTATTTTAAAAATAAAAAAATTGATTGAAAATTTTGAACATTACAAAAAAACCTAATTATGTCGGTAGTGGATACCGAGTATAAAGTACCCATTCTTGGCTAAATCAAGTCCCAAGTATTGAATTGTTGTAACACTCCAAATCAGGTATTACCTTTGAAGCCCTTGAAATTTTAAATGTTGCATAATAAGTCCCTTAAGTATGCTGGCCGCACTTCATGGGTACGCTTAGCATACTATGCATGGATGATCGTGGAGGGACAACATGTACGCTGGGCATACCAAAGAGTATGCGGGACATACGTGACGATGTTCAAACCCTAATTTCTGGATTTGAGACCTATATAAGTATCCTTATCTCCTTTGAACTTCACCCTAATCAGCCTCTTTCACCTTCAAACGTCCCTGAAAACCCTAAAATCATTAGAGAGTGTGTTTTGAGATTAAGGAGTGCATTTGTGGCCATTTTAGTGTCCATTCAAGAAGAAGGAGTTGCTAAGCAAGCTTGGAGTGGCATTGGGCTTCAAGAATCAGCAACTAGTTCACCTTGAGAAGCTTCTGGAGGTATAAAGCTTTGACCTTGTCATCTTATTCATTAGATCTAGCTAGGGTTTTCTATTTGGTCACTTTAGTTGGTTTTGGACCTCCTCTTGAGACTTGAGCAACTCCAGAGGCTGAAATGGTTAGATATGAGCTTTGTGAGCATGCTAGATGCATAAAGGTGCTAGCTTGGGAAGTATCTTGACTCCATGCATGAGTTTGAAGCCTTATATGAAGTCCTAATGTGAGGAGTGAAGTTTTTAAGGTCCATATAGCATGCAAGGGCATAAAGTTGCCAACTTTATGCCCTAGGATGTCTTAATGAGCTCATATTTGATGTTGGACGTTAGAACACCGAGTATTAAGCACTTAATGGAATAAAGTGATTAATATGTTTGTACGTCGGGCGCAACTTAGATTACGTAGCGCGTACGGCCCAGGGACTCAATATGTTGCGCGTACCAGGGTGGTACACAAAGCGTACGCACAATAGATGGACTCGGACTTGTTTTGGGCTTGTAAGCTTTTAGGCCTTAATTAGTCATTGGTCCTGATCACATTTTGGAGTTAGTGGGCCAACCGATTTGTTTTGGGCCATGGATGCCTTGTTGGGACTTATTGGGCCATGAGGCCCATTATTGATTTTGGACATGGACTTTAGGCCCATTATCAAAGGAAGAATTTTTGGGCCATTGTGAAAGGACTTGGGGGTTTGGGGTCTTCAATTGGATAGTGTTCAGTCCTAACCTTGGGTAATAATATGATTGTTCAGCACAGGTGGTTGCGGACTGTTAGGAGAGCAACTTTCAGATTCAGCAGACGGAGGTGAATCTTCTCACCATACCAATGGGTCTAAGGCACCAAGGCCGGCCCATTTAATGTTATATGGATTGATAGTTAGTTATGTGATATGTCGCTAGGACATTTGTATGAAAGTCCACGAGGGGTTCCCGTGTCAGTATATTAAGACCATGAGGAGGTTCCCATGACATTCAGTATAAGTCCTTGGAGGGTTTCCACAACTTTTTAGTATGTTTACTTGTTTAGCTTGTATGATATTTTCATGATTAGTGTAGACCATGTGGAGGTTCCCACGGCATGTAGACAAGACCACGTGGGGGTTCTAGTGGCGGCCGGTAAAGACCATGTGGGGGTTTCCCGTGGCACTTGGTGTAAGACCTTGGGAGGTTTCCACGGCATCCCTATTTGTCTATATGCATGACTTATGTGATATATGTAGCTTTGTAGCTAATATGATATGTTTTATGTAGATTATACGTGGGGTATGCTTTGGGGGACTCACTAAGCATTAGCTTATAGTTTGCTGATTTGTTTCAGGTACTTCTGAGCCTAATGGTAATGAAAAGGCTTGATGGTGCAACATGCACTCTCCGACATTTGTTTTGATGGGACACTCTGATGTTTTGAATAAAATGTTAATGCTATGAATTTTGAAAAAAAGTGGTTAATGTTACTTCACATTTTATGAGAATGCTTGGTTAATTAAAAAAATGAAAATTTTAATTGAAAAAAATTTGGGTCGTTACAATTGTCTCACATGTATAAACTCGGTACAGATTGGTATCAACTACTCATCCTATTACACATTCCTTGAAAATTATTTTCACTGCTTTTTTTTATAGAAATGGTTATAACTTTATACATCTATAATAACACTTAGAACTTAGATTAATAAAACTTAGTTATCAACGTACAATGAATGAGAAGACAAACGGGCAACAAGTTGTGCCGCTAAGCCTTTTTGTATGGTAAAGCCAATTCTTTTGAAGACTATATCCACAGATCTAGGGGATATAACATTGCTATGCATGATCTGTTGTACTCTACTAAGAAGCTCCACCGCAAGGAAACTAAACGTATTAAATGGAAATGGTATGAACACGTGTTGATTTTCCATGCATGATTTCTCATGTTTTGTTACCTTGCATGTAGCAACTTTTAATGTAGCATGTATCGCTGTGAAACCCCTCGCCCTCAAGTCTACGAGTGGGGATACCCCTGTAAGGTCTACACATGCATGTTTCCCTCCAACCCATCAAAAAATCAAAATGTCATCAGGTCTAAAGGTTGACCTTCCTTCTACCGGGGCAATCAAGAAATTCACAGGAGCCTCTTTCTTAGCATAAACCCCAACACACTTAAATATGCCGACCAAAACATCCCTAACCACATTGTGCCTGTATTTGAAACTCGATAGTTCTTTGCAACGAACTGCATGCTCTCCAAAAAAGTCCAAACATGCCTTGTGGCACACATGACATATCTCGTCAACTGGGAATTTTGGAATCATGAGTCAATATTTGAGGATGGTACGATACTCCACAGGAGACATATGTTACCTAAGCCCATTTATAGGGATAGCTTAGAAGAAAATCTTGAGCATGTGGTGCATGTAAACATTGGAAAACTACTTTATGCCAAGTCATCATGTTGAAATTCACTTCCATATCTTGGACAATTTTACTAAAAAAGGCACTCGCCAGTGTATCTTGGGATTTAGGGGGGTGTCCTTAGTAATAAAATGCTAAGGTCAATGTCCGGAAGCTTGTTACAAAGAGAAGCTAAGGCACAAACATAATTAGAATCCATACCATATATGATGTTATCCCATAAGATGTAGTCTTGCAATACCCAAGATTGGGCCCTTGAGACAACAAAAGCATATGAGGTAGCCTCTACTGCCGAGTGTAAACCCAAACCACCAAACCTAATGCGTATGGAATAAATTCGCCACTGTATGTTGTCAAAGAAAGGACCACCACAAACCATAAAGTCCTCAATCGCCACACGCAACCCATTGTCAAAGAATAACGCCGCATCCTCCATGTGAATGGGTTGTCACGTCCTCAACCCAAAGAAAAGTTTAGCAATACCCATACAATACCAAAGTAGAAGGAGCTCACTCTACGGATCAGACAATTACGGAAGAAGGCACATCAAATTCATAATGTTTTCAGCTCTCTTTATGGTTAAATTGCTAATGAAACTAGCATCTCTACTAACAACTCCCCCGAGAAGTTTCACCCCGAATGGCGGCCTCCCGATGCCAACCGGGAATAGCCCCTCACGCAGCTTCCTTATAACATCCCAAAATTCAAGACCAAAAATTTCGTTTTGATCAATTAAAAACCGCTAATTAATTTTTCTCAATCATTTAATAACATTCTCAATAAGACATTTATCAGAGTTTTAAATCCCAAAGATAATCTAGTGCGGAAAACATGGTGTGATACGTTGCGATCGCCCCGAGCTCCTTCCTCGGAAAAACATTAATACCTGAAACAAATAGCTAAAAACCGTAAGCACGAAGCTTAGTGAGTTCCCCAGATACCACATACCATACATATCAACTGATCCATACATGCCATATGTAACCATGAGCCATACATAATAAACATATCCATAATCAAGTAAGGTGCCATGTGCCAAACATAGTCTTGCTGTTATGCCACGGGCCGCACGTGGTCTTCCTTGTCAAGCCTGGGCCACTCCCTAGGTCTTACAGACAAGTGCCAAGGGCCACCCCCTGGTCTTCCATGCAAGCATCACAAAGATAACTATACATACTACTCTACTAGGCTACTCAGCATACGGTGTTCCAGGAACCACCTCCTGGTCTTTCATACATAACAACATAAAGTGTGCCAAGAGCCATCTCCTGGTCTTTCATACATATTGCCTAGGGCTAATCCATGGGTCTTCCTACCATACATAAACAAATACAGTGTGCCAAGAACCACCTCCTGGTCTTTCATACATAATGCCTAGGGCTAACCCCCGAGTCTTCCTACCATACATAATAGCATACTGTATGCCAGGAGCCTCCTCCTGGTCTTTCATGCATAATGCCTAGGGAAAACCCCCGGGTCTTCCTACCATACATAAACTAAATAGGCTGATATTGTGGCCGTAGACCCATAGAAACAGTGAGGAGACTCACCTCACACTGCTGAAGACTTGTTGAACACTTCTGACTGCTAACTGACATTTTTGAACTGCTGACCCTTCGACTTCCCGAACTATCAATACCCAAAACAACATTTAGACCATAATAATCCAAAATTCAACCATGGTCAAACTTGGTCAAAGTCAACCTCCAGTTGACTTGACTCGCCGAGTTGATCTACCAACTCGTCGAGTCCATACTCCTCCAACCCCATACAACCTCGAATCCACTCGTTGAGTCTAGCAATAGCTTGACGGGTTCTCTTTCAACCATACAATCGGGACCAACTTCATCCGACTCGCCGATTTCGACCTTGAAATCGTCGAGTTCATCATCCACATATGAATGTGTCTAGGATGTGACTCGTCGAGTTGTATGAACAACTCGTCGAGTCCATCTTCATAACTAAAGAGATTGCCTTAGACTCGCCGAGTTCTTCCTTGAACTCATTGACTACGATGAACTTCATGACCATTATGGACTCGGGTAGACTGAGTCCCTTTCCAAGCTCACTCATACCCTTAACAGAAGGGTTTTGGGGCAAGAACTGGCCTGACTCGCCGAGTCCCACAACGGAATCGCCGAGTCTCTCTATGTCCAACACTATTTAGACGATTTCAGACAAGCTTAAGGCATCCAAGACCCAGATCTGGCCTTCTAGGGTCGTGATATCACACAAAGCCACTACCATTGCACCCATGCATGGCCCTTTTTGCTCAAAAGGTCAAAACAACTCCTTAAACTTTGCATGGAGAGGTATAATGGCATAAAGCTTCCATCTTTATGCCTCTACTACTCTGAACACCTCTAAATCTAGAAGGACCTAGCTTGGGGACGTCCAAATCCCATAAGACATCCTTCTTGGACCATAAACTCCATAAAAAGGGACATAAAGAGATCTATCAATCTAGAAGTCAAGGTGAGAACTTGATTACTAGCAAATGAAGAAGATGAAGCAAACTTTCTGGATCTACAACCTTCTCCTTGGACCTCCAACCTCCTTCTTCTTCTTCTAGACTTTAAGAACACTCTAAATCCTTCAATAAAGGCTCACACACTCAAAGAGAACACTAGAGTTTCATGGGAAATGTTCTAGACAATGGAGGCTACAAATGAGGCTGATAGACTGAGAATAAGATGCGTAAATAGGGCACCAACTCCCGATTTAGGATTTTCCCAAAACCTGCCAATTCGCCGAGTTAGTCCTCTGACTCGTCGAGTAGGTCACTTAACCCGCGACCAAAATCGCGCTCCTACTCGTCGAGTCACCCATCTACTCGACGAGTTACTCCCTTATTTGAGGTTTCCTTTCCTTTTCTAGGCCTCCTGAACTTAGGGTGTTACAACTCTCCCACACTTAAACTAGACTTCGTCCTCGAAGCCCGCCACGGTTCACTACCTTACAATCCACTTACCACTTACCACTAGTTACACTCTTCGTCCAACCGTTCCAATCCTTGGAAATGTCGTCTTCAGAATAATCCGATCTCTACTACCTTCGAGTACAATACTTTTACCCAACCGGTACTCCCAGTGCACTTACACTGATACACAAGGGGTCCATCCGTTTTCCTTGTACTGCCACCTACCCTTCCAAGGCATCTTCCTAACAACAACCTTACTAATCTCCTTTGAGGACCAATCCTCTGCTGAAACCACAATCCCGGCCACTCCCGGTGCCGGAATAATCCCATAACGATGCTCCAATACTGAAAACTCCACTCATCATGAGAATTCAGACAATCCTTCAAGTAGCAAATCCCTCTCTGCTACGTTTAAGGCTCAGACGAGAAAACATCACCGAGCCAAATCATCTACTATGAGATCATTTGATTCCGCAGTGAGCAACTCAGCACCACCCGATCAGATCATGACTTCTTACACCAAATCCCTTACCATCATTCCTACCTGAAGTTCCGCCTATCGGATGAACCGAGACCGCCCTGGTCCCAACTGATCTACCATTACCCGAAATATTGGTCCCCCACCGGTTACTGAATGTAAGAACATTCCCTCGGTCGCTCTCAGCGACTTAAGAAGATACAACGACTACCTGAATTGCTCTATCAACCCAGCCACTCTAGCTCTAGAAAATCTAGGATCCCCGATCCCCTACCTTACCCTAAGGTCTCTACCAGGTCTCACCTGTTGCTAAAAGAACACGGGCCTTGCCCACGAGTCTCACCCATCTAAACTTCGGAGCGACCTCTCCCACAGGTCTCACCTATCCAGGGCTATGCAGACCCACTCATCCTCTAATCTCATCTAGCTAAACTTTCCTGATTCTTATCATGCTAGCTCGGAGATACGGGCCCCCACCCACTCACATCCGAGTGGCTGCTCCACCCTATCTTAAACTATCTGAAAAACACTGCCAGCAAATTATGCATCTGATACATTTGTACTGTCGAATAGGGACCGACGAATGCTACGGGCCACCCCGTAGTCTTACTATACTTGTTCTGCCAACTAGTGAATGCTACGGGCCACCCCCATAGTCTTACAACACTTCTGCGCTACCAGCCAATTGATGCTACGGGCCACCCCGCAGTCTCACCACACTTCTACGCTATCTGCCGACTAATGCTATGGGCCACCCCACAATCTTACTATACTAATGCTAAAGGCCACACCGCAGTCTAACTATACTAATATACGATTGTTACAGGCCACGCCGCAGTCTTACAACTCCCTTACTATATCTGCTAACTAGTGAACGCTACGGGCCACCCCATAGTCTTCCAACACTCCCACACTATCTGCTAACCATTGCTACGGACCACCCCGCAGTCTTACCACACTTCTCATACTATCTGACCACTGGTGAATGCTACGACTATCCGGTAGTCTGACAACACCTTCCACACCAACTGGCTGCTAGTGGATGCTACGACTAACCCATAGTCTTACAACACCTTCCACACTGACTCGACCGCTAATCATGGTCTTTCGCTCACTACTAATCCGTACATACCCATAATTGAGCATACAAGCACAATCTAGTACCCCAAACTGTACTCATGTCCTAACTGAAACTCCCAACTGATTCTTCTGAAACCTTCTGTTAGACATCCCGAGAATGCGATCTCACAATTGGCAAGTTTTCCAAACTTCCAATTCACTCTATCCTCAATTCATACAGCCGCCTGGGCCGTCTTTCTCCCTAACAGGAGAGCGAAACTTATCCCAGTTTCAAAACTGCTTCTGCTCCCGTAACATGATTGTTTCTCCCCCACTTAGCTTCGGCTAAGTCTTTACGGCACGCGAAAGTCCAAGGATTTCCATTCCTTCATCCCTTACACAATAGGCATGATAACTACCATCGCCTTAATCTTGCTAGCAATCCGTCACTAACCCACTCCAAATACCGTACGATTACTGAATACTAGATGAACACTTCCTGCATCCTCAATAATGATAATCCCCTGAGCTCAAACTGATGTCCTTAAGGTCTGAATAACTAATGCTCAGAGCAACCTCTTCAGTGATAGACCACTTCCCTTGATGCTTCCAAAAGTTATCCCAAACACCAAGACTAGAACCACCAAACCCTGATGATGGTGGATGAATACTCCATGGACCCTGCCCATCGACCTCCACGTAATGCTCCTGAACCGTTTTCGGTCGCAACCGAGATAATATTGGACACTTCGAACCCGAAGTGAGAGATGACCTTACACTAGCTACTAATAGTTCCTGGTATGCAATTGGCATATGACAATTCTGAAAATACAATCTGAATACAAGCAGAGAGACAACTCATACATACTATCACCTGAGACTGAGGTAAGAACAATCCTGATACATATAAAATCGAAAATAGCTATCGATACATACCTGAAACATTCCCTGCTGTAATCCAGATCTCCCTCATCTGTCACTACAAGGCCCTACCCTCTCACCCATCTGTAATCCTCAAAGTTGTCGGGGCAGACACGCTCCCTGCTCCTCCCCTCATATTCAGGCAGTTAGCCTTCTTGTGGCCCACCTGATTGCAGTGAAAACATATTGGGATTGCCCCCTGTGGGCAGTCCCTGCTGACGTGACCATCACTGCCATACTTGTAGCAGCCTGAACCCCTGGAACGACAAACTTCCTCATGCAGTTTCCCGCACGTGCTGCACTGACTTCAGCCTTGCCGACCTACTAATTGCTAATCTAAAGACTTGGGTCTCTTCCCGGGACCCTCCAAAGTATACATCTGAACCGACCTCCTCTTCGCAATGTGCTCCAAATCAATCTCCCTTTCCCGTGCCCTAGAAATCATAGAGTCCAAGGTCGGGCATGCCGAGAAGCTAACATGCTCCCGAATACTAGCTCTCAACATGTCATGATAGCGGGTCCTTTGTATCTCCTCATCCCCTGCATACTGAGGCACCAATAAGGCCTTCTCCCAGAACTTGGCGGTAATCTCCGCCACCGACTTCGTCGTCTGTCTCATGTCTAGGAACTCCCTGGCCAGCTGTTGAAGCTCCACAGCCAACGCAAACTCCTCCCTAAACCTGGTCATAAATTCGGACCAGGTCATAACCTCAATTGCTGAGGCTCCCAAGGAATCACTAACTGACTCCCACCAATCTCTAGCTCTGTCCCTCAAGCATCCTGCAGCAAATCGAACCTTCGACCCCTCGGGACAGAAGCTCGTCAACTGTGCAGACTCAATGTCTGCAATCCATCTCATGGAAACAATGGGGTCCTTCACCCCTTGGAAGTCTGGCGCGCCACTCCCCCTGAAGTCCTTGAAGGACAATGTGCGCGATTCTGATTGGCCGGATGCCATATCACTTCGGAACGCTCTGAGGTGATCCTCCATCAGCTCAATAATCCCTTCCTTGATCGACCCGAAAATCACCGAGGTTGACTCAAGGATACCTCTCGTGATCTCAGACGCGATGAACTCGCGTAGTCCCTCATCCATTGGCTCGGAACATGCACCCGAACCTGATCCTAAACCGGATCCTGATCCTCTTGCTCCGTGTCGCGTAATCATCACCATTCTGAAACAAAACACATAATTGTCAAGGTCGTATGTCACCTCAGAAGGTCTCACATACTACAAGTTTCCTGGTTCTATCTCGACGCTCCTTGACTCGAGTACGGATCCTCTGCTTTCAGTAGTACGGGCCCATACTACCTTCCACATCTATCCGTACTTTCTCAAGGATTGCTTCGACTTTACCAAGTCCCTCTACTACTGCTGCTTTCTGCTACTCTCCTCCTAGGCTTACCTTAGGGAAATCTCCAATCCCAAACCCAATCCTTAGCTGTTGAAAGACTCTTCATAATGCCAATTAACCACAACATGAATACCATCACATGTGACGAGGCTTGGATAATCCTTCGAGTAAAAGACTCATCCCTACAACGGTTAGACTAAGACAAGCGTTGTGCAATAGGGTTAAGTCCAGCACTCTGAGATTATTCAACCCTGATCACATGTGACTTAACACATTCATCTTGTAGCTAACTCCCATTACTTAAAGTCCCACAAAGCACAAAGCAAGCAACATTCAGACAAGCGGAAAATCTAACCAGACAATTTGTTCTATCCTCTTATTAGGAATCTACACTAGCATGCAATTCTAGGGCTCATACAATCAGGCATAACCTAAACATGCCATCCTACTACTGGCTGATCAGTTCTAGCATTCAATTCTATAAGTTCACATAAGCATACAAGGTATGTCTCTTAGATCCTTAGACATAATCTAGCATGCAATTCATATAATCATATCATGTCACATATCAAACATGTATTGGTATTTTGGGAACCACTTACTTGAGCTCGGTCGATTACACGCATCACACACCTTGTTCTTTTCAAAGTTCTTTTCTCCTTTCAAATACTTTTCAAGTTCCTTTTGAAAATTTTCATATCAAGCCATCAATTTGAGTCCAGACACACCCGAGAGTGTGCCCAAATCCCTCAAACCAAGGCTATGATACCAACATGTAACATCCCAAAATTCAAGACCAAAAATTTCGTTTTGATCAATTAAAAACCGCTAATTAATTTTTCTCAATCATTTAATAACATTCTCAATAAGACATTTATCAGAGTTTTAAATCCCAAAGATAATCTAGTGCGGAAAACATGGTGTGATACGTTGCGATCGCCCCGAGCTCCTTCCTCGGAAAAACATTAATACCTGAAACAAATAGCTAAAAACCGTAAGCACGAAGCTTAGTGAGTTCCCCAGATACCACATACCATACATATCAACTGATCCATACATGCCATATGTAACCATGAGCCATACATAATAAACATATCCATAATCAAGTAAGGTGCCATGTGCCAAACATAGTCTTGCTGTTATGCCACGGGCCGCACGTGGTCTTCCTTGTCAAGCCTGGGCCACTCCCTAGGTCTTACAGACAAGTGCCAAGGGCCACCCCCTGGTCTTCCATGCAAGCATCACAAAGATAACTATACATACTACTCTACTAGGCTACTCAGCATACGGTGTTCCAGGAACCACCTCCTGGTCTTTCATACATAACAACATAAAGTGTGCCAAGAGCCATCTCCTGGTCTTTCATACATATTGCCTAGGGCTAATCCATGGGTCTTCCTACCATACATAAACAAATACAGTGTGCCAAGAACCACCTCCTGGTCTTTCATACATAATGCCTAGGGCTAACCCCCGAGTCTTCCTACCATACATAATAGCATACTGTATGCCAGGAGCCTCCTCCTGGTCTTTCATGCATAATGCCTAGGGAAAACCCCCGGGTCTTCCTACCATACATAAACTAAATAGGCTGATATTGTGGCCGTAGACCCATAGAAACAGTGAGGAGACTCACCTCACACTGCTGAAGACTTGTTGAACACTTCTGACTGCTAACTGACATTTTTGAACTGCTGACCCTTCGACTTCCCGAACTATCAATACCCAAAACAACATTTAGACCATAATAATCCAAAATTCAACCATGGTCAAACTTGGTCAAAGTCAACCTCCAGTTGACTTGACTCGCCGAGTTGATCTACCAACTCGTCGAGTCCATACTCCTCCAACCCCATACAACCTCGAATCCACTCGTTGAGTCTAGCAATAGCTTGACGGGTTCTCTTTCAACCATACAATCGGGACCAACTTCATCCGACTCGCCGATTTCGACCTTGAAATCGTCGAGTTCATCATCCACATATGAATGTGTCTAGGATGTGACTCGTCGAGTTGTATGAACAACTCGTCGAGTCCATCTTCATAACTAAAGAGATTGCCTTAGACTCGCCGAGTTCTTCCTTGAACTCATTGACTACGATGAACTTCATGACCATTATGGACTCGGGTAGACTGAGTCCCTTTCCAAGCTCACTCATACCCTTAACAGAAGGGTTTTGGGGCAAGAACTGGCCTGACTCGCCGAGTCCCACAACGGAATCGCCGAGTCTCTCTATGTCCAACACTATTTAGACGATTTCAGACAAGCTTAAGGCATCCAAGACCCAGATCTGGCCTTCTAGGGTCGTGATATCACACAAAGCCACTACCATTGCACCCATGCATGGCCCTTTTTGCTCAAAAGGTCAAAACAACTCCTTAAACTTTGCATGGAGAGGTATAATGGCATAAAGCTTCCATCTTTATGCCTCTACTACTCTGAACACCTCTAAATCTAGAAGGACCTAGCTTGGGGACGTCCAAATCCCATAAGACATCCTTCTTGGACCATAAACTCCATAAAAAGGGACATAAAGAGATCTATCAATCTAGAAGTCAAGGTGAGAACTTGATTACTAGCAAATAAAGAAGATGAAGCAAACTTTCTGGATCTACAACCTTCTCCTTGGACCTCCAACCTCCTTCTTCTTCTTCTAGACTTTAAGAACACTCTAAATCCTTCAATAAAGGCTCACACACTCAAAGAGAACACTAGAGTTTCATGGGAAATGTTCTAGACAATGGAGGCTACAAATGAGGCTGATAGACTGAGAATAAGATGCGTAAATAGGGCACCAACTCCCGATTTAGGATTTTCCCAAAACCTGCCAATTCGCCGAGTTAGTCCTCTGACTCGTCGAGTAGGTCACTTAACCCGCGACCAAAATCGCGCTCCTACTCGTCGAGTCACCCATCTACTCGACGAGTTACTCCCTTATTTGAGGTTTCCTTTCCTTTTCTAGGCCTCCTGAACTTAGGGTGTTACAACTCTCCCACACTTAAACTAGACTTCGTCCTCGAAGCCCGCCACGGTTCACTACCTTACAATCCACTTACCACTTACCACTAGTTACACTCTTCGTCCAACCGTTCCAATCCTTGGAAATGTCGTCTTCAGAATAATCCGATCTCTACTACCTTCGAGTACAATACTTTTACCCAACCGGTACTCCCAGTGCACTTGCACTGATACACAAGGGGTCCATCCGTTTTCCTTGTACTGCCACCTACCCTTCCAAGGCATCTTCCTAACAACAACCTTACTAATCTCCTTTGAGGACCAATCCTCTGCTGAAACCACAATCCCGGCCACTCCCGGTGCCGGAATAATCCCATAACGATGCTCCAATACTGAAAACTCCACTCATCATGAGAATTCAGACAATCCTTCAAGTAGCAAATCCCTCTCTGCTACGTTTAAGGCTCAGACGAGAAAACATCACCGAGCCAAATCATCTACTATGAGATCATTTGATTCCGCAGTGAGCAACTCAGCACCACCCGATCAGATCATGACTTCTTACACCAAATCCCTTACCATCATTCCTACCTGAAGTTCTGCCTATCGGATGAACCGAGACCGCCCTGGTCCCAACTGATCTACCATTACCCGAAATATTGGTCCCCCACCGGTTACTGAATGTAAGAACATTCCCTCGGTCGCTCTCAGCGACTTAAGAAGATACAACGACTACCTGAATTGCTCTATCAACCCAGCCACTCTAGCTCTAGAAAATCTAGGATCCCCGATCCCCTACCTTACCCTAAGGTCTCTACCAGGTCTCACCTGTTGCTAAAAGAACACGGGCCTTGCCCACGAGTCTCACCCATCTAAACTTCGGAGCGACCTCTCCCACAGGTCTCACCTATCCAGGGCTATGCAGACCCACTCATCCTCTAATCTCATCTAGCTAAACTTTCCTGATTCTTATCATGCTAGCTCGGAGATACGGGCCCCCACCCACTCACATCCGAGTGGCTGCTCCACCCTATCTTAAACTATCTGAAAAACACTGCCAGCAAATTATGCATCTGATACATTTGTACTGTCGAATAGGGACCGACGAATGCTACGGGCCACCCCGTAGTCTTACTATACTTGTTCTGCCAACTAGTGAATGCTACGGGCCACCCCCATAGTCTTACAACACTTCTGCGCTACCAGCCAATTGATGCTACGGGCCACCCCGCAGTCTCACCACACTTCTACGCTATCTGCCGACTAATGCTATGGGCCACCCCACAATCTTACTATACTAATGCTAAAGGCCACACCGCAGTCTAACTATACTAATATACGATTGTTACAGGCCACGCCGCAGTCTTACAACTCCCTTACTATATCTGCTAACTAGTGAACGCTACGGGCCACCCCATAGTCTTCCAACACTCCCACACTATCTGCTAACCATTGCTACGGACCACCCCGCAGTCTTACCACACTTCTCATACTATCTGACCACTGGTGAATGCTACGACTATCCGGTAGTCTGACAACACCTTCCACACCAACTGGCTGCTAGTGGATGCTACGACTAACCCATAGTCTTACAACACCTTCCACACTGACTCGACCGCTAATCATGGTCCTTCGCTCACTACTAATCCGTACATACCCATAATTGAGCATACAAGCACAATATAGTACCCCAAACTGTACTCATGTCCTAACTGAAACTCCCAACTGATTCTTCTGAAACCTTCTGTTAGACATCCCGAGAATGCGATCTCACAATTGGCAAGTTTTCCAAACTTCCAATTCACTCTATCCTCAATTCATACAGCCGCCTGGGCCGTCTTTCTCCCTAACAGGAGAGCGAAACTTATCCCAGTTTCAAAACTGCTTCTGCTCCCGTAACATGATTGTTTCTCCCCCACTTAGCTTCGGCTAAGTCTTTACGGCACGCGAAAGTCCAAGGATTTCCATTCCTTCATCCCTTACACAATAGGCATGATAACTACCATCGCCTTAATCTTGCTAGCAATCCGTCACTAACCCACTCCAAATACCGTACGATTACTGAATACTAGATGAACACTTCCTACATCCTCAATACTGATAATCCCCTGAGCTCAAACTGATGTCCTTAAGGTCTGAATAACTAATGCTCAGAGCAACCTCTTCAGTGATAGACCACTTCCCTTGATGCTTCCAAAAGTTATCCCAAACACCAAGACTAGAACCACCAAACCCTGATGATGGTGGATGAATACTCCATGGACCCTGCCCATCGACCTCCACGTAATGCTCCTGAACCGTTTTCGGTCGCAACCGAGATAATATTGGACACTTCGAACCCGAAGTGAGAGATGACCTTACACTAGCTACTAATAGTTCCTGGTATGCAATTGGCATATGACAATTCTGAAAATACAATCTGAATACAAGCAGAGAAACAACTCATACATACTATCACCTGAGACTGAGGTAAGAACAATCCTGATACATATAAAATCGAAAATAGCTATCGATACATACCTGAAACATTCCCTGCTGTAATCCAGATCTCCCTCATCTGTCACTACAAGGCCCTACCCTCTCACCCATCTGTAATCCTCAAAGTTGTCGGGGCAGACACGCTCCCTGCTCCTCCCCTCATATTCAGGCAGTTAGCCTTCTTGTGGCCCACCTGATTGCAGTGAAAACATATTGGGATTGCCCCCTGTGGGCAGTCCCTGCTGACGTGACCATCACTGCCATACTTGTAGCAGCCTGAACCCCTGGAACGACAAACTTCCTCATGCAGTTTCCCGCACGTGCTGCACTGACTTCAGCCTTGCCGACCTACTAATTGCTAATCTAAAGACTTGGGTCTCTTCCCGGGACCCTCCAAAGTATACATCTGAACCGACCTCCTCTTCGCAATGTGCTCCAAATCAATCTCCCTTTCCCGTGCCCTAGAAATCATAGAGTCCAAGGTCGGGCATGCCGAGAAGCTAACATGCTCCCGAATACTAGCTCTCAACATGTCATGATAGCGGGTCCTTTGTATCTCCTCATCCCCTGCATACTGAGGCACCAATAAGGCCTTCTCCCAGAACTTGGCGGTAATCTCCGCCACCGACTTCGTCGTCTGTCTCATGTCTAGGAACTCCCTGGCCAGCTGTTGAAGCTCCACAGCCAACGCAAACTCCTCCCTAAACCTGGTCATAAATTCGGACCAGGTCATAACCTCAATTGCTGAGGCTCCCAAGGAATCACTAACTGACTCCCACCAATCTCTAGCTCTGTCCCTCAAGCATCCTGCAGCAAATCGAACCTTCGACCCCTCGGGACAGAAGCTCGTCAACTGTGCAGACTCAATGTCTGCAATCCATCTCATGGAAACAATGGGGTCCTTCACCCCTTGGAAGTCTGGCGCGCCACTCCCCCTGAAGTCCTTGAAGGACAATGTGCGCGATTCTGATTGGCCGGATGCCATATCACTTCGGAACGCTCTGAGGTGATCCTCCATCAGCTCAATAATCCCTTCCTTGATCGACCCGAAAATCACCGAGGTTGACTCAAGGATACCTCTCGTGATCTCAGACGCGATGAACTCGCGTAGTCCCTCATCCATTGGCTCGGAACATGCACCCGAACCTGATCCTAAACCGGATCCTGATCCTTTTGCTCCGTGTCGCGTAATCATCACCATTCTGAAACAAAACACATAATTGTCAAGGTCGTATGTCACCTCAGAAGGTCTCACATACTACAAGTTTCCTGGTTCTATCTCGACGCTCCTTGACTCGAGTACGGATCCTCTGCTTTCAGTAGTACGGGCCCATACTACCTTCCACATCTATCCGTACTTTCTCAAGGATTGCTTCGACTTTACCAAGTCCCTCTACTACTGCTGCTTTCTGCTACTCTCCTCCTAGGCTTACCTTAGGGAAATCTCCAATCCCAAACCCAATCCTTAGCTGTTGAAAGACTCTTCATAATGCCAATTAACCACAACATGAATACCATCACATGTGACGAGGCTTGGATAATCCTTCGAGTAAAAGACTCATCCCTACAACGGTTAGACTAAGACAAGCGTTGTGCAATAGGGTTAAGTCCAGCACTCTGAGATTATTCAACCCTGATCACATGTGACTTAACACATTCATCTTGTAGCTAACTCCCATTACTTAAAGTCCCACAAAGCACAAAGCAAGCAACATTCAGACAAGCGGAAAATCTAACCAGACAATTTGTTCTATCCTCTTATTAGGAATCTACACTAGCATGCAATTCTAGGGCTCATACAATCAGGCATAACCTAAACATGCCATCCTACTACTGGCTGATCAGTTCTAGCATTCAATTCTATAAGTTCACATAAGCATACAAGGTATGTCTCTTAGATCCTTAGACATAATCTAGCATGCAATTCATATAATCATATCATGTCACATATCAAACATGTATTGGTATTTTGGGAACCACTTACTTGAGCTCGGTCGATTACACGCATCACACACCTTGTTCTTTTCAAAGTTCTTTTCTCCTTTCAAATACTTTTCAAGTTCCTTTTGAAAATTTTCATATCAAGCCATCAATTTGAGTCCAGACACACCCGAGAGTGTGCCCAAATCCCTCAAACCAAGGCTATGATACCAACATGTAACATCCCAAAATTCAAGACCAAAAATTTCGTTTTGATCAATTAAAAACCGCTAATTAATTTTGCTCAATCATTTAATAACATTCTCAATAAGACATTTATCAGAGTTTTAAATCCCAAAGATAATCTAGTGCGGAAAACATGGTGTGATACGTTGCGATCGCCCCGAGCTCCTTCCTCGGAAAAACATTAATACCTGAAACAAATAGCTAAAAACCGTAAGCACGAAGCTTAGTGAGTTCCCCAGATACCACATACCATACATATCAACTGATCCATACATGCCATATGTAACCATGAGCCATACATAATAAACATATCCATAATCAAGTAAGGTGCCATGTGCCAAACATAGTCTTGCTGTTATGCCACGGGCCGCACGTGGTCTTCCTTGTCAAGCCTGGGCCACTCCCTAGGTCTTACAGACAAGTGCCAAGGGCCACCCCCTGGTCTTCCATGCAAGCATCACAAAGATAACTATACATACTACTCTACTAGGCTACTCAGCATACGGTGTTCCAGGAACCACCTCCTGGTCTTTCATACATAACAACATAAAGTGTGCCAAGAGCCATCTCCTGGTCTTTCATACATATTGCCTAGGGCTAATCCATGGGTCTTCCTACCATACATAAACAAATACAGTGTGCCAAGAACCACCTCCTGGTCTTTCATACATAATGCCTAGGGCTAACCCCCGAGTCTTCCTACCATACATAATAGCATACTGTATGCCAGGAGCCTCCTCCTGGTCTTTCATGCATAATGCCTAGGGAAAACCCCCGGGTCTTCCTACCATACATAAACTAAATAGGCTGATATTGTGGCCGTAGACCCATAGAAACAGTGAGGAGACTCACCTCACACTGCTGAAGACTTGCTGAACACTTCTGACTGCTAACTGACATTTTTGAACTGCTGACCCTTCGACTTCCCGAACTATCAATACCCAAAACAACATTTAGACCATAATAATCCAAAATTCAACCATGGTCAAACTTGGTCAAAGTCAACCTCCAGTTGACTTGACTCGCCGAGTTGATCTACCAACTCGTCGAGTCCATACTCCTCCAACCCCATACAACCTCGAATCCACTCGTTGAGTCTAGCAATAGCTTGACGGGTTCTCTTTCAACCATACAATCGGGACCAACTTCATCCGACTCGCCGATTTCGACCTTGAAATCGTCGAGTTCATCATCCACATATGAATGTGTCTAGGATGTGACTCGTCGAGTTGTATGAACAACTCGTCGAGTCCATCTTCATAACTAAAGAGATTGCCTTAGACTCGCCGAGTTCTTCCTTGAACTCATTGACTACGATGAACTTCATGACCATTATGGACTCGGGTAGACTGAGTCCCTTTCCAAGCTCACTCATACCCTTAACAGAAGGGTTTTGGGGCAAGAACTGGCCTGACTCGCCGAGTCCCACAACGGAATCGCCGAGTCTCTCTATGTCCAACACTATTTAGACGATTTCAGACAAGCTTAAGGCATCCAAGACCCAGATCTGGCCTTCTAGGGTCGTGATATCACACAAAGCCACTACCATTGCACCCATGCATGGCCCTTTTTGCTCAAAAGGTCAAAACAACTCCTTAAACTTTGCATGGAGAGGTATAATGGCATAAAGCTTCCATCTTTATGCCTCTACTACTCTGAACACCTCTAAATCTAGAAGGACCTAGCTTGGGGACGTCCAAATCCCATAAGACATCCTTCTTGGACCATAAACTCCATAAAAAGGGACATAAAGAGATCTATCAATCTAGAAGTCAAGGTGAGAACTTGATTACTAGCAAATGAAGAAGATGAAGCAAACTTTCTGGATCTACAACCTTCTCCTTGGACCTCCAACCTCCTTCTTCTTCTTCTAGACTTTAAGAACACTCTAAATCCTTCAATAAAGGCTCACACACTCAAAGAGAACACTAGAGTTTCATGGGAAATGTTCTAGACAATGGAGGCTACAAATGAGGCTGATAGACTGAGAATAAGATGCGTAAATAGGGCACCAACTCCCGATTTAGGATTTTCCCAAAACCTGCCAATTCGCCGAGTTAGTCCTCTGACTCGTCGAGTAGGTCACTTAACCCGCGACCAAAATCGCGCTCCTACTCGTCGAGTCACCCATCTACTCGACGAGTTACTCCCTTATTTGAGGTTTCCTTTCCTTTTCTAGGCCTCCGGAACTTAGGGTGTTACAACTCTCCCACACTTAAACTAGACTTCGTCCTCGAAGCCCGCCACGGTTCACTACCTTACAATCCACTTACCACTTACCACTAGTTACACTCTTCGTCCAACCGTTCCAATCCTTGGAAATGTCGTCTTCAGAATAATCCGATCTCTACTACCTTCGAGTACAATACTTTTACCCAACCGGTACTCCCAGTGCACTTGCACTGATACACAAGGGGTCCATCCGTTTTCCTTGTACTGCCACCTACCCTTCCAAGGCATCTTCCTAACAACAACCTTACTAATCTCCTTTGAGGACCAATCCTCTGCTGAAACCACAATCCCGGCCACTCCCGGTGCCGGAATAATCCCATAACGATGCTCCAATACTGAAAACTCCACTCATCATGAGAATTCAGACAATCCTTCAAGTAGCAAATCCCTCTCTGCTACGTTTAAGGCTCAGACGAGAAAACATCACCGAGCCAAATCATCTACTATGAGATCATTTGATTCCGCAGTGAGCAACTCAGCACCACCCGATCAGATCATGACTTCTTACACCAAATCCCTTACCATCATTCCTACCTGAAGTTCTGCCTATCGGATGAACCGAGACCGCCCTGGTCCCAACTGATCTACCATTACCCGAAATATTGGTCCCCCACCGGTTACTGAATGTAAGAACATTCCCTCGGTCGCTCTCAGCGACTTAAGAAGATACAACGACTACCTGAATTGCTCTATCAACCCAGCCACTCTAGCTCTAGAAAATCTAGGATCCCCGATCCCCTACCTTACCCTAAGGTCTCTACCAGGTCTCACCTGTTGCTAAAAGAACACGGGCCTTGCCCACGAGTCTCACCCATCTAAACTTCGGAGCGACCTCTCCCACAGGTCTCACCTATCCAGGGCTATGCAGACCCACTCATCCTCTAATCTCATCTAGCTAAACTTTCCTGATTCTTATCATGCTGGCTCGGAGATACGGGCCCCCACCCACTCACATCCGAGTGGCTGCTCCACCCTATCTTAAACTATCTGAAAAACACTGCCAGCAAATTATGCATCTGATACATTTGTACTGTCGAATAGGGACCGACGAATTCTACGGGCCACCCCGTAGTCTTACTATACTTGTTCTGCCAACTAGTGAATGCTACGGGCCACCCCCATAGTCTTACAACACTTCTGCGCTACCAGCCAATTGATGCTACGGGCCACCCCGCAGTCTCACCACACTTCTACGCTATCTGCCGACTAATGCTATGGGCCACCCCACAATCTTACTATACTAATGCTAAAGGCCACACCGCAGTCTAACTATACTAATATACGATTGTTACAGGCCACGCCGCAGTCTTACAACTCCCTTACTATATCTGCTAACTAGTGAACGCTACGGGCCACCCCATAGTCTTCCAACACTCCCACACTATCTGCTAACCATTGCTACGGACCACCCCGCAGTCTTACCACACTTCTCATACTATCTGACCACTGGTGAATGCTACGACTATCCGGTAGTCTGACAACACCTTCCACACCAACTGGCTGCTAGTGGATGCTACGACTAACCCATAGTCTTACAACACCTTCCACACTGACTCGACCGCTAATCATGGTCTTTCGCTCACTACTAATCCGTACATACCCATAATTGAGCATACAAGCACAATCTAGTACCCCAAACTGTACTCATGTCCTAACTGAAACTCCCAACTGATTCTTCTGAAACCTTCTGTTAGACATCCCGAGAATGCGATCTCACAATTGGCAAGTTTTCCAAACTTCCAATTCACTCTATCCTCAATTCATACAGCCGCCTGGGCCGTCTTTCTCCCTAACAGGAGAGCGAAACTTATCCCAGTTTCAAAACTGCTTCTGCTCCCGTAACATGATTGTTTCTCCCCCACTTAGCTTCGGCTAAGTCTTTACGGCACGCGAAAGTCCAAGGATTTCCATTCCTTCATCCCTTACACAATAGGCATGATAACTACCATCGCCTTAATCTTGCTAGCAATCCGTCACTAACCCACTCCAAATACCGTCCGATTACTGAATACTAGATGAACACTTCCTGCATCCTCAATACTGATAATCCCCTGAGCTCAAACTGATGTCCTTAAGGTCTGAATAACTAATGCTCAGAGCAACCTCTTCAGTGATAGACCACTTCCCTTGATGCTTCCAAAAGTTATCCCAAACACCAAGACTAGAACCACCAAACCCTGATGATGGTGGATGAATACTCCATGGACCCTGCCCATCGACCTCCACGTAATGCTCCTGAACCGTTTTCGGTCGCAACCGAGATAATATTGGACACTTCGAACCCGAAGTGAGAGATGACCTTACACTAGCTACTAATAGTTCCTGGTATGCAATTGGCATATGACAATTCTGAAAATACAATCTGAATACAAGCAGAGAAACAACTCATACATACTATCACCTGAGACTGAGGTAAGAACAATCCTGATACATATAAAATCGAAAATAGCTATCGATACATACCTGAAACATTCCCTGCTGTAATCCAGATCTCCCTCATCTGTCACTACAAGGCCCTACCCTCTCACCCATCTGTAATCCTCAAAGTTGTCGGGGCAGACACGCTCCCTGCTCCTCCCCTCATATTCAGGCAGTTAGCCTTCTTGTGGCCCACCTGATTGCAGTGAAAACATATTGGGATTGCCCCCTATGGGCAGTCCCTGCTGACGTGACCATCACTGCCATACTTGTAGCAGCCTGAACCCCTGGAACGACAAACTTCCTCATGCAGTTTCCCGCACGTGCTGCACTGACTTCAGCCTTGCCGACCTACTAATTGCTAATCTAAAGACTTGGGTCTCTTCCCGGGACCCTCCAAAGTATACATCTGAACCGACCTCCTCTTCGCAATGTGCTCCAAATCAATCTCCCTTTCCCGTGCCCTAGAAATCATAGAGTCCAAGGTCGGGCATGCCGAGAAGCTAACATGCTCCCGAATACTAGCTCTCAACATGTCATGATAGCGGGTCCTTTGTATCTCCTCATCCCCTGCATACTGAGGCACCAATAAGGCCTTCTCCCAGAACTTGGCGGTAATCTCCGCCACCGACTTCGTCGTCTGTCTCATGTCTAGGAACTCCCTGGCCAGCTGTTGAAGCTCCACAGCCAACGCAAACTCCTCCCTAAACCTGGTCATAAATTCGGACCAGGTCATAACCTCAATTGCTGAGGCTCCCAAGGAATCACTAACTGACTCCCACCAATCTCTAGCTCTGTCCCTCAAGCATCCTGCAGCAAATCGAACCTTCGACCCCTCGGGACAGAAGCTCGTCAACTGTGCAGACTCAATGTCTGCAATCCATCTCATGGAAACAATGGGGTCCTTCACCCCTTGGAAGTCTGGCGCGCCACTCCCCCTGAAGTCCTTGAAGGACAATGTGCGCGATTCTGATTGGTCGGATGCCATATCACTTCGGAACGCTCTGAGGTGATCCTCCATCAGCTCAATAATCCCTTCCTTGATCGACCCGAAAATCACCGAGGTTGACTCAAGGATACCTCTCGTGATCTCAGACGCGATGAACTCGCGTAGTCCCTCATCCATTGGCTCGGAACATGCACCCGAACCTGATCCTAAACCGGATCCTGATCCTCTTGCTCCGTGTCGCGTAATCATCACCATTCTGAAACAAAACACATAATTGTCAAGGTCGTATGTCACCTCAGAAGGTCTCACATACTACAAGTTTCCTGGTTCTATCTCGACGCTCCTTGACTCGAGTACGGATCCTCTGCTTTCAGTAGTACGGGCCCATACTACCTTCCACATCTATCCGTACTTTCTCAAGGATTGCTTCGACTTTACCAAGTCCCTCTACTACTGCTGCTTTCTGCTACTCTCCTCCTAGGCTTACCTTAGGGAAATCTCCAATCCCAAACCCAATCCTTAGCTGTTGAAAGACTCTTCATAATGCCAATTAACCACAACATGAATACCATCACATGTGACGAGGCTTGGATAATCCTTCGAGTAAAAGACTCATCCCTACAACGGTTAGACTAAGACAAGCGTTGTGCAATAGGGTTAAGTCCAGCACTCTGAGATTATTCAACCCTGATCACATGTGACTTAACACATTCATCTTGTAGCTAACTCCCATTACTTAAAGTCCCACAAAGCACAAAGCAAGCAACATTCAGACAAGCGGAAAATCTAACCAGACAATTTGTTCTATCCTCTTATTAGGAATCTACACTAGCATGCAATTCTAGGGCTCATACAATCAGGCATAACCTAAACATGCCATCCTACTACTGGCTGATCGGTTCTAGCATTCAATTCTATAAGTTCACATAAGCATACAAGGTATGTCTCTTAGATCCTTAGACATAATCTAGCATGCAATTCATATAATCATATCATGTCACATATCAAACATGTATTGGTATTTTGGGAACCACTTACTTGAGCTCGGTCGATTACACGCATCACACACCTTGTTCTTTTCAAAGTTCTTTTCTCCTTTCAAATACTTTTCAAGTTCCTTTTGAAAATTTTCATATCAAGCCATCAATTTGAGTCCAGACACACCCGAGAGTGTGCCCAAATCCCTCAAACCAAGGCTATGATACCAACATGTAACATCCCAAAATTCAAGACCAAAAATTTCGTTTTGATCAATTAAAAACCGCTAATTAATTTTGCTCAATCATTTAATAACATTCTCAATAAGACATTTATCAGAGTTTTAAATCCCAAAGATAATCTAGTGCGGAAAACATGGTGTGATACGTTGCGATCGCCCCGAGCTCCTTCCTCGGAAAAACATTAATACCTGAAACAAATAGCTAAAAACCGTAAGCACGAAGCTTAGTGAGTTCCCCAGATACCACATACCATACATATCAACTGATCCATACATGCCATATGTAACCATGAGCCATACATAATAAACATATCCATAATCAAGTAAGGTGCCATGTGCCAAACATAGTCTTGCTGTTATGCCACGGGCCGCACGTGGTCTTCCTTGTCAAGCCTGGGCCACTCCCTAGGTCTTACAGACAAGTGCCAAGGGCCACCCCCTGGTCTTCCATGCAAGCATCACAAAGATAACTATACATACTACTCTACTAGGCTACTCAGCATACGGTGTTCCAGGAACCACCTCCTGGTCTTTCATACATAACAACATAAAGTGTGCCAAGAGCCATCTCCTGGTCTTTCATACATATTGCCTAGGGCTAATCCATGGGTCTTCCTACCATACATAAACAAATACAGTGTGCCAAGAACCACCTCCTGGTCTTTCATACATAATGCCTAGGGCTAACCCCCGAGTCTTCCTACCATACATAATAGCATACTGTATGCCAGGAGCCTCCTCCTGGTCTTTCATGCATAATGCCTAGGGAAAACCCCCGGGTCTTCCTACCATACATAAACTAAATAGGCTGATATTGTGGCCGTAGACCCATAGAAACAGTGAGGAGACTCACCTCACACTGCTGAAGACTTGTTGAACACTTCTGACTGCTAACTGACATTTTTGAACTGCTGACCCTTCGACTTCCCGAACTATCAATACCCAAAACAACATTTAGACCATAATAATCCAAAATTCAACCATGGTCAAACTTGGTCAAAGTCAACCTCCAGTTGACTTGACTCGCCGAGTTGATCTACCAACTCGTCGAGTCCATACTCCTCCAACCCCATACAACCATAAATCCACTCGTCGAGTCTAGCAATAGCTCGACGGGTTCTCTTTCAACCATACGATCGGGACCAACTTCATCCGACTCGCTGAGTTCATCATCCATATATGAATGTGTCTAGGATGTGACTCGTCGAGTTATATGAACAACTCGTCGAGTCCATCTTCATAACTAAAGAGATTGCCTTAGACTCGCCGAGTTCTTGAACTCGTCGAGTACGATGAACTTCATGACCATTATGGACTCGGGCCGACTGAGTCCCTTTCCAAGCTCACTCATACCCTTAACAGAAGGGTTTTGGGGCAAGAACTGGCCTGACTCGCCGAGTCTCTCTATGTCCAACACTATTCAGACGATTTCAGACAAGCTTAATGATGGGTTTTGGTCATAAGACATCCTATGTGCTCATACAAACCCTAATGCTTGGATCTAGGTTTCTCTATTGTACATGCTTTGAATCCAAGACTATAAACCCTAATTCTAGCATATGGAAATCAATATTAACATATAATTAGGTTTATGATATTACCTTGATTGTTATGTAGCAATAACAATCCCAATTCCTCCTTGAATTGACTTTGGAAGGCTTAGAGTCACAAGTGTCACTCCTCTAATGGTTTACAAACACCATAAGCAAGAGGATGAAGAGGAGAGAGGATGGAGGCTGCCCAAAACGTGTACTGACCCTAGAAAAGAAGTTCCCCATGTTTTTGAGCCTTAAGGGTTCTTTATATAGTGAGGCTATTAGGGTTATCTAACAAGGAAACCCTAATTTGGTTGCTTAAGCCCTAAGCAACCCATAGACTCCTTTAATCAAGCCCTTGGACGATTTCCTTATGGGCTTCCCATAAGAATTCGTCCACCTCTTGATTTAAGACAATCCATGGCCCAAATTGCAATTATCTTATAATTACAATTTCAGTCCCTTAAGTTCAATTAATCTCTTTTAGTCACAAAACTAATTACTAATTAATTCTTGACTAATATTAATTAAACAATATGATTTCTCCTTTAATATATTATTCTCATAATATATTAATAAATCATATTTAATCCTTTCTCTCCATAATTCATCCTATCAAGTTGCTTTGGTGAAGGCAACCCAAAAGGACCATGCACCATCGGGTCAAGTACATACCAAAATAGTTATGGACTTAGACACTAATCCAACAGTCTCCCACTTGGATAAGTCTAACAACTATTTTGCGTATGACTTCGGATCCCGATCTGCAATCGTAGCTTTCCAAAGTGTAACGACCGAAAAATACAACCAATTTTAAATTTTTCAAAAACAGCTCGATTCCATTAAATCTTTACAAAAAGGTTTTCAATACAAAACATTTAACGTATTCCCAGAATCACATTACTACAAAATCATGAGGAGCGGTACGATCACGCCTTCGCATTGCCACGGTCTCCTAAAGAACCTGAAAAACATAAAACCACAACTGTAAGCCCGAAAGCTTAGTGAGATATCCCCAAAATACCAACCACATACACTATACGCATAACATGCCACAACATATCTGATCACAGAACAGCCATGCACTTCGGGTCTACTGTGTGACTGGTCCGCCGCACCGGCCTACAGTCCACCTGGTCCACCCTCTGAGTCTAGCCATAAACCTCGAGTCTATAGTGTGATTGGTCCGCCCGCACCGGGCCTTCAATCCACCTGGTCCACTCTCCACATACATCGAGTCTGCAGTGTGATTGGTCCGCCCGCACCGAGCCTTCAATCCACCTGGTCCACTCTTTGAGTCTACAGTATGACTAGTCCGCCCACACTGGGCCTTCAGTCTGCCTGGTCCACTCTCCGAGCCTCGGCACGTCTGGTCCGCCCTATTGGGGCCTACAGCCTATCCGGACCGCTCGCTGGGCCTTCGGAACAACCGGTCCGCCCTGGGTATCTTGGCATACAGCACAAAGTAGGACCTGCCTCAACCCAACTCCAGTCCAAACAACCATGTGCACATATACATACAATCATATAGCAATTCATAGTCAACAAGCAGATCAAACAGATCACATAACATATCATCATCCTAACCAGGATACCGACCTAACATGTCACTAGCATAGCATCTCCCTATCTCTCAGGATACCGATCTCAATCAGGTCTCTAACATATACCATCCTAGCTCTCAGGATGCAAACATATCACAACAACAACATAACAACAACTACCCGGATCTCAATCCGATAAGGGCCGGCCTTGGTGCCTTAGACCCTATTGATATAGTGTAACGCCCGGGTTTCAGGGCTAAGCATTTTTGTCAATGTAATAGTCTAGGTCAACTCTTGTAACTCTTTTTGAAGTAATAAAGATGAAATATTTGAGTATTATGTGAATTATATGTGTTTATTATTTAATTATAAATGTATAATTAATAAAGAATAAAAATGAGCGTCAAAATTAAAGTGTGAGATAATCCCGATATCTCAACATAAAGTTGTAGAATATGTCTCAAGGTTTCCTTGCATATAAGGAACGCCGAAATCCGAGTTATAACGAAGAAGTTATGACCCGTCGAAGTTTCACGACAGAACCGGCACGATACCGGGAAGCGTGAATAGTGAATTTGCGATAGAGCGAGATTTAGCCTTAGTGATCTAAACGAAAGTCGTAGAATATGTTAAACTAAGAACATCGATAAAAAGAACGCCCAAATCTGACTTTGTATGAAGAAGTTATGAGATTTTAAATAGACCAATCATGTCCCGGCTTGTTAAAAATATAACTTTAAAAATAAAGTCAAAATTAACCGACGGAGTCTAAACGAAAGTTGTAGAGTACGTCTTCACCTACGCGTGGATATAAAGAATGTCAAAAACGGAGTTCGTATGAACGAGTTACAAATTATAATAACATATTTACGTATTAAAATAAAGTATAAATCATGTATACGTACACACATATATATATATATATATATATATATATATATATATATATATATACATATGTATATATCATTAGAAAGGTATCGACGATGCGGTCATTATAAGACTAATGTTGAGTTCTTTCGACATTAGTTTAGTACAAATATCATTAAATCCATTTATAATATTATTATAGAGGGGTGTTTAGTTGTTTATATAACTAAAAGGTCATTAAGTAATTATGGAGGGTAGTTTTTGAAAATTCAATTAGTATAAATAAGAGCCTTGGGCTCTCATATTTCTTGCACCATTCTCTTGATTCAAGAGTCTTTCTCTCCTTATCCCCCGAGCATTTCGGTCCCTCGTGATTCGACTTCTCTTTCTGTAGCTTAGTATAGTAAGGTGAGCGCTGAAGCGCTGCACGAATCTTTCTTAGAAAGATTCAGCGACGAAGTTCTGCCCCTGCAGAGCCCGACTCCTAGCTAAAACCCCCTTGTAAGTAAGTTATGCTTACCTTATTTTAATATAGCTTATATTTAAAATTAGTATTGTTATTATGAACTTATAATAAATATTTGAGCTATTATTATAACTTATATAAGTGTCGTTATAATATTTTTTTAACTACTCGCGGTACGGGGAATCTGGTTTAAAGGGCCGCATAGGGTTGTTGGATTTCAGAAGTGCTATATGCCAAAATGGTCCTGCCCTCCGGTGTTTTATGTCTGGCCCCTGTCTGTACATAGTGGTTGGAAAATATTGTTTAACGCTTATATAATAATAATAATACTAAGACTAATAGTTGGTCACGGTAAATATTAGACTAAAATTTAGCGATAATAATGCTAGGTTTCGTCGAAGGAAAATAGAATCGTTAGAAGCAAGCGCTGCCCGATTTTGGAATCATCACCTTAACAAGTTAGTGCATAGTTACTTTTAACTTACACATAGATATGAAGTATTTTATATAAATTACGTTCTATGTGTGCATATTATCTGAATACTTGCTATCTATGCTAGATGAACGTTGTTATACATGTTTTCAATGATTTAAACTGTATATGTATTTTATATCTACGAAAATGTTGGGGTAAAACATGGGTAGATGCAATAGGTGATGTGTGATAAAATGATGAGAGGCCTCGATGTTGATGTTGTTGATTCTGTCATCTAGCGGAGTATGGATGACGACCACGGACTCTTCTAGACAGTCCAGTGGAACACTCGTAGGCTCGCAACCTGTAGGTGTTTGTGAACGATATGTTCACCGGTGTACTCCATCCCCCACATGGTTGCCTTTAGGACATTTATTGCTGAGGAATCCACTTAGCAGTAGTGTCCGTCCCGATGATGATCCTTAGGCTAGGTCCCTTATGATAGGTGTTTAGGGACGTAAAGTGAGGATAACGGGAACGGGTAATCGGGTTATTGTTGATCGATGAAATTAATAAACTTATTTATTGTGGGTTGAAAACCCTATGTGCTCACCAGGCTCCCAAGCCTGACCCACTCAGTTTTATGTATTACATGTAGTGGCGCATGAGCATAGGTGTGATGTTTTGGACGAGGGATTACGGATATAGGCCTGTAGATATGAAATAATGTAGTAAGGCTTATATTGTACTGTTTATGCTTTTGATCTGTACGAACATGACATCCCGAGTCTTTTAATGAAATACATTTCAACGGAAATGATTTTGATAAATATTTATCATATTTTTGTTTTGGGACAAATTCCGCAACACTTTCATTTAAAATGTAACTCTGATTTTTAAACAAAGCATAAACAAACCGGTCTTTTCTGGCCGTGATTTTGGGGATGTCACATATAGTGAGGATAACTCACCTCGAAACTGTCGGCTGAAAGGATAAGATCCCGCTGGTCCAAGATCCGACACGAACTCCTCCACTGAACACCAACACACTCAACTCAATAAATACCCTTAATTACCAAAATACCCCTGAAAGACAACTGGTCAACCTTTGGACAAGGTCAAAGTCAACCCCTGACTGACTCTACTCGCCGAGTCAACCCGATGACTCGCCGAGTCCCCATACTCAGAACTTCCCTCAATCCGCGACCTAACTCGCCGAGTCACCCCGAGACTCGTCGAGTCCAACAACTATGAGTCCACTCGCCCATAACTCACCGAGTCATCCCTTGACTCGCCGATTCTCGACTCAACCAGAAAATATTGGGACTCTTCGACAAGACTCGCCGAGTCCAAGAACAGACTCGCCGAGTCTAAGGCTATCTTCAACCTACTCGCCGAGTTGTTCATACAACTCGCCGAGTTCCAGGCCATCTTCATCCAACTCGCCGAGTTGTTCTTCCAACTCGTCGAGTTCCGGCTCATCTTCAAGCAACTCGTCGAGTCCACTCATGTGACTCGCCGAGTACCACCGGTCTGAATCCATACAGAAGCATTCCAGGCCATGCAATTGATCCAAAACATAGATCTAGCCTCCTACAACCCATCCATCACGTAAAGTGGCAAACTTTACGTGAATCCAAAGAGATCTATGCATTTTGCACATTAGGGCTAAGGTTTGGGACATGATAGCTTCACTACACACTCAAACACAGGGACTTTCAGGCATTCCAACCCTTCTCCATTCCAGATCTGAGGTAGCAACCTCAGATCTAACCTCTAAACTCCAAAACACCAAAAGATAAGCTCCCCACAAACCCTAAAATGATGAATCCAAAAGAGTAACAGCCCAAGGACGAGATCTTACCTCAAAAGAACGCCCCAACTGCAATGGAACTCGAATCCAAGCAAAGCCCCTTGCTCCAAGCCTCTTCTTCTTCAAGATTTCCTCAACAATTGCTTCTCCAAGCTCCCAAATGCAACTTGATCCACTCACGTATGAAGGTTAGGGTTTCTAGACTTGAGGATGAGTAAAGAGGCTGGGGGAATGGATGTTATGTTCTTTATATAGGGCTCAACCCTGAGAATTAGGGTTTTCTCCACTCAGCGCCTACTCGTCGAGTCCATCTTTCTGACTCGCCGAGTCGGCTACTTAACACACGACCAAGTCGCGACTCTACTCGTCGAGTCCACCCATGGACTCGCCGAGTCGCTCTTTCCCAATTTACTCTTATAGCCCTTCAACTCTACTCTTGATATCTCGGGATGTTACAATTCTCCCCCACTTAAATTAGGCTTCGTCCTCGAAGCCTACGGCAACACAACTCTTAGAAATACTCCGGTCATGCACCACCTGGCATTAATCCAACCAGGTTTCTCAAAACACAACCATAGAACCAGAAACTCGTTTTCTCTTTCCTTACGGTGTCTTGACCACCATCTCGAGCCGGGCACCGGCTGTACCCTCTGATAATCACCCTCAACAACCGAGAATTACCCATGATGCATCACTACTCCAAATCTCAACAATCACTCGACCAATATGGGCTAGAAAACCATGAACCATCGGATCCCCGATCCGAATCCCACTCTATCCATTCCATGCTGACGGAAAGACCCATTCTTCAATCTCAGAGCAACTTCCACGGGTTTTCCTCTTGCGATCACATACATATGCTGAACTAGCTCTAGTACCCTCAGGTTGGGAAAACCCGATACACTGATGATATCCTCAAACATCCCCCAGGATGAACCACTAATACATACCCAATACCCTGATCAGAATCACACTGGGAGCCCAAGACTCTCTCCATGCATCCCTTCCGAGCCTCTTGGCTCTACACCTGCGGAATTCCCTCCGCGACCTCAACAGACATCCCAAACCGGATGAACTTCCATTCCACTGCCGCAAACACGCTGCTCAATAACCATACTCGAAATACTCCAATCATAACTCTGCTCTGCCGCTTTCACTTCCGTGAACTTGCACTCCCTCTCGGAGTTACACACCTCTCTCTTTTCCTTTACCAAGGAATCCACTTGGCCACATTGTCACTCCGACAAGTGTCACGGTGCTCGCCCAACGCTACACCACCCTTATATAGCGTATCCGCTATCCATCCAACAAACATACTCTGACTCTCATCGCAGGGACTCTCAAGCCCATGCACTATCTCAACTAATCAAGATCACTACCCGGGGCCAGACCTTCTAATGCAATCACACAACAACATACACAATCCATATCCTCGAACCGATCCAACAATACCTACAGAGTCTTCAGCATGACTGGACTGCCTCACCAGGCCTCCAGCCAATTCGGACCACTCCCAGAACCTTCAGCCAATCTGGACCGCTCTCAGTGCCTTCAGTTTGGCTGGACCGTTCTCCGAGCCTTCAGCCTGACTGGTACGCCTACCGGCCTTCAGTCTATCCGGACCGCTCAACTAGCATTCATCATTCCGAGCTATCACTCCCGGAAATCCTTCTATGCGCACTGTTCTAGCCCTTTAAGGGTTCCGAACTCTGTCTCAATCGCACATGCTCAATCCCGGCCTGCTCCCAGGCCCTCCACAATCAAATGCCCTAGGTCTGTATCTCGCCCCGCATGCCCGACACTTGCTCCTATCAGCCTATACTCTGGGCTGACAGAACACTGCTGAATCCCAACAGCTAAGCACCCTCAAATACTCATCGATCTCCCGGAGGATTCTCCAATTCTCCCCCACTTGTAGCACTGATTAACAACCACCGGTCGCCATCACCGACCTCCCAGAACAACTCTGCACAAAGAAAACACTTACACGCGGACTGCTTCCCACAAGCATAAACAACCTTAACGAGATCTCACATCAACACCGATTAACCCGCTCGAAAGAAACTCAATCTGCATCTAACCACTCCTCAGAAAGTAGATGCTACCCGGCCTTCAAACCAATGCCAGGTTCCCTCTAATAACTCTCATGGATGATAACCAATGAAATTCCCAAAACAATAACCCATACCCAACCACAACCCTCAAAACGACGAATACTGCATCGAAAACCACACAAAGATACCAGCACATATAAACAATACACCACAATAATCACAAGATAACAAGATATCAAGAAAGAAACATACCCACAGCTGCATTCGGCACTGCTCTGACCTCCTCTGCCGCAAGCTGATAAGCACGACCCTGAGCCCTTGGGGGCTCCGCTCCACCCTGACCTCCACATGTAATCCTCAAAGTGGCCGGTGCTGGAGCCTGCACCGGTCCCGCAGCAAACTGTGGACAGTTGACCCTCAAATGTCCAACCTGATGACAATGATAACAAATCCTCAAATCCCGAACCGGCGCTGACTGCCGAAAATCCCTCGCATGGTGTCCCTCCTTTCCGCACTTGCGGCATGCACCACCGGACCTACAAACTCCGGTGTGACCCCTCCCACACTTCCCACAAGTGTGGCTTCTCAGATCCCCCATTATAACATCAACGGTCTTGGACCGTTTTGGCACCGGCTGCGACTGCACCAGAGCCTACCTCAGCTCACGCAACTGCAACTCAATCTCTAACTCACGCCGCCTAGCGGCCTCCTGCAACTCCAACAAGGTCTCGCACCTCTGGGTAGACACAAACTGTCTGATATCCCTCTTGAGCATGCTCAGATATCGAGACATCTGAGCCTGCTCCGAAGCGAACTCTAGGCAAAACATTACCCTCTTAGTGAACATCCTAGTGATCTCAGTCACCAACTCCGAACCCTGCTTCAGCTCAAGGAACTCCTGAGCCAATCTCTCCCTCTCAACTTGCGGAACATAACGAGTGTTGAACATTTCACTGAACTGATCCCATGAAACCGTAGCCCTCTGCGCATCCGAATATGACCCCGTAGTCAATCTCCACCAATCCTTCGCCCCGAGCCTCAACAGGTTCAGAGCACACCTCACCCTATGATCAGCAGGGCATGAACACGTGAAGAAACACCCCTCCACGTCCGATAACCACCTCATAGCAACAATCGGGTCCTGAACTCCATCGAAGGTGGGAGGCTTCGTATTATCGAAGTCCCGATAATGAAAGCCCCGACCAGCTCCTCCCCCTATCGCCGCTACAGCCGCTGTAGCCGCCGCGGCAGCCGTCTCTGTGAGAGCCGCATAGCGCTCATCAAAATACTCAACCATGGCGGTCTTGATCGACCCAAACAGCTCCGACAACTCAGCCCGGAACAAATCAGCAATCTCATCACGCAGGATCTCACGAATCCGCGCATCCAACTCGCACGTGCTCATCTGACCGATAACCTCGGGCAGTACCGATCCGCCCGGAACTCTCTCTCCTGCTCCCGATCCTAATCCGGATCCACTCTCATCATGCCTCGGAATCTCCATACTGAAAAACACCACACAAAATCTCAAACTCTTCCCACTATCCTGGGATCCAACTCCTTCAACCCAACCCTAGAGATCATGGTTTCCCTGATACGCGTATGGGTCCTGTGCTTTCAGTAGTACGGGCCCATACTACCTTCCACACCTACCCATATTTGTATGAAGTACTACCACAACACCCCAGAGAAACATGCATAACAACGCTCAACCCTCACCACTAGAGGAACACTGAAAATCTCCCATAAGGAACCCTAGGCTACAAGCATCACAAATCAGGCAACATTATCATGAAATCCTGAAGATCCCTAGCCTATCACTAGCATGTTGTTCTATCAAAGCTCAAAAAAAACAAATAACATGCATGGTATTTTGGGGTTACTTACTGGCTCCGGCTGATCGTACCTCCGCGTCCTCCCTTACTCATTTTGAAAACCATTTTAAATACTCTTTTGAAAACTCTCCTCGATTTGAGACTGGAGTCACACGAATGTTCCTCCAATTCACTCAAACCAAGGCTCTGATACCAACTTGTAACGACCGAAAAATACAACCAATTTTAAATTTTTCAAAAACAACTCGATTCCATTAAATCTTTACAAAAAGGTTTTCAATACAAAACATTTAACGTATTCCCAGAATCACATTACTATAAAATCATGAGGAGCGGTACGATCACGCCTTCGCCTTGCCACGGTCTCCTAAAGAACCTGAAAAACATAAAACCACAACTGTAAGCCCGAAAGCTTAGTGAGATATCCCCAAAATACCAACCACATACACCATACGCATAACATGCCACAACATATCTGATCACAGAACAGCCATGCACTTCGAGTCTACTGTGTGACTGGTCCGCCGCACCGGCCTACAGTCCACCTGGTCCACCCTATGAGTCTAGCCATAAACCTCAAGTCTACAATGTGATTGGTCCGCCCGCACCGGGCCTTCAATCCACCTGGTCCACTCTCCACATACATCGAGTCTGCAGTGTGATTGGTCCACCCGCACCGGGCCTTCAATCCACCTGGTCCACTCTCTGAGTCTACAGTATGACTGGTCCGCCCACACCGAGCCTTCAGTCTGCCTGGTCCACTCTCCGAGCCTCGACACGTCTGGTCCGCCCTCTTGGGGCCTACAGCCTATCCGGACCCCTCGCTGGGCCTTCGGAACAACCGGTCCGCCCTGGGTATCTTGGCCTACAGCACAAAGCAGGACCCGCCTCAACCCAACTCCAGTCCAAACAACCATGTGCACATATACATACAATCATATAGCAATTCACAGTCAACAAGCAGATCAAACAGATCACATAACATATCATCATCCTAACCAGGATACCGACCTAACAGGTCACTAGCATAGCATCTCCCTATCTCTCAGGATACCGATCTCAATCAGGTCTCTAACATATACCATCCTAGCTCTCAGGATGCAAACATATCACAACAACAACATAACAACAACTACCCGGATCTCAATCCGATAAGGGCCGACCTTGGTGCCTTAGACCCTATTGATATAGTGAGGATAACTCACCTCGAAACTGTCGGCTGAAAGGATAAGATCCCGCTGGTCCAAGATCCGACACGAACTCCTCCACTGAACACCAACACACTCAACTCAATAAATACCCTTAATTACCAAAATACCCCTGAAAGACAACTGGTCAACCTTTGGACAAGGTCAAAGTCAACCCCTGACTGACTCTACTCGCTGAGTCAACCCGATGACTCGCCGAGTCCCCATACTCAGAACTTCCCTCAATCCGCGACCTAACTCGCCGAGTCACCCCGAGACTCGTCGAGTCCAACAACTATGAGTCCACTCGCCCACAACTCACCGAGTCATCCCTTGACTCGCCGATTCTCGACTCAACCAGAAAATATTGGGACTCTTCGACAAGACTCGCCGAGTCCAAGAACAAACTCGCCGAGTCTAAGGCTATCTTCAACCTACTCGCCGAGTTGTTCATACAACTCGCCGAGTTCCAGGCCATCATCATCCAACTCGTCGAGTTGTTCTTCCAACTCGTCGAGTTCCGGCTCATCTTCAAGCAACTCGTCGAGTCCACCCATGTGACTTGCCGAGTACCACCGGTCTGAATCCATACAGAAGCATTCCAGGCCATGCAATTGATCCAAAACATAGATCTAGCCTCCTACAACCCATCCATCACGTAAAGTGGCAAACTTTACGTGAATCCAAAGAGATCTATGCATTTTGCACATTAGGGCTAAGGTTTGGGACATGATAGCTTCACTACACACTCAAACACAGGGACTTTCAGGCATTCCAACCCTTCTCCATTCCAGATCTGAAGTAGCAACCTCAGATCTAACCTCTAAACTCCAAAACACCAAAAGATAAGCTCCCCACAAACCCTAAAATGATGAATCCAAAAGAGTAACAGCCCAAGGACGAGATATTACCTCAAAAGAACGCCCCAACTGCAATGGAACTCGAATCCAAGCAAAGCCCCTTGCTCCAAGCCTCTTCTTCTTCAAGATTTCCTCAACAATTGCTTCTCCAAGCTCCCAAATGCAACTTGATCCACTCACGTACGAAGGTTAGGGTTTCTAGACTTGAGGATGAGTAAAGAGGTTGGGGGAATGGATGTTATGTTCTTTATATAGGGCTCAACCCCGAGAATTAGGGTTTTCTCCACTCAGCGCCTACTCGCCGAGTCCATCTTTCTGACTCGCCGAGTCGGCTACTTAACACGCGACCAAGTCGCGACTCTACTCGCCGAGTCCACCCATGGACTCGCCGAGTTGCTCTTTCCCAATTTACTCTTATAGCCCTTCAACTCTACTCTTGATATCTCGGGATGTTACACAAAGCCGCTGTCAACTCTGATCATATCAGATACGCGTGTCCTTAGATAAGGGATCATATATTCCTCCATTCTAGATATCATATGAGATATGATTTCAAATCATTCTCTTTGTACTACTTCTCGATTTCTGATTTATGACGACTGACTAATTAAACAAATCAAATTAGCCCTAGCCCGGCCGAGCATTTACGTTTGTCATCACTAAACCATTGAGGGGCCCAAAGATATCGCCTTTATCCTACTTTGAATAAAAGGAATGGATAAACTTTGATACAATGCTTGCTTGCACTCACGCACCGAATCACACACAACAATATGTTTTATAACACCAAGTTACTAGTGCGTTTACATATTATCAATGTGCAACCGAATCGCAAGATACAACTCACACATCTCGGTTTCAAGAATATAAGATGTTATCATCTCACCAATCACTCGTGATACAATTCATGGAGTGATCCAAGTGAGCGTGGGTTTAATCCAATGCTCAAATCATATTCATAAGCACTCATGAACGTTGCAACAAACATTTGCTTATGTCTAATGCTCTTTAGACAATCCACACACCAATTCACAACAGTCTTCATTCATATCTACTTCCAACATATGAACAACTGTGGCCCGTTCGAATAATTCGATTATTCTTAATAAACGCAATTATTCTGGAAGTCAAAACATGCAAATGTGAAACACAAGAATAATACTAATCCCATATGGCCTCAAACATTTGAGTATAAATAAAACGCCTTTTATTTATCACCATATTGATTACTTATTATTTGTCGTTTCGGGTAATCAACTTCTTACTTGAATTCCAACACTTGTCCCATGCTCCTAGCATGCACACAATGTTTACCTATGGTTCTTACTTTGTGAAATAGATCACATTGAACACATTTCCAATCCTTCTCATTTCACAACTCCAAATCCGTTTTTCATAAGTTAAAGAATATCAAATTCTTGTTACTTATAGAATATGCTAGATTCTAATATTCTATGCAACTATCCTTTCGTAATGTCACTGCACCAAAGTCACAAAGGCTATTGCCAATGATATTACAAAGTCCTCTATCAGAGATTGTTACAAGACAATTCCTTAGATATGATGTCTCTCACTCAAAGTACATTCCTTTGAACAACCTTTTGCATAAAAGTTTCTAATCTAGACATAGATTTTCAATATTCAATTCCCAATATGGACACGCTTCCATATTTTCCATATGACAACTCATTCTTAATAGAATCTTTTCTATTCATAATAATGTCGATATGGTCCATCCAATACCATGCTTCCAACTACTCACAAGCGACCAATCCTCATCGAACTTTGGATTGTCCTTTGATAGTTGTTTAATTGTTTTAGTCAAAACCGATTCTAGTCCTTTTTCCCTCTAACTGCGCTAGACATTTGGAAAATTTTAGAATGGTCAAACATTAAAGCATTTGCAATCGATCCTATACCCGAAGCGTATGGGACACGACGTATAATGTTTTATTTGCTATGTTCTCAAAATTCGAATTGTGAAGAGGAATGCCGTAATCATAATCGAAATTTTAAGAACACACTATGTACCTTTGACTAAGTTTATTAACATTTCTCAACCTAATCCTTTAGATTTGAAATGAAGCATAATATTCTCCCCCTTAATTATAGCAAAACAACCTTTCAACTCTTACAACTTTGCAAAGTATGACTCTTGTTTTCTATAATTAATATTGCTAACCTTGCAATACTTTCCTTAATAATCATACAATCATAACTTTTATGCTCCCACTATCATGATGATTATTATAAAACATAACACTTATGCTCCCACTAGCTTCGACATATATTTATGAACATTTTAACTTTCAGAAAAGCAATACCTATTGAATTTTTTAAGTCCATGTTTCTAATACTTAATGCTTTGATAATCTTTTATCAAGGCCTCTTAAACTTATACACCTTTGCCTTAGATAGTTCATATGTGTGTCTAAACAATTAAGACTAATTGCCAAACTTCACAATTCAATTATGGAAAGGGATACCGTAACCATAATCGAATTTGAGAATGCAATTTTACAATCACTATCTTTTTAAAATCTTTCTTAGTGAAAGCATTTCCTCACAATCATTTTCATGAAGGAGGAAATCTTATGACACTTAGATTTGAGCGGCGTATGTGTTCCTATCCATGTGAATTTGTTAAAAACAAACTTTACGACAATTCAAACTCATATGGACCGAACTTTCTTAATCTTGATTTCTTGCCTTATGGTAACACAGCTGCCCACCATGTCTTCCAAGTAGTTAAGCATCTCACCCTTTCCTATCAATGTACCTTTCATTGATTAAGGTGCTTTGCCTTTTATGCGTTCAAAATGAGAACTCATAGAACTCACATGCATAATTAACTCGATTAGATTGGCACAGAAACAAAATAATGTCAACACGATAGGTTGTAAACCTCAGCTCGTGTGCTAGTGATGATCGTTAAGGTCTATTTGATTTGTTCTTGAAATCTTTCAAGACCAATAAGACTCCCACTGACTCCTTGACATATAAGATTATTTTGTCAATAATCATTTCTTGACAACAAATATTCAAGAGTTAGTGTAGCTTTTATCAAAACACTTCATAAATTGGTCCTAGTCGGTATTTGTCTTATTCAATACATCACAACTTTCCACATTTGATGAATGTTATAAACCTTTAATACTTTTCACTCATTGTCACAATCTTAACTTTAAGACTTGTTATTGGAACGAAGTATGATTGACTTTTTGATTTAACCATTTCTTCAATTCTTGATTCCTCTTCTTAGACATACAATTGTACTAAGACTCACTTAGAGGATCAATTGAGATATGGTTCTTAATCATTAAGACCTATCATAAAGCATAATAATTACTCTCCCTTCTTCTTAGAATGGAGAAACTTTTATCTTTCTGCCTACTTGATTGTTCTTATTCGTTCTACTTATCGATTTAAACCTTTTCAATCAATTCATAATCACACTCAATCTTGTAAGTATAATCATATTTACTAAACCTTTAGTAAATCATGACGAATATCATTGTTACTCTTATGGTGGACTTGATCAACACACAACTTTGTGTACTCGATCTCCTAGTCCTTCACTTGACACTTTGTCAATAAATTAGTCTAATTATCAAATATGATATTTCTCATTCATTGTGCAACCAAGTTGCGTGATTCCAAATTTCTGTCCAATTGAAACTTGGGCGATGAGAAACTCTCCCTATTTGGTAAATTCTCGACTTTCCATAAATAACATAATAAGAACCAAATCCATTATTGCTAATATTAGAAACATTCAAACATTAATTTTTCATATACGCCATTGCAAGGATAAACAAATAATATAAAATCAAAATTTATTTTATTGTGGAAAAATTTGTCCTTACAATGCAATTCATTGAAAAACTATGCTAATACATCAATCTTAGCAATCTAATTCTAACTCTAAGTAGTAGCTCAAGAATCTAATCTTCGAGAAATGCGATCGAAATCCATTCCTTCACGGTTAGATTTTGCTCACTTCTTCCCTTAAGCTTCCTTTCTTTTCTTCGATCCTATAAAACATCAATTGTAATCTTATCACATTATGTATTAAGAATCTAGAATAGAAGCTTAAAAGAGTTAGTCAATGGATTTTACCTAAAGCAAAGCCATACAGATTGACTCTCCCATCTCTTAGATCTCTTAGGTAAATAGGGCAACTTCGTCTCTAATGCCCCTTCTCTTGGCAATAAAAGCAAATTGACTCTTTTGGAACAGCACATGGAACTACTTCATACATCGCCTTTCTCTTATGATCAACCTTTTCGATCATTGCATGTCTTTCATTGCCATTGTCTATATCCATAGAGGTCTTGAAGGCAGATTCACCAATCAACTTTTCTTTTTCTATTGCGCCAAACCATTACTGATTCAGCAGCAATAAGCATATAGGTGAGATCTATAAGGGTCACGTCGTAGTTCATCATATAATACTCTCTTACGAACTCACTATATGAGTTGGGAAGTGACTGAAGAACCCAATCAATAGCCATTTCCTCACAGACAACGGATCCCAACATTCTCAGTCTATCAATGTGCGACTTCATCCCTAGGACGTGTGCACACACCGACTTTCCTTCTTTATGTTTACTTGCCAAAAGGGCTTGAGTGATCTTGAACTTTTCAAGCCTTTGAACTTGTGGGTTAGGGAGAATAATTGGAGGAGGAGGGGGAAGTGAAGCATAATTTCTTGTTCCTCGATCGAATCGTGGAATATCATCTTCATGTGGAAAGCTTGTTCCACGGGATTTGGGAAGACCATAGTTGTCGAACTTTGACATCTACAAAACGGGAGAAAAACGAATTCAAGTTAGTTGATAGATTGAGTCCTTAGTAAATCACCAAAATGAAATACTAAGGCTAGGACCCAACACAATATTCTACAACTCGGGAGAGGGATGTCGTAACCCTAATTGCAGAATATTTGAAGGTAAGTGAATGACGATTCACTAATTTCTACCATGAAAAACGAAAAAGAAATTTAAGTTTTAAATATACGAAAACTCCTAGATCCTTTGAGATTCATTGAACTTTCAATGGCATGTTTAAATCTCGATATGCCCCTCTAGTTTGTAACTGGGATGCCGAGGATCACAAAGCGGGTGTGAATAACCATGCAAACTTACATGGTGCCCTCACATGTTACAGTCACCTATTCGATGTGCCGGTAAACCACACACGCTCCACCGAACTATGACAAACATTGAGTCACCCTTTGCTACCTTTGCTTAGAACCATTTAGTGTGCCGGTAAACCACACACGCTCCACTAACGTCTTCGCAAGGGCACAAAGTGTAATTTCATGGAATTGCATCAATTCACTTTTGCCTAAGTAACTAAGATTGGGAATTTTATGAAAACATTTAGTTACTTTTATACTTCATTATACTTATAATGGAAGGTTTTGTCCTATCCTACCCGTTCGGCTAACGACCCTCCACTAGTCAAGAGTGCGGTGGGTAAGAGTGGATACCCATTCAATCGCCATTTTATAGACAATTTCCTTAAACACCCCTTATAGACCAACTTCGTGAATGAGGCCTACTAACGGTAAGACTGACTTTTACTCATACATATATAATGTTATACCTTTAATGTTATATATATAGTATAGGGTGTATTTTATACTTTTAAAATACTAGGCGGTCTAATTTAACAATTATACTTTTAATTCAATTAAATTGTAAACCTAAACTTTTATGGATTTATTAAACTTCTTTTAATTATACACCTCAATTAATTAATAAAACCATAAGGGTGTGATTTGAACTTTTTCAAAACGTACTAGAGTTTTAGAATTTAACATTCCTAATTAAACTTTTAATCAACTTTTAAATTCCAAAACTTGAGGGCAAGTTTTGAAACATTTCAAAACATTAGGGTTTAGAATTTAAATATACATTAAAATTAAACTATTTAATCAAAATTTAAATTCCAAAACTTGAGGGCAAGTTTTGAAACTTTTTTCAGAAACATTAGGTTTTAACTATTTAAATTTCAAAACAACAAAACTTTTGGGGTTCAAATTTAAACTATAAAACCTAAAGGGCAAAATATGAAACTTTTCATAACAACAAAGATCAAATAACAAATAATTCAAATTAACATTTAATCACATAATTATCCATATCTGATTTATTCAATGATTTCTTGCAAAACAATTTATCAATTTACTCAAAATAATTAATCAATTATCTTATAAGGAAACAATTATCTTATTAATTGATAAATATCTTCAATTAGATCAAAAATATAGTCAAATATATCATATAATCGGATTAATATTGATCTAACATGATAAGGTAACTATCCATAAGCAAAAACAGCAAGAAATCCCGAAATACCCTCCATCTGACGAGTTGACTCGGCGAGTCAAGCTTGGACTCGGCGAGTCTGCATGGACTCGGCGAGTCCAACCTCCAGAAACCCAAAAAACGAATTTTCCAGTTATACAATGCATCAATACAATTGAAACCAAGCTAGGCTCTGATATCACTGATGGGTTTTGGTCATAAGACATCCTATGTGCTCATACAAACCCTAATGCTTGGATTTAGGTTTCTCTATTGTACATGCTTTGAATCCAAGACTATAAACCCTAATTCTAGCATATGGAAATCAATATTAACATATAATTAGGTTTATGATATTACCTTGATTGTTATGTAGCAATAACAATCCCAATTCCTCCTTGAATTGACTTTGGAAGGCTTAGAGTCACAAGTGTCACTCCTCTAATGGTTTACAAACACCATAAGCAAGAGGATGAAGAGGAGAGAGGATGGAGGCTGCCCAAAACGTGTACTGACCCTAGAAAAGAAGTTCCCCACGTTTTTGAGCCTTAAGGGTTCTTTATATAGTGAGGCTATTAGGGTTATCTAACAAGGAAACCCTAATTTGGTTGCTTAAGCCCTAAGCAACCCATAGACTCCTTTAATCAAGCCCTTGGACGATTTCCTTATGGGCTTCCCATAAGAATTCGTCCACCTCTTGATTTAAGACAATCCATGGCCCAAATTGCAATTATCTTATAATTACAATTTCAGTCCCTTAAGTTCAATTAATCTTTTTTAGTCACAAAAATAATTACTAATTAATTCTTGACTAATATTAATTAAACAATATGATTTCTCCTTTAATATATTATTCTCATAATATATTAATAAATCATATTTAATCCTTTCTCTCCATAATTCATCCTATCAAGTTGCTTTGGTGAAGGCAACCCAAAAGGACCATGCACCATCAGGTCAAGTACATACCAAAATATTTATGGACTTAGACACTAATCCAACACTTAAGGCATCCAAGACCTAGATCTGGCCTCCTAGGGTCGTAATATCACACAAAACCACTACCTTTGCACCCATGCATGACCCTTTTTGCTCAAAAGGCCAAAACAACTCCTTAAACTTTGCATGGAGAGGTATAATGGCATAAAGCTTCCATATTTATGCCTCTACTACTCTGAACACCTCTAAATCTAGAAGGATCTAGCTTGGGGACGTCCAAATCCCACAAGACATCCTTCTTGGACCATAAACTCCATAAAAAGGAACATAAAGAGATCTATAAAACTAGAAGTCAAGGTGAGAACTTGATTACCAGAAAACAAAGAAGATGAAGCAAACTTCCTGGATCTACAACCTTCTCCTTGGACCTCCAACCTCATTCTTCTTCTTCTTCTAGACTTCAAGAACACTTTAAATCCTTCAATAAAGGCTCACACACTCAAAGAGAACACTAGGGTTTCGTGGGACATGTTCTGGACAATGGAGGCTACAAATGAGGTTGATAGAATGAGAATAAGATGCTTAAATAGGGCACCAACTCCTGATTTAGGGTTTTCCCAAAACCTGGCTAACTTGTCGAGTCAGTCCTCTGACTCGTCGAGTAGGTCACTGTAACGCCAAGAATTTAAAATAATTTTTCGCATTTAAAAAAAGACAAACTTCATTTAATATTCATAAAAACATCATTGTTTGTAATTCATTCCATAACATATGTAAAAACCCCAAGATCACATAATATAAAAATCCCGCGCGTGTGCACTGATCAGGCCGGCGCCTTCCCGCGATCCTCACTAGTACCTGAAACAAATAACACCAACACTGTAAGCATAAAGCTTAGTGAGTTCCCCAAAATACCATATAACACATATTAGCCACTCGAGGCTATAACTCTGTGGGTCCGTGCACCCATACTCTGTGAACCCTCAGGTTCTAACTCTGTAAACAAGCATAGCATAAATCACATAGAAGAATGTAGTGCAACACATAACATACATAGCATACAAATACTCTATCATATAGCTCTGGTTACCTACTCAAGGTAAAGTATAGTGAGAAGACTCACCTCCCGTGTCTCGATATCTCACAACCTGGGAATCCCTCGTGCCCGATTCTCCGAGCTCTAATCCGCCTATAACATCATAATGTCCCTAGTTAACACTTTATATCTCTAATGTTGACTATCCCTAAGAAGTCAACACAGGTCCGCTCTGGTCAACGGTCAACTTTGACCGGACTCGGCGAGTGCTAGGGCGACTCGGCGAGTCTACACGTTCTCACCAATTTTCTAAGATTCCCTTTCTACACGTCGAGTCTCCCCCTGACTCGACGAGTTCCTCCTGGAAGAATCGCGGGGCCACCCCGACTCAACTCGCCGAGTCTGAAGAACAACTCGGCGAGTCCCAGTTCGACTCAGACCACCTGTTAACCCTCTCTAACTCGCCCTGACTCACCGATCCAACTCATAACCCGGACAGGACCACTCTAAGGAAATCTTCAAGCTACTCGCCGAGTCTGTTCATCGGACTAGGCGAGTCCATGCCATGCAACCGCTCAAACTGCTTTCTAAGGTCAGATCTGCTCCGACAATTCACAGGTCTGGCCTTCCTAAACTGGTTCATCACGTAAAGCCCTCATTTCGGTGCTCATAATACACCCCATGACTCATAATTTATGTTTTGACCTAAGGCATAAGGATTCCAATCCAAAACCTCCATTGATTCCCGAAATGCTCAGGCATGGGACATTCTGGACTTCCAAGGGTCCCAATATAGGGTTCCAATTGCTTGGGGGAATAGGGAAACACTCAATCTAGCCACAAAAGGGTTCAATAAGCCCTAAATCCATATACACATCAACATAGAAGAATGCAACTCGAAAATATTACCTGAATAACGTTGCTCTGTGTCCCCAATCCTCAAAATGTGGCTTCTCTTGTTGTTCCCTTAACCAAGCCTCCTCCTTCTTGCAAAATAACACTTCCAAGATCAATAATGGTCTTCTACCTTGCTCCAGATGCTCACAATCGAATTAGGGTTTCTCTCAAAGGACTAGGATGAACAATGACGGCCATAAGGCCCCTTATATATGTCCCAAACCTGGACGGTTAGGGTTTCGCTAAACAGCGCAGACTCGCCGAGTCCATATCCGGACTCGTCGAGTCCAGTCGCGAACCCGCGATAGATCCGCGATCCTACTCGGCGAGTCTGAGCTCCAACTCGCCGAGTCCCCTCTTAAAACACCCAAAAAAATCATGAATATAACGATACCTGGAATTCCGGGCTGTTACAGTCACTTAACCCGCGACCAAAATCGCGCTCCTACTCGTCGAGTCACCCATCTACTCGACAAGTCACTCCCTTATTTGAGGTTTCCTTTCCTTTTTAGGCCTCCTGAATTCAGGGTGTTACGTTCCTACCATCACATGAGAGCCAAAAGAGCTTGGTTTTCTTGATATTCAACTGAAGACCCAATTTTGGGTCAATAACCTTAATGATGTCTAGCGTTTTGGCTACCTCCTCCAAATCTCCAATAAATATGACATCATCAATGTACAATGCATGTAGAAGGAGTTTGTAATTGTCTCTAATATTATGCAAAAACGGATGCAACACAAAGGCAAAAAGAAGTGGTCCCAAGGGGTCTCCTTGATCAACTCCAGTAGTAGACCAAATATGCATGTCTCCTAGATTTGTTGCTCTACCCACAAGAATTTAGAATGACACCTCAAAATAATGCGGATCTATAACTGTTTTTATTTTTTCAAAATATCTATGTTTAGGTAAAAAAGTAAAAAAAAAAAAAAAACTCTTGACGAAGAGGAGTAACCGCAAAGCAAATAGTTGAGGGGTTGAGGGACAGAATTTAAAAAAGGCGATGATATTATGTATTTCTACTTTCTCACCTCAAGAAATCTCTTGTTTCCATTTGAGTCTCAAGATTTGTTTAAAACGCATCCTTTCTCTCTTTCTCTCTCTTCCTCTCTTTGCTTTCTCTCACCGAAGGCTTCGTCTTTGTTTCTCTCTCCTCCGCCCTCTGCCTAAGCGTTTTCTTTCTCTCTTTTCCCAAAAGAAAAATAAACATTCGGCTACAATAGTAGAAGAAGAGCTCCCATCATCACTCTAATTGATTCCCCAACTTATCTTTCTGTTTTGATTTTTCTTACATAATATTTGAACTCCAATTCTTCTTCTGTCGATATTTTATCCAAATTCTTCCTCTTCCGGATCCACATTTAAGATTTCTTGCGCCACTTTCACTCAACCCGCAAAAATCTCATCGTTCATAGCGAAAAAACGAGGTAATTCTTTTCATTAAATCTTGTATAATTTATCAGCGTGATAAGGGTTATTGCATGTTTAATTAGATCTCAATTGGGTTTTGTTTGTTCGTTTTATTGTATTATCCGCAGGAAAATTGGATAATTTGAAGTTGGTGGCGGTGTATTAATCTGGAGTGAAATGCTAGGGTATGGTGGATTGTCAGGGTTTTACAACCTATTTTGGGTTTCTTGTGATTACCCATCTGGTTAACCTATTGAAACTGTGAGTTTTCCCTCTACTCCTTTGTTTCTTCCCATAGAGTTCCATATTCTTTGATGTTTTTTAGGGCTCGATCGTTTAATTGACCGAGTATCTAGTTTCCTGACGTGGGCCCCGTAATTTAAATATCTGTTATATGCGAGATTCTGCCTTTTGCTGTTCAAAAGTTTGCTTCTTAACTAGAATTGTTTATGGCATCGAGGTGCATGAAAAAGTCTTTCTACTGTTGACATTAGACACATAGGAGAGGGATTGATCTGCTATATGATATAAAAGGATATATTAAGCTGATAGTTTTACTGTGGTGTTTTCTAATCTAAGAAAATAAAATTTTGATATTATGAAGCATCCCCTAAAAAGATGTTATGAAGTGATGTTACATTGTTACCAATAGGACAAAATTTGCATTTTCATGTCCCACCCCAAAAAGGTGGGACATGGATTCTCATGTCTGTGTAAAAGACATATATGCCCTCATCATCCTCACAATCGAAAGTAGCCCTAGAAATCCAGTTGGAATGCATTGGATTCACTCTCGATCCCACATCTATGCAAAAGACATGAATACCCTCCAAAACAAAACAAAATTCTTGATTTGCATTAAGCATATATATAGTGTTGTTATACATAAGATTAACATGTTTTGCATATTTTTAAGGATTGAAAAGAGGATATGGCTCTTCACAAGAATGTTCCTCCCAATGAACCAGCTAGTGGGAGTTTAAAATCGTTGACTTTTTCTGGAAAGGTGAAGGAGAGAGGTCAACTTGTTGAGATGGATAATAAAAGAGGAAATGAAGGTGAAGCAGATATTGACCTTCGAGAGGTTTATTTTTTGATTATGCATTTCTTGTCAGCTGGGCCATGTCATCGGACATATGGTCAGTTTTGGAATGAGCTTCTTGAGCATCAGTTGTTGCCTAGAAGATATCATGCTTGGTATTCAAGAACTGGTGCTACAAGTGGAGATGAAGATGATGATGGCAAGTCTTTCCCTTTGAGCTACAATAAGTTGGTGGAAAGGTATCCTATCCATCTTCTATTTCTTTTAATTCAACTTCATTTTGTATATGAAGTCATCGGGCTAAAACCTAGAAAAAGTAATGTACTTCCATTTGTTTGTTTATGATTTGGGTTTCCTTCTATTATACCAAAGTATAGCTATTTTTTGCATTTAACTCTTCAATCATCATCAGCTATAATTGCATACAATAGTTCTTTTCAAACATTATTGTGATGGGTGATCCGAGTCTTGTTTAATTTGTGTTTGGTTAGGTATCCTCACATAGAGAAGGATCACTTAGTGAAGCTGTTGAAGCAACTGTTAAGTGGTGCAGCTTCATCATCATCATCATCATCACAGGGCATCATTGTAAATACTCCATTGAATGCTGCTGCTGTCCCTACTCTTTTGGGCACTGGCTCCTTTTCACTTTTGAATGGTATTATCTGACCAAATATGATCACAAAAAACTATAAATTTAAACCTTTTTTATTTTTTTTGTTTTTCAAGATTCTCCTATCTGGATATTTGATTGATAGTGAAAGAAACAATGAATGATTATTCAGGTGATGTGAAGAATAAGGAAGTGAAACGGGGCCCACCAGGGTTCATGAGGTGGCCTCATATGCAAGCGGATCAAGTGCGTGGGCTTGGGCTGAGGGAAATTGGTGGAGGCTTTGCAAGGCATCACCGGGCCCCATCCATCAGGGCAGCTTCTTATGCCATTGTCAAGCCATCCACCATGGTTCAAAAGATGGAGAATCTTAAGAAGCTTAGAGGCCATAGAAATGCTGTCTATTGTGGTAACTCAGCTTTTCAAAATCTTTATATATTTTGTAAAGTCAGTTATGAGTTTTATGTGTGATGTTTTATTTTTTTTCAGCAATATTTGATCGATTAGGGAGATATGTGATTACTGGTTCGGATGATCGGCTTGTAAAAATCTGGTCAATGGAAACTGCATATTGCTTAGCCAGTTGTCGTGGACACGAAGTGAGTAGTACTTAAAATTCCTTTTTTAACCCTTAATTTTAATAATTAGAAGTTGATTTATCATTTTTATGTTTCAAAATCAAATAGGGTGACATTACAGACCTTGCTGTGAGCTTCAACAATGCACTGGTTGCTTCTGCTTCAAATGACTGCATTATTCGAGTTGTAAGATCTCATTAAAAGTATATATATATTCATAATTTCATTTTGGTTTAGTTAACTTTTTTTTTTTTTTTTTTTTTTTTTTTTTTTTTTTGACAGTGGAGGCTAGCAGATGGGCTTCCGATTTCAGTCTTACGAGGTCACACAGGGGCAGTTACAGCAATTGCCTTTAGTCCTAGGCTGGGCTCCGTTTATCAGCTATTGTCGTAAGTTTATTCTCAAAAATTACATATTTACCCTTGTTTTGTTAGACTTAGATACGACAAAAAAAAAAAGGATTATCAAAATTCAAAAGGTGGAGTAAAATTACTTCTTTGCCCATATTTCATAACATTAATCAGATGTCAAAGAAACCCATAAAGATTCACATCCAAACAAACACCCCTTAGTTACTGACTGATTCCCCTATGATTTGAACAGAATGGATATTATCTGTAGCTTTATATGATGTTATTCTATTTTGATTTTGAATTTTGATTTTTTGTTTAGGTCGTCTGATGATGGATCATGTAGGATTTGGGATGCTAGGCATTCTCAATTCAGTCCAAGAATATACATTCCTAAGCCTCCTGAACCTCAACCTGGTTAGTAAATATTTATTTTTTATGATTAAATATTTTTGTTATAAATGAGTTACGTATGTATGTATACCTTTGTTTTGGTAGGGAAAAGCAATGGCCCATCAACATCAAATTTTGTTCCTCAAAGTCATCAGATATTTTGCTGTGCATTCAATGCTAGTGGAACTGTTTTTGTCACTGGAAGCTCAGACACTTTTGCAAGGGTATAATCGGGATTTTCAACTTCCTTTGTTGATTTAGATTCTGTTTGTTTGTTTATGTATGTTGTTTTCATTTTGTAGGTTTGGAATGCGTGTAAACCTAGCAATGATGATCCGGAGCAACCCAATCATGAGATGGATATTTTAGCTGGGCATGAAAATGATGTTAATTATGTACAATTTAGGTACAAATAAAATTTTCTAAACTTTTTTTTTTTTTTTTTTCATGGCTAAAAAAGTACAAATCCTTCTGTCTTTTGATGCAGTGGCTGTGCTGTGGCTTCTAGATTTTCTCTATCTGATGCTTCTAAAGAAGAAAACCTTCCGAAATTCAAGAATACATGGTACTCTTTTATTTTTTCTTTATAAAAATTGGGTTAAATACAAGAAAATAGCAATGTATGTGTATTGCTTTGTTTATTACAGAATTCTACTTACCTAAGTATAACAATATCATCCAAATAGAATGTAATATTCAGTGCTATATTTGGATAGAATATATCAAGTAGTATGTCCTAACAAGGAAAAAGTTTATTGATTTGTTTATTATAGCATTCTACTTGACCCAATTATTGCAATTTCATCCAAATAAATGGAAGTGATTTGCCATTTCTTCCATTTAGCTCTAAAAGATTTATCCCATTCCACACACTTTTGTTTGAGTATTCTTCAGGTTTACCCATGACAACATTGTGACTTGTTCCCGAGATGGAAGTGCAATTATTTGGGTTCCAAAATCACGTAGATCTCATGTGAGTGTGTGCTATTTTAAGCCTTCCAATTTTTTTTTTTTTTTTTATACCTTGTCATTTATGTGTTAAATTAAATGAAAGTACATTGGCATTTGTTGGAATTGTAGGGAAGAGTTGGAAGGTGGACACGAGCGTATCACCTGAAAGTTCCTCCACCACCAATGCCACCACAACCACCACGAGGAGGTCCCCGACAAAGGATTCTGCCGACACCACGTGGTGTTAATATGATTGTCTGGAGCCTTGACAACCGTTTTGTCCTTGCTGCCATCATGGGTAGGTTTAATGTATCTTAAAAGTTTCACCTTTGCTTTTTCCCAACAAACTGTTTTTTTTTTTTTTTCTTTAATATATAAAATATGCAAACAATGTTTTACCCTTTTCCATATTTTAACCAATTACCAGTAAAACATTGCATTTTATGATCCTAATGAAACTCTGGTTCATATTTTTGCATAAAAAACCGCTTTTTTTTGCATAGGTTGGGAAAAAATTAAATCTTGTTACATAAATGCACATTTAACCTTTAAAAAAGGGAAAATGCTAGAAATCCAGTTGAGTATTGTAAGCTTTCCATGGAAGCCATTTCATAATATTTAACTTTCTTGAACTATTCAGTATTAAGATAACTATTTGATCTCCTTTACAGAAAAGCCTGTAAAGAGGCATAAAATATAAGGTTTCTATCATTTACCCAAATATTAAATGGCTTTTATGAAAGTTCTACAGTTCTCAAATAATTTGGCTCTAATAAAAAACATTTTTTTTTTCATATTGGTTCTCTTACAAAATAGTAAAAACCATCTTTCTTAACATTTTGCTCAATTAGCTTCTATTCTAAGGTGGATCTATCTAGTATTTTTATTTCTTTGTATGCTGCATAATTCCTTGCTGAAGTTGTAAATTTTATGGAATAAAGAAGTCCCACTCCCACCCAAATGAGTTGTTCATTTCTAATGGATGCAGATTGCAGAATATGTGTCTGGAATGCTGTTGATGGTAGCTTAGTCCATTCTTTAACTGGTCACAGTGAATCTGTAAGTCCTTTGCACTTTGGAGTCAGGTTTATGAAAACATGGTAATATTATTGAAGGGTAGTATCGTAAAATAATAGAATAAATCAATAAATATAAACTGTAGTGCTTAAATGGGAACATAAATAAGGTGTAATGAGTTTTTTTTTTGCCTAAAAAGGTGTAACATTTGATACTGATAACATAAGTCCCTTAAAAAGAAACATACATACATATATATATATATATATATATATATATATATATATATATATATATATATATATATATATATTGTATAGAGAAACATATAAAAAGGGGCATAAAGTATGTTACTTTTCACGCAAGAAGTATTCCTAATTCAATAAGATAAACGTGTCTAATTGTTTTGTAACGATTGTGATATTAATTGTAGACTTATGTTTTGGATGTTCATCCTTTTAATCCACGAATAGCTATGAGTGCTGGATATGATGGAAAAACAATAGTGTGGGATGTGAGTACTTACTTACATCTTTAAAACTTTATTTATTTTTCATTTGATCTGTTTTACTAAATGATTTCATTTTGCTTAAAATTATTTATATATAGATTTGGGAAGGATTGCCTATTCGTATATTTGAAATCGGACGCTTCAAGCTAGTTGATGGAAAATTCTCTCCGTAAGTTGACAGCATAATCTGTGTCATGCATTCAGACATTTTTATAAAAGTGTACTTTGAAAAATCGACCCAATTATAATTTATAGCAATGTCATCCAAATCCAAAGCAATTTCCATTTGTTTTTTCAAAAAAAAAAATGAAAGTTGGGTGGATAAGATTTTCCAAAGTACAATGCCTTAATAAAAAGAAAGTTGAAAGTACATTGCTATTTCTTGCATTTAGCCCTAAAATAATGATCTATCTATATAAACGACTTAGCTGTTGTTTTCTTGTGAATTATTATTGTATATCACCAGGGATGGGACATCCATTATACTGTCTGATGAGGTTGGTCAGTTATATATATTAAGCACTGGCCAAGGAGAGGCACAAAATGATGCAAAGTATGATCAGGTATAAATAAATATTTTTTTTTTATATAAAATATAAATAAAAAGTCAGTTTTTATACTGACACTATATGAGGGTGGCAACCAGTTTTTTCTTGGAGATTACAGGCCACTTGTCCAAGACGCACATGGAAATGTTCTTGACCAAGTTAGTTTTCTTTTTTAGAAATACTTAATTCATTTCTTTAATAAAACCATGTAACTATCAAAAACCTTATAAAAACCACCCAACTTTCTAATTCTGTTATAAAAACCCTCCATCTCCATCTCCATCTCCATCTCCATCTTCATCTGCATCTGCATCTGCATGTTACATGTTTTTTTGGTCAAAATCATTAATTTTGGCAAGTAGAATGGAATTGGTAGAACTACTTTTGAACTCCACATGCTAAGTTAGGACAAGTATATGGTATGCTTTTGGAAAGTATTCAATGTAAACTTTTTTTTTGAAAATAATATTCAATGTATGGTTAATTCTAAAAAATTACATAGTTATTCAAGATAATAATGTAACCAACCGTGGGTTTTATAAATTTGTTGTTTTTGGATCTTAAATCTTTTATGCTTTTTGGTCCTAATATCCAGGAAACACAACTTGCTCCCTATCGAAGGAATATGCAAGATCTCCTTTGTGATTCAGGTTTGTTCAAAAGAGATTTGAATTGGTTATAATTTTATCTGCAACTTGTCAAATTGGTCAAATGATTTGAAAGTCAACCAAATTTTATTCAAGTTTGTACAACGGTGGCTTTATTTAAAAGTTACTAATAAGTTAGATGATTAATGCAAGAAATGAAATTTCTAAAATTTGAGAGTTACCCTTTTTCCATTTCTAACATTTAATAATTTCTAAAATTCTAATTTTGTTTTTAGGCATGATTCCATACCCGGAGCCTTACCAAAGCACATACCAACAAAGGCGGTTAGGAGCTCTAGGGTTTGAATGGAGGCCATCCTCTGTGAGGTTTGCTGTAGGAACCGACATCAGTCTTGACCAAGAGTACCAGGTCCCACCAATTGCTGACCTGGATATCTTAATGGACCCGCTTCCAGAATTTCTTGATGCCATGGATTGGGAACCAGAGATAGAAGTACAAAGTGATGAAAATGATTCCGAGTATAATGTGACCGAGGAGTATCGGTCAGGAGGAGAACAAGGAAGTTTGAGTTCAAATGCTTCGGGCAGCTTGGAATGCAGTGGTGGAGATACAGAGGATCAAAGCGACACTACTAGTATCCGTAGGTCTAAAAAGAAAAAGATCAAGGCAGAAGTAAGTCTCCATCTCACTTCCACATAGTATCATAGCATCCTTTTCCTGACATTTTTTTGCAATTTTTTCAGGTTGAGTTCATGACATCTTCAGGGAGACGTGTGAAAAGGAGGAATTTAGATGGTGAAGAGACTGCAATCAGAAACAATCGAAGCAGAAAGTCAAGATTCGGTCAAAAAGCTTCTAAAAAGAAGTCGTCTCAGTCCAAATCTTCAAGGCCAAGAAGGGTAGCTGCCCGAAATGCCCTAAGTTTTCTTTCCCGAATAAGCGGAAAAGCCTCCGAGGGAGAAGAAGAAGATGAAGAAGAGGAAGAAGAAGAAGAAGGCGGCAATTCATACGAAAGCTATTCAAGTCAGCAAGAAACCGAAGCCGGAAGTGAAGAAACTGAAATGTCGTTCGAAAATGACCAAAACGGACATTCAAAAGGTAAAGAAATCGCATCCGAAGACACGGGTATTCCCCAAGAAAGTCCGGAACCGCGTATTCCGACTGGAAAAAGACGATTGGTGTTCAAACTTCCGAGAAAGCGGTTGGTTTTAGAGAACAAGATAGATGATGTTGCGGGCCCGTCTTCGATAGATGAATTGAGTAAGGATTTTATAGGAAATGGCGAATTTGAAAGTAATGAAAACGGTTTATCGATGCAAAACATGAATCATTTAAGCCTTCTTGAAGGATATAAAGATGGAGATATTAAATGGGGAGGGGCAAAATCCCGTTCATCAAAACGTTCAAGAATCTCTGAACCAATTGCTAAATCATCGCCATGCCCCGAGGGCAATTTCGTCAATGAAGAACCGACATTCGAAAACAAGGAGGAGTTCACGGTTCCCACAAGTCCTTTCGATGTCCAAATTGAAAAGGGCAAAATGGTCAAGTCCGAGCAGGATAATGAGACCCATATCCTGATGCCGACAAAGTTTAGAATAAAGTCAAGTGTGCTTTTAAAAGACCAAGATTCTCCAACAAAACTAACAATTAGATCATCGGTACAAGAATCAAGAAACGGAGGAGAAGGTACAATGTTGTCTGACGACTCAACCTCGGATCTTCCGGAAACAAAGTTAACAAATTCAGAGGATATTCAAGAGACCCAAAAGCCCGATTCGCGGGATAAGATGTTTAAAGAAGTTTACAGACGGTCAAAGTCAACCAGGACAAGGGCAAATTCGTCAATTAACGGTGAAGCAAGTACATCTAACACAGACAATCAAAACGAAAGAATCGAGCCCCGAATCCATGGGACACGTAGGAATGTGAATTTGAGGGTTGTAGATGATGTGGATGTTTCTGAAGACACTTCAAGTAAAGAAAAGTATTCCACGGATGGAGGTGATGAGGGTAGGTTGAATTCAAGACATACCGTTGGATTAAGATCGACACGAACGAGAAGAAGCGTTGATTATAATCGGAAAAATAGGTCACCAGAGAAAAAGAAAACACATCAGTTAACAAGAAGCTCATGGTTGATGCTTTCGACTCATGAGGAGGGGTCCCGCTATATTCCTCAGCTTGGGGATGAAGTAGTATACTTCAGACAGGGTCATAAAGAATACATTGAGGGTAGCAATTCAAGAGAGATGGTTCCATGGAGATCACTGAAGGGAAACATAAGAGACGTGGAGTTTTGTAAAGTCAAAGATCTGGAATACTCAACACGTCCTGGATCCGGTGAAGGCTGCTGCAAAATGACCCTGCAGTTTGAGGACCAGTCTTCCAATGTTGCTGGAAAATCCTTCAAGCTGACTCTTCCGGAAGTTACCGGATTCCCCGACTTTCTAGTTGAAAGAAGCAGGTATGATGCTGCAATGGAGAGGGACTGGAGGTGTCGCGACAAATGCCAGGTGTGGTGGAAAAACGAAGGGGACGAAAACAGTGGGGAGTGGTGGAATGGGAGGATTGTGGGGGTGAAGGCTAAAGATGCTGAGTTTCCTGATAGTCCATGGGAGAGGTTTTCTGTTCAGTATAAAGGCGACACTGAAATCCTTCTGCATAGTCCTTGGGAGCTTTATGATGCTGCTGCTATGGTGTTGGAGGAGCCACGTATTGATGATCATGTTAGAAATAAGCTTATCCGTGCTTTGGCTAAACTCGAACAATCCGGAAACAAATCTTCTGAGGTGCGTGCTGGGGCATTTTCGTCTTTTGAATTCCTACTAACAATAATGTTAGACTGATTGGGTTTTTTCAACCTATTGCAGGATCATTATGGTGTTCAGAAATTGAGACAAGTATCTCAGTCATCAACATTTATCAACAGGTATGTTATGTATATATCTTTTCTAGTACACAAAAACAAGTCAAGTTGGTTAGGAAATGTTACAATTTGAAATTTGAATTTGTTGGTAGGTTTCCGGTGCCTTTGACACTTGATGTAATCCAATCGAGACTAGAGAACAATTACTACAGAAGATTTGCAGCAATGAAACATGATGTGGAGGTGTTGTTAGAGAACGCCGAGATTTACTTTGGGAGAAATAAAGATAACTCAATGAAGATGAGACGTTTATCAGACTGGTTTACAAGGACACTTTCGTCTTTGTAGCTTTCAATTTTTTTTTTTTTTTTTTTTTTTTTTTTTTTTTTTTTTTAAAAGCACAGTTTTGTAGGGGGAAAAAAGCCAGAGTGTTGCGAAATTGGTTGGTGGTTTTTACTTGTAGATAAATTATCATGACTTGTGAACCTCTAGGTTTTTTTTTTTTTCTAAAGGGCATTTGGCATTATGAAGATTGCTTTGGTTTCTTGGATTTTAGTAGTAGGAGATGATAATTGTATAGACCATAGACAGACAAACAAACAGACAGATTCTTAAAGCAATCTAACAGAAAGTCGAAACATTTCAGTCCATGTTACGGTTGTCATTGCTTTGCTTTGCTTTGCTTTGTGTGTTTAATTATTATTATTATTATTATACATATGACCATTTCATCCTTTGTATATTTTAGCAAACAGAAAAAGCGAAGAATATTTAGATTCTTATTAGTTATATAATTTTTGCTTTGATAAAATCAGATCTCACGGATTTAATTATCAGTAGAGCTTGTCTTCAAGTGATTTTTATTTTATATTATTATTATTATTATTATGGGGTGGAGGGGTTGAAGAGCATTTTTGATCTGTATTTAGATGGTTTTTTAATACGTCGAAAGAATAATCTTATTTGCAAAAATAGATCTTATTAGAGGCTTATATAATATTCTTGGTAATATGTCTATCATTATATTATGAAAAAGCTCCATGTATAGAAGTAAATTGAAAAAACACATCAACAATAGCTTGTTTGACTTTGAAAAGTTTATTTGATTCAATAAGGTGGTATTGTGGATGATGTTAGTTTGTGTTATGTTCACCATTGTTGCTTTTTGGTTGATAGGTATTTATAATGGGTGGTTATGGTTCTTGTATTGACAACTGCTACTGTTAGTGTACGATTTGGCAATTGTTATGATACAGCATAGCATGGTTATTCTTTGGTGGTTAGTGTATGTGTATTGCCAATTAGATTGAACATAGAAGATAAACAAACATATTCCAACTCCTAACAACCAAACCATTGAATAGTGAATATAAAAGATGAAACAATAATGCAAGGTAAGGTCCATTTTCATACTTACAAACCGTTGCCAATGCAGTGCAATGTTCATATTAATACTACTAAATAATACACCATTAATGGTGGTCATGCTTATGGTTACTTAGTATTATTGTCAAATGTCAAGCGACAATACACATTGGTTTGTTGATTATACAATCCGAATATGATGGTATGTATGTATGTTCCCATCACAAACAAAATGCAAACATTACACAAAATACAGTTAGATAGATGAACAAAATCCAACTTCCAACCTTCACCAATACAAAATATTAAGGGAGCTTCTAACCAGAAGAACACAACCCAACTTACTTATAACCTTCAATCTATCTTCTTTCTAGGCTCACCACTTATCAACTAACCTCCTTTAGGTTCTTCTTAGACCTTAACCGACTAGACTAGACTGGGAACATTACCAACTATAAATGTTGCTATTATTTTTGAGGAAATACAGTTACATTTTTACTATTACTATTATTATACATAAAAAGTATACAGCATATTGCAATGTTTAAGTTTTAATGCGCATCATATGATTTAGCTGAAAAAACCCCAAAAATAAACGTTGTTTAGTGATTTTTGTCTATAGTGCACTCACATTTCATTTTCCTCACACAATCTGGTTAAAGTGATTCAAACTCTACTAAAGCAAGTTATGATTAAAACAAACTAACTTTAACTTTTCGACACCATTTCATAGATGAAGTGATTCAAACTCACATTCCTCCTAATCATACATTAGTCATCATTAGGATTAGGATCACACTTAAAAATGTCACAAATTTTCATCCACATTTTCCAATCAATCATAAGTTTAGTTTGGTTCCAAAAAAACCTTTAAAATTCATACTGATTTCTTGTCTCTCAATCCCTCCACCTATGGCCACAGTTGGGATTGCAGCACACGAAAAACAATGTCATACCTTCTTCCCCTCTTGCAGTTGCCTGACATATAAATAATAAATAAAAAAACACTATTAGCTATTTGTAAATAATTTTTCTCTATCAAGATTTAAGTTATGCTCACATTAAGTCTTTCTATTGAATCAAAAAGAAACAACACCTTAGTAAGAAAGGAAGCATAGCATAGAGCATATACTGTGTGAGTTTAAAAAAAAAAAAGAAAAAAAGTGTTTGTTAATGTTAATACCTGGAAGAAAACAGCCTCTCCATGACCACATTGAGCACATCTAACTGCTTTAGTGCGGGGAAGAGTTGGATCAGCAGCAACATCCTGCAAGACTTGAGTTCTCTCCCCAACTGTATGGTGTACCTCATTTCTGTACACACAGTTGTTATCTGCAACCTCCTGTTTTTAATTTTTAATTAGTGATCTGAATGAACTTTCAAGAGATTAGAAAGGGGCATCCTTGCCACTTTTGTGTTTATCTTGTACTAGTCACACAGTTTAATGTCTTGGGGTTTCATAACTCGCTATAAGTTTTGATTATGCAAAGGAAACAGTTTCAGCTCGAAAATTCAACGTCTTTCTGAAACGCCTTTCAAGACTGATACACATTTTTAGGGTTTCTAACAAAAAGCTTTTTTCGACTTGTTTAAGTTACAAAAGATACAACGTTTACGACATACGCGAAAAATATTAGGGTTTGCAAAAGGTAGTTGCATGTCACCTGATGATCGCAGTTGCGGCAAGCATAGAGGAGGATCTTTTGGTCTTTATCTTCTCTAGGGTAGAGAATGTTGTTGCTGCGAGTTCAAATTGTTAAAAAAACAAACTCAGACATTTACACAAACAGTTGGTGCTCATGTGTGGGAACGAATATTGCGACTTGACTTTAGGATCAATGACAAAATGATCATAGAAGAACTATAGTTACCATTCTCGGCAAAACTTCATGGTACTCATCTTGGCTAGATTTGTGGTAAAAAGAGGTGATCTTCGAAATTTATCTCCTCTCGCTCTGAAGCAGCACCTGGTTGAAGTTGGGGTGAGTGAATGATTTCAAAATGGGAACCGGAGAATGAGACGATGTAATTTGGGGAACCGGTGAATTTCGAAATACAATTTTATTTTATTTTATTTTTTTCTAAAAGAATAATGTAACTGTTGATGTGTTTTGGGTTTTAACCCATATTTTAGCAACTCTAAATAAGATAAACAAATTCAGCCGAATTTAATACCAAACAAAAACACTAAAAACTAGTCTAAACAACCTCATAAAATTTCAATAGATTCAACATATTAAGCAACACATAATAGATAAAACTTTAACATAAAAGATTAAACAAATTTCAACAGAAAACCAACTTCATCAGATTAAACAAGTTTCAATAAAGTAAACAAAATCCAAATTTCAAATTCATCATTCATGGCTTGTATAAAATCATAATGAGCAAACATAACAATACAATACAAATCAAATTTCAGCATAAGTTGTAAGTTGCAAATAGATTTCAGCTTCATAGGTTGTAAGTTGCAAACAAAAATCACTCAAATCAGATTTCTGATTCAGGGGTTCAAGAGAGAGGTCGAGAGCCTGAGAAGGCGAGGACTTACTAATGCGTCCGGATTCGAGAGCCTGGCCGATCTTCCTTATGAAATTGAGAGAAGATAGGTTAGGTTAGCGATTCTTTGTGCCGTCTTCACGGATCGACTGGCGGTAGGTTAGCGATTTAAGTGCATGCGGCGTGCTTGAAAGGTTGAGAGAGTGAAAAAAAAGAGGAGTGTTGTTCCTCCAAAATACCACATACCAAACGTACAGTAAACATATATTGGGCCCCGCCCGGTTTCGGACCCCGTCCGACATTGAGTTGAGCTCGGTAAAATGGGCCCCACCCAATCATATAATAACATATATCAAAATAACACTTACACATGCAATAATCACAGAGATACATAGCATATAGATATCCATCAGGTCCCACCCGCCATCGGGCCTAAGCCCGGAATACATAATAACACAAGCACATGCAAGAGTCACAAAGACAACTAGCATACTAACAACATAATATAAACATGGGCCGACCTTGGTGCCTTAGACCCGCTAAACCCGATAAGGAAACTTACCTTGAATACAAAAAGGTGGTTGAATGGATCTCGACTTCGAATATCGACTCAACTCAACCCCTAAACATAAAAGATTTCCTTAAGTTCAACACAAAAAGCCTAGAAGCCCGCCCCTTATAGGTCAAACTTGGTCAACGACCAAAGTCAAAGTCAAAGTCAACAATCCGAGTTGACTCAACCCGCCGAGTTCATCCATGAACTTGCCGAGTTTATCTATCAGTCTGCAGAGTCGGGGGAAATCGGTCCAACTCGCCGAGTTCCTCCATCAACTCATCGAGTTCACCAAAAATTCAACATCTTAATACATTAAGCCGTCCTTAATGAAACTAAGAGCTTCATGACTTAGATCTTAACTGAAATAGCCTCAAGAAGGGTAAAGTTTCCATCTTTACCCCTAAGAACCACCAAAATGGGTTTAAAACCCAAACCTAGGCTTAAAAAGGGTAAGGACTTAATCATTAAGCACTAAATCACCAAAGGCTTAACCCCAAACTATAAATCTGGCCCTAAGAGCTTAAATACCACATAAAGTTTCCAACTTTACCTTCAAGTATACAAAGAAGAAGCTCAAATGCTCAAAAGAAGCTATAAGATGGACTCAATGAATGCATGGAGCCCTTAAGACCATAAAGTTGGCACCTTTATGCCAAAATAGCTCAAGAGGACCATAGATATGGAAGAATAGCACTTGGGACGTCCTTCAACCCCATCAACCACCTAAACAAGGCTAAAAGCATCAAAACTAACCCAAAAAGAGATCTAATCAAATATTGAGCAAGGTTAGAACTTTATACCCGAAATATGCTGGAAATGATGCAAAGAATCAAGATCTTGAAGGTTCTTACTTGAATTACCACCTTGCACCAAGCTTCTCTTTCTTACAAGGGCTTCAAACACACCAAAACACACTCACAAAGAGCTCACAACACTCAAAAAAGGCTTTATGTAGCACCTGGTTCCTGGTACATAAATCTTATTTGAGTATTTTCCATTTTTTTTTGCCTTGGACTCGACGAGTCATAGGTCCGAATCGTCGAGTAGAGACGGGACCCCGGGACGCGTTTAAGTTGGTGACTCGACGAGTCCATATTCCGGACTCGACGAGTCGCCGCTGTTGGATGAAACCCTAAGTTTCAGGGGTTTGCACCCTATTTAAACAACATATCCACCCCAAGCCAGCCCCATTCCCCCCCCCCCCCCCGAGCTTCCAACCCTCGTTCTAAGTTGTTCATTGAGAGTTTGAAGCAATTGTTGTGTGTTCTTGAAGGTTTTGAGGCAAAAGGGAAGTAGATCAAGAGGAAGGGAAGGAATCCAAGCATCTTTGTGCTCTCTCAGCAGTTCCTTTGAGGTATAACCCGTTTCCCCCCTGTTTCTATGCTTATTACTTCATTTAAGTCATTCTTGAGCCAATCCCCAAGCTTGTAAGTGCAATATAAGTCGTAATAGGTTGATTGGCCTTTAGATCTAGGCAAGATTGAGCTCCAGGAGCTCAGATCTGTTACCTTTATGGACCCATGTTGCTTGTTCACCCTAGATCTACCCTTTTGAGGCATTTTGAGCCCTAAATCCCTCATTGGTGAGTATCTACACGTAAAGTTACGTGTCATTCATGCTCTAGGAACCCAAATCTGTAAATGGCATGGACTGGAATCGAGCAAAATCGCGTATATAGTGATTGCATGGCGACGACTCGGCGAGTCGTTCATCAGACTCGGCGAGTCTGCTCGCGAGTCTTCGAGTTGTCCCCTTTTCGTAGAGTCGAGTGTGAGCAGTGAGTCACGGGGTGTGACTCAGTGAGTTGGAAGCTGAACTCATCCATGGAGGAACTCGGTGAGTCAATGCCCTGACTCGGCGAGTTCAAGGCAATCTCCTTAGATCAAGAACAGACTCGGCGAGTTGTTCATACAACTCGACGAGTCGCAGCATAAGTGTTCATCGGATGAAGATGAACTCGACGAGTTGTTCATACAACTCGGCGAGTAGGATGAAGGACTTGAATATTAGTTTAGAAGGAGAACTCGTCGAGTCATCGCCTAACTCGACGAGTAGAAACGGGATTCGGGACAATCGTCTGGGTAGGGACTCGGCGAGTTGGAGAGCCAACTCGGCGAGTCGGGTCAACTGAAAGTTGAATCTGACTTTGACTTAGGGCATGATCAGGGGTAAAATGGTCATTTTACCCAAAGGACAATTAGCAGTGTTTGATTGATTATGTTGTGGGATTTGCAGCCGGAGGATTTCCGGAGCAGCAGCAGTAGCAGTAGACAGTCAGTTCCCGATCAGATCAGCAGCTACTTTGAGGTGAGTTTGTAACGACCCAATTTTCACGACCAAAAATTTTGTTTTAAAAACATTACTTTAGCAAATATTAATAACTAAAAACATTGTCTGATCAAATCATAACACAAAGTGAACCATGTCTAAAAGCCAATTCATACATTCAATCAAAATATCAGAGTACAAATCCCAGTGAAGCTCGTAAATGCGGAAACCGGAGAGTGTGTGTGTGACATGCTGCTACCGCGCCGGCTCCTTTCCCCTAGCTGAGGAGGTACCTGAAACCAAAACTGAAAACTGTAAGCACAAAGCTTAGTGAGTTCCCCCATCGTACCACATACCATACAAACACGTAACATACATACTACCAGGCTATTCTTGGGTGCCTGACTACCCGGTACGACCGTTCTGGGGTGCCGTCCTACCCGTGTCAAGCCATTCTGGGGTGCTGACTACCCATGTCAAGCCATTCTGGGGTGCTGACTACCCATGTCCAGCCATTCTGGGGTGCTGACTACCCGTCGGTCCTAACAACCGACCACAGGGACTAGTCCCCTCATACTACCTCTATCGCATATAACATAACAAGCCAGCATGCAAACATATCATCATATACTGTCAGATGTATCTGGGGTGTCTGACTACCCTTCGGTCCTAACAACCGAACTCGACTACTATCACATACAACATATCATGCTAGCATATAACATATCAGGTAGTAGTAAACCTAGATGATATCACAAAGACAATCATCTATCATACGTCTCCTACTGGTGGGTCGGCGTTGTGGCCTTAGACCCACCGCTACTGGAAGGTAACTCACCTCGAAGTAGCTGCTGATCTGATCGGGAACTGACTGCCTACTACTGCTGCTGCTGCTCCGGAAATCCTCCGGCTGTAATTCCCACAACATACTCAATCAAACACTGCTCACTGACCTTTGGGTAAAATGACCATTTTACCCCTGACCATGCCCTAAGTCAAAGTCAGCGTCAACTTTCAGTTGACCCGACTCGCCGAGTTGGCTTTCCAACTCGCCGAGTCCCTATCCAAACGACTGCCCTGAATCCCGATCCTACCCGTCGAGTTAGGCGACGACTCGACGGGTTCACCTTCTTAACCAATATTCAAGTCCTTTATCCTACTCGCCGAGTTGTATGAACAACTCGTCGAGTTCATCTTCATCCGAAGAACACTTATGCTAAGACTCGCCGAGTTGTATGAACAACTCGTCGAGTCCATCTTCATCCGAAGAACACTTATGCCGCGACTCGCCGAGCTGTATGAACAACTCGCCGAGTCTGTTTTTGATCTAAGGAGATTGCCTTGAACTCGCCGAGTCAGGGCATTGACTCGCCGAGTACCTCCATAGATGAGTTTAGCTTCCGACTCACTGAGTCACACCCCGTGACTCACTGCTCACTCGACACTACGAAAAGGGGACAAACTCGGAGACTCGCGAACAGACTCGCCGAGTCATATGAACGACTCACCGAGTCGTTGCCATGCACCCACTAAATACACAGATTTGCTCGATTCCAGTCCATTCCATTCACAGATCTGGACTTCTAGAACACGAATCACACGTAAAGTTTCCAACTTTACGTGTGGATATTCACCAATATGGATTTTAGGGCTCAAAATGTCTCAAAAGGGTAGATCTAGGGTGAACAAGAAACATGGGGCCATAAAGCTAACAGATCTGAGCTCCTGGAGCTCAATCTTGCCTAGATCTAAGGGCCAATCAGCTTATTACGAAATAATTTGCACATACAAACTTGGGGTTTGGCTCAAGAATGATTCACATGAAGTAATAAGCATAGAAACAGGGGAAAAACGGATTATACCTCAAAGGAACTGCTGAAAGAGTGCAAAGATGCCTGGATTCCTTTCCTTCCTCTTGCTCTACTTCCCCTTCTTCCTCAAAACCTTCAAGAACACACACAATAGCCTCAAACTCTCAAGGAACAAGCTTAGAACGTGGGTTGGGAGCTCTGGGGAGAGAATGGGGGCTGGCCTGGGCGGATAAGTCCTTTAAATAGGGTGCAAACCCCTGAAACTTAGGGTTTCATCCAACAGCTGTGACTCGCCGAGTCCAGGATATGGACTCGCCGAGTCACCAACTTAAACGTGTCCCGGGTCCCGCATCCACTCGGCGAGTCGGACCTATGACTCGCCGAGTCCAAGGCTAAAAGAAAGGAAATACTCAAATAACATTTACGTACCAGGAACCGGGTGCTACAGAGTTACCTTCCAGTAGCGGTGGGTCTACGGCCACAATGCCGGCCCACCAGTAGGAGTCGTATGTTAGATGATTGTCTTTGTGATATTATCTAGGTTTGCTACTACCTGATATGTTATATGATAGCATGATATGTTATATGAGATAGAAGTAGAGATCGGTTGATAGGACCGAAGGGTAGTTCAGACACCCCAGAAATGTCCGACAGTACGTGATGATATGTTTACATGCTGGCTTGTTATGTTATATGCGATAGAGGTAGTAGGAGGGGACTAGTCCCCAAGGATCGGTTGTTAGGACCGATGGGTAGTCAGCACCCCAGAATGGCTTGACACGGGTAGGACGGCACCCCAGAATGGCCGCACGGGTAGTCGACACCCCAGAATGGCCGTACCGGGTAGTCAGGCACCCCGGATAGCCTGGCAGTATGTTATGTTATGAGATTATATGGTATGTGGTACAGTGGGGGAACTCACTAAGCTTCGTGCTTACGGTTTTCAGTTTTGGCTTCAGGTACCTCCTCAGCTAGGGGAAAGGAGCCGGCACGGTAGTAGCATGTCACACACACACTCTCTTGTTTCCGCAGTTACGAGTTTATTCTGGGATTGATACTCTGATATTTTGATTAACCGAATGTTGTGGTTTTTAATTTGGTTTTCGATGTGAAGTAGTTCAACTAAACAATGTTTTAATTGTTAATGTTTTCTATGTAATGTTTTATAAACAAAATTTTTGGACGTGAAATTTTGGGTCGTTACACTTTAGGGTTTTGAGATTAGGGTTAGGGACTATGGAGGCTAGAAATGAGGCCAACACCTGGGACTTAAGGTGTTTAAATAGGGTGCGAAACCCTAATATTATGGTTTCCCCCTGAGCGGCCAACTTGCCAAGTTGAGGCACCTCAACTCGTTGAGTTGCCTCATAAAACCCCGCGGTCAAGACAATTTCTACTCGACAAGTTGAGGCTTCCAACTCGCCGAGTTCTCCAAGGAGAATATAACAATTGCAAAGATAAATTCATACCGAGAACTAGGCGTAACAAAACCACATCTTGTATCAATGATGCATGAATTTCAAATATTAGTGTTGCTGATTTCAATAGAGTACATACTAGATGTAGAGCTAGACACCTTGCCTTTAGCTTCTCTCACTTCTTGTAGGTACTCGTGGCAACTTCTCATATAATGTCCCTTTTGGCCACAATGAAAGCACACAACTTCTTTCAGATCACTGACAGGAGGAGCATCAAAGTTGACTTGTCCCTTTGACTCACCACTAGACTCTTCAATGTGGGATTTCCCTTTCCACATGTGTTGAGAATAAGCCTTCCTTTTCTTCCCTTTTCCTTGTTGAATAGTCATGACTGGGGCACTTGCATAACTGTTTGAATGAGACTTTTTCATTCCAACTTCAACAATTTGCAATAGACTATGGAGCTGAATTAATGTGGTTTCAGTATTGTTCAAATGATAAGTTAAGATAAAATGATCATAACTACTTGGCAAGGAGTTGAGAACCATATCAATGGCATGATCCTTGTCGAAATTCACATTAAGCTTCTCTACTCTCTCCATGTGTCTCTGCATCTTTTACACATAAACACACATAGACTCTCCTTCTTTTAATTGACATGCCATTAGGGTCTTGACGACTTCATAACACTCTTCCTTTGCTTTCTTGTGGAACATTTGAGCAAGATCCAAGTTCATTGAATAGGGCTAATAGTCCTTATAGGACTTCTGTAGATCAAGTGCCATGGTTGCAATCATAATGCAAGCAACCTTCGTGACATCGTCAATGTGTTGTTTATGTTCAACTATTTCCTCAGGAGTATCAGTTGCTTCATCAATTTTAGGAATAAGATTTGTGAGAACATAGTCTTTGTTCTCATAGCAAAGTTTCATCTTAAATTACACATCCAATCTATGTAGTTTGGACCAGTAAGCTTGTCTTTTGACAAAATTGACAACATAGTGAAATTATGAGTGGGTGGAGGAGGAGGAGGAAGATCACCATTCCTAGGAATCTAAAATAAGAGATAAAGATTTTAGTTAGTTGATTCAATCCTTAATATTTTAACCCAATTTAATATCTAAGGCTAAGATCCAAAAATACAATTTGAAATAATAAGAAGGATGTCGTAATCAAATTGCGAATTTATTTTAGGTAGGTAAAGCACTTCACCAATTCCACTCTATATGAAATTCCTAGATCTTTTGAGATTCATTGAACTATTCAATGACATGTTTAATCTCAGATTATGCTCTTAGATTTGTGACTGGGATGTTGAGAATCACAAATAATGTGAATAATAATGCGAACCTACTTGACACCCTCAATGTCGTTTATGATCTCACGTTGACGTGTCGGTTAACCACAAAAGCTCCATCAACAACCATAAACTTTGAGTTTGTTCCATAATTTCGTCTTTGTAGTCTCAAATTAGTGTGTTGGTTAACCACACATACTCCACTAATGACATAAAAAAAGAAACAATATGCATTTTCATGGATTAGAAAACAATTTCACAATTTCCCAAAGTAACTAGAGTAGGATTGTGTAGAATGCTCTAGTACTTATACATTATACTTTTAATGTGATTATTGTCATATCAAAACCTTTTGGCTAACGACCATACATCACAAAAAGAAGCGATGGGTGAAAGGCAAACCCATTCAACGATCAATTTATATGTCATTTCCTTATATCTCTCTTATAGTGCGGCTTCGTGAATGAGGCATATTCTTGATTTGATTGACTTTATGTGTGTGTGTGTGCGGGTATATTTTAAAACCTTTAAAAAAATAGAAAGTTTAAATTTAATTATCTTAATTAACCTTTAATTAATTAATCTTTTAAACCAATTGAGATTTAATATTTATCTTTTAGTTAAACAATTAATTAATTGTATTAAATCTTTTAAGGGTTAATCCATTATCTTTCCTATCTTATAATTAAATAATATTAGTTTCGTTTTATTACTTCCTTCATTTTTGAATTGGGGTTTCATGATTATAGCTAGTCTTAATGTTCAGATTTTAATCAGATAAAACAACAATTAATGACTAATATATATCCTAGAGTTCGGAAAAGGCAAGTAAATCATGAAACCCTACTACATCTTACCGCGTGTCACACCCTATGATTGACAGGTTTCTTCAGGTATCGATTTCCAATTTCATAATATGCACTCATAACATAAAATCCTAGGTTCTGACACCACTGATGAGTTTTCTAGGTTACAAAAAAAAGATTTTCACAAAGGATTTTAATCATAAACACTTATGAGTACACGCAACCTAGAACACTATGACATTTTAGCTATTTATAGCAACATACTTTATGAAACAACGTCTAACCTATTAAAATCAAAATTTACTAGGGTTAGAATCATACGTTTAACAAAAAAATGATGCAAGAAACTCTCTTGTAGATCTCCTTGGAAAGACTAGCTCTACTAATGTGGTAGCCTCTAATGTGACACACCCAAAACTCTAGGATCGATATTTATGAGAAAGGGAAAGGAAGAAATCCGATTCTTGGTTTTGTAGGGGTAAATGATCAGTTTTTCAAAGGGTTATGACCCTTTATATAGTTGCTAGATAACTCTGAAACCCTAAATTCGAATATTAAAATAATAGTATTTTAATCTGATTCAAATAAAGTTTCCTTATTTGATTCAGGAGGCTTCTAGAACTCTTTTGGACACTCCTTGAAACCGTCCATAGCAAAGAAGAATCTAGAATTTCCTTCCTTGCACAACTATTGAACAATTGAAAATTTTAACCCTTACACCCTTTAATTAATCTAATTAACACAAAATTAATTCCAATTAATTCTTTATTTATCAGAAACTATTTCTAACTAATATATTAATCATATAATATATTAATAAACCATTTATCTCTCTCTCTCTCTCTCTCTCTCTTTCATAATATAAATCCAAACCATTTTCTGGTTTTAAGGGAAACTCAAAAAAGACTTTACTTTGATTCACTAAGATGATGCCAATTTAATTAAGACTTTAGACAAATCCATCATAAATAACATTTGGAGTCGATTGAAGTGTAGAGTCTTCATAAGCTAGCGACGAAGATGTGTTTTTCATGGATATTGTAGACGAAGAGGTGATTGATTGGATGATGCCAACCGGCTAAAATGAGGAAATTGATGAACAAGTAGAGCTGCAGAAGTTAATGGATGACGAAATACAGGAGTTGAGTGAACAATACAAAAAGTCAGAAATCAACACAACAAGCCAAAAGTGCACTACTGCCCGCATTATTGTACATGTCATTTTGGAATGTCAAGTTTTCAAATTTACTAAGCCTAAATTTGAAACTCTAGAACTGAGGGAAGACCAAGATTCAAAAGATGAATATGAGAAGTTTGTCAACAACGAAATGGAAATTGAAAAGGCAGTTGAAGATGCGAAAGAGGACATGAATATGAAGGATAAAGAGAGTACGGGTGCAGTTGGAACTAGTTAAGGAGTAAAAGGAAAATATGAAGAGGTAAAAGTTCAAAGAAAAGGAAAACATGAAAAAAGAGTTTCAACTTAAAAGAAATGATTGAATTGAAGCTGAACAAGGAAGTATCCCTCTCAACCCACCACGTAGACCGGAAGGAGTCCAACTAACGAATCCTCAAAAAGAAGCGTTTCTGGGAGGCATTCCGTGGTTTGGTTTATCACTTTACTTTTATGTTTTCTCTTTATTTTTAATTTTTTGTATTTCTATTGGTATTTATCTCATTTATATTTTTTTGGTTAATTTTTCAGCCTGATCATTTGTGCAGTAAAAATACTCACCACAACGTGGTAATCCCATTACTGAACCCTAAAAACACATTCACTTTTTACCATTCCTCCAAAAAAAACACCACGGAGCTGTGCATCTCCGAATCCTAAAGATCTTGCTTTCAAGTTTCCATTTTTCTTGTGTTAATGTTTAATCAACTTCGAAGGTACAATGACATGTAGAGGAGCTCGTAACCAGCAACATAGGAGAAACAAGATGACCCAAATGCGCCTCCATTGCACCCATTTTACCGATTCTGAATAAATATATCTGAACAATTGACACAATACAATAACCTTTTTGGATGGCTACAAAGGAAATAAATTTTGGTTTCACCAACAAATGAATGGGCACAGTTGACTGGAATGGGAATCATAGATCGAGTAAGACCTTATCCTTAGAAGATTTTTGTTGGAGACGGGTTTACATTTTCATGCAAAGGGTGGTGGAACCTATTTCACATCTGTGAACTGTTGTACAAGGAGTTGTGTATTGAGTTCTTTTCGACAATTATCTTTGATGAGAATTACGAAGATGTCATAAACCGGAGAGCGTTTTCATTCCGGCTTAGGGGCAAATCCATCAGTGTAGCATCGAGGAGCTTGGAGTCCGAATTGATATTTATAGTAATGATATTGAATTAAATACTCTCGTATACAATTTAACTAAAACTTATGATTTAAAGTTTTTGGGACCAAATTCCGCACTCATAATTTCAAAATAATGTAAAGGTTTAAAAATGAATTTTAAAGGATAACCTAATTTATACTAGAAAGTATGATAGGTATTTCATGTCACCCTTCATGAAAGGATGAGGCTATTTGGATTCGAGGAGTTGGGAGGGTCTTAAGCATTTAACCCAACACATAAACAGTGGGGGATAATAACCTTAAGGATAGTTATATAATCAAGTCTTTGTTTTTAGTTTTTCGAAATTCATTTTTTCTGCTTTCTATACCTATGTTTCAAAAAAAATTATTCTTCAACAACATAAACATACCCATTTCTTTCTCAAAATGGATACACACTAAAGGTGTTCATTATCCTACTTGTGAATAGATTTTTTCTGTATAAAATCAATGTGTCTGACTCAGCGCCATATATGACCTATAAAAGAATTTTAAATAAGTTTTAAGCAAGTATTTGATTACTTACTAGTCTGTTCTATTTTTAGAACCTCCTGTAATCTTTATTTGATTATTGAAATTATATTGAAAAAGAATCATGTGTGTTTAGTTTACAAAGATAACGTTCCATTCATTTTCAATCAATTCACTAAAATACAGTTATGTGCTTCATTCAATCTCGGACCAACAGGTTCATAATATTGGTTTTGATAAGGTTTATTTTGAGAATATTGGATTCACATTAGGTAAAAACAGAAGAAATTTGTTGCACTTTCTTTTTCACTAAAAGAAAATAATCTAAAAATAGTGACCAAATACTCATCGCAAAATTCCATTCTAAAAATGAAGTATCAATGATGGAAATGCATATTGTAACATTATTTGAGGTTACGATTTAATCACCATATTAGCTGTGAAATAAAGTAAAAAACGAGATGCTTTCTATTAGAAGAAAACAAATGACAATACATGGAGGGATCTAAAATTCTTCCAACACAAAATATGGATTTTACAAAGGTCGAAACTCAATACCTTGCACAATGATCTCTGGCATATTGAAATCACAATGTCTGAGGCCTCTCCAGTTCATATCTATGTTAATCAGTGGGTCACAATCAAGGCATTAAGAAGCGAATTTGGTTGCAACATAATCTTCCCCGTCACGTGTGAGGTCGGACACACACGGAAGACAAGGTAGGCACGTAGATATCCTGAAAAGAATAATATATCTACTGTTTAAACAAAATAAAACTATAAATAGATTATTGTTTTTTTTTGAACAAAATCTTCTAGCTAGCGGACTAATCATCCGGAAAAAATCATACCGTGGAAGAAAATTTGGGATCCACTTTTCATTATCACCAGCATCAACAAATGTAATAAATTCCCCTAACTTCACCTCCCACCAACCATCACTCCTCCTTCTTGGATATGCTATCATGTTGGTTTTGTTCATTGTGCTATGAGATTCTTTATAACTATCCAGTTCTCCTATTACATGGCTCTGAGGTGTACTCAAATACACAATATTTTGCTGATTATACCATCGTTTGTTTTCATTGCGTGGTTTTCTGGACATGCGTTGTGTAATTCCCACAATAATTGGATTCTCCACATGTCCTTGTATCTTATAAACGAGGTAACACGAATAACTAGTATTTGTTGACAAAAAAGAATCTATGATCTTTAATGATATGCGGGGTGTATATGAAGGTGAAGATTTTAATACCAATACATATCTGAATCTGTATTGGACAACAACGATTAGTGTATGATTAGTGTATGCCGTATAAGATATTGGGATTTTCTAATATGTGCCTAATGGCACATATAAAAAGCATTAATTGATGATATATATTATCATAATTAATTATAAAATACATTAATTATAAGAAATATTAATGCATTAATAATTTCCATAATAAATGTATTTCGAATTTAATTATGGTAATATTTTTCATAATTAATATTTTTTATGTGTGCTCTTAGAGCACATATTAGAAAATCCCTAAGATATTACAATCTACTTATCACTAATATTTAAACAATGTGATCCACCTATTTGTTCGGTTCATTATAATTTGTTAACTATAACGCTATTTAATTAGTATATACTTAAATGAACCAATTTTATATATCCTCTTTAATAAATGAAAATCTTTTTGCTACATGTCATACTTACATTGATTTTTGCCACATGTCATTTTGTGGTTAATTTCAATTAAATTTTCTCCACATGACATTTTATGTTTTTTTTTTCATTTTATTAAATCCACATAATATTAAATGTAATCCTCTCTAATAAATGAAAATCTTTTTGCTACATGTCATACTTACATTGATTTTTGCCACATGTCATTTTGTGGTTAATTTCAATTAAATTTTCTCCACATGACATTTTATGTTTTTTTTTTCATTTTATTAAATCCACATAATATTAAATGTAATAATTTTAATAATTGACTTTCCTTCTAATTCCAACCTTTCTAAATTAAAGCTTCATTAGTTTCCTTTGTTTATTTATCTATTTTTTTTAATTCACAAGAAAAAAACACTTTAATTTTAATAATTTAATATTTTTCTAACTTTTTATTATAAATTTAAATTTTTTCAAATGTTTAGAAATTTTGTATTTAATTTTTTAAATGAAGCCATGTAATACATGGGTCTTACACCTATTATACTCTTTTAAATAATGCAATCCAGTGAGGAAAAATCATTTAGTTTAGTTCAAATGAGAGAGAGAGAGAGAGAACCGTGATTTAAATAGATATTTAAGTTTGAGCTCGTCTGATGAGGAAGATTGAATCAACTCTGGTGATAACATACAACATTTCTTTCCATTTGAATCGTTTATCCAAAACCACTGCAAATAAATATTTTTAAGCATTTTATTAGTCATTACAACAATGTATTTGATAGTTTGATAATTACATATCTTATGTTTTCACTTGTTTTGGCATCACATCACCTTAACGTTTATATATATGAAATGTAAGTAAGCTAAAAGGTGAAGGATCAGAGGTAAATTTTGTGAAGGTTACCAAGTTAAAATTAGAGACTCACCACATCAATATCTTTAGAACCTGTCACTTTAATGTAAACACCCTTGGAAAGAACGGAGTATGCATGCCATTTGGTTTTGATAGGAACATGATTTTGAGGGTTTTCCCCAATCTTTCTACGTGCACCATCTAGGAGTTGTTGGTAGTCGGTTGGTAATAAATTTTCCCATGTTGGAGGATTCATAACATCTTGTTTGCTGATTTTTTTACCATCAAACTGTAAAGAACATATATAGTAAAGTGTAAAAGTAATATCCATAGCCAAAATGTATTTAAAAATATCACAATGAATGGGTAGAATAAAATTTATGTTCTAACGTACCTTCTTTTCTGGCAAAAACAGGATACCTTCAACAACCACTTCATCTTTTCGTGAATAAGAATCCACGTAAATTTGTTCTAGAAAAATTTTGATTTCAACATCTCTTCTTTTACAATTGGTTCGAAAGAGTTCGATCATCACCCATCCATTTTCCATATAATCTCGAATATATGAAATGTAAGATTTTTTTTGGTTGTTCAGTTTGTACCTTAGACCCGCAAGTTTCGGTGATTCAAATAAATGGGATACTTGTTTGCATACGAGGTAAGCTGCATATATGACATCGGATGATAAAAAATTTGTCTTGACCTCCACTTGCATATCAACCTTGGAGACATTCAAAATCTTTGCTACCTTCCCGAATCTACATGTAGACCATATACATACAACTACATTAGTTCCTTCATGAATATATAAATAAGTCATTCGATCGTTTCATGGTGAACTCATTAAATAATGTACGGAATTTGTACATATGTGACTAGATAAAGTTTTATACAAAAATGAGAAATAACTGAGATTCAAGGTAAGAGATGGCTTTAAATTTGCTTGGATCTGGATTCATGAACTTCATTGCAGATATCATTTCTTGATTCTTTCCATTACCATCTATAGAAAACCACTGCAAAAGAAAAGAAATCATTAATATATCCATGTCGGAGTAAATCAAGCTTTGTGGTAGTAGATCTTATAAAACCATGTCGGAGTAAATCAAGCTAGGATTTAGATAACCACAAACCCATAAAACTAAATTGGAAAAGATACATTGATGTTGATAGGAAGAAATGTGTCCATTGTTGGGCGTGACATGCCCTTTACGATTGATACTGGGGAAACCATAAATTTCCCCACAAGTTCCCTCACTTGTCGTGCAAGAAATAAATCTGATAGATTTTGAAATTTGGATATTCCATCTTTATTTAAACACTAGGTGCGAGACCCGTATGTTATACGGGTTTGATAAAACAAAAAATTCAATATGCAAGTTTAAACAAAATTTTATTTAAATTTGAAATTTTAGATTTGAAATTTGAATTTAAAAGGAAACATATTAAATACTATATGAATACTAATATTGTAATTGATTGGTTATTTTCAATTAAGACAATTATTAATTGTGGTGTAAATATGATGTGTTAATTAAGAAAATAGAAAAAAAATGAGAAAATGACAAATGTAAAAAAACAATTATTCAAAAATACCAAGAAATGACATGTGTCCAAGTTAATAAGAGAGTGACATGTGACAAAATTATTTTCATTTATTAGGGAGGATTATTTAGATAGTGATTTAAATTTTAATATTTAATTTATTTATATATTGTTTATAACTTTAATTAATAAGTTATAATATTGAAATTAAATTAATGTTAACTACAACTTGGGTCCTCGTATGTTCAATTAAAATAATTAAAGACACCTAAATTTAAATTTTATAAATTTCTTATATATATATATATATATATATATATATATATATATATATATATATATATATATATATAAAAGAGAGGTTTAAGGTAGTCACTCTCATTCGTAATGAGATCGGTTTTTAAAAGCTCAAAGCTTACCACCCTCACATCCTCTTTACATTTTGAGAGTGAAGTTACTGAAAGGGTTTGATTCAATAAGTGTTCAAGTTAAAGTATTAACTTAAAAATATAAAACAAATCCCATTTTATTAAAAAATATGAATCTTATGTTAACCATGAAATATGCGCATTTTTCTTTAATATGTTAATGGACCTCGTGTGGTTAACGACACATCAATCTGAGAGTATAGTTGAGAATTGTTGCTATGTGGTTGCCTGGATGCATGTGTGGTTACCCATGTGCGAGCTCCTTCCAATGATCACTCCCGGCAACACACTGCATGAAGTTGGCAAATCTAGGTTAGAAAGCCAAGTGTTGGACCCCAATATTGCTCTCATATGCCTAAGTTAGAAGTCATATCTAAGGCATGGATGTTGAACTTGCTAGAATTACGAAGAGTTAAGGCTTACCTCCTTTGGGTTGGACATGGCCTTGCTTTATAATCAAGGCTCATACTGGTTCATGATCCCTTCTTTTGGGTTTTTCATTGGTCCTTAGGCCGCAAGGGTAAAGCCCCTTTTTATTAAAATAATCTTCCATTTTCTGTGTTTCCTTGGGACGCTTCATAAGGTGTGTACTAGAGTAGGGTGATTCATGTCCTACATGCTTAGTATCATTCATGCACTATTTAACCGGGTCGGGTACATTGGTTGGCCTAGTGCTATATGGGTTGAAACCCATACCCCATTAAGCCCCCGACCTAATTTTTATAAAGCATCACTGCTTTATAATAATTTGGCTAAAATAGTTATTGCCTTTCCAATTCCTTCAAGTTTTAGTGATTGCATGATGTATTGTCTCACGCGACTAGATCTCCATGGGGCCCATAGGCACTTGATCGTTTTTGTAGCAGTTGGCTTTCCCACTTCTCTTCTCATAAATGCTTGTCAGATCTTTAACAACTTTGATTCTTCCTTCCTTTTTTTTTATTATTCTCTTTGGTCTTTATCTTCCTTGATACCTCGTTTCTTTTGTAAGGAAATGTCTCGATAAGTTATGTTCATTCTTCCCTTAACCGCGAATGCCTTAAACAAGTTTCGGCTAAGTATCATCTTGTTAAAGGGGATGGTGTTGCTCTTCCTGGTCCAGATGTTGTGATCGATCGTCCTCCTCTGGGTAAAGTTTGTTTTTATCTCTATTATTTTGAGGTTGGTCTTCATGTGCCTCCCTCCCCGTTCTATGGATCGATTATTGAAGCGTATAATATTCATACTTGTTAATTAAAACCTAATTCCATTTCGAATGTTATATGCTTTGAGTTGCTTTTTCATGCGTCTTTGGTTATACCCACAATTTCTTTATTCGAGTACTTTTTTAGTATTTGTAGTAATAGGGCCTGGTATTATTTTCGGCCTATGGGACGGAGTTTTATTGAGGGTCTTCCGGATTCCATAAAAATTGGAAAAATGAGTTTATCTAGTTGAATACTTCTTGCTTCCCTTATCGGAATGAATTTCATCTTCATTGTACGATTGATGATCAAAAGCCTGACAATACTAGTGATTTGGGCCAAGATATAGATAAGATTTCTCGTTTCAATGTGATGATGAAGAAGTTTCCTGAAGCCGTGTTGGGTTAGATTGGCATCATTCTATACTGGTTCCACCTTGTAGTTGTTCTCACTTTGTTCGTCCATGGTCCATGTATTTTTCTTTCACAAATATTACTCCCCTTGCTTTCCTTATGTGTACTCATCTTATTTGAATTTGTTTAGATGGAGATCGGTTGCCATTCCTTTTGTCTGACTTTGTAGAGGGTAAGATTGTGGCACGTGATCTTGGCTCTGTTGACTTTGACCTTCCTATTATCGATGATAGTTTTACTTATAGCGGTAGTACCGGTAGTAACACACAAGAGGAGGAGGACTCTGAATTGTCAATTAGGGTTCATGACTCCTACGATGATACGATTGGTAATCATACTCCACATGTTTTAACTGGTCTTGTGGCTGTTTTCGATGATGATGGGAGTGGAGAGCAACCGTTAATTCGTCGTAAGAAAGGGAGGGATTCTGTTGCATCAACTGCTTTAGCGGTAACTTTAGAGTTCTCAATAGGTCTCGTTCCTTAGATCTTGGGGCTTTTTCTTCATTTGCTAGTAGCCTTGGTGTTGGTCGTCCTGCTACATATATTGCTCAATTGAACGCTAACAGTCCCCCTTATGATACTAATACTCCTCATCTGCTAGTCCTATTTATGCTCCGTCTTGGAATATAAGTGAGAGCAAAGTTTAATGTAGCCTAAGGTTGTTGTTTCCTTTTTTGAAAATTTTGCCTCCCTTGGCACCCACTCAAACGTTAGCCAAGATCGTAGAGAGCATATCCGAGATAAATTCAAGATTAAACTTGTTGAAATGAGGCCTTTTGTTCTAGGTTAGGAAGTTATCTCATGGCTCGAAGAAATGAGGCCTTGCATCTTGAAAATCGTGGCCTTCGTGATGAATTTAAGACGATATATGAACTTGTAAAACTGCTTGTGGTTCTTTCCGGTGGTGCTTCCCACAACGTGAAATCGTTCCGTCACCAGTATGTGAAGCTTGTGGATAGGTTTGATAAGTTAAAGAAGGTCTCTCCTAGTGTTGATATGTTTTCTCAAGCGGAGATGGACATGGTAAGGTGTGAACTATCTGTTATGCAAAATGAATGACAAGGTTGTTTTGGAGAATAAGCTGGCTTGTTATCAGGATGAAGTTTCGACGTTGAAGGCTATGGTGACATCCCTTAAATTAGAAAAAGTTGGTTTGGTGGACAGAAAAGCTATGCTTGTAACGTATGGTTCCTTTTATCTCGAATAATATGAGGATTGCAAAAAAAGGAGAAGAATGTAGATGATAGAAAGATAAGAACTCATATCCTATATTTGTGGTATTCTCAATCAATATGTATGTATGTGAGTGTGTGTGTGTGTGTATATATATATATATATATATATATATATATATATATATAGAAGTATATATATATATATATATATATATATATATATATATATATATATATATATGTTTATTATAGAATGATATTGCTAATGACCACACTTGATAGCTAGTTAGTACTAATAAATTATTTATTTATAGTAATTTGATTATTAAAAAAATATAATCAATACTTTTATTTAATGGGAAAAACAATATTTAATGAAAATAATATTTTACCAACATATTAGGAATTATTGTTTATAGGAAATAATAATAAAAGAAAACAAAAAAATATCTAAATATCATATGGTATGAATATAAATGGAGTGTAAAATGTTTTGGGCGCTCAAAGTAACCATTTAGTTAAGATAGAACTATGTTATCGGTTAAGTATGAAGAACTCCAAATTTTGTCTTCTTGTCCAGAAGGCTGAAATACATAGGGATGGAGTAAGATTGCTTTTGCATTTGTTTAATACTTCATCCCATGCGTGTAAGAAAGTTCCATTCTCTCATTGTTATATGTCTAACATTTGTATATAAATACATGAATACAAAAAAGGAATTAGATAAGAAATGGTTGCCTTTTTACTCGCTCTATTTTTCTTCTTTTTGATAAAAATTGTCGAGAGCAATTTAGATCTCCGCTATTGTCTTTGTCTTGCATTTTGGTGTAAGATACAAGTGATTTTATGTTGGTTCTCTTAAAGGTTTATTTTGTATAAATCTTAAAGCTTAAGAACAACATATATACAAGTGAAGACTAACATCTTTGGTGGCTTACTCTTGCTTAGTGGATATCACTAGAGAGATTCTACTTTGGAGCTTGTTGTCATCTTCATCAACTTCCTAATTGCCAAAAGGAACCAAAGTCATCAAAGGTTGTGAAATTTTCTTTCCTCTGAGAAAGTTCAAGGAGTTTGAATTTCGAAAAACAAAAGATAAGCCATATATATATATATATATATATATATATATATATATATATATATATATATATTCACTTTTAACTGTAGAGTTCTTATGGGATATGTTGCCCTCGCGACTTTAAAACACGTTTTGACAAGGAAGGTATCCCCACCCTTATAAGAAAATGTTTTGTGCTCCTTCCAAGCCGATGTGGGATCAGGTGAAGGTTGCCACCCACCTTCACCTCCCCCCCATTATAGGGTTCGACCTCTCTGTCAAACACATCGACCCATGCCCCGACTCTAGTACCATTTGTAACATCCACCTGGAATGTATCACAATATTACCTGCTTTGGGCTCTCATTATGAGGACTTCCCAGGAGGCCACCAATCTCGGTACTACTCTCGCCCAAGCACGCTTAACTATAGAGTTCTTATGGGATATGCTTCTCTTACTGCTTTAAAATGCATTAGGACTGGGAAGGTATCAACATCCCTCATAAGGAATATTTAGTTATCCTTTTTAGCTGATTTGGGATCAAATGCAACCCACCTCCACTCCATTTACAGGGTTTGATGTCCTCGCCGGGGACATCCGATAAAATTGGAACGATACAGAGAAGATTAGCATGGACCCTGTGCAAGGATGACATGCATAAATCAAGAAATGGTCTAATTTTTTTTAAGGTGGGTTGCATCTGATCTCACATCGGCTGGAAAGAATAACTAAATATTCCTTATGAGGGATGTTGATACCTTCCTTATCACAACACATTTTAAAGTCGTGAGGGTATCAGATCCCATAAGAAATCTACAGTTAAGCGTTCCTGGGTGAGAGCAATTCAGGGATGAGTGACCCCTAGGAAGTTTTTGTGTTGGGAGCCCAAAGAAGAAAATATTGTGATACGTGCTAGATGGGGATGTTACAATAAAGACGATCATTTTCAGTCGAAAATCGTGATTTTACTGAATTTTGAAGTATTAGCTTGGAAGTGTACCAAGTTATACACCATGGTGGATTTAACAATAAACTTGAAGTATATTGCAACTGGTCAGATTGCAAAGGAAGTTATGTGACTATATCAAATTTATTAGTGACATCATTGTTGAGGTTCAATCATTGATGGTCCTTTTAAATGTTCTTTGTGATTTAAAGGGTGAACTTACCTCGAGTATGGATCCCAACATCAAACAAGCTCACATGGCGTATATTATGTAAGTACAACCATATCTAATAGTTGTTCGGATGTGCAGACATCATAGTCAATAGAGTTATATCAAAAGAAATACTTGTCGATCCATTCGCTATGTTAACAAGTCTGACAGTAAGACTTGGTGATGAGGTATTTGATTTGCAAATGATTTGACTTGAACCCACTTCAAATAGTTTGTTTTAAATTTGAGAACTTAAGCAATATAAAGTCTTAATCTGATTTGGCGATTATTAAGTAGAGATCTTAATATATGATGGAGATCAGTCATTTCAATTAATTTATCATTGTGTTCTCATTTTGCATGTTTAGAACACACTTCCTGAATATTAATTTATTCAAAACTCCACAACCGGTCATACTCTTAGGAGCGAGTATTGAGTTAAGGTTGTCATGAAGTGTTAGTAGATTGTCTATAGTGATTAGACATAGCATGGAGATTGGGACTAATATTCATGAGTTTTTAATGGAGATTTATGTATTGGAACAACCCGCACTTGGAAAGTTATTTCATGGATATAGCTACGAGTAATTCAAAGATGATAATATTTTTTTATTCTTAAAACGAAGAGACGTTGAGTTCTTTGCATATAAGTTGGTTGTACATTGGTCCTTCTCTAACGTTATTCGTAATTGGTGGTTATAACGAGTAAGTGCATGCATGATTTGACAAGTAGACAAAAATAAAATATAGTCAAAGTTTATTTGTTTCTTCTTCCTTAATAGGAGAAGCGATATCTAAGGGTGAGCAAAACCGAACCTGAAAACCCAAAAACCAACAAAAATCGACGAAACCGAAAACGAAAAACCAAAACCAAAACCTAACCGTCGTTTGGGTTTTAATTTCTTAAAACTGAAAAATTTGGTTTGGGTTCGGTTTCGGAAATATTAAAAACCGAAAAAACTGAACCGAATCGAATTTTATAAAATATAATCTATGTTCTGTGTGTGTGTATATATATATATATATATATATATATCTTTGGATTTAAAATCATATACAATAGGTTTGTCTCATGGTAAGTGCTTTGATGTAGAAGATTACGTGTGTCATAAGTCTCTAGTTCGAATCCCTTGCCAACATTTATCTTGTCTTTTATTTGGAAAGTCATAGAATGTGTCCCACATCGCATGTGTATAAAAACAATAATCCTCTTCTTCTCTTATATAATGTACCAAAGAACCCATATCGGTTGATGAAGAGAACATTCACCTTTTTCATCATCTATATATGAAAGTTTCCAAGTCTCACCAAGTGTGTTTGTAACTTGGTTTGGGTTTGGGTTTCAAACCAAAACCAACCCATTAAAAACCTAAAACCGAGAATCCGAACACAACGGTTTAGGTATTGGATTTCGTTTTAAAATTTTAAAAACCGATAATATTGATTAGGTTTTGGGTTTGGATTTAGGTCAAAACCGACCCAAGCTGACTCATGCTCACCCCTAGCGATATCATTGAGGCTCTCGATGATTTCATTTTGATATCTAATGTGTCTGGCTAGGTCCAGACTAAATTGACGTGTTCAATTGGCAGTCTGATTTAATCATCAGAAATCGGAAAATCGAGAAACATAATGTTGAAATGTTAGGTTGATTCATAATCCATGACTCATTTCACAATGGTATCTTGTAGAAACAAAGGGATAATTGATCACTTACTAAGGGTTGATTCTTGATGTGATCAGAGTTTGACAGTTGTTGTGGAAGGCACACTTTGTTGGTTTTTAGAAGAATATTTGACCAATAGTACTTTGATGACTTGTTCAAGTGGGAGATGGTTGGAAATAGGTGTCCAATGTCATAACTAATTGGTATAACTTTATGAACAATAACAAATTTCTTTTAGGGTTTCCCTTAAGAGCTAAAATTAGCTACAAAAGGATTTAGGGGGGGGGGGGATAATTTCTTAATTTATTACTAGTTAATAAATTAATTAAAAACTAGTTATAATCAATTTAAATTAACTGGAATTAATTAGAATTAATTTGGATTTATTTAAAGGTACATAGACTGAGTGTTAATTGTTCAATACTTGAGCAAGAGGAACATTCTAGAATCACTAATGGGGTGGACGGTTTTGGAGAGGATTTAGAAACCTTCTAGAATCGAGCCTAATGGATGATAGAGAAAGGATTTGAATATGGATTAAATCTTATTATTTAATTGATTCAAATCAGGTTTGTCTACAAGTTACCTCAACTCTAAGTGGGCCCTTTGAACCTTCATAATTTCGTTTCTAATCTTCCCTGCACTCTAAGAATCTATTTTTCTCAATTTCTCTCTCTTCTCTACTTGTTTTCTAGGGTTTTAGACTTTTGGGTGTGATCCTTTAGAGACATTCTACTGTGGGTGCTAGTCCTTCTAAGAAGCCACCAAGAGTTCAAGATCTTCAAGGGAATCAAGAGTAAATACGATTTTACTTTTAATGTTAGTAATTCTATCTCTCTTGGTAGTTGAATTCATAGTTTTGAAATTATGTTGTTGTAATAGTAAAACCTAGATCTATGGTGCATGTACACTTAGGGTTATTTATAAATGCTTCCACTACCTAAAATTCATGTACAGATGCATAGAAAACCCAACAAGTTTATTATTTAGGACTTTGGAACTATAGAAAAGGATCTCCATGGTAAATTCACAACTCCTTCCCTTGATGAAATCAATACTAAGCTAGAGAATATTTGAGGGATGAGATATGGAGCCACTATTGAACTTGAGATAGATATTGTATTTAGAAGCCTAATAGAAAATAAGAGTTTATTTAGGTTGAATCAGAATCACCTGTATACAGATTCAAATATTAATGACCATGAATTCCACCACTCGATCAAAACATTGCTCGAAAAATCTTAATTAGTCTATCATTTATGAACTTTTATGGCCGCTGATAATAAGAAAACTACGAAAGAAGGTGATGGATTTCCTTGATAACCACTAGAAGAGAAATTGTGGTTTTGATCACTTAGGTGATATCACTAGAACAAGAAAGAAATGACCAGCAAAATCTACGAACAACAAATCATCTTTCCCAATAGAGATCCATTTGCATCATTCTTTATTATTGAAGTTTAGGAGGTGTAGCAGACAGTTAATCAAGTAGTGCGTCCTGTATTTGTACTTTTTTAAATACTATATATGGAGTGTATGTATTAAAGGTTCGTATATGATATTTACACACATGTGCTCGAAAATTCTTGTTCTTATATTTTATATACTTATGTTTATTCTATATTTACATTCCAAACTACTATGTCATTTTGTATTTAAGGACCATAAACTAATCCTATCATATTGTATATTGAAGAATTGCATGCGACACAAACATAGACAACTCTTTATAGGAGTCGAGAGTTGGAAAGAAAAATTAGTCTGGATTTTAGTAAGGTTTTTAATTAAGCCATATATTTTTTTTATTGTAGTACTTAATAATTTTAGCATAATTCGTGTTATATTTTATATTAATTTTATTTACTCTTAAAATAAAATAAATGTGTTTGTATGAGTGCTCATATGTTTTCTCATCATAATTAAACTATGAGAAATAATAATTATTTATTTTAAATATATAAATATGAAAATAGAGAGTAAATTACCACTTTGCTTTCATCAACAAGGATTCCAGTAGAGAGATGTGAGTATAATTCCTCTTTGGTACTATATGTTGGAAGGGCATTTGTCATCATATGTATGGCTTTTATGATCGCATAGTCTGCCTGTAATTAAACAAGTGTCATGTAAGTAAATGTTCAGTTGGTTAGTGTTAGTGTGGTATGATTTGGAATCCTTAAAGAAATTTAAAAAATCAAATACGTAAATTAAGGAATCGATGCATGGTTTAAATATTTTGTCCCTTGTGTTTTATCAATAAATGAACGAAAGATGAAAATATCAATATAATTGAGGCTTTTTGTATGTAAATATTGTATATATTAACATAAGCCCAATTAGCCCATTGGCATAGGATTTTCCTATATACTTGTATATATACTTGTATCTTCTCATTGTAATTATATCATTTAATTAGTATACTTTAACATCAATTTTTTTCTTGTTTACATGGTATCAAAGCAAGGTTTAACATTAAATAATATATTATTTTGAGCACTTGTGAGTGTCAAAATCACTATTCATCCTACATAATCATTGTTGAAGTGAGTATTGTTCACAATGGAATCATTGTTCATGGGTTACTATTTTTTTATTTTTTTGTTTTTGTTTTTTTGATTAAGGCACCCAATATGTGCATTGCTTTCTTCCGTTTTTATTATGAGTTATGATTTAGGAGCCACATGAGTGCGTTGTCTTGTGAGTTTTCTGGTCTAGGAACCTTATGAGTCTTCTCTTTAATCGATATTACATATTTTCTACCGATGTTATTTGGATCGTTTTTTCAGAGTTTATCATTTAGGAAACACAATAAGCACACAGTTTTATATTGTTTATTCTGAGTTATGATTTGGGCACCATATAAGTGCATTATTTTATGAGTTTTATAATTTGGGCACCACATGAGTGTCTTCTTTCTTCTACCAACATTAGATATTTTTTCCTACTTCGCTTGGAGTTCTAACTTGATATCCGAAGAGATCAGAAAATGACTAAACGTGGTAAAAAATATTTGTGTTTTTGGTCATATTACTATTACGATATCTACATAAGAGTATACTCAACTTTCAAGATATAAAAATTCATGTGTTGACTCAACCACTTTTTTCGAAGCATGTAACCTTAGTAAGTGCCTATTATCTTCTTCCTCCAAATGGGGTCATTTTTTCAAGTGCTTCAGATCACACGACAAGCAACCATAATTCTATGATTCTAAAAACTATAGAACTTGATGTCATGTCACAATTGTAAATAGATATACCCCTCGATTTCTGATGTTCAGGCAACATCCACTTCAATTTCATTATCTTTAGTTTTGAGTTACCAAAATTCCCGTTCAATTTGGTATATATCGGTAAAATTACACGTGCTTTGAAATGTAGTGTCACAACTTTTTCCTGATTATATATATATATATATATATATATATATATATATATATATATATATATATATATATATATATATATATATATATATATATATCATCCTTGAATGTAAGTTATCTTTATTATCATTAACTTACAATAAGTTTAATATACATCATGATGTCAATTATCTATCTGTATTCGATTTAGTAAAAACGATATGTAATATGTTTAATATCATTAATATCTATTGAAATTTATTTATTTTTTGTTGTTTTAGAACCACAATCATTGGAATTAGTAATTATCAATGATTTGAAGATTTATAGTTAACAACAAGTATATATATATATATATATATATATATATATATATATATATATATATATATATATATATATATATATATATATATATATATATATATATATATATATATATATATATATAATGTTTTGTATTAATATATACTGAAAAATGATTTTATTCTATTTTATCATATATTTTATGGCAATTTTGTTTGTAGAGATTTTTTGGGATTGCAATTATGTTATATGAATAATATGAATAATGATATAAAAGTTGTGACGTTATTGTCGAGTCAGTAGTTAAATATTAAATACATTCTATATTTCACAAAAAATATTAAAATATTATAAAAATAGATACTTAGAGTTAACAAAAAATGAAATTTGGTTATCATTAAATAATATTAACTTTTAAAAAACAATCTCTAATAAATGAAAATCTTTTTGCCACATGTCACTCTCATTGATTTTGCCACATGTCACTTTGTGGTTATATTCAATTAAATTTTTTCCACATGACATTTTCCGTTTTTTTTTTTTTTTTTTTTTTTTTTTTCATTTTTATCAAATTTCACATAATATTTAAATGTAACAATTATAATAAATGTAATAAAAATACATATCAATTTCATTAATTGACTTTCCTTTTAATTTTAAAATTTATAAATTAAAACATCATTAGTTTCTTTTGTTTATTTATCTAAATTATTTGTTTAAATTAAAAAAAAAACATATTAATTCTAATAATTCAATAGTTTTCTAATTTTCTAATAAATTCGAACTTTTAAATATTTAGAATTTCATATTTAATTTTTTTTATATATACCCATATAATATATAAATTTTACAACTATTAATATAACATATAATCTTACCGACAAAACTGAAAGTTATGATGATATTTTATTCTAAGAAGCTTCTAATCTAAATTCCAACATGTTATTACTTTTTTATAATCCAATTTCCAGCATTGTTTTTAGTTTTAACTTCAAAAAACTATTTATTATATTTATCGGTTAGTTATTTATATTTTTTTTTTATAATTATATATAAGTTATTTAGACTATTTCGGATTTTAAAATGTAAAACTAAAGAAAAAACATCATAAATGGTCCCTGTGGTTACCCAAAATCTGAAGTTTAGTCCCCGTGGTTTAAAAACCTCATAGATGGTCCTTGTGTTTTCAAAACTTTTGACGATTGGTCCTTATTGCTAACTCCGTTAACTTTTGTCCGTTAATTGAGGGGCATTTTCGTCATTTAACACCACAGGGACCATTTATGATCTTTCCACTTATTTTTTTTTTTAATGAAATAATATGCAAATCGTAAAGATCCCCAAATCCACCACTGGCACCTTAAACTTCGTCGTCTCATTCAATTCCTCAAACGTCACCACCAAATTCCCAACCCTCACCACAAATTCAATCAATAGTGAAGTAAACGTCACCAAAGAAAGAACACTTGCACTCTTATACGTATCCCCTTCATCTTGTATCACCATTCTTTCCGGTTTAAACGAGAATTTCAGAGTCAGCGATTTTCTGAAAACCATTTGTACCCGCGAATGGCAGATTTGTAGCTCCAGGACTCCTCGATGTTCCCAAATCGAGTCGAGCTTCGCTGAACGAATGGTACCCGTAGTATTTGTATGGGTCGTCGTCGTCGGTTTTTGAGATGTCTTGTATGTCTTGAAATTCGATTGGGGGTTTTCCGATTTCACAACTGTTTGCATCGACGAGAAGGTAGGATTTTCGATCGAATTGTGTTTGTAGGTATTTCGCATCTGTTTCTGGTTTTCCAAATGTGATCGAGAAATCGAAGCTATGGGATGTGGTTGAAGAGCAACCAAAGCTCTTGCGCTTCCTTCAATGGCGATTTAAACAAAGAAATTGAGATTCTCTACCTCCATTTCAACTTCTGGGTATTTACTCGGCTTAACTTCATTTTTCTCAATTTAATTTCTGTGTTATTTTGTGGATTTTAACTATTCGAGCTAACTTCAAGCACGAACAACGATTGATCGGTAACTATCTATGGTTTTTTATTGTTATAGTTGCTTGATTTGAATCCACTTACTTTGATTTTCTGGAAGAAGGGTTTATTGCATTTGCATTCGATCAATTTTGGTTTGACCTGGAAGGTTGGAATGAGATTATGTGTTGACTAGATCATTGAACTTGGTTTTGTTCGTCATAAGCAGTTTTAAAGTTCATTTATTTCTTGATTTTGTTATAATGTATAGCTTAAAGTAGCGTTTGTAAAAGGGTTAATGATGGATTTAAAATTGCATACACAACTTCACCCTAATGAAGTTGATGATAAGATGATGAAGTTAAACATGGTAGGGAGATGTTTAAGTTTGTGTGTATGTGATTGAGTTTCGATAGAAAGAGAGACCATTTGCATATTATTTCATTTTTTTTCTTTTTTTTTAATGAGTGAAAACATCATAAATGGTCCTTGTGATAGTGAAATGACGAAAATGCCCTTCAGTTAACGGACAAATTTAACGGAGTTAGCAATAAGGACCAATCGTCAAAAGTTTTGAAAACACAAGGACCATCTATGAGGTTTTTAAACCACGGGGACTAAATGTAACGCCTGTGTTTCTGGGCCTGTCATTAATGTTGATATAATAGTCTAGGTTAACCTTTGTAACCCGTTTTGAAATAATAAGAGTGTATTATTTGAGTATTATGTGTTTTGTGCTTAATTGTTTAATTATGTGGTTTGATTAATTAAGAATAAAAATAAGCGTCAAAATTTAAGTGTAAAATAAACTTAATATCTTTGGATAATGTTGTAGTAGTTGAAACGAGGTTTCCGAATATATATAGAACGCCCAAATCTGACTTCGTATGTGGAAGTTATGATTTATCGAAGTTTCGGCTTAGCGGTATGCAGCCTGAAATACTCGATTTGAGATCGAGCGGTTTTTAGCCGAAGCAATCTAAACGAGGATCGAAGGTCTCGTTGTTGGTATCGAAGCGATAAAAAGTTAGGCGAGAACGGACGTCAAACGAAGAAGTTATGAATTTATAACGAAGTTTTTCTGTCGCGGCCTATTAAAAATAAATAATAAAAATAAAGTTAAAATTAGCCGACAGGGTCTAAACGAAAGTTGTAGAGCGTAGTCTCACCTTCGCGTGGATATAAAGAACGTCGAAAATGGAGTTCATATGAAGAAGATATGAATTTCCGAAGTTTATTAAATAATTTGTATTTAATTTTAATTGGAAAATCCGACATTATCCGAAGGGGAGTCAGCGATCCGATCCGAAGTACGCCCCGTGTACTCGTGTACGCCCCGCGTACATCGAGGATGTCGACATTCGCACTCGAGTCTTCGGATGACGCATGCAGTGACGTTTCGGAAGCAGTACGCCCCGCGTACTCCGAGGCTCCAGCCTCCTATAAATAGGATGCGAGGGCAGCCGGTTCTTTTGTTCATTTTCTCTCTTCTCTCTCCCGTTTTGCCTCGATTTGCGTGCCAGAAATACCCCGAATCCCCGGTATTATTCTCAAGCCCCGAAGCAAGTCCCGAGATCCCGAAGATCCCGAGAAGTGCGGTTCCCGAGCCGAAGCTCTGCCCGCGAGAAGTTCGATTTTTGTAGAGATCTGCTGAGGATTACTACTTCTGTAAGTCGTAGTGCTGTCCGATCATCTTCTGATCAAGTGAGTGTATACTACCTTTCATAAACACGATAATAATACAAGTATGGTTTGAGTGTATTAAGTATATTGTTGTTTATGTGTATAATTTTGTTTTTATAAGTGTGAATGTATATTCATTCTCTTCTATCTCATAGATCTGATTTACTTTCTATGAAATACGTGTTATGTGGGTGTGCCTCATCTGTTATGTGGAATATGTATTGAATGAAAATGCTATACAGGTTTTAAACTATGTATAAAAATATATATTTTTATCTACTAATATGTTGGGTAGAACATGGGTAGATAGTTGGTGTGAAATAAACAGATGAGAGGCCTCGATGTTGTTGTTGTTGTTGTTGTTGATCTAGTTATTCAGCGGAGTATGGATAACGACCATGGACTCTTTCTAGACAGTCCAGTGGAACGCTAGCAGGTTCATAACCTGTAGGTGTTGTGAACGATGTGTTCACCGGTGTACTCTATCCCCCTCATGGTTGCCTTTAGGATATCTATTGTTGAGGAAACCCCTTAGCAATAATGTCCGTCCCGATGAAAATCCTAGATTAGGTCCCTTGAGATAGGTGTTATTTTAGGGACGTAAAGTGAGGATAACGGGAATGGGTAATCGGGATAGTGATTGGTTGGTGAAATTAAATATAAATTATTTATTGTGGGTTGAAAACCCTATATGCTCGCCAGGCTCCCAAGCCTGACCCACTCAGTTTTAATTGTATTACAGGTAGTGGCGCGAGGGCATAAGATGGTTGAATCATCAAGTTGTTTTGTTTACAAGTCTGTATATGTATATATTTGTTGAATGACTTGTAATGTTATCGTTTATGCTTTATGGTCTGTATCGGAACATGCCATCCCGAGTTTTGATTATATAATGAAAATGCATCTCTTGATGAAATGCTTTGATAAATATTATTTTATCATGTTTTGTTTTGGGAACAAATTCCGCAACTCTTTCAAATCAAAAGGATTTACTCTGAAATTATTTAAAAGCATAAATGAAAATCGGTCTATTCTGGCCGAGATTTTGGAGATGTCACACTAAACTTCAGATTTTGGGTAACCACAGGGACCATTTATGATGTTTTTTCAAAACTAAAAAACTAAACCAAAAAATGACATATTGTAATCCATTTTAATCTTTCAGTTTAAATGCAAGTGGAATAGAGGTAACATTTAGGGGTTTATGTTTTTAGATGGAAAACGAAAAAAATCAAATTTTGTTGGAATAAGAAATGAAAAGATAAGACTTTAGAAGTGAATCGGTTTTTTAAAAAAGATAAATAAATATTTAAAATAATTTTTTAATAATAAATTCATTAAAAACATATTCATTGTTATTATAAAAATGTGAAATATATAAAAAACTAAATTAATTTTATTAAATACTTTATTTTATATTTCCATTATATGTTGTAATTTATTCTAGATTTTTGTATTAAAATTATTAAATTTTCTATTTACATTTCATTCTTTTTCATTTAAAAAAAATTCAAAAATTATATATGTTAATTTAATAGGAGTATTATTTTAATAATACAACTCAGCTTCTAATTAGTATGTATTTATGGATTGAACTTTAAAATCATTACATTATCTTATTTTTACACGTATAACTCTCATGAAAAAACGGATTCACAAGCTTAGAAGTGTTTATTGTTATGTTTTCTGTTTTAATTTAACTTTTAAGATAATTAATGTAAATTATATTTTTAATGTTTTACTGTTTATATATAATTGACTTTAAAATTATGATTATGTTATTTTGTTTGAGTTTTGAATGAAAAAATATTATTGATACAAATATCTATTGTAATTACCAGTTTTTATTTAGTTTTTCATATTTTTATTAGATCTTGAAGTTTTAATATATCTGTTTATATATAGATGAGAAATTAAATATCCTTTTAACATTTAATGTTTATTTAATGATATTTTTATATACTAATAGATAGGAAGATTTGTACAATTCTATTTTTGGTCAACGAGTATACACCTAATTTTATTAAAATAAAATAATAAAAATTGTTCTTAGTACCAAGAAATTCACTTTGAAACTAATACTTCAATACTGTTGGAACTTTGTTAAATGGAAAACACTCTCTTTGGGACTTGTCCCACATTGGAAGAAAGAGGAAACTTATACTCCTTTAAAAAGCTTCTTACTAGTTATTTACTAATTAGATCAAAGGCTTGACTAGAGGGATTGGGTTGGATTTGGTGATTGGGATAGTCAAATTGGTCTTGAAAGCTTATATTAATATATATATTTAATGGTCAAAGATTGACCTTGGGGCTCTTGAGGTCTCATTGACTAGTTACAATATTTTATATATATATATATATATATATATATATATATATATATATATATATATATATATATATATATATATATATATATAATTTCGATTTTGACTTTTATTATATATTAAAAATCTGTTAAATTCGTTTTAACTGTTTTGACAGTTATTTTCGGTTAGCAGTTTTGGAGGGAAAAACCAGTCAATCTATATGTATAAATAGATCACCAAAGACCAGATTTCGGGTTCAGAAAAATACACACAGATTCCTCATATAATTTCGTACTCCAAATACAATGAAGGGAACATAGAGAATTTCGTCAGAATCAAGAGATGTTCTTGGTTGATTGTTGTATCCTCTAGACAGATTCCTACGAGGGAAATTTCTGTCTTAGGACACTGCAATTTGCAGGCCTCAATCTACATAATTTCGTTTTTTTTTTTTTGTGTTTCTGTTGTAAACATATACCATCAAGTATGTTTTCTGTAAACTGATTCTTGTATATTTCATATAGATATTTCAATTTCGTTTGTTTTATTTCTATTAATCTTGTTGATTGTATACTTCTGTCATAACAAATACTACTTTTTGGATAGTTGTAAGGAAAAAAGTGTATTCGTTTTAGTTATTTAACATATAGATAACACCAATAAACATCAAAATGCGAACTTACTTGCAAGTTCAATATCTCCCCAAGTTTCTGTACCACCAAACAAATTACAAAAATGTGTGAGTTGAGTTCATTGTAGTTAATTTTGCATATATAGATCGACATTTAACAAGGGAATTATAAAGAGATAAAAACTTACATGCAATTCCAATGTTTCCGCAAGTTTCTGTATCATTAGGCAAATTTTCATAAAAGTGTATGAGTTTACGGATGTTTATTTCTCATGCATTAACATAAACTAATTACATGTTATAACTTTCAGCAAATATGAACTCACATGTAATTCCAAAGCTTCCTCAGACTTCTATACGACATAAAGAATTTTAGAAAAGTGTTTGAATTCATTCGAGTTGATTTGTAGAGTATAGACACAATGGGATGGAGCCTGTTAATTTTCAAAAATAACTTTTGTCTTACTTTCAACATGGATACTTCTGCAAATTCCTATACCAGCAAATGTAAAAGTGTTCAAAAAGTGTATTAATTAGTAATTTATATAAAGATGGATAAATATCTTAATTTTCAATAAATTCCAACTTAATTACCTGCTCTTGCAACATCTCCACAAGCTTCTGTACCACCAAACGAAATTTTCAGAAAACATGTGAACTGATCACTCTAATTATATATATATATATATATATATATATATATATATATATATATATATATATATATATATATGCAAGGATAGACACAAAGTAACCTCTTAATTAGTTTAAATAAATTTGTACATACTTGCAATCCTAATGCTTCTTCAAGTTCCTGTACCACAAAAACAAATTTAATTTGAAGATGTGTATTAATTCATTCATTGTAATTTAATTCAGCATAAGAGGAACCCCTTAACATTCAATTGAACTTACTTGCAATTCACATGCTTTCTCAAATTCCTGCACCAACAAATAAGTTTTCAAAAAAGTCATATGAGTTTATTCTAGTTAATTTGGAAAATATAGAGTTGTGTATATAACATACCTGCAATTCTATAGCTTCCAAAACTTCCTATATATAGCAGGAAACAGAAGTACAAGTCATATGTTCAATTCATGCAAGTTGATCATTATTATGGACACTATGAGAGACCTCTTAATTTTGAAAAAATTGAATCTTACTTGCAATACCAATGCTTCCACAAATTCCTGTAACACCGGATATGTGATGAGAAATATGTACTATAAGGTAATTTTGCATACATAGACACAAAGGAGCTAGCCTACTAATTGTCAATATATGAGCTTCAACTTACTTGCAATTCAAAAGCTTCCTCAAGTTCCTGTATATATCACCAAACAAATTTTCAGAGAAGTGAAAAGAAAAGAATCGATCATAATTAAAACATTCAACATATATATATTTGAATTGAACTTACATGTAGTTCCAATGCTTTCAAAAGTTTCCATAACACCAAATCCATTGAAGGTCGTGCTTCCTGAACATCGTTCAAGCATCGATAAGCAATATCCGAAAACTCTTTCACGGATTTTGAATCAGCCTTCAAATTAAGATCAATAATCTCATTTAATTTTCCATGTTCGTAGTAGTGTCTAGCCAGTGGAACATGAAGTCGTTTTTCACCAGCTATATCCATAAAGAACAACCTCCCACATAACGCTTCAAACAACACAACGCCAAACGAATAAACATCTGACTTTTTTGTTAATATCCCAGTATTTATGTATACAGGATCACAGTAACCAAGCGTCCCACCAGCATTGGTGATGAGGTAAGTGTCCATTTCATTCGCACGACCTATTTTGGAAAGTCCGAAATCCGCAATCATAGCTTTCCAGTTGTGACCTAAAAGAATATTTGCACACTTTATATCCCTGTGGATAACTCTATGATGTGCTCCAACATGGTGATGAAGAAAATCCAAACCACGAGCTGCATCGATGCATATATTCATCCGTTGCCTCCATGTCAGTTGACACACTCTAGATCTATTCTTTAAATGTTTGTCGAAGCTTCCATACTCTGCGTACTCATATACAAGGATCTTTTCGTTGGCTTCCTCACAATAACCAACAAGGGAAACTACGTTTAGATGCTTATAACGAGAGAGCAGGTTGATCTCTGTTAAGAACTCTTTGAGCCCTTGACCAGAAAGGCTAACTATTGGTAGGCGTTTCACAGCGACAGATGTGAGATTACCAGAAAGTGAGAGTTTTCCTTTATAAACAGGGCCATATCCGCCCTCCCCGATGATGGTTGTGAAGTTTTTGGTGGCTATTTCAATATCTTGAAAGGGTATTCTAAGAATAAGATGATCTAACTCCTTTTTGATCAAAAACATACTTTTTGTATATATCACGAAAAGTAAAAAGTGAAAAGCGATGATATATATGCTGAGGAAGGAATTGAAGCTGCTATTTATCCGGCAAAAATAAAAGTTAAGAATTCACCTCCCCAATTTGTTGACTCCATCCATGTATGCAAACAAACACACAGACCCAAAAGTTTAGAAATCAACGTTCCTCCACAAATTCGTGATATTTTTCTCGCTCCCAAGTATAATTTAATATCTAGAAGGAAAGCAAACAGATCATGCTGAGTCATTTCCGAACGAGATCTAATTAATTAGACCTCCAAATCGCCAAAATCTCTACTTGAACATCTTTAGAGAGGCAAAGATTAGTTTGCTGAAAAAGCTACCACCAGAGGTCGATGAGATGTGCAATATGCATATTAATTGACATACATACACCAACCGACGATGTCCTTGTCTACGTCTATCTGTTGAACTAATTAAACGAAAGAGGGGGAAAGATCTAGAGGTGAGCAGTAACGTCGTCTGGAGATATTGAGAACCGAACAGGGGACGCAGCTAGCTGAGATAGACGGATGTGGTGGCTAACGACGGAAACAGTGGGGGTCGGCGAAGTTAATTTTATCAGGTCTCAGAAGTAATAATACCATGCATCATATCTTTCGATCGCAACGCGGGTCAACTGCGACAGACTTTGTTTAATATTCAGAGTAATCTATCCATTACCTAATGCTGGCAGGTAGGCAGCTCATACCATTACTATTCGGTTGAAATAAATAAAAATAAAAATAATAAAACAGATACAACCCATTTATTTCATCGGTGGTGCCAACGTTGTGGGATTTTAATTATTCGGTTTTAAATAATTGAACAAAGCTATCAAAATGTCTAATCACTAATATATATTATTTAAAATTTAAAATTTAAATTTTTTATTACTTCTACTAATATATAATAGATTTTTTTTTCAATAATATATCTTCATCTTCATCTTCATGCTTAATAAAACACTCCTAAACCAGCCACGTGTCATCTTATAAGCATTTTCTTATGACACTTGTCATTCCACTATCATTCTGCTCTTTCTTTTTCCCGTCCAATGATTTTGATCATCCGTCCACATTCAATTCCTAAATATTAGAATTGCTGTTATAATATTCAAAAATCAACCTAATTTAGCTGAACTCAATTTTAAAATCGACAATCAATATTCAAAAATAAAAAAGTAAGTAGCAAGAAATCAGGAACCTAATCTTTTCTAAATTTGAATCTGATACCCTATACATTCTGTTGAATTCATATAATGGTTTTTTCATATCGATTGTTACTTAGTTAAGAAATTACTACTTATTTCTTCTTTTAGGTACTCAAGCTGCTCCTAGGAAGATCGATGTTGCTGACTGCAGTAAAACTCAATGGAATCACATCTAAATCAGCTATATATATATATATATATATATATATATATATATATATATATATATATATATATATATATATATATATATATATATATATATATATATATATATATATATAAATCAAACATATTTCCTTTAGGGCAATTAGTGTAGTTGAGCATCGTTTGAAATCTACAACTATCTCCATATTATCTTTGCTTTCGTTTTCCAATACACCCCCGATTCCTTCGCTACTCCCATCGATTTACATTTACTCTTGCCTCGTCTCTATGAAAACCCTAGAAATTTGTTGAACCACCACCTTACCTCCACTACTACACCCGACCACTGCCTATGCTAATCTAAACCAATACCCAAAACACGGTAGCCAAACCACCATGTCTCTTCCACCATCATATGACTTCAATCACTACCCGATTTTCTGTTGTATTCTGTGCCACTTCCTTCTCAGTCTCTCTAACTTCTAACTTGCTTTCCTTCTGATGCATCTAACGGTTACTGAAAAAGATAGAACATAAGCAACAAATCAACGGGTTTGAAGATAAGGTGTATATGTTTCTAACTCCTAATGGCCTTTTGGATTGTGATTCGTTCTTTTGTTTCTTTTTTTTTTTTTTCAAAATTTTCCAAAGAAAAAGAGTGGGTGATAAAGATAGTATAACTAAGAGGAATTTGAGCGGGAATGAGTTATGTTTCTTAGAAACATAAACATGTGTCTTGGATCTCAAAGGAACTATAATTTTAGTTTTATAAGTAGTATTTAAGGAAGCTCTTCAATTAAATAGTGGGTAAGAAACCTAGAAAGCACACCAGGTGTTTGTGAAAATGTCTCATATGTAGTGATGTCATGGTGAAGACATGGTACTTAAATTGCATGCAATTCTTTGTATCTAGGTTTGTCTGCTTTGTTTTGCTAATCCCAAACCTAACTGTGGCTAAGGGTTCATTTTAGGGATTTTACTTTTAAAGTGTATTTTATGCCCAAGGGACAATAAAATGCAAGTTACATTACCATGCTTTAAAAGACAAGCAAATGAAAGTAGTCATGCAATTATTTATTTTTCATTCGGTATTAAAGTTTATTACAATGGTTTCATGACAAAACATGAAAGTAGGATGTTGAAATTAGCAAGTTAACGAAACTATATTGCTATTTCGCAAGGCAGAAATTTGATTTCCACATATACACTTATGATTTCGAGATTACTGATGTCTTTGTTTTTTAGATTTTTTTTCAACCACATTCATTAGTTAGCATGCAAATTGTTTTTATGTTGTATAATGTATTTTGAAGCTTTAATAATTAACATGAGGCTTTTGTTTAACTGCATATTTTTTTAGTAAGTGTGCAAAATTATAGTTTTTTGGTCATTGATTAGCCAGCTTTTATATGATGTTGCGAAGAATTTTAGATTTTTTTGGTCATCAACTTTTGTTTAGTTTGAATGAAATGTGGAATAGTAGGAACTAAAACCTCAGAGGTTTTTTTTTTTTTTTTTTTTTTTTTTTTGTCCTGGTGAGATCAACATGTAATAAGACGATAACATTAGAGAAACAGATAAGACTTAACTTCATCTCATTTAGAACCAATATTGAATATTTGATAATTTTGTTTTGTATTATCAAACTTGATTTCTTTGAAGGATGGTATGTCTCTTTTAAATGTGCAGTGCAAAGAAACTCAAGTAAGTTACTTGGTATGTTTTTTTCTATAAGTTCCATTTTAGTTTGAACAATTAATCTATAAATATATGATATAAGGGAATTTTATAAAACAGTTACTTCAAAATTTGTTTTACGTTTAAATGTCTAAATTTAATATGACAATTAGGAATTGATGTAATATAATTGTTTGTTTTATAACAAACCTAAACATGGCACATTTGAAATGAAAACTTTATAATGACAATTGTCAAACTTATTCTCATCAATCCAACTGAAGGACCCAAACAGATGATTAAGATTCAAATAAGACTAAGATTCAAATTTATGCTATTTAAAAAAATGAGTTTTTTGGTTCAATTTCTTTTGGAAATTTGTTTTTTTTTTTAAAGTTCGAAATTGGGTTTTCTTATTTTTGGCTTTATACAATTTTAAAATTTTACTTTTCTATTTCTGTTGTAGTTTAGCAGATTATTGGAAATGGGGGTATTAGAAGTCGCTTGGAGATTTTTTTTTCTTTTTACGGTTTTAGCAATGTACTTTGGATCTACATTGGTGTTTTTGATAAAACTTGGGCTTTCATCTTAAATAAAGATTTTTTTTAGAAAGTTGTATTTAGAAATGATGAAAGTTGGAATCTTTGAAAATTGGTTGTGTATGGTTTTACCAATGTACTTTGTTAATTTCATTTGTAGAAAATAGTAGAAAAAGTTGGGTTTTTTTTAATAGTTGAATATCATCATGGGTCTCAAGTCTCAAGTGCAAAGCAAAATTCTATTTCGATGTCATTTATTGTATTATATTTTCTAAAATGGTTTTTTTTTCCAAGATTTCGACATGGAGTGGAAAATTAAAAAAAAAATTCTTGTATAACATTCTACTTTCTGGAAATTATCATTTATAGCATCACACTTTGTAAAATGGCCTCTCTTTAAGGATTTTCTACATAGAGTGGAAAATAATAAACAAAATTTTCTTTTATAGTATTTTAATTTCTGAAAAACTATCATTTATAACATTCTACATCTTAAAATTATATTGTTTTTTGTGAATATTTCGAACATAGACTGGAAAATAAATAAATAAAAACATTTCTTTATATGGCATTCTACTTTTTGGAAATGTCATTTATGTGGTGGAAAATAAATAAAAACATATTTTGTTTATAATAATTTTAAATGTACCAACCGTGGTTTCTATGGATTATAACCTAGTATATATATATATATATATATATATATATATATATATATATATATATATATATATATATTATATATATATATATATATACTAGTCGTTTACCCGCGCAAAGCAGCGGCGACGAATAGTTTCTTTCAGCATTTAGTTCTATTCGGAAACATGTTATATTTATAGGAAGACTCATATTGTTACCATCGGTTTTACAACGATGAATAGTTGTAACCCTTGAAATTTGAAATATGTACTTCTGCTTGTATGTTCGTTATTATAACATACATCTACAATCCACAACTATAAGTATTTATTCAAAATTTATCATCTCTTTTATAATATTTTGAAAAACAACATATTACTATATATTTAGACCATAAAATTCAAATAGAATCACGTTTTTATATCAACATGTCCTAAATCTGCATGCACGGTGTACATCATCATTAAGAACTCTATGATCATTCTCTTTAATAGAATTTGAATACAAATAGTTATAGTTTATTGACAATAAGTTAATTGTGTTGTATCCAAGTATTGTTTAAGTTTGTACAAATTTTTATTTAAAATCAGAGCCAAAAAATCGATTAATTTTGTTTTTTAAAAAGGAAAACAAATTTGGGAATCCCACAAAGCCATCACTAACCAATTTTAATTTCTTTAATACTTCACAGAAAAAATCACCGAACCTTTTGTATTTTTCGAATTTAACAACATATCTTTTTGCTTTAATAAAACTACAAGCCTATCAACATATTTTGACCAATTTTACCGTCACTTTCTCCCATTAATATAATATATTATTTTTTAGCTATAGTTAGGTTAATTTTTTGACACCAAGAAATAACAATTAGATGAAAAATATGATAAAAACGTTTGATTTAATACCGACCATTTATCCTTAATAATACAATACAACACCGTTAGGCATAAAATAAACTTTTCTATTAAAACCTTTATTTAAGTTACCTAACATAACAAAGCTAAAATTCTGCAAATTTAATTAATTTCTTGAATTTTCACATTTCACATTTCAAACACATCTACATACAATTTGGGTGCAACTTGTGTCTGTAAGTAGCCAATAACTTTTCATAGGAGTATCAGATGAAGTTATTAAGAGCACGACGGAGAAAAATTCTGCAAATGCAATAAATGTGATTATGATGACAATAGCTTTAGTACAAATCGTGAACAGAACTTGCAAACCATTAGATAAATTACAATTACAACTAAAAAGTCAATTGAAACAAAAGATCATTCTAATCCCTCTAAAATAAATATGGACCATCTAATATCTCTATTTATCTAATGTTCGTAACCTAATCCTCTCATGTTGCATTTATAATAACCCCCGTTCACATACACATTTTAGTTTGCTTAATAAAAATAATCATACCTTAACTTAATACCTCAAAATCCATTTCAAAAACAGCCAAAAAATGGAATAAAGGCTCATAAGTTGACACATGATAGTATACAAAGAGTAAATTGAGATAAAGAATAAATTTAAAAAGCAGGGTAGTATCCAAAGTAAGAAAACTTTATTCCAACAAATGGCTTTGAGTCCTAAATAATCATGAATTCATGATATAGACACTTGTAACTCATTACCTTCCCAATGTTATATTTAATAGCGAATTCCTAGTTCGCAATCTTGTTACTTCAATTTAAATCATCATCTGAATCAGGATCATTGGGTGTAACAACCAAAAATCCAAAATCGTGATGATTTGCTGACTGTCAGTCCTAAAGAATCATGATAAATCATCTTCTTCTTGATGATTTTTTAGCCTAATTTGCAAGCAAAAGCATGTAACAGACCTGTTGAAGTTGTCAAATCAGATTTGCTGAGCTGTTGGATTGGATTATACAACAACAAACTCTACAAATAATATAAACCTGAAATCAAAAGAACAAAAAATAAAAAATCACATCATATGAAACAATTAGTCATTAAAAGTACATACAATTGATTGGAAGACCTCACTTCTAGCAATTTTAGGAACACATGATCGATAGAAAGAAAAGTTGAATTGACACAATCTTGAGAATTTTAAAACTTCATCCTTTAATGTTATAGTTGATTATGATACCCTTTTGAAATGAAAGAGAGATGTTGTGATCCTAATTTTGCTCTAAATGTGAATTCAGTATGTTTAATATTGAATTCATTATGTTTCATCAACTTCATATTAGTAATTATGACCGTATTCATATGTCATTTGGAAAAGTTGAAATAATGTTATCTATAATCAAGGCATACTTAGTATGCTTGTTATTTTTGCAACATTATTAGGACCTTTACATTGCAAGAAGCGAACATGGAACAAAAAAAAAGGCATGGTTAGAATATTAGGAACACCCATTACTAAAACATAAAATAAAAAAAAAATAAAAAAATTATTCCCAATTGCAAACACAATGCTACTAAAAGATATTGTGGCAAGCAAGTTCACAGAGCATTAAATAAAAACAAAGATAATTAGAAGCTATGAAACTTGTGAATATAAACAAATAGAACATACAATACGTTCAAGCAATTTAGTACCTGAATATACTTCTAATAAAAGGATAAAAGTTCAATAAATTCAATTGTGAAATCCAACAATACAACCAACAACTTTCACAATCTTCATTTATCTGCAATAAGAATTTAATACAAAACATTAAACATGTAGGTATAGAGATGCTTACTGATGCAACTTGAGAGGCGAGAAAATGGTGCAACAAATCCCAATCACATTAAGTGTGATTTAGACCCAACCTCCTATTTGTAGCCTCACTTAGAATAAACGTAGCATGGCATTATTCGGTGCTTGGACAGACTCACATTAGGGATCTGCAATAGAAAACCCAGATCTCCTTCTTCAAAGTTTATTGATTTCGAGGAAAGAAAGAATGGTATTAATAAAAGCAACAAAAAAAAAAATAAAAAAATTTCATAAATCGGTAACATTGTGTTAGGATTTATAGATATAATCGAGATTTAAATGTAAAATGATTATGTAAAAGCTTACCTGCTTCGGGTTCTGATGATCAATGGGGGTTCAGGCTGCCAATTCAGGGTTATGTCACCGGCGAACCATAGTCAACAGATTTTGAATCCTCCATGAGAGTTCAGTTTCAAATCCTTTCAATTGTAATGTCTTTTTTTTTTATAAATTCAAACAAAAGATAATAATAAAGCATGCATATGAACTATAAAAGTTTGGTACCTTAGGTTATATCTTCAAAGTCACACCAAAGTCTAAATAAAATCGAAGTAAAAAGGTGAGGCTTTTGACCTTTTACGACCCAAAACACCATGTCGATGTGAAACAATATAAGTGTAGGGCAAAAAATATACCTGAGGTTTTGAATGAAAAACAAAATATAAGCACTCCTATAGAAAAATATGAAAAAAAATAAACTCATTTATTCAAATCTCCTAAAAGAAAATCTTGAAAGATAAAATCAAATCATATACAACCAAAGATAACTTGCTTAGAACCTTCAGTCTTTGAAAAAACAATGGAAAATGATAATGAAAATAAAAAATTAGTTTTATTGAGTGTAAATGAGAAATACATGAGACTTTAAGTGATTGTAGATGCACAATTGGGTTCCTGTATGTTTCTTCTAAACCTTAACCAAAACTGATCAATCGAGAATCCTAAATGTATGCGTATTCTGGACTGCAAAAAATTGAAACTGAAATAGATTTCCATTAAGGGATGGTAAATAAAAAAACAAAAAATGAAGTATCAATTTTGAATCGTATTGTAGTTGGTCTTCAGACCATAGAAATGCCAGAGCGGCTAGGGTTTCTCATATCTCATTTGTGTTGGAATACATGATTAATTAAAAGGTGAGGATTGATTCAATAAAGGATTAACGGAGGTGGATATGATGTAGTTTTAAAACAGAGTAAAAAGAACCATAAACAAACATAGATTTTTTGCATTATAAAATCCAAAATTTACCTTTCATGTTAGAACGTGGAATGGTATATTGTTTCAGATGAGAGTTCATATCTACGAAATTGGAATAGATGAGACGGAGCCACGACTCCACCTTGGGCTGTCCCTCGAGTTTCAAGCATCTTCATAAGAAATAAGATTATTAGGGTTTAAGTATGCGTGTGTGAGAGGGAAAGAAAAAGAGATGAAGGATGTGAGACTGATGTGCCTTTTGAACTTGGTGTGGTGTAGCTACGATTTCAAGAGAACGGTGAAGAACTCATTCCTCTTCAAAGTTATTCATCCGTTACTACTGCAACAAAAATTCAAAATTTTAAAAATCAACTCAGTAAGTAGGTGTAGAGAGACAATCAAGATGAAAATGTAAAAAGTATACATAAATTAAAGAAATGGCCGATGAAAAGTGTGTGTTTATCTGTGACAACAGTTCTAGTGGCGGTCGACGGAGGTGATAGCTTCGGGAGTTCCGACAAAGACGATGGAACAAATGCTTGAGTGGGTCGTGGAGGACGTTAATGGAGAAGACGAAGGTGGGGGGAGGCGACATCAATTATGTTGAAGATAAACGGTGGTCATGAATAGTGAATGGTCTTAAGGTGTTTTTCACTGAGAGAGGAAGAAAACTCATTTAGTAGAAAGAGAAACGGGATGAATCCTACGAAGGAGGATAAGAACGGATATAGGGGAAAGGGGCCCAAGAACTGAAAGATTTTTGCCGGGATCTTAGGTTCTTCACAACTCATATCAGGACTAACTTGGTCAAACCTGGTAGAGACAAGAAGTTTATATGCATTGGTTAATTGTACTTCGTCTTTCATTTTTTGTACGAATTAAAATATATTATTATTTTATTGATGACTACTTGTACCATTAGCTTAATGATTTGAACGTCTTAAAAAAAATAATATTATTATAATGAATCTATTTATAGAAATAGTGAGATTTTTTTTATAAGGTAATATATATATATATATATATATATATATATATATATATATATAGGATCGGATGAGGACTTTTTTTTGGTGAAGAACTTTCAAAACCATTTTTTTAAATGTTTTCATTTAGGGAATTTTAGAGACATCAAACATAAATATTATATTAAGAAAACATTTTCATTCCGTAATTTACAACTAGTTGTCGTCTGTTGTAGAACAGCTGCCGGACCATCGTTGGATTAACACCAAGTTCAATGACATTTTCTACTTGTATTAACAGTTTAGTAGAATAAAGATTGTAGCTTTCACTTTTTTTGGTAATATTTTTAACGTATAAAATTTTATTTTTGCACCCAAATATACAAAATTTTAATAAAAAAATAAAAATATGCCTTGACAAATTCATTTTTTTTTCTAAGTTGTAGATTTATTTAAAAAAAATGTGTCGTGTATAATATATATTTACAGTTTAGAATATCATATTCACATTCTAATAAAGATACATACATTCATTCATATTTTAACATAAAATTTATATAAAATATACAGCTTAATAGAGTTCGTTGTAGTTTAATAGATAAAATTCACAACATAACATAATACAATATATTCTACACTAATTCACATATTTAAAGAAGTCAAACTCAAATTAACACACGCCACCACCAACCACATGTGCCGCCGTCACAATCATCATTCATTCCAAATCAGATCTGTATATATAAAATCATTAAATGACAGCTTAAATATTATATTCATAATTTAATAAACGAAACAATTTACTTATTTAGAATTTAATGCAAATTAATTATAAAAAGTAATACATTATTAAATATGTATAAAACACAAAAAATAAATATATTCACAAGAAAATTATTACAAAACATTCATACATAAATCATTCATATATATTTTAACACAAATTTCATTCAAAATTCACAACTTAATAAGGTCAGTTAATAGTTTAATTAGAAAATTAATAGCTTAATGCATTCAATTCATAGTTTAAAACACAAAATCATAGTTTAATACACAAAATTCATAACTTAATACAGTCAATTCACAATTTAAAACACACAAAATCACATCTTAATATACAAAGTTCATAACTTAATACAATAAATCTCAATTGAATACACAAAAAGTATGTGTTAAGACTTATTGTGTTGCGTCTTGGGCTTTTTGTTTTATATCCGGATTGGGCCTGTCCATCCGTGATTCTCTTGTAGGGTTAGACTATATATATGCATGCATGTGTGCATTATAGAACGATATTGATTACGTTTTGAGTATTGTAACCCTAAAACACCTCTACGATCGAAGTTCTTAGTCGAGCTCTTCTGAGGTGTTGAAGCATTAATCATTCAACATATTCAAACCATATTCGTGTCTATATTTACGTACTTATTTGTTTACATGCATAGAATCAATCGATCCTGAAAGAACTACGTTCCAACAATTGGTATCAGAGCAGGAAACTGTGTGATTAATACACATTCCTTCTGTATTCAGAATTCATTAGGGTTTCCGCTTTTATCGTATAAATAAGAAGTCGTCTTCTTTGTTTCGACAGCAACTAAGTTTTAGATAAAACCCTAATCTCAAGTTTACAGGTTTGATTCTAGCAGCTCACCATGTCTCACGATGATTCGCAAACAAAACCAATCAACATCTCAAACAACATTGGATCCACTACCAGAATACCCATACTCTACACTCAGGACTATGAAGTGTGGGCACATCACTTTGAAGACTATGTGGTCGGATCTGAGGATAATGGCTATCTCATATGGGAAGCCATCACACTCGGACCGTTTGTTCATTCTGGAACAAACACAACAGTTAAGACTCAAACAGAATATAACAAGTTAGTTGCTGATGAACAGAAGATGCGACAGGATGAAAAAGACAAGTTGTTGTGTAATGTGAAGGCCATGAGAATGATAAGATTTGCGTTACAATCTGACACGTTTCGGTTAGTAAGTTCGTGCAAGACGACCAAAGAAATCTGGGATAGGTTGAAAGAGCTCTATTCGACCGATGAAGATCTTGAACACTCCATTCAAACATTGTTGTTGTCAGAATTTGGAGTTTTCAAACAGAAACCTGAGGAGAAGCTAATACAGACTTTTGATCGGTTCAATCATCTCTTAAGTAAGATGATAAAACATGGAATAGCGAGGAAGTTGATTGAGCAGAAAGTAACTTTCATGAACGGACTCAGACCAGAATGGATGGCTGTGGTTTCTAGTAGAGGTGGCAAAAATTAACACGACACGAAACCCAACACGAACCTGACAAGAAATAAACGGGTTTGGGTAAGATATTTCAACCCGTTTAAATAAAAGGGTTGACACGACACGACACAAAAATTAAATGGGTAAGGTTAGGGTTGAGAATTTCAACTCGAATATGACTCGAAAATGACCCGTTTATTTATATGTAAGTTTTTTGAATTATTTAAATAATCTAGAAAGATACAAAACCAAAACCATAAGTAAAAGAAAACATTTCGAATTGAATTGTTTTGTAATGTTGAAATGACTTAGCCGTCTAGATTAAGACTTCATTTCAGTTTTTCCATTCTCTTCCAAACTATCCAGTCTCTTTCACCCCTCTCAAATCCTCATGACCTTGTCATCCGCCTCCCCAAGAACCAATCTTTTAATTTTGTTATCTGAACTTGCTATGACATCATCTATTCTACCTCCAAACTATTAGTTTTTCCTTTCCGCCTACACAACTCTTACTCTTTCAACATGCTTAATATTTTAACCTCACATGACATGACATATTTCAAGGTATAGCCCTAACCTGAAACCCGACACAAAATCGACACGAAAATAAACGGGTTGACACGACACGACACGTTAATTAAATGGGTCGGGTTAGGGTCAAGCAATTTCAACCCGTTTAGTATTTCGACACGACACGAACCCGACACGACACGACACGATTGCCACCTCTAGTTTCTACCGTAAAAGCGCATGAACAGTTTAAGTCTTATTCGCTAGCGAAACTTGTGGGAATACTTAAGTCCCATGAAAGTGTCGTAACCAAAGAAGCAAAAGTGGTTTCTGGTGTAGGATCGTTGGCCCTTGTCTCAAAAGCAAAAGGCATTGCAGAAGAAGAAGAAGAGTTCGATTTGTCTAAATGTGACCTTACAAGTGAGGAGTATGCTATGATGGTCACCAATCCAAAGAAGTTTGCAAGAAGAAAATTCCCGTTTAGCAAGAACTGAAAATGGCAGGGAAGTTACAACTCTGAAAAGGTGAAGGATGAAGCGAAGATCTCTTCTCAAAAGGATGAAGACAGGAAGGAGAGCAAACTTGCAGGAGACTCTGGATACGACTGCAATTATTGTCACGGCAAGAATCACTTTGCCAAGGATTGCATGCTGAGAAAAATGGCTGAGAAAAGAGATGGTGAAGATGATGAGGCGTACTACATGCGCAAGCTGGAAGAAATAAAGAAAAAGAAGACAACTAATAGTACAAAAGGTACTATGAATGCTTTGATTGTGCAGGATAATGCAGAGGATGACGAGTTCGGTGGCGTAGAAGTTTGGTCAACCGACTCTGAAGATGAAGAGGTAAGAAAGCCCACTCATGGAAAGGCTTATGTTGCAAAGGAAGAAGGTTCAGCTAGAAAATGCTTGATCGTCTCGGCTAGTCTATCAACCGAAAGTGCAAGTGAGGAACCGAATATGACAGGAAACAAATGTTTTGCAACAAAGCCAGTAAGTGAGCAGATCAACGACTGTGATAAGTCGATCAAAAAGGTACAATCCATCCTTAAATCACTTAAAGTTCCATTAACAAATTATGAAGGAGAATTAAATGAATTAAAATCTAAATTTTCTAACTTAAGTGGTAGTCTCATGCAAACTCGTTTAGCGAATTTTAACCTAACCGACCAACTCAGCAGGGTGTCTTCGAAGAATGAGGAGAGAAGGATGTGGATTGAGCTGAAGGAGGCGGAGTTAATTAGAGCTAGGGATGAAAGTTTTTATTTGCAAAAAGACAATTTGAAGTTTTTAAAACAAAGAAATGTTTTTTGTTTAATTGCTAAGCGTTTGTATACAAATATTGCTCAGTTACATTTAAGTTGTGAGATAGGAAAGAATATTCACAAAATGATTTTGCCCTTTCTTGAATTTAAGGAAGAAGAGATCATAGCAGAATGTGAATCAGAAGTGTCATCGGATGAAACATCCGTGTCTTACAAAATCGGTCTGGACAAAATAGAAACCTTCATTGATTCTAAGGAACATAAGTGTATGCTAAAAGATATTTTAGATGAAAATGATAAATTAAGAATAAAGTCAGATACTTTAAAATCATTTGACATGTCCAATGCCAAATTGACCTCCGAACATAGAATGAACCTTGATACTACATCTGAATTTGATGAAGAAAGCGAGATGAGTGAAATCTCGGTAGAAGATGTCATTGATTGCTCCGAGTTTGTAAAAAGCGATACTGAGAATGAGAAACCCCTCATTTCAAAAAATTCGGTTAAATTTGTTCACATGACAAAATACAAGCCACAAAACTCAAGGAAAAGGCTGTCGTTTATCAAAAAGTTCAAACTGTGCCAAATCAGGTGTATGCAGCAAAAGGAGTCACTTCTAGACAAACAACAGAACTAAGAGTCTTGGTGGGAAAAGACAACGCAGAAGGGTGCGAAGATTTCTTCTGGTCTGCCCCTATTGACAACACAGATGAAACCGAAGGCTTGTCTGAGCAAACTTCATGGAGGGTTAAAGGAAGATACGTTGCTGAACCCATCAACAAACCCTCAAGCTTCGACAAACCAAGCACAAGTGGAACTAAAGAGATTCCTGAAGAACCAAAGAAAGAACCGAAAGTTATAAACAAAAAAACTGAAACTCAAAGAGAGAAACCAAAGGCCCGCTTCAATATACATAAATCACAGAAGGAACTAGCTAAACAGAAACGCTTAAGAAATCAAAGATATGTAAAGAATCTGAATGAGCAAAAGAGTTACTGGCATTCCCAAAATCCCAACTATGTGCCTCCTAAGAAGGTCTCAACGGACAAAGGAAAGGAAAAAGTAAAGGAAAATTTCAGCCCAAGTTCCTACTACTCCAAGTCTCATAACCGAAAGTCAACATTCGGTCTTAAACCCAGTTTCGGCCCTAAACCCAGTTTCGGTCCTAAAGCGAGTTTCGATACATCCAAGTCCCAAAGCAAGGCAAATTATTTTAAGGACATCAAAGGAAAGGGCAAACTAACTTCAGATTCTAAGTTCCACACTAAGAAACCATCAGCTGGCCCAAGATCTCAAAATAGAAATCAAATGCCAACACCATCTAACAGACCAACTAATGCACTTAAGTTTAAACAAGATAAAACCAAAATCAAATTGTATACAGTTAAAAGAAAAGATCAAACCACTTTAATAAAAAAACATATTTGGTTGATATTTCTACTGCAATTCCTTATTCTCTGAAAAACTCACCAGGACCCAAGAGACTTTGGGTTCCTAAATCTGCTTAAATTTGCAGGTAATCAGTGACGGGCAGTTCGATGATGAATGGTATATCGACAGTGGCTGCTCATGTCACATGATAGGGAGGAAGGAAGAGCTGAGGGAGTTTCGGTCCCTGAAAGATGGTGGGTCTGTCAAGTATGGAAATAATTCCTATGGAACAATCAAGGGATATGGCATGATAACAAATGGAGAATTCTCGATTCGAAAAGTGGCTTATGTAGAAGGATTACAACATAATCTCATAAGTGTGTCTCAACTAGTCGTAGGAACAGGTCTGAAAGTGTCCTTTGATGATGAAGGATCTGAAATAATTGAAAAACAATCCAAGAAGGTACTCTTGAAATCAGAGCGAAAGGGAGAGATGTATCCATTAAGTCTCAAATCGATACGTGGAAAACCGACAATATGTTTGCTATCAAAGGCAAATACAGATGAAAGTTGGTTATGGCATCGAAGATTGTCACACCTGAATTTCAAAGACATGAATAAATTGGTGCTCGGTAATCATGTTCGAGGACTCCCTCTTCTCAAGTTCGACAAGGAACATCTGTGTGAAGCCTGTGAGATGGTTAAACAAAGCAGAAAGAGCCATCCTACAAGGATCAATACAAAGATTGTTGAAGCTCTTGAACTATTGCACATTGACTTGTGTGGACCTTTGTTTATCGAAAGCATCGGTGGTAGTAAGTACATACTTGTCATCGTAGATGATTTTTCACGTTTCACCTGGGTTTTCTTTCTTAAATAGAAATCTGAAGCAACTCCCAAGTTGAAGACATTTATTAAGCAGGTGGAAGTGCAACTGAAAAAGACTGTGAGAAATGTCAGGAGCGACAATGGGTTGGAGTTCAAGAATAACTACTTTGAGGAATTTCTAGCTGATAAGGGGATCACTCACAACTTTTCATCCCCGTATACACCACAACAGAATGGCATCGTTGAAAGACGAAACCGTTCCTTATGTGAGGCCGCTAGAACCATGCTTTCTTTTGCTTCACTTCCTTTATACTTCTGGGCTGATGTTGTGGCAATTGCATGTTACACTCAAAACCGATCCTTTCTTAATAAATGATTCTCACTTACTCCTTATGAGATTTTAAATAATAGAAAGCCCAATGTCAAATTCTTCCATGTGTTCGGTTCAAGGTGTTTCATCCTCAACTCAAAGGCGAACCGAAACAAGTTCGATGTTAAAGCTGATGAGGGTTTATTTCTCGGTTATTCACTCTCCTCGAAAGCTTACAGAGTTTTAAACAAACGATCCAAAAGGATTGAAGAAACATATCACGTCACCTTTGATGACAATTACATAAAGAAAGTTCAACGAAACGAAAGTCAATTAGGGGAGATTTTCCTACATCAGGACAAGTCTCGGTTCCTATATCTAACCTGTTCGAGGAATACATTTGGTTATTCGATGAACCAGAGAAAGCGGCACACTCAGAGGCAAAAGTAGCCGATAACAAAATTGATAATCTCCAACAGATTATTGATGATGCGGCAAAAGAAATGACAAGTGACATTCCCAAATCTACAGGTAATCAATCCTCTGCTGACTCTCAATACTACGACTCAACGTTCAAGGGGGAGAGTTCAAATGCACCAAGTGCAACCAAGGTATCTTTAGAGGGGGAGAATTCTACAACATCCCCATCTAATAAAGGTACATTTGAGGGGGGAGAATCCAACTCTCTCAGAGGAAGCAAACTTTGATGCTACCTCTGGTTTCGCTTCGCCAGTCGAGGGGGAGAAAGACCAGGCAACTGATGAAGGCGAGAGTGATCACTCAGAATTTGAAGAAGAAGTAAATGTTGAATTGGATCCGGCATATGATCCAAATTATCCTCCGTTAGTGAAATGGACCAAGGATCATCCTAAAGAGCAAATTATTGGTGAATTTTATGAGAAAGTTCTTACTCGTTCTCAAGTAAAAGCGAAACAAACTGCATTACTCTCTAAAGTTGAGTTCTGTATGTTTAACTCGTTTATCTCCAAAATCGAACCGAAAACAATATATGCTGCACTTGATCATTCTGATTGGGTTCAAGCAATGCAAGATGAGCTCCATGAGTTTGAACGTAACCGAGTTTGGAGATTGATTCCCACACCAAAGGATGCTTCTTTAGTTGGCTTGAAATGGATTTTTAGAAACAAATTGGACAAAGAAGTGAACGTTATTCGAAACAAGGATCGATTGGTGGTAAAATGATATTGCCAAGAGGAAGGGATAGATTATGAGGAAACTTCCGCTCCTGTGGCAAGGTTGGAATCGGTTAGAATCTCCCTAGCATACGCTGCCCATAAAAAATTTGAAGTCTTCCAAATGGACGTCAAATGTGCTTTCTTAAATGGAGAACTAGAAGAAACAGTGTATGTTGAACAACCTCCCGGATTCGTGAACGAGAAATATCATGATCATTGCTATGTGATGGATAAAGCAGTTTATGGTTTAAAGCAAACACCGAGAGCCTGGTATGAAACCCTAACTTGTTTTCTTAAAATGTCTAAATTTAAGCAAGGTTCGGTTGACCCTACCTTCTTTCGAAAGAAAGAAGGCGAACATCTAATGATAGTTCAAATTTATGTTGATGATATCATCTTCGGCTCTACGAATCCTAGCTTAACAGCTGAATTCAGAAAGTTGATGGAGTCTAAATTTGAAATGAGCGCAATGGGTCCAATTAATTTTTTCCTTGGTTTAAATATTAGACAGGGTCCATAAGGCATCTTTATCAACCAGGAGGCATACACGAAAAGTCTGTTTACTAAATTCGGCATGACAGGTGACTCTAAAGTAAAGGTTCCTATGGCATTTTGTACTAAGTTAACACCGTCTCTGGAGAAACCTGCTGTTGACATTACGCTTTATCGACAAATGATAGGGTCCCTTATGTATCTAACAGCTAGTAGACCGGACATTATGTTTTCTGTTTGCTATTGTGCTAGATTTCAAGCTAATCCAAGAGAACCTCACCTGCTGGCTATAAAGAACATCTTCTGTTATCTAAAGTGAACTTCATCTCTCGGTCTCTGGTATCCTGCCAAATCAGGATTCTTTATTCAAGCTTTTTCTGATGCTGATCTTGGAGGGTGTGGACTAGACCGAAAGAGCACTACAGGTGGATACCAATTTCTTGACGGAAAACTTGTTAGCTGGCAGTCCAGAAAGCAAACCTGTGTGTCCCTTTCTACAGCAGAAGTCGAATACATAGCTGCAACTTCTTGTACTTCTCAAGTTATATGGATTCAAAGTCAACTAAGAGATTACAGACTAAACATGAAGAAGATTCCTCTCTATTGTGATTCAGAAAGTGCAATAAGGATTTGTCACAATCCAGTGCAACATTCCAAAACTAAGCAAGTTGCACTTAGATATCATTTTATCAAGGATCATGTCGAAGAAGGGAACGTAGAAGTACATTTTGTTCGATCTACTGATCAACTGGCCGACATATTCACTAAGGCATTACCTGAAGCACTCTTTAACAAAATCTTACAAGACTTGGGTATGATGGAAGCAGAGTCGGTACCAAACACTCAAATATCTCATTAAAATTACACAAGCGAAATGGAGCGAACGCTCGGTCTATTTCGGCTCTGAAATTTTTAAGAACCGAAATGAACCGAACGCTCGGTTTATTTCGGCTCTGAAATTTTTAAGAACCGAAATGAACCGAACACTCGGTCTATTTCGGCTCTGAAATTTTTAAGAACCGAAATGAACCGAACGCTCGGTCTATTTCGCTTCACTCAATTGAGATAAGGTTTCGGTTGTATACTGTGTAAATTACTTATCTTCTCTTCATTTGGTCTATGCTTATTTATTTTATCTGCTTACTGTTTTTTTTACTTTATTTTTTTTAGAAAACTTCAAAAATCCAAAAATATTTTTTTTATTATTTTATTTTTATTTTTGTTCAGAAAACTCAATATTTCAAGATATTTTTCGATTTGTTTGTTTTGTGTGGTGTGTTTGTTCTTACTTTAATTAGGTCCCAAAGGTTTCAGAACCAAAGAATTTGGAGTTTCGACAGGTACAATTATTTCTATACGAACTAGTTAAGGGTCCCTAGAAGCATGCTGTTGCATGTTGACCAAAGCCTCTATGACGTCGAGTAGGCCTTAATGATTCGATCTATACCTATCATTTCTTCCCAATAAGGCCGTCTACATCAACTCCGTCTAGAGCTACCTTACTCTTCTCATTTGAGTCAAGAGTTTCTCTGCTTGGTCATCTTTTTACAGTAGAAGGTACTTTCGGTTCTCAAACCACCTTCTTATATTCTCCATCAACTTTCATTTCACCAATGTAACCCTTGAGACTCTCGGTTCTTACCACTGAGGTTTATGGTTGCACAAATTCTGTGTTTATAATCTTGGATACGTATGCCACGTGCTGAGTGAAATCCATAATCCAACTCCAATAATGAATTGATGGTGAATTATTAAATTCAAGAACTTATGGGTTACCCAATGAAATCCCTTTTTATTTTTGCGTGGTCTTTATGAAATTGTCTAAAACCAAGGCATTTCTTCCTAACAAGATCTAGTTTATTTTTTTTTTTGGATTTCTATTACATCCATTGACCCTCCAACTTACATCTCACCTACTTGTTCAACAGACCACATTGGTCTCACAAGTACTTCTTCCAACAATTGATCTTATGTTAAGTATTAATGTTCGGTTGAAGATAATCCACCCTTAAGCCTATATCTTGAAAAGAAGCCTTTCGATGTTTCTCTATAAACACTTGATCGTATTTTTCGGGATTCCACACAAGCACTTCAAGTTTATTTTGACCTTGAAGGAAGCGATTCTTGCCCAGAATCACCTGCTTTATGTCTTCTCTTAAGACATTACGCACATTCCATACACAATTGCTTTATTTCTTTATCGATTATCACTCTATTGCACGAAAATTTTATTTTCCGAAACTCTAGTTGCTGTTGGTTCAAGTTTTGTTTACACAGGGGAATTCATGTCTCTTAAAGTCATATTGAAGTTCAAAAGACGATTAAGGATAAGTATTTGGCGCGTGAATTTGAAAGGTCCCTATCTGCACGCGTGCTGACGTATTTCTTGGAGCACCCAACCTGTCACATAACACTTTTTCAGGAGACGTTTTAGTGATCATGTCATTATCCTCATGATTTTTTTTCTCTCCTAGCAACGGTATATAAAGGGTTTTGACAATTATTTGTCTTTTACCAGTCACAAAGTTTCTCTACTATAGCGGTAATTTGAACTGTTCATCTTCCTTCTTCAATCAACAATGGCGACTTCTTCTTCAGTTCAAGATCAGACTGCTTCATTGACATTTCTTTCCATTAAGCCAAATCAAAACATGATCATTGAACTCAATCCGTTCCTCTATGATTCCTATATGTTACAATTTGTGGAGTGTTTGAAGTATTTTCCATTGGTTCAGGCCCTAACTCAATTTGAAGCTGTTCCCATGTCTCTCTTGTCCCAAGTTTACTCTACAGCAACCTTCGACAAGAACAAAGAACGCATCTACTTTCAAATACACTCTAAAAAGGCCTCTATTTCCAAAGGGAGGTTTTGTTCTTTACTACATCTTGCGGTGGATTCCTCTGTTATCTCACCTGATTTCATCACAACTGCACAGCTATTCTCAATGCTATATGAAATGGGATATATAGACGTACTGACCACCATTACAAAGATCAAGAAGTCGTGTCTCCCGTCTCAATGGAACGGGCTTCTTACTATTTTGATTAAAAGCTTGGCGGGACGTAGTGCTGGATCGGATGGCACTAGTAAAGGATTTCTGACAATCCTCTATGGTCTTTACAACGATTTAAATCTTGATTATGGGTCTATAATTTGGTCTCAGGTCTATAATGTGGAAGGTTCTGGACCATTATAACAAGGAGGGCTATTGATACTTTGGAAATTCCGGTGATGAAGAATGTCCTTATCGCTTCCATTACTACGTTTCATACAAAGAAGATCATCATATCTGATCCCACGAAGTTTCACCACAAGGGATTCATTCCGGAATCGATGTTCCGTTGTGTCTCAGCAGAGAGTAAGGTTATGGCGGAATACAGAAAGCTTCCTCCAAAAGAACCACGAGTCCTTACTTCGGAACAACAAGCTTCCCTAGATGCAGTTGACAAGACAAGCAACCGAGGAAAAAGGGTAAAGAAGGAAACAACTGAGAAGGATGAAACTAAGCCTTCCAAATCAAAGAAGCGAAATTCGGAGAAAGCGGGTTCTTCTAAGCTGAAGAAGGTTAAAAGAATGGCAAGAAAATCCCAGAGTCCAACTCCTCCAAGCTCAGGTAACGACGATGATGCAGTAGAGGACTCTCTTCAGGAATCTCCGAGAGGAAATACTCCACCTAGGTCTCCTACTCCAACCGAATCTCCTTCTCATAAACAACCAACCCCACCTCCCTCACCGAAACCAAAAGTTACAGTTTCAGTTGTTCTTACATCAACCTCTATTTCAACACCACCTGTGTCTTCTACACCAGTTTCTTCTACACCTATTTCGATAATACCCTTACCTCCTATCATTACCCAAACCCCCACCCCTACCATTCCTGAACAAACAGTGGTCGTCAACGTATCTGATACGGGGGCAACTACTGACACTCAACCTCCTGTCATCACTAAACCACTTTCACCAACCAACTCAACTGGTTCTGGTGCTACTCTAGGAGGAGACAATGATGAGTATGACTATACATACTTTAGTCCATATCGGCTTCAATCTGATGAAGACAATGACGCTCCTGTCAACCGCCAACAGTTGCAGAGCATTCATGAAAAGCTGGATCAGTTACTTGAAGACAACAAAGCTTATGGTGGGGTAGTTCTTAAAGCTTTTGTGGAAACTTCCATAGAACAATATACAACGGCTATGGACAAATCAACTAATGCAATCAACGAATCGGCTTCTACTTGCAAAAAAGCCTCTGCTGATGTTCCGGAAGATGTTCAAACTACGCAGCTCTTTTTGGATTCTCTTAAAGAGCACGTTGATACAAATGCTGCCAAACTCCGTGAATCCGTTGAATCTCTTTCAAACTCTCTACAGGAAGAACAACAGAAGTTTGCTGATGTTCGTTCCTCCATCCAAGCCGAAAATACTTCCCTTATAAGTTCAGTTTCCTATCGGCTAGACTCACTTCATGCTGATATTTCCAAAGAGAGTGCTTTAAAAGAAGAAATTTCTCATCAAGCCTCTTCCAATGAAGTTCAAAAAGTTCAATTGGCTCAAGCCGAGAAGGAGATTACCTTATTAAAAACCGAGAAAGTTGTCTTACGAAGCTGTGCAAGTGATGTCGCGGACATGTTGACCAATCTCCTTGGTGCTCATGATCCAATTCTAACTATCACCATCCATAATCATCTTGCTGGCAAATTGCTTCCTGCCCTTGCCAGGCTTCATGAGATGAAAGGTGTTTCAGAGTCTTTCATTACTCCAAAACAAGGGGGAGAGGGTAACCAACAGAAACTGATGATAACAACTGAAACTCTTAAACCAAATATTCCAGTCTCTAAAGAACTGAAGGTTAATGTAGCTTCAAGTTCTGGTCCAACAGATACGCAGAAAAAGGTTGTCAATGACAGTGATAGTGATGCAAAAGAGACTATTGTTGAAGCCCTCAAACGCAAGAAAAGAGATTAAGAGTTGGATGAAAATCTGAAAATAACAAAAGATGCAGAGGAAACAGAGAGGCGTAACAAAGAAGAAGAAGATGTCCTGAAGTGTAAGAAGGCTCTGTTTCCTGAGTGGACTAGAGAGGTGCTAATCAGTCAAGCAATAGAATCACCAAGTGTTTATTGGTTAGAACCGATTGCTTCGTTCGACTGTGATAATTCAAAGGACTCACAGTTCGATATGCCAATTACAAGGAAAGCATTTACATTCCATTGTTTTGAGTCAGCTGTTGAGGTTCCTTTTCCTAGTCCTAAGGTTGACCGAGAGCTTATCGACTTTTACCTAAAGTATGGCCAACCTCAATACTTGACATGGAGTGCACAGAAAATTATAATACTCAAGGTATTGAAACCGACACCGGCCGGAAGGTTTGTGAACGTGCACTTCAAGATTACTCGAGGGTCTGCAAATTCGGTTTCAATGATTTCTTTAGCAGATCTACCCAATCTCAATCCTCATGATTGGATATTGCTATACAACATTCTGCTCTCTGATCCGAAGGAGTATGAGCCGATTCTAGAGCACTTAAAAAGAATGTTAGCCTCCTACATCTATGAAGTTGCAACGATGGATTAGGAGATAGCGAAAGTGATGAACAAGAAGCCGACGGTCAAGCTCACTCAAAAGCCAAGGGATGTGAACACTATGAAGATAGGGAAAATTGATTCGACACATCTGACTGTGATGTTTACTAAAGGTAAAGCTCACAAGTTTTTGTTTGCTCTGGTAGATAAGCACCTATTTTCTACAGACTGCTTGGAGCACATTATCAACTTGATACATCGGTGCAAGCAGAACTCGGATGCTGACAAGAAAAATTTCACTGATATGCTTCGTTGGTACATTACCTTTCGGTACCATCTTTTGGCTATCATCCCGAGGATATTCAAGACGGTGAAGAAGTCTTCGTTTGTTAAACATAGTTAAAGTCTCGGCCCCAAAGACGCAAAGGGGGAAATTGTTAGGGCTTATTGTGTTGCGTCTTGGGCTTTTTGTTTTATATCCGGATTGGGCCTGTCCATCCGTGATTCTCTTGTAGGGTTAGACTATATATATGCATGCATGTGTGCATTATAGAACGATATTGATTACGTTTTGAGTATTGTAACCCTAAAACACCTCTCCAGTGATTCACAACCATATTATCAACTTAACACTCTTAATACAATTAATTCATAGTTTAAAGTTTAAACACAAAATTTACAGCTTAAAACAATAAACGAACAATTTAATTCACAAATTTTACATCTTATATAGTCAATTCACAGTTTAAACAGAAAATTCACATCTTAATAGCAGTTAACACTAAGATTATAAAATAAATAACAAATGAGAGATTAAAACATTAAATTCACACCTTAATAGAAGAAAAAACGATAAAAAAAATGTATGGTAGAGATCTATAATAGAATGTAAGTAGAAAATAAATATAAAACATGCATTCACAGCTTAAAACTTATAAAAAATCATATATTCACAACTTAAACTTGTAAAAAAAACCATGTATTCAAAACATAAAACTAATATTTTCTTGTTCATAACATTTAAAACTAACATTAACATGACTAAAAAATTAATAAAACATTTAAACATCACAATTCATAACTTAGAAAACCTAGATTCACATTATTTGAGAAAACATTAGCTGTAACGACGTAAATTTTCATTTTTAAATCATATTTTCAATCACCAAAAAAAATATCCAACAACTGTATCCAGTATCATCATAATAAACAAATCCCAAAATCTCAAAAGATCCCAACTACATAAATCCTCTGAGTGTGTACGGATCATGCCGGCGCCTTCCCACGGTCCTCACTAGTACCTGAAACACCCAACACAACAACTGTAAGCATAAATGCTTAGTGAGTTCCCCAAAATACCACATACAACACATACGCCTTCCCAGGCCATAACTCTGTGGGACCTTCCGGTCCAAGTGTCTCAGGGGACTTCTGTCCCAAATCCCGGTAGACCTTCTGGTCCCACCCGTATCGACCTTCCGGTTCGTAACCTCCTGACCTTCCGGTCCATGTCCTCTTGACCTTCCGGTCCATATCATCTTGACCTTCCGGTCCATGTCCTCTTGACCTTCCGGTCCATATCATCTTGACCTTCCGGTCCTTTTCATACATAGCATACATAACACATACATATCACATATCAGCATATATAGCACATATAAGACCTTCTGGTCACACATAGGTACCCTTCCAGGTACATTATAGTGAGAAGACTCACCTCGGCTATCTCGGATAATCTCGCACACGTATCAACTGATCTAGGCTCCGCCTAAAAACATAGACAATTATCTCAAATCAATAACGGCTCTCTAGGCTAGACTAGTCTCTTCCATGAGCCCTAAGAAGGTTAAAAGACCATTTTACCCTTCAAATGGTCCACAAGTCCGATCATTGACCAAACCCTAAAAGTCAACAAAAGTCAACGGTCAAACTTTGACCAGACTCGTCGAGTGCACTCGTGCGACTCGGCGAGTCCTTGCATGTCCTCTTCGCCCCTGGTCCTCACTTGACTCGCTAAGTCAAACCTACACTCAACGGGTCATCACAGGTCGCGAATCGCGAGGCAACCCGACTCGACTTGTCGAGTCCCTTATGGGCTTGGCGAGTTTCTCCCATGAAAACACTCAAACGATCCTTTGAGGCCAGATCTGCTTCACCAACTAGTAGATCTATCCTCCTAACACTCGAAAGTCACGTAAAGGTTCAAACATTACGTTCATGCAATGCTTATAAAGCCAAAAATGGAGAAATAACCTTAAAAATGGGGTTCAACTCTCAAGGCTCACATGAAACCTCATAAAGCTTGAAGATTAGGACCTTTTGGACCTCTCAAGGTCCAGATCTATCATCTATACCCAAAGGGACCTCAAATGCTTCACTATCCAACTCAAAATGGCACAAAGGAAACCCTAGATTCAAGGAATCTATCAAATACACAAAATGGGAAGGAACTTGTACCTCAAAACGTGAATCTCAGCGTGAACAACACAGATCCAAGCTCCACAATCGATCTAGCTTGGATTTCCCCACTCCTTCTTGCAAGATCACACCAAAGGATGAAGAATTAGCCTCCAAAATGCTCTCTAAGCTCTCTTTGCTCTCTAGGGTTTTCACAGGGGAGTAATGGCCACAAATGACGACCATAAGGGCCTTTAAATAGGGCTCAGGCCCTGAGATTTAGGGTTTCACTTAACAGCACAGACTCGCCGAGTCCACTCATCGACTCGTCGAGTCCGGTCATTAATCTGGACAGAATTCACGATCCTGCTCGGCGAGTTTGAGCGCCTACTCGCCGAGTCCCTCCCTAAAACTTAAGATATATACTTAAAATAAGATACCTGGGAATCCGGATGTTACAATTCTCCCCCCACTAGAAACATACTTCGCCCCTGAAGTCTCATTCTACAAACAGCTCTGGATGAAGCTTCCGCATCTCCGCCTCCGGCTCCCAGGTCAGCTCAGATCCTTTTCGATGCTGCCACTGAATTAGAGCCAATGACACTTCCTTGTTTCTCAAAACCTTGATCTTCCGATCCACCATCGCGACTAGCCTCTCAACATAATTCAGGCTCGCATCCACCTGATTATCCTCCAATGGTACCACCGCCGACTCGTCGGCTATACACTTCCTCAGCTGAGACACGTGGAAGGTATCATGTATCTGACTCAACTCCGCAGGTAGCTCCAACCGATAAGCTACCCTGCCCACTCGCGCTGTCACCCTGAACGACCCAATATACCGGGGCCCCAACTTTCCTCTCTTCCTGAATCGAATCACTCCTTTCCAAGGAGACACTTTCAGGAATACGAAGTCTTTGACCTGAAACCGGATCGTCGCCTATCCGCGTAACTCTTCTGGCGACTATGAGCTGTCAACAACCTCTGCCTGACCTGCTGTATCTGCTCTTTCGTCTGAAGCACTATCTCAGTGCTGCCCATCACTCGCTGCCCTACCTCTCCCCAACAGATGGGAGTCCGACACCTTCTCCCATACAACAACTTGAAGGGAGGCATACCAATGCTCGAATGGTGACTGTTGTTATAGGTAAACTCAGCCAACGACAAATACATGTCCCAACTCCCTCCGAAGTCCAACACACATGCCCGAAGCATGTCCTCGAGCGTCTCAATCGTCCGCTCACTTTGTCCGTCCGTCTGAGGGTGGTAAGCGGTACTGAAATGCAGCCTTGTGCCCAATTCCTCGTGGAACTTCTTCCAGAACCTGGAAGTGAAACGTACATCCTGATCTGATACAATCGAGATCGGCACTCCATGCCGCGATAGAACCTCATTCACATACAACTCTGCCAGCCTCTCAGCAGAAGAGCTCTCACTGATAGCAAGAAAGTAAGCGCTCTTCGTCATCCGGTCGACGATCACCCAAATCGCGTCGACACCCCGCGCGGTCCTCGGCAACTTGGTGATGAAATCCATAGAAATCTATTCCCACTTCCATTGGGGAACCTCAAGTGGCTGCAACATGCCATGCAGACGCTGGTGCTCGACCTTAACCTTGCGACAAGTTAAGCACCTCTCAACAAACCATGCTACATCCCTCTTCATACAGGGCCACCAATAATCTTTCTTCAGATCCAAATACATCTTAGTGGCCCCGGGATGGATCAAAAATCTCGATCTATGCGCCTCCTCCATCAAAGTGGTGCGTGCCCCGCTTGCATACGACACTCAAATCCTACCCCAAAAGGTCATAAGCCCGCGGCTATCGGTAATGAACTCCGATACCTGCCCAATCACCCGTTCTCTCTTATAGTTCTCCGGTCTCACGGCCTCTGCCTGGGCCTCCCGAATGGCGTCCAACACCGGAGTCATCACTGTCAATCGCATACAAATGTCTCGAATCGAGGCGCTCTCCGCCCTACGGCTCAGGGCATCAACTACAACATTAGCCTTTCCCGGGTGGTACACGATCTCACAATCGTAATCCTTTACCACGTCCAACCATCTCCTCTGGCGCATATTCAGATTGGGCTGGTCCATCAGATACTTCAAACTCTTGTGGTCTGTGTAGATGGTACACCGAACCCCATATAAATAGTAACGCCAGATCTTGAGGGCGAACACCACTACCCCCAACTCTAGATCGTGGGTGGGATACCTCGTCTCACGAGGCTTCAGCTGCCTCGATGCATACGCTATCACATGCCCCCTCTGCATAAGTATTACACCCAACCCCGATATCGATGCGTCACAATACACCACAAAATCCTCCATCCCTTCCAGGAGGGCTAGCACCAGGGCTTCGCACAATCTCTGGCGAAGTGTCTCAAACGATGTCTGCTGCTCCGAACCCCATGAAAAAGCAGCACCCTTCCGGGTCAACCTGGTGAGAGGCACGACGATCTTGGAGAAATCTCTGATAATAGTCGGCCAATCCTAGAAAACTCCTGATCTCGGTGGGTGATCTCGGCACCTCCCACCTCATAACCGCCTCAATCTTGGTCGGATCGACCAAAATCCCATTCTGGTTAACGAGGTGTTCCAAGAACTGGACCTCTCGTAACCAAAAATCACACTTGGAGAATTTAACACAAAGCCTCTCCGACCTCAATACCCCGAGAATCTCTCTTAGATGCTCCTCGTGCTGCTCTCTAGATCTCGAATACACCAAAATATCATCAATGAACACAATCACCGACCGATTAAGCATCGGCCTGCACACCCTGTTCATGAGATCCATGAACGTTGCCGGTGCATTGGTGCGCCCAAAAGGCATCACCACAAACTCGTAATGCCCATAACGAGTTCTGAACGCCGTCTTCTGGATATTCTCATCCCGCACTCTCATCTGATGATATCCCGACCTCAGATCAATCTTGGAGAACCAAGACGCTCCTTGCAACTGATCGAACAAATCGTTGATCCTCGGTAAAGGATAACGGTTCTTGACCGTCAACTTGTTCAACTCCCGGTAATCAATGCACATCCGGTGTGAACCATCCTTTTTCTTGACAAAAAGGATCGACGCTCCCCATGGTGAGCTACTCGGTCTAAAACCCCCTTCCCCAGTAGCTCCTGAAGCTGCGAGGATAACTCTTGCATCTCCGGTGGTGCAAGGCGATATGGCGCCTTGGCGATAGGCGCTGCCCCCGGAACCAAATCGATATGGAACTCTACCTGCCTCTCGGGAGGCACACCCGGAAACTCCTCGGGAAAAACATTCGGGAACTCGCGCACTATTGGAACCTCATCAATCGAACTTGGCCTCCCAGCGACCACTCGTGTGTCCATCACATAGGCTACAAACCCGCTGCAGCCCTGCTGTAAACTCTGCCTCGCCCTAGCAGCCGAACAAAATGCTGACCCACATCGGGTACCCTCACCGTACACCGTAAGTACTCCCCCACTGGGGTCTCGTATCGTCACCAACTGTCGCTCGCAGTCTATAACAGCCCCAAATCGGCTCAACCAATCCATGCCCACTATGACACACACGTCCCCCATTGCAATCGGGACCAGATCTATCGGGAACTCCACACCAAAGATATTAAGTACACATCCTCGAATCACATCCGTAGCATACACTACTCGCTCGTCAGCTATAGAAACTCACAGAGGTTGACTCAACGCCTCTCGCCGGATACTAATGTGCTAACTAAACGCTAAGGAAATAAACGACCGACTCGCACCCAAGTCAAATAACACCAAAGCAGGTACAAAATTCACAAGAAAAGTACCTACGCATATCATGATATAAGCACAACACCTTAAACTCAACATAAATAAATGAAAGAATACATACCAGCCACGACATCGGGCGCTGCACGGACCTCCTCCGCTGTCAACTGGAAGGCTCTCCCACGAGCCTTCGGTGCCTCGGCCTTCACCGGCCGAACCTCAGTAGCTCGCACGGCGGCAGGGGCAGATCGCTGTTGTGCTCCCTGTGATGTCCCTCGCAGCTGTGGACACTCGGCCTTACGCTGGCCCTTCTGATCGCAATGTAAACAAACCATGAATCCCTTGGGGAAATCCTTGGCTATATGCCCCTCCTTGACAAATTTATAGCAAGTACCTGATCGACATACCCCCTCATGACCCTTGCCGCACTTTCCGCAAGTGCGGCCCTTCTGGCCTCTAGATCTCGAATCGGCGGGCTTTTCCCGCTTGGCTACCGGCTGAGATTGTGTCGGCCGCCGATCCATCCCCCGAGACTTGGCCTCCTCCCTGGCCTGAGTCTCCAACTCAATCTCCCTCTTCCGAGCATTTGCCTGGAGCTCGGCAAATGTCCGGTAAGTCGAGTTCGATACGAACTCCCGAATATCCCTCCTTAAAACGCCCAAATACTGGCTCATGCGTGTCTGCTCAGTAGACACCTGCTCAAGGAAGAACATCTCCCTCTCATGAAACTTCCTGGTAACCTTAGTAACAGAATCAGTACCCTTCTTGAGGGTCAAGAACTCCTGAGCCAACCGTTCCCTCTCCACTGGGGGAACATACTCGTCTCTAAACATGTTGGTGAACCTCTCCCAAGTCACCTCTGACATCTCTACAAGAGTGAAGCTCGCCGTCACGAACTTCCACCAATGCTTCGCTCCCAAGCGAAGCTGGTTCAGCGCGAACTGTACCCTCAAATGCTCCGGACATGAACACGTGTAGAAGCATCCCTCGATGTCAGAAATCCATCTCATCACAGCGATTGGGTCCTATGTCCCATCAAACTCCGGTTGCTTCATGTTGCTGAACTCCCGAAACAACAATGAGTCACCTCCTTAAGGCTTGGCAGCAGCCGCAGCCTCAGTCACTGCCGCGTACCGCTCATCAAAAGTCTCGATCAACGTGGTCTTGATAGACCCAAACATCTCTGGTATCTCAGCTCGTATGGCCGCAACCAACTCCTCATGAATCAACCTGCGGATCTCGTCATCGCTAACACCACTGCTCTCAGGTGTGTGGCGTGTCCCAACCATGATGTCTCTCTGAAATACGACATAAAATATCAGAGATTTGCTCGAGCATACTCGCACTCGATAACACAACCCTACTTGTTCCCCTAGTACCCTAAGGATTCTTACTTGGACTGCGTACTGATACGGTGTCTTCGGTAGTACGGGCCCTTATACTACAGTCCACACCGCATCAATATTCACCCCAAGTCCTCCTCCTTGGATCCCAGTTCAAAAATACTCTATATATCGCTAGCACAGGCTACCCTTTGGTAGACCTCTCATAATCTCCCTATTGCTACCTACTCACTCTCAAGCATCTAATAGCAGCATAAATCTTCCTAGGCTAAGGCATCACAAATCAGGCCACTCTAATCCTAATATGAATACCTAGTGTACTGTAGCATGCATATCATATCATAACATATCTCATCACACATAATGTAAGGGTATTTTGGGAAATCAACGTTCGGGCGCTGGCTGATCGTACACACTGCTCCTTTCTGTTTTTCTCAAAATCTTCTACTCTTTTGGAAAAATTGTTTATTTTATGAAAAACTTTCTCAAACCCTCAGCTTGAGTTCAGATACACCCGAAGATGCACCCGAATCCCTCAAACCAAGGCTCTGATACCAACTTGTAACGACGTAAAATTTCAAAACAATTTTTCATTTTTAAATCATATTTTCAATCACCAAAAACAATATCCAGCAACTGTATCCAATATCATCATAATAAACAAATCCCATAATCTCAAAATATCTCAACTACATAAATCCTCTCAGTGTGTACGGATCATGCCGGCGCCTTCCCACGGTCCTCACTAGTACCTGAAACACCCAACACAACAACTGTAAGCATAAATGCTGAGTGAGTTCCCCAAAATACCACATACAACACATACGCCTTCCTAGGCCATAACTCTGTGGGACCTTCCGGTCCAAGTGTCTCAGGGGACTTCCGTCCCAAATCCCGGTAGACCTTCCGGTCCCACCCGTATCGACCTTCCGGTCCGTAAGCTCCTGACCTTCCGGTCCATGTCCTCTTGACCTTCCGGTCCATATCATCTTGACCTTCCGGTCCTTTTCATACATAGCATACATAACACATGCATATCACATATCAGCATATATATATCACATATAAGACCTTCTGGTCACACATAGGTACCTTCCGGTACAGTATAGTGAGAAGACTCACCTCGGCTATCTCGGATAATCTCGCACACATATCAACTGATCTAGCCTTCGCCTAAACTCATAGACAATTATCTCAAATCAATAACGGCTCTCCATGCTAGACTAGTCTCTTCCATGACCCTTAAGAAGGCTAAAAGACCATTTTACCCTTCAAATGGTCCACAAGTCCGATCGTTGACCAAACCCTAAAAGTCAACAAAAGTCAACAAAAGTCAACGGTCAAACTTTGACCAGACTCGTCGAGTGTACTCGTGCGACTCGGTGAGTCCCTACATGTCCTCTCCGCCCATGGTCCTCACTTGACTTGCTAAGTCAAACCTACACTCAACGGGTCATCATAGGTCACGAATCGCGGGGCAACCCGACTCGACTCGTTGAGTCCCTAATGGGCTCGATGATTTTCTCCCATGAAAACACTCAAACGATCCTTTGAGGTCAGATCTGCTTCACCAACCAGTAGATCTATACTCCTAACACTCGAAAGTCGCGTAAAGGTTCAAACTTTACGTTCATGCAATGCTTATAAAGCCAAAAATGGAGAAATAACCTTAAAAATGGGGTTCAACATTCAAGGCTCACATGAAACCTCATAAAGCTGGAAGCTTGGGACCTTTTGGACCTCTCAAGGTCCCGATCTAACATCCGGATTTCCAGGTATCTTATTTTATGTATATACCTTTTGGACCTCTCAAGGTCCAGATCTATCCCCACTCGCCGAGTCCCTCCCTAAAACTTAAGATATATACTTAAAATAAGATACCTGGGAATCCGGATGTTACATTAGCATTATAACACATTCTAAATTCAATTCACAAAATAACAACTACAAAACCTAAGCTATGAACAAAAATTATATGCAAGTATCATAACAAATAAGAACACAAACTTGGATTCACGTATTAATAACATTGGATTCACAACTTAATAGTAGTTAAAACTAATATTAAGAAAAGTAAACAACAAAAAAGAGATTAAAACATTAAATTCACAACTTAACAAGAGGAAAAACAATCAACACAAAAATTGACATACCTGATGCAGATCTGGTGGTGTTTCACCAGAGATCGGAGAGAAATAGATGGAGACAAGTTGGCGGTGTTTCACCAAATCTAAGATTTGAAGAAAATGAAACCAGATCCCATCGGAGCTTGTAGACCTGGACATTGTTGTTGACAAAAATCACAGATCTGGACATTTTTGGTAGCGAAAACCATAGATATGGACCAGACAAATTCTAATCTTGTAGTGGAGGAAACAAATATTATAGATCTAGTGTGAGTAAGTTCTACTGCGACGTAGACAGTAATGTTTCACTTGAGATGTAACCTGAAACACATCATATCTGCATATGATCTAGTAGTTTTTCACCAAATATCAGAGAGGATGAGAAGGAGGCAAGAGAAATAGTAGGAGGCGGCATATCTGATGATGTTTCACCGGAGATCGGAGGATGGCTACAACAACGATGGTGATCGTTAACGATAGTGGTGGATCCTCGTCGCTTGTCGGCACTTGTAGATATGGAACAGAAAATCATAGATCTAGTAGCGATAATCGTGGATCTGAAGCTGAAAATGTAAATCTGGAATCGTTTGGTTCATACAAATCAGATGGAAGTGGTTAAACAATGGTAGGAGGCGGCAGCAGTGGTGGTGCGGTGACGACATGTCGACGGTACATCAGTGGTGCGGTAGTGGGTAGTGGTAGGTGGTAGGTGATGGTAAGGTTGGTGTGTTCTTCAAGTTTGGTGAGAGAGTTTGAAAGAGTTTGAGGGCTTGAGTGTTTGACATCTGATACATAACAATGAGTTTTAAGTTTAATATGTCAAAATTACCATCAAGCCCTTATTGTTTTTTTCCATTTATCAAAACATAAAAATAATCAAATAATTAGAATCAACTAAAATACTTTTAATAATAAGCTAAAAAAATGGTTCTTAGAGTTATTAACTTTTAATGGTTCTTATTTGAACTTATATATATATATATATATATATATATATATATATATGTGTGTGTGTGTGTGTGTGTGTGTGTTGTGTGTGTGTGTGTGGGAAAAGTGAATATACCCTTAAGGGTATATAAGCTTAGGTACCCAAACTCACTATAATACGCCGTTTTGTTTGATATATTTGATATATTCATTATATATATATATATATATATATATATATATATATATATATGGGTATGTTCAAATGAGAACATTTGAGAACATTTTTAATTAGACTAATACAAAACCCCCCACCCCACTATAACGTCTCTCAACCTCTTTTGAACTTACACCACCTATTTAGACAACCGGACCATTACCAGAGTCACTGTCCGTCGTCAGAATTGTCGGACCAGCGCCTGAATCAGCCAACTGTGTCCTCTCCCTTTTCTCCTGATCTAGCGGTTCCCTCCATCTCCACTCATATTCTCATCAGAAATAAGCTTTCTCCGCCTTTCCTCTTCCTGAAACGTCGCCCTAAGCCACCTCCTTGAATCAGTCGTGAAACCACCTTGTCAGCAACCACCTCACTCTCTTTTCTTCTCTCATCTTGTTTCATCTGCAACCAGATTTGATTTCACCAGATCTGAAACATAAGGCCATAAAATCAACTCATCAGAAAACCAAGTCATCGGAAACCGCCCCCTCTCTTATCCTCATCAATCTCGTTTCACTGGTCACCAAATTTGTGTGTTGGAATGAAAATGGGATCATCATACACTGATACTTCACATAGAGGTGGAGTTTTTTGTGTTGCACACCAACTGTTTGATGAAAGTCCTTTTAGAATTTTTTATTAAGTAGGGGCTGATTTGACGATGACAAAAAGCTTTGCAAGGACCTGTTTAAAAAAGTGTGTAATTTGGATGAATTACATTTTGCTTTCCAAAGAGTGGCCGGTGGCATCACAAATCTATGTAGGTATCTTTTATTCTTTTTGTTATTCATTTTGCATCAACTAGACTTGAACCAATGCTACTTTCTCTAAAAAAATATTTGGTGATGGATCAATACTAGAAGATAAAAATATATTAGTTTCTTTGTTGTTCCATCTTATAGAAGTTTCTTTAATTGCTAAGGAGGAGGAACTAATCTACTAAACAACTTATGTTCACAAAATAAAGAATGTCTATAAATATGCATGCATTAAGGCCCTTAGGTTAAATTGAATTTCACATCTCCGTAGCCTAATAAGTAAACAACAATCATATAAAAAGTGATAAAATTTAGGCTTAACCATTAAGTCCTTAATAGAACACCAAAAGTGATTTAAAAGCTATTATGATCAATTTTTCCAAATCTGTCCTCCAACTTCTAAAATTCATGCCAGTCAATAAGAACACCTAAAACTCATGAGACTTATTATTTTGGAATCTTAGTGTGTCTAGTTTCTTCAAACTTTAAATCACATTTCGAAATTCCAACGCCTTAAGGGGTAAAATTGGCAATCTTCTTAGGTTGGTCCATGTTGTCATAGATTTCATGCATTGTCTTCAAAAAATCATAATAAATTCATTAGAACTCCAAATGCCAAAATTCCAAATCCTATAGTTAGATATGGATGTATAGTTTCCTACATATAAAGGGACTGATGTAATTCTTAGTAGATTGGTACAGTTTATTCCAAAAGTGTTGAGTGGTCCAGAAAGTGACAACTTAAAGTTACTAACTTGTAAATTTAATATAATATCAACCAAAATTCATTAGAACGAGATATTTATATTTCTGAAAAGATAAAAGGGGGAACTTTACCATTATTATTTTATCGAAATTTAAGAATGGTTTGAAAGGTAAGAAAACGGATCCCAAAAAGAGCACTATATTCAAAGAGAAAATAGGAAAATATATACATAAATTTTATAAGATTAATACAACAAAGCACAAGATAAATAATGTTATAATTGCTGTGTAGGTTCTTGAAAAGGAAAGGATCCATCTTCTTACGTTAGCTGATTTTCAAGTTCAAGGAGGTGAGTTACACTAAGTCTCCTATTATGTGTACGTAATCACATATGATTTATGTGGCTAAAATTCATTTCCGCATTCTCAATTCAATAATTGTTTTTTTCCACTTTAATCATATGTGATTAAATACATTTAATCAGATGTGATTATATTTTTCTTATCACATATGATTTTATTTGGAAAAAATGAATATTGTCTATATAAATCATATGTGATTAGATAAAGACAATCACATGTTCATGTATTTTATCACATGTGATTATATGTATAATCATATGTGATTAAGTACATGAGCATAACTATTGAATCGAGAAAGAAAAATGAATATTGTCCACCTCAAATCATATGTGATTATATACATATAATCACATCTGATCATATACACAAAAACAATTATTCATCGAAACCGCAAAAATAAATATTGTCTACATAAATCATATCCGATTAAATACATATAAACACATGGGATTATATGTATCAAATCATATATGATTTATGTGGATACAATTCATTGTCACATTCTCGATTCAGTAATTGTTCTTTGTCAACTGTAATCATTTGTGATTAAATACATATAATCACATTTAAGTATATGTACCTAATCACATATGATTTATATGGACAAAAAATAATGATGCCATAAATCATATGTGATTAGATACATATAATCACATATGATTATATACACGAGAACAACTATTGAATCGAGAACACAAAGATAAATATTGTCCACAATTATCATATGTGATTAAATGCATATAATCACATGTGATTATATGTATCTAATCACATATAATTTATGTGGAAAATATTCATTTTCGCGTTCTCGGTTCATTTGTTGTTCTTGTGTATTTAATTATATGAGATTATATGTATCTAATCAGATATGAATTATATGGACAATATTTGTTTTCACATTCTTGTTCAATAGTAGTACTTGTACATTTAGTCACATATGATTTCTGTACACATGATTCATTTTCACGTTTTCGGTTCAACAGTTTTTGTTTTTCCACATTAATCATATGTGATTAAATACATACAATCACATATGATTAAATACATAAGAAAAAATAATGAATCAAAAATGAAAAAACGAATATTATCAATATAAATTATATGTGATTTGATACATATAATCACACGTGATTAAGTACATGAGTACATCTATTGAATTGAGAAATAAATAATGAATCTTGTCTGCATAAATCATATGTTATTAGGTATATATAATCACATGTGAATATATGTATTTAATCACATATAATTTATGTGGAAAATATTCATTTTTGTGTTTTTAATTCAATATATAGTTGGTCTTGTGTATTTAATCACATACGATTTATGTGAAAAATATTTGTTTTCACGTTCTTGTTTCAATAAATCATATGTGATGAAATATATATGTAATGACCCAAAAATCAAGGGTAAAAAATTCATTTTTAATATATCCAAAACATTAATACCATTTATTTCAAACATTCCAAAACATCTTTAAGTAAAACATCTATCAGAGTTCATCCCAAAATCATTTATTGCGGAAATCATAGGTGTGTGCACTGCGATCAATCCGAGTCATTCATTTCCAAATCGATGATACCTGAAACAATAAACAAAACTGTAAGCATGAAGCTTAGTGAGTTTCCCAAAGCATACCCTACATAATCCACATAACCGCATAAACCAAATTAATTATCAAATTCTAGGATCCAAGTTGCAAAACAAATAAATGGTTTGGTATCCTTTATCCCATAATTCAACTCGATAGATATCGATTATCAATTATATCTTGTTATATAATTCCTAGATTTATGGGATCTCTAATAAGAAATTTAATTAGACATGTTTGATCCTATCTATGCCTCGAAACTCTCTTGCTTAGATATCATTTATCACAAAAGATTTTCGATCAAATCATCCAACTTGAAAAACTTTTGTAATTGACCTATAACTTGGTTATAGAAATCTTGAAGACACCCCGACCATCAAAAGACAACACTAAGCGGTTAGGTATCCTTTATCCCACTAGTGCATACAAGAGATGTGCGAATGTTTTTCAAAAGGATTGCATAGATTTGAGGTTTGTAAAATAAGAGTCTTTATATGTTTATAATTCTAGTTTAAAAACATATGATATCATGGTTATTATATGCATATAATAAACCGTGAGATCAATTTTCAAAAGAAAATTACTTTTAAAGGTTCTATATAAAAAGCTAGTTTTTATATAATTTGATGTAATTCAATTTTAATAACCAGTATTAAGTTTGAGTGCATTTGAACCTTTTATATCTTTAATAAAACTTAATTTTATTACTTATATATTTGGAGTTTCTATAAGTTACAAAAATCACCATTTTAAACTTATAATGAAGTATTTCAAAATTTGTGATTGTTAACGATTTTATAAAAATGGGTTTTATTTTAAAATTAATAACTTGTTACATCTTATGTCTAATTTTGAAAACCCAAACTCCATGTGATGTTTATTTTGTCCAAAATTAATTTAGTATGTGAAAAACTAATTTCATCAACCACACAAAATAATGCATAAATTAAACAACATAAATGTGTATGAAAAGATATATGCATAAACATAGCCAACTAATGACATTTTGTGGGCTAACACAAAAATGTCAAGTCCATTCCTAAATGGACATTTAAAGGGACCAAAAAACTTCTTGTAATGTTGTTGTAGAAGCTCCCACTTGATTAAACACCCATTGCTTGCAAAAGATATGAAAAACTTCTTGAAGGCTAAAATTCAACAACTGTCGTTAAAAGTCCAACATCCCTTTGTAAACAACATTAGCGACACTTTTTAGAAAATGTCACTGAAAATTCTGCACACCTTTTAGACTTGAAAATTGCTCTTTTGTCTTCAAAAAATGGTCCAACTTGATTTCTTGTTACATTTTTGTAAAAATAAATTAATTCTAAAAACTAATCTATTACTTTACAAAAATAACCACGAAAAACTAATCTATTTAATTATTACACACCATATGAATAAATAAATTATTACAACCATTTTATAACAAAAGTAACCAACACAACAACATAACAACACATTGGTCATTGGCTAGTTTATGCACATCATATACCTCAATATACACATCAAACAACATTTGTTTTTCTAAGACAACTTTAAATGACAAAAGATGCATGAAACTTTTGTCACATAAAATAAAACAGTTGTCATAGAAAATATGCATGAACTTATTTTTATACAAAAACAAGTTATTCATATTCTCTAAAAACTAAGATTTCCAAAAATCAAAAATTTTAACCAAATTTGCAAGGTGGCTCTAATACCAATTGTTGGGTTTTATTTTAAAAATATAATAATAAACTAGAAAAATATGGCAACGGAAGACTTTAATTTTGAAATAACATAAAAATTGTATACCCACCAATGATCTTCTTGCAAGTTATAGAAAGATTAAAACACCAAACAAAGAAGAGGTGAAGAAATAACAACCTTTGTAGTTCTTTGGGTCCTCTTGGGAGGCTTAGAAGTTGATAAAGAATGTTTAACCTTTGAGACACCAACAATGACTCAACTTGATGTAGAATGCTAGTTCTTTGTGTAAAACTCTTAAGTTTTGAACCAACCCCAAGTATGGTTCAAAGAGAGCAAAATGCAAGCATCAAATCTTCAAGTGTTTAAAGCAAGAGAAGAGAAAATGAGAGGGAAGAATGCTCTCAGCCATTAGCAAGAAGAATGGGGCAAAGCTTTCAAGAATGCAAGCCTCATTATATAGTGTCTTAAAGTGAAGTATTTAACCATTAGGTCCTTCAACTTTAGACAAACATGTCCCCATGTACAAGCATGATTCTAAAGCATGATTTCTTTTGAATAAATTAAGTGAAAGCCCATGCTCCTCCTTTGTCACCAACTTTCGGCCAAGGTGTTGAAAAAGAGATGATTAAGTTTAAATTTTATAAACTCAAAGTTTATAAAATATAAACTTTGTCTTTATGAAAAAAGACAAGGATTCAACTAGTGCAAAAGTTTGTACATGACTTATAAATCATACAATATGATATATTATATAACTTAGTAATTAAAATTATTATTTCCTAGAAATAAATAATTTCCATTTTAATTATAAGAGTTTTATTGATTATTTATTAAAATCAATTTCTAATAAATAATCAGTTGTATCAAGTTGTTGTTAGTGTGGCCCATTAGTATCATATATTATTTAGAAATATCACTTTAATATGACTCTTGAGCATACTAGACCTTTCAATTTGGCTCATCATAAATTCCAAGGTCATATTGGTGTGATTCACCCCACAGGCCAAATTGTCTTGAAATTGCCTCATGGACAAGTTGTATGGGTCCATAGGTGTAACATCCGGATTCCCAGGTATTCTATGTTATCCATTTATTTTTAGTTAGAGAGAAGGACTCGACGAGTCGACGCCTAGACTCATCGAGTAGGATCACGATTTGCTGACTAGATTAATGAATGGACTCGATGAGTCGGCAGGGTGACTCGACGAGTCCGTTCTGGCGGCAGAAACCCTAAATCTTTGGTCATATGCCCTATTTAAGGGTCTTTATATCCCTCAATTCCGGCTACCAGTTCAGAGAGAGAAACCCTAGAGAGCTTGAACGAGTTGTGAGAGAGAGAAAGAGAGAGAGAGCCTTTTCGATCCTTATTAGTGTGATTGTGCAAAGAAGAAGGTGTTTCCAGCAAGAGGATGTCAAGGGGATTTCTATTATGTGGGTTTCTATCTTGGATCTGAAACTTTGAGGTAGTAAATCGATCCCTTCTTTTGTTTAATATGAGATCCTTGAATTTAGGGTTTTCTATACCCTTTTATTGGCTTGAAATGATGAGTATATTGTCCCTTTAAGTGTAAGACTCTGGATCTGGACCTTTAGAGGCCCAGAGAGCCTTATCCAACCTGCTTTATGTTGTTCCATGGAAGAAATGATCTTAGGTTGCCTTTTTTGAGATGATTTCACCAAAGAGAGCCCTATGTGTGTTGCATGAATGTAAAGGTCGGACCTTTATGTGATTATTGTGTATGGAAGGGGAAAATCTATAGGTTAGAGAAGCAGATCTGACCTCAGAAGGTCATTTGAGTGTTGCCATGGGAGCAACTCGCCGAGTTCATAAGTGGACTCGACGAGTCGAGTCGGGGTTTCCCCGCGATTTGTGACAGGAGTAACCCGTCGAGTGAATGGATGACTCGACGTGCCAAGTGAGACAAGAAGGATTCACAGGATCCGCATGGACTCGCCGAGTCGCTCATGTGCACTTGGCGAGTCGGGTCAAATTTTGACCGTTGACTTCAGTTGACCTTAGGGTTTTGGTTAAGCTGATTCAAGAGAGTTCAGGGAGGGGTAGAATGGCCTTCTACCCAATCTTTAGAGATGAGACTATGAGAGGGTATTGATCAGGAATGTTATTCGGATGATAGGAGGAGGCTAGGTCGGGACGTCGAGCACGAGAGTTTATCCGACTTCATTCGAGGTGAGTCTTCTCACTATACATTACCTAGAGTGGTATCCATGTGTAGACCGGAGGGTCTTGTGTGCTATGTGTATGTATGAGATTATGTACATCTGTTATATGTATGCTATGTGTTGTATAGACCAGACCGGAGGGTCCAACGATATAGACCGGACCGAAGGGTCCAACGAGCTATGACCGGAACAGAGGGTCCAACAAGCTACGGGACTGGAGGGTCCCACTGAGACACATCGATCGGAGGGTCGTACTGTAGCCTCGAGTGCGTATGTGTTGTATGTGGTATTTTGGGGAACTCACTAAGCATTCATGCTTACCGTGTTGTGTGTTATGTGTTATGTGTTTCAGGTACCAGTGAGGATCACGGGAAGGCACCGACATGATCTGTACACACTTGCGGAGTTTTTATGTATTGTGATCTTGGGATTTGTTTTATGGAGTTGTCATGTGATAAATTGAGATTTGATAATATTATGAATGAAATTATATTTTTAAAGTGAAAAATTGTTTGGCAAATTTATGTTGTTACAAGTTGGTATCAGAGCCTTGGTTTGAGGGATTCAGATGCATTTTCAGGCATATCTGAGCTGAAACTGAGGATTTGAGAAATTTTTCACAATAAAAATAATTTTTCTAAAAAGGGTAAAGGGTTTTGAGATTAGCAGAGCAGAGCAGTGTGTATGATCAGCCAGCGCCCGAACGGTGATTTCCCAAAATACCTTTACATTATGTGTTATGAGATATGATATGATATGTTATGCATGCTAGAGTAGGCTAGGTATTCATATTAGGACTAAAGTGGCCTAATCTGTGATGCCTTAGCCTAGGGGATTTCTGCTGCTATGAGATGCTTGAGAGTGAGTAGGTAGCAGCGAGGAGCTTATGAGAGGTCTGCTGGAGAATAGCCTATGCGTAGCAAGATTAGAGTACTTGTGAACTGGGATCCTTGGAGGAGGACTTGGGGTGAATACTGATGCGGTGTGGACGGTAGTATAAGGTCCCGTACTACTGAAAACACCGGATTGGTGCGCAATCCAAGTAAGAATCCTTATGGTACTAAGGAGCAAGTAGGGTTGAGTTATCGAGTGCGAGTTGCTCGAGCGAGTCTCTGATATTCCTTATGTTGTATTTCATAGGCATCATGGTTGGGACGCGCCCCAGACCAGGGACCAGCGGTGTGAGTGACGAAGAGCTTCGTCAGATGATCCACGATGAGGTGGCTGCGGCTATCCGCGCAGAGATTCCGGAGATGTTTGGGTCTATCAAGACCACTTTGATTGAGACGTTTGACAAGAGATACGCAGCGGTTACTAAGGTTGTGAGTCGTCGCAACTATTGCGGCTGTGGCTGCTGCTAGACCTCAGGGGGTGGCTTGTTGCTGTTTCGGGAGTTCACACCAGAGCTTGATGGGACGCAGGATCCGATTTTTGCGATGAGATGGATTTCTGATATTGAGGGATGTTTCTATACCTGCTCGTGTCCGGAGCATTTGAGAGTATGGTTCGCGCTGAACCAGCTTCACTTGGGGGCGAAGGACTGGTGGAAGTTTGTGTCGGCGGATTTCACCCCTGCTGAGATTGTTGCGGTGACCTAGGAGAGGTTCACCGCTACGTTTCATGATGAGTACGTTCCCGCAGTGGAGAGGGAACGGTTGGCTCAGGAGTTCTTGTCCCTCAAGCAGGGCACTGATTATGTTACTGTGATCACCAGGAAGTTTCATGAGAGGGCAATGTTCTGCCCTGAGCAGGTGTCTACTGAGCAGACGCGTATGAGCCGGTATCTAAGCATTCTGAGGAGGGACATTCGCGAGTTCGTGGCAAACTTGACGTACCGGACGTTTGCCGAGCTTCAGGAAAATACTCGGAAAAGGGAGATTGAGTTGGAGACTCATGCCAGGGAGGAGGCGGAGTCTCAGGGGAAGGATCGGCGGCCGACACAGTCTCAGTCGGCAGCCAAGTGGGCAAAGCCCGCTGATTCGAGATATGGGGGTCCGGAGGGCCGCGCTTGTGGGAAGTGCGGCAAGAGCCATGAGGGGGCGTGCAGAGCTGGGATATGTTACAAGTGTGGGAAGGAGGGGCATTTTGTGAGAGATTGTCCCAAGGGATTCTCGGTTTGCTTTCATTGCAACCAGACCGGCCATCGGAAGGCCGAGTGTCTACAATTGCTGCAGGGACCAACGCAGAGATCTGTACCTGCTGCCAGAGCCACTGAGACCCGGCCAGTGAAGGCCGAGGCACCAAAGGCTCGCGGGAGAGCCTTCCAGTTGATAGCGAAGGAGGTCCGCGCAACGCCCGATGTCATGACCGGTATGTACTCTTTCATTTATTTATGATGAGTTTGAGATATTGTGCTTATATTATGATATGCATAGGTACTTTTCTTGTGAGTTTTGTACCTGCTTTGGTGTTATTTGACTCGGTTGCGAGTCGGTCATTTGTGTCTTTAGCGTTTAGTCAGCACATCAGTATCCAGCGGGAGGCGATGAGTCGGCCTCTACGAGTTTCCATAGCTGAAGAGCGAGCGGTGTATGCTACGGATGTGATTTGAGGATGTGTACTCGTGATCTTCGGTGTTGAGTTCCCGATAGATCTGGTCCCGATTGCGATGGGGGGCGTGTGTGTCATAGTGGGCATGGATTGGTTGAGCTGATTTGGGACTGTTATAGACTGCGAGCGACAGTTGGTGACGATACGAGATCCTAGTGGAGGAGTTCTTACGGTGTACGGTGAGGGTACCCGTTCTGGGTCAGCATTCTGTTCGGCTGCTAGAGCGAGGCAGAGTCTGCAGCAAGGCTGTAGTGGGTTTGTGGCCTATATGATGGACACATGAGTGGCCGCAGGGAGGCCGAGTTCGGTTGATGATGTACCGATAGTGCGAGAGTTCCCGGACGTTTTCCCCAAGGAGTTGTCTGGTGTGCCTCCCGAGAGGCAAGTGGAGTTTCGTATTGATTTAGTTCCGGGAGCGGCGCCTTATCGCCTTGCGCCGCCATAGATGCAGGAGTTATCCTCGCAGCTTCAGGAGCTGCTGGGAAAGGGGTTTATTCGACCGAGTAGCTCGCCATGGGGAGTGCCGATCCTTTTTGTCAAGAAAAAGGATGGTTCACACCGGATGTGCATTGATTACCGGGAGTTGAACAAGTTGACGGTCAAGAACCGTTACCCGTTACCGAGGATCGATGATTTGTTCGATCAGTTGCAGGGAGCGTCTTGGTTCTCCAAGATTGATTTGAGGTCTGGATATCATCACATGATGGTGCGCAATGAGGATATTCAGAAGACGACGTTCAGGACTCGTTATGGGCATGACGAGTTCGTGGTGATGCCTTTTGGGCTCACCAATGCACTGGTAGCGTTCATGGATCTCATGAACAGGGTGTGCAGACCGATGTTGGATCGTTCGGTGATCATGTTCATCGATGATATATTGGTGTATACAATATCTAGAGAGCAGCATGAGGGGCATTTGAGAGAGATCCTCAGAGTATTGAGGTCGGAGAGGCTTTACGCCAAATTCTCCAAGTGCGATTTCTGGTTACGAGAGGTCCAGTTTTTGGGGCATCTCATTAACCAGAATGGGATATTGGTCAATCCGGCCAAGATTGAGGCTGTGATGAGTTGGGAGGTGCCGAGATCCCCCACCGAGATCAGGAGTTTTCTGGGGTTAGGCGGCTACTATCGGAGATTTATCAAGGATTTCTCCAAGATTGACGTGCCTCTCACTAGGTTGACCCGGAAGGGCGTTGCTTTTTCGTGGGGTCCGGAGAAGTAGACCTCATTTGAGACTCTTCGCCAGAGGTTGTGCAAAGCCCCGGTGTTATCCCTTCTAGAGGGAATGGAGGATTTTGTGGTGTACTGGGACGCATCGATATTGGGGTTGGGTGTAGTGCTTATGCAGAGAGGGCATGTGATAGCGTATGCATTGAGGCAGCTGAAGCCTCATGAGACGAGGTATCCCACCCACGATCTAGAGTTGGGGGCAGTGGTGTTCGCCCTCAAGATCTGGCGTCACTATCTGTATGGGGTTCGGTGTACCATATACACGGACCACAAGAGTTTGAAGTATTTGATGGATCAGCCCATCCTGAATATGCGCCAGAGGAGATGGTTGGATGTGGTAAAGGATTATGATTATGAGATCCTGTATCACCTGGTCAAAGCTAATGTTGTAGCTGATGCTCTGAGTCGTAGGACAAAGAGTGCCCCGATTCGAGACACTTGTATGCGGTTGACGGTGATGACTCCGGTGTTGGACACTATTCTGGGAGGCCCAGGCAGAGGCCGTGATACCCGAGAACCGCAAGAGGGAGTGGGTGGTCGGGCATGTGTTTGAGTTCGTTACCGATAGCCGAGGGCTTATGACCCTTCAAGATCGGATGTGGGTTCCGTTTGCAGGTAGGGAACGTACCATATTGATGGAGGAGGCGCATAGATCGAGGTTCTCGATCCATCCCGGGGCCACTAAGATGTATTTGTATCAGAAGAGAGACTATTGGTGGCCCTGTATGAAGAGGGATGTTGCGTGGTTCGTTGAGAGGTGCTTGACCTGTCATAGGGTTAAGGCCAAGCACCAGCGTCCACATGGCAAGTTGCAACCACTTGAGGTTCCACTGTGGAAGTGGGAACAAATTTCTATGGATTTTATCACGAAATTGTCGAGGACCTCGAGGGGTGTCGATGCAATTTGGGTGATCGTTGACCGGCTGAAAAAGAGTGCTCATTTCCTTGCTATCAGTGAGAGGTCTTCCGCTGAGAGGTTGGCCGAGTTGTATGTGAGAGAGGTGGTATCGCGTCATGGAGTACCAATATCGATTGTGTCAGATCGAGATGTACGTTTCACTTCTAAGTTCTGGAAGAAGTTCCATGAGGAGTTGGGTACGAGGCTGCATTTCAGTACCGCATACAACCCACAGACGGACGGACAGAGTGAGCGGACGATTCAGACACTCGAGCACATGCTTCGAGCATGTGTGTTGGACTTTAGAGGAAGTTGGGACACGTACTTGCCGTTGGCTGAGTTTTCCTATAACAACAGCCACCATTCGAGTATCGGTATGCCTCTCTTCGAGTTGTTGTATGGGAGGAGATATCGGACTCCCATTTGCTGGGGAGAGGTAGGGCAATGTGTGATGGGTAGCACTGAGATAGTGCTTCAGACGACTGAGCAGATATAGCATGTCAGGAAGAGGTTGTTGACAGCTCAGAGTCGCCAGAAGAGTTATGCGGATAGGCAACGATCCGAACTTGAGTTTCAGGTGGGAGACTTCGTGCTCCGGAAGGTGTCTCCTTGGAAAGGAGTGATCCGATTCAGGAAGAGGGGCAAGTTGGGGCCCCGGTACATTTGTCCGTTCAGGGTGACCGCAAGGGTGGGCAAGATAGCGTATCGTTTGGAGCTACCTGCGGAGTTGAGTCAGATTCATGATACCTTCCACGTGTCTCAGTTGAGGAAGTGTATAGCCGACGAGTCGACGGTGGTGTCGCTGGAGGATATTCAGGTGGATTCGAGCCTGAATTATGTTGAGAGACCGATCGCGATCTTGGATCGGAAGATCAAAGTTCTGAGGAACAAGGAGGTGCCCCTGGTTCAGGTCTAGTGGCAACATCAGAGAGGGTCCGAGCTGACTTGGGAGCCGGAGTTGGAGATGCGGGAGCAGCATCCACAGTTGTTTGTCGAGCGAGACTTCGAGGGCGAAGTCTGATTCTAGTGGGGGAGAATTGTAACATCCAGATTCCCAGGTATTCTATGTTATTCATTTCTTTTTAGTTAGAGAGAAGAACTCGACGAGTCGACGCCTGGACTTGTTGAGTAGGATCGCGATTTGCTGACTGGATTAATGAATGGACTCGACAAGTCCGTTCTGGCGGCAGAAATCCTAAATCTTTGGGCATGTTCCCTATTTAAGGGTCCTTATAGCCCTCAATTGCGGCTACCAATCCATAGAGAGAAACCCTAGAGAGTTTGAACGAGTTGTGTGTGTGTGAGAGAGAGAGAGAGAGAGAGCCTTTTCGATCCTTGTTAGTGTGATTGTGCAAAGAAGAAGGTGTTTCTAGCAAGAGGAGGTCAAGGGGATTGCTATTTTGTGGTTTTCCAGCTTGGATCTGCAACTTTGAGGTAGTAAATCGATCCCTTCTTCTGTTTAATATGAGATCCTTGAATTTAGGGTTTTCTATACCCTTTTATTGGCTTGAAATGATGAGTATATTGTCCCTTTGAGTGTTAGACTCTGGATCTGGACCTTTAGAGGTCTAGAGAGCCTTATCCAACCTGCTTTATGTTGTTCCATGGAAGAAATGATCTTAGGTTGCCTTTTTAGAGATGATTTCACCAAAGGGAGCCCTATGTGTGTTGCATGAATGTAAAGGTCGAACCTTTACGTGATTATTGTGTATGGAAGGGGCAGATCTATAGGTTAGAGAAGCAGATCTGACCTCAGAAGGTCATTTGAGTGTTGCCATGGGAGCAACTTGTCGAGTTCATAAGTGGACTCGACGAGTCGAGTCGGGGTTGCCCCGCGATTCGTGACAGGAGTAACCCATCGAGTGAAGGGATGACTCGACGTGCCAAGTAAGACTAGAAGGATTCATAGGATCCACATGGACTCGCCGAGTCGCCCATGTGCACTCGACAAGTCGGGTCAAAGTTTGACCGTTGACTTCAGTTGACCTTAGGGTTTTGGTTAAGCTGATTCAAGAGAGTTCAGGGAGGGGTAGAATGGCCTTCTACCCAATCTTTAGAGATGATACTATGAGAGGGTATTGATCAAGAATGTTATTCGGATGATAGGAGGAGGCTAGGTCGGGACGTCGAGCACGAGAGTTTATTCGACTTCATTCGAGGTGAGTCTTCTCACTATACATTACCTAGAGTGGTATCCATGTGTAGACCGGAGGGTCGTGTGTGCTATGTGTATGTATGAGATTATGTGCATCTGTTATATGTATGCTATGTGTTGTATAGACCGGACCGGAGGGTCTAGATCGGACTGAAGGGTCCAATGAGCTATGACCGGACTAGAGGGTCCGATCATATGTGTGGTAAATGGGCGCGTGTGCATCATTGTTAGAAAACTTTCGGCCCCGTCCTTAAATATCCCGTATGACTTTTCCAACTTTGTCACAAACATGCCCCCACAAATTCGTGATGCCTTCCTATCCTTCACCCCTCTCTTCGCCAAATATTTCGCCAAGCAGTATGGTATATTACAAAAAGTGTTGGGTGTGATGATGCTCTACAAGAAAATTAAATCAAGGTTTGGAACCGTGTCATCGTCTTTTTTCATATTGATGGAGCATGCAATGAATTGGTGAAGGAGTCGGTGGACCGGTGACTAGATACTACCCTCTTGTGTCACCGATGGAATATACACCCCGTTTGCAATCGTTGTCCACCAATTTACTCCATTAAGCCCATCTGGAAACTCCCTGTGACAATGTTCCAGAAATGTACCAAAAGCTTCCGTCATGGCCTCCGACTATTGTATAGACCCATCCTCCATGCTAATTCAAAAATGCTACATTCCTTATATGTTCCTCCCAAACAGAAAGTCAAGTTGTGCGTATCAAAAGGATCACCCCCCCCCCAATTGAGTCGTGGCTTAAAACTCCAGACATAGTTCTATGTAAACCGACTCCTATATTTGAAACAACCTCCTCCGTGCAGTACATGTGACCCTCACCCCATCATTCATAAACATCTTTGTCGAGTATGGGTTTATGGCTTCAACTAACCCAACCTGCTCTAACCATGTACATTCCACTTCGTTAGCAATATAGAACTCCTTTTCTTTCAACTTCTCTAATTTGATTCTCCATTCTGTTAAAGTTCTTTAAGAGACAACTTGTGGGAAGTTGTACCAAGGAAAATCCCCTTGGTCCCTAGGAACTTGTTGGCCTCTTCCACCTCTCCTCATTTTTTCTGCACAACAAACAACATAGGAGACAAACCAATACCAAATAAAGTTAAAAATAAAATTTTAAGCAAATTTGGGCACTCTGAAAAATAAACTCGCGTTCGATGAACATTTCGAGCAAACAGTTCTGAATTGAACCCTTATGACCAATCCAACTTCAAACAACTTCAGTGGTTTGTTTAGGGTATTATAACATGCATTTAATCATAATAAAAACCGGTTTAAACAACCTAATTTGACCAAAATCGAAACCCTAGAATTTATGCCAAGTTTAGAAATTGGGTTTTTCATCCAAATTAAACACCAAACTCATAAAAATCTTAACTTTAACATGTTGAGGGACTAAAAATGTTACCTTTGCTGGAGAAAATCGAGTAGAACCGTACGGAGTAGAAAAACAGTTGTTATTGAGAGAGAACTCGGTGGGTTTTGGGTGTGGCTGGTAAAAACGATCAATTTTGCCTTTTTAGGGTTAAAACCCCTCTTTCACTGAGTTTAAAAACTTATATATTTTCGGTAATTAAAAGTTCAACACGCCGAGCTGGGGAACCCAAACTCGTCGTGTTGAAACGGGTTCCTGGGCAAAATCGCGAAAAATCGCCCAAACACGGTGAGTGGACAACTCATACATGCCGAGTTTGGGGTTCAAAACAAAAAAAATCTATAGTTTTTCACAAAAAATTTACCACACCCACAACCACGTCGTTCTACTTTCGCCTTACTTTATGTAACTCTTGCCCTTGAGTTCGGCAAATCCCGGGTTACTGATTGCTTTTTGTACCCGGGTCAGTAAATGCTTGGTGTACCGTCCCGAGTACACTATTAGTACTTAATGGAGATTTAAGTATTGGAACAACTTGTACTTAGATATCGCTTCATGTATAAAATCACAAGTACTTCTAAGATGATAATATCTCTTATGCTTCAAACCGAGATACATGAGGCTTTTTTGCTTTACGAATCTTTTATCCATTAGTATGCTCCAACGCTATCCGTAAATGGTAGTAATAAAGGGTATATACATGTGTGACATGGTGAGTAGAAGAAAACTATGTAGTCAAAGTTTATTTTTCCCTTTTGCCTTAACAGGAAAAACGATATCTATAGGCCCCTCGATGATTTGGTGTTAACATCTAAAGTGCTTGGCCGAGCCGTGACTGAAATTGATGTATTTAATTTAGTAATTAGATGTAGTCGTCACAAATCTTTATTAGGAAACATAATCATGAACTTTTTGACTGACCCTTATCCATGTCTTAGGTTCATACATATATCTTGTAAAACAAATGAATAGTTGATCACTTATCTAAGGGTTGAATCTTGATTAGATCAAAGTTCGGCAGTTGCATTGCGACATTCTCTTTGTTGATTATTGAAGAAGTAGTGGACTTCATATAATTAATGACTTATCCAAATGGGAGACTATTGGAAAGAGTGTCCAATATCATTAACTATTGGTAACATTTCTAATAATAACAAAATCTTTTTGGGTTGCCTTCATGACCCAATTGAGCATAAAAGAATTTAGGAGAAATTAGTTTATTAATTTCTTGTGGCTTAATAAATTAATTAGAAACTATTTTGGAATTAATTAGCAGTTAATTAATTCAAGGAGTTGAATATTGGTAAATTAAAAGTTAGTTGATTGGAATATTCTAGAATCCCTACAAGATAAGGATGTGGAAGAATTTTAGGCTATCCCACATAGGTTTGGAGATGCTTTGGGGCTAAGCAACTATAGCCTAGAAATAGGGCGCTAGGGATCAAACCATTTTACTCGTTCCAAGGCTTGAAAATTTTGTCCTCGTCCCCTCTTCTTTATTTGAGGTGATTTATTTTATTAGCCCCTCTAGGGTAGTAGAAGTTTTGATCTAGCCTATCTCCTAGTTTTCTTTGTTCTTCTCTTTGGTGTTCTTGGGTGTGAACCAAAATAGGGATTATGGTTTGCGTCTTTTCATCCAAACAAGGTGGAAATAACATGCTCTCAAGAAAGGACATCATTGACTACAAAAAGATGTATGTTTTTTCTATTTTTTCTTTAGCCGATTACTCTACCCTTCAGTTATCAACCCAAATAAAAAATGGGTACGTAGATACAATCAGAATAAAACAAAATGATGAAATAAAGTGCAAAATCAATATATATATATATATATATATATATATATATATATATATATATATATATATATATATATATATATATATATAATCTATTTGGACCATAAAAATGACTAGATCATATAAAAAAAAATCCGATAAAAAAAAGAAATAAAGAAATGGAAAAAAAAAATGCTAGATCATCCCTTATTTCTTTGTTATCCACCTTTTTCAATAAAAAAATGTGGGTATCAAAGCTAATCTAAAAAACCCATATCTCTATGTTGCATGAACACACAGGAATATTTGTTTGTTTCCGTCGCGCAATATCATGTATTTAGATGTAGAAAACCTATCAAAAACCACATTTGGCTTGAAGCCTTTGAGTAGAGGATTTGGTCACCTTAATTAGATATACATTGCTAAAAGCATAGTTTGTAAGGAAGAACCTTAATTCCTCCGGACTAGAAAATCTTTGCCTAAGATGTGGTTTCATCGTCTTCCAATGAACAGATAGGTCATGTCCTCCTTCATTTCCCTTTAATTACTAGACACACTTTCTTCTTTAAAGGCTTGCTCATCATTATTATGTCTCTCCTTGTAAACACGGACATGGCAAAAATCATAAAGGAATGCATCAAAAGGAACCTTTAGATGTTGAGAACTTGTTTGTTCATCAATATCATAGTCCTCTAATTCATCATCAACCACAAATGCTTTTCTCTTAGTTCACTCGATGTTCCTGACTATACTACTTATCCCTACCACTGTAGTAAACGAGAAAAAACCGAAGGAAAAAAAATTCTTGTTTCAATAATGAATACATTGTAAAACCCAAACTCTTAAAATGAGTACCTTTGATTTATGGGTATATCATAAGGTTTGAAATTGAGCTTTTTGTATGAGATTTCATATTTTAACCGTTAAGCTTCAATTGTGGGACAATGTAAAATGAGTTATAGAGGTTATAAGATAAAATTGAATAAAACATTGTCAATACCACAATCTATGAAGTTTTTAAGGGTTAAAGGGGAAATCAATTAAGCTCTTAAGAATTAAATGCATTATGCATGATTATTGGGCTTTTAACGTATTTTGAGTGAAAAATCAAATAGACTTATTTGGCAAAAAAAAAAATACAAATATGCTTTTTCCTCAAGAGTAAACGGTTTTTGTGAAGTCTCCGACTAAGACACAGTGTTGTGACTAAACAATAACTCATTCATAATTCTAAAAGTATATTACTGTATCATACAAAGAAAAGAAAGAAAACTTCAAACCATGCATGCATGCACTTGTTCCAATCAACAATATAGCAAAATACTGAAAACCAATGGTTTTTTACTTTTAACCCCCATCCAGAATCTAAATGCTTCATCAACCTGAATTTGCTGGACTTTGAAAACCTCTCTTGAATGCTTTCAATGCTTTCTGCTATGCCTTTTGCCCTTCCTCCGACTTCTACTGTCATCGGAATCCGATTCTGATTCCGACTCCGACTCTGATTCCGACTCCGACGAATCGGAACTACTATGCCGACGGTGTTTCCTTTTCCTCGGCTCTTTCGCTTTCTTCTTCTTGTCCTTCTTACTTCTCCTCCTCCTATCGTCCCCGGAATCGGAATCCGAACTATCACTCGAATCGCTCCCTTCAGAAGACCCCGACTCCGTACCCGATTCCGACTCACTAAACACTGAAGCCTCACTATCACTACCACTCCCAGATCCTGATTCCGATTCCGATTCCGACCTCGACCCATGCTTCCTTTTCTTACTCTTATCTCCACTCCTACTCTTCTTCTTCTTAACATTCCCATCCCCTTTCTCCTCTCTCCCAACCTCTGGATTATCCAAATCATACGAAACCGGGGCCCGCATTCTCAACTTGGGATTTTTCAGTTGTTGTGTTCTAGAAGGTCGGGAAATGTAAACACGTTCGTTTTTGCATTCATAAGTCCAATGCCCCGGTTGGAAACACTTTTGGCAATTTGTAGCAGTTGGTGTTGAGGTTTTGAGGTCTTTTCTTTCACCAAGTCTTACTTGTTTTTCAGTACTCATGAGATACATTTGTCTCTTTGCTTCTTTCCTTTCTTGCCATCTGCTTGGCCCTTCTTCTTTCTGCCCGTAGGCGTTCACATTTCGGGCGGCGGCAGCGGCGGCTCGTTCCGCCTGAGAACGGCTGAGGCCCTTGGCGGCCGAGAGTGTTGCCGCCTTGATTCTCTCGGCGGCATCCTGTGTGCCGCCCTTTTCTTCTTTCCCGGACATGGTGGTTGTGTGGTGAACTAGATGAAGATAACAAGGAACCCTGGAACCTGAAAAAAGATTGTAATGCATTTGTTAGAAAAAATAGATATTAATAGAAGCAAAAGCTTTGTATGATGGAATCCAAGAAAGAATCTTTGTTTTAGCCTGTTCTATGTCCCTAGAAACTTTAATGGAAGCGAATATCCTCTCAATTGGTAGAAAATTTAGCAGTCTACAGAAAGCCTAAATTTGGGCATAATCTCATGGATTAAGAGATTCTAAAGAACCATTGTAATACAATAAGTGTGCACAAGAAAAAAAGATATATTGATAGGAATCAGTGTTCACATATGTCAGAGACATCATTGCGTAGAAAATATCAATCAGAATGACAACATATATATTGTGGTCTGAATTAAAGATAAAGATTGTAAATATAAGTTTGAGACAAGATGCTAATGAGTAATTAGCCACACAAATAGAGAAAAACGACGAGCAAATTAAACAAAAATACTCTAAATGGCTAAGTGATTCCTCTCGTAAAGTTCCAGCAAAGTTCAGACATAATTAGTCGTAATTATTCACATCACATAGCTCATTAACACGCAGAACCATTTTATCTAAAATGAAAGCCAAATGCTGGTCTAATATTACACCTAAAATCATCTGAGAACTCAAACACTAAACCTATTCCAAATATTCATTAACTCGTTAAAACCCTAGAAACGTTACGCATCTTTATGTAACACCAAAAGCAGATCCAACAACCTCCAGATATAAACACAGTAACATGATGGAGATACGCAGATTTTATGATCATATCGATTCAGAGATGGAACGAGAGATGCATACCTTCGGTAAGCGAGAGGAAATCTGCACAGACAGAAAGTGAAGCAACGCAATTGGGTTTTTTATTTGGAAACCCTATTTTAAAGTTGACCGTTGCGTACTTGCCCCCCAAGCACTTGGCCGGGTATGGGTCATTTAAAGACGGATCTTGAAATGGATCGGATATGACAGGTCGAATCGTGGTTGTGATCTGTTCTCATTGTAAATTGATCCCGATTTTATTTGGATTTTTTTGTAGGATCGTGACAGGATCGTATTATCTAATGTTTTAAAAAACCGGTTTGAACCGGCCGGTCGAACCGGTTAGACCGGGAATCGGGGAAAGGAACAGTTCAATTATCATCGGTTTTACGTCGATTTCTGAACCGACCAGTTTTTAGAAAAATCCAGTTGAACCAGTCAAAATAAACCGATTGAACCGGTTAAACCGAATAAAAACATCTTAAAAAAATCATTTGCATAATAAACTTTGGTAATTTTTTTCAAATCTATTTTGTTTTTTCTAAATAAATACATATAGTGAATGTTATAAAGGTTTTTTGATGTGTTCTCTATTCATAAAAAACTATATTTTGTTTCGGTACTATATTTTATTTTCTTTTTTATGTATATGGATTGATGTAAACAGTAAAACTTTTGATTGTGTGTTATTTTAATGTATTTGAATTGATTTACAACTTAATTTTATGTATATTTTTAATGTTTGAACTTGTAAACGTCAAATCACAATTTATATATGTATATATGTGTATAAAAATAGAAAAAGAATGAAAATTATAGAAACCGATTTATCGGACGGTCGAACCGGGAACTAGTCACCATACCGGTTCAAATAAAAAACCGGTTTTTAAAACATTGGTATTATCAGATCATAAGATTGTTAATATATATATATATATATATATATATATATATATATATATATATATATATATATATATATATATATATATTCTATAGGCACCTAGTTGAAAACAATTTTACTCAAAGTAATATTGTAAGGTTCTAGAAACATGATCTTAACCCGTGATCAAGCAATCTAACAATCAATTAAGATGAGAATTAAGTAGAAGAAGAATGAATCAAAGCTTGCACACGTTTGTATTTAGAAAACGTCTGGTCTAACTCTGATAATGACCGTAAACTCTATGGGTCATCAACAACCACTAACAGACACAGACTGATCCTATATATAGGGAAGAAAACATGACCATAAACAAGTTTACGGCCGTAAACACACTCTTAGTCGTAAACACAACAAAAACACTTCTATTACAAGACTCAAAGTACAAATGACCTATATATCCAAAAGCCTAGCCCAAACCATAACATGGACCCTTCAATCTCCCCCTTGGTTTGGGGCTAGCTGAAACTCAGTCTTTTTCAATAAGGGCCTTTTGGACCCTTCAATCTCCCCCAAAAATCATTAATGGGCCTCTTGGACCAATAAGGCCCTACCATAACATCAATGGCCCAAAACAGATGAAATGGCCCATTATCCCCAGAATGCAACAAAGTCCAATAACCAAATGAGGCCCAAAACAAATCCAAGCCCATTTGTGGTGCGTACGCTTAGCGTACCACCTTGGTACGCGCAGCGTACAGGGTCTCTGGGACTTACGCGCAGCGTACGCTTGGTTACACCCAACGTACTAACAGCTTAAATACTTTTTCCGTTAAGTGCTTAATACTCAATTCCCTTACGTCCAAAAGTTAAATCTAAGCTTATTAAGACGACCTACAGCATAAAGTTGGCAACTTTATGCCTTTGTATGACTCATATCTTCCCAACACCCCTATTAAGACCTTTTTAAGGTCCTTAACCCATTCATGAGGTCAAAACACCCATCAAATCTCCATTTCTATGTTACAAACAGACCAAAGGACCTTAGATCTGACATTTCCATCCTCTGGAGTTGCTCAACTCACAAGAGATGGTCCAAAATCAACAAAGGGGACCAAGCTAGAAAACCCTAGCCAGATCTTGATGGGTTTTAGCCATAAGAACATCCTATGTGCTCATATAAACCTTAATGTTTGGATCTAGGTTTCTCTATTGTACATGCAATTCATCAAAGACTTTAAACCCTAGATCTAGCATATGATAATCAATATAATATATGAATTAGGGTTTAGATCATACCTTGATTGTTATGTAGCAATAACAATCTCAAATCCTCCTTGTAATGACTTTAGAAAGCTTAGAGTCACAAATGTCACTCCTCTAATGGCTCACAAACACCCAGAGTAAGAGGATGAAGAATGAGGAGAGAAGGAGGCTGCCAAAAATGTGTGAAAACCCTAAGGAACATCTCCACCATGTTTTTGGGGCTTAAGGGTCCTTTATATACATGTAGGCTATTAGAGTTTTAAACTAGGAAACCCTAATCTGATTGCTTAAGCCCTAAGCAGCCCATGGACCCTTCTTTAATAAGCCTTGGACGATTTCTAATGCGTTTCCCCATAGAATTCATCCAACCTTATATTATAAGTTAATCCATAGCCCAATTGCAATTATCTTATAATTACAATTTCAGTCCCGTAAGTTTAATTAATTTCTTTTAGTCACAAAACTAATTACCAATTAATTCTTGACTAATATTAATTAAACAATATGATTTCTCCTTTAATATATTATTCTCATAATATATTAATCAATCATAATTAATCCTTTTTCTCCATAATTCATCCTATCAAGTTGCTTCGGTGAAGGCAACCCAAAAGGACCATGCACCATCGGGTCAAGTTCATACCAAAATAGTTATGGACTTAGACACTAATCCAACAGTCTCCCACTTGTATAAGTCTAACAACTATTCTGCGTATGACTTCAGATCCTGATCTGCAATCGTAGCTTTCTAAAGCCGCTGTCAACTCTGATCTTATCAGATACGCGTGTCCTTTAGATAAGGGATCATACATTCCTCCATTCTAAATATCGTATAGACTAAGACATGGATCTAAATCATTCTCTCTGTCTATGTGGTGTTTCCTGATTTCCGATTTATGACGACTGACAATAGACTACTATTGAACACATCAATTTAGTCTCGGCTTGGCCAAGCGCTTAGGCGCCATCACTAAATGATCGAGGGGCCCACAGATATCGCTTTTATCCTACTTTGGATAAAAGGAACGGATAAACTTTGATTCAATGCTTGCTTGCACTCACTTACCGAATCACACACAACAATATGTTTTATAACACCAAGTTACTGGTGCGTTTACATATTATCAATGTGCAATCGATTCGCAAGATACAACTCACACATCTCGGTTTCAAGAATATACAATATTATCGACTCACAATCATGCGTGATCAAATCCATGTAGTGATTCTTGTGAGCATGGGTTTAATCCAATGCTCAAATCATATTCATAAGCACTTATGAACGTTGCAGCAAACATTTGCTTATATCTAATACTCTTTAGACAATTCACACACCAGTTCACGACAGTCTTCATTCATACCTACTTCCAACATATGAACGACTGTGGCCCGTTCGAATAATTTGACTATTCTGAACCAATTAAATTATTCAGGAAGTCAAACACATGCAAATTGAAACACAAGAATAATATAAATCCCATATGGCCTCAAACCTTTGAGTATAAATAAAACACCTTTTATTTATCACCATATCGATTACTCATTATTTGTTGTTTCGGGTAATCAACTTCTTACTTGAATTATAACTATACTTGTCCCATGCTCTTAGCATGCACATAATGCTAACCTACGGTCCTTACTTTGTGAAATAGATCAAATGAACACATTTCCAATCATACTCATTTCACAACTCCCAATCCTTATCACAAGTGTAAGAATATCAAATTCTTGTCACTTATAGAATATGTTAGATTCTAACATTTTATGCAATGATCCTTTTGTAATGTCACTGCACTAAGGTTACAATGACTATTGCCAATGAATTACAAAGCTCTCTATCGGAAATTGTTACAAGACAATTCCATAGATGTGATGTCTTTCACTCAAAGTACATTCCTTTGAACATCCTTTTGCATAAAAGTTTCTAATCTAGACATAGATTCTCAATATCCAACTCCCAATATGGAAACATTTCCATATTTTCCATATGACAACTCCTTCTTAGTAGAATCTTTTCTATTCATAATAATGTCGATATGGTCCATCTAATACTATACTTCCAACTACTCACAAGCGACCAATCCTCGGCGAACTTTGGATTGTCCTTTGATAGTTGTTTAATTATCTTAGTTAAAACTGATTCTTGTCCTTTTTCCCTCCAAATGCGCTAGACATTTGGAAAAATTTAGAATGATTAAATATTATAGCACTTGCAATCGTTCCTATACCCGAGGCGTGTGGGACACGATGCATAATGTATTACATAAAGATGCGATACTTTATCAATCTTTTGCCATAATATTTTACGTGTCACATTCTCACAATTCAATTTATGAAGAGGGATACCATGATCATGATCGACATTTGAGAACGTACTATGTATCCTTGACTAAATTTATTAACATTCCACAACCTAAGTGTAACACTCCATTTATTATTTAATAAATAAATAAATTAATGAACAAATTGAAGCCCTAAAATAAATAATTATATGTCAAAGGTTGGTTTCGAGGAGCTAATTGACACACTTTAAGAGAGTGGGGGTTAAAACAGTAACATATGAACCTTATTTTAAAAGATCTTGAAGAGAAGGGGGCTGATTGGTAAGTATTATACTCAAATTGTAAGGAATTTTAAGGCTGAGGGTTAAAAAGGTAAATATGGGGTTTATTTCAAAAATATTTCTGAAAGTAGGGACTATATATGTCGTTATGGGAGAAAGTTTGTAAATCCGGGTATATAACCCCAACGTCACCGAGAATCAACCCTAACCCTAAATATTGGAGTAGCCGTCACTTTTTCTTCTCTCTATGGTCGGCCGTCACCCTCTCCACCTTCAATCTTCGACTGCCACCTTCTAGCCGTCTTGATGCCGCTGCTATCACCGAAGATGCTTCCCCGACGAGTGCCAACGAACCTGTGACTTGCGGAAGACCCATCAAATCGCCTCCGAGCTATAGTTGGAATCGCGAGCCCTACCAAGCTACCGCCGCTGGTGGCTGTGAAGATCGGCGAGGTCGTAATCTTGTCCAGCCGGTGCCGCCACTATGGATGAGGACTCAAATCGACCACCATGGCTGTTGTAGCCATCCAGATCGTTATTCATCTTGCTCTTTTTTATTTACCCCGTCGTCTGCCGCCTCATGGGTAGGGGAGCTCGTGGCGTTCTTGCTATCACCGGAGAATAAGGGCATGGTTCAGGTCTTGTGTTTGCGACGTAAACGCGCTGTGGGGGAGATCTGTCATGTTAGGGTCGCGAGAACCACCATGGCAGTCGGCCATGGTGGCTGTCACCGTGAAATGGCCGTTGCTGTCGTCGTATGTTACCAAGAGGGTGGCTGGGTGATTCAACCAGAAGTACGGATGGGTGTGCTTCTGTTTCCTCGGTGGATGTGTGTGTATGGTGTTAGTTTGGCCGGAAAAATCGAGTATAGCCACCAGCACCGTGAGGTGGTGGCTGCCACCATGCACCACCGTGTTTTTGTGTGTGTGTTAGTAGGTGTGTGTGTTTATTCGAGATTTAGCATTGTAAAGTGTAATTACAAACTGGAATAATAAAAAGAAAACTAAAAACCACCACCGTAGGGTGGTGGCTACCGCCTCCTGCCGCCATCGGCTGCCGTGGCGGGTGGCGGTGTGCTTGCCTTGTGAGATTGATTCGTTTGGGGTGCTAGAAACCCTAATGGGCTCAAAGGAGCTCTAATGGGCCCAATGAAGCTTAATGGACTCTAATGGACCCAATAAAATCCTAACGGGCTTAATGATATTTTAGCGGGCTTAGTAGGCCCAATAAAGCCCTAATTGACATAAAAGGCCAACAAATTGATAAATGGGCTAATATTTGGATTGGAAAACCCTTATGCCAATAAAACCCTAACTTTAAGAATTATTCGGGTCACACACAAGAATTATTTAATAACCTGAAATATTAAATAATAAACTTTGGAAAAGATCAATCTAAGCGATAATGGACTTAATGGATTAAGTCCTTAATGGGTTATGTAGGAAACTTAACCCTAATCATCATTTTATGTGAAACCCTAATTTCACTTGGGCTTATTTTTGGACCCTTCTATTGGGCCTTGATGATTAGGTTACTAATTGGGGCATACAAGATCATGCAATTGGACTAAAATAATTTAATGGGCCTAGGGTAAAGCCCATGTAAGGGGTTGGGCCCAATTTGGAAAATTGGGCCATAGTTTGGGCCTTTATGATTATGTGATATTGGGCCATTAGAATGTTGAATGTTGGACTGGACTAAATGATTCGGCCTTATGGTAAGACCTTGTAAGGGTTTGGGCCCAATTTAGAAAATTGGGCCATATGCTAGGCTTTGATTTCCTAGTGGACTTTGGGCCTAAGGATTGGGCCTTGGGCTTGCATAAAGCCAACCTTGGGGTAATGTAGTAAGTATCCAAGTGAGTATCTATGATTATGTGTTGGGACCCAATTATTAATTGGGTGTTATTTTGGTGTTGACAGTTCGGGAATCTGTCATCTAGCAGCTGGGGTGAAGTCTACGGGACTTCAGCAATGTGGGGTTATGTCTACGGGACTTCAGCAGTGTGAGGTGAGTTACCTTCCAGTAGCGGTGGGTCTAAGGCCACAATGCCAACCCACCAGTAGGAGACGTATGATAGACGATTGTCTTTGTGATATCATATAGGTTTGCTACTACCTGATATGTTATATGCTAGCATGATATGTTGTATGTGATAGTAGTCGAGTTCGGTTGTTAGGACCGAAGGGTAGTCAGATACCCCAGATACGTCTGACAATATGTGATGATATGTTTGCATGCTGGCTTGTTATGTTATATGCGATAGAGGTAGTAGGAGGGGACTAGTCCCCGAGTTTGGTTGTTAGGACCGAAGGGTAGTTCAGGCACCCCAGATATGTCTGGTAGTATGTTTATGTTATGATATATGTGATAGTAGCAGTAGGGGTGGAATAGTCCCCGAGGGTCGGTTTTTAGGACCGACGGGTAGGTCAGCACCCCAGAATGGCTTGACATGGGTAGGTTAGCACCCCAGAATGGCTTGACACGGGTAGGTCAACACCCCAGAATGGCTTGACACGGGTAGGTCGGGCACCCCAGAATTGCCCGGCAGTATGTATGCTAGGTGATTGTATGGTATGTGGTATGATGGGGGAACTCACTAAGCTTTGTGCTTACAGTTTACAGTTTTGGTTTCAGGTACTCGTTTTCAAAGGAAAGGAGTTGGCTTGATCGCAGCGCATCACACTATGTTTTCCGCACATGAGATCTTTGGGATTACACTCTGATACGGTTTTATGATAATATGTTTTGATTATTAACACTTTGGTTTGACACGAGATATTATTATGAATGTTTTTATACTGATGGTTTAATAACTTATTTAAAAATGAAATTTTGGCCTTGAAAATTGGGTCGTTACACTAAGCCGTTAGATTTGAAATGAAGCATAATATTCTCTCCCTTAATTATAGCAAAACAACTTTTCAATCCTTACGACTTTGCAAGGTATAACTCTTGTTTTCTATAATTAATATTGCTACCTTGCAATACTTTCCTTAATAATCATACAAGCTCATCATTTATGCTCCCACTATCATGATGATTATTATAATATAAGCATAACTCTTATGCTCCCACTAGCTTTGACATGTATTCAGAAAACAGCTTAACTTCCATAAAAACAATACCTATTGAATTTCTTAAGTTCATATTTCTAATACCTAATGCTTTGATAATCCTTTATCTAAGCTTATACACCTTTGCCTCAGATAGCTCATATGTGTGTCTAAACAATTTAGACTAATTGCCAAATCTCACAATTCGAATCATAGAAAGGGATACCGTAACCATAATCGAATTTAAGAATGCAATTTTCACAATCGCTATCTTCTTAAAATCTGTCTTAGTGAAAGCATTTCCTCACAGTCATTTTCATGAAGGAGGGAATCTTATGACACTTAGATTTTAATGGTGTATGTGTTCCTATCCATGTGAATTTGTCAAAACCAAAGTTTGCGACAAATCCAAACTCATATGGACCGAGCTTTCTCAATCTTGATTTCTTGCCTTATGGTAACACCAGTGCCCACCATGTCTTCCAAGTAGTTAAGCGGCTCACCCTTTCCTATCAATTTACTTTCCATTGATCAAGGTGCCTGCCTTTTATGCGTTCAAATGAGAACTCATAGAACTCACATGCATAATTAACTCGATTGGAACATCACAAAAACAAGATAGTGTCAACACGATAGGTTGTAAACTGCAAGTCGTGTGCTAGTGATGTTCGACAAGGTTTATTTTGATTTTTTCTTGAAACCTTTCAAGACCATTAAGACTCCCACTGACTCCTTGACACATAAGATTCTTTTGTCAATAAACATTTCTTGACAAACAAATATTCAAGAGTTAGTGCAGCTTTTATCAAGACAAAACATTTCATAAAATTGGTCATAGTTGGTCTTTGTCTTATCCAAGACATCACAACTTTCCAATTTCAAATGTGCGAGAATAAGAAAACCTTTTTCCAAATTCTACATTTGATGAATGTTATAAACCTTCTTAAAACTTGTCACTCAATGTCACAATCTTAACTCTAAGACTTGTTTGGACCGAAGTATGATTGACTTCTTGATTTAACCATTTCTTCAATTCTTGATTTCTCTTCTCAGACATACAATTGTACTAAGACTCACTTAGAGGATCAAATGAGATATGGTTCTTAATCATTAAGACCTATCATAAAACATAATAAAAGGTACTCTCCCTTCTTCTTAGAATAGAGAAACTTTTATCTTTCTGCCTACTTGATTCTTCTTATTCGTTCTGCTATTGACTTAAACATTTTCAATCAATTCAGAATTACAATTAATCTTATAAGTATGATCACATTTACTAAACTTTTAGTAAATCATGACGAATATCTTTGTTACTCTTGCGGTGGACTTAATCAACACACAACTTTGTGTACTTGATCTCTTAGTCTTTCACTTGACACTTTGTTAACGAATTAGTCTTAATTTCCAAATATGAAATTTCTCATTCATCATGCAACCAAGTTGCATGATTCCAAGTTTCTGTCCAATTGAAACTTGGGCGATGAGAAACTCTCCCTATTTGGTAAATTCTCAACATTTCCACAAATAACATAATTAAGAATCAAATTCATTATTGCTAATAATAGAAACATTCAAACATCAATTTTTCATACGCGCCATTGCAAGGATAAATAAATAATATAAAATAAAAATTTATTTTATTGCGGAAAAATTTGTCCTTACAATGCAATTCAATTGAAAAACTATGTTAATACATATTTCTTAGCAATCTTCATTCTAACTCCAAGTAGTAGCTAAAATTCTAATCTTTAAGCAATGCGATTGAAATCCATTTCTTCACGATTAGATTGAGCTCACTTCTTCCCTTAAGCTTCCTTTCTTTTCTTTGATCCTACAAAACATCAAATGCAATCTTATTACATTATGTATTAAGAATCTAGAATAGGAACTTAAAAGAGTTAGTTAATGGATTTTACCTAAAGCAAAGCCGTAAGTTTTGACTCTCCCATCTCTTAGATATCTTAGGTAAATAGGGCATCTTCGTCTCCAATGCCCCTTCTCTTGGCAATAAAAGCAAATAGACTCTTTTGGAATAGCACATGGAACTATTTCAGACTTTGCCTTTCTCTTATGATCAAACTCTTCGATCATGGCATGCTTTTCGTTGCCATTGCCTATATCCATAGAGGTCTGGAAGGCAGATTCACCAATCAACTTTGCTTTTCCAGTGCGCCAAACCATTGCTGATTCAGCAGCAATAAGCATATAGGTGAGATCGACTAGGGTCACATCGTGGTTCATCATATAGTACTCTCTTACGAACTCACTATATAATTTAGGGAGCGACTGAAGAACCCAGTCAATAGCCAGCTCCTCACAAACAATGGATCCCATCATTCTTAACTTATCAATGTGTGAGTTCATCTCTAGGACGTGTGCACACACCGACTTTCCTTCCTTATGTTTACTTGCCAAAAGGGCTTGAGTGAGTTTGAACTTTTCAAGCCTTCGAACTTGTGGGTTAGGGAGAATAATTGGAGGAGGTGGAGGAAGTGAAGCATGATCTCTTGTTCCTCAATTGAATCGCGGAATATCATCTTCATACGGAAAGCTTGTTCCACGGGATTTGGGAAGACCATAGTTGTCATACTTTGACATCTACAAAACGGGAGAAAATAAATTCAAGTTAGTTGATTGATTGAGTCCTTAGTAAATCACCCAAATGAGATACTAAGGCTAGGACCCAACACAATATTCCACAACTCGGGAGAGGGATGTCGTAACCCAAATTGCAGAACATTTGAAGGTAAGTGAATGACGATTCACTAATTTCCACCATGAAAAACGAAAAACATATTAAGTTTTAAATGTATTGAAAATTCCTAGATTCTTTGAGATTCATTGAACCTTTCAATGACATGCTTAAATCTCGATATGCCCCTCTAGTTTGTGACTGAGATACTGAGGATCACAAAGCGGGTGTGAATAACCATGCAAATCTACATGATGCCCCCACATGTTATAGTCACCTATTCGATGTGCCGGTTAACCACACACGCTCCACCGAACTATGACAAACACTGAGTCACCCTTTGCTACCTTTTCTTAGAACCATTTAGTGTGCCGGTTAAGCACACACGCTCCACTAACGTCTTCGCAAGGGTACAAAGTGTAATTTCATGGAATTGCATCAATTCACTTTTGCCTAAAGTAACTAAGATTGGGAATTTGTAAAAACATTTAGTTACTTTTGTACTTCATTATACTTATAATGGAAGGTTTCTGTCCTATCCTACCCGTTTGGCTAACGACCCTCCACTGGTCAAGAGTGCGGTGGGTAAGAGTGGATACCCATTCAATCGCCATTTTATAGGCAATTTCCTTAAACACCCCTTATAGACCAGCTTCGTGAATGAGGCCTACTAACGGTAAGACTGACTTTTACTCATACATATATATATATATATATATATATATATATATATATATATATATATATATATATATATATAATGTTAGACTTTTAATGTTATATATAGTATAGGGTGTATTTTGCACTTTTAAAATACTATGTGGTCAAATTTAATAATTATACTTTTAATTCAATTAAATTGTAAATCAAAAATTTTATGGATTTATTAAATCTCTTTTAGTTATACACTTTAATTAATTAATAAAACCATAAGGGTGTGATTTGAACTTTTCAAAACAATATTAGGGTTTTAGAATTTAACATTTCTAAATTAACTTTTAATCAACTTTTAAATTCAAAAACTTGAGGGCAAGTTTTGAAATATTTCAAAACATTAGGGTTTCAACTATTTAAATTTCAAAACAAAACGTTTGAGTTCAAATTTAAACTATAAAACCTAAAGGGGGAAAATTGAAACTTTTTCATAACACAAGGATCAAATAACAAATAATATAAATTAAACAATTAATTTTATCATTATCTATATTTGACCTAATTTCAATTTCTTGCAAAATAAGTTACCCAATTAATACAAATAATCAAACATTAATCAAATAAGGAAGTTATTATCTAATCAATTGGTAATTATCTTTTGTTTAATCACGAATACACTCAAAATACGATTAAAATTCGAATTTTAATGACCCATAATAGTTAAGGCAAGCATCTTTGAGTAAAACAACAAGAAATCCCTAAACTGCCTCCTTCTGACGCTCGAACTCGCCGAGTTCCTCTATGGACTCGTCTAGTAGGAGCCAACTCGCCGAGTCCACATTGGAAGCAGTCAGAAAGCCAAAATTTCGATTTTGCAACAAGAATGAACATGCAAGGCATCAATACAATAGAAACCAATCAAGGCTCTGGTACCACTGATGGGTTTTAGCCATAAGAACATCCTATGTGCTCATACAAACCCTAATGCTTGGATCTAGGTTTCTCTATTGTACATGCAATTCATCAAAGACTTTAAACCCTAGATCTAGCATATGATAATCAATATAATATATGAATTAGGGTTTAGATCATACCTTGATTGTTATGTAGGAATAACAATCTCAAATCCTCCTTGTAATGACTTTAGAAAGCTAAGAGTCACAAATGTCACTCCTCTAATGGCTCACAAACACCAAGAGCAAGAGGATGAAGAATGAGGATAGAAGGAGGCTGCCAAAAACGTGTGAAAACCCTAAGGAACATCTCCACCACGTTTTGGGGGATTAAGGGTCCTTTATATACATGTAGGCTATTAGAGTTTTAAACTAGGAAACCCTAATCTGACTGCTTAAGCCCTAAGCAGCCCATGGACCCTTCTTTAATAAGCCTTGGACGATTTCTAATGGGTTTCCGCATAGAATTCATCCAAACTTATATTATAAGGCAATCCATAGCCCAATTGCAATTATCTTATAATTATAATCCAGTCCCTTAAGTTTAATTAATCTCTTTTAGTCACAAAACTAATTACCAATTAATTCTTGACTAATATTAATTAAACAATATGATTTCTCCTTTAATATATTATTCTCATAATATATTAATCAATCATAATTAATCCTTTTTCTCCATAATTCATCCTATCAAGTTGCTTTGGTGAAGGCAACCCAAAAGGACCATGCACCATCGGGTCAAGTACATACCAAAATAGTTATGGACTTAGACACTAATCCAATAGATCTAGTGATTAAGATGGAAAGGTCCAAGCTTTATACCTCCAAAAGCTCCTCAAGGTTGACTATATGCAGACCCTTGAAGCCAAATGACACTCCAAGCTTCCTTAACAACTTTTCATTCTTTAATGAATACTATAAGGACCACAAATGGACTCTAAAAGCTCAAAATGCACTCACAAATGGTATTAGGGTTTTCAGAGACTTTTGAAGGTGAAATAGGTTGTTTAAGGCAAGGCTCAAATGAGTTAAGGGTGTTTATATAGGTCTCATGTCTGGAAATTAGGGTTTAGACATCCACATGTACACCCAACGTACTTCTGGTACGCCCAACGTACGTGTTGCCCCTCCGCGATCCTTCTTGCCAAGTACGCTAAGCATACTCATAAGTACGCCCAATGTACTTAAGGGCTTCTTATGACATATTTGAAATACTTCAAGGGCTACAAGGTCATACCTGATTTGGTACAATTCTCCCCCACTTGAACTAGACTTCTTCCTCGAAGTCCATAGCTGTGAATAGATCAGGATAATGCTCCAGGATCTCCTCCTCTGGCTCCTAAGTCCATTCAGAGCCTCTTCGGTGCTACCATTGCACCTTTACCAACTTCACCTCCTTATTCTGAAGACCCTTCGTCTTCCTATCTAAGATGGCCACTAGCCTCTCGATGTAGTTCAGGACCTCATCCACCTGAATATCATCCAATGAAATGAATGTGGAGTCGTCAGTGACACACTTCCGAAGCTGAGACACGTGGAAGGTGCTGTGAATCTGGCTAAGCTCCTCTGGCAGATCCAAGCGACATGCCACCTTGCTTACCCGGGCCGTGATCCTGAACGTGCCTATGAATCAAGGCCCCAACTTTCCCCTCTTTCGAAACCTAATAATTCCTTTCCAGGGAGACACCTTTGGCAACACAAAATCCCGCACCTGAAATTCAAGATCCGATCGTCGTCGATCGACATAACTTTTCTGACGGCTCTACGCAACCCACAGCCGATCGCGCACATGTTGAATTAGCCCAGTGGTCTTGAGCACTACTTCAGTGCTTCCCATGACCTGGTGCCCAACCTCATCCGAACAAACCGGGGTCCGACACCTCCGACCATATAGCATCTCGAATGGAGCTCAGTCAATACTGGCATGATAACTGTTATTGTACGAAAACTCTGCCAGTGGAAGGCATGTGTCCCAACTACCTCCAAAATCCAACACGCATGCTCGAAGCATGTCCTCTGGTGTCTGGATCATCCTCTCGCTATGGCCATCAGTCTGGGGGTGATACGCCGTAGTAAAATGTAGTTAAGTACCCAGTTCCTCGTGGAACTTCTTCCAGAACCTGGATGTAAACCGAACATCCCTGTCACAGACTACCAACACTGGCACCCCGTGCCTAGCCGCCACCTTTCGCACATAAATATCCGCCAACTTCTCTGTGGGTATACTCTCGGAAATGGGAATGAAGTGGGCATTCTCTGTCAGTCTGTCTATGATCACCCATATGGCGTCCACACCCCTCGCAGTTTTAGGTAACTTTGTGATGAAGTCCATAGTGATCTCTTACCATTTCCACATGGGAATGAGTAGTGGTTGAACCTTGCCATTGGGTCGCTGATGCTCGGCCTTGACCTTTCTGCAGGTCAAACATCGCTCCACGAATCCGGTGATCTCCCTCTTCATGCAGGGCCAACAATAACTCAGTCTCAAGTCTCTATACATTTTCGTAGCCCCCGGATGTATAGAGAACTTGCAATTGTGTGCCTCCTCTAATATCCTCTGTCTCACTCCTCCAGTCACCAGTACCTACACTCGGCTAAACTGTGTCAAAAGGCTGCGACTATCCTTTACAAACAAAGGATACTGTCCCCGAATCCGTTCTATCTTCCAATTATCCTTCTTCACTCCCTCAACCTTGGCCTCTTTGATCATATCCAGTAAAGGAGAAATCATCTTCATCCTCATACAAATGTTCCCAATCGGGGACCCCGCCGTCTTGCGGCTCAATGCATCGGCCACTACGTTAGCCTTCCCTGGATGGTATAGGATCTCACAATCATAATCCTTTAGCACATCTAGTGTAACAACCCAAATTTTTAAAGAAAATTTTCACTTTTAATTAATAAAACACATTTGCATAAACCAAGAAATCCCAACATAATTGTTTTCAAGTCAGCAATTCATTACAACTTAATCAAATCATCAGAGTGTCCCCAAACCCTAACAGTGAAAAAAGAGATAGAGTGCACGTTGCGCCATCACGCCTTGTCCTTGCCCTTGGGCTCAGATGTACCTGAAACAAATCAACAACCTGTAAGCGAAATGCTTAGTGAGTTCCCCAAAGCATACCACACACCACATATACACATATCCTAGTAGGTAATTAAAGCTACACACATATCACATAAGCCATGCATACATAAAACTGCAAGAATGCCATGGGCTACCCTACATGGCCTTTACCTAGGACTGCCATGAGCTACCCCACATGTCTTACATCCAATGCCATAGGCTACTCCACATGGTCTTTACCTAGGACTTCCATGGGCTACCCCACATAGTCTTATATCCAATGTTATGGGCTACCCCACATGGTCTTTGCCTAGGACTGCTATGGGCTACCCCACATGGTCTTATATCCAATGCCACGGGCTCCCCCTGGGTCTTCATGCAAAACACACAATCACATATCATATCAGATCACAAAATGTCTAACACATATACCATAATCACATAATGGGCCGGCCTTGGTGCCCTAGACCCATGGGTATGGTGAGAAGACTCACCTCAGTCAGCTGAACACAAAAGCTGCTCTCCTAACAGTCTGCAACCTCCCATGCTGGACAAATAATATTAATTAATGTTAGTACCTTAAATTAATCAAGGAAAACCCAATCCTAAATCCTTCCATGAGGCCCAATTATCCTTCCCTTGCTAATGGGCCCAAAATCCTAGTCCAAAATTATCAATGGGCCTCTTGGACCTATAACGCCCAACCAAAGTATCCATGGCCCATAACAGAAGAAATAAACCACAATTCACAGAATGCAACCAACCCATTAACAAAAATGAAGCCCAAAAGCACAAAGACCCAAAACAGATCCGACCCAATCTGCAGCGTGTACGCTCGGTGTGCTATTCTGGTACGCGTAGAGTACTGGGGTCTTAAGGACTACGTCCAATGTACATTGAGTACGCCCAGCATTCTTCCAGATTAAACACTTTCTCCATTAAGTGCTTTATACTCGATTCCTTTACGTCCAGAAGCTAGATCTGAGTTGATTAATACGTCCTAAGGCATAAAGTTGCCAACTTTATGCCTTTGCATGCCTCACATACACCCAAAACCTTCATTAAGACATTTCTAAGGTCCTTAACCCATGCAAGAGACCAATACTTCCACCAAGACTCCATTTTTATACTTCAAAACGACCAAGGGACCTCAGATCTGCCATTCTCCTCTCATGGAGTTGCTTAACTCACCAAAAGAGGTACAAAATCCAACAAAGGGGCCGAACTAGAAAACCCTAGCTAGATCTAAAGATTTAAATGGAAAGGTACAAGCTTTTTACCTCTAGAACCCTTGCAAGATGACCCAAAAGTAGATTCTTGAAGCACCCAACTGATCCAAGCTTGCTTAACAACTCTCCTTCTTGAAAGAACTCTGTAACGCCCGCAAATCCGAGCTAGTCAAATTAGAGGCAATAGGGGTCGAAAACGACTTTTCGACAAAAGATTATTTAGAATAAATAATCTTAACCAAGTTGTAGAGTATGTTACGAGGTTTTTGTACATATAAAGAACGTCGAAATCCGAGTTATAACGAAGAAGTTATGACCTGTTGAAGTTTCGCGATGGAACCGGCACGATACCGGGAAGCGTAAATAGTGAATTTACGATAGAGCGAGATTTAGCCTTAGCGATCTAAATGAAAGTTGTAGAATATGTTAAACTAAGAACATCGATAAAAAGAACGCCCAAATCTGACTTCGTATGAGGAAGTTATGATTTTTCTAAGATTTAGCATAGCAGTGCACAACCCGAAATTTGAATTTTAGATCGGTCGATTTTTAGCCGACGGGATCTAAATGAAAATTGTAGTACTCGTAAATACCAACGCATGGATATAAATAACGTCGATAATAGAGCTCGTATGCGAAAGATATGGACGAAGCTTAGTCCCTACTTTTCGAGCGCGGCGAATTCTATACAGTTTTGTAAATCCGAGATAGAATGAGAATTAGCCCACGAGGTCTAAATGAGAGTTGAAGATCTCATTAATAGGAACTCAACGGTAAAAAGACAGACAAAAACGGAACTCGTATGCGAAAGTTATGGACGAAGCGTAGTCTCTACTTTTCGAGCGCGGCGAATTCGATACAGTTTTGTAAATCTGAGATAGAATGAGAATTAGCTAACGAGGTCTAAATGAAAGTTGAAGATCTCATTAATAGGAACTCAACAGTAAAAAGACAGACAAAAACGGAGCTCGTATGCAAAAGTTACGGACGAAGCTTAGAGACTACTTTACTATACACTTCCTATAAATACAAGGGTGAACTCCTCATATTTTCTTCACACCATAAGCCTTTCTTTCTCTCTCTAACTTCTCTTTAACCTCCCTAAACCCCTACCAAGTCTAGGGAACCTCCCTATCACGAGAAGAAAGCCCCGGAGCGCCCGACGGCTCCGAGAAGAAAAGCTTTCGGCTCGGAAACGCTGCTCCAGCGAAGCCTGGTTTTTAATAAAAACCCGCTGTAAGTGAGTTACGCCTATACTATATTTAATATAGCTTTTATTTAATTATAGTAAAATTATTAGGACCTTAAAATAATTATTTGGGCTATTATTATGAGTTATATTGAGTGTTATTTAACGCTTATATAATAGTAATAATAGCTAGACTATTAATTAGTCGCGATTAACGTTAAAACTAAACTCTAGTGGTATTAACACTAGGTTTTGGTCAAGGAAAAATTGTTTTGAGATAACGAAGTGCTGTTCAAGTACCGAGTCACCACCTAATCAAGTGAGTGCATAGTCTCTTTCATCTTACACATAGATATGAAGTATTTTATATAAACTACGTGCTATGTGTGCATATTATCTGAATACTTGATGTCTATGCTCGTTGAACGTTTTATACATGTTTTAAAGGACTTAAACTGTATACGTATTTTATATATACGAAAATGTTGGGTATGAGATGGGTAGATGAATGATGAGAGATAGAAGATGACGTGAGTATACATTGGCAGCTATAGACTTAGTGCCTATGGGACAAACACCGGTAGCTATGGACTTAGTACCTTTTAGACGTTGGTAGCTATTGATTTAGTGCCTGTTGGGAATTGGTAGCTATGGACTTAGTACCTATTAGTTAGACGCTAGTAGCTAAGGATTTAGTACCTGTAGGAATTGGTAGCTATGGACTTAGTACCTGTTGAACATTGGTAGCTATGGACTTAGTACCTATTAGATAAAGACTGGTAGCTATGGATTTAGTACCCGATGAATAGACTATAGTAGCTATGGAATTAGTGCTTTATGAACGAACATTGGCAGCTATGGATTTAGTGCCAGTCCTATAACCCTGGAAGTAAGGGACTTCGGAATAAACGAATGCAGGATAGATGACTCTTAGGTTAAATCCTTAAAGAGTAAAGAAGATAATGGGCATGGGTAATTGGGTTGATTGTTTGATTGAACATAATAATTATATTATTATGGGTTGAAAACCCTATGTACTTACCAGGTTTCCCAACCTGACCCACTCAGTTTATGTATATCATAGGTGACGAAATGAAGTGACATTACACTGAGAGATTTAAAGAGATGTAGATCACTAGTGTAAATCATTGTAAGTTCTGTTTATGCTTATGTTTCGGTATTAACGATGACATCCCAAACGTTTTAAAATGAAATAAATATGTTTCTTCGAAAATGTTTTAATAACGTATTTACCATGTTTTTCTGGGAACAAATTCCGCAACCTTTTTATAAATTGAAGTACTCTGATTTTTATAAAGCATAAACAAAATCGGTCTTTTCTGGCCGTGATTTTGGGGATGTCACAAACTCCAAAATGACCAGCAAACCCCTCTTCTTAGGCTCCAACTCTCACTCACACACTAAATCAGTTGTAGGAAGACGAAATGGGGCTAAAGAGACTGATAGGGTTCGATCTAAGAGGCCAAAAGACGTTTAAATAGGGAACAAGTCCAGGATTTAGGGTTTTGACCCTCTGATGTGTACGCCCTGCGTACCCTCACGTACGCCCAACGTACACGAGGCTTCTCCGCGATCAATCAGGCAGAGTACGGTAAGCGTACCCATAGGTACGCCTAACGTACTCAAGGGACCAAATATGTATAAATAAGAATTCTTGAGGGTCTCAAGACATACCAGTTTTTTTGGGTGTTACAACTCTCCCCCACTTGAACTAGACTTCGTCCTCGAAGTCCGCTGCTGTGAACAGTTCGGGGTAATACTCCCACATCTCCTCCTCCGGCTCCTAAGTCAATTCGGAGCCCTTCCAGTGTTGCCATTGCACCTTTACCAACTTCACTTCTTTGCATCTAAGGCCCTTCGTCTTCCTATCTAAGATGGCGACCGACTTCTCGACATAATTCAGACTCCCATCTACCTGAATGTCATCCAAGGAGACAACTGCAGACTCGTTAGCAACACACTTCCGAAGCTGAGACACGTGGAAGGTGTTGTGAATCTGACTAAGCTCCTCTAGCAGCTCCAAACGATATGCTACCTTGCCCACTCAAGCCGTAATCCTGAATGGGCCTATGAACCGAGGCCCCAACTTACCCCTTTTCCGAAACCTGATAATCCCTATCCAGGGCGACACCTTTAGTAATGAAAAATCCCCTACCTAAAACTCGAGATCTGAACACCTTTCGGTCAGCATAAATTTTATGGCGGATCTGTGCGAATCGCAACCGGTCGCACACGTGATGGATCAATCCAGTAGTCTTGAGCACTACCATTAGTGCTCCCCATGACTCAATGCCCAACCTCGTCCCAACACACTGGGGTCTGACACCTTTGACCATATAACATCTCGAATGCGGCTTGGTCAATACTAGCAGGATAACTATTATTGTATGAGAACTCTGTTAACGGGAGATATGTATCCCAACTCCCTCCAAAATCCAGTACACATGCCCGAAGCATGTCCTCCAGCGTCTGGATCGTCCTCTCACTCTGACCACCGGTCTGAGGGTGGTATGTTGTACTGAAATGTAGCTGAGTGTCCAGTTCCTCGTGAAACTTCTTCTAAAACCTGGAAGTGAACTGGACATCCCTGTTGGAGACTACAGACATGGGACCCCATGTCTAGCCACCACCTCGTGTACATAAATGTCTGCCAACTTCTCTGTGGATATGCTCTCGGAAATTGGAATAAAGTGGGCACTCTTCATCAGCCTGTCCACGATTACACATATAGCGTCCACTCCCCTCGCCGTTCTAGGCAACTTTGTGATGAAATCCATGGTGATCTCTTCCCACTTCCACATGGGAATGGGTAGTGGCTAAACCTTGCCATGAGGTCGCTCATGCGCGACCTTGACCTTCCTCCAGGTCAAGCACTGCTCCACGAACCAGGCGATCTCCCGCTTCATGCAGGGCCACCAATAGCTCAGCCTCAAGTCCATATACATTTTTGTAGCCCCTAGGTGTATAGAGCACTTGGAATTGTGCGCTTCCTCTAGTAGCCTCTGCCTTATTCCACCTGTCATCGGCACCCATACTCGACCTCACTATGTCAAAAGTCCACGGTTATCCTTAACAAACAAAGGATAATGCCCCCATATTTTCTCTACCCTCCAGTTCTCTTTCTTTGCTCCCTCGACATGGGCCTCCCTGATCATATCCAATAAAGGCGAAATCACAGTCATCCTCATACAAATGTCCCTAATCGGGGACCCGACCGTCTTGCGGCTCAATGCATCGGCAACCGTGTTGGCCTTCCCTGGGTGGTATAGAATCTCACAATCATAATCCTTCAGCACATCTAGCCACCTCCTCTGATGCATGTTGAGGTTCTGCTGATCCATCAAATACTTCAGACTCTTGTGATCGGTATAGATAGTGAAATGTACTCCATATAAATAGTGCCTCCACATCTTGAGGGCAAACACCACTGCCCCTAATTCCAGGTCATGAGTGGGGTAATTCGCCTCATGAGGCTTCAACTTCCTCGAGGCGTAAGCTATCACATGCCCCATTTGCATCAGTACCACACCTAACCCTGAGATCGACGCATCGCAATACAACACTAAATCCTTTAACCCCTCAGGTAGTACTAGAATCGGAGCCTCGCATAACCTCAGTCTCATGGTCTCAAAAGCCATCTGCTGATCCACACCCCACCGAAAGGTCACATTTCTCATGGTCAAGCGGGTCAGAGGCACGACAATCTTAGAGAAGTCCTGGATAAATCTCCAACAGTAGCCCGCTAAGCCCAAGAAACTACGAATCTTTGATGCATTCCTTGGTACTTTCCACCGCATCACAACCTCAAACTTGGTTGGATCAATCGAAATACCCTCCTGTTTGATGACATGCCCCAAAAACTGTACTTCCCGCAGCTAGAAATCACACTTGGAGAACTTCGCATAAAGTTTACACACCCTCAGGGTCTCTAATACCTCCCTCAAATGATGCTCGTCTTGCTCCCTGGTCTTAGAGTAGACTAGAATATCATCGATAAAGACAATCACCAACCAATCTAGAATCGACCTACACGCTCTGTTCATGAGTTCCATGAACGTTGTTGGGTCATTGGTGAGTCCGAACGACTCAACACTAGAGCCAGAGCCTAAACCTGAACTAGAACCAAAACCTCCTCAATGATTGCTCATCACCATACTGAAAAGCAACCATGCAATAATACAAACATACCCAATATCTAGATACGTGTTCTTCACTTTCTCTTTTCACATCATGACCTCCTTATGGTCATGTCGTGACACCTGGTTTTCCCCAAAAACCATGCTTTTGACTCCTTAATTCCTAAATTGATCCATTCTAGAAAACGAGTGTTACAACTGGAATATAAAAGTTGGGCTTCCCCTTCGACCCACTGCCAGACGCTCAAGAAAAGGCCTTACCCTTCTAATTAGGTTGGGAGGTGGACTTCCTCTTCTTTCCTCTATTATAACCAATGACCAGGTCAGGAGCACTTGTCATAGAAGGTACATGATTTTTATTTATATTTGATTCAGCGGTCTGCAAAAAGTTATGGAGTTGGGTGGGTCAATGTCATCTCCGTGTTGTTCAAATGATAAGTCAAGTTGAATTGTTCATAACTTGGAGGTAAGGAGTTAAGGACCATGTTAATATCCAACTCCTTATGAAATGACACATTGAGCTTTTCCAACTGCTCTACATATCTTTGCATTCTTTTCACATGAGTGCAAATAGATTCTCCTTCCTTTAACTTGCATGACATAAGAGACTTGATTACTTCACACCATTCTAGTCTCAATTTCTTTTCAATCTTTCCAACCAGATCCAAGTACATCTTGTACGGAAAATAATCCTCATAGAAATTTTTTAGCTCTGTTTCCATGGTTGCAACCATTATGCAAGCTACCTAAGTAGCGTCATCATGATGATTGTTATAGAAAGCTATTTCATCAGGAGTTACGGTTGTCTCATCAATTTCAATAAGAGGTTTCTTGAGAACATACTCTTTGTTCTCATAGCAAAGAATCATCTTCAGATTTCACATCCAGTCCATGGATTTTGGACCAATCATCTTATCTTTTGACAAAATCGACAACAGAGTGAAGTTGGAGTTTTGAGTGGAGGTTTAAGCAGCAGGAGCATCACCATTTCTAGACATCTATAATAAGAGAGATTGTTTTACTTGGTTGATATAAATCCTTAATATTTTAACCCAATTTAATATTCAAGGCTAGGATCCAAAATACAACTCACAATTAAGAAGAGGGATGTCATAATCTAATTGCAAATTTATTAAGGTAAGTAAAACGATTCACTACTTTCAATCTAATATGAAATACCTAGATCATTTGAGACTCATCGAATCATATCATTGGCATGTTTAATCTCGTCTAATGCTCTTCGATTTGTGACTGGTATACCGAGAATCAAAAACAAGATGTGAACAACCATGAAAACCTGCTTGACAACCCCGAAATCATTTATCATCTCAAATTGATGTGTCTATAAACAACACATGCTCCATCAATAATGATAATTTTTGAGTTGTTCCATCATCTTAACTTTATGGTCCCAAATTAGTGTCTCGTTCAACCACACACACTCCACTAACGACTTATAAAGAATGATGTGTGTTTTCATGGATTATCATACATTTCACATTTTTCTAAAGTATTTAGAGTTATATATTAAATAGGATTGTAGTACTTTGGTATCATTAAACTTTTAATGAGATTATGTCATATCAAACCCATTCGACTAATGACCATCCACCACACAAGGGAGCAGTGGGTGAAAAGTACACTCATTCAAAAATAATTATTGTAAAACGGATTGGTTTAGGGCTTCAAGGGGTCAAAGGCTTGGTTTTTGGTTAAAATTAGGTCTCACACCATGAACATAAAGAGGTCATGACCTGACAAGAGATTAAATAAAAAAGCTAATTTAGACTAAGCTCACAACGTGAGATGTGTTGCAGCCCAGGCCCATGATATTTTAGGGTATCCTTCGTATTTAAACCCCATAAACTTCATTTTAGGGTTCCTCAACAACCTCATTCATCCCTAAGAATAGAAAAACCCTAACTCTAGCCTCTCCTTGTGATTCTTGAGCTTTTGAGGGAGTTTTGATGGCTTGAAGAAGAAGAGAACACCACTGGAGCATATATTCAACTTGGAAGTTCCATTTGCAACCTCTAGCAACATATTTGAACCATTATGAGTTACCAAGATTCAAGTTTTTTGATTCCTTGTTGTTAGACCTAAGGTTTTATGCACATTCATCCATGGCTATGAGAGGTAGAGCGTTGGGACTCCATAAAGTTAGCAACTTTATGGGTCCTTAGAATCCTTTGGATATTATATGTAATGGACTGAAGCTTAGATGATGCTTGAGTTTGTACTTGAGATTTGATTCACCTTTTCTTCATGAATGCCCTAGTTTGACCTCAAGTCCTGTATTGGACATGCAAGACCTTGAAGCATCGATTTTTATGATCCTTGGGGTGTTAGGAAGCCTTCTAGAAAGGATAGATTAGTGGCTCAATGGATTAAGAAGTTTATGGATCAAAAAGTCATTCATACTGATCTCACGACGTCAGGCGTTGCCTGTCATGTCGTGAGGATCATGAGCCTTAAATATTTTGTCCCTTAGTGGCTTACATTGTGAATCATAGATGGTCACGTCGTGAGGGGTAGTTTGACTATTGACTTTCGTTGACCATTAACCGTTAATTTTTAGACCACTTTGACTTTGGGTCAAACTTAAAAGGATTTGGGCTATTGATTAAGATTCTTCCGAGATTTCGTGATAGCGAGCTCATGGGAGCAATCATAGTCATCCTCATACAAATGTCCCTAATCCGGGACCCGACCGTCTTGCGGCTCAATGCATCGGCAACCGCGTTGGCCTTCCTCATTGTACTCGTGAGTCGAATGCACCAATGCCGACCTATTAGCTTATGTATCCTGGAATATAGGATGATGCTATGTTTATTATATGTTAGATTGGTAGATCTGTGTGATTACCCGTACTTTCTAGTTATATGTTTATCTGTTACATATGTCGACATAGTGTGGCTGGGTTAAGGTTGTACTGCTTTCTGCTATAAGTCAACAAACCCGGGGCAATCCAATCGGGAGATTATAGGAGAAAGTGGCATTCCAACCTGGAGTTTATGGGCTAGGGTAATCCAATCGGGAGGTTGCGAGCCAAGGTAATCCAACCGAGAGTTGTGGACCGAACATGCAATATGTATGGCAATCTAACCGAGAGGTTGTGGGCCAGGGTAATCTAATCGGGAGGTTATGGACCCAACATGCAATATGTATATTTGTTTTGTTGTGTGTGGTACTTTAGGGGAACTCACTAAGCTTTGGTTTCATGGTTTTAGGTACATCAGATGATCATGGCAAGAAGATGGTGTGATCATGCACACCCTTCGGGTTTTATGAGATTTGTTCTTGGGAAAAACTCTGATTTGTGATTTCGACAATTGGGAATTATGTTTTGTAAACATGGTTTTCCGGTTGGTTTTAAAATTGAAAATTTTACCTTGATTTTTGGGATGTTACAATTTTATAGGTCATTAACTTATACCCATCCTTATAACATGCTTTGTGAATGAGGCATACTATTGATTCAACTGACTTTTATTATGCATATAGTAATTAATCTTTATATATATATATATATATATATATATATATATATATATATATATAGGTGTATGAGCACAAACACCTTAATCCAACAAATAACACAACCTAGTACAACCCACATATATCCTATAAGCACACATGGGCTAACGTAAACAATGTACAATATCTATATAATGTAGTGATAAACTCACCTCAACCGCAGCGTAAACCTCAAACAAACCTACAAGAAACAAATGAGATCAATATACCTCACAACCTCCATATAATATCACTAAAAGTGTATTAATATTAACCCTTTACATCTTAACACAAATATAAGTCCTTTAGGTTATTTTCCCAAAAACTAACGAAAAACAACAGTCTGGTCAAGACTACTTAACCCCACTAAATCATGTCAAAACTAAAATCCAAATTTATATTCCATTATTTTTGTATCTTATCTTACCAAGTATTACTTAAACAAATCCATACAATTTTTCTACTATTTGTTATGAATTTTATGAAACAACATGTTATAGCAACTCAAATTGAACCAATCAGTGAAAATATTACCTTTCACCCTAGTTAGAGTCGTTTCCAACTTACAGCCAAAACTAAAGAAATAAAGTAGACTCAATTTATGAACTTTGGGCATTGGTTTCTAGCAAAAATGACTTCTGTAGAATTAGTTACGATCTTTCAAAATTCTAGACAGATTAGGGAAACTCACAACAAATCATAACTTTGTGTCTTGTGCTAAGCTAGCTTTTCAACCCATTAAGTCCTTAAGGGAATTATCATCAATGATGGAAGAATAGATTCTATAAAACCAAAAGATGTAGGATATACTTAATAGCCATTTGATGATCCAAAAATCACAAATCGAAAGTACATTGCCTAAAAGAGAAAACACCAAACTAGCGTTTTAGGCATCCACTCCTCAATCAAAAGACACAAGGACATAAGATGGAACACAAACCTTGTGCCACCCTTGCACATTTGCGAATGGTGGTTGATCATGGTGACCATGGCAGCCGACGATGGTAGTGGTTTTGGGATGAAAAATGCACCAAATGTGGAGGAAAGAAAAAAAATTAGAATATTACCTCACTTGAAAGATTGCACACCAAACAACAACCTAACACTACCAACAAATCTAAAAGCAATCTCCTCTGGTAGACTCTCGGTTAATACATACCCTAAAGCCCCTAAGAGAAATGGTCAATATCCTTTGGCAACCAGGGGCAATTCATCCATGGTGAGATCAACCTTTAGAACTTCTCTATCCACGAAATTCATCGATTCAAAAACCATTGCTTGAATCTCCGATGAAATGAAAATACCATTGGGAAACTAATAGTGTGGCTTTTTAAAATGTACCATTTCCTTATATTTGAACATGTTCTATATCATTTCTTAAGTCCACAACATCGTCGACTCTTTAATTGACAATTAACATTTCCCCAAAAAGTAGTTACTAACCACAACACTAGCTGTAACAACCATGAACATATATACCATGGCTAACTTATAAAACAATAAAGATATTTATATTTCATTATTTAATCCAAACCGATGGATGTTACATAAAGAGTACTTACATTGCCATTGTCGAATCCTACCAACATGATTGATGACCATCACATATTCATTTAAAGAAATATGAATACAATGAATACAAATCATACACCTGCTAATTTTATCAATTAGTATTCATACACCTGCTAATTTTATCCCAACAAAAGTACATAAAATAGTCTAACTAATTATATGTTGAAGATCTTATAATTCAAAAGACACCCTCTTAGTACACCGATCAACCTTCATGCTCAACATCAATTCAATATACTCTGTCACTACACCAATCATGTCTACAAAACGAAACAACGTATAATTCAAAAATATCGGGACAAGCAACACAAGTATAAAAGGAAGTTTATTTTCAATAGTAAAGCCTACTTACTAATTGCACACTCACCCTAGCATGATCTAAAATAATGTGTCCAAACTTGGAAAAACAATAAGAGCTCATACTAGAGGGATCTATATGTTATGGCCTTAACATACAATTTTCTGAAAAATTAATTTAAATATATGATCTAACATTTTCAAACAGGAAAGCTTACCATTAAGAAAGAAATTCGAAAAAGCATACATAGTTCCTTTATTCAACAATCCTCTAAACTGTCAAATTAAAGCCTTCTTGATGGTAGCTGAGATACAGTTTTCTTGAAATTATCATACAAACAAACAGATAATAAAAAACTTTACCAATATAAACAAAAGGGAGAAAACTTATCCACGACAAATCGATGTCCTCTCATCCATTACAACCATATCAATATTGTTCAATTTAAAAGGCTTCTAGTAAATATGTTGCTTCCATAAATGAATAACACACCCCTTGAACTTCAACTTATCAATGTTAGTATTCAAGTCACTATAATCAAATGATATTGTGAAGCCATCTCAAACAATACAATAGTTACAACAGTTATAACTATCACAATAATTATATCTACAATTAATTCATCTTATACGTCATTTATACATATAACAAACAACATCTAACATCTTAGATTAATAAGTAAGAACTGAACAACCCACTTGGTTACAATACATCTAACATCCTAGATTAATAAGCCAGAAGAACCCATAAATCCAACCTAGCAAAGAGCCTCTCCCAAAACAACGACTCGTTGGAAAACGAAAGTGTACCAAAGACTATTTTTTCTTTTAAATAACACTAAATTAGACCTACCATGTGGCCTTGAAATAAAATGCTTTCGAAAAATCAACAAAAGTTTCCTTAAGTTATATATGATATAGATAGATTCCAGCGTATCATTGAAGGTTGCTAAAAACCAAAAAAAAGTTGAGCAATCTCAATTCACAATTATTAATCAAAAGAGATAAAGTTCAAAAAAGTTTGGTGGAGGTCAAAGTGGTTAAGATAGGAAATATTGTAAATCAAAACAAACTGCATATAAACAATTAATATTTTGGTCAATTTACACAACTGTGTAATGGCAAGTCTATGTTTGCCGAAGGTGACTCCTTTGATCCACCTAAGAGCATCCACAATGATGAGTTTAATAAGAGAGTTGAATGAGGTGACTAATCTAGGTATCATTCAATAGATGAAACTCTATCATTATGAGATGTCATCTTGACATTCGATGCATTTAGAGTTCAATGGCCATTGAACTCTTCAATGGAAAAAAGAAAAGTTTTTAGTTCTTAAATATATACTATAAATTACTTTTCATAATACTCTATTGAAGTTTACAGAGTACAATGTATTGTAGGAAAAAAAATAATAATAGAGTTGTATGGATTGTAAAAATACGATGTGACAATCCATTGAACTTTATGAAGATCAATACATTATGAATGTTCTAAATTTATAAAGTTTATTAGAAATTACATACAAAAAGGTTTAGAACCCATCTTAAAAAAATTGAAGGACCTATCTTATAGTATTTGGCAAAATAAAGGAAGGAAAAAATGGTACATAGACGATAGAAATTATAGCATATTTGGTGAAAGGCAGAAGTCTCACATTCACTCCTAAAAGAAAATCGTGGAGAGTCTTCTATTATAAGTAGATGTTGCATCTTTCATAATTAAACATCATTAGGTTTGTTGAGGCCTAGACTACTTTACTCAAAGTTTAAATTGATTTTAGTAAAAAAGTTTTTAATTGAACAGGTCCGATGAACTTAGTTTTCTTTTGAACCGACATGGTGGAACTTAGGTATGGAACCATATGGTTTTTCTATAGACTCGCCATTACTTCTCACTACTAGAAAACATGGGGTTTCCCTACGGAAAATAGCTACGGAATATTTCCGTAGTTAATTAGCTACAGAATGGCTACGTATCAGCTACAAAATGGGACGCCCTAATTTAGCAACGGAATAGCTATAGAATAGCTACAGAATAGCTACGGATGTAAGTCCATAGGTATTCCGTAGCTCATTAGCTACGGAATTGCTACAGAATCACTACAGATGTGAATCCGTAGCTATTCCGTAGTTCATTAGCTACAGAATGGCTATGAAATAGCTACGGACTAACGTTAGAATAAAATAGCTACAGAATAACTACGAAATAGCGACGAATTTATAATTTCAATTATTATTATTATTATTATTATTATTATTATTATTCCTATTATTATTATTTTTCATTATTCGACTCTTAAAATTTTTTTAGATCATTTTTTCTTACATATTTAAGACACGAACAATTAAACATCATCCTAATAATACTGATAATAATAATAATATTTATAAACATCATAATAATATATAACAATTGTAACAAATGTGTTTAACACACAAACAAACGATTAAACGAAAAAAAAACTAGGTTCAACATATTGATAAGATCAATAAGATGAAATAATCTATGTTTAATTTATAAATAATGAAAAATGATTATAATAAAGGGAAATATGTATGTGTATGTGTATTTATGAATTTATATATGTATGTATCTGTATGTACGTGAATGTAGGTGTGTATGTAAATGTGTATGTGTATGTGTGTATGTATATGTATGTGTGTATGTATATGTATGTGTATGTGTATGTGTATGCATGTATGTGTATATGAATGTGTATGGTAGTAGCTACGGAATAGCTATGGATTGTGCTGTAGCTATTGCACCAATTTTATAGTAGTTTCTATGACTCAATTTATTTTAATAAACCCATTCAAATTTAATATTTTTTTTTTCATTAGTCAAATAGTCGCATAGAAATATAGTGAAACAGTCAAACAGTCAAACTTGTGTGGTTTAGAAAATATTTCCAATTTATAGTTTACCACGACAATAACAACTAAAATGTAGTTTTCTTGTATATTGCCCTTTTCATTTTAACCACGTTTCATTTCATTTTTTTTTGTAGTACCAACAGTGACAAAAAAAATTCTAGGGTAAAGCACAATAATTCAGTTTTTTATATCATTCTTGGAGATTTATCGAAGTTGGAATATATATCTGGCCAACTTGGACCCCACCAGTAATTGAAACTTAACTATCTTCGAGATTTTATGTTTCATCATCAAAAACGACCTTTTGGCATTTGCGATCATAGATCAAATGTTAGTTTCTTCTTCGTCCAATTTATAATAGAAAGCCGGCATGGCAAATTGGCAACTACAACTCAAACATTACATCCTAAATATATAAAGACGAGAGACAGTCAGCATCAATCAAAATATCAATCGTATTAGTTATTTGATTGTAGATCTATTTTTAGCTACTAACAAGCCCATAAATACACACCACAACCCCTTCGAAAACAGACACAGTAGAATGGAGACAATGGCCAAAACTGAGAAGAAGCCTCATGTCATCTTTATCCCACTTCCAGCACAAAGCCACGTTAAGGCGATGCTCAAACTAGCGCAGCTTCTTCACCACAAGGGACTCCAAATAACATTCATTAACACAGAGTTCATCCACAAGCGTTTGCTCAAGTCTGGTGGTGTCCACAGCCTCGATGGATCAAATGGTTTCCAATTTGCATCCATTCCTGACAGCATTCCTCGTAGTTCTGAAGATGACGATGGTCTAGAACATCTCCTTCATTGTGTTGAAACCCACTTCCTGACTCCTTTTCTTGATCTTGCAACCAAACTCTCATCTCCTCCAACTCTTATCATCTCTGATGGCTTCATGTCGGTTTTCACCATTGATGCTGCAAAAAAGTTGGGAATCCCGGTCATGCTCTACTGGACGCTTGCAGCTTGTGGCTTCATGGGTTTTTACCAGACCAAATCTCTCATGGAGAAAGGACTTACACCACTTAAAGGTTTGTTTTTCTATGTGTGTTTGAGATATATATATATATATATATATATATATATATATATATATATATATATATATATATATATATATATATATATATATATATATATATATATATATATATATATATATATATATATATATATATATATATATGGCCCTTCTCATGTATATGTAAAACATGTAATAACAGCTGTCATTCATGCAAACAGATGAAAGCTACCTGACAAATGGATTTTTAGAAACCATTGTTGATTGGATCCCGGGAATGAAAAGAATCCAGCTTAAGCATTTACCGACCAATATCCGGACAACAGACCCTACAGACAAACTGTTTACGTTTTCTATGGAAGCTACACAAAATGCCCACAAAGTCTCATACAATATTATTCACACGTTTGACACATTGGAGACTAGTCTTGTGGATGCTCTTTCGTCCATGATTCCTCATGTTTACACGGTTGGTCCAGTGCAGTTACTTCTTAATCAGATTCCGGCAAAGGAAAGACAAGCTCAAATGTCGAATTTTAATGGATACAGCTTATGGAAAGAAGAAACAGAGTGTTTGCAATGGCTCGAATCCAAGGAATTAAACTCTGTGATTTATGTGAACTATGGGAGTTCAACAGTAATGTCTTTACAAGATCTTATAGAATTTGGTTGGGGACTTGCTAATAGCAACCACTATTTCCTTTGGATAATTAGATCGGATGTGGTTGTTGGAGAATCCGCAGTTTTGCCTCCTGAGTTTGAGGAGGTTATTAAAAAGAGAGGTTTTATAGGAAGCTGGTGTCCACAAGAAAAGGTGTTGGAGCACCCTTCCATTGGTGGGTTCTTGACTCACGGTGGTTGGGGTTCCACCATCGAGAGCTTGTCCGCTGGTGTACCAATGATATGTTGGCCTTATTTGTGGGACCAACTGACTAATTGTAGGTATATATGCAAGGAATGGGAAGTTGGGATGGAGATGGAGAAGGAGGTGAAAAGGGAGGAAGTTAGTAAGCTTGTAAAGGAGTTGATGGGAGACGGAGGTCACATGATGAGGAAGAAAGCATTGGAGTGGAAGGAAAAGGCTCTTCTGGCAACCGCTCCCAATGGTTCATCGACCTTGAACGTGAACAACCTTGTCGAGGAAATCATTATGTTGTCAAGAAACTAAAAGAAATGTGTACATTATTTGCCACGTGTACTGAATAGTCGTTAAGATTTACCATGATATATATATATATATATATATATATATATATATATATATATATATATATATATATATATATATATATATATATATATATATATATATATATATATATATATATATATATATACTATCCGTTTACCCACGCCAAACGACGGGTGTTAATAGTTTCTTTTGATAATTATTTCTCTTCGAAAACATTTATGTTTGAACACTCAACTTTGACGTCAATGTAACGAAAAGATAAACCCTAGCAATGAATTCTAATTTGTTTTGGAAAATGGTAATTTGTTACTTGAAAACTAACCCATTTAGGTAGATTATTTTGGGTTTAAAACAAAAATATAATGTATGCAGAGCGTACTGGGCTTGTGACATGTACGTTGCGCGTACGAGCTTGTACGCCCAATGTACTCCCTTGTTAAGCTCTTTTTGCTATTAAGCACTCAATGCTTCCAGTCAATGGTCTAAATCACATATCTGAGTTCTTCTTAATGTCTAAATCCATAAAGTCACGGACTTCGTGACTTTGCATGTCCCACATAAGCTCAAACTCCAAAAATGATAATCTACATCCATGAAAATGGTCTTAACTCATGCATGAACCCATTAAGACATTCAAGATGGCAACTTTCCGCCTTAGGGACTCGTTTAACACTGAGAGTGGCAACTCTAAGCCTAGGAGTCGGATTTGAACCGTAAAGCTCCATATTTGGGACCAAAATGACTCCAAAACCAAACTACACTAGATCTAAGCATACTTGAGGAAAGTTCCAGACTTTATATCTCAAGATGATCTGAAATGAAGCAACAATCTCGGATCTACAACTTTTTCTTTGAACCACCACCTTGCTTTGCTCTTTGCTTGCTTGGAAAATGGTTTCACAACACCAAAATGCTCTTTAATGGCCTCCAAAGCTCCAAGAACACTCAAAGGAGGATTAGGGTTTCGTGGTGGCTGTCTAAGGATGAGAGGGAGGCTGATATCTAGGGCATTATGTTCTTTATATAGTGTTTAGCCCCCAAAATTAGGGTTTAGGATCTCTAAACATACGTTGGGCGTACTGCTCAACCTTCCGCATTTCACTTATCCAACCCTACACCGGGCGTACCCCAGCTTACGTTGGGCATACTCACCTAGTTGCCACCTTGCATGCATGTGCTGAAATGCAAGCTTTTCCATTCAAGGACCGATTTTGCCAACAACTTCAAAGTACTATAACTTCTTCGTTCTAAGTCTGTTTCTAACGAACTTTATATCCATGAAAAGGTGGTGAAAAGCCCTACGCCCTTAATAACGCGCCCAAGCCTTACAGCCTTCCGAATAAAACCCAAAACCCATAAAGGGCTCGAACTGCCACTTAACCGATATACCCCTTTGGCTTCAAGATACGACCTGGATCCTGGATCACCTCATTTACATTATCTATACGTAAATGGGTTTAGATCTCTCTCTTCCAAAGGCCCCAAGCCTTATGATAATCCATCCTCAGGCCACAATCCCGAATTAAGAAAGCGATTCGGAACAGGGCGTTACAAAATTGGTCACAACATGTTGGGAGTCAGTTTTAGTAGCATAATTATCAAATAGCTTCAAATATAGGAGACAAGCACAATTCTATTGATGTAGATAATTTTTTTTTTGTATTTTAAATTCCTTCACTACATTGAGCAAACTTTATTGAAAATGTTGTTTTATTTCATGTTATTGGTCTCCATCTCTAGTACTTTTGGTCTCTAGTAAATTTTAATTTTTATATTTAATAACTTAAACAATAAAAGTCTATAAAATAATGATGTGTTTTTTTCCCCGTCAAATCAAGATTTTTTTTTTACCAAAATATTGTATTTTAAAAAGATATTTACCAAAATGATATATATGGTTTTTAAAATGTTTACCATTTAAGTTAAATTTTGTAACGACCCAAATTTCACGTCCAAAAATTTCGTTTTTAAAATCAATACTTTGGAAAACATTTGTAAATAAAACATTGTCTAATCAAGCCATTTCATAACATACATCGTGTCTGAAAACCAAAATATGAAAACAACCCAATATCAGAGTACAAATCCCAGAACAAGCTCGTAAAGCGGAAAACAGTGTGTGTGTATGCTGTGCGGCCGCTACCACGCCAGCTCCTTCCCCTTCGATGAAGAGGTACCTGAAACCAAAACTGAAAACTGTAAGCACGAAGCTTAGTGAGTTCCCTCATCGTACCACATACCATACAACCACATAACATACATATATTGTCAGGCATATCTGGGTGCCCGACCTACCCCTTCGGTCCTCTCAACCGGATACTGGCTAGCATATCTGGGTGTTGGCCTCCCCTTCGGTCCTCTCGACCGGATGCTGGCTAGCATATCTAGGTGCTGGTCTCCCCTTCGGTCCTCTCGACCAGATACTGGGGACTATTTAACCCCCTACTACTACCACATAACACATATCACATACCCTATCTAGCATGGTTGGGCATAACTACCCCTTCGGCCCTATCGACCGATACTCTAGGGACTATCTCCCCTACTGTCACTAGCACATAGCATCATATCATACTAGCACATAAACATATCAGGTAGTAGCAAACCCAGATGAATATCACATAGACAATCATCTAATCATACAACTCCTACTGATGGACCGGCATTGTGGCCGTAGACCCACCACTACTGGAAGGTAACTCACCTCGAAGTAGCTGCTGATCTGTGCGGGAACTGTCTATCTGCTGCTGCTGCTCCGGAAATCCTCCGGCTGTAATTCCCACAAAACAGTCCATCAAACACTGCTAACTATCCTTAGGGTAAAATGACTACTTTACCCCCGACCAAGTCAAAGTCAAAGTCAACTACCAGTTGACCTGACTCGCCGAGTCCCTATCCTTCCATTTGATCTTACACTCGTCTCTACTCGTCGATTTAGGCGATGACTCGACGAGTTTTCCTTCTAAATGGACATCGACTGAATCTTCATCCGAATCGCCGAGTTGTATGAACAACTCATCGAGTTCATCTTCAACTGATAAACAGGTCCTGTCCTTGACTCGTCGAGTTGTATGAACAACTCGTCGAGTTCATCTTCATTCACAAGAAGATTGCCTTGGACTCGTCGAGTCTACTCATGCACTCGTCGATTCCAATCTTGACCAATTCCATACAGTCGATTTAAATGAGATCTAACACACCAAAACCATAGATCTGACCTCCGAATGTTCACTTTATACATAAAGTTCCAAACTTGATGCATATGCATGGGTTTTTTAGCTCAAAAACCCATATAAAGTGTCCTACAATGTGCATGGGGCTCTCAAGGCCCTAAAGTTGGCACCTTTATGCCATGAGACCCTTCTTAAGGTCCAGATCTGAAGTCAAAATCCACTCAACACTTCCAAATCCGAAATATGACTTAGAAATCCAAAGAGATCCCAAGTTAAAGATGAATAAACACATGGATGAGTCGAGACAGGGGCATTATACCTTGAAGCTGCTAAAAATGAAGTAAAATCCCTGGATCTACTGGTCCCAACTCAAGTTCCAAGCTCCTTCCTTCCTTCCAAGCTTAACAACCACACAAGAACACCAAAAATGGCCTCAACAAAGCACAAACGGCTAGGGTTTCAATGAGAAGTGTTTTGGGGAGCATAAGGGACAATATGTCGTCATAACATTGCTTAAATAGGGTGCAAACCCTCGGATTAGGGTTTTTGTCCGAACAGTACCTACTCGCCGAGTCCATCACTTAAGTCCCGCGTCTTATCCCGCCTCTACTCGGCGAGTTGGTCCTTCAACTCGCCGAGTCCAAGGCCAAAAATGCAAATATTAAAGAGTTAATTACAAAGAATATGTACCAAGAACTAGGTGCTACAAATCTCCCCCACTTATTTTAGACTTCATCCTCGGATTCTGTTGCTCGCTCCTGAAACAGCTCGGGGTAGTGCTCCATCATCTCTTCCATCGGCTCCCAAGTCCAGTCCGACCCCTTCCGGTGCTGCCATTGCACCTTCACGAGTTCCACCCTCTTGTTCCTCAAATCCTTCGACTTCCGGTCGAGGATTGCCACTGGCCTCTCAATGTAATTCAAGTTGTCATCAACCTAAATATCCTCTAGACTGGCAGATCCAGCTTGTATGCTCCTTGCCCACCCGGGCTGCAATCCTGAATGGTCCAATGTACCTTGGGCCCAACTTGCCCCGCTTCCTGAATCGGATGACACCTTTCCAAGGCGACACCTTCAGGAGAACCATATCTCCGACCTGGAACTCCAGGTCTGAACGGCGCTTATCGGCATAACTTTTCTTCCGACTCTGAGTAGTCTGAAGCCTACTCCGGACCTGCTGAATCTTCTCTGTTGTCTTGAGCACTACTTCGGTCCTCCCCATGACCTTCTGGCCAACCTCGCCCCAACATATCGGGGTCCTGCACCTCCTCCCATACAACATCTCGAAGGGAGGACGGTCGATACTTGCATGATAGCTATTATTATACGAGAACTCCGCCAACGGAAGGTAAGTATCCCAGCTACCTCCGAAGTCTAAAACACATGCCCGCAGCATGTCCTCCAGATTCTGGATGGTCCGCTCGCTCTGGCCATCCGTCTACGGGTGAAAGGCGGTGCTGAAATGCAGACGAGTACCCAACTCGTCGTGGAATTTCTTCTAGAACCTAGAAGTGAACCGCACATCCCTATCCGATATCACCGAAACTGGCACCCCGTGCCGCGCCACCACCTCCCTGATATAGATATCAACCAATTTCTCGGCCGAGATGCTCTCCTGAATCGGGATAAAGTGGGCGCTCTTGGTCAGTCGATCGATGATGAACCAAATCGAATCCACTCCCCGCGTGGTCCTGGGAAGCTTGGTGATAAAATTCATCGTAATATCCTCCCATTTCCACAGCGGAATATCCAATGGCTGCATCTTGCCGTGTGGTCTCTGATGCTCGGCCTTGACCTTCCTGCAGGTAAAGCACCACTCCACGTACCATGCCACATCCCGCTTCATGCAGGGCCACCAATAGTCCAGACGAAGATCCCTATACATCTTTGTCGCCCCGGGATGAATGGAGAATCGGGATTTGTGCGCCTCCACCATCAGAACCTGGCACACACCCCCGTGATATGGTACCCACGCCCTGCGGTGTAGTATCAATAACCCTTGGCTATCATAATCGAAGGAGGAAACCTAACCCACTATACGCTCGCTCTTCTGATGTTCCTCTTTTATAGCCTCCTGCTGAGCCTCCCGAATCTGCTCTAACAACGGAGTCACCACTGTTATCCTTATGCACACGCCTCTAATCGGCGCTGCCTTGCGGCTAAGTGCATCGACCACCACATTGGCCTTCCTCGGGTGGTAAAGGATCTCACAGTCATAATCCTTCACCACGTCCAGCCACCGACGCTGCCTCATGTTCAGATTCGGCTGATCCATGAGGTACAACGAACCCCATAGAGGTAATTGTTGGATAAGGTGTCTAAGTCCATAACTATTTCTGGTAAGTACTTGACCCAACCCGGCATGGTCCAGTTGGGTTACATGGCACCATGCAATTGGATAGACTAAATGAGAGAAATAACACTTGGAGATTATTAATATATTATAAGTTCTAATATATTAATAATATTATTTTATTAGTTTGATCAAGAATTAATTCAGAATTAATTAAGAGATCAAAAGATAACTAATTAAATATATGGGTTGATTATGTAAATCATCCATATCTTGTATAGTGGACTAAGAGGCTCCATGGATTATCAAGTTGGGTTCCACCCATAGGATGCTCCATGGATGCTCCATGGGAGTTACAAACCCATGGGTCATGGAAATGAAGAGTCATGACACATTAGGGTTTACATGGTGTAACCCTAGATGTGTCAACACTATATAAGAGTCCCATTCTCCACCAAAATCGGCTACACATATGAAACAAGAGGGCTAGGCCGATTTTAAGAAGTGTGTGTTCTCTCAAAAGTCTTTCCAAGAGCATTTGGTGTTGTGTGAAGCATTTGAGGCATCACACTTGGGGTGCTAGGATCACAAGGTTTCAAGGAACACAAGTAACAACAAGGTAAGTTATTCTATCTTTCATTCAAGTTAAAAATTGTTCCCCATGTATGCTAGATAGGAATATAACCTTGGAATTCAACTTTGCATGATAATTAGACAAACATAGATCCAAGGTTATTAGGGTTGCATGTACACTTAGGAAGTGTTAGAATGCTCAAAACCCATCAGTGGTATCAGAGCCTAAGCTTGTTTGTTTGTTTGTTATTTGTGCTAAATTGTTGAAAAAAGTCGATATTTTGCAATCTGCCTGATGAACTCGCCGAGTCTATGGGGGGACTCGCCGAGTTCATGTGTATCTTTATCCTACTCGCCGAGTAGGTTCATGCACTCGACGAGAAGGAGCCTCAGAATGCAGATTTTCGACTTTTGTTGCTGGAAATGGACTAGAAACATTACCCTAAACTGTTTTGGTACTTGAAAACTTGTTTTAGATGGTGTAATGTTCTTGCTAATCCATTTACAATGACAGTTATCAAAATTACAAAGTTTTAAGTGTAATTTTTGATTCATGAAAGTGTTCATATTCATGTTCTTGATCTTATGATGTTTAGATGATCATAGGAATTGTTTGTAACCTATGTGGTAGATTAATTCTTGATCATTATGTGTTTTAATGGAGTCCATAACTTGTCTTCAAGTTATGGAAAAACCAAAAGTCACTTTGCTTTAAAACCATTAAAAGAACACATGGGTTATAAAAATAAAGAGTCTTCAATTTTAATACCCTAATTAACTCATATGTTACAAGAAATGAAAAGTTTTGGAAGTTTACAAAACTTGACCTCAAGTTTTGGAACAAGTAAAGTCATGTTAAAACTTTAGTTCCAACCCTTGGAATTTTAAAAGTTAAAATTCAACCCTTATACTTATAATATTATAAGTTAATAATAATAATATATATATATATATATATATATATATATATATATATATATGTATAAGATCAAAGTCGTCTTACCGCTAGTACGCCTCATTCACGAAGTCAGTCTATGAGGTGGGTATAAGGTTGTTGCCTATAAAATGGCAACTTAATGGGTGTCCACTCTCACCCACCGCTTGCTTGACTGGTGGAGGGTCGTTAGCCGAACGGGTAGGACAAGGACTTATAAATTCTCATTAAAAGTATGATGAATATTATAAAGTAACTAAATGCTTTTATTAAATTCCCAATCTTAGTTACTTTAGGAAAAATGTGAATAAGGTGCTAATCCATGAAATTACACTTTACACTCCGTTTAAGTCATTGGTGGAGCGTGTGTGGTTAACCGGCACACTAACTTGGACTTAACAAGGTAGGTAAAGGGTGACTTAAGGTTTATCATAGTATCGGTGGAGCGTATGTGGTTTACCGGCACATCGATTGAGTGATAAACTTTAAGGGTACCAAGTGATTTGCATGGTTACTTCACACCTCGTTTTGTGATCCTCGGTATCCCAGTCACAAAACTTGGAGGGCACACTCGAGATTGAAACATGCCTTTGAAAAGTTCATTGAATCTCAAAAGAATCTAGGAATTTCTAAGAAACCAATTTCATGGTGGAAATTGGTGAATCGCACTCACCTACCTTTCAAATATGTTATAGCTTGGATTACGGCATACCTCTTCTAAGTTATAATATATTGTGATTGGATCCTAGCCTTAATATTACATTTGGGTGTTTTATTAAGGACTCTCTTAATATCTAAACTAATCTTGTCCTCTTCCTTCAGATGTCTTCAAACAATGCTGCTTCTGGCTCTAATCCTAATGGCTCCTTTACCCTTATGAACTTGTGTGGGAAAGTCACTTTTGATGGATACAACTTCAATGAATGGATTAGAAACATCAGGATGATTACCCGCTACGAGGACAAAGAATATGTCCTCGACAAGGAGCTTAAGGAGATTGATGAGACCACTGCAACTCCCCAGGAGATCGTTGCTTTCAGGCACATGAAAGGGATGCTACCAAAGTGGCATGCATCATGATGGCCACGATGACAGCGGAATTCCAAAAGTCCTATGATGACTTCTACCCTTTTGAAATGCACCAAGATCTGATGGAAAGATACCATCAAAGTGCGGGACAAGAGAGGTATGAAATCATCTGCTCCATGATAACAACCATGATGAAGGACGGGGAATCCGTCACGAGCCACATGCAGAAAATGCAAAGGTATGTGGATCGGTTGCTGAAGCTTAATGTGAACTTCCCTGAGGAGCTTGCAATAGATATCATTTTGCACTCCTTACCATCATGCTATGATCAATTTCGCATGACATATCACATGAATAAGGAAGAGGTCACACTCAGCAAACTTCAGGGTCTTCCGAAGACCACAAAAACAGGTCTTAAGAGGAAGCCAGTTGTTAACACTCCTACTCCAAACTCCGCTACGGTTTTGGCAATCGGGAAAAGTCGAGGGAAGAAGAGAAAGAGATCTTCGAAGGGTACCCTGGATAGGACCCTTGATGGCTCTTCTTCAAGTGGAACCAAGAAAGGTTTCGTCACTCCTTCTTCTGACCCAAAAGAGGCCGAATGCTTCTATTGCCATGAAAAATCACATTGGAAGCGAAACTGCCCAAAATACCAGCAAGATGTGAAGAATGGGAAAGTTAAACCCAACCATGCATGTATTTACACTATCTTATCTAATAACTCACCCCATTCTAACTCTTGGGTCCTTGATACCGGTTGTGGTATTCATATCTGTTCTGATTTGCATGGACTAAGAAGAAGTGAGAATGTGGAGCAAGGAAGAATAAACTTAATCATGGGGAATAGGAAAGCTTTACCTGTCACCAAGATTGGAGTTTATGCTTTATCGCTAAGTAGTGGGTTTAGTTTAGATTTGAATAAGTGTTGTTATTCGCCAGAAATGGCAAGAAATATTATTTCCTTTCATGCATTGTATAAACAAGGTTTCACTTTTTCATTTGATAATGAAGTTGGTTCTATTAATGCTTTCTTTAATAATTCTCTTTATTTTAAAGCATTACCTTGTGATGGCGTGTATGAAACAATATATGTGGTTGATAACTTAGGAAATAATGTATTGTGTATTGATTCTGTTAATAATAACTTGGATAAAGCATCATTATGGCATTGTCGTCTTGGACATATAAGCAAGAAACGCATAGGCCAACTCCAAAAGGATGGAGTCTTGGAGTCATTTGACCTAAAGTTAGATGATAGTTGCGAATCATGCTTACTTGGAAAAATGACAAAGTCACCCTTCACAGGTTCTTGTGAGAGGGGTGAAGGTTTGTTGGATCTTGTACACACGGATGTGTGTGGGCCCTTCAAACATGCCACAAGAGATGCTAATCGTTATTATTTGACTTTTACTGATGATTACAGTAGATATGATATGTCTACTTAATCAAGCATAAGTCAGAGACTTTCGAAAAATTTAAGGAATTTAAACAGGAATTCGAGAATCAATTGGGCAGGAACATTAAGATGCTTCGATCCGATCGAGGTGGTGAGCATCTTAGTTCAGAGTTCCTTGACTATCTTAGGGAATGTGGGATTGTCTCACAATTGACACCTCCCAGGACACCGCAGTTGAATGGTGTGGCTGAGAGGCGTAACCGAACCTTGTTAGATATGGTTCGTTCCATGATGAGTCAAGCTTCGCTACCAATCTCATTTTGGGGGTATGCCTTAGAGACTGCCGCCCATATCCTTAATCTAGTCCCTACAAAGAAAGTTGTCAAAACTCCTTATGAGATGTGGACTGGTAAAGTACCCAAACTAGACCACATAAAGATTTGGGGTTGCGAGGCTTTCGTGAGACGCGAGACTCATGATAAGCTCGAACCTCGAAGCGAGAGGTGTATTTTCATCGGCTACCCACAACAATCCTTTGGTTACCTCTTCTGCAGACCTAGTGAAAATGTGGTCTTTGTAGCTAGGAGGGCTTTCTTTAGAGAGAGAGAGAGAGAGAGAGAGAGAGAGAGAGAGAGAGATTTCATAAGCCAAGGAAACAGTGGGAGGCAAGTTGATCTTGAAGAAATTCAAGAGTTAAGCGGTGAAGGAACTTCAAACCCTAGCACTCAACTTGAGGAGGAAACTCCTGTTGAGCCAATTGACAAGTCTGTACCTCTGAGGCGTTCCACAAGGGTTAGGAATGCACTTGAGCATTACTATTGATTCCATATTACTGCGGAAGGTGATACACTTATCAGTGATGAGACATTGATAGGTCTGGATGAACCTAACAGTTACGCGGAAGCCATGGCAGGCCTTGAGTCAGCTAAGTGGAAAGAGGCAACGGACAGCGAGATACAGTCCATGTATGACAATCAAGTTTGGAACCTGGTTGAGAATGTACCAGGTTGTAAGACAGTAAGGTGCAAATGGATCTTCAAGAAGAAAACCAACATGGATGGTAATGTACACACTTATAAGGCTCGACTGGTTGCAAAGGGCTTCTCACAAACTCCGGGAGTTGATTATGATGAGACCTTTTCTCCAGTGGCTAAGATTAAGTCTATTAGGGTTATGTTAGCCATAGCTGCATTTCATGACTATGAAATATGGAAAATGGATGTCAAAACCGCTTTCCTTAATGGAAAGTTGGTTGAGGATGTCTACATGAGTCAGCCAGAGGGTTTTGTCAATACAGAGTACCCTAATAGAGTGTGTAAGCTTGAAAAATCCATTTATGGGTTAAAGAAAGCACCTCGCAGATGGAATCTTTGCTTTGATGAGAAAGTCAAGGAATTTGGCTTTTCTAGAAGTGAAGATGAATCTTGTGTATATGTCAAGGCTAGTGGGAGTGTAGTTAGCTTTTTGGTATTGTATGTGGATGACATGCTACTCATAGGAAATGACATCCCAACTCTACAGGAAGTTAAGTCCTGGCTTGGGAAGTGTTTCTCTATGAAGGACCTAGGAGAAGCTGCCTATATTCTAGGGATAAGGATCTTGAGAGACCAGAGTAAAAGACTAATTGGACTTAGTCAGAGTACCTACTTGGATAAGGTGATGAAGAGATTCAGCATGCAGGACTCCAAGAAAGGAGAGTTATCCATCCAGAGTAATGCCAGATTGAGTAAGACACAAAGCCCTAGCACTGAGGTTGAGATAGCAGAAATGAGTTGAATACCTTATGCTTCGGCTGTAGGATCGATCATGTATGCTATGACGTGTACTCGACCTGATGTAGCCTTTTCCCTGAGCATGGTTAGTAGGTATCAGGGGAACCCTGGCAAGGCACACTGGACTGCGGTAAAGAATATCCTCAAGTACCTACGGAGGACTAAGGACTGGGTCCTTACCCTCGGTGGGAGTGATGACTTGAGGGTTGTAGGGTATAGTGATGCTAGCTTTCAAACAGATAGGGATAATTTCCGCTCTCAGTCAGGCTGGGTCTTTACCCTAAACGGAGGAGCAATTTCTTGGAAGAGTTCCAAGCAAGAAACAGTGGCTGATTCAACTTGTGAATCAGAGTACATTGCAGTTAGCGAGGCAGCAAAGGAGGCGATATGGCTGAAGAACTTCATTGGTGACCTTGGAGTTGTACCAGCTATTAAAGAGCCAATGGAAATTTTCTGTGATAATGAAAGCGCTGTTGCCTTAGCCAAGGAACCAAGGGATCACGGGAGATCCAGACACGTCGACAGAAAATACCATTTTATCAGACATCGAATAGAAGAAGTACTCCTCGTGGCAAAGAGGGTATCATCGGATGAGAATCCAGCAGATCCCCTCACGAAGGAATTGACTCGGGTTAAGCATCTCCAGCATGCTCGGAGCATAGGGCTGAAGGATGATATTAGATTTAGTAGTTAGATAAGCTCGAAATTTGTAAAGTGTAATTGACATTAGATGATGAATAAAGGTGTTTTATTTATGAGTAAAGTGTTGCTATCTCTTGTCGATCGTTTACCATATTTCTTTTGCATGGTTTGACTTCCAGAATAATTATGTTTGGTATATCATATTATTCAAACCTCCACAGTCATTCATATGTCGGAAGTAGGTATGAATCAAGATTGTCATGATTGGTTGCAGAGGTCTAATGTGTTGGACATGGCTACAACAATCATGAGTGCTCATAAGTTCTGAGCATTGGACTCAACCCACGCTCACTAGAATCACTTCATGGAATTTATCTCGAGTGATCGTGAGACGGTAATATCATATAAGTCTTCAAACCTAGATATATGATTTGTTACTTACGAGTTGGTTATGAATTGATTGTACGAAAACGCATTGGTAACTCGATGTTATAAAACGTGCTTTTTTGTATAATTCAATGAGTGGTAGAACAAACATATGAGTCGAAGTTTATCTGTTCCTTCTTGGATTAGAAGCTGATATCTGGGCCCCCGATGATTTTTTTTGACCTATGTACCGGGCCAGGTCAGAACTAAGTTGATGTGTTCAATTAAGTTCTTTCACAAACAAATCGGAAATCGGGAAACAAACTGCTGGACAATAAGTAAGACATTGTTCCATGTATTTTCCGGCTGATATCTAGAACAAAGGATTATATGATCACTTATCTTAAATGACGTATCATCATCTTCTCAGTTCCGAGAGACCTTGAAAGAGCTATGATTGCCGATCGGTTCCTGAAGTATTGCAGTTATAGTTATTAGACTTATCCAAGTGGGAGACTATTGGATAAGGTGTCTAAGTCCATAACTATTTCTGGTAAGTACTTGACCCGACCCGGCATGGTCCATTTGGGTTGCATGGCACCATGCAATTGGATAGACTAAATGAGAGAAATAACACTTGGAGATTATTAATATATCATAAGTTCTAATATATTAATAATATTATTTGATTAGTTTGATCAAGAATTAAGTCAGAATTAATTAAGAGATCAAAAGATAACTAATTAAATATACGAGTTGTTTATGTAAATCATCCATATCTTGTATAGTGGACTAAGAGGCTCCATGGATTATCAAGTTGGGTTCCACCCATAGGATGCTCCATGGATACTCCATGGGAGTTACAAACCCATGGGTCATGGAAATGAAGAGTCATGACACATTAGGGTTTACATGGTGTAACCCTAGATGTGTCAACACTATATAAGAGTCCTATTCTCCACCAAAATCGGCTACACATATGAAACAAGAGGGCTAGGCCGATTTTAAGAAGTGTGTGTTCTCTCAAATGTCTTTCCAAGAGCATTTGGTGTTGTGTGAAGCATTTGAGGCATCACACTTGGGGTGCTAGGCTCACAAGGTTTCAAGGAACACAAGCAACAACAAGGTAAGTTATTCTATCTTTCATTCAAGTTAAAAATTGTTCCCCATGTATGCTAGATAGGAATATAACCTTGGAATTCAACTTTGCATGATAATTAGACAAACATAGATCCAAGGTTATTAGGGTTGCATGTACACTTAGGAAGTGTTAGAATGCACAAAACCCATCAATAATGATGCCAAATCTTGAGGGTGAACACAACACCCCCCAGCTCCAAATCATGCGTCGGGTAATTCGCCTCGTGAGCCTTCAGCTGCCTCGACGCATAGGCGATGACATGCCCTCTCTGCATCAGCACTGCGCCCAACCATGAGATGGACGCATCGCAGTACACCACAAAATCCTCCAAGCCCTCTGGCAGGGCTAAGATTGGCACCTCGCATAATCTCTGTCTCAGTGTCTCGAACACTGCCTGCTGCTCAGACCCCCATCGAAAGACCACAGCTTTCTTCGTCAATCGTGTCAGGGGTACAACTATCTTGGAGAAATCCTGAAAGAATCTCCGATAATAGCCTGCTAATCCCAGGAAACTCCGAATCTCAGATGGAGACTTCAGAACTTCCCATCTCATCACGGCCTCTACCTTGGCCGGGTCCACTGAGATCCTGTTCTGGTTGACGAGGTGTCCGAGGAAATGCACCTCGCACAACCAGAACTTACACTTGGAGAACTTAGCATGCAAGTTCTCCCTCCTCAAAGTCTATAGAACTTCTCGCAGATGCTCCTCATGCTGCTCTCTCGTCTTGGAATAAACCAAGATATCATCAATAAACACTATCACAGACTGGTCTAACATCGGTCTACACACGCGGTTCATGAGATCCATGAACATGGCAGGAGCATTGGTGAGCCCGAAAGGCATCACCACGAACTCATAATGGCCATAACGCGTCCGAAACGCCGTCTTCTGCACATCCTCCTCTCTGACCCTCATCTGATGATACCCTGAACGCAAATCAATCTTGGAGAACCAAGATGCTCTCTGTAGCTGGTCAAAGTGGTCGTTAATCCTCGAGAGTGGGTAACGGTTCTTCACTGTTACCTTATTCAGCTCCCTATAGTCTATACACATACGAGGCGACCCATCCTTCTTCTTCACAAACAGAATCGGGGCTCCCCAAGGCGAACTACTTGGCCTGATAAATCCCTTCTCTAGCAGCTCCTGCAGCTGCGTAGACAACTCCTGCATCTTGGGAGGAGCCAACCGATATGGTGCCTTGGCTATCGGAGCTGCACCAGGGACTAGGTCGATCCTGAACTCCACCATTCGCTCCGGAGGTATCCCAGGCAGCTCCTCGTGGAATATATCCGCGAACTCTCGTACTACGGGTACCTCGCCCACCGTCGCCCTACCCGCCTCTCGGGTATCCATAACATATGCGACATAACCTGCGCAACCCTATTGGAGTTAACGCCTAACTCTCGCTGCTGAACATAGGGTCGGTCCTCGTTGTGGCCTCTCGCCCTGAATCACCAGCTCTCCTCGACTTGGGGTCCTGATCCGCACCAACTGTTGCGCGCAGTCGATCACTGCCCCATTGGGGCTTAACCAATCCATGCCTATAATCACCTTGTTCCCATGCAACGGAATGGGAACCAAATCCACCAAGTAGCGCTCCTCAAATAACCTCATAACGCAATCTCTGAACACTGCTGATGCTCGCACTGATCGATCATCGGCAATCTCTACGTCTAAAGGGCAATCCAACATGCCTGAAGACTCAGTGAACCTCTTGCTAAGCGCAAGAGAAACAAACGATCGGGTGGCATCCGAGTCAAACAACACCTGAACTGGGATATCATTCACATGGAACGATCCTAAACGCATATACACAGAGCACATATCAACATCATAACATCATATAAATAAAATAGAGGGAAAGAATCATACCCGTCACCACATCAGGTGCGACACGTGCCTCCTCGGTAGTCAGCTGAAATTCCCGGCTCCTCACCACTGGAGCCTCCGCCTTGCCCTGCCGGCCATTAGTAATCCGCAGGGTCGCTGGAGCTGGCGCCTTCACTAGCGCTGCTGCTGCCAACTGGGGGCAATTGGCCTTCTTATGGCCCCTCTGGTTACAGTGGAAACACAGCAACTCTGAAGTCTGTCTCATAGGTGCAGGGGCAGTACAATCCCTGCTGAAATCCCCTATCTTGCCGCACTTATAGCAACCTGACGATCCCAACTTGCACGCTTCCTCGTGCGTCTTGCCGCATTTCTTGCAGCGGCCTCGCCCCTGTTGGCCTTTCGGCCCTGCATCTGGTCCCTTGGGCTTCTTCCTCGAAGCCCCCGTAACCTGCCCCTCCTCAACCTTCCTCTTCCGGATGTGCTCCAGGTCGATCTCCCTTTCCCTTGCCCTAGCGATCATGGACTCCAGAGTAGGGCAAGCGGAAAAACTGACATGCTCCCGAATATCAGCTCGTAGCATGTCATGATAGTGAGTCCTCCTCATATCCTCATCACCCGCGTACTGGGGCACCAACAACGCCCTCTCCCGGAACTTGGCGTTCATCTCCGCCACAGTCTCCGTCGTCTGCCTCATATCCAGAAACTCTCTAGCTAACTGCTGGAGCTCCACCACAGGGGCAAACTCCGCTCGAAGCCAGGTCACAAAGTCTGGCCATGTCATAGCCTCAACAACCGAGGCTCCCAATGAGTCACCAACAGACTCCCACCAGTCTCTAGCTCTGTCTTTCAAACACCCTGTTGCAAACCTCACCTTCGACCCCTCAGGGCAGAAGCTAGTCAGTTGTGCAGACTCGATGTCTGCAATCCATCGTCTGGCAGTTATGGGGTCCTTCGCCCCATGAAAATCCGGCGCACCACTGCCCCTGAAGTCCTTGAATGACAGTGTGTGATATCCTAACTGGCCATATGTCAGGTCACTCCTGAACGCCCTGAGGCGATCCTCCATCAACTCAACTATCCTTTCCTTGATCGACCCAAAAATGATGGGGGTCGACTCAAGGATACCTCTGGTGATCTCTGACGCTATGAACTCACGTAGCCCCTCATCTACTGGTTCGGAACCTGATCCTGAACCCGATCCCTCTCCTGAGCTGCCAACTGCTGGCCTCGAACGTAGTACCACCATTCGGCAATACATAATAACAACCGTTAGTGATACTGATACCTCTTAAAGGATCACATCTACTACAAGTTCCCTGGTCTTATCTTAGCCATCCTCAGTTCAGGTATGGATCCTCTGCTTTTAGTAGTACGGGCCCATACTACCTTCCACATCTATCTGTACCTTCTTCAAGGACTGCCTTGACTCCACCAGGTCCCTTCTACTACTACTACTACTACTAAACTTTTTCTAATCTCATCCTAGGCTTGACCTAGGGTAATCACCAGCTCACTCTCCGCCATCAGCTGCATAAGAAGTCCCTGTTATCTTCCCCTAACTAGCTCGTGAATACTATTACATATTACTAAGACTAGATAATTCTTCAAATGGGAGATCCTACCCTACAACGGTTGGACTCAAACAAGAGCTGCGCAATAGAGCTAGACCTAACCTTCTGAAATTATTTAATCCTCGCAATGTGTAACGTAACATATTCACTTACTAGATAGTAAAGACAACTAGAACTCCTAAAAGCACAAAGCAAGCAGCATTCGGGCATCGAGTACATAATCAAGCATATACCACTTTGGCTATCATACTGACTAATCTGCACTATCATATAATGCTAAGCTCATACTATTAGGCATAACCTAACCAGGCTATCCTACTGCTGTCTACTTAATACTAGCATGCAATTCTCATAATCTGAAGCACATAAAGCAGGCACGTAAGGCATCACTCCTAGATTCTTGGTCCTATTCTAACATGTTGTTCTACTGAAACTGATAAACATAACATAAGCTTGTATGGGTACTTGGGGAATACTTACTTGAGCTCGGTCGGGCGCGCACACCACACACTTCGTTCTTTCTTAAAACTCTTTACTTAATCCTTTAGAAAACTTTTTCTTTTTCGAAATCCTTTAATCCCTTGATTTGAGTTCAGACACCCCTGAAGGTGTGTCCGAATCCCTCAAACCAGGGCTCAGATACCAACTTGTAACGACCCAAATTTCACGCCCAAAAATTTCGTTTTTAAAATCAATACTTTGGAAAACATTTGCAAATAAAACAATGTCTAATCAAGCCATTTCATAACATACATCGTGTCTGAAAACCAAAATATGAAAAAAAAAACCCAATATCAGAGTACAAATCCCAGAACAAGCTCGTAAAGCGGAAAACAGTGTGTGTGTGTATGATGTGCCGCTACCGCGCCAACTCCTTCCCCTTCGATGAAGAGGTACCTGAAACCAAAACTGAAAACTGTAAGCACGAAGCATAGTCAGTTCCCCCATCGTACCACATACCATACAACCACATAACATACATATATTGTCAGTCATATCTGGGTGCCCGACCTACCCCTTCGGTCCTCTCGACCGGATACTGGCTAGCATATCTGGGTGCTGGCCTCCCCTTTGGTCCTCTTGACCGGATGCTGGCTAGCGTATCTGGGTGCTGGTCTCCCCTTCGGTCCTCTCGACCGGATACTGGGGACTATTTCACCCCCTTACTACTACCACATAACACACATCACATACCCTATCTAGCATGGCTGGGCATAACTACCCCTTCGGCCCTATTGACCGGTACTCTGGGGACTATCTCCCCTACTGTCACTAGAACATAACATCATATCATACTAGCACATAAACATATCAGGTAGTAGCAAACCTAGATGAATATCACATAGACAATCATCTAATCATACAACTCGTACTGATGGGCCGGCATTGTGGCCGTAGACCCACCGCTACTGGAAGGTAACTCACCTCGAAGTAGCTGCTGATTTGTGTGGGAACTATCTATCTGCTGCTGCTGCTCTGGAAGTCCTCCGGCTGTAATTCCGACAAAACAGTCCATCAAACACTGCTAACTGTCCTTAGGGTAAAATGACTACTTTAACCCCAACCAAGTCAAAGTCAAAGTCAACTACCAGTTGACCTGACTCGCCGAGTTGGCTTGCCAACTCGCCGAGTCCATATCCTTCCAATTGATCTTACACTCGTCTCTACTCGTCGAGTTAGGCGATGACTCGACGAGTTTTCCTTCTAAATGGACATCGACTGAATCTTCATCCAACTCACCGAGTTGTATGAACAACTCGTCGAGTTCATCTTCAACTGATAAACAGGTCCTGTCCTTGACTCATCGAGTTGTATGAACAACTCGTCGAGTTCATCTTCATCCACAAGAAGATTGACTTGGACTCACCGAGTCTACTCATGCACTCGTCGAGTCCAATCTTGACCAATTCTATACAGTCAATTTAAATGAGATTTAACACACCAGAACCATAGATCTGACCTCCTAATGTTCACTTTATACGTAAAGTTCCAAACTTGATGCACATGCATGGAGTTTTTAGCTCAAAAACTTATATAAAGTGTCCTACAATGTGCATGGGGCTCTCATGGCCCTAAAGTTGGCACCTTTATGCCATGAGACCCTTCTTAAGGTCCAGATTTGAAGTCAAAACCCACTCAACACTTCCAAATCCGAAATATGACTTAGAAATCCAAAGAGATCCCAAGTTAAAGATGAATAAACACATGGATGAGTCAAGACAGGGGCATTATACCTTGAAGCTGCTGAAAATGAAGTTAAATCCCTGGATCTACTGGTCCCAACTCAAGTTCCAAGCTCCTTCCTTCCTTCCAAGCTTAACAACCACACAAGAACACCAAAAATGGCCTCAACAAAGCACAAACGGCTAGGGTTTCAATGAGAAGTGTTTTGGGGAGCATAAGGGACAATATGGCCATCATAACATTGCTTAAATATGGTGCAAACCCTCGGATTAGGGTTTTTGTCCGAATAGTACCTACTCGCCGAGTCCATCACTTAAGTCTCGCGTCTTATCCCGCTTCTACTCGGCGAGTTGGTGCTTCAACTCGCCGACTCCAAGGCAAAAAATGCAAATATTAAAGAGTTAATTACAAAGAATACGTACCAAGAACCAGGTGCTACAAGTTTAGAAGGTAAAGTAAAAAAGAAATGAAATTCAATTATCATGGTAATTACTTTTTCGTTTTGTTCACATATGGGTAACTTCGTTTTTTTGTACACATCTACGTAACGAACTTGTTGGAAGTGTTCACATATGACCATTATGATCGGTTGTAATTTGTTATAGTTGGTTATAATAGTCATATGTGAACACTTCCAACAAGTTCGTTACTTAGATGTTAACAAAAAAAATAACAAAAAATAACAAAAAAAAAAAAACAAAAACAAATTCCTTCACTATAGGTTAGTGTAGCTCATCTTTCTTTTCCACATGTTATGTTTCACCGTTCACTAGTCTGATACCACCGCCCAGTGCTTCCAATCAAACGGAGAGAACATATAATCCACCGCCTCAATACCTCAAAACTCATTTTAGTCCACTTCTTCAACCATTTTCCTTCTCTTTTCTGCGACAAACGGCTTCTATGTCTTTCATCCACTGGTGCTACAAGAAGCAATCTCCCGCCTCGAAGTAAAATTAAGAGCAAATCTAAATTTTTGGGTGCTCTACACAAAGTAAATACATGTCCTTCACCATGTTCGTTTCTTCAGATTAGCCCATTCAACATCATAAGAACCTAAATGGTCTCCTCTGGCGTTTGTCTGGAACACAAAAGTTTTCACCAAAATAACTGATCGATTTACCATAAAGTCGGTGCTCTTAACATTCTTCGTCGCCGTTGTTCCTACTAACACCATCAATAAATTAAGAGCTTTTGGGTTCGTATCTGGGCATCTGTGGTTGATCCTTCCAAACTATAGGGAACTATTTTTTGTTGATTCTTTGGAAACAAATACCACATCTTGGATCTTGAGGTAAATTCTGATAAAAAGACGGAAACTTCATCACGGATTAATTGAATTCATCATTCTATAAATTAGAATTATTTACAGATGAATTTGGTATTGTTGTAGGGAACACTTGTCAAAGGTGCATTTGTCAGCGACAATTTTCGTAAGGGTATAAAATCAGGTGGTTTATCTTTAGAGAACCTAAGTTTCTTTTAACTACAACATTATACATTATTCTTTTTTACTAACTAATACACCGTATTTCACCAACATTATACATTATTCTTTTGACATTGATCTCTTTAAAAACTCAAATTTTGAATCTTCTATTCAATTAAGTCGGATCCTCTATGTCTTCTCTTCTAATTTCAGGGCATAGGCTTGAAGGTATGTTTGATTCTTGTAAAAAACTAAAAATGTGTTTTCTGAATTTTTTTTATTTCGTTAAAGAATATAGATATAGACACTACTAAAAAACACGCCTTTTCCGAGGGACAATTTCCTCGGAAATTCCTAGGAAACCGGTGTTTCCGAGGAAATACCAATAAAAAGTTGTGCGTAGGGAAAACCCTCCTAGGAAACTTTTTGTGATGGATTTCCGAGGAAAATTAAAAGAGTTTTCCGAGAAAATATGTTTTGTTGGAAATCCCAAGGCATTTCCAAGGCTTTATTTTTCTGAGAAGTTTCCTAGGAAATATATTTCCAAGGAATTTCTTACGAAATGATTTCCCGACAAATTTCCTAGGATATACATTTCCTAGAAATTTCCTAGGATATACATTTCCAAGCAATTTCCAAAAATATATTTTCGAGAAATTTCCTAGGACCATACTTTTTTGACAGTTTTTGGTGACGTTTTTGGTGACAGAGAGGTCCCTAGGAATTTCCTAGGAAATGTGCCGCTTAAATAAAATAAGAATTTTACAATTTTATTGCAAAAAATGCAGAATTTTTTTAATACAAATGACTAAATTCTATTTATAATTCATCAAGGTTCTAAAAAGCTCGTCATGGCTCCGCCATGGCGCACCACTGCTTCAAGGCTTGCATCTACCGTCAAGCTTTGCCAAAACGCCGCCTTAACTCATATATGTGTATAAAAATGAATAATAGTTGAAAATACATATAAAAATATTAATTATATAGAAAATTGCCGCCTTAAGTTACGCCTTACGAACGTCATGACTCGCCAAGGCTCGAAAAAACTTGAGGTTTGATATTGCCGCCAAGTCACGCCTTACGTTATTTAGAACCTTGTAATTCATACACAAAACAATAAATCTAAATACATTAAAACACAAGTTTTAACAATCATCTAAACTCTAAATCACAAAACATAATAAAGATATCTAAAACTCATACAAATATTTACTAAATAACATAATGTGTAATGTGCATTCGCTGGATTGTCAGAAGGGTTATGAATTCAACTATTAGTTCTGTCTTTCGATCATTTCTTGATTTCTTGATGATTATGGTCCAACTCATTAACCTAAAAAAATATTAAAACAAACATATCGGTAAACTCAAAAAAATAGAAAAACAAAATACATATTAACAGTTTTATCTATTATAGTAAATATATAGATATAATCCTAAATGATTAATGAATTGTGTTTTTTTCAAAACGTAAACAGAAAGCATAAGAAAGTTTAGATAAAAACAAGTTAACTAATGTAATCATCCTTGCAGAATTATAGGATTTCTCGTTAGAACCTTAATATAATTTATACTACAATTAACTAACCAAGGGCCAATTCTAACTATCTGTTAGAATCAGTAATCGAAATTAGAACTGTTCGGTATTTGGATAAAACCGAATTATCTAATTGGACAATTTGGATTGGACTATTTGGTTCCGATATTCGGATTTTTGGATTGGTTTTTAACAAAACTGAATTATTATTATGGATTGCGGATTGGTTTTGGTTTATAAAATAAGAACCGAATAGTCTAAAAAAACCGAATAAATATTTATTATTTATCTATTTATAATATATATATATATATATATATATATATATATATATATATATATATATATATATATTCATAGTTATTTATTAATTTGGTAATTTACTTTTTTCAAATACGTTCAAAACGTTTCACCCGATAAAAGAAAAATTAATATGCATTTTCTTTTAAAAGTTTTCTATCTATAAAATATTTAACTATAATGTATCTTCTTAGTAGTTGTTTATAAATTTTAAAACACAACTAAATAATTTGTTTTTGGTTCTTGTGTAAAGTTGGGTAATATTATAATTATATATCGTTTTAAAATGTTTCGTTTTTTGAAAACCGAATTATAAAAAACCGATCCAACAAAATTGTAATTGATTCGGATCGAATCAGATTTGAATTTAGATTGGACTATTCGAATCCATGTTTTGAAAACCGAAATCAATTTGGATTTACTTGATTGGATCCGATCAAACCGATCCATCCAAACGAACACCCCTAATCGAAATTCCAAAATATCAAAAAACTAAACAAAAGATGACCTCAAGTCTCAAAACATGGAATGTTAGAGCTTTGAACTTGGATATACTGGTTCTGGACATTTGATTTAGCAATCACTCATTCAATTTATCAATTATACCCAAATACTAAGTAAGAACGGAGAAATCAAAAAGACGAACAGGGAATAGAAAAAAACCACTTTTGTTACCCACTTGCTGCTGCTGCCTTAATCACCACCAAAGCATTACCATAAACCACCACCACCGGAGCCACATACATTCTTGCAGAAATGGCCGCTGTCATTGCCGGAAATCACAGCCTAGAACCACCCCTCCCTTTCGCTTTAAACACCTAGAACTACTACTGACAAAACACATATCTCCACCCTTATATCGTCATACCAGAATCCGAAACCATCGTCGAGAACCAACAAACACCACCACCTGTTCATCATCTTCCTAAACACGCACATAAACCTTTACCGAGAACCACCTTCACCACCACCCATTTCAGCCTCTTTCCTTGGTCGTTCAAAAAAACGCAACCCCAAACACTACCTATTACAACCGGAAACAACCATCCTTATACCGCCAACAACCATCGCCGCTTCCATCTCAAACTATCGACCCACCTCCACTGCCGATAATCACCATCGACACCTTCGATCACCCTTATACCCATCGGAAATCACCACGTAAACCACCTACAAGTTGGAAGAAAAGAAAGAAGAAAAGAGGAGGTTGTTGATCAATTTTGGTTGTAGGTGAAAACGCAAGGAAATGAAAGAATTAGGGCAAACAAGTTTTATTGAGCTAACATAAACAATTGGGCTAAGCTATAAAATAAGTGGAAATAATAAATAAATGACAAAACTTCAAAAATGGTCTTGTGGTTTTCGAAAATATCAAGTTTAGTCCTTAAGTTCAAAAAACCTCACAGATGGTCCCTGTGGTTTCAAAACTTTTAACAAATAGTCCTTTCCGTTAACTCCGTTAGCTTTTGGCCGTTAAGCGAAGGGTATTTCTGTCATTTCACTGTCATAGGGACCATTTATGAATATTTGTCTTATTTTAAAAAAAACTAATTATTTAATATTAAAGGGTCTCTCTCTCTATCCAAGTGGGTTTAGATCTTGGGTTCATCTTCTCTCTCTTGAACAAAAACACATACAAATTGTTGTTAAAAACCGTGATCCAAGAACAAAACACAAGTGGGTTTGGAACAAATTCACGGTAATTTTCTTGTAGTACGTGTAAAGCTTGCTTGATGGATAGTCGGAGCTCCCTCTTCCCCGGCGTCGACGAGTTCTTCATATCATTGACCTGAAAAATAGTATTTAAGTCGTCGGGACTAATATCCAGCTTTCTTTTGCTCCTCTCAAGAAACTAAATCCCTTATTTCAGAAACCTTGTTCTCTTTTCTTCATCAGAGAAGGTTTTATGATAAAGTTATTTGTTCTGAAACCCGCCATAGGCATTAGTTCTTAAGCATCGTGAAAGAATCTTTCACTTTGAAGTCTCTAACTCACAAGAACTTGAGCAAAATTACATCAGTTCGGTCGCCTTTAAGAAGAGGTATGCCCCAAGTTGAGATCTCATCGGGATTTGATTTAATTTTTGAAGTGGTGTTTTCTGATGAAGACGAAAACGCAAAATATTTGTTGGTAATGGCTTCTTGAACTAGCTGTTTGAACTCATTGAATGATACCTTCTCCAAACATGATAGATCTCTGATTTTGTTGCTCTCTTCTTTGAAAGAAATCATGGATTCGGGGATATTCTTGGGGTCACGTGATAAAGTTATTTCTGGTGGTTCTATTAGTTTCAAAAACACGAATTTACCTGCACATGATTGGAATTGAGAAATCAATACTGGTTGAACAATTCCAATGGTTTCTTCCGACCTAGACTAGTGAATAAGGGTCTTCTGATTTTGTTGCTCTCTTCTTTGAAACAAACCGTGGACTATGATTGATGGTGGTGACAGGGTAGAAGTAAGGTGAAGGGAACGAAAATGGAGGTAGAAGATACTTATTTTACTATTGAACAATCAAAATAAAGGGGTTGCTGAAGGGAAGGGGTGACGGTGGATCTGTGTGTTTTGATCGGAGTAGAGGCATGAAATCACTTACCTTGGCCGGTGTCACCTGGTGGTGAGGAGAGAGAGAGAGAGAGAGAGAGAGAGAGAGAGAGAGAGACCCTTTAATATTAAATAATTAGTTTTTTTTTAAATAAGACAAATCTTCATAAATGGTCCCTGTAGCAGTGAAATGATAGAAATACCCTTCACTTATTGGCCAAAAGCTAACAGAGTTAACGAAAATGACTATTTGTTAAAAGTTCTAAAACCACGGGGACCATCTGTGAGGTTTTTTGAACTTAGGAACTAAACTTGATATTTTCGAAAACCATAGGTACCATTTTTGAAGTTTTGTCTAAATAAATTATAGATTCCTCGAAAATGCGTAGGAACTTCCGAGGGATTTCTTAGGAACATAATTTTTCCTTTTTCGTACAATTTTGTTATACATAAAATACTTTTAGCTTACTAAATTATATTTAGAGTAAATTACTGAAATTGTCCCTATGGTTTGGTCAAAATTTCACGTTTGGTCCCTAACTTTTCTTTTGCACTCGGATCGTCCTTGTGGTTTGATTTTGTTGCGTTTTTCGTCCCTTAAATACATAAAATTAGGGACCAAATGTGCAATTTTGACCAAACCATAGGGACGAAAAACGCAACGAAATCAAACCATAGGGACGATCCGAGTGCAAAAAAAAAAGTTAGGGACCAAACGCGAAATTTTGTCCAAACCATAGGGACGATTTCAGTAATTTACTCTTATATTTATTACCAACATACATTGTAACATCCGGACATCCAGGTATTTTATTTGTTATCAATTTATTTAATTCTTGAGCTACTCGACGAGTCGGTGTGTAACGCTTTGTTCCGAATTGACTTCTAGTCTGAGGCTGTGGGCCGAATGTTGGTCATCATAAGGAGTATAGCTCTAAAGAAGGTAAGATCTAGGCCCATTTGGGTGCGGTTGAGGTATTAAAAGTGATTTGGGTGTTCGGTTTGTGTTTTGGAGCTTAGGGGTATTTAGGTAAAGTGTCGGTTTGGGCTTTTGTGGAAAATGGATTTTTGTTTGGAAGGTCTAAATAAATATATGAGTTGATAGATGTGTAGAGCTTCTCGTCACCTTTCCATGGATATAAGGATCGTCGGAATCGAGTTTGTAACGAAGAAGTTATGGCCTTCGGAAGTTTCGTGGTTTTCAGGCTTAGCCGAGTACACGAGGCGTTGTAGTAAAGAAGGTAGTACACTGGGTGTACTGACCAAGATGGTCGCGAAGGTTCCTAGGAGTACGCTGGGCGTACCATATGTACGATGGGCGTACTCCAGTCAGATCAGAACCCTATTTTAGGGTCTTGGACCCTATTTAAGCTCTTTATCTCATAACCTAACCCTAATATCTTCAGCCTCCAACCCTCTAAACCCTAGAAATCGACCCTTAGCCTCCATTTGAGTGATTCTTGAGCTTTTTGGTGATTTAGTGTGTTTTTGGTGCTTATTGTGGAAGAAGGAGTTCCTTGAGGAAGCATTGCTTGACTTGAAGCTTGTGGATCCAAGCCCTAATCATATTGATCTAACTCCAAAAAGTATAAAGTTTGGATCTTGGTGGCATTCTCATGTGGATCTAGTTGGGTTATGACTTGTTATGTTTGGACCTTGAAGAAGAAGTAACTTGATGATCAAGCTATGGTTGGAGTCAAGCTTCCAGATCCAGAATCTTCATCAACTTTGCAAGCTTTTGGAGGTATAAAGTCTCAACCTTGTCAAATCTTTCATGTAGATCTACCATTGTGAGTTTTAGTTCATTTCAGTCCCATGGATGGAACTTTATGGTTGAAATCCTATTCTTAGGCTTTGAGTTGCCACTCTCAGTGTTAAATAAGTCCCTAAGGCAGGAAGTTGCCGTCTTGGAAGTCTTAATGGGCTCATGCATGATTTAAGACCATTTCCTTGGAAGTAGATATCATTTTTGGAGTTTGAGCTTATGCGGGCTATGCAAAGCCGTAAAGTAAGCAATTTTATTGTTTAAGACGTTGAAAAGGACTTGGATATGTGTTTGTAGCTTCTTGAGTGGAGTATTAAGCACTTAATGGGAAAATTGCTTAACAAGGGATTATGCTGAGCGTATGTGCAGGTATGCCCAGCGTAAGCATCATTTGGCATGTACGCTTAGCGTACATAGGAGTACGCCCAGTGTACTCATCAGTTATGGGCTTATTGTGTTTTAGGCCTCAGTTTGGGCCATGCAATGGATTTTGGGCCTTTGGGCCTTAGTGGACCATCAAAAGTCAGATGTAGTGGGCCAAGGATATGTTTGGGCTTAGGGTAAGGCCCATTAGAGGGATTGGGCCTAATTAAGCAAATTAGGCCATTAGTGGGCCACTAGTGGGTTGGGAAAGTCCACTTAATGTTAGGCATTTGTTTTAGGTTTGTGCATTAGTTTGGATCATACTGGGCCAGGGACAGAATGGTCATATTACCTCATGCATGGTTTAAGGATTATGGTATGGGACCCGATTGCTAATTGGGTATATTATTTGATGAAGTGACAACTCGGGAAGCTGGCGGGGCAGCAGCTAATGAATTCATGCGGGAAGCTTCTACAATGCGTGGTGAGTCTTCTCGCCATACCAATGGGTCTAAGGCACCAAGGCCGGCCCATTTTATGTTATGTGTTACACTAGCTGTAGTAGAGACATGTGGTATGATAGTTATCTTACGCTAAGTGGTATGCTAGTGATTATATGATATATGTTATGCTAGTTGTCTTTGCGATACTTGCATGGAAGACCTCGGGGGGAGCCCGTGGCATTGGATGTAAGACCATGTGGGGTAGCCCATGGCAGTCCTAGGTAAAGACCATGTGGGGTAGCCCATGGCATTGGATGTAAGACCATGTGGGGTATCCCATGGCTTTCCTAGGTTTTATGTATGCATGGCTTATGTAATACAGGTAGCTTTTATAGCTAACATGATATGTGTTATGTGGATTGTGTGTGGGGGGTATGCTCTTGGGGACTCACTAAGCTTTGTGCTTACGGTTTACATTTTTGGTTTTAGGTATCATCGATTTGTAAATGAAGAGCTCGAACTGATCGCAGTGCACACACCTATGAATTCCACAATGAATGATTTTGGGATAAACTCTGATAAACGTTTTACTTAATGATGATTTGAAATGTTTGAAATAAATGGTATCGATGTTTTTGCTATATTAAAAATGAAATTTTTACCCTTAATTTTTGGGACGTTAAAGGTTGGTATCAGAGCCTTAGTTTGAGGGACTCAGACATACTTTCGGGTGTGTTTGAACTCAAACTGAGGATCTGCTAAGTTTTCAAAAGGAAAAATGTTTTAAGTAAAGAATTTTTAAGACAAGAAAGGATGTGGTGCATGCAATCAACCGAGCTCGAGTAAGTTTCCCCAGAATACCCACATCTATTATCTGTTATGATTTGATTATGATTTGTAAATCGCATGCTAGTTAAGGCTAGGGGAGATGCCTGTATATGTTGTATGAGCTGGTAGACTTGCATGCTAGTTCTTAGTAGTCAGCAATAGGTTGGCCTGATATGTGGTTCTTGTAGCCATGAGTGGATGTCATGCTAAAATAAGAATGATAATCGGTATTTGTAACTGCAATGTGTATGCTTTGAAAATTGTATACGGTTAGGATCTTATAGCCTTAGAATAGCTGATTTGACCTTATTTCTTGTGGTCTTAGGGTAGAGTCTATTATTCGACAGTCTATTAGATCTTGTTTTGTGTATAATTTTCATGTATAAGGCCTCCGACAGCGAGGGTGGATGTGGATAGCATGGGTCATGGTTTGTGGGCTGAACGTTCTATGATAGTTCTTTGGATCAGAGTGCTACTGCACGAATGCTGCTTGCTTTGTGCTTTGTGGAACTCTTAAGTGATAGGAGTCATCCACTAAGTGGATATGACGATATCCAGGAAGTGGATGGCTGGCATCATGGGGAGTTCTTCAGAAGCTGATGGCAAGACGACGTTGGGAACCTAGGAAAGCCTAGGATATGCTCCAGCGAGTTAGTGGGGTGGTTTAGTGAGATTGGGAACCTAGGGGGAGCCTAGGAGTTGCTTCGGTGAGTATCGTGCTGCTGTTTAGCGGATATTTGGTGCACCAGTGGAGTAGGTGACTTGGAGGATTCAGGAGGATTGTTGAGGAAAGTATGGATAGGTGTGGAAGGTAGTATGGGCCCGTACTACTGAAAGCATAGGATCCACACTCGAATCAGTGAGAGTCTTGGAAAATCTAAGAAGCTTATGGGAAGGAGAATTGTTGGTTATGTTTTGTGGGGATAGTTGTTATGCAGAATGCAGATGAGCACGCAAGGGGAAGGACCAGGGTTGGATTCGGCTCCGATGGTGAGCCAGTTAGCGGAAGGACTGTCGGGATTTTGAGTTCGCCTTGGATTTTTTGTATCAGACGGCAAGGATTGATTGTGTGATCTATTGATCTTTCGGGATTGGAGACTATGACTTGGGAGTATTTGTAGCCCGGGTAGGGCAAAGGTTACTCCAGCTATTGCAGTTCAGTCGTTGACCATTGAGCTGGTGTGTGTGTGTCGGGGTGCGATACCCTGAATGATATGGATCCCATAGTTGAGGACGGAAGATTGATTAGGAGTACCTCAATGAGAGAGGTTTAGGTCAGGTGAATTTATTGGAGGATCTTGGGCAAAGACTCAAGAGTTCAGATCAGTTTTGTGAGGCCAACAGGGTCGGATTCAGCGCAATACTTGCAGAGACTGCACGATGGAGCTTCGTTCCATGGGTTTGGGTTGTCATTGGAAATGGAAGGAAGTTTACATCATGCCCTCAGGATGGTCGAGGTAACACAGGAGAAGGTAGTCAGGAATCCTTTAGATGTTTGCGGATATGCTATCTTTTGCCACTTCAGGTGGACGTTGAGAATTTGCATTAGTTTGGAATTGTGATAAGTTAGATCTCGGGTCGGTTTTCTGCTATTTTCTAGGTTAGAAAGGGTTTTCAGATGCCATTCAACATGTCGAGGAATCTTTGAGAGATATTCAGACGGATGTATCTCGCGGAGCGGATTCCGTGTGTACCGTGATTACTGTGAGTCGTTGTCGGAATTTGTTCAGTGATCTAGGTTGCTATAGGAGTAGCAGGTTTGGCCCCGTCATCAGGGATTAAACATATGGAGCAAGCCCGTTATATTCTTGTTGTGTTCAGGTGAACGACAAGGAGGTCGACTGTCTGGCGATCAGGGAGGAGCAGTGAGTGTACCTGCTCCAGTCATTTTCGGGGTTAGTTCAAGGGCTTGAACGAGGGAATTATGACTAGGTTCCAGTAACCTTAGCAATTTTGTTTGGAAAGGCTTTCGGGGTTGTTAAAGGAAGAGAGAAGTTGTCACCGAAGTGTTGTGGGAGCATCCGACTTTTGGACTCTAAGATTTGAGTGTGATATCAGTTTGAACAGCTAGAGTCATTGGCCTTGGATTTTTTGTATCAGACGGCAAGGATTGATTATGTGATCTATTGGTCTTTCGGGATTGGAGACTATGACTTGGGAGTAGTTGTAGCCCGGGTAGGGCAAAGGTTACTCCAGCTATTGCAGTTCAGTCGTTGACCATTGAGTTGGTGTGTGTGTCGGGGTGCGAGACCCTGAATGATATGGATCCCAGAGTTGAGGATGGAAGATTGATTAGGAGTACCTCAATGAGAGAGGTTTAGGTCAGGTGAATTTATTGGAGGATCTTGGGCAAAGACTCAAGAGTTCAGATCAGTTTTGTGAGGCCAACAGGGTCGGATTCAGCGCAATACTTGCAGAGACTTCACGATGGAGCTTCGTTCCATGGGTTTGGGTTGTCATTGGAAATGGAAGGAAGTTTACATCATGCCCTCAGGATGGTCGAGGTAACACAGGAGAAGGTAGTCAGGAATCCTTTAGATGTTTGCGGATATGCTATCTTTTGCCACTTCAGGTGGACGTTGAGAATTTGCATTAGTTTGGAATTGTGATAAGTTAGATCTCGGGTCGGTTTTCTGCTATTTTCTAGGTTAGAAAGGGTTTTCAGATGCCATTCAGCATGTCGAGGAATCTTTGAGAGATATTCAGACGGATGTATCTCGCGGAGCGGATTCCGTGTGTACCGTGATTACTGTGAGTCGTTGTCGGAATCTGTTCAGTGATCTAGGTTGCTATAGGTGTAGCAGGTTTGGCCCCGTCATCAGGGATTAACCATATGGAGCAAGCCCGTTATATTCTTGTTGTGTTCAGGTGAACGACAAGGAGGTCGACTGTCTGGCGATCAGGGAGGAGCAGTGAGTGTACCTGCTCCAGTCATTTTCGGGGTTAGTTCAAGGGCTTGAACGAGGGAATTATGACTAGGTTCCAGTAACCTTAGCAATTTTGTTTGGAAAGGCTTTCGGGGTTGTTAAAGGAAGAGAGAAGTTGTCACCGAAGTGTTGTGGGAGCATCCGACTTTTGGACTCTAAGATCTGAGTGTGATATCAGTTTGAACAGCTAGAGTCATTGGCCTTGGATTTTTTGTATCAGACGGCAAGGATTGATTGTGTGATCTATTGGTCTTTCGGGATTGGAGACTATGACTTGGGAGTAGTTGTAGCCCGGGTAGGGCAAAGGTTACTCCAGCTATTGCAGTTCAGTCGTTGACCATTGAGCTGGTGTGTATGTCGGGGTGCGAGACCCTGAATGATATGGATCCCAGAGTTGAGGATGGAAGATTGATTAGGAGTACCTCAATGAGAGAGGTTTAGGTCAGGTGAATTTATTGAAGGATCTTGGGCAAAGACTCAAGAGTTCAGATCAGTTTTGTGAGGCCAACAGGGTCGGATTCAGCGCAATACTTGCAGAGACTGCACGATGGAGCTTCGTTCCATGGGTTTGGGTTGTCATTGGAAATGGAAGGAAGTTTACATCATGCCCTCAGGATGGTCGAGGTAACACAGGAGAAGATAGTCAGGAATCCTATAGATGTTTGCGGATATGCTATCTTTTGCCACTTCAGGTGGACGTTGAGAATTTGCATTAGTTTGGAATTGTGATAAGTTAGATCTCGGGTCGGTTTTCTGCTATTTTCTAGGTTAGAAAGGGTTTTCAGATGCCATTCAGCATGTCGAGGAATCTTTGAGAGATATTCAGACGGATGTATCTCGCGGAGCGGATTCCGCGTGTACCGTGAGTACTGTGAGTCATTGTCGGAATCTGTTCAGTGATCTAGGTTGCTATAGGTGTAGCAGGTTTGGCCCCGTCATCAGGGATTAACCATATGGAGCAAGCTCGTTATATTCTTGTTGTGTTCAGGTGAACGACAAGGAGGTCGACTGTCTGGCGATCAGGGAGGAGCAGTGAGTGTACCTGCTCCAGTCATTTTCGGGGTTAGTTCAAGGGCTTGAACGAGGGAATTATGACTAGGTTCCAGTAACCTTAGCAATTTTGTTTGGAAAGGCTTTCGGGGTTGTCAAAGGAAGAGAGAAGTTGTCACCAAAGTGTTGTGGGAGCATCCGACTTTTGGACTCTAAGATCTGAGTGTGATATCAGTTTGAACAGCTAGAGTCATTGCCATTGTTGGGATTCAATAAGTGTTAGTTGGTTTTTGGGAATCGTGTTGTTTTGGAAGGGTTATTCTTGGTGTTAAAGCTTTGTTAAGCATCGACCGTTAGCAGAATGATCTTTGGAACGAGAGAGGGTCTGGGAATCTTTTAATTATCATATGTTTGGGAGTTGAATCTAAGTGGGGGAGAGTTATTCAGATATCCAGGATAGAATGGAGTGTAAAACAAGGATTATTCCCTTTTGGGGGGAGGAAAGTCGGCCTTAGGGGTTGACTAAATATAGGATATCGTGGACGGGAGTTCGGGAAACTCCCAAACATTTGTATCGTGTCGTCTGATGTCATATAGTAGGCTTTGGGGGAGGGAACTAGGTAGAGTTCCAATTAGTGTTTGATTTCAGTTGGGAGGATAGACCACGTGGGTGCTCAACGTTGAGATGTGTTTGGATTAATAGATGAGCGATAGGGCTATGGTCAGTGATCATGTTGTAAGACTACGGGTGAGTCATAGCATTAACTAGCAGTTGGATAATGTGGAAAGTGTTGTAAGACTACGAGGGAGATGTAACATTCACTAACAGTCGGATAGTGTGGAGAGTGTTGTAAGACTACGGGGGAGCCGTAGCATTCACTATCGGTCAGATAGCGTGGGAAGTGTTGTAAGACTGCGGGGGAGCCGTAGCATTCACTAGCAGTAGAGAGTGTTGTAAGACTGCGGAGGTGTCGTAACGTTCATGGATTCTTCCAGGTGATTTGGACTAGTGCAGGCTAGTTCGCAGGGTTGTAGGGGACCAGAGGTGATGGACCGATTAGTTATCCGGGGGAGAGCCCGGATGGTTATGGGAATTTAGGACGGAACTGGTAGAGGTTGTTGAGTCGACTAAGGGTATCTATTTATCAGTCAAGTAAGGAATTTCGGAAGTTATGGTGCATTATGGATCTCGAGGTCATCGCGGGGTATCGACTCGTTTCAGAAAGGATTCCGAATAGGGGTTCGTGCATATTCAGTACATGATTTTATTTCACTGAGATGAGATTTGGGAGCATCAGGATGCCAAAGGCATCAAATGTAGGATGCCACAATAATGAATGGGTTTGGTTCGATGGTCGCTTAAGCCATCATGATATGTCTCGGGCTGGTTTCATCAACGATGGGGCCACGACACGATGGGATCAAGAAATGGCAGGATGAGGGAGATTAGGAATGAAGAAAGACTATCGTATTTAGGTAACACACACTATTATATTGGATTCAGTGGCGACGGGTTGTCAGGTTACGATGATTGGATGTGTCAGAAGAATTGACATATTCAAGAGTGGCGGTAGGGCAACTACGCCTAGACGAGGTCGCTTCGAAGGTCGCGTGGGGCGAGTGTGTGCTTGCTAGTCAGTTCAGCAATCGGGAAGGCATCCAGTGTTCCGGACAGATGACAGACAGGTTGGGACCATAGAGGTCCCCGGGTGTTCTCCAGGAAAGCAGCCATGTAGCAGCAAGAGGAGTAGGAGCGACTTCAGTAATTTGGGGTCTGTGTGTGGAATTGCCTGTTATTTGGTAGAAGCAGTTGATCGGTGATTTTGTTGTGGTATTCTCGAGTTTGTGGCGGTGTTGCTCAAGTTGTCTGGTATGACGGGGATAGTAATACATGATTTCGAGTACAAAATCTAATTTAAGTGGGGGAGAGTTGTAACGCTCTGTTCCGAATTGACTTCTAATCTGAGGATATGGGCCGAAGGTTGGTCGTCATAAGGAGTATGGCTCTAGAGAAGGTAAGATCTAGGCCAATTTGGGTGCGGGTGAGGTATTAGAAGTGATTCGGGTGTTCGGTTTGTGTTTTGGAGCTTAGGGGTATTTCGGTAAAGTGTTAGTTCGGGCTTTTGTGGAAAATGGATTTTTGTTCGGAAGGTCTAAAGGAATATATGAGTTTATAGATGTGTATAGCTTCTCGTCACCTTTCTGTGGATATAAGGATCGTCGGAATCGAGCTTGTAACGAAGAAGTTATGGTCATCGGAAGTTTTGTGGTCTTCAGGCTTAGGCAAGTACACGGGGCGTACACAAAGTGTCCGCGGGGAGTACTAGTAAAGAAGGTAGTACACTAGGCGTACCTTGGAGTACTTTGGGCGTACTAACCAGGATGGTCGCGAAGGTTCCTACGAGTACGTTGCGCATGATATGTGTTATGTGGATTGTGTGTGTGGGGTATGCTCTTGGGGACTCACTAAGTTTTGTGCTTACGGTTTACATTTTTGGTTTCAGGTATCATCAATTTGGAAATGAAGAGCTCGGACTGATCGCAGTGTACACACCTATGATTTCCGTAATGAATGGTTTTGGGATGAACTCTGATAAACGTTTTACTTAATGATGATTTGAAATGTTTGAAATAAATGGTATCAATGTTTTTGCAATATTAAAAATGAAATTTTTACCCTTGATTTTTGGGACGTTACAAGTTGGTATCAAAGCCTTGGTTTGAGGGATTCAGACATACTTTCGGGTGTGTTTGAATTCAAACAAAGGATCTGTTAAGTTTTCAAAAGGAAAAATGTTTTAAGTAAAGAATTTATAAGACAAGAAAGGGTTTGGTGCATGCAATCAACCGAGCTCGAGTTAGTTTCCCCATAATACCAACATTTGTTATCTGTTATGATTTGATTATGAATCTGTAAATCGCATGCTAGTTAGGGCTAGGGGAGATGCATGTATATGTTGTATTAGCTGGTAGACTTGCATGCTAGTGCTGATTAGTCAGCAATAGGGTCAACATGGACTGTTGACTCGAGTATGACTCTTGTTGACATAGGGTTTGGTCAACCTTGTCTTTGGGAAACCATGGAAGGGTAAATTGGTTTTTTCCCGCTTATATATATATATATATATATATATATATATATATATATAACTTAGTAAAAATGTGTAATTTACAGAGTTAATTAGATATAATTATCTTATGTGATTAGGAGGAGGCTAGACTTGGTGATTCGTGTGCGAGAGTATTCATTCACTTAGCTTACTTACGAGGTGAGCCTTCTCACTAAACTTGCCTTGAGTGGTACCTTGTGTGATTGAGCTGTTTATTGTGATTATCTATGTATTTTGATATTCTGCATTATGTCTTTGTGGTTTATGTTGAGTATTCTTATTATGAGCTTACTGAGTTGGGACCGGAGGGTCCCACTGAGACACGTTGACTGAAGGGTCTTATCGAGTTATAGCCTAAAGTGGCTAATGAGCTATATGTGGTATTTTGAGGAAACTCACTAAGCTTCGTGCTTACCGTGTTATGTGATATGTGTTTCAGGTAGTTCCGATGATCGCGGGAAGACCCCGACTTGATTGTACACACACTCACATTGGAGGTATGTCTTGGAGGATCCTGGTTTATGTGAAAAACAATTTTTGATAAATAAATTGTATTAATGTTGATACTTTATATTTTTGGGAAATATGACATGTGATTTTTATGTTTAAAAATGAAAAATCGGGTTTGAAAATTTTCGGTGTTACAAGTTGGTATCAGAACCTTGGTTTGAGGGATTCGGATGCACCTCCGGGTGTGTTTGGACTCAAACTGAGGATTTGAGAAAAACTTTCAAAGGAAATGATTTTTTATAAAACGAAAAAGAGCTTTAAGAGAAAACGAGTTGGAGCGGTTTGTACAATCAGCCAGAGATCGAACGGTGATTTCCCAAGATACCTTTACTTTGTGTTATGAGATATTTAGAATTATTTTGTTAGGGTTGCATGATAGAAATTAGGCTAGGTATTTCATATTCTAGGGATAGAGTTGCCTGATTTATGATGCCTTAGCCTAGAAGATGTTCTTGATCAGTGTTATCTACTATTCTTTGAGTATGTGTTGAGTTTTTAGTCGAGAGATAATCTAGGAGGAGATACCTAGATGAGCTTGAGAGGAGTCTTCCGAGAGAGTATTCTGTGAGTCGTGAGATATAGAGTATTTTTGAATTAGAATCCTAAGAGGAGGACTTCGGGTGACTACGGACTTGGTGTGGAAGGTAGTATTGGGCCCTCACTACTGAAAGCACCAGAACTGCAGGCAGCCTAAGTACGAATCCATAGGATGCTAAGGAGAAAGTGATCGAGTGTGAGTACATTCGAGCGAGTCTCTGATGATTTTTTGTTGTGTTTCAGAAACATCATGGTAGCTACGCGCCACACCCCAGAGAGCAGTAGAGTTAGCGATGACGAGATTCGTAGGATGATTCATGATGAGGTGGCCACAGCCATTCAGGAGGCTATTCCAGAGATGTTTGGGTTTATTAAGACCACTCTGATCGGGACGTTTGATGAGCGATATGATGTTTTTTTGAAGGCGACTGCTGCTACAGCTACCGCTGTTGTCGCTACTGCCAGACCGCAGGGGGGTGACTCGTTACTGTATCGGGAGTTCAGCAATATGAAGCCACCAGAGTTTGATGGGACTCAGGATCCGATTTCTACAAAGAGATGGATCTCTGACATCGAGGGATGTTTCTATATCTGTTCATGCCCAGAGCATTTGAGGGAGCGGTTCGCGCTGAACCAGCTTCGCTTGGGAGCGAAGGACTAGTGGAGATTTGTGACAGCCAGATTTACTCCAGTAGATCATACTACATTGACTTGGGAGAGGTTTGTGATGATGTTCCGTGATGAGTATGTTCCCCCAATGGATAGGGAACGGTTGTCCCAGGATTTTCTGTCTCTCAGACAGAAGACAGAGTCGGTGACTGTGACTACTCGGATGTTTCACGAGAGGGCGTTGTTCTGCCCTGAGCATGTGTCGACTGAGCAGGCACGCATGAGCCGTTATTTGAGCATTCTGAGGAGGGATATTCGATAGTTCGTGGTGAACTCATCTTATCGGACATTTGCAGAGCTATAAGCAAATGCCAGGAGGAAGGAGATCAAGTTGGAGACCCAGGCTAGGGAGGATGCAGAGCTTCAGGGAAGAGACCGGCAGCCGGTGCAGTCGCAGCCGGCATCCAAGTGGACTAAGCCCGCCGTTTCGAGATTAGGAGGCTAGAAGAGTCGCACTTGTGGAAAGTGTGGCAAGAGTCATGAGGGATCTTCCAGGGCAGGGATTTGCTACAAGTGTGGCAAGGAGGGGCATATGGCGAAGGATTGCCCCAAGAGATTTGTAGTCTGTTTTCACTGCAATCAAACCATCCATCAGAAGGCCGAGTGCTCTCAGCTTGTTCAGGGATCAACTCAGGGTTCCGCTCATGCTGCTTTGCGTGCTACTGATATTCGACCGGTGAAGACTGAGGCTCCGAAGACTCGTGGGAGAGCTTTTCAGCTGACAGCGGAGGAGGTCCGCGCAGCGCCTGGTGTCATGGCTGGTATGTATTTCTTTATTGTTTTTTAGATTTATTGTGCTTATTATGTATTATATCTAGGTACATTTCTTGTGAATTCTGTACCAGCTTTAGTGTTATTTGATTCGGGTGCGAGTCAATCCTTCGTGTCCTTAGCTTTTAGTCGTCACATCAGTATCCGACACGAGGAGTTGCGTCGACCTTTGACGGTTTCTATAGTCGATGAGCATGTGGTTTTTGCTACTGATGTGTTCCGAGGATATGTGCTGTAGATTTTTGGTGTCGAGTTTCCGATGACTATACGAGACCCCAGTGGGGTTGTGCTTACCGTGTATAGCGAGGGTACCAGATATGGGTCAGCTTTCTGCTCTGCTGCCAGGGCAAGGCAGAGTTTACAGTAGGGTTGTATGTGATTCTTGGCGTATGTGATGGATTCACGGACTGTGTCAGAGAGGCCAAGTTTTGTATCTGAGGTTCTAATAGTATGCGAGTTCCCCGATGTTTTCCCCGAGGAGTTACCGGGTGTGCCTCCCGAGAGGCAAGTGGAGTTTCAGATTGTTTTGTTTCCGAGGGCGGAACCAATCGCCAAAGCACCATATCGCCTTGCGCCGCCAAAGATGCAAGAGTTATCCTGACAGCTTCAGGAGCTGCTGGGGAAGGGATTTATTCAACCGAGTAGCTCGCCGTGCGGAGTGCCGATCCTTTTTGTCAGGAAAAAGGATGGTTCACACCAGATGTGCATTGATTACCAAGATTTGAACAAGCTAACGGTCAAGAACCGTTATCCACTTTCGAGGATCGACGATTTGTTCGACCAGTTGCAGAGGGCATCTTGGTTTTCCAAGATTGATTTGAGATCTGGGTATCACCAGATGAGAGTACGAGAGGAGGATATTCAGAAGACGGCCTTAAGAACTCATTGTGGGCATTATGAGTTTGTGGTGAGGCCTTTCGGGCTCTCCAACGCATCGGCAGAGTTCATGGATCTCATGAATCGGGTGTGCATGCCTATGTTGGACCGGTTGGTGATCGTGTTCATCGATGATATCTTGGTGTATTTGAGGTCCAGGGAGCAGCATGAGGAGCATCTGCGTGAGGTTCTTGGGGTATTGAGGTCGAAGAGGTTGTATGCCAAATTCTCCAAGTGTGATTTCTGGTTACGAGAGGTCCAGTTCCTGGGACACCTCGTTAATCAGAATGGGATTTTGGTAGATCCGGACAAGATTGAGGCTTTCATGCAATGGGAGGTGTCGAGATCCCCATCCGAGATCAGGAGTTTTCTGGGATTGGCCAGCTACTATCGGAGATTTATCAAGGATTTCACCAATATTGCGGTTCCTCTCACTATATTGACCCGGAAGGGTGTTACATTTGTTTGGGGGCCTGAGTAGCAGGCATCATTCGAGACTCTTCGCCAGAGATTGTGTGAAGCTCCAGTGTTGGCTCTTCCGGAGGGAGTGGAGGACTTCGTAGTTTTTTGTGATGCGTCCATTTCGGGAATGGGTTTAGTGTGGATGCAGAGGGTTCATGTGATAGCATATGCGTCGAGGTAGCTAAAGCCTCATGAGACGAGATACCACGCTCATGATTTGGAGTTAGGGGCAGTGGTGTTCGCCCTCAATATTTGGCGCCACTATCTTTATGGTGTTCAGTGTACCATATACACAGACCATAAGAGCCTGAAGTATCTGATGGATCAGCCCAATCTTAATATGAGACAAAGGAGATGGTTGGATGTAGTGAAAGACTACGACTGTGAGATCTTATACCACCCAGGCAAGGATAATGTGGTAGCCGATGCCTTGAGCCGTAAAGTAGAGAGTGCTCCGATCTGAGATGTATGTATAAGGATGATAATGATGACTCCAGTCTTAGATACCATCCGAGAGCCCAGGTGGAGGCTGTGAGGTCGGAGAACCACAAGAGAGAGTGTGTGGTGGGGCAGGCGTCCGAGTTTTTGACGGACTTTCGTGGGCTTATGACCTTCTACGGGCAGATTTGGGTGCCCTATGCAGGTGGGGCTCGCCGTGTTCTGATGGAGGAGGCGCATAGATCGATATTCTCGATCCACCTAGGGGCACTAAGATGTATTTGGACCAGAAGATAGACTATTGGTGGCCTTGTATGAAGAGGGACGTGGCATGGGTTGTAGAGAGGTGTTTGACATGTCGTCGGGTTAAGGCGGAGCATCAGCGGCCACATGGTCCATGGCAGCCTCTGGAGATTCCCCAGTGGAAGTGGAAACAAATTTCTATGGACTTTATCACCAACTTACCGAGAACTGCGCGTAGGTTTGACACAATTTCGGTGATTGTGGACCGGTTGACGAAGAGTGTTCACTTCCTTGCTATTAGTGAGAGTTCTTCTGTGGAGAGACTGGCCGAGATTTACGTGGGTGAGGTGGTAGCTCGGCATGGAGAGTCGACCTCGATAGTGTCAGACCGAGACGTGTACATTACTTCTAGGTTCTGGAAGAAATTTCATGAGTAGTTGGGTACACGGTTGCACTTCAGCACCGCATACCATCCGCAAACAGACGGGCATAGTGAGCAGACGATTCAGACGCTTGAGGACATGCTGCGAGCATGTGTGATGGACTTTGGAGGAAGTTAGGACACTTATTTTCCCTTGACTGAGTTTTCTTACAACAACAACCATCATTTGAATATTGGTATGCCTCCCTTTGAGCTTCTTTATGGGAGGAGGTGTCGGACTCTCATTTGTTGGGGAGAGGTAGGGCAGCGAGTGATGGGTGGCACTGAGATAGTGCTGAAGACGACTGAGCAGATTCAGCAGGTCAGATAGAGGTTACTGACGGCCCAGAGTCGCCAGAAGAGTTATGCAGACAGACGATGATCCAAGCTGGAGTTCCAGGTCGGAGATTTTGTACTCTTAAAGGTATCCCCATGGAAAGGGGTGATCCAATTAAGGAAACGGGGCAAGCTTGGGCCCCGATACATCAGTCCTTTCAGGGTGACCGCCAGGGTGTGTAGGGTAGCATACCGTTTGGAGATACCTGCAGAGTTGAGCCAGATTCATAACACCTTCCACGTGTCTCAGCTGAGGAAGTGTGTAGCCGATGAGATGGCAGTGGTACCACTAGAGGACATTCAGGTGGATGCAGGCCTGAATTACATTGAGCAACCAATTGTGATCACGGATCGAAAGGTGAAGATTCAGGGGATGCAGGCCAGAATTACATCCAGACATCCATGTATTTTATTTGTTATCAATTTATTTAATTCTTGAGCTACTCGACGAGTCGGTGCCACAACTCGTCGAGTAGAGTCGCGTTGTGCCATGTGGGTTTAATGACCTACTCGATGAGTCCGAGGAGCCGACTCGCCGAGTAGGTGTTGGGATGAGAAACCCTAAATCCTCGGGGTTTGGAGCCTATTTAAAGGTACTTATAGCCTCATTTGCGGCTACCCTTCCTTGAGAGCAAACCCTAATCGACTTTTGAGCTTAGAGAGAGAGTGCTTTGCTAATTGTGAGTGTTTGGTGCATCTTGTGAAGAGAAGAGAAGATTTCCAAGACAAGGGATAGGAGGGTGTTGCTAGATCTGATGTTGTTTCACATCAAAGCTTCTGGGAAAGGTATAAAGCTTGCACCTTTCTCATTATTTTGTATAGATCTCATGATTTTGTGAATCTAGGGTTTTTCCACCCAAATATGAGGACCTTGAGTGTTTCATGCTCATTGAGAGGGTTGAACTTCAGATCTGGACCATATGAGGTCCCTAGAGCCCAAAAGTCCCTGCTTTATCTAACCATAATTGTGATCTTGATTGAAAAACCCTTTTTGGGGTGTGTTTTGGCATTTTAAGCTCAAAATGTCATGCATGAACGTAAAGCCTGTGACTTTACGTGATTGATGAGCCTTAGGAGTGTAGATCCAGAGTTTGGAGAGGTTCTCTGCCTTGAAAATGATTGAATGATACATGACTCTGAATGGACTCGCCGAGTCAAGGAACCGAATCGACGAGTCGGATGCATTTGTCCCGATGGTTTTGATCGTGCAGCAACTCGGCGAGTTGAGCCAGACTTTTGAGTGATTTTGTGGATCGCGAGCAAACTCGTTGTTGGGGTGCAAAGTTATTCATTCATGACTTTGTAAATGTTTGACTTTTGTAAAACCCACTTGCATGTGGTGCTTTAGCCTTTAGACCCATTTGTTAGAGAGTGAGAGAGAGACGTGTAAACACCTCTATAAATAGTGGGTTTATACCACTTGTAGAGGTGTGCTTGAGAGATGTAAAAGTGAGTGTATAAGTGTGTGTTATTTATGTAGTCTAGATCTAGATCCTTTTTGTAACACCATATACAATCAATACATCTCTTGATCACCCAAATCACCATGTTCAGTTGTGCAAGCTTTAATTCTGCATGCCAAACCATATTCTTATGTCACTACAATTGGTATCAGAGCGGGTGTTCTTGATTTCATCAAGAATTGATCCTTGATGGCTATTTTGATTTGGTGATTCTTATAGTTCATTGATCTTCGTGTTTTAGAGAGTTTTTTGGATTCTAGAAATCGAATTCATCTTTGATTCTATTCATAATTCAATTTTCTTCACTAGAATTCAAGTGATTTTTACTTTCTCTCTCTAGAAAACCCATTCAAAATCACTTTCTCTCTCTAAAAATTTTCAAGTTCTTGTGATCATGGTGGATTTGCCATATGATTCTTGGATTGTGATTGTTAAAGAATGTGAAATATATGAATTGAAAAAGAAGTTGAATTTACGAAACTGGCCCTTAAAGTTTTGTTTGTTTGACAAGAGATTTCGTACGAATTTAAGAAGGAAGAAAAGGGTCTATTCTTCGCATGTTTGGAGAACAAAAGGGAAGAAGTTTCGAAAACGGCCCCTGAACCTTTGAATATTTTACACTTCGCAAATTAACTCAAATTTCGCATGTTTGACACTTTTCACCCAAATTCGCAAAAGGACTGTTTTTGCTGAAAATTGAAGATTGTGCATTTCAGGCCCCTGCAGTTTGTGCGAATTTACACATTCTACCCAGTTTCGCAAATGGGGTGTGTTTCACATATTTGGCTGTTTTTGATGCAATGGGTCACTGCAGAATTTTGAAATTGACAATTTCTACCCATTTTTGAGAAATTTTGTCAAAGACGATCCGTGAACGAAGCTAAAAATTCAATATTTTTTGGATTTTTCGGATTGAAACACAAAGTTTATGCCACATGTTAAGGGGGAGTTTTAACATGAACAATTCCGAATAGAGCACGTTCTTTTTCCTTGGAGTTTTATAATCAAATTTCGATTATAAAAAGGGGGAGAAGTTTTATATGGAAATTCGAAGTTGAATTTTTCATATTACGCAGATTTAAGACCGAAGTGATCTTAAAGTTTTGAAGATTACGAGATAATGCAATTGGAAGTTTGGAAGTGATGTATTCGAAATGGGTTTGGAATTATTGAAGATTTTTGGGGTGTGTTTTTATACGCAACTTTAGGGTGATTATTTGGAGTTTGGAATACTCTTGATCATCCGTTGCTGCTAGGATTGTATAGTCTCACATCCTAGAGCCCAAATTGAAGAATCATGGAAGAATTGAAGATTGAAGTTCGTTTCAACATGTGTCACCTTTGAGGCTCGAACCACGTAGTACTTGATTTTGGAAGATTTGAAGTGGGTCATTCATTCCTAACTTTGAGGGGGAGAATGTTGGGGTGCAAAGTTATTCATTCATGACTTTGTAAATGTTTGACTTTTGTAAAACCCACTTGCATGTGGTGCTTTAGCCTTTAGACCCATTTGTTAGAGAGTGAGAGAGAGAGACATGTAAACACCTCTATAAATAGTGGGTTCATACCACTTGTAGAGGTGTGCTTGAGAGATGTAAAAGTGAGTGTGTAAGTGTGTGTTATTTATGTAGTCTAGATCTAGATCCTTTTTGTAACACCATATACAATCAATACATCTCTTGATCACCCAAATCACCATGTTCAATTGTGCAAGCTTTAATTCTGCATGCCAAACCATGTTCTTATGTCACTACACTCGTCGAATCCCATAAGTGCACTCAACGAGTAGCGTTAACATGGACTGTTGACTCGAGTTTGACTCCTGTTGACTTAAGGTTTGGTCAACCTTGTCTTTGGGAAACCATGGAAGGGTAAATTGATCTTTTTCCACTTAAAAAGAGAGAGAGAGAGAGAGAGAGAGAGAGGGAGGGGGAAGATAACTTAGTAAAAATGTGTAATTTACAGAGTTAATTAGATATAATTATCTTATGTGATTAGGAGGAGGATAGACTTGGTGATTCGTGTGCGAGAGTATTCATTCACTTAGCTTACTTACGAGGTGAGTCTTCTCACTATACTTGCCTTGAGTGGTACCTTGTGTGATTGAGTTGTTTATTGTGATTATCTGTGTATTTTGATAATTTGCATTATGCCTTTGTGATTTATGCTGAGTATTGTTATTATGAGCTTACTAAGTTGGGACAAGAGGGTCCCACTAAGACACATTGACCGGAGGGTCTTATCGAGTTATAGCCTAGAGTGGCTAATAAGTTGTATATGGTATTTTGGGGAAACTCACTAAGTTTCGTGCTTACCGTGTTATGTGTTATGTGTTTTAGGTAGTTCCGATAATCACGGGAAGGCCCCGGTTTGATTGTACACACACACTCGCATTGGAGATATGTCTTGGAGGATCCTGGTTTAATTGAAAAACAATTTTTGATAAATAAATTGTATTAATGTTGATACTTGATATTTTCTGGAAATATGACATGTGATTTTTATGTTTAAAAATGAAAAATCTGGTTTGAGAATTTTCGGTGTTACATACATACACAAATATAAATATAGAATAAAAAATGTATGTTTTAACTAATATATTATAAAGGTACACATGCATGTATGTATGTATGTATGTATGTATGTATCATATTTAACCGAGTAAGATAAAAGTATTTAATATATAACAAAGTTGAACAAAATATGAAACGAAAAAACAACGTTTAAACCCCGAAAAACCAAAAAAATGAGTTTTGGTCCTAGGAAATCCCTTGGAAATATCTTCATATTTCCAAGGGATTAGTGATGAATTTTGTATTGTGTAGGAAGTCCCTCAGTATTTCCTATGCATTTTCAAGCGATTTACTAGGAATATAATCCGCTTTTTCATATTTTTATGTTCAAACATCGTTTTTTTTTTCATTTTATATTTTGTTCAACTTCATTATACATGAATTACTTTTATTTCAACAAGTTATACACGATATATATACATACATACATGTTTGTACACCATCACAACACATTACTCCCATTAGTTTACCATTATAAATTTATATGTATGTGTATAATATGTATAACTTGGTAAGATAAAAGTATTTAATGTATAACAAAGTTCTACAAAATATGAAACGAAAAAATAACGTTTGAACCTCGAAAAAATAAAAAACGGGTTTTTGGTCCTAGGAAATCCCTTGAAAGTACCTACGAATTTCCAATTGATTAGTGACAAATTTTGTATTGCGTGGAAAATCCCTCGGTATTTCTTACTTATTTCCAAGAGAATTCTTATGAACATAATCTGTTTTTCATTTTTTGATGTACAAACGACGTTTTTTTCGTTCTATATTTTATTCGACTTCATAATACATAAATTACTTTTATTTCATCAAGTTATACACGACATATAGATACGTACATGTGTCTGCACCATTAGAACCCATTACTCAAAACATTTGTTTACCATTATATATATATATATATATATATATATATATATATATATGTGTGTGTGTGTGTGTGCATGTGTGTGTCTGTGTGTGTACATATATATGGTTGGGTATGTGTATATACGTATAACTTTAGAAAATAAAAGTATTGAATGCAAAGTTGTACAAAATATGGAACGAAAAAACAATTCTTAAACCCCGAAAAAACAACAAACAAGTTTTGGTTCTAGAAAATCCCTTAGAAGTACCTACGCATTTCCAATTGATTAATGACAAATTTTGTATTGCGTAGGAAATCCATCAGTACTTCTTACTTATTTCCAAGAGAATTACTAGGAACATAATCCGTGTTTCATTTTTTGATGTACAAACAACGTTTTTTTCGTTTTATATTTTGTTTGACTTCATAATACATAAATTACTTTTATTTCATCAAGTTATACACGATATATACATATGTACATGTGGCTGCACCATTAGAACCCATTACTCAAAATATTTGTTTACCATTGTGTGTGTGTGTATATATATATATATGTGTGTGTGTGTGTGTACATATGTATGGTTAGGTATGTGTATATACGTATAACTTTAGAAAATAAAAGTATTGAATGTATAACAAAGTTGTACAAAATATGGAACGAAAAAACAACGCTTAAATCCTGAAAAAACAAAAACAAGTTTTGGTCATACGAAATCCCTTGGAAATACATACGTATTTCCAAGGGATTAATGACAAATTTTGTATTGCATAGGAAATCCCTCGGAAGTTCTGAGAAACTTCCTAGGAACTACTTAAGCGAAATACTTCTAACGCAAAGGTGGAGCTCTTTGGCATATTCAAAAAAATAACATAATATCTTTATAATAATAAAATGGTATAAAAAAAACTACCGAGTAACTACCTATGAACGTTAAATATATATTTATTTCTTAGGAAAAGCTTAGGAACTACCAAGGGACTTCCGAGGAACATTATATATATATATATATATATATATATATATATATATATATATATCGTAGGAAAAGCGTCTGGACTTTTGAAGGACTTCCTAGGACAATTAGTAAAAGTTTGACATGTTTAATGGGAGACATTGGTTCGAAAATTTCTTAGGAAATCCCTCGGAAGTTCTGAGAAATACTTCTAACGTAAATGTGAAGTTCTTTGGCATATTAAAAAAATGATATAATTTGTTTATAATAATAAAATGGTAGAAAAAAAAACTACCGAGGAACTACCTAGGAACGTTTAATATATATTTATTTCCTAGGAAAAGCGTAGGAATTTCCGAGAAATTTTCGAGGACAGAAAATTCTTCGATATTTCCTATTTATTACCGAGAAAGTTTTAAGGAAATATCATAAACACGTTTTCCTCGGAATTTCCTCGTTGATGTGTAGGAAGTAGTGAGAATTTTTTTGTCGTGGGAAATTTTTGTAGGAAATCCCACCTTTTTCTAGTAGTGAGATATAACGTTTATATTTGATTGTGTTTGCTATCAATAAAAATAGGTAACATCCATTTCTTTGCTTTTCCAGACCAGCAACCACCTACCGGCTTCAATCACCCAATTCCTTGATTACAACTGTTTACAAATGTCATATCTCTTACTGTTTTACGAGCACAAACACACGCAATGGAACACGCTAATTGATATAGAGGTTGTAAGTAAGTTAACTTTGGTTATGGATTCGTTTTGTTATAATTTTTCTCATAATAGGGAATTAACCTTACACCTCTGTATCACATGAGTATCAGCTAATTATTGATTAATACTCTGATTTTATTTTAAGATTTCTATCATTTATTTGTTGTAATTAATGGTTAAAGGCACCATACAGTAATGTATAGACACATTTTTTTATCAGGAAGACGTGTTAACTACACCCATGAGAATATAGGTTTGTCTATTTCTCACATGTGTTTAGGCCCTCTTTAATCCAAATTGTTGATAAGTTCTGTTCTTAAAGAGAATATAGGTTCAATTTTATTCTATACGTGAAAGAGTAGATGGAATCTCACAAATCGTGTCATCACTTTATGGTATACGCACACTCACAGACACCAAAATCTTTCGGTTTCTAACCGGTTGGTTTTCCAATCCCCTTTGATTTTTTTTGGTTTTTATATTGCAAAAAATAGCAACATACTTAACCTCTATGCTCTAATGTTTACTGATAATAACAACTTACTTATAATTTTCAACTTAATATTTTGATAGACAAGCTCTCATATTGTATCTTCTATTTATGGCTTCAATAAACTACTTACCGGGACTTTGTTGTTGTAGGGAACTCTAAATATTACGATGATTCAAGCTCTCAACCCGTTGGTTATGGACAACTTTTCTCACTAAAGATTATCTTTTGAATAACGAACCAACTATAATTTCATATTGTGTACAATTATATTTCAATCAAACACCTTTTACCCACACAATGCGTGGGATACTTTTATAGTTGCATATATAAACCATTAGTTTTGAGACCTATATACTATACAGATTGATTAAAAGAAAATGTTAAATAGGCAGTTTATTTTAATTTGAAATTTGAAATAATTGAAAATTTATGAGAAAAAAATGCTAAAAAAATAAATTAAAATTATATGTTTAGTTGTCATATCCGTGTAGTAAACGAGTTAATTATAACAAAATATTAAATATAAATATTTAAATTGTAAATTTATTTGAAATTGAAATCGAAATTTCAAATTTGAAATTAATTATCATTGTTGTACGTTTAATTTATGAAAACTAAATTATTGATATATCGTAAAATGAAAAATAAAGTAAATGACAAGTGGAAAATAAATATCTTAAAATTATGATAAAATGACATATAACAAATTGAACGAAAAAACGGTATGTGACAGAATGAATCTTTATTTATTTAGATTAATTAATATTTTGGTCATTTACCTAACGAAATTTTGTATCGTGGCAACATTTTTAACATGTATTAGAAATTTAAAGTGATCAACATAGAAAATAGTTAAACTTAAAACTAGTCAAAGCTGTGTGGCCTGTGCGGAGATATTATCCTTAGAGCTCGATTTCCTCGCCTGTATGCTATTGCATATAATAAGGATGCGTTCGTTAGTGATTATTGGGATGGATCAACTTGGAATTTTCATTGGATACGAAATATTAATGGTGGGGTGCTTTTTGATCATTTAGATCAATTAAATGTCCTATTGGAGTCGTTCCATTTGTGTAATAGACGTGATTCTTGGCGGTGTTCAATTGGTGCAAGTGATACGTTTGTGGTGAAGGAGGCTAGAATTAGATTGGATGAATCTCCCTTCAGGTAGTCTGGTCACTAGGTGGAATACCTCTCTTCCTATTAAAATTAACATTTTTGTTTGGAGAATGCTTTTGGATAGGCTTCCTACGAGATGTAACTTGGATAGAAGAGGGGTTGATCTTGAGTCATTGTTTTGTCCGTGTTGTGAAGCAGGCCCGGATTAGGGCATGGGCAAACAGTGCAGCCGCACAGGGCCCATTTATTTTAGGGGCCCAATTTTTTTTTATATTATATACACGATAGTCGAACAAGATACGGAATAAGGTTGAAGGTCATCAATCGCTCATCGACCACGCACCACCAGAAGACAGAAGTGAAGTGACGAAGTCGATATTCGAAATTGCACAACCAGTCGAGCACCTCTGTGAAATCGTCCATCAATTCAGCAGCGTGTAGTGATTTTCAGGTAAAAGGTTTCTACTTTTCTTTTTGTTTCATGCCTTGAATCAAAATTGCCGAATCGGATTATCATTTTATCAGACTATGATGTTATGTTGATTGTTTAATGTTTATCAGAAATCGGATTGTGACTAGCAAATGTAATACTATTGATAAACTATCAATAAATCAACTTGATTTATGTAAGTTTTAATTTCATACGACTTCAAGTTACACCTAGCTTTCCTAACCCAAATCATTAAGTTTTTTTTTGTACCTGTGAACAGAATATCAAGGTTCAGCCACTCCCGGTTTAGTAAATAACATCTAGGTAGTAAGGTAGGATTTTAGGCAAGAGAATGCATACACATGGTTTGAAACCCCATAAATCAACTCACGTAAGTTGTAACTTATGTGGAGTTAATCAATGAATGTGTGTTTCTGTGTAAAGAAAGCTTCTTGCACACTCAAGATCTGCAGAAAATGTTCCTGTAATTTTTCTTCTTTTAAGGATTAATACCAACAAAATGGTAAGAACCTATGTTGAAAAGTTCAAAGGGGCATATTAGATTGAGTGTTATAACTATTGATGATACTCTCCTTATTGAAACATGGAAAGATTGTCACCAAGTTGAAAAGATCTTGGTACTACTGCAGTTTCAAGAATCAAGACAAATTCATATTTTTGAAATCCTTAAAAGTTGGAGGTTTTCAAGAAGTTGAAGATGTACACTCTATAGATGGTGTCTGTATGGTGATAGATCCGGATGAAAAGATTCAGGATAATATTATGATGTTTTTGAGGGTTTTGTAAAGAAACCAATTAATGAAAATTGAGTGTTTAATGAAGAATTGGATAATATTTTATTGGGTAATAAGAGGTTAAGGAACCATCTTCAAGGTATGGTTTTATGGATATCAAATTCAGTAAATGGACAAGTGATATAAGGTGTTGTTGGTGAAACATGTCCATTCACTTGGGTTAACTCTTAACCCAAAGAATACAAAATTGAATGAAAAAAAGGGGCCTTTTTATTCCGGCTCGGCCTGGGCATTTAAATCCTTAGGACCGGCCCTGTTGTGAAGTGGAACAAGAGGAGAGGAATCATCTGTTTTTCGAGAGTAACATTGCACGTCTACTTTGGCTTAAAGTTGCTAAGTGGGTGGATAAGTCAATTCCTACTTTTCGTGAAGTGACAGATTTTTTTATATGGATTGATGGTATTCTGGCCGCTCGGTTTCAAAGGGTGATCATGGAATCGATTTGTGCTTCTCTCATTTGGGTCTTATGGACGTATCGGAACAATCTTGTTTTTGGCAACAAGAAGAAATACAAGAAAGAGTTTATATTTGATTCTATCATTTCTTTTTCTTATAATTGGTATTGTAATAGGAATCGTAAAGCTAGGAAAAATTGGAATGAGTGGATGCTTAATCCTCTCATGAACTAATTTGTTCTTGTTTGCTAACTCTTTTGCTAGCCTTTTTATTTCATTAAGTCGTTCAAAAAAAAAATATAGTAAAACTTGTGCGGCAGGAATGACCAAATTCACCACAGTATAGTTTTTTATTTTTTTATTAGGTTATAGTCCATGAGAATCATTTTAACTTTTTATATAGATAAAAAATAATAAATGTAAAAAAAATAATATATTGTCAATTGTAAGTATGAATTAATTTGTTAAACAAAATAAACATCATAACGTTGTTAGGATATGATTTTGTATTTTCAAATTTTGAATTGAATTTAACATATTACAAAAAATAATAATAATAAAATTAATAGAAAAATATCATGTGTCAAAAAGATATTCTAAAAAACTGATTATTCTCATTTTTAGGTTTCATTTATTAGAAGAGATAGAATAGAAGAGAAGAGAAGAGATAGATTTTTTATTTTTTTTGTTTAATTTTTAATTTTTTTTCTTTTTTTATGTTTTTGTATTTTGCCCCTTTTTTATTTTAACCATGTCCAGTTCACTTTTTTGTAGTACTAGTCAAACACGATAATTCATTTGTCCGATTTGGAATATTTTATCAAAGTTGGAATATCTGGTCAATTAAACTAGGACTCCTCCACTAATTAAAACTTAACTATCTTCGAGATTTTATGTTTCATCAAAAACGACCTTTTGGCTTTTTCGATCATAACTAAAATGTCAGTTTTTTCTTCGCCATCAAAGTCAATAAAAGATAGCCAGCATGGTAAGCAACTACGATTTGTTCTATATATTCTTAGCTGTCTACTAACAAGCCAATATACAATATTCACCACAATCCCTTTGAAAACAGACACAGAAGAATGGAGACAGTGGCCAAAGCTGAGAAGAAGCCTCATGTCATCTTTATCCCACTTCCAGCACAAAGCCACGTTAAGGCGATGCTCAAACTAGCGCAGCTTCTTCACCACAAGGGACTCCAAATAGCATTTATTAACACAGAGTTCATCCACAAGCGTTTGCTAAAGTCCGGTGGTGTCCACAGCCTCGATGGATCAAATGGTTTCCAATTTGCAACCATTCCAGACAGCATTCCTCGCAGCTCTGAAGATGACGATGGTCTAGAACATCTCCTTCCTTGTGTTGAAACCCACTTCCTGACTCCTTTTCTTGATCTTGCAACCAAACTCTCAACTCCTCCAACTCTTATCATCTCTGATGGCTTCATGTCGGTTTTCACCATTGATGCTGCAAAAAAGTTAGGAATCCCGGTCATGCTCTACTGGACGCTTGCAGCTTGTGGCTTCATGGGTTTTTACCAGACTAAATCTCTCTTGGAGAAAGGACTTACACCACTTAAAGGTTTATTTCTTTTTTATGTGTGTTTGTGATATGGCCCTTCTCTGTATATGTAAAACATGTAATCACAAGTCATCATTCATGTATACAGATGAAAGCTACTTGACAAATGGATTTTTGGAAACCATTGTTGATTGGATCCCGGGAATGAAAGAAATCCAGCTTAAGCATTTACCGATATTAGACCCTTCCCACAAACTGTTTACGTTCTCTATGGCAGCTACACAAAATGCCCACAAAGTCTCATACAATATTATTCACACGTTTGACACATTGGAGACTAGTCTTGTGGATGCTCTTTCGTCCATGATTACTCGTATTTACATGGTTGGTCCAGCGCAGTTACTTCTTAATCAGATTCCGGCAAAGGAAAGACAAGCTCAAATGTCGAATTTCAATGGATACAGCTTATGGAAAGAAGAACCAGAGTGTTTGCAATGGCTCGAATCCAAGGAATTAAACTCTGTGATTTATGTGAACTACGGGAGTTCAACAGTAATGTCTCTACACGATCTTATCGAATTTGGTTGGGGACTTGCTAATAGCAACCACTATTTCCTTTGGATAATTAGATCCGATGTTATCGTTGGAGAATCCGCAGTTTTGCCTCCTGAGTTTGAGGAGGTTATAAAAAAGAGAGGTTTTATAGGAAGCTGGTGTCCACAAGAAAAGGTGCTGGAGCACCCTTCCATTGGAGGGTTCTTGACTCACGGTGGTTGGGGTTCCACCATCGAGAGCTTGTCTGCTGGTGTACCAATGATATGTTGGCCATATTCGTGGGACCAACTGACTAATTGTAGGTATATATGCAAGGAATGGGAGGTTGGGATGGATATGGTGAAGGACGTGAAAAGGGATGAAGTTAGTAAGCTTGTACAGGAGTTGATGGGTGAAGGAGGTGACATGATGAGGAAGAAAGCCATGGAGTGGAAGGAAAAGGCTCTTGTCGCAACAGCTCCCAATGGTTCATCGACCTTGAACGTGAACAACCTTGTCGAGGAAATCATGATGTTGTCAAGAAACTAAAAAAAAAATATTTATACATTATTTTCCTCATGTATTGTATAGTCGTTAAGATTTACCATGTTTTATGTAATATTTTTATTTTTAATGGTATATATATATATATATATATATATATATATATATATATATATATATATATATATATATATATATATATATATATATATATATATATATATATATATATATATATATATATATACTATCTTATAAAACAAATATTACTATTTCTATAAATAGAATCAATATAATAATAATATTTTTTTAAGACGTTCAAGTCTTTAAGCTTAAAGTACAACCAGCTATTAATATAATAATATTATAATATATGTCTTACAAATGATAATGCTAGGGATACAACTATTAAAAACACATTTAAATTAGTATTTCCTTATTTTTAGGGATTGAATTAGTATTTTCATCAATTTTGACCCAACTTGTACTCCTAAAATATCTTCTCTGGTATCTGGTGCATTCGAAATCTGAAACACTTCTTTTCGACAAATCGTTTGAAATTTAAAAGCTCATTCAAATTGGAGTTCCCTAATTTTTTGCATAAAATATAGTTGACTGGAGATTAATTCAAATCTTCATCTCTTTTTCCTCCATGGAATCCACCACCACAATATTTTTTGGTTTTGGCATTGCACTTTTTATTTTTGTGAAACCGATCGATAATGGTGCAAGTGTTCTTAGAAATATAACATGTCTCCGAATGGAACTAATTGCTTGAAAGAAACTATTCGTCGCCGCCGCTTTGGACGGACAAACGGCTAGTATATATATATATATATATATATATATATATATATATATATATATATATATATATATATATATATCATTAAGGATATTGTCCACTTCTTGAAAATTAAGAGGTACAAAACTCAATACATCATTTACAAACATGTTATGCATATCACTAGCTTGACATCATATACGCTTTTCCTTTTGTGAAAAACCCTAAAATCCTATACACATATCTTCACACGCCGTTTCTTCCATTTTTCTTATCCGTAAACGTAACCGCCATTCCGCCTACCTCTTGAAGTCGTCGCTACCTCCACTCTCTTGAGACAGTCGCTACTTCCACCCTCCGGCAGGCCTCCGCTACCATCACCCACCTTACGTCGCTACAACATAGAAGAGGGTCCCCCATTAACCCTTACATACTAACCCGACTGTTCTTCTATTTTAACTGTATAATTGACGACCTAGAAGTTTACCTATACTACCACCGGCATCCGCCATCCCCCTATGCCACCCCACTTCTACGTTCTATCGGGACGAGAAACCCTAAACCTATCCCACCGCCAACGTCACGCACCGTTCACAGGTACCACTAACCCTAAGTTTCCTCCACCATCGCCACCAGGCATCACACACACTTAACCTGACAGTTGGATTCTCAAGACTGATTACTTATCCGCAAGCAATGAGGCAAGAAGATTCCTAACAGAAGAACCTTATGAATAGCAAAAGGACGGCCTAAGTCAAGATGGTTAGATTAACCTACAAGCTCCAAGGAGGTGGTGCCTTTTGAAAGAGAAAACCGGGCATGCTGCCTTTTATGGAATACGTATTGTTATATATGGGGAATGCATTGCACCCTCTTTGGTATTTTTATTTTTTAAAATCTTGTTTATATGTAACATTACAACCAAACTCTTTTAAGATGGTCTTTTTTTGCTTATGTTACAGGGCACTCTTAAACGGGTAGTGAAGGCTGGAGATGGGACCATAGTGACGACTTCCCCACCATACACCCGCTTTTTAGACACTGGTATCGACTGTGCCATTGTGAGCCCTGGCATGCCACATGTCGATATATTGGTTCGGGAGTTCATAAAACATGAGATATCGTGTGTCCCCGCTGATTACCTTGTGGAATATGTATGCAAACCTGGATATTCCCTTGAAACACATGTCCAATATGATACCAATGTTTGGGCAGAAAGGTCATTTAACAATCTCAAGAACCGTTGTTTAACCATTGAAGAAGGAAGAGTCAACGGGTCCCACAACACCTGAGAGCAGTGATGTGGCATGTGAGGTATGTAGATCACGTGACAGAGAAGAAGAAATGTTGATATGTGGGAATGAAAGCGGTTCGATTGGATGTGGTGTTGGGATGTATATCGATTGTTGTAATCCACCAGCACCCATTTTCCTCCATTGCACCATATCTTCAACGATGAACCCCAACACGATATGCCATCACTGGGTTAAAAGTCAACAAATACCTTTAAAGGTACTCCAAATACATGAACTTTTATATATTGGATTAAGTTTTTCAACATTTCTCATATTGCATAACTTCTTATGGTATTCAGAAAATAGATGTTGAAGCCTTTGTGCTTAAGGTATACCTTGATAGATGTAATTATCAGGGAAGTTTGTGTGTTAGTTAATACAATTAAAAAAAATATTGATTTTCCTTCTTTTTTTCTGATTTTCACTTGATTTTCCTTCTTTTTTGTTAATATGATTAAAAAAATGTTGGTAGGTGAAACCATTGATTTGAGTTGAGGCTCAAGTTGAAAGACTTGCTAGAAGTAGGATTATTATGCTTGTAAAACCTATAAGCCAATTTAGGGAACAAATGTATGTCTTATACCATGGGCTTTGTATTTGTTCAGAATCTGTAATCTTTCTGTTGTATGAATGCAAGTAAGAGGGTTTCATTCACTGATTTATGCAATGCACTCCTATGAGCAGGTGTTTCAGGGCTTGTAAGCTTTACAACTATAACATTTGTTGATGAGGCTAAACGTGGTCTTGAATGTCCAAGCTACCCCTGGCCTCGCCAATTAATTCTCAGTTCATATGACCATGCTTTGTAAGTTCTCTTTGATACAATACACATTTTTTGGATTAACAGGTTGAACTTTTTCTTTTGTTCTTTTGACTTTTGAAGTGATGCACATGATTCGACAAGGTCACTAAGTATAGACACAAGTTGCTGTCATTCTACTTTTCACATGGTTGTTGCCATTCAAGGACATGGAGTTATAATTTTGAAAACAATGGATCAAAGGTACTTTTGACAGGGCCACCTGGAATTGATCCTTCACCTTATCTTAATGGAATGTAAGCCTTACATTGCTAAGACTTTGTTCCTTTCAAATCTTTATAACATTATGTTGTTTTCTCTATGAAATCTTGTTGTATCTTTTGGTTATGACCTTATGATTTGGAGATAACCCATAACGCTTGATGTTTTATGTGTAGGAGAAAAGTGATAAATATGATCACCTGGACATTGAGATTGGTTGCAAGGAGTAGTCTCAAATGTCCACCGGTTGTAGGGTAAGTTTCCTTCGGGATCTTCTTCTGTAACAATCATTCTCTTATCTAACCTTTTGGAATGTTAACAGACACAATTGATACATTTCTTCTACTCCCATCTCTCAATCTGGTATAGTTTACTTTCCCATTTTGTTATGCTCTTTCCAAACTATTTTTTTTGTATTTTGTTGTTTCTAATGTATTTTAGTAGTTCTTATATTATGGAGTAGATCCTGGCTTGGGAACTGAAACTCATTTAAGCATATCTAGAAACTAACCTTTTTTTGTATTTATTTCATTTAAGTAGATCTAGAAACAAGATCTATATAAAAACTAACATTTATTTGTATTTTTTTTTATTTCAGCAAACCTGGAATCAGAGATCTTTTCATCACCTTAGGTTGTGGCCTCTAATGTGTAGGTAAAGTGTTGTTAATTTATTTTTTTATAGATATATGTCTATGTCTAGAAAGCTCAATGTGTTGCCACTCTTGATGGTGAAGGGTGAAAATGTCTCTAATTGATGACATTTCTGTAAGGTTGGTCACTCAATTCTACCATCAATATATTTTTAACCAATTTCCTTAAGATGGTTTGTAAAGTACAATTGTTATGAGCCTTTCAATTGATTGAAGTGACAATTTGGGAGCATAATGGTATTTCTGTCAAAAATAAGAAGCTTGTGATGTTTTTGGTTTTTTGTCATATGACTTTTATTTTCTTGAAAGAACAATATTCTTCAAATAAATTGTGAATATTGAGTTTGAGTATTAATGAAATATTTTTATTTTTATTTTTTTATGCACAGATATGCTTAGAGAGGTTTAAGAGGTTTAAAACTTTAAATGGATCCCAATGGTTGCAGTTTTCTTACTCCAGGTATGCTCCATTTTAGATATTTTCTTTAATCTTTTTAGGCATTTGATTATAAAAATGAAATCTCCAAGGGTAATTTTGGAAATTTCTTTGCTGCCTTTTCGTTTGTTATGTGAAATACATAAAATAATAGCAAGTTAAAATATGTCTTTTTTGAATTTATTAATTAGTACTTTAGTATAAATATATATTTGAAAAAAAAATATTGTTTTTATGGCAAGTTCCATAATTCTGGTTGTTAATTATTAATTTTTTATTATGATTTTATGTAACTGAAAATATGCTTATAATACGATTAATTTGGGTATGATTTCTAAATATTAATGATAAGATTTTGCATAATTTTGGTATGATTTAATTATTGGAGTAATTTTGTTATGTTCAATATTGTTCATTTTCTTCAAACTTATTCCGCTAGACTGCTTCAGTTGTTTGGATTACGTGATGACTTCTTTATTCATTTGGATTTTGGGACGACAACAAGTTATTTTAACTTATTTTTATGTTTTGTCTTAAGTAGTGGGTATGAAATATAAGGCTCTGTTTAATAAGCAAAATCTGTAAAGAAAGATATGGTTGTGTGTAAAATTGTTTGTATATTTTACTTCAAGTTTTTGATTTATCAAAATCAACTCTATTTTCCTTTTAATGCTTTAGAACGGTCTGATCAGGTAGATTGACTAAATTGCTAATACACTATTAACATTGTTTATTAAAGTTTATAATCTATGTTATATTATGATTAAAGATAATTGCATGTGTAAATATTTCCATTTAGTAGAATTTATGAGATTTATTTTCGTATATGGCATTTTCTAATAGGTTTGACATGGATTCTGCAACATGGTTAAGGCCATCGAAGGCTATTTTTGTAAGTTTTTTTGTGGTTTTTAGTTATTAGGTTAATTTTAGTTTTTTGTATTATCAACTCTAATTTGGTTTTGAATTGAATTGTAAAATTGCTAAAAATTGATTCTTTATTGGTAGGAAAACAAATCAGAGTTGTGTTCTTTTTCCTATGACCAGGTATGCAAAATTGACTTGGTGGAAGTTTGCTTTTTTTTTTTTTTTGCAATTTTTTTGAGATCTGTGTTGGCTGTTTGCATATGCTATTATTATGATATGGAGGGTGTAATGGTCAAAGTAAGTTAACAATACTATCATTCAAGGTTTACTGTTATTATGTTTTTTGAGAGCTTTATTAATTTTATATGCTAAGAAAAATAAAATTTATAAACTTTTAGAAAGTTGCAGATGATTTGAGAGGGGATGCTTTGAGAGGGGTGTTATAGACGGATTAATTGATTTAGATTCAGATAAGGTGCAACAACTATGTGATAAAAGAAACACTTAATTTTTAATAGTAATTTAATAAAAAGTTTGGTTCTTTGGTTAACATTTTTTGGTTCAATTTAAACTTTTTTAGTTTTAATGTAAGATTACTTGTGCTTTGAGATTGTTTCCAAAGATTCTTGAGCAATTTATATAATAAATGTCAATGTACCTTTATTTTTAATCCAAAATAACAATATACATCTATTAATTTTAAATGAAAACAACGATGTAGATTTATTTTCAGCCGAAACAAGTACACATCAATATTTTAAACCAAATCACATGTATTCATATTTTTAACCAAAATAAAACCTTATTTTATTTTTAAACCAAAACAATTTACTTTTAATTTTCTCTCAAAATGATAATGTAATTTTGATTTTAAAAACAACAATGTATTTTATTTTTAACCCAAAAGGACAACTTATATAATTGATATATTTCAATGATAAATGATATTTGTAGATTCATTACGTGCTCTTTAAAAATACAATTAATAAAATATAATCTCAAACAACATTACTTTGTTTTAAACTCAAACAATTTACTTTTATTTTTAACTCAAAGTTTTTTTATTTCAACAAACATAACTATGTACTTTCACTTTTGAACCATTCAAGCAACATACCTAAAATTTAAAACCAAAAACAGTAACTTGTGTTCCTTGAAAAGTAATTTACGTTACTTGAAATATAACATGTTTTCGAATGGAAATTATTGCCGCAACAAACTATTTGCACCCGGTGCTTGGCGCGGGTAAACGGCTAGTGTGTGTGTGTGTATATATATATATATATATATATATATATATATATATATATATATATATATACACACACACACTACATACTTCTAGAGGTCGTGCTAAGCAGTAAACACGACCCACGAAGGGTAATTTGGGTAGTTCTTACATTGTATCATAATAAAAAGAATAATTAAAAGTACAATGTTATAAATGGCCAAGTTTTCAATATAGAATGTCTGAGTAAGAAAATGAAAGTACAATGATGTAATACATCGCCTTGATGCCTCCTAGCTTTCCCATATCCTATTTCACATCTATATCGATTCACTTTTATCGTTGATGCGAAAGACTCATTTCACTTCAAACTTATTATTTATCGCTTTCTCTACAATCTCACCATTGAAGCATATCTATCTCCCCCAATGTGTTCTCCCTCTTTTTTTCGGCTCTCAACCATCAACTTCTACGACGGCTCTGCACTACTGGCTACAATGTTGGCAACAATGTCCACTTCCTTCACAACCTTCTCAAAAAAGTTGGCTTCCTTTTGAATTTGCGATTTTGAAAACATTTTGCTGCTTATTCAAAACGACATCTGCTGATAATCCCCAACATATGCCTTATCATTGCATTTACAGAACATAAGTTTACATCATTTTCAAGAAAATATAATGACTTTATAAAATAATATGTATTAAAATTTTAAAAGGGCTACATAAAATGATATATAGTGAGTGATATATCCGTATCTTATCTTTTTTTTCAAACTATCTTTGTTTAATGAAGCAAATATTTTTAGGCTCATTGGTCCTAATGGAGAATAACAAATGTAGTTCCCTATGTTGAACTATGTTTATCAATTTAAATTGTTTAGTCATAATGGAAATGTATTCACTTTTTTTACTAACAATAGAAATATTATAGAAATATTTTACCTATAATAAAAATATACTTATATTTTATGTATACATAATAGCAATGTATCTTTAATTTTGCCAAATAAACATGCCTAATAAAAATTTATGTCATCGATATCGCTTATTAAGATTATGATAAACAGATGAGAATGCTATTATTTACATCATGTGATGCAATCGTCATCAAGTTCAGCTTAACTAATAGCTAATGCCAAATTACCCTTGTTATCCAGAAAAAAAATGAAAAGTAACTTGTTTGTCTTTCTTCAAGTTAAAGATTGTTTTTTCTAAAAGCAAACCCGAAATATGTTTCTATTATGAGTACAAAATTAAAGTATTTTATATCAGTAAAAATGGGCAAAGTACATTGTTATTTCCCTTAATTTTCCAAAAAAATTTAACATAAGTTTCGAGAGTTACCTGTCAAAATTGGTGTAAATTGTCGCTTCTCGATATCATATTTCCCAGGGGCTAAAAGTTGTCGAGATCTTTCATGGACTCCGTACTTATCTCTTACATCACCAAGAAATACACTATGAGGTTCGGTTAAAGGAATTTGTTATTTATAGCACCATACTTTATTTTGTCCCATTACAACATTGTACTTTAAAAGAATTTAGCTAAATATAGCAATGTCATCAAAATACAAAGTAATTTTTCATGACTAAAAATTGGGTTAGATGGTTCTAAGTTCAATGTCGTAATAAGAAAAAAAATTGAAAAATTAAAGCTACTATTATTCTTAAAAGATCTATTGCATAAGTATCACATACATGTAAATCTTGTCTTGTAGAAGTTTAAATAAGAGATTAGATGTTATGATTGCTAAAGTAGAAATAAAAGATTAGATGTTATGACTTATGTTTGCCAACCAAGAAAGCTTTTAGTCAACTATGACAACTGTTTTTTTTTTTTTTTGATAAATGAAGTAGCAAAACACCCAACAGCGGGCCCCATTGCAAACCATTTTGTAACATCTGAATTATGAGGTATTAAAAATATTTATTTTTGCATTTAGAAGAGGCTCACGATGTGATCCATACCGGTCACATCCTGAGTGGTACCATTGACCGTTTGACCCGTGTTCTCGAACCTCACGACGTGAGTCAGGCCTGATGGTTCCAAACCCTAAAAATCGAGTATAAAACGGAATGAGGAGGCTAGGGTCGCCCATCCTCAACCTCTTTCACTCCCAAGTCACTGAAAAACCTTAGATTCAGCCCTCTTGAGTCCTTGAGCCATTGTTGGTGGTATTGGTGTGTTAATGGTGTTTTGTTTTCCTTGAAGAAGAAGAAGAAGCTCTTGTGGTGGTTCCTTTTGGCGAGATAAGCTTGGAATCCTCCCCAAAATCTCAAGGATAAGCTCCCAATTGATCTTACTTCACTCACAATAGGGTGTGCGACCGTAAACGTTCTTCTATGGTGCTAAGGGAGGCTACTGGGGAGGTATAATGACGTTTATAAAGGGGGCAAACCCAAAATTTAGGGTTTTCTTTAAACAGCTCGGACTCGCTGAGTCGACCTTCGACTCGCCGAGTCGGTCCCGTTCTGCGTTTCCTGATCTCACGACCCTACTCGACGAGTTAACCTCCCAAGTCGCCGAGTCCATGCATAAATCCTTCCCAATTCAAACCAGGTGTTACACCTTGGATCTGTATTTTGGTGCAAGTTTTGGACTCCAAGTTTGAATCTTGATGTTTGCACCCATCTTTTGTCCTAACTAGTGTTTAAGTCATGCATGGGACATGCATGACTAAAAAGATATAATTCTTATGGTCCTTTATAATTCTTATAGTCCTTTAGGCTAGATATGGTATTCTGGAAAGTCCCAATGCACATCTTAAAGGATTAAGAGCTTAATGCTCACAGAACAGTTCTCACGACGTGAGAAGTATAGTCTCACGATGTGAGCACGACGACTGCACCGATCTGAAACCCTGAGGCGAGTGAACCGAGTTGACTCGCTGTGTCGACCCAAGTCGAGTTGACTCTCACGGCGTGAGCCAAGGAAGGTCACGACGTGAGGATAGAATGATAAGAAAAGTGGACCATTGACCCGAGGCGTTGACTTTTGACCTAAGTTGACTTTTTGTCAATTATTGAGAAGCATGGTAAGTCTAAGGGTTTCACTGCATGATTTCTTAGGTGTGGAGTAGTCCAGAGTAGCTGATAGCGTGAGCAGTTGTAACATCCCAAAATTTAAGACCAAAATTTTCATTTTTAGTTTAATAATTCATAAAACCAACGGTATAAAAACATCCATAAAAACATCCCATGTCAAAACCAAAGTGTCAACAATCAAAACATGTTATCATAAAACAATATCAGAGTGTAATCCCAAAGATCTCATGTGCAGAAAACATACTGTGATGCGCTGTGATCGGGGCTTCTTTCCTTTGAAAACAAAGTACCTGAAACCAAAACTGAAAACCGTAATCACAAAGCTTAGTGAGTTCCCCCATCATACCACATACCATACAATAAACATACTGTAAGGCATATCTGGGTACCCGTCCTACCCTGCTGAGCATATCTGGGTGCTCAACCTACCCTTGTCAGGCATATCGGGGTGCCCGACCTACCCCTGTCAAGCATATATGGGTGCTCGACCTACCCTGTCAGGCATATTTGGGTGTCCGACCTACCCTCCAGTTTATTTCAACCGGTTACGGGGACTATTTCATCCCCTACCACTACCACATAATAACATAGCATAACATACTGTCAGACATATCTGGGTGTCCAAACTACCCTGTCGGTCCTTACAACCGATATTGCGGTATGTCCACCTCTCCTACCATTATCACATTATATCATAGCATAACATACTGTCAGACATATATGGGTGCCCGTCCTACCCTGTCGGACAATACAAACGATATTGGGGTCTATCCACCCCTCCTACTACTATCACATAATATCATAGCATACCAAAACATAACTCATAACAGATAGTGGCATACCAGACTATTATCGCACAGACAATTATCTTAACTATAATCAACTACAAGTGGGTCGGCATTGGTGCCTTCGTCCCACTTCTACTGGAAGGTAATTCACCTCACATTGATGTAGTCCTGCGGACAAAACTCTAGTTGTTGGATGACAGATTCCCGAACTGTCAATATCAAAATAACACCCAATTAATAATTGGGTTCCAATACATAACCATAAGTCTATGCTTGGGGTAAATGACTACTTTACCCCCCCCCCCCCCCCATCTTAGCTTCATTCAAGCTCAAGGCCCAAAAGTCAAACTATGAATCAAAGCCCAACATATGGCCCAATTTTCCAAATTCGGCCCAAACCTCTACATGGTCTTACCCTAAAGCCCAACCATTTATTCCAATGGTCCAACATTGGTATTCCAATGATCCAACATCTCATAATCCTCAAGGCCCAGTTATGGCCCATCTATGGCCTAATTTTCCAAATTAGACCCAAACCCCTTACATGGGCCTTACCCTAAAGCCCATCAAATTATTCTAGTCCATATGTTTGTTCTTGGATGGCCCATTATTAGCCCAATCACCAAAACCCAATAGAAAGGCCCAACTTAAGGCCCAAGAAATGTTAGGGTTTTCACATAAAATGACAATTAGGTTTACGTGTTTCTTACTTAACCCATTAAGGACTTAATCCATTAAGTCCATCAATCTACAAGGTCAATAATATAGTGTGGACGGGCTTAATACATAATCCCAATCCGGTCATCCAAAATGCGGGTCCCGACAAGTCCAAATTAAAATCTCCAAGATTAGGGTTTCCAACCCAATTAGGACCAAAAGCTAAGTCTTTAGATCAATTAGGGTTTCCTTAGGTCAACTAGGGTTTCATAAGTCGGGCACCACCCACTACCACCTCGGGTAGTGGTGGTCAGCGGCGGCGGCCACCACCTTACGGTGGTGGTTATGGTTCTAGTCCAATTATGCCCAAGCATCCCAAAAGCAAACTAAACACAAGCAAAAACACACCGCCACCCAACACGGTGGCTGGTGGCGGAAGAAGGCAGCAGCCACCACCTCACGATGCTGGTTATGGGTTTCTTGATTATTCTGTCACCCATTACAATCATACAACACAAAATCCCAAATAACACACACATACACACACTAAGATAAACACACACATACAACCACCCTTGTGGTGGCCGGCGGTGGTACAAGGTGGCAGCCACCACCTCACGGTGGTGGTGGTGGTGGTTTTTTCTCATGAAATCCGACCAAGCAACACCACACACAATACACTCTTTCTGATCGCAACATGAATCCAGCCACCCACCTAGTGGTGTACGGCGGTGACGACGGCACGAGACGGCGGGCAGCAGTGGCGGCTAACGGCGGTAGCCACCATGGCATCCATGGTGGTTTTCTTTGAGTAATTTTGATCAGCAACAACACACATACATACGTCTGGAACACAGCAACATCGGGTTATGCACTCAATCAACAAACTTGTGGCGGCATATGGTGGTTGGAGATGACAGCCACCACCTCACAGTGGTGGTGCTGGTGGCAGGTTATCTTGATTCCCTGCCCAAAATAACGCACATACTTCACTATTAGCTCCTAAAGCAGCCCTTAAAGGCGAACACACACGCATTCAGCCACCTACAAGGTGGTCGGACATCGTCGGAATGCCACAGGAATGGAGACCAACGGTGGCGGTGGCCAAAACGGAGATTATGGCCCCATACAACTAAAAGGGATGAAAAAGATGAAAGATAGCCTCACCGTGAGCATTCCGATCGTGCACGACTCATGTTCGTCGGTCACAACTCCGTCTTCGTTCTTGGTGGGGTTTCTCCGGCCGTTCACGACTTCACCAACGGCAACAGGGGAGGTGATGGTTGAAGAAGGAGAAGAAGAAGAACGGAGGAAGTTCGGTGCTCGCTTGGCGGCCGCTAGCTGATCGGAAAAACGGGTTACAGGAGGTGGCTGAATGTGTGTGTGTTCGATCTTGATTTCTATAACTCGTATGTACTAAGTGATCACAGGAGGGTATTAACAACACTTTCAGTATACAAAACAATATGTTTTCAACTAGTTTTATTTATGTAATAAAACCACTTTACATCACTGGTGGTAGATAGGGTTTTCAAACAGAACAATGTTTAAACAACATAAGTATGGTAGATACTCGTACTCTTCGATTTGGAACAGATAATTCAATAAATTACACTTAGGGAAAATATAGGATTTTCCATACTTATTAATTCTATATTCTAACATCTTCGACGATTTACAATTTATTTTCTTGAAATATTCATACAAAACATCGCACCACACTTATTAATTGTGTTACAAAGTTACTATTAAGTTGATTTTGACCAAAGCAATAGCGATAGATTATTTGTGGTGGATTTGCAACAATATTTAGCATAGGACAAAGCGCCAGAAATGTAGAATGGCAACGGATGTTGTCTTTTTTAGTAACAATGTGGTGTTGATAATGTACCCCCACTACGCAAAAGTTAACTTCTTAACAATCACTAATTGATGATATTTCTTATCATTGTTAATCTGTCTTCTATATGTAGGTAATTCATCAATAAATTTGAAAAACTAAAGTTGTCGTTCATCAATAAACCATCATTAATTTAGTAGCAATGGTACACTTTTTTTATAACGACTAACTCACACCCCATTACCCTACTATTAAATCTACATATTTCGCCTCAAGCGAAATTTAAACCCTCAACCTTTGTCAAGTTTTTTTTAAACGGAAAATCTAATATACTTTTATTTTACTTCTAATACCACCTGTGTTCCAAGTGGCACTTGAACCCTTGATATCTACCGTGATAAGTTTTATATGTTACAAAAAAAAATATGTGGCGGATAAATAATAATAATAATAATAATAATAATAATAATAATAATAATAATAATAAAAACTTAACCCTAAGTTCACATGCAAACTATTGGATCTAAGTTTTCTCTATTGATTTCAACAAACAATTGAACATCAAGAACCCTAGGAATACTCTATTATAATCGAAATTCATAAAGGGTTTTAGGGTTTACATACCTTTTGATTATTGTAGTAAATAATCAACAAATAAGACTTGAGATGAGAGAGGAAGGATAAAAGATTTTGCTTTTATTCTTGAGAAAAGGAGTGTCCGGAAATTTAAGGTCTAAGACTCCTTATATAGTTGAATTAGGAAACCCTATAAATCATAATTTGAATATAATACTAATATCTCAAATTATGTAATTATTCACACTCCTAATTATCCTTAAAGATGAACCTAGAACTCTAAGAAGGCTCCATATTTTCAGTCTACCCAAGATAACTCTAGAATTCTTTTCTTGTTTAACTATTGAAAATTACAGTTTATGTAATTGCACTTTTAATTAATTCAATTAATTCCAAAATTAATTTCTGATTAATTAATAATTAAATAATATTATTTCTAATTAATATATTAACCCCATAATATATTAATAAATTATTTAATGCTACTTATTAGTCTTATAATAAACCAATAAATCAACATCTCTTTTCAAAAAGTCATTCCGCCAATTACTAGTTTTTAGGGCAACCCAAAAGGATTTTGTTTTTAATTCAAATATATATCGATTTAGTTATTGGCTTAAACATCTAATCCAGCATACATTTGATTGCTGATGTTTACCTTTTCGATATTGATACCGTTGAGCCACATGCGTGTATTAGGGGTGCCGAACGGGTAAAATTTTCGGGTTTCGGGTAGAACGGGTATTTCCTTAAGAAAATAATATCCGACCTATATTGTAATTCGGGTTTTCGGGTTTCGGATATTTGGGTTTGAGGTCGGGTCGGGTACTTATCGGGTACACCCGAAAATTTCTTAAATGACACTTATTGATAAATTTTTTTATTTTTATTTTTTTACTTTTACATGTTGGCTGGTTTAATAAAAAATTGGGTAGGAAAATACTTCATACAATTAACAAGTACATATATAATAACAATACAAATCATTATAATATGTTATGTACTTTTTTAATTTCATTACGTACGATAGTGAGAAACTGAGAATTGTGATGACGGTTCATGACTTCAGCTTCAGCGTCGTATTCCCTTTGTAAGTTTGCGTCGACTGTCGAGTCGTCGTTCATAAGAAGGAAACGAAGGGTTTTGTTTTATTTGAAGTGTGCGTACGTGACTGCATTGTATATTCGGTATTATTTAAAAAACGAATTCGGGTATTCGGGTATACCCGAAAATAAATATTCATACCTAAAACCCGATCTATATTATTATTGGGTTAACCTATTACCCGAATGTTCATACCTGTTACCCGTTCTACCCGACCCATTTTACCCGAATTCGGAACGGGTCGGGTGTGTAGAACGGGTTTCGGGTTTTTTCGACAGGCCTAACGTGTATCATATATGCCTTTGTGATAGACAAGTATGAATTTCACCACAATTTGATGTTTGCATTGAGTTGTAATTTATTATCTCTAATACCCCCTCAAACGAACAAGTGGAGGTTGTACATGTAACTGATCTAGGGCTGTTAAATCGGGCAGTCGTGTCGTGTTTTTGTCTGACACGACACGACACGACATGACAAGATTTTGTATAACACGAACACGACACGACACGATGTCGTGTTTTTTTTCATTAACACGAAAACGAACCGATTAAAACATGACAACATGACACGACATGACAAAGATAATATTCCATAACTATTAGTGTATTTCATTCATGCTTAAAGATATATAACACGACAAAAACGACAAACACGAAAAACCCGACAACCACATTCTTAATCGTGTCGGTTTATGAACACGACATGACACGATGCCGTGTCATAAATTGACACCCCTAAACTGATCTCGAAACGAGTCAAATAGAGTTTTGGTAACGGATTTGTAAAGACGTCGGCCACCTGAAGCTTGGTAGTACAAATTTGGTGTGCGGGTTTCCTAAAGACACAAGTTCACGAATGAAATGATAATCAATATCAATATGTTTTGCCCGTCCTGTGCAATTGGATTTTGACTAAGAAAAATGACACTCAAATTGTCACATAATAAGGTTGGTCAATATCAACAAGCTTGTCACATATAGCTTTAAATTGTTTCCCATAATCAGAAACGGAGAGACTGTCCTTCTTCAATTGACACATAAAGAGTCTTTGAGATTTTGAGAGAGCTCCATAGAATCATGGCTATATGTTGATTCCAGAGCTTTCCAAACTTCATGAGAGGTTGTAGGCTTAAAACTTCTGCGATAGCCTCCTCTGTGAGAGAAGATTGAAGGAGTAGAAGAATTTTCTTGTTTGCGTCAAACCAAGATGAATATTTTGGGTTTAAGGTAGTCTTACCTTCTGTAGTGATAGTTTTAGATGGATCTGATTAAGATCCATCAACAAAACGCGTCCAATTTTGATGAATGAGCAATGTTGAGATTTGATTTCACCATAGGAGGAAATTTGCGGATGAGAGCTTTATCGTGAGCATATGCAGCAGAGTATTCATGCGGAGAGGCAACTCATGTGAAGATGAGGAACCAGCAATGAGAGAAGAAGATGTATAGAGGGAAGAAGGAAAGACAGAGAAAGGTCGATGATCGACTGAGAATAGATGGGCAAAAAAATTACAGTTTGCAATTTAAGAGAGGGGTGAGACTGTGGTTGATACCATGATAGACAAATATGAATTTCACCACAATTCGATATTTGCATCGAGTTGTAATTTATAATACAAGGTACAACATAATTTAAAGAATATATAGAGAAAATGTATAATAGATTGACTAAATCAAATAATCTAATTTGTGGGAATATTATTTGATACTTAATTTTCTAGTAGAAAATTTTGGTCCCCATAGCCCACTTGCAGAGCTGAGAGGCGAGCTCAAAATTTTCTAATAGTGTCGTCTGATGGTTAAAATGACGCTCTATTGCATTTTTAGTAAGATTGTTTTGTATTATATCATGTTGTCAAAATTTTAGCTTAATCATTAATCAGGTTCAGGTTCAGGTCATAAAATTTTCACGTTAAAAAACATTAATTTATCAATTGATTATAAGCCATGTCCAAACATCTTATCTAAATTTACGATTGTTCAGTTTTTATGAATCGTGGAATATTTTACCAAAGTTGGAATATCTGGTCAAACTAGGACTCCTCCCGTACTTGAAACTTAGCTGTCTTCGAGATTTTATGCTTTATCAAAACAACCTCTTGGGATCATAAATCAAATCTCGGTTTCTTCAATTCGCCATTATAGCCAATAATAAATTTCCTTCCTTGTTCCGATTCTAAATCAAATCATGATATAAATATTACGTACTTACTTCATAATGATCCTAAAAAGCCGGCATGCTTGGCGACTGCAACTCATACATTAAAACCTAAACGCGTAAACACGAGGGACAATCAGCTTGAGTCAACATATCAAATCATATTTACTCATCTATTAATTGTTTTATTCGTAGCTGTCCACTAACAGGCCCCTACTTATATATTCACCACAACCCCTTCGAAAACAGACACACAAGAATGGAGACAATGGCCAAAACTGAGAAGAAGCCTCATGTCATCTTTATCCCACTTCCAGCACAAAGCCACGTTAAGGCGATGCTCAAACTAGCGCAGCTTCTTCACCACAAGGGACTCCAAATAACATTTATTAACACAGAGTTCATCCACAAGCGTTTGCTCAAGTCCGGTGGTGTCCACAGCCTCGATGGATCAAATGGTTTCCAATTTGCATCCATTCCTGACAGCATTCCTCGTAGTTCTGAAGATGACGAAGCTAAAGAACTGCTCATTCCTTATGTTGAAACCCACCTCCTGACTCCTTTTCTTGATCTTGCAACCAAACTATCTACTCCTCCAAGTCTTATCATCTCCGATGGCTTCATGTCGGTTTTCACCATCGATGCTGCACAAAAGTTGGGAATCCCGGTCATGCTCTACTGGACACTTTCGGCTTGTGGCTTCATGGGTTTTTACCAGACCAAATCCCTCATGGAGAAAGGACTTACACCACTAAAAGGTTTGCTTCTGTAATTCTTTTTTGTATGTGCGATTTAGATATATGGCCTTCTTTTCATATGTACAACATGTAATATCGTACAGCTGTTATTCATGTATACAGATGAAAGTTATTTGACAAATGGATTTTTGGAAACCAATGTTGATTGGATCCCAGGAATGAAAGGAATCCAGCTTAAGCATTTACCGATAATAGACTCTTCGCACAAACTGTTTACGTTCTGTATGGAAGTTACACAAAATGCCCACAAAGTCTCATACAATATTATTCACACGTTTGACACATTGGAGACTAGTCTTGTGGATGTTCTTTCGTCCATGATTCCTCATGTTTACACAGTTGGTCCAGTTCAGTTACTTCTTAATCAGATTCACGCAAAGGCAAAACAACCTAAAATGTCGAATTTCAATGGATACAGCTTATGGAAAGAAGAAACAGAGTGTTTGCAATGGCTCGAATCCAAGGAATTAAACTCTGTGATTTATGTGAACTATGGGAGTTCAACAGTAATGTCTTTACAAGATCTTATAGAATTTGGGTGGGGACTTGCTAATAGCAATCACTATTTCCTTTGGATAATTAGATCGGATGTTGTTGTTGGAGAATCTGCAGTTTTGCCTCCCGAGTTTAAGGAGGTTATTAAAAAGCGAGGCTTTATAGGAAGCTGGTGTCCACAGGAAAAGGTGCTGGAGCACCCTTCGGTTGGAGGGTTCTTGACTCATGGTGGTTGGGGTTCCAGCATTGAGAGCTTGACAGCTGGTGTACCAATGATATGTTGGCCTTATTTGTGGGACCAGCTGACGAATTGTAGGTATATATGCAAGGAATGGGAAGTTGGGATGGAGATGGAGAAGGAGGTGAAAAGGGAGGAAGTTAGTAAGCTTGTACAGGAGTTGATGGGAGAAGGAGGTGACGTGATGAGGAAGAAGGCCATGGAGTGGAAGGAAAAGGCTACTGCTGCAACGGCTGCCAATGGTTCTTCCTCCTTGAACGTCAACAATCTTATCGAAGAAATCATTATGTTGTCAAGAAATTAAATAACGATTCATTTTACGAATCTAATAAATAACTTCTTTATATATCATTGTTACATTTTACGAATCTAATAAATAACTTCTTTATCATTTTTATGATATATACTGCCTCCATGCACATTCAATTACTAAATTTATTATTTTACACATCTATAAAAACAATAAACAAACTAAAATCGAACATCAAGCACCAAATCATCCCCACTAAATCCATTAATTAATAAAAATAGTAGCTACGATAAAAAAAAAAAAAAAAAAAAAAAAAAAAAAAAAAAAGTAAACACACTTAAAACCATAAAAACATATCAGAAGATACATACATACATTTAAATTAGAATATACCAGTGAGAAGATTTGCAGCTGTTGAAACAGCTGCACCTGTGATGGCCAACTGCACAATTTGTTCATGAGACGAATCATCAGATGTAAGTGCCAGAGCTGCACCCGTGATTGCTCCCGCCACTGCACTACTTTTCTGCACCAAATAATACATTAGATAAAACAAATGTGAATTAATAACAACTTAATTCCATCTATTGGATATTATTATTATTATTATTATAAGATGCTACTTCCATTTATTCCTATTTTTAAGGATTATAAGACATTTTATTTTGCAAAGTCTGCCCGATTATAACAAAAATGGACAAAAGAGATTCATGGACTAACCCAATCATGAACCCCTCGAGCTTCTTTTAAACCATACGTCAGACCAGAGTACATCCCAGCAGCTAGACCTGAGATGAAAAATATCATTATATATTATTAGTAGTAGTACTATTTATATCTTTATTGTAATCTTTATAATTTTGATTATTATTGTTATTGCTATTACTATTCGGAGTCCATTAGATGATTTTCTTACCCCATTGTATAGATTCTTTCCCTGTGCTTGTCACCTAAGAACATCAAAAAATAGATAAAACAAATGTGAATTAATTTGAATAATAAATACTAGTACTCAAGTAAAAAGTGCATGTCCATTACCACAATATGCTGATGTTTAAAAAACATTCAGAGAGAATGATGGCAAATTGGAGAAATGAAAGGGAAAAATATATAAGGGCAAATTTGTAATAAACATTAAACATACCAAGGCTTCAACAGAGTTTCTGCTAGTTTCCCCTGCAAATCAACATCGATAACAACCAGTATAATAAGTAGTATTACTCTATATGACCTAGCTTTTATCTAATAAAAGTTAAAAGATAGAGATCATACCATGAAGGCCTCGGAACTTCCTTTTACTGGAGATTCTGGTTTCGTCTCCACTTGCATCTGATTATATTAATATTAGAAAGCAACTTAATTAACATTAAATTTTGTTTCATCATCTCTTCATCTTAATCTATCATAGTATTACATGCTTGTTTATGCAAACAACTTTTTATTCTTCTTCAGTTTATGCAAGATAATGGTTTTTAAACAAAATATGCAACCAGAGATCGGCTACCTCATGGTGTGGTATTTGGAATTAATCTGATTTTATGCAACAATGTTTAACTTTCTTTTACTTAAGGATCAAAAAATTAGCATCTGAAGCCAAACTCATAACAGCTATCCATAATAAATTTTGATGATAACGTGAAATAGTGCTTGATCATTGTCTTCATTATAAGTAAAACAGCTCAATTTTATGGTGTCAAATTCTTATTCTACTTCATCTGTACTTTAAACATGATTAAGCAATTCTGTAAACAGTGGTAAAATGGTTATGGATGATTAGTATTTTTTTTATTTTATGAACTCATATAGAAGAAATGTGAAGGAGACCGAAGTTTTGGGAAACTCACTTTCGAGAGCAGTGAAACATGCTTCGCGTGAAACCGCCTGAACTGCTCCGATCTGCACCACACATTACATCATTCCCCGATCAATCAAACTTCGTGTTAGAGAGACAGATGTATGTATGTAGAGAGAGAGAGAGAGAGAGAGAGAGAGAGATAGAGAGATAGAGAGGGATGTGGGGCTTACGCCGGCGGCGGTAATGAAACTTCCGGCCATCCGATTGAGAAGAGGATGACCAAAATCGAAGAGACCTCCGGCACTGTTGAAGCTCCTCACTTCATCCATCAACGATCTCGTCTCCAAGTTGTGCCCCATTAATTTTGCAACTGTGTTTCTGGGTGAGAGTGTGAGTGTGAGAATAGAGAAGACGGTTGTAAGCAGAAATGGAGTGAAAACACTAATCGAAGCAGACATCTGTAACATTTGCGCGTCACACGTGTCAGACGTGGAGCAAGAAGCTGATGCCGCGTGGCATATTAAAGTAATTTTATTCTAGGGGAATTCACGAAAGGAAGTTCATTTCGAACTCCAGATCAAATGGATATCCATCCTTTTCAAATGGTTTTTTTGGGAAATTTGAAATGGGTACCCACACATATGGGGATAGTATTTTGGATTATTTTTTTTTAAAATTGAAGCGACGATATAGAAGTGGATACACAAGAGATTTAGGTGTAGGTGGTATGTTTTTTTCTATCCTGTACGTCTTGGTTACTTTTTTTACATTTTGTCGTGTATAAAACTGAAAAAGATGGTAGTACAAAACTAAAACCCTTGTTAGAATTAGAATCTAAAGAACTTGTCCAAAACGGAAAGGGTTTTGGTTTGAAACACTCCGTAATTAAGCTTTCATTAGTAATTAATATCTTAGTTAGTAAGTATTGATGAAGTACAAACACTTGTCCAAATTGATAATTTTAGTCCATAATCCAAATTTTTTTTTTATTTTTTTATTTGTATCGGTCAATTAGAGTTAGGTAGAGATTAGTCGGGACCCTAAATTATAAAAGAATTTGTTTAAAATTAAATAAATATAACTAAATACCAAAGTCTGAATCACTATTATATGTTCGGATACACATCAAAGGTATCAAAGTTTATACAGACAGCTAAAAGTTAAAACAAATAGCAAAGTCTTATTCATTTTATGTTCAAATACATTAGAAGGTCCGTATTAGCATGATACGATGAAAGATATAGAAACTTAGTTATCGACGTGATAAGAGACAGAGATGTAAAGTTAGAATTAGAGAATTTAGTTTACCATTTGCGTATTTCATTTTTCGATAATTTTGACCATTTGACATTTTGACAATTTTTTTGACCATATAGACGATTAATTGGTCACCGAGCTCGATCTGAATCCTCCTAATATGACTGATTAGCATTAATTGTAGATGAATTGAGACCGCCAAATAACTAATCGGCTGCATATACCGATTTTTACAAGAAGTTATAACATTAGCATTTTGATCATTATAGCATTTTCAATTTGTTTGCTTACGAAAATCATCTCTCAACCAAATCTTTGTTGTCTTGCTTTTTTGTTATATGCAGATGTGCCTAAATCGAATCCGGATGTCAAAGTATATTATTTTTCATATATCAGGAAAGGATAAATCGTATATGTTGGATACGAATCAGATACCCAAAGTTTTTGAAATTGGATTGGATTTTTTATCTAGTTCTTTTTATTTAAATTTATATTCCAAAATCCAAAATCTAAATAAATGTCAAACCGTATTTTTTTCATATCAGGATATCGGGAAAGGATAAATCTTATATGTTGGATACAAACTTTTTGAGATCATATTGGATTTTTATCTAGTAGTCTGAATTTATATTCCAAAAAAATCCTACATTTTCATCCAAAATCTAAATAAATGTCATCTAAAAATCTGATCATTTTTAAACAAAAATTAGGATGAATTTGGTTGGGATTATCCCAAATCCAGTTGTATCATATTGGGCTTAAAAAATAGGCCTTCAGATTTTTATTTTCTTATATTTATCAATTAAAACATGACACCATATTACATAACGATTTTGTATTACATCTAAAGCATGACACCATACTACTATTACATATGCTATTATATGTTTGCATCAACATTTAACAATAACATTATTATTGTTTTTTCTCATAGTAATCATCATATTATCATGTTACAGCAGTGGCATTTTGAATTTATTCCCCTATGATACCAATTCCTATCGTGGAAAATTGAACTATTTATCTAAATGGTTACTAATAACAAATCCGAATTTAAAAAATAAATAAATAAAAGAAAAAGAAAAACATCCCAATCTTATCATTTAAAAAATGAAAAGCTAATTCCTGTTTTAATAGATAAATAAATAGCAAAAGAAAGTTTTGGAGCTTCTTGGAAGAAGTTGATAATGTACAACATATAAATAGCGCAGCTACATTGTCCCAACCAACCAACCAACCACCACCACCAAACATTTTCATGGGAAAATTATATAACAGTCAGTCACTTGTGACCCTGGGTGTTTTGTTATACAACCCAATCTATCAATTATATAATGGTTTTCACATTGCCTAAAAGACTAATCATAAAAAGCTAACCAAAATTGCAAAAAGAAGACAAAGTTTATAAATGTTTTAATAAACCCATCCCATCCCATCCCATCATCAAGACTTATTACCAGACCGGAAAGTATGGCACCACCTCCACCACCGCCTTTGCAATGGTACTTACTGTACAGTATCATCTCCCACCACCACCACCACTACTCCTATTTCAGTTTTATCATCCATTTGCTTCTTGTTTTTTTTCAAGATCCATTTATAGCGACCTCGGGGCCCACTGTTAGGGTGTTTTTATCATCGGTTTCCTTATTTGGAGCAGTATCGCCCTTATCTTTATTGTCTTGAGAAGTGTAAGTGTTGGGGGTATTTTTTGAAGGCAATACGGCTTGACTTAGAGTTGAGCATAATGTGGCAAACACGCTTTCTTTTGATTTCATTGGGTTTTTAGTGAGCAATCGCTTTTTGACAGAATCGGGTTGTTCTTGTTTGGAGATTTTTCTTTTTAATCGGAATTGGAATTCCAGGCTTCCTTCATCCTCTTGTGTTTTTTCGGGTTTGGTTTTTGGGGGTGGCTTGTAGTCTTCATCATCATCATCATCATCGTCTTCATAGTCAACCAGTCCACCTGGCCTAGGACTAGCACTAGAAAAATTTTTAAAAATAAAAATGTTAAAACTCCAAATAGCAACCTACTTTTGCTTATTTGTTTGTTGCTATTGTTTCCTTCTATTTCAGTATTTGTACTTTGAAAAATCCACATGATTATAGCCAAGACAATGTTCTAAATTATCTAAAAAATCAAATAAAAAAGTTTCCAAGTATGAACATGAAATAATAAAAAAAAAAGTTACCTATACCTACCTTAAAGATGATGATGATGATGATCCATTGGATAAAGTGGGTTGCGTGTGTATCCTTGTTGTACTACGAGGCATTGATGCAGATGCGGAATCTTCTTCATCACTGTAAGGAACACAACTTAGATCTTTCTTAAAACTTAAAACAGATTATGCACACGCACATTTCTATTTAGGAAAGACTGAAACTTGAATCCATAATTACCTTTTTTCTACTCTCATTGGTAATCACAAAATATTGAATGGTATTGACTAGGTATACACGAATCCACTATTTTAAGTTTAAATGCAAGAAATAGCTGCGTGTTATAAGTATTTTATTCTACTTCCAAATATTTTCTTGTCAAATGTCAATGCATTGATTGAACTTTGAAAAGTCTACCACATTACAGCATTGTACTTGCACACAAAAAATTTCTTATTATTATACTTTGAAAAATCTACCCAATTATAGCAGCAGGGAAAACTGCTTTTTATATTTTTCAAATACGAGATATCTGGTACTATAAAAGGTGAAGAAAGTTTAAGATCTAGAAAGAAAAGGAAAGAAAAGAATACAAGTGTGATAAAAGTTTTGGCCAACTTCCTCAACAAAAATCAAAACTTTACACCCAGATGCACAAGTATTTGGAGTGAATTTAACTACACACTTTTTTATTGACAAAATTACCATTTCTTTTCTGTCCTAACTTATTAATGACAAAATTACCCTTTTTTATGAGATAACCACAAATGAAGGGTAAGCCTAACAGTGAAACATTTCATTAAACTAGGTCGGAACGGAAGACAAAATTTTATTTTTATTTTTATTTTTTTGGGAAACCATAATGTGAAGAAGTAAATGATTGAAGCATATTCAAATTCTTGACTAGGTGATGTTTCTTTTTGACTTAATGGACTTATTCCAGTAAGCTGTATAAGGGCGTCTCTTTTTTACTTGACACAAAAAGAACAGACTTGATGTAGAAAGTCAATAAAAGGAGACTATTTTTTTTGTTTCCTTCTATTTCCCACATTTTCTCAAATTATCTTTTGATCTTTATTTCTCCAAAAATACCTGTCCTCATTGAAGTAATCCTCCTCTTCCTTCTCAAGGCCGCGCTCATCTACACGTCTTCTAGTGTTGAGTGCATATGGCCCATTTTGATTGGTCACCTGCTCCATGGCCTGCAAATTCCAAATCCACACATACCATTTGATTCATAACTTTTATAAATAAATAAATAAATGTAAAAGAATTTAATTACCTGATCATATCTAACTTTCAGAGATTGAATGGAAGGTAAACCATCAAACTTCACCAACTCCACCCAAAATGTTTCAACCAGATATTTCATTAGTGTCTTCAAATTTTCCTGCATAAAACTCACTCTCTATGTCATCATACCAAATAACATAACTTTAAAGATATTAAATACTACTATTTTGCACTTGTGAAAACAACTACCTTACGGATATACTCAAAAAGCTCCAAAACTGCAGAGTTCAGTAAATTATAGCGACTTCCATTATCAACAAAAACATCTACAATCGGTTTCAATAGATTGTTTTTTCCCATATGATTCATGAGTTGCTCATCCTGCAAAAAAAGATTACATCATCCAAGTGCCTGAAAGATGTCTCCATCTAACTGTTTACAAGCATGTCATTATTATTAAATATTAATCCATACCAGCCACAAGATAACTTTTTTTCCAAAAAAGTCAAAATAAGGCCTTGTTTCTTCTTTTCTTCATCAAGTGTTATTTGGATAAATGATGTTTAAAAATAAGACTTGAGAAAATGAAGACACACTCGAGGAAATGGAAGAAAAGAATTAATGAGGGTAGATTTGTAAAAGGTTAGGAGTTCATGGGAATTTACTTACTTTAAGTGAAACTAGAGTTCGAATGAAGCGAATAGCTGCAACCACAAGATACTTTTCCCTTCTACAAGTCAGACTTAAAACTTTCTCTATTACGCCACTAAGCAAAAATTTGGACCTGAAAACAAGAAAAGATGGATGAATTTACACAACTCCCAAACTCTGAGTAAAATTTTAAAAATATCACAGAAAATTTATTGAAGTACTTACTTAATCTTATAAGGATGTTGCAGAACACAAAAGCATAAGAGGTCATATATGTTCAAAAGTATTTCAGGCTTGATGCTAGTTTGACTATGCAAACTTCCATTGGAATCCGCGGATTTATGAACAGCATATGGAGGACATGATGATGATGATGATGATGATATGACATCAAGTAGTTGATCCAAGTGCCTCTCATAGAAAACATCAACAATAGCATCTCTCTGCAGCAAAATCAAAAACATCAGAAAGTAGGTTGGATGCAAAGTTTTATGAATGAAAAAGATGAAGTTCTAGACAAGGGTAACCACTCAGCAACAAGGAAATATAATAAGGCCTTGTTTCTTTTTTGGTGTCATTAAATGATGTATAGAATACATTTGAAACTTTAATCGAATATTGTAACTTTTGACTTAATTGAAAAGCGGTCTTTTATTTATATGTGCAAAAGACATTCCTCATCATCGAAAATAGCCTTATAGAACAAACATTTCAGCTTGTCATGAATCGATATAACTCTAACTCATGGTTAATACATATCTTACTGATGACAAAAAGTATAAATAGCCTACACACCTGTCCTGCTGGAGAATATGTATCCAAAAGACTTTTAATTATCTCAAGAAATTGGCAATGCATATCATCCCCAAAATCTTTAAGCATACCTTTTACCTGTAACAGAACAAATATCTGCCTTTGTTATATAAGTTCATGCCAATATCAATTTTTTTTTAAAAAAAAAGGCCAGATATACAAAAGATGATTAGTGATTACATACCAAAAGCCCAATTAGTGAGACACCTTCCTGGCGACTAACATAGGAACGCAACAAAGCTGGATCTTGGCTCACAAAAAGCATGAGGATGTCTGTCCTGCATCCATCAGATTTTTGTTGAGAGTTATGTTAAGGGTCTTTAGGTCTTTTCATTTGTGGTTCAAATAATAAAGTTTGTTAGTAAGGGCAATAAGGTAGTTTCTTCCTATTAGGTCGGCGATAAATAGAAGGGAGGGAGAGTTTGTAAGTATCTTGAATCTATTTTTGTTAGAGTGATCAGAAGTTAGTTTGCAATATAATCATTCAATTCTTGTTCTACCATAAGTAGAACGAAATTAATGCATTATATAAATCAATGAGTATGAGAGATACAAATTGTTTACCCGGTCAGAATGAGCTTGTTATCATCACTCTGCAAAATATCACCAATCACTTCAAATATGCCTTCAGATACGAGATCCCTAAAGTGTCAAAACATGTTAAGAAATTAGAATTTTTACATAATAAAATGTTAAAGTTGAAACTCAGAAAGCATACCTGAACAGCCGGAGTTGCTGGACCATTTGTAAGCTCTTGCTTAGATTACAGAATTCTTGCAAGAAATATACCTAAATCATAAACAAACATATATACTTATTCAAAAAGATTAGGTTTATGTAGTGTTTGGTATATGAAATGCATATAGTATAATCTTTACCAAATTCATCTTGGATTCCGGAGTGGTGGAAGGCGATTTTAACCTCGTAAACAACTCCTTCATAAAGTTTGCATCATCTTTCAACAAAGTCACAACCTACACAAGTATAAAATATATATCAGATACTGAATGAAAGTCAAGGCTCAAGATTTTATACAAAAAGAAAATGTAATAACCTCCTCTCCTCACCATTCCATTGTTTGAGTGGACTATGGAATTCAAGCTTGCAGCTGTCGCCTCATCCAATACTCTAGACAAAACAACATCCTAACAAAAGCAACATATATCAGGATTCTATAGGAATTAGGCAAAAAGAGTAATTACCTCCTTGAATACATTCAAGAATTTACCTTCAGGTAACTGACTCTGTATGTTTGATGTATCTTTGATGAAGCTAGGGGATCCTTAATTGGTATTGCCTACACAAGTTAAGTGATATGTTACATTAGAAAAAAAAATGTACTACAAACTGAAAGAAAATCTTTTTGTTTCTCATCATCCTTCACAGCATAGCTGTCAGTAAAAAAAAATCAATGGAAATAATTACCTCCTTGAATACATGTGCTTTAAGTAAGTCACGATGGTGGACATGAGGTACATCAGGGTCATCTACACAAGAATATATAGCAGCATCCATCAATTATAAATTTCTATACCAATAATGATATATTACAGTTATAAATTTACTTTCAATCTTCGATAACACAAATGAGTTGATAGATATTTCTACACATCAATTAAATTACACTCCAAAGAACCAACAGAAGAATATGAATTCTGAACTAAAACACAGATTTAAGACGGAGGTACAACTTACATTCAAGACATCCAACAATGTCCATGATTAGTTCATCAGAAAATATTTTCTCAAAGATCTGTGGACTATTGAGGAGAACTGCAATAACAATTTATGAAATCAAAATGTCAGACTAGTTGTTCCATATTAATTATAAAAAGTAATTAGAATTTGGGTATTAACTGATCCCTCTGATAATTTTGTATATTATGTGAAGGCCATCATAATTCTCCAAATCTTCACACACTCTGAACAAATCCATCAACTTGCGGAAAAACTTTTGCTGCAAAGGTTATAATGATTTATAAAAAAAAGCATTAACCTTAGAATAATAATAAAATAGAATACTATGTACATTTCATAATAATTTTATCAAATACAGTGGCATCATATGGATAAACAAATATGCATGTTTCTCTATATTTTTCTGAGTGGAAAGAGATTGATAATAGCATACATCATGTAGTATGAGCTCTGTCACACATAACTGATCAGTAATGCTACTGTCCACCACAACCTGCAAGATAAAAGCAATTGTAAAAATAGTGTTAAATGTAAGAAATAGCAATTTACTTTCTTTAGTTGTTTATCATTGCATGCTACTTTCATTTCTTCCTATTACAGCATTGTGCTTTGAAAAATCTACCTGATTATAAGCTTTATACCAATGTCAGCCAAAAACAAAACAATTTTCACTGCTATAACAAGGTAAATTTTTCAAAGCACAATGTCTAATGAGAAATAAGTTAAAAGTAAAATGTTCCAACTGGATAGATTTTTCAAAAAGTACATTGTCCTAATAAGGAAAAAATGGGAAGTACAATGTTGTAATAGAAAAAAAAAGGATGATATAATAAATAAATAAATGGAAGTAAGTTGAAATACTTCTTGCATTTAGCCCTAAGAAATATCAAGTTGCTACAGTGAAAAGTGAACATTCAAAAAATTCAGTGTTAAGAAACAGAGGGTTTTTCTTCCAGAAACATTATCCCAACAATTACCATGATTGTTAAAATATAAAAAATTAAAAGAAAATTTTAGATTTTTGGCCCAAACCTTAAGAATTGAAGGAAGCGTTGACAGCTCTACCTCAGGCAACTCCCTCAGCTCACTGTTGGCGCCATGATATGTCTCATCTGAACAAGTAATATAATGGAATATCTATCAAAGATCACATACTAAGGGCAAAATTCCTTCCTATTTTACCCTCCTTACAGTATAGCTCAAAACTGAGATTCCATATATATATAAATCACAAGTACTTACTATTGAGGGTATTAAAATGTAGATTCCGCTGTACATTGCAAACATGATCCCTGCATAAAATTAACATTTAAATCATTGTAATAAAACAAGTCGGATCATAAATTTAATGGAAATACATCATAATAAGATGTATTTAGTGTTTACCATATGTAGGAGCACCCTGTAGTCTCTTGAAAGCTAAGAGCTAGTTCACTTGAGTACTCTGGATCCCTCCATGAGATTATTGTATCTTCTTGCTTTCTATATATATCATCTGAGCTAATCCGGTGCACAAGCAATGTTTCATTGTCTTCTTCATCAAGCACAAACAACCCCAAATCTTCAGATCTCTGATGGAAGACATTAGTTTAAGTGTAAACTTTTAGAAAGTAACTTATGGTAGTAAAGTTGATGTAGACAGAAAAATTCAATCTTTATATGTTTTAAAAAAAAAAAAAAAAACAAAAACAAAAACAAATGATGACAAACCTCTAAGTAGTCAATGGTGACATGACCAGTCCCTTGATCATCCCATTTTCCATCATCATTGAGTCGGTATACCTTGACACGCTACATATAAAGGTTGCAGGAAGAACCATTTTATCATTATGAGAAGTTAATACAAAAAAGCAATGAACACAACTAAAAAGTCTACAAGAAGTCAAAAAGAAGAACAAAGACAATTAAAAATAATTTTATGACAATCAAGTGCTAATACTAGGACAAACATTATAAGAAAGTTGGGAGAAGATGAGTATTCATTGCCATAAATCCTATCAAGGAGTCAAGAGCTATCTGAGATCTAAAAATATTGTTAAAATGCTCATTTATAAAGCATGTTTTCCACCAATGGGAGAAATTTATGTACAGATATATGCACTAATATTTAAATATAAAATTAGTTTCTTTAACTACATATTCTTATTCCCTGTGTGTTTGTATATGCCTCTAACCATTGAAATGGATACAAGTTCCTCTTTTGTGCTTCCAAAAGAGAGCCACCTTCTTATTTTAATTTCCGATTCATATTTTACTTTCCATTGCCTGTTTCCTCAACATGAGACACCTCCAAGACCACATATAAAGATACACCATTGGTACAGAGAAAATAGAGATACTTAATCTTGATTTATGCAATTCAAAGGCATCCTCTTCATCTATATGCAACTAAGAGAAGTTCAGGTTGTTCCAAGTAAGAAAAATTCAGTCACCTACAATGTTGAAAGCAAGGCCACATGGCCAACTGCCCGAATCTTTAAAGAAAACAGCCAGACAGCTAAAAAAAAGGTCTATCATACAATTTCCCATACGAGGTCTATGCAGAATCGGTTTCATTTCATGTTAACACTTGACTATGTCCAACCATCAACCAACACAATAAGAAGGGTTTCCCTTATTGTCCAACTCGGAGTATGTTAAGATTGAAATAAGGAATATACCGGAAACTAGAATTAGATTGAAAATTCATAGAGAGTATCCAGTGAGTTATAAATTTCATTTGCCACTATACTCCTAAAGTAAGTTCAACTTTTCACTAAAATCTAGTTGCTTAAACTACCACCAGAGATCCATACTTTCACATTTTGCATTCTAAAAGGAAGCACACACACACACACATAATAATAATAAAAAACCATAGTAGCAGTACATCACTTTCATGTTCAACTGGAATATATGGGATAATCAAGAATCAGGAGGACTATAAGGCATGTTTACATATAAGATGATTTGAAGATAATACTAAGCTTGAAACTTATATGGACAGCAAACGAGCTTACAAAAATATAAACTCCATTCTAGGGCAAAATAAAAATCAAAAACTAAAGTCCCGCGCATCTATAACCAAATAAACAATCCAAAATATATGCCCCTACTTATCTTTCTGACATCTGACAAGAACACAAAGATATAGCCATATAGCTTAAAATTCGACATCTAATGAACTGCAAAAACTTCAACACGAAAAGGAGGTATTAATAAGAATCAAGCAAAAGAAAAGGCAACAGAATTACGTCAAGACAAGTAACAGAATTAAAAAGATAAGCAACTGGACTGACCTGCATCGAAGAATTATTGTTAGAAGTAGTTGTCTTCTCCGGCGCTCCCATCACAAGTCAGTCCGCTTTTTCTCAGAAATCGACAACAATAAAAAGTTGAAGATGATTCTTGCAGTATACGGGTAAATTAGGGTTTTTTTATCAAAAAAATCCAACAAAGGGAGAGGGAGACAAAACAGAAGAATGAAACTGATTCAAACAGAGATGAAGAAAATCAATTACGTAGATACCCTAACCGCCATTGATGTAGGAGTAAGCCTTTCTCTATCTCGCTCTCTTCTTCCCCTCTCTCTCTCTCTCTCCCTTCTGTCTCCTCTCTCAAGCCTCTTTTTTCTTTTATTTTTCTTTTTTATTTTGGCTTCTGTAAGAAGGAGAGAAGCATCCGTGCTCAGCCCCCGACTCTCTTTGGCTTGGCTACAGAAAAATATACATATATTTTTTTTTCTTTTTTCTTTTTTTTTAATCACATTATTGTATCTCTATCATCCCTTTATACATTTAAACTAGTTTAAATTTAAATCAGATGATATTTATATTTTAAAAATTAGCATAATTTATGTTAAAAAATTAATATATCGAAAGGCATTAAATTTTGAGATATGAACGAAAGTTTAATTACGAATATGGATATATGAAATTTTAGATAGAGATTATGAGATTATAATTTGAACGTATAACTTTATTGTATCTTATACAACCTAATCACATATTTATTTTATATATACTTGATATATCAATTTAAATCGGAGACTAAACAATATATGAACCTTTATGTTTATCCAAATCCATGTATATAAACATGCTTTTATTAATTGTGTATAATTGTTTCATCGGAATATTCAATTATAATAAAATACAACTAAAAACATATATTTCGAATTTTGTGGATACTATGGTCTATCGATATCCAAAATTTTGAAATTTTACTATCAACATATAAATATGTATTCAAAGTTTTGGATAGTTTAAGATTAGGTTTCAAATTAGTATATTTTTTCCATTTGTGATTATATGTGTATTATTGTGTATATGGGTATTTTGGAAATTTCAGTTTTTGTTTCAGGTACAGGTGATCGCGGGAAGGCAAATGCATGATCGTAACAGCTCCTCATGTTTATGACTTTGTTTCTGGGATACTCTGATATTATACTATTTTCAAAACAACTTTTGTAATGATTAATCGTTTTGAAATGTTTTTAAAAGTTTAAATTTGGCATGATTTTTATGGGTGTTACATCATGTTGATCACGATAAAGTTTAATTGTATCACTACAAGCTTGAGAATAGAAAGTTTCACTGACCTTTTTTGTGGCAGGTGTGGTAGAGACCATGAAGGCGAATTGCAGTTCCATCATCTCTTCTTCGGCTTCTTCCACCTTTGAATTTTCACTGATCTGTGGCAAGTTGGCTGCTTCATATCCTGTTAGATTTAGGGTCTGCATTTGATCCTCCCAGTTGAGGCTTTGTGCCACCATTGCCAAGTTAGCTGTTTTATTATTGGTTGTAGCTCCTCTGTTGTTCCTAACAGTCACCATCGTCCTATCCGGATTGTTCCTGGTGTCTGGCTTGGTGCATTCACGAGCAAAATGACATGGCCCGTGTCAATTGAAGCATCGTAGCTTGCTATTGTTGAACCCTACCTTCTTCTCCACGTTCATTCCTCAATTGTTCTTCCCTGTACGTTGAGTAAACTTTTTTCCCTAAACACCGCCATAGCAATTTGCCATGTGAGGTCCATCTCTTCCACGTCCTCACGGTGAATTTGATCCAAATCTCCAACCATAATTGGAGGTACCAAATCTCCTGCCATAAGAGCATTGTAGCATTTCATAAACCCATCCATTAAAGCCATGTTCTCTTCAGCTTCTTTGGGAATTGATGAAGTCTGAGTTATGGTTGTGACTTTAGCATTTAAGCCAAAAGAATTTGAGGATGCCAAGGATTGATGAGGCACAGTATGTTGAGCAGAGTAGGTTTGTTGAGTTGAGAAGGCATTATTTGAAGAGATTCCTAGATTTGCAGTAGAGTGGGAATTCACATGATTGATTTCACATTGCCTATCATCCATGTCACACGCCTTGATTATGGTCATCACTTTAGCAAGGGTGAGGCTGCTCAATTCTCTAGTCTTCTTGATCACTGTCACATTCATGTCCCAACTTCGTAAAAGAGAATTCAATAGCTTATTGTTAATTTTTTAGCGTGGTATATTGATTCCAGCTGCACTCATCTCAGTGGTGAGGAGTAATAAACCTTTGCAGTTGAACTTCTAGAAATTCTCCCATAACATGATTAAATAAGTTGAACATTTGTCGAAGCAGGTCGTGTCTGCTCTGCCTCATGTCCTCGTTTCCCTCATAAACCTCAATCAAGGCTTCCCATAAATCTTTTTGCAGACGTGTATTCCCTAAATCCTTAAACAATTTCAGGAGATAAGGCCATGATAATAGTAGCAAGAGCTCTATCATGTTCTTAAAACTTTTCAAAATCCTCATATGTGTAGTCCTCTATCTTCTTATCAATCATAGTTTTAGCTTTGTCGTCCACAATTGTAATCCTGACCGGACCTTTAAGAATGCTCCTCCATATCTTAGGATCCTCCATTTTAATGTATTTTTCAATTATGAATTTCCATTTCGGAAATCCATCAGCAGACAATAGTCGAGGAATACGAGTGGTAGTCCCTATAATCGAGTCCAACTCTTGATGCATTGAACTGATTTATTCCATTTTAAACTAGTAACTCCGAAAACGTCCAAAAATAATCAAAGATTGACCGTAAACATATCCGAAAAAACCCTTTAGGCTTAGTGTTGACCGTAAACTTGAACCTTGACCAAATAACCTCCGAAAACACTAATCGTTGACCGTAAACTCCGAATTTTGACCAAATAAACTCCGTAAACCCTTTACGCTAATCTTTAACCGGAAACTCCAAATTTAACCAAAAATAGCCTCTGTAAACCATGATTTGTTATTTTGAAATTTTATCCAACACCCTTAAGATTTGTGAATTAGATATATCAGTTCAAGTCTAATCCCGATAAATTAGAAGGATATATCTGAAATTCCGATGAACATGAAGAATGCCAAAACCAATTTCACAAAGAACACAAGAATAATAATCAATAAAAATCTAAAGTTTTAAGATTATGATTTTTCTGAATAAGTAAATACTCCCAAAAACAGCAAAAAAATGATTCTAAAGTTCTTGAATGCGATTGATACCCGATATAGCTATGATACCAATTATAAGTCCCAATATTATGGATCTTATACGATATTAATCTAAATTGCTTAATGAGTGCGGAATGTCAAGTAAGAAATGATTCAAGAACATGAAATAACTTCCAATGCACACGATTCTATTGACAATAAATCGTCTGGTACATGAGAATTCTAAAGGCAGTCGTGAACCAAAACAATGAGAAAAACGATTAACCCATATACGACTGAAAACACTAATATATATATATATATATATATATATATATATATATATATATATATATATATATATATACCAAGTACAAGACCACAAAAGCCCAATCCATTATGACCGTAAACACTAGGTGATTACGGTCAAGCTAACCGTGAACATACACAAGCCTATTAACACAATAAAATCTAAGCACAAGAACAAACACATTATGAGCCCAACATAAACCATAAAAATATGACCCAGCAGTAAAATTTTCCATATTTTAATTATTGATTATATTATTTCATATTATATTATCTTCAAGATGTAGTGTAAAGTGATTAGAGTTTATGATCTTGTGATATTTAAGTTGCTTTGAGGCTTTTTATTATTGTCACAAGTGTTTCAAAAACTTATTTGATGATCTTGTATTTTAAAATAACAACCTATTTTTCAAGACAACCAAAACATTAAATATCGATGACTTAAGACTTTTTTGTATTCTATAATTTTATATCAATGTATTTTCTCGTTTTATATCATTTTTTAACCTTATGATTAACCTTTATTGATAATTAATCAAAACCATTAACCGATAAACATCATTAACCATAAATACTAACAATAAATGGTTACTTAAAACACATTAACCGATTGTAATAATTATGGACGTGTTCGACAAACTAGTTGGCATTTTGTTAAACATTATGTTAGATAACTTTAGATTTGAAGCGTTTTGTTTAGAGGTTGTTTGAGTATTTATCTAAAAACTTCTTATTAATTTATTGACTTCTTGAAAAGTTAGTAAGTTAAAAAAATGTTTGAATACTTAACTTTTAAAACTATTTTTTGTTTAACATTTGAAAATGATTTTTCAAGAAGTAACAAATTGTGTTTTTTTGAAATGACTTATAATTTACTAGGATACAAAACAAACAAAAAACAATTTTAAGCTAAATAATTTTTAATTTATTAACTTATTGATTTTTGTCACTAAAAAACCAATCCATTTTTTTAAAATTAAATGCTAAAACTTTATAGTGTCAAATCAAACTTTTTGTTCAAAACAAAACATCCGAACGCTAAAAATTAAAAGCTCCAAACTCTTAATGCGAATTATACCAATAACTTAGGGGTCGTCTGTTTCGTTTGATTCCTAAGGAATTGGAAACTAAAATCCAATACAAAACGTGTTTGGCTTACAAAAGGAATGAAATATGATTTCCATAATTACTTTTTAATTCCGTTAATGAAAGATTTCCCATTCATTCCCTGTTTATAAGGAATTCACATTCTGTTGGCTTATCTTTTTTTTTTTTTTAATTACACAATTATCCTCTCATATATATGTGATTCTAGTAAACAAATAAACTATGTGATTTTTCATATCTTTTCTACAGTTACCTTCTTCTATCGATTATATTTTTCTCCAATCGGTATTTGTCAAAAAAAAATCATCTATCGATTTTCTCCAATTCCTTCAAATTCCAATTCTTTTGACAGATTTCGTTCCTTTAAAAAATATTCTGCGAAACAAACGCCACCTTAGATTTTATCCGATCAAACCAAACATTCCATACATCTATCTATACATAATGAAACACCTTCGTAATATGCATGTAACAACATTCTAAACGGAAGTAATTGGGTCTATCCAATTATTGGAGACAGATCAGCAAATCCTCCCCCATTCACTCTATCCAATTAAACAGTCTCTCTCGCCCTCCTTCACCCCCTTCCTTCCAATCACATAAATGCACTCCTTAATCTCTACATCACCAATTTCTCCATCGTTCGAACCCTACACTTCACTCACCGCACTTCCTTCTTAATTCTCCGGCACCCTTCAGTTTCTGTTTCTGCGGTCTCAGGCGAAAGGTTCTACAGTTATCTCAGCCCAAATATAGAGTAGTTAGTGCCTTATCTCAAAGAAGACCGGGAATTACGTTACAGCAGCTTCGCCAGGCAACAATGGAAGTCCTCCAAAGTCTTTTGATTATGATCTGGTTATAATCGGAGCGGGAGTTGCTGGCCATGGTGCTGCATTGCATGATGTTGAAAAGGTTAGAAGAAATAATTGTTTAAATCGCACCACATAAATAATTGCAGTATTTTTCGTATTATAATTATAACATGGCATGAAAATTGCAAGGATTCCTTGAGCATAATTTATTCATGTTATCTATTGTCAGAACTATAAAAAATTGATTTAGATTCTCAGTCTTGTTCAAACATCCTCAAAAGTCGAGTACTCAGTCAAAGGTTGCATAAAATATTGACATAATGATTAATCTATAATATCCTTGGACATGTCGAAGTTCATACTCCATAAATAATGAAATATATACCTAACCAGTCAAAGGTTGCACACATAATTTGACTATTTGATGACTACATATGATCGAAAAGATAAAAGAAAGCAAATTTAACTCCAACAAAAATGACCTTACACATAAGATGATTGATTGATCCCTACTTGCAACTGATGCACAGAACTTTGTTGAATTTAAATGAAATCAGTTTATACTATGACAATAGCATTTTAAGGTCATTTCTAGCCTTTTCATGATTGAGGTGTAAGATTAATAAAAAAAGGTTATTTTTATCAAGTTTTAGTACATGACAGGGTCTAAAAACAGCTATCATCGAAGGTGATGTGATAGGAGGAACATGTGTAAACAGAGGATGTGTTCCTTCTAAAGCTCTTCTTGCTGTTAGTGGTCGCATGAGGGAACTCCAAGATGATCATCACATGAAAGCTTTAGGCATACAGGTAATATAACTTTGACAAAATTGCAAAAATGGTCCCTGTGATTTGCCATCATGGTTAAAAATAGCACTAGAAAGTTTATGTTTTGGCTGTTTTGGAGTTTAATAGGTGTCAGGTGCTGGATACAACAGACAGGCAGTAGCTGATCATGCAAGTAATCTTGCTTCAAAAATTCGCAACAATTTGACCAATTCACTAACTGCACTTGGTGTGGACATATTGACCGGTTTTGGTTCAATTCTGGTAAGCCTTTGACTAAAATACTTTTGTTGATATCAATATAATATAGTTTTGACATATTATACTGATTATCAGGGTCCCCAAAAGGTGAAATATGGAAAGGATAACATGATAACTGCAAAGGATATAATAATTGCTACTGGATCAATCCCTTTTGTCCCTAAAGGCATTGAAGTTGATGGTATATAAATTTTTATTTCACATAAAAATTAATAAAGATCATAAGTCTATTAATTTTTTTTGTCATTCTAAATAACTGCAGGGATGATACGTCCCAAACAAACCGCTTTGGTCGTGTTTATCAGAGACGCTTTAAGAAAAGTTTAAAATAAGATAATTATAAGTTATAGTTATCTAGTTATTATTGCTTAGTTATTTTATTATTTAGGAATCGGATGTTTAGGACTTTTGGTTATTTTAGCAGGTCACTATAATTGGTGCACCATAGGGAGAATTGTTTCTTTTATCGATTAATTAATAAACCCGTGAGGTAATTTTGGAGTTCTTCCTGTGACTCGAATAACAGGAACAGTTCACGGGAATACCTGTGATCATACCAAGGGAAGACTGTTGTTACAGGTGATCATGCTCTAAAATTGGAGTTTGTTCCTGAATAGATAGCCATTGTAGGAAGTGGATATATTGGACTTGAATTCAATGATGTGTACACTGCACTTGGTAGTGAGGTGGGCCCTACAATCCTCTAGCTTCAACTTATCAATTTCTATCAACTTAAATATTACAAAATGAATAAATAGGTCACATTTATTGAAGCTCTTGATCAACTTATGCCTGGATTTGATCCTGAGATTGGCAAGTTAGCTAAAAGGGTTCTTATAAATCCACGAAAGATTGACTATCATACATGAGTATTTGCTACCAAGGTAATTCCTAGGTTTATTTGTTTATTTGAGTTCCATTATATTATATGCAAAAAGTCACATTGATTTTGTATTATTATTTCAACAAATCACCCCTGCAAAGAATGGGAAACCTGTCATGATTGAACTTATTGATGCCAAAACAAAAGAACCAAAAGAGACACTAGAGGTAAAAAAAACTGCAACTTTTGACCTATTCAAGTCAATCCTTAAAAGCTGCAATTTTTATTCTATTAACATCAGTTCATGTCTCACCTTTTTTGGTGAGACAAAAAGCTGCATTTTTTGTTATATTGACATCAATTCTTGTCTCACCTTTTTTGTGTGATACAAAAGCTGCAATTTTTGTACTATTAGGACAAGAATTGATGTCAATATGACAAAAATGCAGCTTTTTGTCTCACCTTTGAACATCGGTCTTTGTTTCACCTTTTTGGGGGCAACATAAAGCTGCAATTTTTGTGGTCTTTGCTACTTGTGTAGGTAGATGCAACACTAATTGCCACTGGAAGAGCTTCATTCACAAAAGGTCTTGGATTGGAAAATGTATGTTGCTTAAGGTTAAAATAGTAAAATATTAAATTAATATGAGACTGGAATGGACAAGGCAACAAGCTTTCTAGGGCTATTTCTATGATGAGAGTGAAATTGACATTCACGTCTTTTCGTGAGTCTGTGTCCTACCTTTTTGTGAATTTTTGTCCCATTCACATCAGTGTCAGTTAGATGCATGTTAGACACAATACAACTAATAGGGCCTACATGTATAATTGTAATGGTTGTTCTGTAGATCAATGTGGAGACACAACGTGGTTTTGTTCTTGTTGATGAGCATATGTGTGTGATTGATGCAAAGGGAAACCTGGTATGTTTCAATTACCAATATGATCTTATAATCAAAACATATTTGGCTAATTGGTATTTGACAAAAAAAAAAAACTTTAAACTTTAGGTTCCTGTTATGCATCAACTTATGTCACATAGGCTAGGTAAGGGCAATATGGGAAATGCAATAAATAAAGAGAATCTCATTAGTTCAGGGGCAATTTAGGTATTTTATAGTTTGTTAGGTCAGTTACTCAGTTAGTATAAGAGGGTAGTGAGTATGCGGAGTGAGGTATCAATCTTCTGTGTTAAAATCTGGAATTTATTCCTTGGGAGAGTAGCTATCTCGAATCAGCTAAACTATCATTTGTTCTTGTAATCTTTTGGGTATATTTGAGGTTATCAATCAATATTTGAAGCTGTTGTTGCTTTTTGTGTTATTGAATCTGTTGTTATAACTCAGTTCATAACAAATGGTATCAGAGCATTCACCTTCACCTGGGATTAAGGCTGGTGATAAAGGAGGAGGGAAGGAGGCTAGAGGAGCTCAACTCAAGAAGGTTGAATCGCTTGAGACAGAGTTAGGGTATTTATATGCTCGAATGGAGAATCAAGGACATCAGATCCAACAGAACGCTGAATCGATGGCCTCTCTTCAGTTGAAGACGGACCAAAAGTTTAAAGAGATCTTGAGTGCCATCGCCAACAGCCGACCGGAAGAGCCCAATGGAGATGCAAATGGCAAACTGATGCTTGCTCATGCTGCTAGCGCACAGGGAATTTCAGGTAAGACTTTTTTTTTTTTTTTTTAATTCTCATGAAGTGTTGTCTAAATAAGATGGTGTTTAAAGTATTTGATTATAGCAAATGAAGTGATTTGTGAATGGATTTGGATTGTTTGAAATAGTTGTTGAACAAGTGAGTGGAAAAGATCATGTTATGAACCACTTAAGTATCCCAGCAACTTGCTTCACCCATCCTGAAATCAGCATGGTGAGATTGACCGAGGACAAATTTTTAAATTTAATCTTCTAATAACTTCTACCTATAACTTTTTTTTATACATCTTTGGGTGTAGGAAATGTTATGAATTATGATTATTAATTAAATTAAATGGGTATGTAATTTGTGTAGCCTCAAGCAAAGGAGAAAGCAAAAAAAGAAAAGTTCAAGATAAGTGTCGCAATGACAAGTTTCAAAGCCAACACAAAAGCTTTGGCAGAAAATCAAGGAGAGGGTGTTGCCAATGTTTTCTTTTCTTTCTTATTATTTCTTAACAACCCTACTCTTTTTCTTAGATCAATATTATTAGAAGTAAATGACCATTTTACCCTTACCCTTCTGTTTATAATGAAAAATAATTGTTTATTTGAGTTCATGCATATTGAGAAAGGAGGCTTTCCCCCATCAAGATCAAGTCCTATTTTAAAGATGATGAATGAATGGATGAGATTGGTTTTGTATGATTATGCAGTTGATATATAGGGCGGATACAGGGGAGATACTTGGAGTGCATATCCTGGGGATGCATGCAGATGATCTTATCCATGAAGCATCATATGTCATGGCATTAGGCACTCGCGTTCAGGTACATACATCTTACATCTTTCACCTTCATTTCCTAATGCATCCAATGTCATGGCATTAATTACTTCTCTATAATATAAATATATTTTTGCAGGACTTAAAATATGCAGTTCATGTACATCCCACCCTTTCAGAAGTACTTGATGAACTTTTTAAATAAGCCCAGGTGAGCATCTCATGTTGGAATCCTTTCCAATTATAGCAATGCCATCCAAATACAATAAAAAATTTCACCACAGTTATAGTTGGGTATATTTTTCAAAGTATAATTTCCTAATAAGATTTTTTTTCTTTTTGAAAAATACAATCCCTTAATAAGAAAGTAAGTTATTATTTCTTGTATTTAGCCATATAAATTATGGTCAACTCTAAAATCATGTCAATGTAGATGAACGCAAGCCGGTAGCAGTATAATTCAGGCAAAATGTAAGCGGCTTACATCAAACAACTGCATATGTTCATATGTAATATGTTTACATTTTGTTTATATTTGAGAGTTTTTTTTAATTGTAAATTCTACACAAATTTGACGTTTGATTCAATACTTTTAGGTTATTCTAAAGAGTTAAATGCAAGAACTAGCAATAATATACTTTCATTGATTTGTTCATTGTAACATTTTACTTTTATTTCTTCATATTACAAAATCTTACTTTGAAAAATCAACCTAGTCACAAGATTGTCATCCAAACATGAATGTTTAAAAATATTATAACTTGGTAGAATTTTCAAATTGAAATTACAGCGGTGTAATAAAAAAATTGGTTTTCTTAATTACACAAAAGGCAAGGTGTTGATTGTCATTGTTATATTATAATTATGATGCATTGTTCAAACTTTGTAAACTATGATTACGACCTTCAATGCAAATTAATAGCACAAAATGCTGATAACAAACCAATCCCTATCATAAAACAGGACAACGTTTTGACCCCACTATAGAATCGCAGTCATTCCTAAGGAATAAAAAAATGTTTTTATTGCAAAGCACTTGTATTTATCTTTTAGCATACAACTTAGAAAGGCAAAGTTTTTAAATGTTATGTTGTTTTGGGTTTGAATTGGCATAAATTTAACTAGTCACAAATTTTTATCTTGGTATAAATTTGACTAGTTGGAATATTTCACTTTCTAATAATCGATTCATCAAAAAAATAATAATAAACTTTCTAATTGGAAAATCAAGATGCTTTTCATTATAGGTGAGCCATGCTTATAAAAAACAGTTTTAGGAAGGAAGCCTTGGCATGTAATTCATGTCGATTTCAAAGCCCATTTTAAGATATCTTTCCTTGGATAAAAGAGGAGAAACGAAATTTTGCTGGGTTATATAAAAGAAAGAGTAAATTACACGAATGGTCCCTATGGTTTAGGGTAATTTGCATGCCTGATCCCTAACTTATTTTTCTAACTCGGACCGTCCTTACTTTTCGTTTTTGTTTCCCGGTTGGTCCCTATTTAACCTAAAAAGACTATTATGCCCTCATTAATTTTTTTAATTAAATTTATTGTTTTTTATTTATTTATATTATTAAATAAACAAAACCCAACGTCATCCCACCCCACAACCCTCCTCTTTCACCCTTTTCATCTCATTCTCGTTTTCCACCTGATGTATCTTTGTATCTCTTCCTCCTTGCAAATCCAGATCAATGATGCTTTCTTGTTCTTTCCGATGGCCGACAACATCTGTTATCACCACCCCTTCGTCGTCGTTGCTACAACTTGGAAAAGGGACACCGGCCGCCGCTACTACTTCCCGGAAAAGAGACCCTGGCGATCTTTCATATCCTCTCCACTGGATCATCAACAACATGCATGTCCATCTTTGTCGGCGCTCCCACTGCCGCCCTATGTTCGACATCTTCACCCCTTAACCTCTGTTCCAAATTCAGGTCATCCCTTTCTCTCTCAGATACCATCGATACCAAAACCCACAAAAAAAAAAACTCAATCTGAAAAATCAAAACTTCACAATCACGGATTCAAGGATTTGTCATCTAAAATCAGAGATTCAAGGTAACAATCGCCTTTTCTTCCGGACTTCAGTCGACTCTCCCAGTCGACTCTCCCTCACTGCTAGCATCAGGTTTTCTTGAAAATTTATATGGTTACTGGCACTGATTTACCATCTAAAATTGATTCTCAGGGGAGATTAAGATAAAAGTTGTAGATCCAAGAGATGGGACTGAGTTTCAAATATTGGGAATGGATTTGATTCAAGTTTTTTTTTTTATTACATTTATCAAGAAGAAAACCAAAAACTCTGATTTCGTTGATGATGGTTTCAAGAGATTCATCAAATTTGATTACATAGGTTTAAAATTTGGTTGTATCTTGATTAAATTGTATTTGATTTGATTCTATTTGGTGGCGGTTTACACGAAGAAGACGTAGTTGTCGAATGAAAATTATCGGGCAAAAAGGAATCAGCATGGAAGAAACGCGTGAGGGGTGATTTTGGTAGAGGAATAAAGAGGATGTGATCATTAAATATTAATAATTATATAAGTAATCATATAAAAAAATTATTAAAAAAACCAGTAAGGGCAAAATAGTCTTTTCATGTTAGACAGGGACCAAGGACGGTCCAAGTTAGAAAAATAAGTTAGGGACCAAGCTCGCAAATTACCCCAAACCATAGGGACCATTCGTGTAATTTACTCTAAAAGAAACTTTTTACGTTTAATCAGATCAATAAATTATTTGGACTTCTGTTCTTAATAAATAGAGAAATTAATAAAATTATATCAATATCTCTTGCATTTATAGAGCTCTATAATTAATAAAAAAGTCATCAAGATATCATATTAAATCAAAACCAAATCTGACAAGTTAGATTCTTGATCTGACAACAAACAAAAATCATTAAAAAGATAAAACTTTAAAAACAAACATCATCTATTCTTCCTGGGTAGATTCAGCACCAGCCTGCTTGTTGTGCTTCCTTGCATACCTCTGGTTCCTCAAGAACTTGGGATCCATCTGTGTAGTCATACAAAAATCAATTATAATTAACACATTTCATTAAATTAAAGTAAATGACAGTTCTCTGATTATATGACTATCACGCATATTTAGGGGTGTTTGGATAGGAAAAAAAGAGTTGCTTATTGCTTATTCCCACAATAAGCTAACTTTAAGTGTTTAGATAAAATCCAGCTTATTAAGCTAAATAAGCTAATTTTAATAAGCATCTCTTCCCATGCTTATTGCTTATTCCCACCACAAATAAGCTAATAAGCAATAAGCCAATAAGCTAATCCAAACACCCCCTTAATAAAGTGTTGTCTTATCTAAGAAGTTGCTGCTTAAGAATGTTGCAAAACAACAAAGTATCAAATTAAGCACTAAACTATTAATTTTCTATGGTTATTATAAAAAAAATTCAGCATTTATGTTCTTGTTAGTAAAGTGACTCAAACTAAAACCACAATGTTATATGGTTATTAGGAGAAAACTGGAAGATAGTTTAAATAAATGCATTTACTTTGGATGAAAAGAAGGAAAACAGATAGCATATTTGGAGCTCATAAAAGAACTAACAAAACTATTCATGGAAGATAACAATCAGATTACAAAAATATCCACTGGAATAAAGGTTCAAGTTCAAAGTGGAAAGAGTTCCCATTTCATTTTAGGACTTTAGACTATTAAACAACTTCAAAAACTATATTTTTAATTCAAGAAAATCAAATTTATTTTCTTATTACTACAGCTAAAATCTAACCGATAAGGATTTAGTAAACTAAGAACTTAGTTAAGTAAATTAGATAATGGTGATTCTTTTCAACTCGACGCAGAAACAAGGAAAATGAAGGCTTTCTCTGTCAGTTTTTTGTTTTTTTTTTTACAAATTTGGCCTCTTTTCAATGGGGAAAAGGAGCTAAAAATGTAACCATGAAAAAATGCGACCAATTTAATGAAAATAGATATTATGGAGAGGAATGCTTGAAGATTAAAAGGAAAACATCAGACAAATTTTCAAAGATCTGAGAGAAATTATGAATTTCTATTGGTTATGTTAATCATCTAGATATGTTACAAAATGTGTTGATAGAACTATAATGGTGAGTACCTAGACCCATTGCAACTAATCCTCTGACACAGTAGCAATAAAGATCAGACAAAAAATAATATTTATCAAACAAATTATGATTTTAAGCTTCTTCTCTTTGAGTTTAGTTAATATGAATGCTATTGATTTGGTGGGCTGAATGACAGTCAACCAAAAATCTCGCAAATCCAAACCCCAAGTGATTATAAAATCGGAAGACCTTAGAATACACGGACTATAATACGTACTAAGTAATTTTAGATAGATTAAATGAATGAACTGACCCCTTTGGTTGACGTGTGACGGTGTTTCCTCGGTTTTTTGATGCCGTTTCTGTGAGCCTTCGCCGACTGGTTGTGCGCCGTATGATTCTTCGACTTCGCCATCTCTCTCTATCAATCAATCTGTTCTCCAAATAACAGTAAAATCAGATCGAATACAAACTGGAAATGAACTTTTGCTATATAGAAGATCGATAGATCCGATTCATAGGTAAGGAACAATTAGTGAATAAATTAAGAAAGAGAGCGAGAGATAGAACAACCTGCTCAGCTGCTGTGGGCGGATTGAATTAGGGTTTCTACGAGATATGACAAATGGGGTTTGGAGTATTTAATGTTAACCCTAGTTTCTTCTTTGTAGTACAAGTTGGGCTGGAAAAAAATGGACAAAGAATGGGCCGTTATCACAAGGCCTGTTTTTCACAATTGACACTATTTACATACCTCTTTTCACTAATTTGTGTATTTAAATCTTAAGAAATTCATCATTTGTGCTTAAAAATCTTGTAGCTAAAAAAATAGTTAGCTCATTCACTTTGAAACTAAGCCTTAAAGGTTTGTTTATTCAATTTGATATCGATCATTGCAGATTGCATTGATGTCTCGTACTTATTTCGAAAAAAATACAAGACACAAGTAAATTTTTTTTTTGGTAATATTATGTCTTTAGTTTGTATATGCTCATACTAATTTTGTTTTATTTATTGCTTAAGATGTTTTTTTTTCTAAGTATTCTCATTTGCATCTACAAAAATTATGGTTGTTGCCAACGAAGATAGAGTTGAGTCTACCATCGATGTCTTACTCAACATCATTATAATGGTAACTACACAACAAGGACTTTTCGAACAAATTTAGAGAATGACTTATTTCGATAGGATTTTTTGATCCTCATCTGATCTAACTAATGATTGTATGTATTGCAAAACATAAAACAATGAGAGGTAAGATTCCAATCAATAACATTGGTTCACACTATAGTTGGAAGCATGAAACCAAATACCAAGTTAAAGATATTTGACAACGATCTTTCAAAAGTTTTTTTAGCTTTAAGAAAACTTAAGTTACAGAAATACATCTGTTTAAAAGTACAAACTTAAAGTTTTTTCTTGGAACAAAAAAAACTTATAATTTGTATGTTATTTCAAATAAAACTTAAATAAAATGGTCTGATCTAACTAAAGATCCAAATTTTATTCAGATGGTATTGTAATTTGTACATTTCAGAAAGTTATTTTTCTTTAAAATATTTTTACACAAATAAAAGTTATAACCTCGGTGTGTTTATATATATATATATATATATATATATATATATATATATATATATATATATATATATATATATATATATATATATATAGGGCTAGGTTAATTTGTTTTTTACATTTATTGTGTGCTAGAATCCACCAATAGAAATTTAGTAAAATTAAATAATTATTTAATTAAATAAAGATAGATATTAAATGATTTCCATAATTGTATATATTAAATGATATCCATAATTATAATTTTTTTTATGGAAACTAATTAAATTCGTTCAGCAATAACATTTTTTCATAATGAATTCATATCTAAGTTTTTATATATGAGTTCGTTGTTTGTTTCAGGACTCAGTCACTTAAAATACAATAAAGTTTAATGGAATATGAAGAACGAAAGTGTATTCTACTAAAATACACTCTCATTCTTCTAGATACGAATTCATTCTGAAATAATATTATTGTTGACATTAATGACGAATTTAATTAGTTTCCATAAAAATGAATTATAAGTATGAATATCATTTAATATACATATAATTTTTGCTAAATTCTTATTGGTACATTATAGCACACAATAGATGCGATAAACATTTGAACATCTCTCTTCTCTCTCTCTCTTTCTCTCTCTCTCTCTCTCTCTATATATATATATATATATATATATATATATATATATATATATATATATATATATATATAATCAGGATCGGGTGAAGACTCTTTTTTCGGTGAGGACACCTTAAAATTGAAAAAAATATACAAATCATAAAATTGAGCATAGTACTATATCGGAGAGAAAAAATTTGGAATTTTTTTTATCGTTAAAATTGAAGTATGAATCATTTTTATGATCCATGATTCAATTTTAATGATTAATTTTTTTTCCTCTTCGATATAGTACTAGACTCGATTTTAGGATTTGTATTTTTTATAATTTTTTTCAATTTTTTAAGGTGTCATTTTGAGTCCTCACCTAAAAAAAATTATCACCGGAACCGGACCCTATATAGAAAAGAAAAAAAAAAAAAAAAAAAAAAAAGAAACTTAACATAACCTAAATCAAAACCAATATGATTGCTTGTTGCAAATGGTAATATATTAAGATATTTAATTTGCATTGATCTTTGTGAAGTTATAACTTGCTCATTGATTAAAAAAATATACTTTGTTTATAGATTTATTTTTAACCATATTTCATTTATTGTTATATTTTTACAATCACATTTAAACAAATATGAACTTGTGAAACATAAATTTGAAAGAATTGTAATTTGTCTAAGATAAAAAAAAAAAAGTTGAGAAAAGGAATAGAAATGAAACTAGTTATAATTTTTTCCATATGCTTATTAATTCCATTAGTATTTTAGTGTTTCTAACATATAAAGAAAAAATGAAATTAGATTCTACCCAAACCCCAATCTGGAAGACCATCCCCTTCACGAATATACGATGAATTGATTGGTGAATAAAATAAAAGTCTCTACTGAAAAGAACTCCATCTCAAACCTTATTCAGTTGTTTTTTTTTGTTAGGCCGGGCAGAGTGGAGGTCGTTACCGAGTGTATGTTCGCTATGGACACAAAACACTGCCCCTAGCTCTCGCTAGGGGGCTCGCTAAGATGGACTCGTCAATTGTATGACGAGAAGGAAGAGAAGTGCTTGGAGGGTTTTCATTGGTCCAAACCGCCTTTTTGACTGGATTGCAAATGAAAAATTCATGGCCTCATGTGTCTGGTGCGTCTATATCATCGTGACATTATCAAAATAAAATCCAAATTTATGAAAAGGACTTCCATTTAACATCAAATACATATATCGTTGACATGTCGATAAATTAATATTGAGATAAATAGATAACTAAAGGGATAATCATTTAGATTAAATGGTTTTTTAGTGGTTTTTTGATTTTTTAATTAAAAGACAAAAACTAATTTTTCAGCATAAAAATTGTTTGTGTATTAAAATAAAGTAATTTAATTAAATTAAAATAGAAAATTAAAAAAATGGAGTGCTAGAGTGTTATCACTCCCTACCAAATGCTAATATTAGATGCTAAATAGTAAAAAATGAGATAACACTTAAAAATCGTACGTAACAAAGTGTTGAAAGTGTTACCACTTCCACTGGCCTTAATTGTTTTGTATGCATGAAATAAAATAAAATATTTCTTTCAAAAAAAATAAATTTAGAAAACCTTGAAAACTATATCTAACTAGATAAGATTTTGTATCTCTTAGGATTGTGCAATACAAAAGAATATAAAAGTGTTATTAAAAATTATATGTTTTTTTTCTATAAATAGACTATAAGGTGATTAATGTCAATATACTTTCGTATCTAAATTCAAATTCGTTTCTCTATTTCTGATTTATTTCGATTTTGTATTTCATGTCATGGATCATTCGTTTCTAAATAAATTTTTTCAATACTATGAAAACTCGTAATTTTTTCAAATCCGAATCAATTTTTTGTTATTGAAAATCTTCAAACCTCACAAAACATTGAAAAACAACCACAAGACAATAATGGGTTGTTGTTGAAGATATCGCTTTAATGTCAGCTTTTGGTTTGAAAAATTAATGTCAGCTTGGTCGAACCAAGCCTCCGCAATTTCAGAATCCCCCTGCCGAATGGTTTGTTATCCCCGGTCGAAATAGGTGGGTTAATTTCTTGAAGACCATTCACTATTTCTTGATAACATCATATAGCCAAAAGATCTCTCCCTCGGCAAAACTGTGATAAAGTTGAGCCAAAAGATACCGATTCAAGATAAATTTATGAAGAAGTGGTATTTCTTGATGGGTTTTAGCCATAAGAACATCATATGTGCTCATACAAACCCTAATGCTTGGATCTAGGTTTCTCTATTGTACATGCAATTCATCCAAGACTATAAACCCTAGATCTAGTATATGATAATCAATATAACATATGAATTAGGGTTTAGATCATACCTTGATTGTTATGTAGCAATAACAATCTCAAATCCTCCTTGTAATGACTTTAGAAAGCTTAGAGTCACAAATGTCACTCCTCTAATGGTTCACAAACACCAAGAGCAAGAGGATGAAGAAGATAAGAGAAGGAGACTGCCCAAAACGTGTGGAAACCCTAATCAACAAGTTCACCACGTTTTTGAGCCATAAGGGTCCTTTAAATAGAGATGTTATTAGGGTTATCTAACAAGGAAACCCTAATTTTGATGCTTAAGCCCTAAGCAACCCATGGACTCATTCCTTAAAGGCCTAGGACGATTTCTAATGGGTTTCCCCATAGAATTCGTCCACCCCTTTAATATGGAGTCCATTAGCTGAATATTCAACTATCATACAATTGACAGTTCTAGTCCCTTAAGTTTAATTAATGTCTTTTAGTCACAAGCTTAATTCTTATTAATTCTTGACTAATATTAATTAAACAATATGATTTCTCCTTTAATATATTATTCTCATAATATATTAATAAATCATAATTAATCCTTTCTCTCCATAATTCATCCTATCAAATTGCTTTAGTGAAGGCAACCTAAAAGGACCATGCACCATCGGGTCAAGTACATACCAAAATAGTTATGGACTTAGACACTAATCCAACAGTCTCCCACTTGGATAAGTCTAATAACTATTCTGTGTATGACTTCAGATCCTGATCTGCAATCGTAGCTTTATAAAGCCGTTGTCAACTCTGATCTTATCAGATACGCGTGTCCTTTAGATAAGGGATCATATATTCCTCCATTCTAGATATCATATAGACTGAGACATGGATCTAAATCATTCTCCCTGTCTATGTGTTGTTTCCCGAATTCAGATTTATGACGACTGATAACAGACTACAATTGAACACATCAATTTATTCCCGGCTTGGCCAAGCACTTAGGTGCCATCACTAAATCATCGAGGGGCCCACATATATCGCTTTTATCCTACTTTGGATAAAAGGAACGGATAAACTTTGACTCAATGCTCGCTTGCACTCACTCACCAAATCACACACAACAATATGTTTTATAACACCAAGTAACTGGTGCGTTTACATATTATCAATGTGCAACCGACTCACAAGATACAACTCACACATCTCGGTTTCAAGAATATAAGATGTTATCGTCTCACCAATCACTCGTGATGAAATCCATGATGTGATCCAAGTGAGCGTAGGTTTAATCCAATGCTCAAATCATATTCATAAGCACTCATGAACGTTGCAGCAAACAATTGCTTATGTCTAATACACTTTAGACAATCCACACACCAATTCACAACAATCTTCATTCATACCTACTTCCAACATATGAACGACTGTGGTCCGTTCGAATAATTTGACTGTTCAGAACCAATTAAATTATTCAGGAAGTCAAAACATGCAAAGTGAAACACAAGAATAATACTAATCCCATATGGCCCCAAACTTTTGAGTATAAATAAAACACTTTTTATCTATCGCCATATTGATTACTCATTATTTGTTGTTTCGGGTAATCAACTTCTTACTTGAATTATTACTACACTTGTCCCATGCTCTTAGCATGCACACAATGTTTACCTACGGTTCTTACTTTGTGAAATAGATCAAATGAACACATTTCCAATCATACTCATTTCACAACTCCCAATCCTTTATCATAAGTGAAAGAATATCAAATTCTTGCCACTTATGGAATATGTTAGATTCTAACATTTTATGCAATGATCCTTTCGTAATGTCACTGCACTAAAGTCACAATGACTATTGCCAATGAAATTACAAAGTCCTTTATCGGAGATTGTTATAATACAATTCCTTAGATATGATGTCTCTCACTCAAAGTACATTCCTTTGAACATCCTTTTGCATAAAAGTTTCTAATCTAGACATAGACTTTCAATATCCAACTCCCAATGTGGAAACATTTCCATATTTTCCATATGACAACTCATTCTTAATAGAACCTTTTCTATTCATAATAATGTGAATATGGTCCATCCAATACTATACTTCCAACTACTCACAAGCGACCAATCCTCGGCGAACTTTGGATTGTCCTTTGATAGTTGTTTAATTATCTTAGTCAAAACCGATTCTTGTCCTTTTCCCTCTAAATGCGCTAGACATTTGGAAAATTTTAGAATGGTCAAATATTATAGCATTTGCAATCGATCCTATACCCGAAGCGTGTGGGACACGATACATAATGTCTTACATAAAGATTTGATACTTTATCAATCTTCTGCCATAATATTTTATGTGCTACGTTCTTATAATTCGAATTATGAAGAGGAATGTCGTAATCATAATCGAAATTTAAGAACACACTATGTATCCTTGACTATATTTATTAACATTCCACAACCTAAGCCTTTAGATTTGAAATGAAGCATAATATTCTCTCCCTTAATTATAGCAAAACAACTATTCAACCCTTACAACTTTGCAAAGTATGACTCTTGTTTTCTATAATTAATATTTCTAAATTGCAATACTTGCCTTAATAATCATGCAATCATAACATTTATGCTCCCACTATCACGATGATTATTACAAACATAACACTTATGCTCCCACTAGCTTTGACATGTATTCAGAAACAACTTAACTTTCAGAAAAACAATGCCTATTGAATTTCTTTAAGTTCATATTTCTAATACCCAATGCTTTGATAATCTTTTATCAAGGTTTCTTAAACTTATACACCTTTGCCTTATATAGTTTATATGTGTGTCTTAAACAATTTAGACTAATTTCCAAATCTCATAATTCGAATCATGGAAAGGGATATCGTAACCATAATCGAATTCGAGAATACAATTTTCACAATCACTATCTTCTTAAAATCTTCCTTAGTGAAAGCATTTCCTCACAGTCATTTTCATGAAGGAGGGAATCTTATGACACTTAGATTTTAATGGTGTATGTGTTCCTATCCATGTGAATTTGTTAAAACCAAAGTTTATGACAAATTCAAACTCATATGGACCGAACTTTCTCAATCTTGATTTCTTGCCTTATGTTAACACGGCTACTCACCATGTCTTCCAAGTAGTTAAGCAGCTCACCCTTTCCTATCAATGTACTTTCCATTGATCAAGGTCTTTGCCTTTTATGCGTTCAAATGAGAACTCTTAGAACTTACATGCATAATTAACTCGACTTGAACGGCACAAAAACAAGATAATGTCGCCACGATAGGTCGTAAACCTCAACTCGTGTGCTAGTAATGATCGACAAGGTTTATTCTTGATTAGTTCTTGAAACTTTTCAAGACCATTAAGACTCCCACTGACTCCTTGACATATAAGATTCTCTTGTCAATAAACATTTATTGACAACAAAATAATCAAGAGTTAGTGTAGCTTTTATCAAGACGAAACACTTCACAAATTGGTCCTTGTTGGTCTTTGTCTAATCCAAGACATCACAACTTACCAATTTCAAATGTGCAAGAATAAGAAAACCTTTTTCCAAATTCTACATTTGATGAATGTTATAAACCTTCCAAAGACTCTTCAATCAATGTCACAATCTTAACTCTAAGATTTGTTTTGGAACGAAGTATGATTGACTTCTTTATTTAACCATTTCTTCAATTCTTGATTCCTCTTCTTATACATACAATTGTACTAAGACTCACTTAGAGGATCAATTGAGATATGGTTCTTAATCATTAAGACCTATCATAAACATAATAAAAGGTACTCTCCCTTCTTCTTAGAATAGAGAAACTTTTATCTTTCTGCCTACTTGATTCTTCTTATTCGTTCTGCTATTGATTTAAACCTTTTCAATCAATTCAAAATTACACTTAATCTTATAAGTATAATCATATTTACTAAACCTTTAGTAAATCATGACGAATATCTTTGTTACTCTTGCGGTGGACTTGTTCAACACACAACTTTGTGTACTCGATCTCCTAGTCATTCACTTGACACTTTGTCAACGAATTAGTCTAATTTCCAAATATGAAATTTCTCATTCATCATGCAACCAAGTTGCATGATTCCAAGTTTCTGTTCAATTGAAACTTGGGTGATGAGAAACTCTCCCTATTTGGTAAATTCTCGACATTTCCACAAACAACTTAATTTAGAATCACATCCATTCGTTGTAGAATTATACGAACATCAATTTGTCATAACGATTTCATTGCAAGGAAATAGATGAATAAATAAATGAGTCAAATCAAAATTCATTTTATTCATAAGAGCAGCGGAAAACATTTGTCCTTACAATGCAAAATCAACTGAAAAACTATGTAGTCAAATATTCCTAACAATTCTATCATAACTTTCTAAGCTCAAAATCTAATCTTCAAGTCCATGCGATCGAGATCCATTTCTTTATGATCAGACTCATCTTGCTTTTCCATCAAGCTTCCTTTCTTTTCACTGATCCTGCAAAACATTCAAATGCAATCTTATCACATCATGTATTAAGAATCAACGAATAGGAACTTAATGGAGTTAGATAGTGGATTTCACCTGAAGCACAACCATACTCTTTGACTCTCCCATCTTCTGGACTCTTCAGGCTCTTAGGACAGACTTGTATCCAACGCCCTTTCTCTTGGCAGCAAACATAGGTCGGTTCTCCTAGAACGTCCTCGGAAGCATGGTTGGTTGACTTTCCCAACAAATATGCTCCATTGCTTTGCCAAATCATTTCTGATTCAGCAGCAATGAGCATGTAAGTTAGGTCAATGAGGCTTTCGTCATGATCCATCATATAATACTTTCTTTTGAACTCATTATATGATTCAGGAAGTGACTGCAGAACCCAGTTCACAGCCAACTTATCAGGGAATGATGCACCCAACATTATCAATCTATCGATGTGTGATTTCATTCCTAGAACGTGGGCACACACGGGTTCATGTTTCATTTCCAATAGGGCTTTAGTGACATTGAACATTTCAATTCTTCGATCTTGTGGGTTAGGGAGAACAACGGGAAGAGGAGGAGGAAGTGAAACATGATTTCTTGTTCCTCGATCGAATCGTGGAATATCATCTTCATGTGGAATGCTTGTTCCAAAGGATTTGGGAAGACCATAGTTGTCGTACTTTGACATCTACAAAACGGGAGGAAACAAATTCAAGTTAGTTGATCGATTGAGTCCTTAATAAATCACCAAAAGGAGATATTAAGGCTAGGGCCCAACACAATACGCTACAACCTAGAAAAGGGATGTCGTAATCTAGTTGCAGAATATTTGAAGGTAAGTGAATGACGATTCACTAATTTCCACCATGAAAAACGAAAAAGAAATTTAAGTTTTAAATCTATGAAAACTCCTAGATCCTATGAGATTCATTGAACATTTCAATGACATGTTTAAATCTCGATATGCCCCTCTAGTTTGTGACTGGGATGCCGAGGATCACAAAACGGGTGTGAATAACCATGCAAACTTACATGGTACCCCCACATGTTACAGTCACCTATTCGATGTGCCGGTAAACCATACACGCTCCACCGAACTATGACAAACATTGAGTCACCCTTTGCTACCTTTGCTTAGAACCATTTAGTGTGCCGGTAAACCACACACGCTCCACTAACGTCTTCGCAAGGGCACAAAGTGTAATTTCATGGAATTGCATCAATTCACTTTTGCCTAAAGTAACTAAGATTGGGAATTTGTAGAACATTTAGTTACCTTTTGTACTTCATTATACTTATAACGGAAGGTTTTGTCCAATCCTACCCATTCGGCTAACGACCCTCCACTAGTCAAGAGTGCGGTGGGTAAGAGTGGATACCCATTCAATCGTCATTTTATAGGCAATTTCCTTAAACACCCCTTATAGACCAGCTTCGTGAATGAGGCCTACTAACGGTTAGACTGACTTTTATTCATACATATATATAATGTTAGAGTGTTAATGTTATATATAGTATAGGGTGTATTTTACACTTTTAAAATACTAGGTGGTCAAATTTAACAATTATACTTTTAATTCAATTAAATTGTAAACCAAAACTTTATGGATTTATTAAACCTCTTTTAATTATACACCTTAATTAATTAATAAAACCATAAGGGTGTGATTTGAACTTTTCAAAACAATACTAGGGTTTTAGAATTTAACATTCCTAAATTAAACCTTTAATCAACTTTTAAATTCCAAAACTTGAGGGCAAGTTTTGAAACATTTCAAAACATTAGGGTTTAGAATTTAAATGTACATCAAAATTAAACTTTTAATCAAAATTTAAATTCCAAAACTTGAGGGCAGTTTTGAAACCTTTTCAAAACATTAGGGTTTCAACTATTTAAATTTCAAAATAAAACTTTTGAGTTCAAATTTAAACTATAAAACCTAAATGGGAAAACTGAAACTTTTCATAACACAAGGATCAAATAACAAATAATATAAATTAAACAATTAATTTCATCATTATCTATATTTGACCTAATTTCAATTTCTTGCAAAATAAGTTACCCAAATAATACAAATAATCCAACTTTAATCATATAAGGAAGTTATTATCTAATCAATTGGTAATTATCTTTTGTTTAATCAAGGATATACTCATAAATATGTATAAAATCGGATTTTAACGATCTAAAACAGATAAGGCAAGTATCCATGAGTAAAACAGCAAGAAATCCCGAAAATAGCTCTATCTGACGCTCGAACTCGCCGAGTACCACACTGGACTTGCCGAGTTGAGGCCTACTCACCGAGTACACTGTGGTACTCGCCGAGTTAATCAGGCAGATGGGCCAAAAAAACGTTTTTGCAACTTGAACAAACATACAAGGCATCAATACAATAGAAACCAACCCGGCTCTGATACCACTGATGGGTTTTAGCCATAAGAACATCCTATGTGCTCATACAAACCCTAATGCTTGGATATAGGTTTCTCTATTGTACATGCAATTCATCCAAGACTATAAACCCTAGATCTAGTATATGATAATCAATATAACATATGAATTAGGGTTTAGATCATACCTTGATTGTTATGTAGCAATAACAATCTCAAATCCTCCTTGTAATGACTTTAGAAAGCTTAGAGTCACAAATGTCACTCCTCTAATGGCTCACAAACACCAAGAGCAAGAGGATGAAGAAGATAAGAGAAGGAGGCTGCCCAAAACGTGTGGAAACCCTAATCAACAAGTTCACCACGTTTTTGAGCCATAAGGGTCCTTTAAATAGAGATGTTATTAGGGTTATCTAACAAGGAAACCCTAATTTGGATGCTTAAGCCCTAAGCAACCCATGGACTCCTTCCTTAAAGGCCTAGGACGATTTCTAATGGGTTTCCCCATAGAATTCGTCCACCCCTTTAATATGGAGTCCATTAGCTGAATATTCAACTATCATACAATTGACAGTTCTAGTCCTTTAAGTTTAGTTAATGTCTTTTAGTCACAAACTTAATTCTTATTAATTCTTGACTAATATTAATTAAACAATATGATTTCTCCTTTAATATATTATTCTCATAATATATTAATAAATCATAATTAATCCTTTCTCTCCATAATTCATCCTATCAAGTTGCTTTGGTGAAGGCAACCCAAAAGGACCATGCACCATCGGGTCAAGTACATACCAAAATAGTTATGGACTTAGACACTAATCCAACAGTAAGTGTCCCAACTTCCCCCGAAGTCCATAACATAATCACGCAGCGACGAAGTTACTACAGGGGCTGCCAGATGCCCAGCCACCCCCAACATTCTTAGTGTACTAATTAGATAAGCCCATTTCATATGTTGATAGCCCATTGCCCCTCCTATAATTTAATATGTAATAGCCCGGATTCCCAGGTATTATTCATTTAGTTATTTTTGGTAAATTGTGAGGAGACTCGGCGAGTTGGAGCCTAGACTCGCCGAGTAGGATCGCGGATTTGGACGCGGGTTCGTGTCCGGACTCGGCGAGTCCATGTTGTTTAATAAAACCCTAATTTCCCGGCCCTGAGCCCTATTTAAAGGGCCTTATAACCCTTCATTGCGGCTACCTTCGACCTTGAGAGCACCAGAGCACCTGTGAGTCCTTGTGAGTGAGAAAAGAGACCATTATTCATCATCTTTGTGTGTGTTAGCAAGAAGGGAAGAGGAAGGCCAAACTAGGAGGGTTGGGGAGCTTGGATCTACTTCCATTTTGGAAGAGGAAGCTATTTGAGGTATTATTCAAAGCTTATTCTCGTGTTTTTTATGTATATGGTCAAATCTAGGGTTTCTTCATGCCTTGTATGCCTTGTAATTTGAGTACGAGAGGTCCCTTTGGGAATTGGTACCTAGATCTGGATCTTAGTAGGTCCAGAGAGTCCCAAATGCCCTGCTTTATGCCTATCCTTTTGAGTTGGGGACTTAGGTTACCATTTTAGATGTCATTTCACCAACAGAAGCCTTGTAAGCGTTGCATGGTAGCCAAGATTGTAACTTTACGTGATAAATGTGTTTGGAAGGACTGGAACTATGAGTTACTGGAACGGATATGACCTCAGGAGTGAGTTTGAGTTCATGCATGGCTTAGACTCGCCGAGTCCGAAGAACAGACTCGGCGAGTAGCATGAAGATTGCCTTTAACCACTCAGCGAGTGGTCTTACCGAGTTATGGGTTGACTCAGTGAGTAAGGGAGAGTCAGAGAGGGTCGACAGGTGGACTGAGTCAAGCTGGAACTCGCCGAGTTGTTCTTGAGACTCGACGAGTTGAGTCGTGGTGGCCCCGCGATTCATGCCAGGTGGAACTCGTCGAGTCAGGGAAGTACTCGATGTGTCAAGAGAGGATCCTAGGGAGTCAGTGAACACGTATAGACTCGCCGAGTCGCTCTAGTGCACTCGCCGAGTCCGGTCAAAGTTGACCGTTGACCAGAGTTGACCAGTGTTGACTTGATAGGGGTAGTCAACTTTAGTTGTGAAAGTGTTAATTAGAGGTATATGATGTTATAGGAGGATTATAGCTCGGAGGATCGAGCGCGAGTGATTTCCGGGATTCGTGAGTTATCGAGATACACGAGGTGAGTCTTCTCACTATACTTTACCTTGAGTAGGTAACCAGAGTTATGTGACAGAGTATTTGTATGTTATATGTATGTTTTCTGTTGTACTGCATTATTTCTATGTGATTTATGCTATGCATATTTATAGAGTTGGAACCGGAAGGTTCCCAGAATTAGAACCAGAGGGTTCACAAAGTAGGGTCTACGGACCCACAGAGTTATAGCCTCGAGTGGCTAATATGTGTTATGTGTGGTATTTTGGGGAACTCACTAAGCTTTGTGCTTACAGTGTTGGTGTTTATTGTTTCAGGTACTAGTGATGACCGTGGGAAGGCGCCGGCTTGATCAGTACACACACATGGGATTTTTATGATATGTGATCTTGGGATTCGTTGTATGACATTGATTGGAGTTTCAAACATTGATGTTTATGAAAATTAAATGAATATGTTTTAAATTATGCGAAAAAATTGTTTTGAAAGTCACGGTGTTACAAGTTGGTATCAGAGCCTTGGTTTGAGGGATTCGAGTACACCTTCGGGCGTATTTGAACTCAAACTGAGGATTTGAGAAGTATTTTCAAAAAGAATAAAAGATTTTTGGAAGAACGCAGAGCAGAGTTGTGTGTACGATCAGTCCACGCCCGAACGGTGATTTCCCCAAATACCCTCATGTTATGTGATATTGATATTGATATGATGTATTCTCATGCTAGAGTAGGCTAGGTACTCCTATTAGGACTAGAGTGGCCTGATTTGTGATGCCTTAGCCTAAGGAGAGGTGAGCTGCTATGAGATGCTTGAGAGTGAGTAGGTAGCAGCGAGGGGCTTATGAGAGATCTGTTAGAGAATGGATTATGCATGATAGAGTACTTGGAATTTGGGATCCGAAGAGGAGGACTTGGGGTGTATTCTGATACGATGCAGACAATAGTATTGGGCTCGTACTATTGAAAGCACCAGAGCGGTGTACAGCCCAAGTAGGAATCTTTGGAATACCAAGGATCAAGGAGGGAAGAGTTGTCGAGTGTGAGTATGCTCGAATGGATTCTAATTTATCGTATGATGTATTTCAGAGGTAGATCATGGTTAGGACACGTCTGATGCCTGAGAGCAGTGAGACCAGTGATGAGGAGATCCGCCGGATCATTCATGAGGAGGTGGCTGCAGCCATCATGGCAGAGATACCAGAGATGTTCGGGTCTATTAAGACCACGTTGATTGAGACCTTCAACGAGCGTTATGCCGCTCTTTCTGAGGCTGCTGTTGCAGCGGCTACCGCAGCTATTGCTGCTGCGAGGCCGCAGGGTGGTGATGCGTTGCTGTTCCGAGAGTTCAGCAACACAAAACCACCAGAGTTTGATGGGACCCAGGACCCGGTGGCGGCTATGAGATGGATTTCTGATATAGAGGGGTGTTTCTTCACTTGCTCAACTCCTGACCATTTGAAGGTTCGGTTCGCACTGAACCAGCTTCGCTTGGGAGCGAAGGACTGGTGGAAGTTTGTGACGGCGCACTTTACGCCTGCTGAGTTTGCGGCAGTGACCTGGGAGAGGTTCACTGCCATGTTCCGAGATGAGTACGTTCCCCAGGTGGAGAGGGAGCGTTTTTGGCCCAGGAGTTTCTGACCCTCAAGCAGGGTACTGAGTCTGTTACGGTGATTACCACGATGTTCCATGAGAGGGCGATGTTCTGCCCTGAGCACGTGTCCACGGAGCAGGCACGTATGAGCCGATATTTGAGTATCTTGAGGCGAGACATTCGGGAGTTCGCGGCGAACTCCTCGTACCGAACATTTTCCAAGCTTCAGGCAAATGCTCGGAAGAGGGAGATTGAGCTAGAGACTCAGGCCAGGGAGGAGGCGGAGTCTTAGGGGAGGGATCGGCGACCGACACAGTCTCAACCGGCAGCCAAGCGGGCCAAGCCCGCTGATCCCAAACCAGGAAGCCAGAAGGGCCGCACTTGTGGGAAGTGTGGCAAGGGTCATGATGGAGTCTGTAGAGCGGGATCTTGATACAAGTGTGGCAAGGAGGTGCACATGGCCAAGGACTGCCCCAAGGGGGTTTGCAGTGTGTTTTCACTGCAACCAGACCGGACACCGGAAGGCAGAGTGTCCGCAATTGCGAGGGTCATCTCAGGGAGCACCTCAGGGATCTGCCCCTGCCGCCATCAGAGCTATCGAGAGTCGGCCGGTGAAGGCCGAGACGCTGAGAGCACGAGGGAGAGATTTTTAGTTGACCGCAGAGAAGGTCCGCGCAGCACCCGATGTCGTGGCTGGTACTTTTCTTGTGAATTATGTACCTGCCTTGGTGTTATTTGACTAGGGTGCGAGTCGGTCTTTTGTATCTTTGGCTTTTAGTCAGCATATCAGTGTTAGTCGTGAGGCGTTGAGTCGGCCTCTGAGAGTTTCCATAGCTGACGAGAGGGTGATATATGCCACGGAGGTTCTCTGAGGGTGCGTAGTCGAGATTTTCGGTGTTGAGTTCCCGATTGATTTGGTTCCTATTGCGATGGGTGACGTCTGTGTCATTGTGGGCATGGAGTGGTTGAGCAGATTCGGTGTGGTTATCGACTGCGAGCGACAGCTGGTGACCATACGAGACCCTAGTGGGGAAGTTCTTACGGTGTACGGTGAGGGTACCCGTTCGGGATCAACATTTTGTTCGGCTGCTAGGGCAAGGCAGTGTCTACAGCAAGGCTGTAAGGGTTTTGTGGCGTATGTGATGGATACGCGAGTGGATTCCGAGAGACCGAGGTCTGTTGAGGAGGTTCTGGTAGTGCGTGAGTTCCCTGATGTATTTCCTGAGGAGTTGTCGGGTGTGCCTCCTGTGAGGCAAGTGGAGTTCAGTATCGATTTGGTTCCGGGGGCCGCGCCTATCGCTAAGGTGCCTTATCGTCTTGCACCTCCAGAGATGCAAGAGTTATCCTCGCAGCTTCAGGAGCTGCTGGGGAAGGGGTTTATTCGGCCGAGTAGCTCGCCGTGGGGAGTGCCTATCCTGTTCGTCAAGAAGAAGGATGGTTCACACCGGATGTGCATTAATTACCGGGAGTTGAACAAGCTGACGGTCAAGAACCGTTACCCGTTGCCGAGGATCGACGATTTGTTCGATCAGTTGCAGGGAGCGTCTTGGTTCTCCAAGATCGATTTGAGGTCTGGATATCATCAGGTGAGGGTGCGAGATAAGGATGTCCAGAAGACAACGTTCATGACGCGTTATGGGCATTATGAGTTTGTGGTGATGCCTTTTGGGCTCACCAATGCCCTAGTAGTGTTCATGGATCTCATGAACCGAGTGTGCAGGCCGATGCTGGATCGGTCGGTGATTGTATTTATCGACGACATTCTGGTATATTCGAGATCTAGGGAGCAGCATGAGGAGCATTTGAGAGAGGTTCTCGGAGTTCTGAGATCGGAGAGGCTTTATGCCAAATTCTCCAAGTGTGATTTCTGGTTGCGGGAGGTCCAGTTCTTAGGACATCTCGTTAACCAGAAAAGGATATTGGTCGACCCGACCAAAGTTGAGGCGGTGATGAGTTGGGAGGTGCCGAGGTCACCCTCCGAGATTAGGAGTTTCCTAGGGTTGGCGGGGTATTATCGGAGATTTATCAAGGATTTCTCTAAGATCGCAGTGCCACTCACCAGGTTGACCCGGAAGGGTGTTGCTTTTTCATGGGGCCCCGAGTAGCAGGCCTCCTTTGAGACACTTCGCCAAAGGTTATGCGAAGCCCCGGTGTTAGCCCTCCCGGAAGGGATGGAGGACTTTGTGGTATACTGTGACGCATCGATTTTGGGGTTGGGGGCGGTGCTGATGCAGAGAGGGCATGTGATAGCATATGCATCGAGGCAGCTGAAGCCTCATGAGATGAGATATCCCACCCATGATCTAGAGTTGGGGGGCAGTGGTGTTCACCCTCAAGATTTGGCGTCACTACCTGTATGGGGTTCGGTGTACGATATACATGGACCATAAGAGTTTGAAATATTTGATGGATCAGCCCAACCTAAATATGCAACATAGAAGGTGGTTGGATGTGGTCAAGGATTATGATTGTGAGATCCTATACCACCCAGGAAAGGCTAATGTTGTAGCCAATGCACTGAGCCGCAGGGCGGAAAGCACCCCGCTGCGGGATGTATGTTTGAGATTGATCGTGGTAGCTCCAGTGTTGGACGCCATTCGTGGGGCACAGGTCGAGGCTGTGCAACCTGAGATGTAAAAGAAAGAGCGGTTTTTTGGTTTGGTTTCAGAGTTCGTTACCGATGGGCGGGGGCTTATGACATTTTAGGGGCGTATCTGGGTGCCGTTTGTGGGAGGAACGCGTATAATTTTGATGGAAGAGGCTCATCGGTCGAAATTTTCGATCCATCCTGGGGCCACTAAGATGTATTTGGACCTGAGGAAGGAGTATTGGTGGCCCTGTATGAAGAGGGATGTTGCATGGTTTGTTGAGAGGTGCTTGACCTGCCGTAGGGTTAAGGCCGAGCACCAGAGACCGCATGGTAAGTTGCAGCCGTTGGAGGTTCCCGAATGGAAGTGGGAACATATCACCATGGATTTTATCACCAAATTGCCAAGGACTGCCAGGGGAGTTGATGCAATTTGGGTGATTGTGGACAGGTTGACGAAGAGCGCTCACTTTCTTGCTATCAGCGAGAGTTCTTCAGCAGAGAAATTGGCAGAGGTGTACGTGAGGGAAGTGGTATCTCGGCATGGGGTGCCGATCTCGATTGTTTCAGACCGAGATGTGTGTTTCACTTCTAGGTTCTAGAAGAAGTTTCATGAGGAGTTGGGTACTAGGCTGCATTTTAGTACCGCATATCATCCCCAGACAGACGGTCAGAGTGAGCGGACGATTCAGACGCTCGAGGACATGCTCCGGGCATGTGTATTGGATTTCGGGGGTAGTTGGGATGCGTACTTGCCCTTGGCAGAGTTTTCCTACAACAACAACCATCATTCGAGCATTGGTATGCCGCCCTTTGAGCTGTTGTATGGGAGGAGGTGTCGGACCCCCATTTGTTGGGGAGAGGTTGGTCAGCGTGTGATGGGCAGTACAGAGATCGTGCTTCAGACGACAGAGCAGATCCAGCAGGTCAGACAGAGGTTGTTGACCGCTCAGAGTCGTCAGAAGAGCTATGCAGACATACGTCGGTCCGAGCTTGAGTTTCTGGTCGGCGACCTTGTGCTCCTGAAGGTCTCTCCTTGGAAAGGAGTGATTCGATTCAGGAAGAGGGGCAAGTTGGGCCCCCGATATATTGGTCCTTTCTGAGTGATCGCGAGGGTAGACTGGGTATCCTATCGTTTGGATTTTCCAGCAGATTTGGGGTAGATTTACGACACTTTTCATGTGTCGCAGCTGAGGAAGTGTATAGCCGATGAGTCGGCAGTGGTTCCATTAGAGGATATTCAGGTGGATGCGAGCCTGAATTATGCTGAGAGACCAGTGGTAATCAGAGATCAGAAAATCAGGGTTCTGAGGAACAAGGAGGTACCCCTAGTTTTGGTTCAGTGGCAGCATCGGAAGAGGTCCGAGATGACTTGGGAACCGGAGCGTGAGATGCGTGAGCAGTATCCAGAGTTATTTGCAGAGCGAGACTTCGAGGGCGAAGTCTAGTTCTAGTGTGGGAGAATTGTAACAGCCCGGATTCCCAGGTATTATTCATTTAGTTATTTTTGGTAAATTGTGAGGAGACTCGGCGAGTTGGAGCCTAGACTCGCCGAGTAGGATCGCGGATTTGGACGCGGGTTCGCGTCCGGACTCGGCGAGTCCACGCTGTTTAATGAAACCCTAATTTCCCGGCCCTGAGCCCTATTTAAAGGGCCTTATAACCCTTCATTGCGGCTACCTTTGACCTTGAGAGCACCAGAGCACCTGTGAGTCCTTGTGAGTGAGAAAAGAGGCCATTATTCATCATCTTTGTGTGTGTTAGCAAGAAGGGAAGAGGAAGGCCAAACTAGGAGGGTTGGGGAGCTTGGATCTACTTCCATTTTGGCAGAGGAAGCTATTTGAGGTATTATTCAGAGCTTATTCTCGTGTTTTTTTATGTATATGGTCAAATCTAGGGTTTCTTCATGCCTTGTATGCCTTGTAATTTGAGTATGAGAGGTCCCTTTGGGAATTGGTACCTAGATCTGGATCTTAGTAGGTCCAGAGAGTCCCAAATGCCCTTCTTTATGCCTATCCTTTTGAGTTGGGGACTTAGGTTACCATTTTAGATGTCATTTCACCAAAAGAAGCCTTGTAAGCGTTGCATGGTAGCCAAGATTGTAACTTTACGTGATAAATGTGCTTGGAAGGACTGGAACTATGAGTTACTGGAACGGATATGACCTCAGGAGTGAGTTTGAGTTCATGCATGGCTTAGACTCGCCGAGTCCGAAGAACAGACTCGGCGAGTAGCATGAAGATTGCCTTTAACCACTCAGCGAGTGGTCTTACCGAGTTATGGGTTGACTCAATGAGTAAGGGAGAGTCAGAGAGGGTCGACAGGTGGACTGAGTCAAGCTGGAACTCGGCGAGTTGAGTCGTGGTGGCCCCGCGATTCATGCCAGGTGGAACTCGTCGAGTCAGAGAAGTACTCGACGTGTCAAGAGAGGATCCTAGGGAGTCAGTGAACACGTATAGACTCGCCGAGTCGCTCTAGTGCACTCGCCAAGTCCGGTCAAAGTTGACCGTTGACCAGAGTTGACCAGTGTTGACTTGATAGGGGTAGTCAACTTTAGTTGTGAAAGTGTTAATTAGAGGTATATGATGTTATAGGAGGATTATAGCTCGGAGGATCGAGCGCGAGTGATTTCCGGGATTCGTGAGTTATTGAGATACACGAGGTGAGTCTTCTCACTATACTTTACCTTGAGTAGGTAACCAGAGTTATGTGACAGAGTATTTGTATGTTATATGTATGTTTTCTGTTGTACTGCATTATTTCTATATGATTTATGCTATGCATATTTATAGAGTTGGAACCGGAAGGTTCCCAGAATTAGAACCAGAGGGTTCACAAAGTAGGGTCTACGGACCCACAGAGTTATAGCCTCGAGTGGCTAATATGTGTTATGTGTGGTATTTTGGGGAACTCACTAAGCTTTGTGCTTACAGTGTTGGTGTTTATTGTTTCAGGTACTAGTGATGACCGTGGGAAGACGCCGGCTTGATCAGTACACACACATGGGATTTTTATGATATGTGATCTTGGGATTCGTTGTATGACATTGATTGGAGTTTCAAACACTGATGTTTATGAAAATTAAATGAATATGTTTTAAATTATGCGAAAAGTTGTTTTGAAATTCACGGTGTTACATAATAATTAAATTATATATTACTCAAATTACCAATGCTCTAATTCCCAAAATGAAAAAGACGGCAACTTTTTTATTTGTTGCTACTTGCATACTATCCTATAATTTTTTTTCCACTTAAAATATATTCTCTATTTAAAGAACAAGATATGTTTTTTAATTTTCTTGTATTCAATAATTTTTTAATTTCCATTAACTATATTATTGTAAATGGTATTTTGTTTCTTATATTGATAATGATAGAGTATATCACTAGTACAATTCATTTAATGAAACATATGCATCTATAATTAAGATAACTTTTAATATTAGCATATTAATGGAGAATTATAAATCAATGTTTAATGTCAGTTGAAAACTTTTCAAAATGTCATTTGTTTAATGATCGGTATAACGTCTACTTAAAGGAATTTTTAGTCATTTTTTCTTTCAAGATTGTAGACTCTTTCACATTATTTTGATATAAGATATACTTGAATATATTTTTACGACATCAGCCCCCATTATTCTTAAATTCTAGCTCTGCCCCTGTAAGCACGTAGCATATCTTCGAGCGTCTGAATCGTCCGCTCGCTCTGCCCGTCTGTATGTGGGTGATATGCGGTACTGAAATGTAACTGGGTACCCAGCTCCTCATGAAATCTCTTCCAGAACCTGGAAGTAAAACGCACATCTCGATCTGACACTATCGATGTCGGCACCCCATGTCGTGCCACCGCCTCTCGAACGTAGATATCGACCAACTTCTCCGCAGAAGAACTCTCACTGATAGTCAGAAAGTGAACACTCTTCGTCAATCGATTTACAATCACCTATATCGCATCGACACCTCGCACAGTCCTCTGAATAAACCCAAAAAAGAATTTCAAATTAGGAAAATAAAGATATGTTAAATGTGGGCATGAGCATGTACTCGTCCTAATTTCTTAGAACCGAAACTGTGACCGAAGGTTCTTGGTATATTGGAACCGAAATCGTGTTTGAATCATAAACGAGAAAGAAAAAAATCGAAAAAGTATTTATTGTAAGCAGAAATTTAATCTAAATAAAAGATAAAGAATTAAATAAATTAAATAATAAGATGAATTTAAATAATTGATTTAATAAAAAATATCGGTCCCTATAAATCAAATTACAAAAAGAAAATTAGTCGAAAAAAAGAGATACATAAAAAAACAAAAGTTGATAAAACAAAAGTGGCAAGGTTTTATTTATTTACTTTTTATTTTTAGACCCCTTAAAACCACGAGATAAGAAAAATGCCGCGCAAAACCAAACTAAAAATCTAAAAAACCAAGCCAATATGAAAAACATGAAATTAGGGATGAACGTTTGGACCGAGTAACCGGTACCGGAACCGGATAGAACCGATCAGACCGGAATCGAGACAACATTCTTGTAGATTTTTGGAACCGGGAACCGACAAAAACCGGAACCGTATGTTGCTATTTCTTGAGGACTGGTTTCTACATTGAAGACACGACAAAAACATATCGGAACCGGGAACCGATAGAACCGACGGTCCAGTTCAATTCTTAATTTCAGCCGACTTCGGTTTGATTCCCGGGCCGGTTCCAACCAGATCGGTTCTTTTACTCATCCTTACATGAAATTCAAGATTGGTTTGGTGTTTAGTTACACGACAAAGGAAACCCAAAACAACATTTTATGTGTATAGGTTTTATATATATTAATTGTACGAAAAGTGAAATGATTATCAACTTTTAATTTCCATTCCAATACGGGGAAAGAATCAAAGTACAATGTGATTGTTAAAAAATAATTTTTTTTAAGAAATTTCACACTACAAATCCATGGTGCCATTTACACTAATACAAAGCCCTTTATTGATAATTAGAACTACAAATTCATTTAAACAAATAGATAAAACTAGTAACCGAAGTTGAAAATATCTACCTTAATCTACACATTTACATGATATATATATATATATATATATATATATATATATATATATATATATATATATATATATATATATATATATATATATATATGTGGTAAACGCAATCCTATCATACTCATAGACCACACACCTTCTATCTTTCCATATTTATTGTAGCTGGATTAAGAAGCTCATCATACTCCAGCTGCAAAACAACACAACACCACAACTAAATAATTCATATTCTTAAAATAAATGCTTACATTTCGTATAATAAAAATGGCAAAGTTACTTTCACAAAAAAATACCTCTAGATCTAAAATTATCTTTTTGGGTGAGACAAAAAGCTGCAACTTTTGTCATTACTGCTATTTTCAATCATGACGATGTCCTCCGATTAAAAATTAAAGGTTATTTCCAACCAAGACCACGAGAAGGGTATTTACGTCTTTTGCATTTTTTTAGTTAGGACAAAAAATTACAACTTTTGTCCTGTTGACATCTATCTAACGGTTTTGTCATGTCATGTTCTGTCCTATCATTTCGTACATAACAAACAAGGGCATATCAGTGTAGAGTGATGATAGGCATACCGATGCTTGGCTAAGTGCTTGTTTCATCTTTCTATATTCTTCTTGAGCTCTTTTGGATCGAAACATGGCTTGGACCCGAATAATTGATCTCTCCACCCGTTCTTCAGCTTGTTTCCTACTCGCATTGTAAAAATTTTCCTCCACAATATTTTCTTCATTCTCATTATTGTCCACGTCATCATTATTTGAAGCAACTTTAAGACCTCGAAAGCCTTTTCGTTTAAGTCGCCAACGTAGAATTGCTTTCTCCAACACTCCCACTGACCACACTATCTTCTTGTATTGCTTTCTAACTTGGAAACCACGGAAAAATGCCTACATAAAAAAAATGTTTTATTTTCATCATGAATGCAAAAATTAACAACTAAATTTCGTTGATTTGTTTATTATAAACAATATAAACAAAATCTGAATATGAGTAAAGGACTAAATTACCCTCAACACAATAATCATCAAAAGAAACGGGGGCTTACTTGGATTTTGATGGCTTGGCGGCGCTTATTGAGAAAATCTTTTCGTATTTTCCAAGTACGAAACCGATGCTGTATCCGTACAGCAGCCGCCATCTGTTTCCTGGTTTCATGTTTCCGATACGCATGTTGAATCCTCATCGCCGCTATTATACACCGCGCTTCATCTTCCGTATTAGCAAACTCCACCGCTTTTGATCTCAATTTAAACGACTGCTCCCTGAACGCCGCCTGTATCCGGGCGGCAGCATCAGCCGCCCGCCGATACGCCGCCAAGGTCTCCTTCAAATACTGCTCCTCTTCAGTGACCGGCTCATCGGCGGCGGTAGAATCATCGTCTTTTGGGATTGTACTTTGCAATGAGCCGCTAACGTTTCCGGCTAATGTCATGGCCTCGAAATGGGCTAATAGGGCTTTTTCTGCGAGAAAAGCTGCTAACCCTTCGTAACCATTTTTGGATGCAAGATCCGCCGGGGTGCATCCGCCCGGATTTTCTGAAGTCGGGTCGGTTACTAAGTTTGGATTCGCCCCTGCTGACAGAAGAGATGCCACAGTTCTTTGCCTGGAAAACAAATTTAAAGGTTTAATCAGTTGAAAAGAGTGTATATACAAGTTGCAAGTTCTTGCATTTAACCCTAAACAATGAAGAAAAGTGGAAATAGAATCTTACTTCCCATAATGAGCAGCCCAATGAAGAGCAGTCCATCCACGTTTATCACGAAAATCAATCGATAAACCCGACCACGAATACGGAAAAATAGCCCAGGTGTAATCCAACACAGCACACAAATGAATCACCCCTTGACCTTCATCATCACGTTCCGGAATCTTACTCCCCTCTAATAGTCTCTCCAAAAGCCATTCAAGTAACCTATTTTGTAAAATCAGCTCAAATAAACTATTCTTCGCTTGCGAAAACGCTATCTTTTTCCCTACAATCGAATCCACCAACAAATCCCAACTCTTAACAATCGATCGCGTTTTATGAGCAAAGATTTTCGCTTCTTTTATGACCTTTGGAGGTACGTGACTCGATAGGATATTGAGGCTTCTTGATGTTGAAAATAGCAAATGAGCTAATCGCATTTTGACTTGGAAATCTTCCCATTCGGGTTTTTCTTGTGAAGAGATTGTGATGTTTTGTTGTGTAGGTGGGGCCCGGTATTCGAATGGGATAAGTTGACTGATGGGGGTTTGACCATCGGGAGTGATGAAAAGGTTGACTACTCCTGGGGTGTGAGGTGGCATGAAGCACCGGAATACGCCAGGCTGGACTGTTTCGATTGGGACACATACGTCTCCACATACGCAAAACAGATTTGAGTTTGATAAGTGGAGATGTTCTTCGTGGAAAACTCCAACCACTAAAACCTACAGGAAAGAAAAGAGATTAGGATTAGAAAAATAATTAATTTAATTGAATCTAGAATATTGTAGACTACAAGTATTATTTTGTAGTGAATGTTATAAATTGTTATCTAAATAGAACCTTTGTTTCTTCTTTAGACGAAGCCCATGAAGGGGAGACTTCAGTTATATTGAATATTTGCTCCAAGGATTGTGATTGGCTACTTGGATTCCTAACTGTTTCTTTACCAATTGGTTCATCAATCACAAGAGGGGAATCAGTGTCAGTCATGTTGTAATTCATCCATCTTCCAAAACTATCTTGATTTTTCAATCCATCCTTCTCCAAGGAGTCTAAAATGTCATTGCTAGAATTTATAAATCCAGGGTCCATCTGTAAATAAAAAAATGTACAAAGTTTAATGAGAAACAGTATACACTTACTCTTTAGGGTCAAATGCAACAACTATCAATGTATTTTCATTGGTTAGCCTACTTACAGTATTTACAATTCCATTTAGTCCATATTGGTCATCTTGATCAAAATATGGTATGTTTCCTACAAAATTTTTTTTTAAAAAACGATCTATAAATTTTAATCAAAATCAATTATATTTAAAGGATTATCATTGCAGATACATAAAGTAGACTACCTCCTTCATGCGTGATTAAGTTGTCGGAGTCATTTGGGACCACAAGATCATCCCATTCAAGCGTGTTAAGTTCATGAAGTGTCATTTTATGATTTATTATAGTCTCATTAGGCTCTGTACACTCACATAAAAGGGTAAAATATAAATTTTAAAAAAAATATATTATAACTAGTTGTTAGTAAATTACTTAAAAAACTAACTTACCAACATTATAAACCTGATCAACCCCATCATGTTCTTCTGAGAGAGTCCATGAAGCGGGTGCGTCTGAACTGGCATTTGATTCAATAGTTGGAGAACTTTGTAACTGCATAATGAGTTTATAAATATCAACAAAATATTATACTTTAAAAAATCTAAATTTTTTTATTCAAAGTACATTGCTATTTCTTGTATTTAATCCTATTTCTTAATATACAGCATATATGATTAAGAGCTCTTATGATGGGGACAAACCTCCTGGGTGTCACGATAATGAACAAGAACAATATGTTCCAATTTCCTGCAGCATAAGCAAAGAAAATCGAAGGTATTTATATGGTAAATATTATTAATGCAAAAAAATAAATAAATAAATAAAAGGAAGGGCCCATATTCGTAACCCATGTAATCTCCAATTTCTTCATACTTATCAAGAAGCCAGTAACATCTGCGAACTAAGGTTGATTGATCTTCACCATGTGCATAATACACATGAATCCTTTCATCATTACCAACCTATATAAATAAGGTTGACTCATCAATCATATTATAACAGAATTAACTAATATTTTCATATAAATTTAAATTCAAAACAACCATAAAATGAACTTAAGGTTGATTCCTTTTATTTCTCTTTAAGTTATGTATGGATAAAGTGGTTGAATGGGTAATGATGACTATCTGGGTAAATGGTTGTATATATAAGGTTTGTTTCTTTTTCTAGACTGAATAAACGGTTTGAAAGATTATAAAATGACCATTTTACCCTTACATTCCAAATAACACATTTCACAATATTCATCAATTCTAACGTGAGAGAAGTTGGGAGGGTAAAAGAAGAAGGGCAAATAGGTAAGGGGTTAGTGACCTTAAAGATCAAACAACGTTTTTCGACTTAACTAACCCACTATAATTTTTTTTTATACATAGATGATGTTTATTAAATGAATTAACATAATTACGTAAGATATGCCATATGTCTAGTCCTCGAACTAGTTCTTTTAATAATTTTTAAGTAGCAGAAACCCTTACCATTTTTTCATGTCATTTTCTAATATTCTTAACAGTTCCATCTATCTTTTATGTGTTTTTCAACAATGGAATCCCTTTTTGGGTTTAAAAAGGTGCAAACATGAATAGCTTTTTGCATGTGAAAATGTGCAAAGCACCAAAAAGAACTCACTTTCAAGTGCTCATGAGCTTCTTTGACAGTTTTTCCATCTTTTTTCTTTTTCCAATTATGCCCATCCCTCCGGAAATTTCGTAGCATCTTACGATCAAATAAGACAATAGTGCCACCTATTTGACGTTTGACCCCATCTCAAACAAGAAACATAATCTCAAAAAATCAAAAAACAAAAAGATGAGATAAAAGTTTACTTTTTGGCAAATTCACAGGCTTCACATGAATGTTGAAATGCTTGTGGTTACAAAGCATTGCATGGATCTCATTTGGCCTAAGCCATCTTGTTTTAGCTTCTTCAAACATGGTGGGTATATCTAAATCTGTTCATGGAAGAAAAACACATGTTACATGGTGGGTATATCTAAAACACTATACCTAGTACTACAAGCTCTAGTTTTTAACAAAAAAAAAACATAAACAAATAAAAGTAGATCATTATCTATTAATAGAAGTGCATAAATACTTCATATGTAGCTCAATAATAACCAACAATAGACACTCCAATTCCAGCAAAAAAATAGGGCAAATTGCTACATATAGCAACAGAGATCCTCTACATCTTTGTTGGTGACTAGACTATAAAAATCATTATTAAAACCATCCAACTTTCTAAAATCGTTGTAAAAAGCATTCAATTCAGGTTCTTTGGTCAAAATTTCCCAAAATAATTAATTTTGAAAAATCAGTTAGTGTTAGGATAACTCCATCTATCAGAAATAGTTTGTTCTAACTTCTTAGATACCCACGCCTATCGTTTTGCCATATTTTGCTCACTGATACATATGATTATTTGAACTGGATTAGTTATGATGCAAAATTTGTTGCTCTATTGCAATTTTGCTTGAAATAATATGAGCATGAACAACATTTTCAGAGAATAAACTACAATACATACTCAATCTCAGTTCCAGTAAAAAGTAAGTATGATGACTATGAATTGTTCTTGTTCATAAATAAATATATGCAAAATACATACACAAATTCAAACGCACCTTGCATGGTTTTGAAGCCATGAATCTCTGAACCAACAAGTTGCGAAGGTACGGCAGGTTCCATGGCCAAAATAACTTCAAAGACTATGAATTCTAATGTAATCTAAAACAAAACACAAAATAATTCGAAAGATAGAAGAAACTATTCCGATGATTTTTTGCTAGTAGAAATTAAGTAGACGGGGTAAAGACTAAAGATTGAGCTAAAGCACTTGATCGCTGCAATCTCCGATGACCAAAATCAAAGCTCGGGGCAACCATTAACTTGCACAGAAACGACGGAAGAAGAAAAAAAACCCAAATTGTACGAGAATTCAACTGTAAAAGCGACAAGAAGAAGTGATGTTTCAAGGAAAAACGCGACGTGAGGGATGGACCAATAATGGATGTTAAAAGCGTGGGACAGGGTGTTGTCAGTTCTATCTGTATTTTCTTTGTACGAATGTGATTTATTTTTATAATACATTTCCGTAACAAATAACATTGTAAATAAAATAGACAAAAAACAAAATAACTATTTTTCAAAGTTATTATTATTATTTTTTTTAAAAAGGCAAAATTATAGAAAAAAATAGATAAAATGTCTATAATAGCTATTTTTATTTTTATTTTATCACAAAACAACCAAAAAAATTAAAAAGAAAATACCAGTTTAGCCACAATTTTCGCAAAAAAGAAATTGACACTGTAACACAACAAAGTTTTGGCTTCGTCCCGGATTGGTCACACAATTTTTTTTGCGCAATTAATCCCTCAACTTTCAAATTACCTGTCAAATATCGTTATAAACAATCGACAAACTTCGTGCCGTTGCGAATTTAACAATTGTTCAATCAAGTTTCCGACAATTATACTATACCTAAAACAAGTAGATATTCAAATTGTTGGGCTTGAAAGATTCTAATCATGCTTATTGGGCATTTGTGACCCATTGACATGACTTTTGGGCCTAACAATGATAACACATGTCTATTGGGCCTCATGTGACCCAATTACATGTTTAAGGGACCCTTAATGGCTTTTATGTGCTATTGGGTCTCAGTGGCCCATTAGCATTGCTAGTAAGGTCCAAATAAATCAAATGTGAAATGGGCCAACACGTCCTTCGTATACCCAACAACCTTAAATAACACACGTAATTAGCAGGACCTCGTAATCCTCTTCTCCTCGTTTGTTAGGCTTACCTTCAATTCAAGTAAACAAATACATGTCGTTAATCAATGGTAATCAATTTTGTTTGGATTAAGTGAGTAATAACGGGCGACACCTTTAAGTGACATTCGTAGTCTGTAGTTATAATCAAAGTCTCCTGGAGGGAGAGCGATAGTTTGTGTATAGATCTATACGGGGGTGACTCCCCCACACCTCAACTGTTCGCTACAGTTAGACTCGGTCAATTTAGGGTGACAAAATCTTAAGATCAATTCTGACGTTCGCTAGAATGCCAAGACAGACGAACTAGTCATTATCATGCATGGTTATAGCGACTCACAAAAATTGTAACACCCGAAGTCAGGAAGGCCAAGAAAGGAAAGAAAACCCTAAGTTTTAAGGGACGACTCGACGAGTCCAAGGAGGAACTCGGCGAGTCCGAGCGGGATCCGGGTCAAGGAGTAAGTGACCGACTCGGCGAGTCTGGTCTGAACGAGGAAAACCCTAAATCCAGGACTTGGAGCCTATTTGAACGTCTCATTCTCTCCCCTAGGGTTCCCTTACTGCTTATTTCACCCAAAACACCGAACCCTAAGCCCCATTGTTGCTCATTTAAGCTTCCAAGCCATTTTTATGGGTGATTTGAAGGAAGAAGAAAGAGGGGAATTATTGAAGCTTCAAGGATTGGCCTTAGATCTGGAGTTTGTGGAACCTTTCTGAGTTATTGAAGGTACTAAGTTGTTTCCTTCATTTAGATCTATTCTAGTTGTGAGTTTTGGGGCTTTTTAGCCATGATTAGTTATCTGTTTGAGTTAGAAGCCAGATCTAAAGTTGCTACTTCGGATCTAAGCACATTTTGGCCTTGTGAAGCATAAAGTGACTCCCCTTGAGCTGATTATGGAGCCTCCTTGCCTTAAACCCTAGTTTATGGTGTATTTAGCCTAGATCTCCTTCTCTACACGTAAAGTTTGCAACTTTACGTGAGGAATAGGCTTGGGAAGGGTAGATCTACAGTTTGGAGTCCATGTATGACTCAAAAGTCCTCTGCATGTATGAAGATCTGAATGGACTTGGCGACTCCTTTGAGTGGACTCGGCGAGTAGCATGAAGATTAGGAGGAACTCGACGAGTGGGATGAACAATTCATCGAGTAGGATGAAGATAGCCTTGGACTCGGCGAGTCTGTTCTTGGACTCGGCGAGTCAGGACACGAAACCCCAAACCCTTCGATTTGAGACTCGAATCAGTGAGTCGAGTGGAGACTCGGTGAGTTGGAAAGGTCAGGACTCAGAAATCGGTAGACTCGGCGAGTCGAGTCGTGGTTGGAAGGACTCTGAGCTTATGAACTCGACGAGTCAGTAGGCAGACTCGGCGAGTAGGGTTGACCAGGAAGGTTGACTTTGACCAAGACTTTGTCGTTGACCAGAGTTGACTTAGTTGACTTTCGGGGGATAGTTAGACTAAGTGTTGCATTGATATTGGTAGCTCGGGGAGCTAGTGGAGCAGGAGTCCAAAGAGTTGTCGGGCAGCAGCTAGAGGAGTTATCAGCAAGTTCATCAAGTGCAGGTGAGTTTCCCTTTGTGTGAATGGTCTACGGCCACAATGTCGGCCCATGTAGTTATGAGTAGAAGACCCACGGGTTAGCCCTAGGCACAGTATGCTAGTATAATATTCAGGACGAAGTCCAATGATAGCGGGCGGGTGCCCAAGGAATGGTTTATGTGATAGTCTATACTTGTTGTCTGTGTGATACTTGTATGTGCCTGGTAGAGATGTGAATGTGGGCGAGGTCCCGTAACTCACCAATAACAGAGTGTGGATGGTGTTCCACATCTCATTAGCAGCAGATCAGGGGCGAGGCCCAAGTTAGGGAAGGAGTGAGAGTGGGCTGGGCCCGTATCTCACTATCTGCAGGAGCATGGACGGGGTTCCATGACTCATCAGTAGCAGGACAAGGGCGAGGCCCAGAGACAGGCGAGGCCTTAGGACAAGATCCGTTAGTATGTGTTTAGCTTATGCGATGTGATATGTTTATGTGCTATTATATGTTAGCGGGCGAGGCCCTGTGACACGCGAGGCCTAAGTGAAACAGATCTGTATCCGAGTGGGGCTCGAAGCCAGGCGGGGCCGTTGTAGCGGGCAAGGCCCGAAGTAGGGGGTGAGGCCCAGGGTAGAGGGCGTGGCCCAGTATGTGCAGTATGTGGTTATGCATGGTATGTGGTAGGGTGGGGAACTCACTAAGCTTTGTGCTTACGGTTTTCAGTTTTGGTTTCAGGTTCTTCTGGTAGCAGATGGAAGAGCTCGGGGTGATTGCATGGCACACACCATAGATTGGACTGCCTAGGAATGTTTTACTCTGATAATGAACATACGTTTTGGAAAATTAATACTCTGATTATGTTTTGGATTGATGATTATGCTTTAAGTAATGTTTTATTAAAAGAAAATTGTAGTCTTAAATTTTGGGACGTTACAAGTTGGTATCAGAGCCTTGGTTTGAGGGATTCGGACATGCTCTCGGGTGTGTCTGAACTCAAACTGAGGAATTGGTATAGAGGTTTTCAAAATGAACAGACAGATTGTTAAAAGAGAGTTTTGAGAAAGAAAACAGTTTTAGAAAAGCAAAAAGAATCCAGAAAGAAAAGAATTTTGATAAGAGAAAAGGGTGTGGTGCATGCAATCAGTCGAGCTCAAGTAAGTACCCCAAAATACCCATACAAGTTTATATTTTGATTATCAGTTAATAGAACAACATGCTAGATTAGGACTAAGGATCTAGGGAGGATGCCTTATGTGCCTGTTATATGTGCTTTGAGCTACATGATAGTGCTGATTAGACAATAGTAGGATAGCCTGTTTAGGTTATGCCTGAGTTTATGAGTTTGTGTTGCATGCTAGCGCATATTCTTGCTATGTGGATATGATTGCTTGAGTATGTTATGGTTAGATTTTCCCTTGTCTGAATGTTGCTTGCTTTGTGCATTGCGGGATTCTAAGTGATGGGAGTTAGCCATTAGGTGAATACGTCACGTCACATGTGATCAGGGTTGGATAATCTCAGAGTACTGGATTTGGCCCAATTGCGCAACTGAGGACTGGTTTGAGTTGAGTCGGAGGTTCCCTAGGGTAAGCCTAGGATGAGATAGTGCTGGGAGCAGTAGTAGTGGAAAAAGGGACCTGGTGGAGTCGAAGCAATTCCTGAGGAAGGTACGGATAGATGTGGAAGGTAGTATGAGCCCGTACTACTGAAAGCAGAGGATCCGTACTCGATTTGGGAAAGGCCAAGACAAGACCGGGAACCTGGTAGGGTGTGCGTTTGGTCTCGCAGCAGTGATAAGTATTCTGATAGAGGATGTATTATATTTTCAGCATGGTGATGTTGCGCGAGAGACCAGTGGGCGGATCAGGCGCCAGAAAGGGATCAGGCTCGGGTTCAGGAGCCGAGCAGCTCGAGGAGCGAATGGGGGAGTTGATATCAGCTGAGGTTACGCGCAGCATACTAGACCAGACTCCTGTGATCTTTGGCACGGTCAAGGAGGGTATATTGGAGATCTTGGATGAGACGCTGGGAACCTTCCGTACCGAGATGATGGCATTGATGGGATCGTGTACTTTGACATTTCGAGAGTTCAGGGCTTGCGGGGCGCCAAATTATCATGGGGCTAAGGACCCCATCGCTAGCAGCATATGGTTGGCTGATGTTGCCAACGCATTCCGTACGAGCCGGTGTCCTGAGGGGGACAAGGTCAGACTCGCTTCCTGTCTTCTGAAGGACAGAGCGAGGGATTGGTGGGAGGAGATCGGTCATGTTTTAGGGGATGATGCCGCGTTGGACGCGATGACATGGAGCGATTTCTCGGCCAGGTTCAGGGCGGAGTTTTCGCCAATTATTGAGGTGCAGCAGTTGGCACGGGAGTTTTAGGATTTGACGCAGACCATTGAGACTGTGGTAAAGATCACCGCCAAGTTCAGGGAGAGGGCTATTCTTGTACCGCAGTATGTCGCGGATGAGGAGATGAAGAAGGCCTGATACCATGAGATGTTGAGGGATGACATCAGGCAGTTTGTGAGCAGGTCCAGCTGCAAAACGTTGGAGGATATGATCGCGCGAGCTAGAGAGAGAGATTGATTTGGAGCAGATCCGGAAGAGGAAGCCGGATGAGGTTCAAGCAGTTACAGGCTCGGGCAAAAGGCCCAAGGGATCGGATTCGAGATCGAGGGATTATCAGGACCGCAGCCGATGCGGGAAGTGTGGCAGGGCGCATGGGGGCGCGTACAGGAGTGGTAGCGGCGGTGAGTCTGGCTGCTTCAAGTGCGGTCGGACTGGTCATTTTAGCAGAGATTGTACTGTTACCACCACTCAGGGATCCGACTTGATATGTTTTCACTGCAATCAGCGGGGCCACAAGAAGGCCCAATGCCCCAGTTTGTTTTCAGCAGGACGGGTGATGGCACCTGCCCCTGCAACTTTGAGGATCACAGACGACCGTCAGGGCCGTGCGGTAGGAGGCAGGGCTTTTCAGATGACTACCTTGGAGGCACGAGCAGCACCGGACGTTGCAGGTATGCGACTTTCGTTTTCAGTTCTTTTATTTATGCATGATTATATTGTTATGGTTCTGCATCATTATCGGTATGAGCATTTTATTTTTGTGCGGCTTGCTTGTGATCGAGTTATATGCCATCTACATACCTTGGATATTTGAATGGTAGTTAGGGGATGTGCCCTATTGGAGAAGGTTATATAGGATGCAGTAACTATAGCATGCTTGGGAGGAACTTGGTACATCTCGCTAGTTCGGAGTTGTATAGTTTATAGATGGATTGGTTAGATCCCTAGCTATGGTAAGCTTGGGTCCCTCAACAGATTGATTATGGAATGGTAGCAAGGGTTGGGATTTCTCTTCGTGCATTGAGCAGCAAGGGGTAAGCAGGATCGAAGTGGGGAAGAATCCTCCGAGTGTGCAAAGGTAAAAGCACGCAGATCCAAGATGAGTACTCGACCTCTGAGAAGGAACAGAAGTAGCACAACGTTTGATGGATTGAGGAGTTCAGGGTCGGGAGTTTGAGAAACTCCCCCTCAGCTAGTACGTGTATTGATGATGGTTAGTATGTGGTTGGGAGTTTAGGTTGGAGGATCGCATGTAGTACTCGAGTGGGTTAGAAGGAGGATCTTGAGAACTGATAGCACGGGGTGCTTTCGTATTAGCAGTCAGTGGTGGAAAGTGTTGTAAGACTACGGGGCAGCCGTAGCATTCACTAGCAGCCAGTGGTGGAAGGTGTTGTAAGACTACGGGGCGGCCGTAGCATTCACTAGCAGTCAGTGGTGGAAAGTCTTGTAAGACTATGGGGCAGCCGTAGCATTCCATAGTAGCTTCGTTGGCGGAGTTGGGGCTAGGCCCTTATCTCCTAGTTATCAGATAGGGATCAGGAATGGGTAGTAGATGAGAATGATAGGGAGTTTGCCTGTATAGCCCTAGAGAGGTGAGACCTTGGGAGAGGCCGCTCCAGGGTATGGTTGGGTGAGACCCGTGGGCGAGGCCCATATGAGAGGAGCAGTATAGGTGAGACCTGAGAGCAGGGTTGCTCAGTAGTATGGTTGGGTGAGACTCGTGGGCGAGGCCCGAACGAGAGTGGCTAGACAAGTAGGACTAGAAGGATAGAGGCGGGTGAGACCCGTGGGCGAGGTCCGTGAGTTTTAGCAGCACAGGTGGGACCTGGTAGGGACCTTAGTGTCAAGATAGGGGATCGGGGATCCCAGGATTGTAGTGCCTGAATGGCAGAATAGATTGAGCAGATAATTGGTGTCCTTGTGATACATACATGGTATGAGTTATGTGTTCCGGACTATGGTCCGATGCAGTATGCAGTATATGTGTTCATGCTAGTTGACATGTTATGCTATGTGATGATTCAGTGAGTTCCGGACTTCGGTCTGATGCATTTAGTTCGCTGGGAGCGACTAGGAGTTGTGTGGGGACTAGCGATCGGGTGGGGGGGGGGGAGTCGGTAGTCCAGATATTGGTAGGACGGTAGGGACGAGGGTGGTCTCAGTTATCCGGAAGGCAGATGAGGAATAGCAGAATTTGTAGTCAGTAGCAGTGCGGGTATGCAGTGTATGGTGGAATTCAGTTAGTTGATCGTGGGGTGCTCGACACCAAATTATAGTAGAAAGAAATGCCCAGTGGATACTGGCGATAATGACCCGTACTGGAAGTAGCGGGAGTGATGGATTTGGTGAAGATAGGATCTTCACAGTGGCTGAGGAAATAGTTGGTTATGGAGCATTGCCTTGGGAAGGCAAGGAAATCACGCAAAGAAAGAAGGGGTGAACCCTTATGGGGTCAGTGCAGTACTTAGAGAGTACCAGAAGGATTGTCGGTTGAGTAAGTTGTGTTTCCAGAATGTTCAGGGTCAGGGTTGACCCGAGATTATTATGCGTAAGGATTAATGTTAGTCAGAATGACCGGGCGAAACACCAGCGAAGGTAGGCAGCTGGAGTTGGATCAATTAGTAGAGTATTTGGAAGCAGATCGCAGGCAGTTGGCCATAGCAAACTTCGAGGACGAAGTTTAGTTTAATTGGGGGAGAGTTGTAACACCCAAAGTCAGGAAGGCCAAGAAAGTAAAGAAAACCCTAAGTTTAAGGGACGACTCGACGAGTCCAAGGAGGAACTCGGCGAGTCCGAGCGGGATCCGGGTCAAGGAGTAAGTGACCGACTCGGCGAGTCTGGTCTGAACGAGGAAAACCCTAAATCCAGGACTTGGAGCCTATTTGAACGTCTCTTTCTCTCCCCTAGGGTTCCCTTACTGCTTATTTCACCCAAAACACCGAACCCTAAGCCCCATTGTTGCTCATTTAAGCTTCCAAGCCATTTTTATGGGTGATTTGAAGGAAGAAGAAAGAGGGGAATTATTGAAGCTTCAAGGATTGGCCTTAGATCCGGAGTTTGTGGAACCTTTCTGAGTTATTGAAGGTACTAAGTTGTTTCCTTCATTTAGATCTATTCTAGTTGTGAGTTTTGGGGCTTTTTAGCCATGATTAGTTATCTGTTTGAGTTAGAAGCCAGATCTAAAGTTGCTACTTCGGATCTAAGCACATTTTGGCCTTGTGAAGCATAAAGTGACTCCCCTTGAGCTGATTATGGAGCCTCCTTGCCTTAAACCCTAGTTTATGGTGTATTTAGCCTAGATCTCCTTCTCTACACGTAATGTTTGCAACTTTACGTGAGGAATAGGCTTGGGAAGGGTAGATCTACAGTTTGGAGTCCATGTATGACTCAAAAGTCCTCTGCATGTATGAAGATCTGAATGGACTTGGCGACTCCTTTGAGTGGACTCGGCGAGTAGCATGAAGATTAGGAGGAACTCGACGAGTGGGATGAACAACTCATCGAGTAGGATGAAGATTGCTAGTGGAGCAGGAGTCCAGAGAGTTGTCGGGCAGCAGCTAGAGGAGTTATCAGCAAGTTCATCAAGTGCAGGTGAGTTTCCCTTTGTGTGAATGGTCTACGGCCACAATGTCGGCCCATGTAGTTATGAGTAGAAGACCCACGGGTTAGCCCTAGGCACAGTATGCTAGTATAATATTCAGGACGAAGTCCAATGATAGCGGGCGGGTGCCCAAGGAATGGTTTATGTGATAGTCTATACTTGTTGTCTGTGTGATACTTGTATGTGCCTGGTAGAGATGTGAATGTGGGCGAGGTCCCGTAACTCACCAATAACAGAGTGTGGATGGTGTTCCACATCTCATTAGCAGCAGATCAGGGGCGAGGCCCAAGTTAGGGAAGGAGTGAGAGTGGGCTGGGCCCGTATCTCACTATCTGCAGGAGCATGGACGGGGTTCCATGACTCATCAGTAGCAGGACAAGGGCGAGGCCCAGAGACAGGCGAGGCCTTAGGACAAGATCCGTTAGTATGTGTTTAGCTTATGCGATGTGATATGTTTATGTGCTATTATATGTTAGCGGGCGAGGCCCTGTGACACGCGAGGCCTAAGTGAAACAGATCTGTATCCGAGTGGGGCTCGAAGCCAGGCGGGGCCGTTGTAGCGGGCAAGGCCCGAAGTAGGGGGTGAGGCCCAGGGTAGAGGGCGTGGCCCAGTATGTGCAGTATGTGGTTATGCATGGTATGTGGTAGGGTGGGGAACTCACTAAGCTTTGTGCTTACGGTTTTCAGTTTTGGTTTCAGGTTCTTCTGGTAGCAGATGGAAGAGCTCGGGGTGATCGCATGGCACACACCATAGATTGGACTGCCTAGGAATGTTTTACTCTGATAATGAACATACGTTTTGGAAAATTAATACTCTGATTATGTTTTGGATTGATGATTATGCTTTAAGTAATATTTTACTAAAAGAAACTTTTAGTCTTAAATTTTGGGACGTTATAAAAATAAATCCAGTACTATCCGAGTAATCAAGGAAAATCATAATAATTCGTTGTGATGATATAACAATTCGAAACAATTATATTATATTATATTATCGGAAAACATCGGGTTTTTTCGAGGAAAGCAACACCACTCACTTGTACTTTTCAATAACTATAATGCAAAACTTTTCATTTATACTCGCTTTGAAATCATTCATGCATAAACCTATGGATCTTCACACTTTGGTATAAACAATTGTCTTTTCAGAAAAATATCGGATTTTTTGGGTTTTATAAACTACATAAAACATTTTGATAACAACCCTGCTTATGGACTCACCAACATTCCATATGTTGACGTTTTCAAAATAACTTGTATTCTCAAGTAACAGGTAAGCTGAAGAGTAATACCAAGTATGTTAGGGTGTTATGCTTTGAAAACTTTCAAACAATTTATGCTATGGATATGTAATGTTTAAACAATGTACTTGATGTGAACAATGTCAGTTGTAATGTATTAATGCATGGTGAAGTTTATGTTATGTTTCATGTATATTCATTGTGATGATATTCAATTTGAGTCACGTGAGCCCTCAGACGTTTTCGCCGTCTGGTTTGGGGGTGTGACAGGTTGGTATCAGAGCTCTGTTTATAGTGAACTGGCATATCTAACCACACATTGATATGCAACTATAAACAAAAGAGGGACTAAAACAACTCTGAACAAAACAAATAAAACACAACGATAAACACTTCTACTTGTACGATATAGGAAAAAGAACATAATACCAAATCAAATAAGATGTTACTGACATCTCAGTTAAGTCGGGACTGTTCATGGTTGTTGTCACACCCCCAAACCAGAACGGCTGAAACGTTCGGGGGCGGAGGACGTCATATTCAGTATCATAACAGTTCATAGAAAGGAAAGTACACACCACCATACATATATAAAGGTTTTAAAAATGTTTACATCATTGTATTCATTACATGCTCAAAAGATAAATGCATAAACATCTTTTAAAAGAAATAATTTAGAAACATTGAATGCCATTCCAAAATGAGTGTATATTTTCCAAGAAAATCTCTTATTTTCTTATAAAAGTGTGAAATGCATGAGAATATATGTATTGAATAATATAGCTAGCTGAATCAAGAAAATCCCTTATTTTCCTATTAGTCGTTTGTTTTGCATACAAGGAAAATCCCATATTTTCCTAAAATAATAGTTAGCCTACTGTCCCAGCCTAAAAACCGAAAGCAAAGGACATGCTTTAGAAAGTTGAAGCATAGATTTATATAATAAAACCTATTAGAAGATTTCAGATTATTAGATGAATAATAGTTTTCATAACTACTCATTCATAAATCAGAAGTACTATAATAATTGTATATCCGATGAGTTTTATAACCATACTAAACATAATATGCCTGTAGCGACGTTCTTCAGGCGTCGTAGCGTTATGACAAACTGTCACCCCAAAGGAAGGACTGTAGCTAACAGTCAGGGCGCGGGATCATGACTTCCCGTATAGATCTATACACATTTGACACGTTCTCCGAACGGGAGACTCTGGTTATAGACAAGACTTGTAGCGATACCCTAAAAAGGCAGTATTTGAAGATGTACACGTCTCATGGATTCTCAACTAAGTCTGTATTAAAGTAATAGTTTTGTATGCAAAGTTTATCCTTTTTCACAATGTTTGACAAACCATAAATCATAAGTTTTTAGAATGTATAAAACGGTTAGAAACGAAGGATACTTTGGAATTATTAAATACTTTGTATGAATATAGTGCATGCAAAGTATGACAAGAGTTTTCACATAGTAGTACTAAATCACAAGTGATTCATTTGATAAAAACGAGTAAAGTGAAATTTTATGAAATACACGATAATAACCGTATTTTTACTTGTATTCCTCCCCTAAAAGAGTATAAAAGCATTTAAAATGTATTTAAACTGTGTTTGAAGGGGGTATGAACTCACTTGAAAGTTTGAAGATAGCGAGATGGAAAACCGGACAGAGTTTCGTCTCGGGAAACGGATTATTCTCAGGATTCTCGGGAATCTCGGGAGTAAAATCGATCTTCGGGACTTGAGCAAAATGATCAGGGCTTCGGGGTAGTGCGGGCACGGAAATCGAGGCAATATCATGAGAGAAATGGGGTGAATTTTCCGGAACCCTCGCAACTCTATTTATAGTGGTCTGGGAAGCCTCGGTACGCGGGGCGTACTCGTGCGTCACCCGTGACCGAGTCCTCGCTTCGGATGGGACGGATCGCATAAACTCGCATAGGGGCGACGTGGACAGACCGAGACCAAGGCCTTCGTGTACGCAGGGCATACGAGGCTACGCAACGCGTAACTCGGATGAGGACGCTGACTCCTCCTTCGGATATTACTAGATTTTTTTATTTAAATTTATATATAATTTATTTAATAAACTTCAAAAAATCATATCTTTTTCATACGAATTCCGTTTTCGATGGTCTTTATATCCACGCGTAGGTGAGACTATGCTCTACAACTTTCGTTTAGACTCCGTTGGCAAATTATGAAATTATTTTTTATTATTTATTTATAAAATATCGTGATTAAGGAATTTCTTTAAAAATTCATAACTTCTTTATCTGACGTCGGTTTTTGCCAGACTTTTTACTGCTGAAATACCATTGTCGAGACCTTCGATTCTCGTTTAGGTCATTTCGGCCAAAAGTCGCTCGGTCTCCGATTCGAGTTTTTAGCTGTCTGCTGCTAAGCCGAACTTGGAAAAATCTTAACTTCAATATACGAAGTCGGATTTGGGCATTATTTTTAAGTACGATCCCGGTTTAATGATATTAAATATAGTAGGAATTTAAATAGATACTTTTTGGGCATTTTATTATCAAAGTTAATTTTATTAACTCCAAGGTGGTTACAATACTTGACTTTTTAGGTCATTACAAAGAGTTGAAATATCGGGTTGTTACATCATCCCCCCGTTAGAGGGAATTTCGTCCCGAAATTTTAATACAAAAGAGAAGTATTAGGGGCTGAGGAAGAGGTGCGGATACTTCTGTTGCATTTGGTCTTCCCGTTCCCATGTGAACTCGGGTCCTCTCTTAGCATTCCATCGAACCTTTACTATTGGAATGCGACTCTGTTTAGTTTGTTTAACTTCCCTATCCATGATCTCGACGGGTTCTTCCACAAAGTTTAGATTTTCATTTAGTTCGATTTCATCGAGTGGAATTACAAGTGTTTCGTCGGACACTTTTTTAGGTTCGATACGTGGAATACTGGATGTACTTTGTTAAGCTCGATTGGAAGTCGGAGTTTGTAGGCCACTGGACCAACCCTTGAAATGATTTCGAAGGGTCCAATGTACCTAGGATTTAGTTTCCCACGCTTTCCAAAGCGTATCATGCCCTTCCAGGGTGAGACCTTCAGTAGTACACGGTCGCCAATCTGGAATTCCAAGGGTTTACGTCTCTTGTCGGCATAGCTCTTTTGCCTATCCCTTGAGGACTTCAGTCGTTCTCGTATTTGCACGATCTTTTCAGTCGTTTCTCTGATGATCTCCGGACCAGTGAGGGTGCTATTAGGGACTAGACCTTTTGCCAATTGCGTGTCGACCATTTCCGTCCAGCACAGAGGTGATCTGCACTTACGGCCGTAGAGGGCTTCAAATGGAGCAGTCTTGATACTAGTTTGATAACTATTGTTATAAGAGAACTCGACCAAAGGTAAGTGAACATCCCATGCCTTACCAAAGTCGATTACACATGCTCGCAACATGTCTTCCAAGGTTTGGATCGTCCTCTCACTCTGTCCGTCAGTTTGTGGGTGGTATGCTGTACTCATATCCAACCTTGTTCCCATGGATTTTTGCAATGATTGCCAGAATCTGGAAGTGAATCTACTGTCTCTATCTGAGATGATGGACATCGGTACTCCATGAAGTCGTACGATCTCCCGGATGTAGGTTCTTGATAGTTTTTCCATCCTATCAGTTTCCTTGATCGGTAAGAAATGAGCGGACTTGGTTAATCTGTCGACGATCACCCAAATAGTATCTTGGCCACCCTGAGTTTTGGGCAGTTTCGTTATAAAGTCCATAGAAATCTGCTCCCATTTCCACTCAGGTATTTCAGGTTGTTGGAGTAGACCTGAGGGTTTCTGGTGTTCTATTTTTATTTTGGCGCAAGTCAAACACTTGCTCACATAGGTAGCAATCTCCGCTTTCATGTTTGGCCACCAGTAGAGTTGCTTGAGATCTAGATACATCTTGTCTGACCCTGGGTGTACGGAGTATGGGGTCTTGTGTGCCTCGCTCATAACTACCTCTCTGAATCCACCAAACTTGGGTGTCCAGATTCGGTTCATGAAGTAGCGTGCTCCGTCACTCTTGATTTCTAAGTTCTTGTCCATTCCTCTAAGGGTCTCACCTGTTACGTTTTCAGGTTTCAAGGCCTCTATTTGAGCTTCCTTGAATTGTGCTGACAGGTGCGAATGGATCGACATGGCTAATGACTTCACTCTTCGGCCAGAGTACTCCTTACGACTAAGGGCATCGGCCACGACGTTTGCCTTTCCCGTATGATAGCGAATCTTACATTCGTAGTCGTTGAGCAATTCGACCCAATGTCGCTGTCTCATGTTTAACTCTTTCTGGTCGAATATGTGTTGGAGGCTCTTGTGGTCTGTAAAGATAGTGCACTAGGTACCGTATAGGTAGTGCCTCAAGATTTTAAGAGCGAAGACCACCGCTCCAAGTTCTAAATCATGAGTGGTGTAATTGACCTCATGCGTTTTTAGTTGTCGTGAGGCATATGCAATAACCTTTCCCCTCTGCATTAGCACACAACCCAGTCCTTGCTTTGAAGCGTCGCAATACACCACAAAATCTTCGGTCCCCTCTAGAAGAGAAAGGATGGGTGCACTGCAAAGGGCCTGTTTCAAAGTCTGAAATGCAGCATCTTGCTTTTCTCCCCAATTGTAGGTCACACCCTTCTGGGTTAAAGCGGTAAGAGGCTTTGCGATGCTGGAGAAATTCTGGATGAATCTCCGATAATAACCAGCAAGACCTAGAAACTGGCGAATTTCGGTTGGTGTAGTTGGTGCGGAACAGTTTTCGATAGCCTTGATTTTTGCGGGGTCCACGTGGATTCCTTCCTTGCTGACCACGTGACCGAGGAAGTCCACCTTTCTAATCCAAAACTCACATGTTGAGAATTTTGCATAAAGTCTCTCAGTCCGTAACGTCTCTAAGACTTGTCTCAGATGTTGACTATGCTCTTCTTTATTCTTTGAATAAATGAGTATATCGTCTATGAATACGATCACAAATTTATCCAAGAATGGACGACATACCCGATTCATTAGATCTATGAATACGGTCGGGGCATTGGTTAGTCCGAACGGCATCACTACGAACTCGTAATGTCCGTATCTCGTTCGGAAGGCCGTCTTGGGAACATCACTCTTTAAGACTCGCAGCTGGTGATATCCCGACCTCAGATCGATCTTGGAGAAGTAGTTGGCTCCTTGGAGTTGATCGAATAAGTCGTCGATTCGGGGTAGGGGGTATCGGTTCTTGATGGTAAGTTTGTTGAGTTCTCGGTAGTCGATGCACATCCTGAACGATCCATCCTTCTTTTTCACGAACAACACGGGTGCTCCCCATGGCGAGAAGCTCGGACGGATGAATCCTTTTCCAAGTAGTTCATTCAGTTGGCTGGATAGCTCCTGCATCTCTGTCGGGGCTAATCGATAGGGTGCTTTGGCTACTGGTGTAGCTCCGGGAACCAGATCGATTCTGAACTCGACTTGTCTTGAGGGTGGTATTCCCGGAAGATCCTCAGGAAAAACATCGGGAAAATCGCATACGTCGGGCACATTCTTGACGTCCTGGACTTCGCGCTTCACATCTACAACATGTGCCAAAAACGCGTGATACTCGTTGCGTAGGTACTTCTGAGCTTGGATACTTGAGATGGTACGAAGAGTGGTACTAGGTTTGTCGCCCAAGACAAGGAAGGTTTCGCCGGTTGGCAGATTAAGGCGAACGACCTTATCGTAACATAAAATGTCCGCATGATGTGAACTCAGCCAATCCATGCCAATGATGACATCGAAACTCTTAATCGAGACTGGCATGAGGTCGATTGGAAAGGGATTATCGTTTAGAGTTAGGGTGCAGTTTAAGTATATCTCCTTAGTGCCTTCGGTTTTCCCGTTGGCCATTTCTACTATGAATGGTTCACTTAATGATTGTGGTATTGGTTTTAGCATGCCTTTAAAGTCGTGACTCACAAAACTCCTTTCCGCTCCACTATCAAACAAAATGCATGCATACGAGTTATCGAGAAGAAACGTACCCGTAATCACAGTAGGGTCCGTAACGGCTTCATCTTGTCCCATTGCGAAAACTCGGCCCCTTCCGCCGGTATTCCTGTTGTTTGCCTTCGGGCAGTCCCTGCGGTAGTGCCCCATGTCTCCGCACTCAAAGCAGGCGCGGCTTACTTCGGTATTAGCAGTGGGGGCGGATTGTTGGGTTGGCTCTCTGCAATAGCGGGCTGTATGTCCCTTCTTATTGCACCTGGTGCATTGAAGGTCACGGCAGAGACCGTGGTGGTGGAAGTTGCATTGGTTGCACTTTGGAAGTTTCCCATTGTATGAGCTTGTGGGGGCAGAGTTGGTAGGTACAGTAATCGCGTGGGTCGCTACTACTTGTTGTTTCTTGGGGTTCTCCTGGAGGTTTTGTCCCCTCCTCTTGTTCCAAGGCCTACTCTGGCCCTGAGCCTCCTTAGGTGGATTTGCGGTTGCTGCAATGGTACCCTGTTTTACTCCGTGGTCGATGAGTCGTTGAACCAGATGTTTAGCGCTGTTGTAGGTAATAGGGTTGGAAGCTAGGACATGCCCTTGAATCTGGGGTGACAACCCCCAAATGTACCTTTCGACCTTCTTTGATTCTGGGTTGACCATGGTAGGGCACAAAGCAGTGAGGTCGTTGAACCTAGCTGTGTAGGCGACTAGATCAGACCCAGTCATTTTCAGATTCCAGAGCTCCTGATCAAGCTTTTGCACTTCGCCCCTTGGGTAGTATTCTTCCAGTAGTAGAACCTTCAGATCTTCCCAACTCATGGCGTTGGCGACAGTGAGCGTCACCGAATTCACATGGCTTTTCCACCAAGTGAGGGCTCGATCTATGAAGGTGCAAGCAGCGAACTTGACCTTGATTGTTTCTTGGCACGAGCAGATCTCGAAGACTGTTTCGGTCTTTTCGAACCATTGCATTAGTGCAATGACTCCTCCCATGCCATTAAAAGTCTTTGGCTTTGAGTTGGAGAACTCCTTGTAGGTACACTCCTTCACTTGACCACGGCCGGTGCCATGATTTGAATGATTCGAGCTGCTTCCTGTACCTCCATTTACATTGGAGTTTATTTGTGAGAGAGTTGCTGTTACTGCTGCTGTGATAGCTGCCTGGACCATGGCCGGATCATACGTTGGTGGTGGAGGTGGTGGTGGCACCGTGCCTGGTCTGGGCCTCAGGTTTGGACGAGGAGGCATTGCGCTGCCAAAAGAAAATGAGAGATTATAAGTTTTGGTGGTTGCGAGTTGAATGATATTGAGTTAACTTCTTTTAATAGTTTAAGAATTTGGTTTGGCCAACACAGGGTTTTGAGCTTGATTCATAAATAACGTTTGAATAGATGTACTTATGAATTGAACGGACTACACATAATTAAAACAAGAAAGAGATATGCCCTATATATATATTAAACATATAGTTGTGTTACATCCGAGTTTAGACAAAAATTTTTGACCTTTCTAAAGGTCTCCGATTACAGAAAATTTTAAAGAAAATTATATTCTTATCCGAAGTCCTAATTTATAACAAAATTTGAAATCCTAGCAAGCACTACTTGCGACGTAGGTTGCGCTTGGAGCTTGACTCCGCATCTGATTGCTTTGATTCCATTAGACGCCTATCAAAAGCGGCTTGTTGTTCCCTTAACTCGGCTAGGGCTGCAATCATTTGTGCCTGAAATGCCTCAGTTTGGAGTTGGGCATGGTCCTGAATCCCATCCAGCCTACGGATGTCAGAAGAGTGAACCTGTACTTCTACGTTGATCTCGCGGATCCGGTTGGCTTGAACTCCAGATTGATAGCATTGGTTGGCTAGTTTGCCACCCATGACCGGAAGTGCTCGGTCTGCCAATCCCCCGCCTCTGACATCATAAAAGTCTCGGCACATGCCGTAGGGAGGGCGTAAGCTTTGTTGTCGGCTCCAATGGTGGAGGTGACTCCCCCACACAGGAGTGGGTCCTTGGAAGTTCCTTACATGGACAGGAGGTTGTGGGGCCGGTGGATTGATAACCTCTGGCTCTGAATCGGTACCAGAGTCATCTTCCTCATCCAATTCTATCGGCTCTTCGTCCTCTTCGGGATCTTCTTCGACCCATCCTCCATTACCTTGGTTGGGGTAGTAGGGGTCATTGGGGTGGTGGAATCCAGCCATTGAGTCTGTACGAGAAGTGGGTTAAGAATTTACTATAAGCTAGAGTACATGAAATTTACCCTTAAGTTTAATGGTTTTTGATACTCAAATACTCCCTTAGTATTATTTAACGATATGTTTTTTGGTAAGTTTTAAATTTGTTACCCAAACCAGAACGGCGGAAACGTTTGGGGGCAGAGGACGTCATATTCAGTATCATAACAGTTCATAGAAAGGAAAGTACACACCACCATACATATATAAAGGTTTTAAAAATGTTTACATCATTGTATTCATTACATGCTCAAAAGATAAATGCATATACATCTTTTAAAAGAAATAATTAACGCCAGCGCGTTAATCCCCAAAAGTTGATTTCCAAACCTGCTTAATGGTTCCCTGAGAATACAAGTTATTTCAAAGAAAAAGTGTCAACAATTAAGTTGGTGAGTTCATAAGTGATTTAGAAACATTGAATGCCATTCCAAAATGAGTGTATATTTTCCAAGAAAATCTCTTATTTTCTTATAAAAGTGTGAAATGCATGAGAATATATGTATTGAATAATATAGCTAGCTGAATCAAGAAAATCCCTTATTTTCCTATTAGTCGTTTGTTTTGCATGCAAGGAAAATCCCATATTTTCCTAAAGTAATAGTTAGCCTACTGTCCCAGCCTAAAAACCGAAAGCAAAGGACATGCTTTAGAAAGTTGAAGCATAGATTTATATAATAAAACCTATTAGAAGATTTCAGATTATTAGATGAATAATAGTTTTCATAACTACTCATTCATAAATCAGAAGTACTATAATAATTGTATATCCGATGAGTTTTATAACCATACTAAACATAATATGCCTGTAGCGACGTTCTTCAGGCGTCGTAGCGTTATGACAAACTGTCACCCCAAAGGAAGGACTGTAGCTAACAGTCAGGGCGCGGGATCATGACTTCCCGTATAGATCTATACACATTTGACACGTTCTCCGAACGGGAGACTCTGGTTATAGACAAGACTTGTAGCGATACCCTAAAAAGGCAGTATTTGAAGATGTACACGTCTCATGGATTCTCAACTAAGTCTGTATTAAAGTAATAGTTTTGTATGCAAAGTTTATCCTTTTTCACAATGTTTGACAAACCATAAATCATAAGTTTTTAGAATGTATAAAACGGTTTAGAAACGAAGGATACTTTGGAATTATTAAATACTTTGTATGAATATAGTGCATGCAAAGTATGACAAGAGTTTTCACATAGTAGTACTAAATCACAAGTGATTCATTTGATAAAAACGAGTAAAGTGAAATTTTATGAAATACACGATAATAACCGTATTTTTACTTGTATTCCTCCCCTAAAAGAGTATAAAAGCATTTAAAATGTATTTAAACTGTGTTTGAAGGGGGTATGAACTCACTTGAAAGTTTGAAGATAGCGAGATGGAAAACCGGACAGAGTTTCGTCTCGGGAAACGGATTATTCTCAGGATTCTCGGGAATCTCGGGAGTAAAATCGATCTTCGGGACTTGAGCAAAATGATCAGGGCTTCGGGGTAGTGCGGGCACGGAAATCGAGGCAATATCATGAGAGAAATGGGGTGAATTTTCCGGAACCCTCGCAACTCTATTTATAGTGGTCTGGGAAGCCTCGGTACGCGGGGCGTACTCGTGCGTCACCCGTGACCGAGTCCTCGCTTCGGATGGGACGGATCGCATAAACTCGCATAGGGGCGACGTGGACAGACCGAGACCAAGGTCTTCGTGTACGCAGGGCGTACGAGGCTACGCAACGCGTAACTCGGATGAGGACGCTGACTCCTCCTTCGGATATTACTAGATTTTTTATTTAAATTTATATATAATTTATTTAATAAACTTCAAAAAATCATATCTTCTTCATACGAACTCCGTTTTCGATGGTCTTTATATCCACGCGTAGGTGAGACTATGCTCTACAACTTTCGTTTAGACTCCGTTGGCAAATTATGAAATTATTTTTTATTATTTATTTATAAAATATCGTGATTAAGGAATTTCTTTAAAAATTCATAACTTCTTTATCTGACGTCGGTTTTTGCCAGACTTTTTACCGCTGAAATACCATTGTCGAGACCTTCGATTCTCTTTTAGGTCATTTCGGCCAAAAGTCGCTCGATCTCCGATTCGAGTTTTTAGCTGTCTGCTGCTAAGCCGAACTTGGAAAAATCTTAACTTCAATATACGAAGTCGGATTTGGGCATTATTTTTAAGTACGATCCCGGTTTAATGATATTAAATATAGTAGGAATTTAAATAGATACTTTTTGGGCATTTTATTATCAAAGTTAATTTTATTAACTCCAAGGTGGTTACAATACTTGACTTTTTAGGTCATTACAAAGAGTTGAAATATCGGGTTGTTACAGTTGTATTAAGGGGTGAATGTAGCATGATCAACTACATTTACTCCGAAATACAACTATCACATGCCCCGAGGAAATCGCGATGGTCGGCAACCCTAAAAACATACCCCTTTATTACCAAGAAGAGAACATCAACTCAATTTATATAATAATTAGAACATCTTAGGAATAATATTAGTGTATTTATACACTCTCACAGATAGTATGGCCAACTTCCATCACCCCGGAGATCCGTATTTCCCTAATCAGGGGAATAACGGATGGTTGGAGGAGGAACCTGAAGAAGACCCCGAGAAGGAGTCTGAAGAGGAACCTGAGGCGGAAGTTGAGAGCGGACCTGCTGAACCAGTGGTGGACCTGGAAGAAGAGGAAGTCGAGGAAGACCTCGAGGAGGAACCCATCGATAACGATGACGGTGATTCGGACGTGGAGTCCGAAGTCATCAACCCCCTTACCCGATTAGGGTGCCCGCTCATCAGATGGGCCCAACTGGCCCTACACCCCCTGGGGTATCGATATTTGGAGGTGGAGCAGGCAACAGGAACAACGACCCCCGTTTGGCATGGCACGCGAGTTCTACGACTTGAGGGATGGAGGACCGGCTGATCGTGCGCTTCCGTTCATGGTGAGACGATTGCGGAACGCTGGCGACGTAGCTCAGAGCACCATCGATCAGATGCACCAGATGCGGGCTAGATTTAAGCGTGCAGAACAGGAGTAGGGGTGGCAATTATGGACACGACACGACAAAAATACACGACACAAAACGAAATTGGGACGAAACTGAAATTCAAATTCGTGTTCGTGTCGTGTTCGTGTCAAGTGTAAAAAACACGATGTCGTGTCGTGTTGTGTTCGTGTTCAAAATTCGACATGATATTGACACGATTTAGCATTTATTTGTCGTGTTTTTCGTGTTTCTCATGTTTGTCGTGTTATGTATGATTAAATATTAATTAAATACACTAATTATTATATTATGTTATTTTTTCGTGTCGTGTCGTGTTTGTCGTTTTTTAATTGGTTCGTTTTCGTGTTAGTTAGAAAAAACACGACATCGTGTCGTGTCGTGTTCGTGTTATATACAACCTTATCGTGTCGTGTCGTGTCAGAGAAAAACACGACACGATGGCCCGATTTGCCACCCCTAAACAGGAGACGCGAGAGGTTATCCGAGAGTTCCACATGAGGTAGGCGAGGTGGGAGGCTCGACTCTGAGATGTGGAACAACAGGTGGCTCGCCTTCAGGGAGCATCCACTTCCTCAGCACCACCTCCTGGCACATCCCACCATGACTAGGACTAGTCGTATCCGTCTTTAGTATTATGCTTATATGATCTATGCTATGTACCATCGTGTCACACCCCGAAACCGATGGCGGAAACATTCCGGGGCGGAGGACATCATGTAAAGTATCACAACCAATGTACATAGCAAGCATAGTAAACACAACCATTACATTACATAGGAATATTTACATTTGTTTGAAAGCAAAGTAGTACATGTTTTATATATACATCAGTATGAACAAAAGTATAGACGAAAATTCTATATGCACCGTCTTCTCTAAAAGAATGCGGGATACCTGTCTAAAGAGAACCTGAGAATACAAGCAGTTTTAAAATATCAGCATAAAGCTAGTGAGTTCATAAGCGGTTTGTTTCTGGTGAAAGAACCAGTTTTCCTTTGGTTTCATGAAAAAGCTGTTATCCAAGAAAATCCCATATTTTCTTATAAGAGTAGTTTAGTTATCCATTGATTAAACAGCCTGATTAAGAAAAGTTAAGTTATCCCAGGAAAAACCCTTATTTTCCTTAAAAGTTGGTGGTTGGTTATCGATTCCGAATGTAGTGTACAAGTATCTACCATACTTGTAGCGTTTAAGTGAAGTTTACTGAAAGCCTGGTTATCCTTGAAAAGTACATTAGTTTTAACACGTATATAAAACTAATAAGTAGGTAGTAAATTAATTACTAAAGTAAATTTCCATAATCTAAGTTGCGAGTTCCATAACCATACAATAGACTAGATAAGGCTCGTAACAGGGCCAGTATCATTTTATGACTTTTATCACCTGTGGACCAGTCGATCCCACTGTAGCTAGCAGCCAGGTGTGGGGTAGTCAATCCCGTATAGATCTATACACTCAAGTCACGTTCTCCCTCCAGGAGATTCTGGTTACAGGGGTAGTCCTACACTCTCGTATCTAGGGGGGTGTTACCAAGGACGTGTCTCCAATCTTAAGATTAATGAATTTAAAAGTAATAATACGGAAAATCCTGTTTTATTGCTCCTTCACTCTCGTATCTAGGGGGAGTGTTACCAAGGACGTATCAAAAGTTCTAAGATAAATGTTATTGGTCCTTCACCCTCGTATCTCGAGGGAGTGATACCATTGACGTGTCCTTCACTGTCGTATCTAGGGGGAGTGTTACCAAGGACGTATTAAAGATACCAAGATTAACGATTTTACCAGTAATGATATGGAAAATCATTTGTGAAATATAAAATATAACATTTTATAATAAGTTTCACAATTAGTCTGAAAGTTTAACTCTACAAGTTAAACGGTTGGTAATACGGTTTTCAGTGTTAAAAGCATACGGAAAATGAAACATTTCATACGAAATAATAAGTTTGAGCACAATATTTCCTTGTACTTTTGCTTGTATTCCCCCCTGAAAACATGAAAAAAACACGAAAAAAGGTGTAGGGATATGAACTCACCAGACGAGAAATGTGCCGGTTAGGATGCTAAGTGTCAGTTTAAGGCTTGAACACGCGCGAGGTTCCTATGTAACATGAGGAGATGCATAATTGTATCTAATTAGACTTTAAACTACTAATTAAGTATGATAATACATTCCGAGGTGCGAAAACACTTTATCCAAGTGTTAGGAATTATCCGGGTTGCATCTAAGGGGGTGTATAGCCTAGATATGGAGTTTGCTCTTCAAGAGTAAACTCTTAGGGGAGATTACGGCCCAATGACCATATCCCCATGAGTTTACGGCGGTAAACTCATGGGTGGTGTGTTCTTGGATGCTTAAAGGTCTTACAACACTTGGGAAATTAAGCTAGGTTCAATTCTAGGGCATAGGAAGTGATCAAATCATCAAATGGACCATTTATGGGAGTTTACAGATGTAAACATAGAGTTTATGGCCGTAAACTCTTACTTGTCCCCTCACTTCATGTTTTGATGGTTCTAGGTTAAGCACAAATGATTCTAGTCCAATATACAAGCCATGGAAGGAAGTTAGGGCACCATTTGACCTCCTTAGAGTAGTTTACGGCCAAGGGACCATTCCTTGGGGGTTTACGGCCGTAATATCCTAAGGTCATGGTTTCCTTGATGTTTAGAGTCCCTACTTCGATGGTGGTTGATTCTAGACATTATTCCAAGCCATATGAGGTGTTTAAGGGGCAATTTAACACCTTAAATGGTGTTTACGGTCTATGAATGAATGTTTATGGTCTAAGAATTTTCTTGGGCCATAAACTCATGTTTACTCCCCAAATGAAAATATTTTGGTGTTCTAAGTTCATTCATGCAAGCCCCTAAGTCATAGCTAAGCACTAGAGGTGATTTGGAAGGGTTTTGGGGCTTCAAAACCCCATTTATGGGTGTTTGCGGTTTGGGGTTGTTCCTGGGTCGTAAACTCAAGATTTTTATACTTTTGGATGATTTAAACACGGATTTGCATGCTAAACAAACTAAACTGCAAGCAAGGAAAGATCACTTACCAATTTGGAGCTTGAAAGGGGTGTTTTTGTATCAAAATTGGCTTGTAGAGAGAGAGAGAGAGTGTTATGAGTGGGAAAAAGCTTCAAATGAAGTCCACTCACCCTTATATAGGGTTTGAGTTTGTGGCCCGGTGGGAATCTACCCGATACCGACGTTAAACGGGGTTTATGGTCGTACCCGTTTAAATGTTCGTAACCCGACGTGGTCGTGAATTAGAAACTTTTTAAAAGAATAACAAGGGTGTTTCACGTGTTTCTAATGTGTTCCGACACTTATGAAGTCATAATAAAAGTCTTAATTCAATTAACCTAATTCAAAACGGTAACGGAACAATTTGATAAAGACGGGTTTTATTGACGGGAACGGGTTACAATGACGGGATAAATTTCAGGTTGTCACATTATCCCCCCGTTAGAGGGAATTTTGTCCCGAAATTTAGAATTAAGATACAAATCATGGATTTTGAAAGAGATGCAGATATTTCTGTTTCATCGAGTCTTTGCGCTCCCAAGTGAATTCGGGCCCCCGCTTGGCATTCCAGCGAACCTTCACTGTCGGGATGCGACTTTGTTTCGTACGTTTGATTTCTCGATCCATGATTTCAATTGGTTCTTCCACAAAGTTCAAGCTTTCGTTGATCTCGATCTCATCAAGAGGGATCACGAGGGTTTCATCGGATAGACACTTTTTATGATTTGAGACGTGGAAGATAGGATGGTTGTTGCTAAGCTCTTGAGGTAGTCGGAGTTTATAGGCTACGGGAGCAATCCTAGCGAGGATCTCGAAAGGTCCTATGTACCTCGGGTTAAGTTTCCCGCGCTTTCCAAAGCGTATCATGCCTTTCCAGGGTGAGACATTCAACAGGACACGATCTCCAACCTGGAATTCCAGAGGTTTCCGTTGTTTATCGGCGTAACTCTTTTGTCTGTCTCGTGAGGCTTTCAGTCGTTCTCGGATTTGGATGATCTTCTCGGTGGTTTCACGGATGATTTCAGGACCAGTGAGAGCACTGTCGGGGACTCGACTCTTGGCTAGCTATGTGTCCCCTACCTCGGCCCAGTACAGAGGGGATCTGCACTTGCGACCGTAGAGGGCTTCGAACGGGGCAGCCTTGATGCTGGTGTGGTAGCTATTGTTATACGAGAACTCGATCAAGGGTAAATGGGTGTCCCATGACTTTCCGAAATCGATGACACATACTCTCACATGTCTTCCAGGGTCTGGATAGTTCTCTCACTCCGCCCATCTGTCTGAGGATGATAACCCGTACTCATATCTAGCTTAGTTCCAAGAGCTTTCTGAAGGGACTGCCAAAACCTTGAGGTAAACCTACTATCTCGATTGAAGATAATGGACACAGGCACACCGTGCAATCGGACTATCTCTTGGATGTAGATTGATGTGAGTCTTTCCATCTTGAATGATTCTTTAATCGGTAGGAAGTGAGCGGATTTTGTCAATCGGTCGACAACTACCCAACTGGTATCGTACCCACTTGGAGATTTGGGTAACTTGGTGATGAAATCCATAGTAATCATCTCCCATTTCCACTCAGGTATCTCGGGCTGCTGGAGCAGACCCGAGGGCTTCTGATACTCGACCTTTACTTTGGCGCAAGTCAGACACTTGCCCACGAAGGTAGCGATTTCGGCTTTCATGTTTGGCTACCAATATAGTTTCTTGAGATCCAGGTACATCTTATCCGAACCCGGGTGCACAGAGTATCTGGTCTTATGAGCTTCGTTCATAATTACTTCCCTGAAACCTCCGAACTTTGGGGTCCAGATTCGATCCATGAAACAGTAGACTCCGTCACCTCTGATCTCAAGTTTCTTATCCATCCCCCTCAAGGTTTCATTCAACACGTTCTCTGGTTTTAGGGCTTCTAACTGGGTTCTCGAATCTGTATGGATAAGTGGGAATGGATGGTCATTGTCAGTGTCTTCACTTTGCGGATTGAACTCTTCTTTTGGCTAAGGGCATCTGCCACCACATTGGCCTTGCCGGGATGGTAGCGAATTTCGCACTCATAATTACTGAGCAGCTCTACCCATCGCCGTTGTCTGGCATTTAAGTCCTTCTGATCGAAGATGTTTTGTAGAATTTTATGGTCGGTGAATATCGTGCAATTGGTTCCGTAGAGATAATGTCTCCAAATCTTCAGTGCGAAGACCACTGCTCCTAACTCCAAGTCGTGAGTCGTGTAGTTAACTTCGTGTGCCTTCAGCTGTCTCAAGGCATAAGCAATAACTTTTCCTCTCTGCATAAGCACACAACCTAATCCCTGATTGGACGCATCGCAATAGACAACGAAATCCTCTGTCCCTTTGGGCAAGGACAGAATAGGTGCGCTGCATAAGGCTTGCTTTAATGTTTGGAATATGGTGTCCTGCTTTTCACTCCAACAAAAGGGTACACCTTTCTGTCTCAGAGTGGTTATGGGTTTGGCGATTCTGCAAAAATTCTGAATGAATCTGCGATAATATCCGGCGAGACCCAAGAATTGACGGATTTCTGTGGGTGTCTTTGGTGCCGACCAATTCTCTATCGCCTTGATTTTGGAAGGGTCCACGTGGATGCCTTCCTCACTTACCACGTGACCTAGGAAAGCTACCTTCCGAATCCAGAATTCGCACTTGGAGAATTTCACGTACAACTTTTCCGATCTAAGAGTTTCCAACACTAATCTTAAGTGGTGTTTGTGATCTTCTTCGCTTCTGGAATAGACAAGTATGTCGTCAATGAACACGATAACGAACTTGTCTAGAAAGGGGCGACACATCCAGTTCATCAGGTCCATGAACACTGCCGATGCGTTGGTTAGACCGAAGGGCATCACTACGAGCTCGTAGTGACCATATCGAGTCCTGAATGCTGTCTTGGAAACATCACTCTCATGAAATCAAAGCTGATGGTACCCTGATCTAAGGTCTATTTTCGAGAAGTAGCTGGCTCCCTAAAGTTGATCGAAAAGGTCGTCTATTCGAGGAAGAGGATAACGGTTTTTGATGGTTAGCTTGTTCAATTCACGGTAGTCTATACACATCCGAAAGGATCCATCTTTCTTCTTCACAAATAACACCGGGGCTCCCCAGGGTGATGAACTCGGTCTGATGAACCCTTTACTAAGTAGCTCATTGAGCTGACTGGATAACTCCTGCATTTCTGCTGGCGCTAATCGATACAGAGATTTAGCCACGGGGGTAGCTCCAGGGATTAGGTCGATGCGAAACTCAACTTGACGTTTGGGAGGAATTCCCAGGAGCTCTTTGGGAAAGACATCAGGAAAGTTGCAGACTTCAGGAATGCTCTCAAGGTCTTTAACTTCCTATTTCTCATTTACCACATGGGCTAGGAATGCACAACACTCCTTTCCCAGAAGTTTTTGGGCTTTGATGCATGAAATGATGCGAAGATTGGAGCTAAGTTTATCGTCGTAGATCATGAGGGTCTGGCCAGAGGGGAGATTGAGACGGATGGCTTTCTCGTAACAAAGGATATCTACATGATTGGGACTCAACCAATCCATTCCAATGATAACATCAAAGCTCTTTATGGAAACTGGCATTAGGTCAATGGGAAAGGAATAATCATTTAGGGTAAGGGTACAACCTATGAATATATCGTTAGCGTTCTCTTTCTCACCGTTAGCCATCTCGTCAGTAAACATTTCGGTTAATGGTTGAGGATTAGGTTTAAGAAGATGTTTGAATGAATAGATAACAAAACTTCGTTCAGCACCAGAATCAAAAAGGATGCAAGCATAATAGTTGTCGAGAAGGAACATACCTGAGACAACGGTGGGATCGGCGACTGCCTCATCTCGTCCCATAGTTAGAACTCTCCCGGTGTCACCGACTGTTGCTGCCTTGGGGCAGTTTCTCTTGAAATGCCCGACTTCACCACAACCGTAGCAGGCCTGACCGACACCTGCTCCAGAAGCTTGATTGGTTGATTGGGCTAGTGTTTTGCAGTTTCGCGCATGATGACCTTTCTTGCCACAGTTGGAGCAAAGCACCTCACAACATGGGCTGGAAGTGAGATGATGATAATTGCACTTGTTGCACCTAGGCAGGGTACCAACATACCTACTGGTAGGTGCTTGAGTTGTAGAAGCGACTGCAAAATCAGCAACAGGGGTAGTAGCAGCGTAGATTGCCACAGTTTGCTGCTTCTTGGAGGATCCTTGCAAACTCTGACTCTTCCGCTTGCTCCAGGATTTCTTCTTATTTTCACCGCTCCCTTTATCCGGATCAGAAGCGGTGGCCACTTCCTCGAGGTCGTCACCATGGTCAATCAGAGTTTGCGCCAAGCATTTAGAGCTGTCGAATGTTGTAACGCCCGTAGATCAGGGCTAGTCAATTTAGAGACGATAGGCGTCAAAAATGACTTTTTGATGGAAGATTATCTGGAAGTATTAATCTTAACCAACTTGTAGTATATGTCACAAGGTTTCCGTGCATATAAAGAACGCCAAAATCCGAGTTATAACGAAGAAGTTATGACCTGTCGAAGTTTCGCGACAGAACCGACACGACACAACGCGACGTAAAAAGTGAATTTACGTTAGAGCGATATTTAGCCTTAGCAATCTAAATGAAAGTCGTAGAATACGTTAAACCGTGAGCGTGCATAAAAAGAACGTCCAAATCTGACTTCGTATGAGGAAGTTATGATTTTTCTAAGTTTCGACTTAGCGGTATGCAGCCCGAATACTAGATTTGAGATCAAGTGGTTTATAGCCGAAACAATCTAAACGAGGATCGAAGATCTCGTTAATTGTAGTGAAACGATGAAAAGATAGGCAAAAACGGACGTCGGATAAAGAAGTTATGATTTTATAACGGAGTTTTCCTGTCCCGGCCTACTAAAAATAAATAATAAAAATAAATTTAAAATTAGCCGACGGAGTCTAAACAAAAGTTGTAGAGCGTAGTCTCACCTTCGCGTGGATATAAAGAACGTCGAAAACGGAGTTCGTATGAAGAAGAAATGAATTTCCGAAGTTTATTAAATAATTTGTATTTAAATTTAATCTTTAATTCGGACGATTATCCGAAGGAGTCACCGATCTGATCCGAGTTACGCCCCGTGTACTCGTGTATGCCCCGCGTACACCGAGGTATGTCGACACTCGCACTCGAGTTCTTCGGATACGTAAGCAATGACGATTCTGAGGCAGTACGCCCCGCGTACTCCGAGGCTCCAGCCTCCTATAAATAGGATGCGAGGGCAGCCGACTCCTTTGCTATTTTTCTCTTTTCTCTCTCCCGTTTTGCATCGATTTGCATGCCAGAAATACCCCGAAGCCCCGGTATTATTCTCGAGCCCCGAAGCAAGTCCCGAGATCCCGAAGATCCCGAGAAGTGCGGTTCCCGAGCCGAAGCTCTGCCCGCGAGAAGTTCGATTTTTGTGGAGATCTTCCAGATCTGCTGAGGATTGCTACTTCTGCAAGTCGTAGTGCTGCCCGATCATCTTTTGATCAAGTGGGTGTATACTACCTTTCACAAACACGATAATAATACAAATATGGTTCGAGTGTATTATGTATATTGATGTTTATACGAGTGAGTGTGTAGTTACTTTCTTCTAACACATAAATATTAAGTATTTTCTATAAAATACGTGCTATGTGTATAATATAAAGTTGTTTATATGTGTGGGTGTATAGTCCCTTTCATAAACACGGGTATAATACAAGTATTGTTTGAATGTATTAAGTATATGTTTGGGAGAGTGTGTGGTTACTTTCTTCTAACACATAAATATGAAGTATTTGTTATAAAATACGTGCTATGTGTTTATATATTGTTGTTTACTTGATATGAGTATGGAATGAATGTTTTATATAGTTTTTAAATGAGTTAAACTGTATATGTATTGTATATCTACAAATATGTTGGGTAGAGCATGGGTAGATGAGATAGTTGGTATGTGATAAAATGATGAGGTATGAAAGATGATTAAGAATGATATTGGCAGATGCACCAATTAGAGAATGTCATAATGCTAGCAGATGCGCTCAAGCATAGTATTGGTAGATGCACCAAAGAGAGAGTGACATAATACTAGTAGATGCACTTAAGTATAGTATTGGTAGATGAACCTAAAAGAGCATGCCATAATGCTAGCAGATGCGCTTGAGAATAATATCGGTAGATGCACCAAGTAGTGAATGTCGTGATCTTGGCAGATGCGCCAAATAGAGATTGTCATAACAATAGCAGCTGCGCTTATAGGATAATCTTGGCAGATGCGCTTATAAGATAATGTCGGCAGATGCGCCTAAAAGAGAATGTCATAAACCTGGCAGTCGCGCCTCATAGTGTATGACGTAATCCTGGCAGAGGCGCTTAAAGGATAATGTTGGCAGATGCGCCTTATGTAGCAATGGAAGTTTGTGTTAATTCCTTAGGTAAATCCTTAGGAATGAATGAATGACGGGTAGTTGAATTCCTAGGGTAAAATCCTAAGAAAGATAATAGGGATGAGTAATTGAGTTGATTGTTTGATGGTTGAATATAATAATTATATTATTGTGGGTTGAAAACCCTATATGCTCACCAGGCTCCCAAGCCTGACCCACTCAGTTTTCTTTGCATTACAGGTAATGGCACAAGAGTATAAGTTGGTGGACTTGACGAGAGATTTTGGATTATAGGCCAGTAGTTATGAATGACTGTTGTAAGGTCTATTTATTATTGTTTATGCTTTTGGTCTGTATCGGAACATGACATCCCGAGGTTTTATTATTTAATGAAAATACATTCTCTTTGAGAAACGTTTGGATAAATGGTTATCATATTTTATTTTGGGAACAAATTCCGCAACCGTTTTCTTTAAACGATCACTCTGATTTATAAAACAAAGCATAAACAAATCGGTCTTTTCTAGCCGAGAAATTGGGGATGTCACAAATGTGTTTGGCTTCGTAGCCAAAACATTTCCCTTGGTTGGCTAGGTCAGCCTCCAGATAAATCTTTCAATCTTTTTGCTTTCCGGGGTAACTATTCCCGGACATAGAAGCGCTAGGTCATCAAATCTGGAGGTGTAAGCTGCGATATCGGAACCCTTAATCTTTAGGTTCCATAGTTCATGCTCCAGCTTCTGCATTTCGCCCCGTGGGCAGTATTCAGCAGGTAGAAGCTCTTTCATGCTCTCCCAACCCATAGCATTGGCTACAGGAAGGGTTAAGGATTTGACTCGGCCATTCCACCAAGTCAGGGCTTTATCGGTGAAAGTGCAGGTGGCGAACTTCACCTTGCCAGCTTCAGAACAGACACAAATTTTGAAAATAGACTCGATTTTCTCAAACCATCGAGTCAGAGCAATAACACCTCCAGTGCCATTGAAAGGTGTGGGTTTCGCGTTCATAAAGTCTTTGTAGGAACACTCCTTCCAATGTCCTTGACTACCTTCCTGGTTTTGGGGCTGAGTACCACCTCCTGGCCCGCCAGGGCCGCCCGGGTTCATTTGTGACATAGCAGCAGCCACAACACCAGTAACGACTGCTTGGAACATGGCGGGATCAAATGGAGAGGGAGGTGGTGGTGGAGGAGGATTGTTGTTCTTTGAGCTGGGTCTTTTCTTTGGAGGCATATTGATCTAAAATGATCAGGAAAGAGAGGATGATAAGTCCTCTGGATAGAATCGAAAGATATGAAACAAGAGATATCTCATTATGGCAGTTAGGGTGTTCTACTAAGCGATAGAACAGGAAAAAGTCACTAAAGCAAGTAAACTACTGTTAAGGAAAGAATGAGTAGATCACTTGGAATAAGTTTCTACAACGTATTCGTCTTTGGCTAAAATACTCCTATAGTATTTTATGGTTTGTTGCGACGATGACTCATTGTTTGGATATTAGGTAAGTTTTAGGCCTGCTGCACACCACAATCACTCCCAAGCACATGTTGGCCGTGTCTGGAATGAATATAGTTAATCAGGCTATATTGACCCTAGACACGACTACATAACTGCCCAGGTTTAACTGCAGTGCCCAACACCTAATTACTTATGTTTTGTTCTACTCGGGGTTATGGTTTCTGGCGTTTAGGTATTCTTGTATACTTTTGAAAAATACTTATATTTTTAAAGTATACTTTTAGTTCAGAGCACTTCGTCCCCTTAGTGTTTATAGTTATATACCATGTAAGGTTCGGTATACTTAGTTCACTATAAACAAGGGCTCTGATACCAATCTGTCACACCCAGAAACCGATGGCAGAAATGTACCGGGGCGGAGGACGTCATGTAAAGTATCACAACCAATGTATATAGCAATCATAGTAAACACAACCATTACATTACATAGGAATATTTACATTTGTTTGAAAGCAAAGTAATACATGTTTTATATATACATCAGTACGAACAAAAGTATAGACGAAACTTCTATATGCACTGTCTTCTCCAAAAGAACGCGGGATACCTGTCTAAAGAGAACCTGAGAATACAAGCAGTTTTAAAATATCAGCATAAAGCTGGTGAGTTCATAAGCGATTTGTTTCTGGTGAAAGAATCAGTTTTCCTTTGGTTTCATGAAAAATCTGTTATCCAAGAAAATCCCATATTTTCTTATAAGAGTAGTTTAGTTATCCATTGGTTAAACAACCTGATTAAGAAAATTTAAGTTATCCCAGGAAAAACCCTTATTTTCCTTAAAAGTTGGTGGTTGGTTATCGATTCGGAATGCAGTGTACAAGTATCTACCATACTTGTAGCATTTAAGTGAAGTTTCCTGAAAGCCTGGTTATCCTTGAAAAGTACATTAGTTTTAACACGTATATAAAACTAATAAGTAGGTAGTAAATTAATTACTAATATAAATTTCCATAATCTAAGTTGCGAGTTCCATAACCATACAATAGACTAGATAAGGCTCGTAACGGGGCCAATATCATTTTATGACTTTTATCACCTGTGGACCAGTCGATCCCATTGTAGCTAGCAGCCAGGTGCGGGGTAGTCAATCCCGTATAGATCTATACACTCAATTCACGTTCTCCTTCCAGGAGATTCTGGTTACAGGGGTAGTCCTACACTCTCATACCTACGGGGGTGTTACCAAGGACGTGTCTCCAATATTAAGATTAATAAATTTAAAAGTAATAATACATAAAATCCTGTTTTATTGGTCCTTCACTCTCGTATCTACGGGGAGTGTTACCAAGGACGTATCAAAAGTTCTAAGATAAATGTTATTGGTCCTTCACCCTCGTATCTCGGGGGAGTGATACCAAGGACGTGTCATTCACTCTCGTATCTAGGGGGAGTGTTACCAAGGACGTATTAAAGATTCCAAGATTAACGATTTTACCAGTAATGATATGGAAAATCATTTGTGAAATATAAAATATAACATTTTATAATAATTTTCACAATTAGTTTGAAAGTTTAACTCTACAACTTAAACAGTTGGTAATACGGTTTTCAGTGTTAAAAGCATACGGAAAATGAAACATTTCATACGAAATAATAAGGTTGAGCACAAGATTTCCTTGTACTTTTTCTTGTATTCCCCCTTGAAAACATGAAAAAAAACACGGAAAAAGGTGTAGGGGTATGAACTCACCAGACGAGAAATGTGCCGGTTAGGATGCTAAGTGTCAGTTTAAGGATTGAACACGCGCGAGGTTCCTATGTAACATGAGGAGATGCATAATTGTATCTAATTAGACTTTGAACTACTAATTAAGTATGATAACACTTTCCGAGGCACGAAAACACTTTATCCAAGTGTTAGGAACGATCCGGGTTGCATCTAAGGGGGTGTATAGCCTAGATATGGAGTTTGCTCTTCAAGAGTAAATTCTTAGGGGAGATTACGGCCCAATGACCATACCCCCATGAGTTTACGGCCGTAAACTCATGGGTGGTGTGTTCTTGGATGCTTAAAGTGATGGGTTTTAGCCATAAGAACTTTCCTATGTGCGCATGCAAAACCCTAATGCTTGGATCTAGGCTTTCTAATTAAACATGCTTTGAATCCAAGACTTCTAATGACTAATTAGGTATAAGAACAATACAAAATCAGATCTAGAAGTTTACCTTTGAATCTCTTGTTTGATCTTGTTGTCTTGGAGCTCTAGAGTCACAATTGTCACTCCTCTAATGGCTTACAAACACCAACTAGCAAGGAGGATGATTTGAGAGAGAGAGGAGAGGGAAGATTTGGCCAGGGTTTCTTTTCCTTAGAAGAGGTGCCGAATCCCCTTGCTCTAGGGGTCTATTTATACTTGTAGACTCCTTAGGGTTTCACCTTTAAACCCTAGTTGGATAATCTTTCCTTAAAGCAATCCATATCCTTACCATAGATAAGCCTTGGACGATTTGAGGCTATCCCAAGCCTTAGAATCCGTCCATCCTCTATCCAATAAGGATTTACAGTCTAAAGTGTAACTATCAAGCAATTGACAGTTTATACCCTCTTATTTAATTAATCTCTTTAAGTCACCAAATTAATTCTAATTAATTTTATGACTTATATTAATCAAATAAAAATATTATTATTCCTTATATTATTCTCATAATATATTAATAATATTTATTCTCTCATAATAAATCATCCTATCAAGTTGCTATGGTGAAGGCAACCCAAAAGGACCATGCACAATCGGGTCAAATACTTGCCTAATATAGTTGCAGCCTTAGACACTATTCCAACAGTCTCCCACTTGGATAAGTCTAGTAACTATATGCACAAGTACAATTCGATTTGCAATCGTAGCTCTCAAAGACGCTGCCAAACTCTAATCTAATCAATCTTGTCCTTTAGATAAGGGATCGTACAGTCCTCTGTTAGATATCATGCTGATAATTCTATGGAATGATTAGTCAAGCATTTAGGTTACTCGATCTCCGATTTATTCGACGTAGAACTTAATCGAACACATCAATTCAGTTCTGACCTGGCCCGGCACATAAGTCAAATCAAATCATCGAGCGGCCGAGATATCGCTTTTACCCTCTTGGGATAAAAGTTACAGATAAACTTCGACTTATATGCATTTACTTCTTCATTAACCAACTATACACAACAATGCGTTTTATAACATCGAGTTACTGATGCGTTTTCGCATTATCAATGTACAACCAATTAACAAATAACAAACCATATATCTAGGTTTTAAGACTATATGATATTATCGTCTTGCGATCACCCTTTTATATCATATTCCATAAGGCGATTCCAGCAAGCGCGGGTTTGTTCCAATGCTCAAAACTAGTTCATAAGCACTCATGAAAGTTGCAGCAACCCTTTGCTATGTCTAATACCATTTAGACAATCTACACACCAATTCATGACAATCTTCATTCATATCTACTTCCAACATATGAACGATTGTGGACAATTTGAATAATTCGATTATACTTAATAAATTCAATTATTCTGGAAGTCAAAACATGCAAAGTGAAACAATAGTTAAACAATTAACATAAGACAGTAACATTACTCATAAATAAAACTCCTTTATTTAATCATCAAATGTTAATTACATTTATCTATTACACGTTTCTTATACTATCTAATCTATGCTAATATCATCCTTCAGCCCAATACTCCTAGCATGCTGCAAGTGCTTAACCCTACTCAGTCCCTTTGTAAGTGGATCTGCTGGGTTATCTTTTGATGATATCCTCTTCACTACTAGTTGTCCTTCTTCTACACGATGTCTGATAAAATGATATTTTCTGTCGATATGTCGTGATCTACCATGATCTCTCAGTTCCTTGGTCAAGGCAACTGCTCCTTCATTATCATAGAAAATCTCCATGGGCTCCTTTATGGCAGGTACAACTCCAAGATCACCGATGAAGTTCTTCAGCCATATTGCCTCCTTCGACGCTTCGCTCGCTGCAATGTATTCTGATTCACACGTTGAATCAGCTACGGTTTCCTGCTTGGAACTTTTCCAAGTCACTGCTCCTCCATTCAGGGTAAAGACCCAGCCCGACTGCGAACGGTAGTTTTCCTTGTCGGTCTGAAAGCTGGCGTCACTATACCCTCGCACCTTCAAGTCATCACTCCCTCCGAGAACTAAGAACCATTCCTTCGTCCTCCGAAGGTACTTAAGGATATTCTTCACCGCAATCCAATGGCTCTGCCAGGATTCCCTTGATATCTACTAACCATGCTCAAAGCAAAGGCTACATCAGGGCGAGTACAAGTCATAGCGTACATGATTGAGCCAACGGCGGAAGCGTATGGTACTCGGCTCATTTATGCTATTTCAGCTTCGGTACTCGGACTTTGAGTCTTACTCAACTTGGCATTACTTTGTATCGGTAATTCTCCCTTCTTCGAGTTTTCCATACTAAAACGTTTTAGTACCTTCTCTAAGTAAGTGTTCTAACTAAGTCCTATTAGTCTCTTACTTCTTTCTCTCACTATCCTTATTCCCAAAATATAGGAAGCCTCTCCGAGATCCTTCATAGCGAAGCACTTCCTGAGCCAGGACTTAACCTCCTGCAGAGTCGGGACGTTGTTTCCTATGAGTAATATGTCATCAACATATAGAACGAGAAAGCTTACTATACTCCCACTGGCTTTGACATATACACACGATTCATCTTCGCTTCGTACAAATCCAAACTCTTTGACTTTGTCATCGAAGCAAAGATTCCATCTGCGAGATGCTTGCTTAAGTCCATAAATGGACTTCTCAAGCTTACACACTCTATTCGGATGCTTCGGATCTACAAACCCCTCTGGCTGAGCCATGTAAACATCCTCAGCCAACTTCCCATTAAGGAAAGCGGTCTTGACATTCGTTTGCCAAATTTCATAATCATGAAATGCGGCAATCGCTAGCATCACTCTAATAGATTTTATCTTCGCAACTGGTGAGAAGGTCTCATCATAGTCAACTCCGGGAGTTTGAGTAAATCCCTTCGCGACCAATCGTGCTTTATATGTGTGTACGTTTCCATCCACGTCGGTTTTCTTCTTGAAGATCCATTTGCACCCAACGGTCTTACGTCCGGGCACATTATCAACTAAATTCCAAACTTGGTTATCATACATGGATTGGATCTCGCTATCCATTGTCTCTTTCCATTTTGCAGACTCCGGGCCTGCCGTGGCTTCCTTATAGCTATTAGGTTCATCAAGATTTATTAGTGTACCATCACTAATATACGTGTCCCCTTTGGTAGTAATATGAAAACCATAAAACTGGGGTTGAACTCTAACTCTTTCGGAACGTCTAAGAGGTAAGGACTCGTCAATCGGTTCAACCGGAGTTTCCTCCTCGGGTTGAGTGCCAGCGGTAGAGGTTCCTTCATCTATCGACTCTTGAATCTCTTCAAGCTCGATTTGCCTCCCACTGTCTCCTTGGCTTATGAGTTCTCGCTCACGGAAAACTCCTCTCCTCGTAACGAAGACAACATTGTCCTTCGGTCTATAGAAGAGATATCCAAAGGATTTCTGCGGGTAGCCGATGAAAATACATCGCTCACTACGAGGTTCGAGCTTGTCGTGAGTATCTCGTCTTACGAAAGCCTCGCAACCCCAAACCTTGATGTGTGCTAACGAGGGAGCTTTCCTTGTCCACATCTCGTGAGGTGTTTTGGCAACCTTCTTTGTAGGGACTCGGTTAAGGATATGGGCGGCAGTCTTTAAGGCATACCCCCAAAAAGAGATAGGTAGTGAAGCACGACTCATCATAGAGCGAACCATGTCCAACAAGGTTCGATTACGCCTTTCTGCCACACCATTCAATTGTGGTGTCCTAGGTGGCGTCAATTGTGAAACTATTCCACACTCCTTGAGATAATCGTGGAATTCAAGACTTAGGTACTCTCCTCCTCGATCGGATCGAAGCATCTTGATTTTCCTGCCCAATTGATTCTCCAATTCATTCTTGAACTCTTTAAACTTTTCAAAAGTTTCTGACGTTTGCTTGATTAAGTAGATATACCCATATCTACTATAGTCATCGGTAAAAGTCACATAGAAGCGGTTCCCATCCTTCGTGGTTGATCTAAACGGTCCACATACATCGGTATGTATTAGGTCCAATAGACCCTCACCCCTTTCGCAAGAAACAACGAAGGGTGACTTGGTCATCTTTCCAAGCAATCAAGACTCGCATGTGTCATCTTCCCTAAGGTCGAATGACTCCAACACTCCATCCTTTTGGAGTTGGGCTATGCGTTTCTTGTTGACATGTCGAAGGCGACAATGCCACATGGATGCCTTATCCATACTATTGGAAGAATCTATGTTCAAAACATCATTTCCTAAGTTATCAACAATCATAACAGTTTCATAAATTCCATTACATGGTATAGCTTCAAAATAAAAGACACCATTTAGATAAGCTAAAATAGAACCATTCTCATTATTAAAAGTAAATCTAAAACCTTGTCTAAACAAACCATGAAATGAAATGATGTTTCTAGCCATTTCTGGCGAATAGCAACATTTGTTCAAATCTAAACTTAAACCATTCCTAAGCACTAAATAATACACTCCAATCTTGGTCACAGGCGACGATCTTCTGTTCCCCATGATTAGATTTATTCTTCCAGCCTCCACATCCCTATTTCTTCTTAGTCCCTGCACATTAGAACAAATGTGGTAACCACAACCGGTATCAAGAACCCAAGAAATAGCATGAGATGAATCGTTAGATTTAATTGTGTATATACCTGCGAAAGATAGCTTGATCTTTCCTTCCTTGATGGCTTGCAGGTACTCTAGGCAGCTTCTCTTCCAATGCCCTATCTTGTGGCAGTGGTGGCACTCTGCCTCCTTTGGGTTAGGGCAGGGCTTAGTAGGATCAACTTTGGTCCCACTAGAAGAGGCACCATCTTGGGCTTTAACCTTACGATAGTTCTTAGACGAAGCCTTCCTCTTCTTTCCCTTTCCTTGTCCAATAGCCAAGACAGGAGCAGCGGGTGGATTGGGAGTTGGTGCAGCAGACTTGTCCTTGAAGTTGCTCTCAGCGACCCTCAAGAGACCTTGGAGTTTGCTTAGGGTGACCTCCTCTTTGTTCATGTGGTAGGTCATCCTAAATTGATTATAGCTCGGAGGCAAATAGTGAAGCACCATGTCGATCGCCAAGTCTTCCCCAAAGTCAACATTCAACTTGCGAAGACGGTCGACATACCTTTGCATCTTTTGCAGGTGCACAGTAAGAGACTCTCCATGACCCATCTTAACGGAAATCATGTTAGTGAAAATCTCATAACGCTCTTGTCTCGCGTTTTGGTGGTATCTCTCCAATAAGTCTTGATGCATCTCGTACGGGTACATGTCCTCATAGGACTTTTGGAATTCAGAGTTCATAGTGGCTATCATGATGCAATGTACCTTCGTTGCATCGCGCTCATGAGTTTCAAAAGCGGTCATTTCAGCCGGAGTAGCGATTTCAGGGTTAATCTTCTCGAGCTTCTCATCGAGGACATACTCCTTATCCTCATAGCGAGCAATGGTGCGAATGTATCTTATGCATTCGCTAAAGTTCATCCCATCGAAAGTGACCTTTTGACAAAGGCTCATCAATGTGAAAGAACTAGCAGCAGCGTTGTTTGCGTTCGACATCTACAAATAGAAAGGACAAAGATAGATTAGAATATGAATCCCTAATTATCACCCAATAAGAAAAATTAGGGCTAGGATCCAACAACAATATTTACATATTAGAAAAGGGATGCCGTAATCCAACGTGCAAATAATATGAAGGCAAGTGAATGACGATTCACTAATTCTCCACCATAAAACACAACTTTAAGTCCTAAATGTATTGAGAATTCCTAGGTTTGGATGAGATTCATTGAAACTATTCAATGGCATGTTTAAATCTCGATATGCCCCTCTTGTTTGTGACTGGGATATCGAGGATCACAAAGCGGGTGTGAATTACCATGCAAATTCACATGGTGCTTTCATTGTAACGATCACCTATTCAATGTGCCGGTAAACCACACACGCTCCATCGAACTATGATAAATAATGACTCACCCTTTGCCACCTTTGCTTAGAACCAATTAGTGTGCCGGTAAACCACACACACTCCACTAACTTCTTAGCAAGGGTGCAAAGTGTAATTTCATGGGATTGCATCAATTCACTTTTCCTAAAGTAACTAAGATTGGGAAATTTTTAAAATGTAGTTACTTTATATTTCCTATTATACTTTTAATGAGAGGATGAGGTTGCCATATCCTACCCGTTCGGCTAACGACCCTCCACCGATCAAGCAAGCGGTGGGTGTGAGTGTACACCCATTAAGCGCCATTTTATAGGCGCAACCTTATACCCATCTTATAGATCGGCTTCGTGAATGAGGCCTACTAACGGTAAGACTAGCATTTTAGTTATACACACACACACACACATATATATATATATATATATATATATATATTAATCTTGTAATATTATATTAGTATAGGGTTGTATTTTAAACTTTTAAAAATCTAGGGTTTGAAATTTAAATTGTCTAAATTAAAACTTTTAATCACAAAACATAAATTTCAAAACTTGAGGACAAGTTTTAAACATTTAAAACATGGAGGATCAAATAACAAATAATTTTAATTAACAATTAATTCCATAATTATCCATATTTGATTTATTCAAGATTTCTTGCAAGATAATTACCAATTTAATCAAAATAATTAATTAATTATCATATAAGGAAATTAAATATTTTATTAGTTGATAAACATCTTTAATTAGATCAAGATTATAGTCATATATATCAAAAAATCGGATTAAGGTTGATCTAATATGATAAAGGCAAGTTTCCATAAGATAATCATCAAAAAATCCCGAATCTGGCCTTTCCTGACGCTTGGACTCGCCGAGTGCACCAAGGGACTCGCCGAGTCAAGCCAACTCGGCGAGTCCACAATGGGACTCGCCGAGTCCATGACTCAGAAACATAAAAATCGAATTTTTCAAGCAAGGTTCAAACAAACAAGCAACATTTTAATAGAAACCAATCTAGGCTCTGATACCACTGATGGGTTTTAGCCATAAGAACTTCCCTATGTGCGCATGCAAAACCCTAATGCTTGGATCTAGGCTTTCTAATTAAACATGCTTTGAATCCAAGACTTCTAATGACTAATTAGGTATAAGAACAATACAAAATCAGATCTAGAAGTTTACCTTTGAATCTCTTGTTTGATCTTGTTGTCTTGGAGCTCTAGAGTCACAATTGTCACTCCTCTAATGGCTTACAAACACCAACTAGCAAGGAGGATGATTTGAGAGAGAGAGAGAGGAGAAGGAAGATTCGGCCAGGGTTTCTTTTCCTTAGAAGAGGTGTCGAATCCCCTTGCTCTAAGGGTCTATTTATACTTGTAGACTCCTTAGGGTTTCACCTTTAAACCCTAGTTGGATAATCTTTCCTTAAAGCAATCCATATCCTTACCATAGATAAGCCTTGGACGATTTGAGGATATCCCAAGCCTTAGAATCCGTTCATCCTCTATCCAATAAGGATTTACAGTCTAAAGTGTAACTATCAAGCAATTGACAGTTTATACCCTCTTATTTAATTAATCTCTTTAAGTCACCAAATTAATTCTAATTAATTTTATGACTTATATTAATCAAATAAAAATATTATTATTCCTTATATTATTCTCATAATATATTAATAATATTTATTCTCTCATAATAAATCATCATATCAAGTTGCTATGGTGAAGGCAACCCAAAAGGACCATGCACAATCGGGTCAAATACTTGCCTAATATAGTTGCAGCCTTAGACACTATTCCAACATAAAGGTCTTACAACACTTGGGAAATTAAGCTAGGTTCAATTCTAGGGCATAGGAAGTGATTAAATCATCAAGTGGACCATTTATGGGAGTTTACGGCTGTAAACATAGAGTTTACGGCTGTAAACATAAAGTTTACGGCCGTAAACTCTTACTTGTCCCCTCACTTCATGTTTTGATGGTTCTAGGTTAAGCACACATGATTCTAGTCCAATATACAAGCCATGGAAGGAAGTTAGGGCATCATTCGACCTCCTTAGAGGAGTTTACGGCCAAGGGACCATTCCTTGGGGGGTTTACGACCGTAATCTCCTAAGGTCATGGTTTCCTTGATGTTTAGGGTCCCTACTTCGATGGTGGTTGATTCTAGACATTATTCCAAGCCATAGGAGGTGTTTAAGGGGCAATTTAACACCTTAAATGGTGTTTACGGTCTATGAATGAGTGTTTACGGTCCAAGAATGTTCTTGGGCTGTAAACTCGTGTTTACTCCCCAAATGACAAGATTTTGGTGTTCTAAGTTCATTCATGCAAGCCCCTAAGTCATAGCTAAAGCACTAGAAGTGATTTGGAAGGGTTTTGGGGCTTCAAAACCCCATTTATGGGTGTTTGCGGTTTGGGGTTGTTCCTAGGTCGTAAACTAAAGATTTTTATACTTTTGGATGATTTAAACATGGATTTGCATGCTAAACAAACTAAACTACAAGCAAGGATAGATCACTTACCAATTTGGAGCTTGAAAGGGGTGTTTTTGGATCAAAATTGGCTTGTAGAGAGAGAGTGTTATGAGTGGGAAAAAGCTTCAAATGAAGTCCACTCACCCTTATATAGGGTTTGAGTTTGTGGTCCGGTGGGAATCTACTCGATACCGACGTTAAACGGGGTTTATGGTCGTACCCGTTTAAATATTCGTAACCCGACGTGGTCGTGCATTAGAAACTTTTTAAAAGAATAACAAGGGTGTTTCACGTGTTTCTAATGTGTTCCGACACTTATGAAGTCATAATAAAAGTCTTAATTCAATTAACCTAATTCAAAACGTTAACGGAACAATTTGATAAAGACGGGTTTTATTGACGGGAATGGGTTACAATGATGTGATAAATTTCAGGTTGTCACACATCGACTGTATGTTTAAGTGATTACACTACTCATAGAGTCGTTACGCTGCCGAACTTGCACCACTTATGTATGCTCTTTCGAGCAAATTTTCATGTATCAAAGTACGGATATTCTTAGTGGAAAAATATATGTGTTTTATTGTGACGTTGTTATCTGTTATGTGTTATGTATCCATGATTGTATGTTAACATGTGAAACTACTTAAGTACATGAAATACACATAGTTTATAGGACCACAAACTCACAAAAATCATAGGCACTCAACATCTTTCCGTTCCATGACAGAAAGATGCCTTAACGACCAACCCTGGAAATCCTGGGCCAACCCCACCAGAAATCAACTCAACTGCATTTCAAAAAGCTGTATCTGTTGCGGTCACCGCAGCTATGGCGCAAATCCACCAAGGGAACAATGGTGGAGGCAATGGACAAGGGGCTAGAAGTTCGAACAACGAAATAAATCAAGGACCTACCGAGACATGCTCTTACAAAGACTTCACCAACGCCAAGCCACAAACCTTTAATGGCACATGTGGAATGATAACCCTCAAGAGATAGGTTGAAAAGGTGGAATCGGTATTTGATATATGCGAATGCCCCAAGGAGATGAAAGTGAAGTTTGTCGCATGCGTATTCGTTGACCAAGCTCTCACTTGGTGGAATGGACACGTAGAAGCCATGACTCTCCCCGTTGCCAACGCCATGCCGTGGGCAGAGCTGAAAGAAATGCTGATGGCCGAGTACTGCCCGCGAGGCAAAATTCAGAAAATGGAGCAAGAGTTATGGAACCTCACCGTCCGAAACTCTGACATTGATGCATACATATCAAGGTTTAGCGAACTGTCACTGTTGTGCCCTGGCATGATTACTTCAGATGGAAAGAAAATCGAACGATTCATTTGGGATTAACCTCCCCAATTCAAGGAAATGTGATAGCTACAAATCCTGAAACCTTCGACAGTGCCAATAGGTTGGCCAAGAAACTGTATGACCACAACAACAAGAAAGGCAAGAAGCCAGGGGAAACTGAAGGCAAGAAGGAAAGTGACAACAAGAAAGGAAAGAATAACAAGAGAAAGGGGCGACAAAGCTTAGAGTCGTCAAAGAAACAATAAACAGTGACAGCCAATGCTGCAACCACCCAAGTTCCCTCCACACCACATGCTCCAGTCTCAGCTACCCCAAGTGCCCCTAGGCAGTATTTCGGGAATCTCCCAAAGTGAAACAAGTGCAGTCTCCATCATAATGGCGAATGCAAGGAGATGCATTGTACCAATTGCAATCGAAAGGGTCACATGACAAAATATTGCAGGACCTATCCTCCCCAGAACCAGCAGAAGGGAAACAAAAACAACAACAATAACAACAACACCACCAATAACAGCGGCAATAATGCGGGACCAAGCAACACCTGCTATGGATGTGGAAAGACTAGGAATTTCAGTCGAAACTGCCCCAACATCAACAACCCTGGGAATGGAGGAGCTGGGAGAGTGCTGACCATGGGTCAGGGAGAAGCGGTTCAGGATCCTGCTGTTGTCACCGGTACGTTTCTCCTAAACCACACTTATGCATGCATCCTATTTGATACCGGGGCAGAACGAAGCTTTGTGAGTAATAGATTCAAACACTTGTTAAAACAATAACCCCAGAAGCTCAATGAAACCTTTACGGTGGAAATGGATAATGGGAAAACATAATCTACTGGGGAAATCTACATCGGATGTACCCTGACCTTGAACCATCACATCTTTTAAATAAAATTAATGCTCGTATCCATTAGGAGTTTTGATGTGATTATCGGCATGGACTGGTTAAGCCCCCACCATGCTGAAATTATGTGTCACAAGAAGGCCATTCGCCTTCACCTCCCAAATCGCGAAACCCTAATTATTTACGGAGACAAACCCATCACGAACCTTCGTCTTATCTCGTGCATTAAGGCACAGAAGTATCTACGAAAGAAGGACTTGACATTTCTAGCTCATATCGTGGATAATTCCAAAGAAGAGATCAATATTCGAGACATCCCAGTGGGTTGCGAGTTCCCGGATGTCTTTCCTGAAGATCTTCCAGGGATACCCCCAGAAAGACAAGTCGAGTTCCGAACTGACCTTTTTCCAGGAGCTACACCCATCGCCAAATCGCCCTACAGATCTGCTCCTGCGGAGATGCAAGAGCTGTCCAGCCAACTCAGCGAACTTCCGGACAAAGGATTCATCTGACCCAGTTTCTCACCCTAGGGAGCCCCGGTTCTCTATGTTAAGAAGAAAGACGGCTCCCTTAGGATGTGTATTGACTACAGGGAACTAAATAAGCTCACTATCAAAAATTGCTATCCACTTTCGTGAATCGACGATCTATTTGACTAACTCCAAGGAGAAAGTTACTTCTCTAAGATAGATATGCGATCCGGATACCACCAACTCAAAGTCCGGGAAGAGGATATCCCCAAAACCGCTTTCCGAACTCGATATGGACATTATGAATTTGTCGTAATGCCCTTCGGTCTAACGAATGCCCCTACCACATTCATGGACCTAATGAATAGAATCTGCCGACCATTCCTCGACAACTTTGTCATCGTTTTCATCGACGATATTCTAGTTTGTTCTTGAAGCGAAGAGGAGCATGGACGACATCTCCGGCAAATCTTAGAAACCCTAAGAACCGAAAAGCTATACGCAAAACTCTCTAAGTGTGAGTTCTGGCTCCGTAGTGTGAACTTTTTGGGCCATGTTGTTAGTCAAGAAGGGATACATGTGGATCCTTCTAAGGTCAAAGCCATTGAAGGATGGGCAATCCCAACGACACCCACATAAATTCATTAATTTTTAGGTATCGTAGGTTATTATAGGAGGTTGATTCAGAACTTTTCCAAAACAGCCAAGCCACTTACCTTGCTTATAGACCTGGCAATGGGGCGGGTTTGGAGCGAATCGACCTTGATCCAAACCCTTTTAACAAATTTCAAAATCCGATCCAAACCCGCTCCGTAACCCGCAGGGTTTTAAATAATCAAACCCATACCCTTATCCACCGAATCAGCAGATATCCAAACCCGCCCCGTAACCCGTAAGTTTTTTGAATAATCAAACACATTTTACTTAAATCATAAAATCACATTTATTAAATAAAACTAAGTTTTGATTTAGAAAACACATTATGTACTCGAGGACTTTCTATTGGAATTAAAATCATTATTTTAGTTACTTCCAATTGGTTTTTGATCGTCGATTGCATTGATAGAGAATAGCAATTACAAACTTTCATTCGGTTGATAAACGACCTTATTTATTTATAAATGAAATTGGTGATTACATGACGAAATATAAACGAAATAAAATCATGACTCTTGGGAGAAGACTGAAAGTCTAGAAGTTGAGTCCTCGAGTCATATGTAAAAACAATTTAGTCTTTGGTCTTTTCTCTTTGGACTTCTGATTGGAATTTAATGTAAATTTTAGGCAATATAAAATATAAATTTATATTTCCAAAATTTATATGGGGCGGGTTATAAACGGAGCGGATCGGTGATGATCCATACCCGACCCTTTTAATAAAAGGGTTAGCGGGTACGGGTCATTAACGGGTAAACGGATCAAAAACCATGCTCCAAACCCACATAATTGTTAAGGGTTTGGATCGGATCAGGGTCAAAACCCGCTCCATTGCCAGGCCTACTTGCTTATGCAAAAGGGTGTACCCTTTGAATGGACAGATAAGCAAGAAATTGCATTCCGAACTCTAAAGCAAGCACTCTGTAGTGCACCGGTACTATCACTACCAGAGGGAACATAGGACTTCATAGTTTACTACGATGCATCGAATAAGGGTTTAGGTTGTGTACTTATGCAGCGTGGGAAGGTGATAGCTTATGCGTCTCGACAACTAAAGACACATGAGGTGAATTATACCACCCATGATCTCGAATTGGGAGTTGTGGTCTTCGCCTTGAAGATTTGGAGGCACTACCTTTATGGTACAAAGTGCACCATTTTCACGGACCACAAAAGTCTCCAACACATTTTAAATCAAAAGGAGTTGAACATGAGGCAATGAAGATGGGTTGAACTGCTAAACGATTATGAGTGCGGAATTACACCCAGGTAAGGCTAACATGGTAGCTGATGCCTTGAGTCGAAAAGAATACTCGAATCATCGTGTGAAGACTCTCTCCATAACCATTCAATCCCACCTAACCTTGCAAATCAGAGCAACCCAGTTCGATGCCATGAAGGCAGAAAACAAAACAAGCGAAGCGTTACGTGGAATGGAAAAGAATTTCGAAGTGAAGGAGGACGGAGCATATTATTTCATGAATCGCATTTGGATCCCTAAACTTGGGGGATTCAGAGAAGTAGTCATGAATGAAGCCTACAAGACACGATATGTGACAACCCGAAATTTCCATTCTGTGCAAACCATTTGAAGCCAATAGAAGTAGAACAGTTACAGTGAAAATTCAGACTTCGAGTATAAGTTTGGCAGTTTTTCAGGATTTACACCTAAAGAGATATCAGGAGAGTGGATGCACCAGGGTTTTGTGCAACACTGGTATTCCAATACTCTAAGATATTAGAGCTTATTTCGGGAATAACAATATTTCCTGCCAAAAATCCCAGGACTATATATAGAAAACTGAACCATATTGGTTCATTAGTTACATTTCCATTTAGAGAAAAGTCAAAATTCTCTCTCACGGATCTTCGGGTTTTTATCCCAAATTGTGAGTAACTCTTTCTAGTAGTGTTAGAAAGCTTTAAATGTGTTCATAACATAGATTACATAGCTAAATCATTCGATTTAGGAGTTTACTCCCCAAGGTGTTCTTGGGTGGTAAACTCCCGAAACCAAGCCTAGGTTGTCCCCCGTGATATACTACTGCCTTGGACTTGTATAGGAGTGTATTAGGGACATGAAATCAAGCAAGAACCACCCAAGTTTAGGAGTTCAAGGCCCAAGAGTATCTTGGCCGTAAACTCCAAAAAGCATGCTCAAAATGGTGCTTTTAAGGCACCTAAGGCCTTAGACTTTTACCTAGATTTGTTCCCATTAAATCAAGGGCCTTAAACACCTAGAAATCACCTTGAAAAGTGAGTTTACGGCCATGACATGGTTCATGGGCCGTAAACTCATTAAAGGGGCACCAAAGTGTGTCAAGAGTCTCCATATGTTTGGAATAAAAGCCTAGAACTTATACCACTTGTGCATGAGGCTTGAAAACACCATAAACACCCTCCCAAGGGAGTTTACGGCCGTAAACTCCAAGGGAATATGGTCCCAAGGCCGTGAACTCCTAAATGGAGTTAAAAAGAGGCCCAAACACTTGTTTAAGACTAGAAGCCCTTCACCACTTGAGTTGTATTAATTCTAAGCTTCAATTAGAGACCTAGTTGAGAGTTTACGGCCATGAGTTTACTCCCCTGGGCTGTAAACTCCAAAGCATATGGTCATTTGACCATAAACTCCCATTAGGGGCATTGCACTCCTTTGTTGCAACCCATTAGCCCCTAGCACTTGACCAAAAGTGTTTTCCTCGCGTTTAAATGTTTATACTTGTATAATTAGTGTTTTAATCACTAATTATTTATATACATATGTCTTCATATGTAATTAGGATCATTGTGTATGTCTAAAGTCTTCACTTGACACCAAGCACTTGTCCGATCCTTCCTTACGATAACAGTCCGTTCATTTCCAGTCACTTACAGCAGGTGAGTTCATACCCCTTAATCAATGTTTTAAACTGTTTTTAAATGTTTTATGGGGGGGGGGGGGATACAAGTAGAATTATGCTAATTATTATATCAATCACATGTGATTAACAAGCAGCATTCAAATGATTGGCTACTCATTAGCCGTTTTACCAAACAGTTCCCTTCAAATGTTTTTCATAAACACTTTATGTGTTTAAAAACTCCTTATTACACTGTACATTTTATTCTGTATATTACATTTCAAACTTATTTACAATTGTGTTTCAAACAAATGTTCTTTATACTAAACTGTTTTATCAAACCCATGCCTTCGAAACCATTTTATAGATCGACATCAAGTCGATATTTTCTTAGAAAATATTTATGTTCAAAGGTTTTACAAATCTTATTTTATGCTTTTATATTATAAATTGCATGCCTCTATATGTATAGTTATATAAGAAATGTTTAAAAGACTTAGGAAGGCTATCCACCCTATTTCCTTTTCGCGCTTGAGATGTGGTCTGGTGGGATATCGGGTACTCGTCCGAAGGTCGTTTAAATATTAGTTATATATCATGTGTACATATATAGTCATAAAATGTCCTTCCAGTTCATCCCATGCCCTTGGGTAGCAAGGGTATACATCCATGTCCATACGTACCAGTTAGATTACTAGTAAACTACCATTTGGGTAGTTTAGGAAGATACTAGAATTATTACTAGAACGCGATATCATACTACGAGTCAGTTCATTCATGAGTCAATACTTACTACTAGAAGAACATATACAACTATACTAGAGAAGAACATATACAACTATACTAGAAAGAGAACATATACAACGATACTAGAACGATTACATTACTATACTTGCTAGGTAGAGAGCACGTACATTACAGCTAGAACAGTTCATTACATTACATATACATGAATACGTTAATAATTGTGATCCACTGTATCGGAGCATGCCTTAAATGTCATGGCCCGAGTTGTAGCCAGAATTCTCTTGGAGGGAGAGCGTGAGTTTGCGTATAGATCTATACTGGATTGACTATCCTACACCTTGCTGCTAGCTACAGCCGGACCTGCAGGTCTGCGGGTGCCAAACGTCATTCCGTTTTACGACCATTCGTATGTCGTTGTTACCAGTCGATAGTATGGTGCAATTAATCACATGATGCCTTAATATAAATCCGAGTTAAGGTAGTTAGTACAACAGTAGTTCCTATAATACAACACTACAGTACTACATTAATTTCCCTTTTTCACATTTTAGTGATCATTTCACTTAAACATTAAATGTAAAAACTATATTTTGTAAATGATAGTTACACTTGGGAAAATTACACACTTTTACAAGAAACGAACATTTAGAACAGTTAAGTCTTGGTAGAAGACTACATTGAGAACAGTTAGGTCTTGGTAGAAGACACGCTTTATATAATAGTAGGAATCATAGGGATTTCTAGGGTTTTTCAAACGTTTACAGTTGTTTTATAAACATTTTTACATTTACAGTTCATATACATTTCCAATACTTACAATTCATATACATTTTCCATACTTACAGTTCATAAACTTACAAATTCTTACATACAAATTAGGACACTAAAATACTTATGATCTCACCAGCTTCAAAGCTGATACTCGCTTTCAAAATTACTTGTATCCTCAGGTCATCATAGACAGGTACCGATGCAAGGAATAGGGAAGATGGAGCTCGTTGAAGACTCATCTTTCATTTTGATTTATGCTTTAGTGTTTATCAAAATTTGACAGAACACACTTGTATAATAATTATATTATTAATGCAATGGATGATGTTGTTGCTTCTTTACTACTTTACATTGTTGTGATACTGTACATGACGTCCTCCGCCCCAGAATGTTTCCGCCGTTCTTGGTTTTGGGGTGTGACACGATACTCCATCTATCCGGGTTCAGATAAAATATACTTGGATATCAAGCAACGTTATTGATGGCCTAACATGAAGGCTGAAATTGCCACTTACGTTAGCAAGTGCCTCACATGTGCTAATGTAAAGGTGGAATATCAGAAGCCCTCGGGATTACTACAACAACCAGTAATTCCCGAGTGGAAATGGGAAAGGATTACTATGGACTTTGTGACCAAACTACCCAAGACGACTGATGGTTTGGATACCATATGGGTAATAGCTGATAGGTTGACAAAATCCGCTCATTTCCTACCAATAAAAGAGCCATACAAGATGGAACGATTGACAAGGACCTATATCAAGGAAATAGTGAGACTCCACGGAGTGCTAATATCTATCATCTTAGATAGAGATAGTAGGTTTACTTCACGCTTTTGGCAATCGCTTCAGAAAGCTATGGGAACACAACTTGACATGAGCACTGCCTACCACCCACAAACGGATGGTCAAAGCGAGCGAACCATTCAAACGCTAGAAGATATGCTTCGCGCATGTGTGATAGACTTTGGAAGGTTGTGGGATACCCACTTGCCTTTGATTGAATTCTCTTACAACAACAGTTATCACTCAAGCATGAAAGTTGCCCCATTCGAGGCATTGTATGGGCGTAAATGTAGATCGCCGTTGTGTTGGGGTGAGGAAGGTGACACTCAGCTAGCAAGAGGACAGACACCAGGCAATGCATCAATGGGACCAGAAATCATACGCGAAACGACCGAGAAAATAATTCAGATCCGAGCCCGACTGCAAGCATTATTAGACAGACAGAAGAGCTACGCTGATAAACGACGAAAGCCCTTGGAATTTCAAGTCGGGGATCGAGTGTAGTTAAAGGTCGCTCCCTGGAAAGGGGTGATTCGTTTTAGGAAACGGGGAAAACTAAACCCACGATACATTGGACCCTTCGAGATTCTTGCCCAAATAGGTCCAGTGGCTTATAGACTGCAGCTACCCGTTGAGCTCAGTTGTATACACCCCGTGTTCCATGTTTCCAATTTAAAGAAGTGCTTATCTGACAAAACTCTCGTCATTCAATTAGAAGAAATCAAGATCAACGAGAATCTCCTGTTGATCGAAGAACCAGTCGAAATCATGGACAGGGAAGTGAAGCGTACTAAGCAAAGTCACATTTCGATTGTGAAAGTTCGGTGGAACGCGAAACGTGGACCAGAATTCACATGGGAACGCGAGGACCAGATGAAGCAGAAGTACCCTCACCTATTCTCGCATTCTCAAATCTATCTTTAAAAAGAATTTCGGGACGAAATTCCCTCTAACAGGGGGATGATGTCACAACTAGGAATTCTGGTACGTTGTAAACACTTAACAAAGAATGACATTGTAGCTAAAACTTGAAAACATGTATGGTGTTTATTCAATGATAACAACATTCCCTCAAATACTCTATACAGAACATTCAAATAGTCAACAAAAGGTTGGAAACCCTAAAAAAATCCCGGTTTAAGTCCATTTTGGACTAGGATTTTCTTATTGGGCCTAATGGACCAATAAGCTTCCAATTTCACTATTTTGGGCTTAGAAATCTCATATGGGCTCTAATTGGACCCACTTTCATAAAATTTAACCTTTTGGGCCTTATAAGCCTAAAATGGGCTAGTTTATCTAAATGGGCCATAACAAATCTAATTAGCCCTAATAGGTCATAAAACTCATACTTTGATAAATAGTGGGCTGTGAATTACTCTAAAAGGCCTAATGGGCCGAAAACCATCAAATTGGGCCCATATTATGGACTCAAGCACTAAAGGCCCAAATCATTGCCTCTGCTCTCTCTATCTCAGCTCAAATATAAAAAAAAAGAAAAAAAAAGAATAAGGAGAGTTGACTTTCATGTGCCACCTCCTTATTACCCTTCATATTTCCATGCATAATCCAACATATATCCATAATGGTCATTTCACTCCTTTTTCTCTCCCCCTCTCTTTTTCTTCTTCGGCTGAGAACACAAGGAGAACACACACACACACACTACTTCAAACTTCTTCCAAACTCTCTCAAGCATTCTCTTCCTTCTCACTCTAAAATCTCGAAATATTGTTTAGTTTCAAGAGGATTCTCACAAGAAAATCATCATTCTTTGGTAAGTTTTTACATGTCTAAGTTATATAACTCTTCTCTCTTGTAAGATCACTCCTTCTAAATAAGCTTTTGGTGATCACACTCCTAGAAAACTCCGTAAGCTCGAAATCTACAACAAGGTGTTGCTAGGACCGAAAATAACATCAAACTCTTCCCTTTCTTCTTCAAATCGAAAACAACAAGCAAATGTGAGTTCATACCCCTCTATTTTCGGTTTTCACAAGTTTTATGGGGGAGAATACAAGTAAAATGTGTAGATCTGTGTGTATGTGTATGTTATGTGTGATTTCATGTGTTTATGTGGTACATATGTAACTAAAAGGAAAGAAATCTCGAGATCTATGGCTCAAGGAGGAAAATAAACATGATCTATGATATATTACACTAAACAAGTCAAGAAAAATTACCCTCTAAGGTTATAATAAACATATTGCAACATAAAACTCATTTTTGGGCTATATTTGTCAAATAAACAAAAGTTGGGTTAAAAGTTGTCATTCACGGTTTTCTTAAGGACCAAAAGAGTCAACATAGTTAATATAAATGTTTTTATGAATAGTATGCTCTTCAAAGGACTAGAAATGTAATTTATAGCCTAATAGGCCAATTTTTGGGCTTTTCGGCCCATATGCACAAAAATTGCGAAAATAATGGTTTTCAAGGGATTGAAATGGTAAATTTCTCAAAACAGGGGGTAAAAGGGTAAATAAAACTATTTCAGGGGTTAAAATGATTTTTTTCCAAAAATGTAAAGTTTTTGGAATTTGGGTCAAAATTGTAAAAGTTGCGAAAAGTTTGGACTTTAACTGAAAAACTCTTTACTGAAGGGGCTGAAACTGCCAAAGAGTAAATTTGGAGCTAAAAACATTACTTAAACTAGTCTATGGGTGAAAATGTCAAGAAAATGGTTTAAGGGCCTAAAACGTATTTTTAAAAAAAAAATAAGGGACTAAAATTGTCATTTTTATTAAAGAAGGGCTGAATAGGTCAAACTAATATTTTGAGTCAATTCTTTTATTATTAAGATATTTGGATCAAAAATACCAAATTACAACTTAATAAAATAGAATGATGAATATACATATATTTTCAAATATCGTTATAAACAATAGACAAACTTCGTGCCGTTGCGAATTTAACAATTGTTCAATCAAGTTTCTGACAATTATACTATACATAAAACAAGTAAATATTCAAATTTTTGGGCTTGAAAGTTCTAATCATGCTTATTGGGCCTTCGTGACCCATTGACATGACTTTTGGGTCTAACAATGATAACACATGTCTATTAAGCCTCATGTGGCCTAATTACATGTTTAAGGGACCCTCAATGGTTTTTATGTGCTATTGGGCCCCAGTGGCCCATTAGCATTGCTAGTAAGGTCCAAATAAATCAAATGTGAAATAGGCCAACGCGTTCTTCGTATACCCAACAGCCTTAAATAACACACGTAATTAGCAGGACCTCGTAATCCTCTTCTCCTCGTTTGTTAGGCTTACCTTCAATTCAAGTAAACAAATACATGTTGTTAATCAATGGTAATCGATTTCTTTTAGATTAAGTGAGTAATAACGGACGACACCTTTAAGTGTCGTGCGTAGTCTGTAGTTGTAATCAAAGTCTCCTGGAGGGAGAGCGAGAGTTTGTGTATAGATCTATATGGGGGTGACTCCCCCACACCTCAGTTGTTCGCTACAGTTAGACTCGGCCAGTCTAGGGTGACAAAATCTTAAGATAAATTCCGGCGTTCGCTAGAATGGCAAGACAGACGAACTAGTCATTATCATGCATGGTTATAACAACTCACAAAAATAAATCCAATACTATCCGAGTAATCAAGGAAAATCATAATCATTCGTTGTGATGGTATAACAATTCGAAACAATTATATTATATTATATTATCGGAAAACATCAGGTTTTTCGAGGAAAGCAACACCACTCACTTGTACTTTTCAATAACTATAATGCAAAACTTCTCATTTATACACGCCTTGAAATCATTCATGCATAAACCTATGGATCTTCACACTTTGGTATAAACAATTGTCTTTTCAGAATATATCGGATATTTTGGGTTTTATAAACTACATAAAACATTTTCTTAACAACCCTGCTTATGAACTCACCAACATTCCATATGTTGATGTTTTCAAAATAACTTGTATTCTCAGGTAACATGTAAGCTGAAGAGTAATACAAAGTATGTTAGGGGTGTTATGCTTTGAAAACTTTCAAACAATTTATGCTATGGATATGTAATGTTTAAAAAATGTACTTGATGTGAACAATGTCAGTTGTAATGTATTAATGCATGGTGAAGTTTATGTTATGTTTCATGTATATTCATTGTGATGATATTCAATTTGAGTCACGTGATCCATCGGACGTTTCCGCCATCTGGTTCGGGGGTGTGACATCAGTACAATGAATAAGATAATAAATGAAAGCGTTAATGACAAGGATGCATGCATGCAATTTATATACTAAAGCCTAGAAAGACAAACACGGTTGGACAGTCCCAAACTGAGAGTACATAATGGGCCGAACTATCAAGGCCCAATGGCACAACTCCTTAGACTCAACAATCTCCCCCTTTGCGCCGATTGAGGCGAGAGGTCACTATGGTTGAGTGGGAGCAAATGACTTCACGGTCTTGAACAACTTTGGTATAATTGCAAGCAGAGTTTGACGAAAGTGAATATACCACCGAAGCATGTCCGTAAATAACTTCTTATCTGTATCACTGTTCTGGTCACACCGATATATGATTTCAAGAATGTGCTCTAAGCACGTGGTGGAGAACAAGTGTTTATCAGCCAGAGTGAACAAACATCTTTGACCTTCGCCCCTTGTGAACAAAACGGTGTAAAATATTGGATCAATTTTCCCTTTAATTATCACCGTCAGATCGCTTGCCTTCCCGATTGGCTTTGTAATGGGCCTCTTTCTGATTGCAGAGGCGACCTTGTGATCCATTTTTGCCACTTCAACAGGCTCTCTAAGAGGGCTGCAAATTTCGAGCTTTACAAGCTCTTCTTCTCCTCCATTCTCTTTCATTTTAATGCTAGACAAAGTCCCTTTGTTACTTCACCATTGAACAAATATTTGGTATTTATTTCAAGGGCTTATGAACAACAAATCGCAAGTGTATACTAGCATATTTTGATGGTTCTACTCTTGCTTGGTGGATACTTCTAGAGAACTCTTGTTTTAGAGTTTCATGCTACACTTCATCAACTTCCAACCTCTGTAAGTCCGAAATTCGCTTGATATATCAATCAAATCCGACTGATGGTGCGGAATCCCAATCAAGTGGATGACGCCAGATCTAAATAAAGAAGAAGGAGAATAAGAATAACATGAATTTTGTATGATTTGATTAGAATGAAGTTCCCTTACACAAGATTCACACACTTACATAATTAAGCTCTTTTCTCTCTCTCTTGGCCGTACACTCTCTCTTAGCCGTGAACACTCCCAACATTGACATCTATTTATATGGTGCATATCAGACGTGAAGGGTTCACGATCGTGAACCAATTCACGGCCGTAAACACCCACCTGGGCCGTGAACACAAATGCAAACACATATTACATTATAGAAAAATACATTTTCCTAGAAAAGTAAAGTATAAACCATAATTTAGACTTAACAATCTCCGCCTTGGTTTATAGCTTTCTTTTCTAATCGACCCAACAAACTCCCCCTTAAAATGTAGCTGGCTTTTCTTGTCAATCTTCATTTGGAGCTTGGCTTTAGCTTTTGTCTTCAATTTCTTCAATAAATGACTTCATCTTGAGCAGTTGGGCTTTTCTTTAGAATTTGACATTGAACGCACATTGGATGAGGAGGTTTGATGTAGAGATTCTTGAAAGATAGCGCTTTTAGCTTGAGAATCTTCAGAGAGAATATCAGAGAGAACTAATCTTTTGGATCACTTCAGCAAGTTCAATGACAGCAACATACTGAATGAGGAGGCTTCAATGCAATCTGTCACACAATCTTCAATGACAGCTTCACCTTGTTTCTGGGGTTGAAGGATTAAATGTTGAAAGAATAGTCTTCATTTCTTGCTCCTTCGAATGAGAATTCTTCGATGATTACGGATGAAGCTTTGGCTTAGAAATCTCGATACAGTCTCCATGAGTCTCATCTACATCTGAATTCACTTTTTAAGACAAAACAAAACTAAAAGAAAACTTAGCACACAATGTTTTTGGATTTTTTTATATTTTCTGAAAAAATAAAACAGAAACAAAAATATTTTTGGATTTTTGATTTTTCTGAAAAAAATAAAACATAAATAACGTTATTTTTGGATTTTTGGTTTTCTGATTTTTGTTTGGTTTTTAAAATTTTAATTCTCCCCCTTAAATTGTGCATAGAGGAAAAGTATGAACAAATTTAACAAAAACAAAAATATTTGGGATCAAAGTTGTCAGGCAAACCAATATCGTTTATCAGCACACGCCTGCATGTCTGGATCTGGTCAATCACTGGTATTGTGGTCCACTTAAACATGAAAGATTGTGACAAAATTTAGGACATATAAAAAATGACAAGACATTTGACCTTATGCTCCTAGATAGAATTCCTAAGGACCATTCAACTGACGACGACCAAGGATATTGTTGTCCACCTAAATTAAGCAGCAAGATCTACAGACAACCTATTTGATGTTCAATTTTAGTTGTACTAGAACATGTTTCCCATTTCCTGATATACCCCGATAATCAAGAACTTCCGAGATACTCCTTACTTCAGGTGAGCAGACTATTATTAAGAGAGTAGACAAATTTAGACTACATATGTTAAACACCCAGGTCGGATATATTCCAATCACGCAGAGGGGTTAACATATGACTAACCAGAAGTATAAAGGTTGAGAAGCAGAATGATGCATATGCTTTGTACCAGGTCAGATGTTTTTCAATCACGCAGATGAGACAACATATGGCTAACAGATAGGAAGAATTGCATAGATAGGAGACGCAAAGAAATATATTTGCATATGTTGTAGTCTAGGTCGGATATGTTTGCATATGTTGTAGTCCAGGTCGGATATGTTCCAATCACATCGAGGATGCAACATATGACTAACAGTAAGAAAAAAAGAACATAATTTTTACAGATCTACTTTATCGGAATTCCCTAGTCACCCTATCAATACCAGAATTAAGGACAAAGTCCGTACATCAAGGAAATGTTGAGCCACGGTTCCAGATAATTAACTTTTAGCGTTTCTCGCAGGCTCCCAGGTTTATCTCACTGCTCAATCTACCCGAGCGTCGTATGGTCAGTCCACTGAAACTTTCTAAGTCCATATTGTCTAGTCCTTTCATGGTCAATCAATGTCTAGTCCTTTTGAATACTTTGTGCCTACCAGCACATTGAACATAGAGTCTAGACAATTTGGCTTTAGTGCATTACACGAATTTCATATTTCCCTTTAGCACTAGACTTCATATAACTTCCCAATAATGCCTAATAAAGAAAGACATGAAGGAAATAAAAAATTTGTCTTCAAAATGAATCAGTTTAAGATAAACTCAGGAGTATCGAGAAGAAAATTCAAACCATAAGTCGCCGATTGAATTTGCATCCAGAAGGTCTGAGAACAACACACATAGTCTCATAACAGATCCAAAAATTCTTCACATCGTTAAGCACAAACCTAATGAGTGACCCCTTACTTTCTTCCTTTCCCGCAAAGGACACATACTCTCACTTAAAGTTCTGAGTGTTGCACAGTAGAGAGATATCCCCTATCATGTGCCTGGAACAACCACTAACAACAAACTGAAGTCTGATGATATGCCTCCATAGCTGTTCCAAAACAGAGTGGGATCAGTTGGTCTTTGGAACCCAGTCCATTTTGAAACTGAATCGACTTTTGTCATCTTTGCAAGGTACTCTCTCCCATGACATGTCCTGCTTTTCACAAACAAAAGATGTATAAATATTAGAATCATTAGAAGAATTGGGAGAGTGAACATTTGGTACCCATCTGTAGTTGATTTTAACCCATTTCTGGTTGGATCGGATGGGTGCCTCAACACTTGATTTTGAACTTGAAGCCGATCTTCGAGATGACTTTGAGCCAAGTGATCTTGGTTTCACTGGAGCATCTCTTGGATTGGATTTCTTGACCGACATTTCCTTCTTGGTCTTGGGAGTTGGATTCTTGCCCTTATGGGTTTGATTCTTAGCCTTCTCCGCGTTCCAGTCACCATTGCGCGATTGTGGCCTCGAATGATTTCTTTTGAAGAATCTTCCACATTGCGCGTTCTGCCGGCCTTGTGCATAGTAGGGAACGTATGTGCGATTTGGACAATTTCTGGCAATGTGTCCAGGTGTTCCAAAGTGAAAACATGTCTGTTTCTTCACATAGGAGTTGTTTCTTCTTGCCCCTGGTGGCGTATCCATGCCTTGTCTCTTGTTGTTCCCGCAAGCACAATTACAACAAGCACTCTGCTTAGCTTGTTTTGGTGGCATATATTTATCAACAACATGTTGATTAGAAGCAACAGAGTTAGAAGCAACAGATTCAGAGTTCAAGGAGTCATTTGTTTGTTCATTAGTGTTCTCCTTGTTCTCATCTTCCACTACTTTATCTGCATAAGAAGTAGAAGCATTCGAATCGTTCAACTCAACAATTTCTGGCACAACCACGACAGAATTATCAAAGATATCATCAAATATATCGAAAAAATTTGAGTCATCAGACTTTGACACAAAATTAGCACAAGAAAAAACATTAGTTTTAGAGTTAGAAACAAGAGTAGCATCTTTTGAAACAAAAACATCAGACTTTGAAACAATTTTATTATCAGACACACTTTCTTCAGCAGCTTGCTTGCAATGACTTAGAGGTGGATCTGCATAGGAAGTAGAAATGTTAGTATCTATTTCCCTAGCACTACTTTCTGTGACCTGTGCCGCTGGTTTACCATACACCATAAATGGTTCTCGGTTTATCTCCTCCTAAGTCAAAAGGGACACCAGTGTAATTGTGATTGAACGGAGGCGGGACTTTATCATACCCTAAACCCTTATGCTGGTTATTTTTAAATCGCAAACTATTTTCTATCATTAACGCAACTACTTCACTTGACACATCAAATTTTATGAAATTAAAATTTGTATTTTCAAACTTATTTTTCAACGTGTCAAGCTCTACAGTCACAATGGCAAGTTGTTTCTCGATAAAACTGAGGCACTCACACTTATTGCTATAATCTTCCTGTAGTTTTCTAAAGTCCTGAGTCTTGATCTCTAATTTTTCTTTTAGAGGTCTTTGGCCTTTTCTAAGGGTATATCCTTCATATTTAAGGTCCTTATTTTCCCTTTTTCGTAACTCAATTTGTTCATGAAGAAATTTAATAGTAATTTCACAAGATTGAGAGCATAAAACTTCATTGACCGGAATGTTTGTGGAACTCATTGTATACCAAAAATGCCCTTTGACTAAAAACCTCAAAAGTTAACCTTAAAAGTCAAATTTAAAAAGTCAAACTTGAAAATTTGAAAGTTAAACGAGAAAGTCAAAGGTCAAACTTGGAAGTCAAAGTCAAAATTTTGAGGTCAAAAGTCAATTTATAAAGTCAAAGATTTGGGATGAAAATGAAATTTTAAAATTTGAAAAATTGAATTTTGGGCTAAAAGTGTTAAAAATGCGAAATTAAGAACCGAGATAACGACTCCTTTTGAATTAAAACCGGAAGGAATAAAACATGTGGCAAGCTAGATCAACTGGTAAGGCGCCTGGTTGATTTTGCAAGGAACCCGACTTCGATCCTCCTCCACCCCTATTATTTTTGAATAAAAACGCTGAAAGATAAAGAGGCTGCTGCTGAACGAGTAAGTGGGCCGCTGAACATGAAAGTGGGCTGAACGCGTGCTGAGTCGTGAACTGTCCGAGGACCGCAAACTCTCGTGGGTCGTAAACGTCCGAGAAACCCTAATTCGTGATTACAACCACCGCCGAGAAACCCTAGCTGCAAGCGCTTCTTTGGTCGTGAACCCTTCAATGGTCGTGAACACTTCGCAGATTACGTGAAAAATAACGTTTTTCACATTTTTTGCTCCAAAACTCGATCAAAAACTCGTTTTTATCAAAAACACGAAGAACAAACCCCCTCTATTTTTCAAAGTTCTATAAAAAAAGTGCAAAAATCCTTCAAAAGTAAGATCAAATACGCTCCAGATCTGGCCAAAATGATTGATACAATCCAAGCTCTGATATCACTTGTAAGTCCCAAATTCGCTTGATATATCAATTAAATTCGACTGATGGTGCGGAATCCCAATTAAGCGGATGATACCAGATCTAAATGAAGAAGAAGAAGGAGAAGAAGAATAATATGAATCTTGTATTATTTGATTAGAATGAAGTTCCCTTACACAAGATTCACACACTTACACACTTAACCAGTTCACGACCGTAAACACCCACCTGGGTCGTGAACACAAATGCAAACACATATTACATTACAGAAAAATATATTTTCCTAAAATAGTAAAGTATAGATCATAATTTAGACCCAACAACCTCCCATGATGATTAAAGTCTTCAAAGGTTGTTTTGCTTTCACTTTTATAGCTGTTTTAATCTTTGTAACTTTTGTAAAATAATCCTTGGTGGGTAAAATATTTTTAGTTTTATTCAACAATTTTAAAGTTTCTGTTGTAATTTTTACCGGTTGTGAAACTAAATTTTTGAATAAATCCCAACACAAAAATATTAGCGATTGAAAGTGAAAAAATGAAGTTGAAATTATTTCTGAAATAATCCTAAATTCAGAAGCGCTACATAAACCTCAACACATTAATATTTTGGCTAAATTTGTTTTTTTTTCTCTGTAATTTTTACATTATCAATGAAGTATTAATATCTTTTCTGGAATAACCCTAAACTAGATTATACCCGCGTTAAATGCGGAGAATATAAATTAAATACATATCACATTAATAAGTGGTTTTATCTTAGATTGAATTTTAATAAAAAAATGTTAATCAGATTCATATTTAGAGTTTTTGAACCAAAATTATTAGATAAAAATACTTAATATTTATATTAGAGCAATTTGGTTTTTAGTATAGTAACTTTTAACATAAATGATTTATGTGATCTTTGTTTTATCACAACATAATGCAATTTCTTGATTAAAAAATGTTGTGTAGTAGCTTTATGAATTGACTTTGTTCGGTGTACCAACCCCCATGGAGGCTCATATGACTCTTTTCATATTGACTCTGTAAAACCAAAAGCAACAATAAGTTGTTACATGTACCAGCAACATTAAATTCTGCAAAGAAATTCGATAAATATTACAAATAAAGTGAATTGTCATAACCATAAACATTAAATTCAGACATTGTAATTTGGTTGATTTCAAAGTATTTTTTTCTTATAAAAATTAAAATATGATTTTTCAGGCTACACCCAATCACGTATACATATCTTCCGATCAAATAAATTATTACAAAAAGAAACATTTTATGAACAAAAATATAATATTAGTTTCATAATTTGCTAAAGGTTAACACTAATAAATAATAATGAACTTTCATAAATCTTGCATTTTGGTCACTGCATCCAACTAACAAATGAAATTCGATTTAGAGGATTGATTCAAGAAGTGCATCCATAACTTCTTGTAGCTGAATTTTGGGAAATGTTAAGACCTACTGAGATATGAGGGAATGGTCTGCGAGGCTACGGTTGGTTTCTAGAGGGCAATACAAATTCAAAATCGGTACCACATATCTTTCATACCTGCTTCAATTATCAAATTTAGATCAAACTTGTCAAAATCAAATTATATATATATATATATATATATATATATATATATATATATATATATATATATATATATATAACCCATATATGTAACCTAACAATCAAGCAACATATTTTTTTATTGAAATAAATATCATAAATTTACAATTTACACTTGATATATTATTCTTAAATTATATATTACCTTTTCATCTTTAATGATCACTAACACCTCTTTCTGCCTTATTGTTGTGACATGCATCTATATCGAAAATAAGAGAAGGAACTATAGAGAAGAATGTTGATAGAGTGATACTTCATTGAAAACGCAACAAAATTCTTCATAAAGCAGCTAGGATTCTTCTATAGACCGCTAAAAGGTCTATATAGTGACAACCGATGTGGCATCCATGAGAACGCACCACTTAAAATAATAGTTTTGATTAATTTAAGTGAAAAAATCATTTAGAATGCTTTCCAGTTGTATTTGTTTCCACTTGGATGTGAACATTAACATTGTTGTAGAGAAATGGAACTTCAAATGAACCATACATAGCCAAATCAACAAACATGACAACACAAAAAGAAGCCTAACTTGGCATATAACCAAATTTCCAACAAATTTCAAAATTTTAAGGTTTTGCTGAACAATTTTTTCAATTTATCAGAATTTTATTTTATTACAACCTTATATGAGTAATCAAGAATCTAAATCAAGTGAAAGAAGTAATTGTGCATTTAAATCCAGTAAAAAAATTATAGTATTGTGAAAGTTGCATATAATTTACATGTTTGCTTATTGTCGTGGAGGCACCCGACCATTTGGATATGTACTGTTATTTTATTAATTAATGCATAAATTACATTATAGAATACGAAATTTAACGATTGTTCAAATTCATTTACACTTGATTTAACAATAGAAAATAGTCAAATTTATAATCATAAAAGTATGCTTAATTCAACAATTTTTTTTTTATCAAAATTAATAGAAAACTTAGTTTCTTGAAGAAACAAATCAAATACTTAAAACGAATAAAAAAACAAAGAACATTTGAAGATCATGTCAAAAAGGCATGACCAATAAGATCTTTTTGGCACTTTTCAATATAGACATGATTAATCTTTTCTCATCTTAAGAATGATAAGTACAAGTGAGTAGAGAAAACAAATTTATAACCATAAAAATATGCTTAATTCGAAAATTTTGTTATTAAAGTTAATGGAAAGTATTTTTGTCGAAATAATCAATTATTAAGTATGTAGGATATTACCACTAATGGATTTTGAGTTTTGCATCATCCTCAAGCTTCAATAAAAACATCAACTAATTCTCATCACTTTTAAGTAAAAATCTCTACAATTTAAACTTAATTATAGTAAATCTAATCAATAACGTTATAGAAAAATGTAAGGTTAAGAATAATTACATAAAGTTATTAAGTTAGATAGTTGGAAATCGAGAAATTGTAATTTAACATGTATGAGACCGATTATTATCTTCAAAATTGAAAGTATTTACTATATTAATAAGAATTAAATACAAGGTGATTATTTTGACCTTGATGAATATTGGTACCATTGATATACAATGAGAAAGAAATAGAATAATTAAGAAGATATATCATGTTGATTTGCAAACATATAGGATCGTCGGTACATAAGTTATGACTTTAAATTTGGGGAGGATTTGAATTTTATTTTAGGGATAACAGAAATTGGTGAAGGTTTGAGCGGAAACATTGATGGACAACGTGTTTGACCAAACATTAGTCAAGATGACGTAAACAATTTGATCTAAGGATGGAAAAGTTATAAGTGAAACACAATCAAAAATATTTATTGTTTTAGATGATGAAATAAAGTTTCTCTTTTAGACATAGAATTCAATCTAATATTTTGTAAATGTAAATGTTCTACACTTGGGTTGTGGTGACTTAGTAAGACATGTGGAAGATATGGTGGATAACCTATTGACCTATGTTCAAATCCTGACACTACCCGCCTCTGTGGCCATGGAGATTCGTCTGCAGTGACTTAAGGGCATGAGGCATAGCCTCATGTTCGCAACAGGAGATTAGTCGGTGCGCGAAAGCTATGTCAGAAACCCTCGTTAGGGAAGTTCCCTTTCCAAAAAAATGTAAAAATCATAGTCTTCGCCTCTCTTTAGCATCATTGTAATGAGATTTATTATTTAAATCTGTAAAATTGTGGATATCATTAATATCTAAAAAGTAATAATATTTCAATGGTAAATTTTTGCTGATAAATTTATCAATAAATTCACAAGGAACTATAAATAATTGTTTTAGAACGGTTAAAAGGTTTATAAAAGTTTATAATTTCATAAAAAGTTGTTGTTTGCTAATATTTATATTGAAGTTGTAATGAACATTTGTAACAATGCTGAAAAATACACATTCAAACGAAATAATAGAGTAAAAGATGATTAAAATTTAAATTCATATGAGTTGAAACCCAAAAGGTAAATAGATGAACATTTCATAAAACCCAAAATGTATTTAAATGGTCAAAATTCTAACCCAAAACCCGAATAGTATGAAACAAAATAATCAAAAACCAAACCCGAAAACCAAATAGTATGTAAACATAATATGAAATCAACCATACTCAAATCACCCAACTACTTATATAAAATCATGAAAATCATATATTGTTTTTCTTTCTTTGGAATTAATAGTTTTGATTTGTCTTCTCTAAAAGTATGATATGTCATTGATGTTAATGATCGTTTGGTTGAGGACATTGTTTCCAGATTATCAACATCGTAAACATCTTCCAAGTTGTGTTTTAATTTTTCATGTCTAGACACTTTTTTAAAAAATGTCCAATAAGTTAGTGGACTTGTTGCAATACTTTTATCAAGATTCGAAGCGGGTGTAACGTTATCACCAATATACAAAACTGCATCCTAAATATAGAAAATAAATTCATATGTCAATCTAAAAGTTAATAATATTTTAAAGTATTTAAAATATTAGATTTAGTTATATTATATTTAAAACCATTAAATTTAATGTGTCTTGACATCCGAATTTCGCCGATAAAACGTTAAACGAATCGGATTATGGTGCCTATATTTGTAGTATATAGAAATATGTTATTTGATCAACTAAAATATAAAAAACGAATCTAATAAGTGTAGTGTTTGTAGTATGTTTCATAAAAGAATGTTACATGTTCGATGTTAATTTTTTTTTTTCCAATTCAACAGTGATTTTATTATCAACATTGAAGTTTGAGATTGGATAACCATAAACATTGTTATTCAAATTATAATAGCCAACTTTTTATCCAAAAGTAATTTCAAAGCAGACAGATAAATCTTTATATTACCCTCCTAAAAATGAAAAAATTAACGGTTATAAAAATAAATAGACAAAAAGTAAAAATTAGTTTGATGTAAATAAAGTTAATATTGATAACTTCATTAAACTTTTGAAGCAACTCTTGTGTGTTTTTTTCTAGAAGTTTCTTTACATCACGATCAAATAACGTAAGTGACACCACGCCAGTAAAGTCTTGTACTATAATGGTGATTTTGAAACTAAAATCATTGATATAAACAAATTCAATAATATAAAATTAGAAAATTTAATCGAAGATTATAATAATATGTATAAAAGAGTTATTGAAAACCTCGGAACAACAGATACGTCTTTGATCATGCAAGTTAAAGTGTAACAATAAAAAATTTATTTATCCCGCTTTTGGTCCGTTCCACTAGCTTTGCCATCGTTAATTAAAACGACTTTTATGGCTTTCTCTTGACAAACACATGTCAACACATTAAAAAATCGATATAAAGGGTATAATTTTATTTATGTAACTAAATTAATGAAACTAATATGCTTAAAGTCGATTGATTAATTTTTTTTCATTACCTCTCAACAAGAACACATTAATAACAAATAATAAGAACATAGTAAATGCAAGAAATTGAAGAAGGATAAGGAGAACAAACTAAAGTAAAAGCTTGGAAAAAAGAATTGGAGAAGAAGATTGCTCAAGAACACTGTAAATGATAGGAGTCAATTCAAAATCGTAAGAAAAACCACTTCAGTGTAATCGTATATATAGGGTGTTTTTGAATAAGGAAATCATTATCTTCTAAAAAAGTTAGGAACTTAAGATATCATTTTGGAGATTTTCGGCTATTCATCTGGAAAAAGATATCAACTATATTAATTCAAAACTTCAAATTAATTGGCTTTCTTATTTAATCTGTTTTAGAATTCAAACAATTACTCAAATTGATTCATTTTATGTGGGATATATTGAGATATAAATTATGAATAATATTGACTTAATTTTGACTCTTAAATATTTTACTGATTTAATGAGATTAGATTAGATTTATAGTTTAATAACTTAATTATTGACATGTTTGTTTAATGAGTTTCAAAAAATAATAAATAAATAATAAAATATAAACGGGTTTGAATTTGGAAATCAAAAGCTATAAATAAGGGAGTTGAATTAGGAACAATATTAATTAGAGAAACTGATATAATGTATATAAATAGAATGATATGTTTCAGTTGATAAAATAATTACTGAATTTAAAGATTCTATAATTATTACAAATTCTATAATTAAATGTAATTGTGTTTAAATTTTATTTGGGGAAGATGATGTCAGCAATTTGATCTAAGGGTGGAAAACATAAAATTAAAACACAATCAAGAGCCCTGATTGCTTCATTGGTGAATTAAGGGTTCTCCTTTAATAATATTTAGAGATTCAGAAGCATCACATAAACCTCGACACATCCTAAACGTCATCTTCTAAAATTAAAATTTCCATTCTATACCCGTATAAATATATAATGAGCAAATTACATGAATGGTCCCTATAGTTTAGGGTAATTTGCATGTTTGGTCCCTAACTTATCTTTTTAACTCGGAAGATCCCTATTGTTTGTTTTTGTTACGCGCTTGATCCCTGTCTTACCTAAAAAGACTATTTTTCCCTTGATTTTTTAAATATTTAAATAAACACATCCGTAACCCCACCCCTTTGCCTTACCTTACCTACCCCTCAATTTAGGTAAGACATGGACCAAACACATAACAAAAACAAACAGTATGGACCAAGCGTGTAACAAAAACAAATAGTAGGACCTCTCGAGTTAAAAAAAAATAAGTTAGGGACCAAACATATAAATTACCCCAAACCATAGGGACCATTTGTGTAATTTACTCATATATAATTGATAGCTTTTATTATATAACTAAAAAAGTCTTTAAAAATATAATAACCAATCATATATTTTGCTATAAAAGTAGTAAGCATTGTGGTCTTCAACATAACAATATCAATGGTTTGTCGCAAGACGTCAAGTTTTTAGATTGAAAAAACGTCAAAACAACGTGTTTCAGATTATCTCTTTGGACCAATCCCATATTTTATTCATATTTGTAACCCTAGGCATACCTGAAAGTGTAGGTGTAAAGAAATAAAAAGGGAAAATTAGGTTTGATTCGGGAAAAAAAAGTTAAAAACTAAAAAAAGCAAACGGTTGGTGAACACCTTCAACTGCTCTCTCTTCCGAGTCTCCGCTATCCCAACCAATTGACCACTTCTGTTTACCAAAGAAATTCCAAAATATATCACAAATAATTTTATCACAACTTATAAATCAGGTTTCTCTCGTTGGTGCTCAAGACCTCTACAGCATTCTTGTGTGACTAAACCAGATACTTGAAACTTCTGTACTCCATTACGTGACTGACCTTCTGTAATTCTGTAAAGTGTTTCAGATATTGTGGTTATCTTGATCGACTTACCAATGATGTCCACCATCTTCGTCAAGCAACTGGTTTTTGCTGTAATGATGGTGTGTAGCTCTCTTTATGGCTTCCGATTAGGTACAATTTGAGAATACGTTTTTCAATAAATAGTTTGAGAGTTTGCTAGCTGGAGTTGAAGGTAAAACTACTTGATCGTGAGCATATCAATTTTGCTGTAAAACAACACGGGGTTAAAAAAATAAGGGAACGTTTTTCTTGTAAATTATAGTGTTCTTCTTGTAATTTTACAATAAGGACTGTTAGTTTAGGTTGAAATTAATCTATGATAGAACTAATGCATGTACTTTAATGTTTTGATCTCTGTACAGGGAAAGCACAAACAGGGATATCAGGAACCGGGATCGGATATTTACCTCAGCCTGGCGGTGGTGGTGGGTTTGGGAATGGTGGAGGTGGAATCGGAGGAAGTGGAGGAATTGGTGGTGGAGTTCTTGCTAAAGCACTTGTGTGCCTCACTGATAAGGTATTGGTCTTAAACATGCAACAAAGTCTATATATGTATTATACAAATTGTCAATGAAAAAGGTTTGATTTTAATAATGAATATGTATAATAATATTCTTTGCTAAGACTTCCACTAATTAATCATATATTCTTTTAACAACAGATTTATCGTGGTTGTGGGGAGTCTTATAGGCTAACTGAGAGCGGAGAATTGAATGTCCCACCTGAATATACAAATCAATTCTGTGGTGGCCCATGCTTTAAGGAAACAAATCTTGTCCTCAACTGCATGAATGATGCGTTGTCAAGCTTCCTTTTTTACAATCGTGCTACGGTGAGGGATGTGAAAGACACTATATTGTCCGGATGTAGCTCTGGTCCTAGCCGAGGTAATTAAGAAGACATAAATGAAAGGCTTATATTTACAATACAACTAAATGAAAAAAGAAGATATTTTTAGTTACTTATCTCTATGACTGATTTCACAGAAGTAAATGTAAATATATTTTAGAGTAACTCTGTAGTGAGTTTGATTTGGTCTTATTTTGGTTTGTAGGTGACTTCAATGTGGCAGAGCACATTCAAGCATATGGAAGCAATTCATACAAGTTTTCTTACTCTTTTTTACTTTGGCTTGTATCTTTCATTTCTATTTCTATTATATTGTCTTGATGTTTACCTTAATTTTACTCCTTTCGTCCATTGTGTGCCTCAAATTTCTAGTGTTTTAACATTATGGTGGTTTTCTATGTTTTGTATGGAAGTTATCATAATAGCTTTGAGTTAATACCACATTACCTGATTATATATATATATATATATATATATATATATATATATATATATATATATATATATATATATATATATATATATATATATAGGATAACCGCGCGATGCAGCAACATATAATTTCTTTCGATGAATTGTTTGCCGGTGGTGAATATTTTCCAAACAAATAGTTTTTGGGTGCCGTATTAATACATTTGACAGGTACATGCATGGACAAATCTAGCATATACCAAAGTGGGTCCTAGGAACCATCTAAAAGTTTAATTTCATTTAACATTTATATAGGAAAAGTTTCCATGACCTATCATGGAAAAGAATTATGAATTATTTTTTAGTTTTTGACAAAATAAGAAACTGATAAATAAAATAATAAATGAAAGTTTTATACCTAAAAAGATGTAGTTATAATGTTATAGAGGAATCGTAAAATGGTTATAGGAAAACTCAAGAAGCAAAACAACTCCTTCGAAATTTCAAGAACCAATCCGGAATCCAATGACAAATTTCGTAATGTCGAGTAAAAAGAAATCATTATTTTTACTTAAATTTAACAGAAACAAAGAAAAAAAATCATAGTAATGTGAACAATATACAATAAGGTTAATCTAAAAAAACTTATGTTTTGTGTTTTTTCTCGATTAAACCTCAAATTTATTTTTTGTCTGAAAGACTTCGTATTTTTTTTTTTCGAAAATCATTCAAACTTCTAAATGTTTCCAAATAAAGCCTCATTTTTTTTTTTTAGTTTTTCTCGAAAAAAACCCCCACGTTTTACAATTTTTTTTTTCAAAAAATGACTAAAAGGGTCAAATAAAGAGAAGTAAATAAATACAAGGTTTTTTTCAAGTAAAAAATAAATTTGAAGTTTAATAGGGAAAAAACACAAAATATAAAGTCTTTTTGAAATTAACCATAAATGATATTAATATGTAAAATTAGACATTTTATTGAAAATGGTTGCACCAAAAATTTCTAAATGTATCATTTAGAATCCAAAAAAAAAAAGATATGAACAATACTGTGAAAAAAGACATTTCGAAGAAATTAGATATTTTTTAAAACCTGAAAAATAATAATTATTTTCTTTGAAAACTTCGTTCTTAATGGTTAGATTATTTAATTTCCCTAATAAAAAGAATATACGTGTTAAGTTTTTATGACTAAACATTGAATCTAGGTGTAAATGGTGATATTAACCCCGTGTTCTAATGTCTACCCTTTCCATTTTGGACACTAAGTTAGACGAATGTTATTTTCGTCTAACTAACACCCTTTCTGTCGTTTGTTCCTAACAACTCGTTAGCAACAATCATCTGCTAAAGGAAAAGAAAAATAAAAGTAAATTAAAGCTTCTTAAATCAAACAATCAAGTATATATGTTCCAAACATCGAGATCGTTCAAAATGAAGATCATATTTAAAATAAATTACCATTATATATAATTTTAAATGATAAAATCTAATGTATATAAAGTTTGTAGATTGAAATAATCACTAAAAATAGATGTGTAAAATCATATGAGATGGCAAAAATTTTGAGTAACCATACAAGTGTCATTTAGTGTTTGCCATTCTATCTTTTCTTTATTTTTATTTTCGTTTTTTACTTAGTTATTTGGGATTATGACTTATTAAGGTAATTAACTTTTCGGTATTTCACATCTGGGTAACTATTTTTTTTTGTACACATCTAGGTAACAAACTTGTTGGAAGTGTTCACATATGACCATTATGTTAAAACCTAGATGTGAACGCTTTCAACAAGTTCGTTACCTAGATATGTACAAAAAAAAATAATTACCCAAATATGAGCAAAATGAAAAGTAAAAATTAAATTACACGAATGGTCCCTGTGGTTTGAGGGAATTCTTTTTTTGGTCCCTAACTTATTTTTTAAACTTGGATGTAGGGATGAGCAAAAGGACCGAACCGGCCGGAACCGGCCCGAACCGGACCGGACCGGGGAACCAGCTTCGGCCAAAATCAAGAACCGAACCGGCCCGGCGGTTCTACCGGTTCCCGGTTCCTATCGGTTCTTGTCGTGTCTTCAAATGTTGGAACCGCTCCTTGAAAAATAGCATCATACGGTTCCGGTTTTTGCCGGTTCTACCGGTTTTTGCCGGTTCCGGTTAAATCGGTTCCGGTTCCTACCGGTTCCCGGTTCCAAAAGTCCACAAAAATAACGTCCCGATCCCGGCCCGACCGATTCCATCGGGTTCCGGTTCCGGTGCCGGTTCCGGTTCCGGTACCGGTTCCGGCCAGTTCCCCGGTCCATATGCTCATCCCTACTTGGATGGTCCTTACTGTTTATTTTTGTTGCGCGTTTGGTCCTGTGTTACCTAAAAAGACTATTGTGCCCTTATTAATTTTTTTTAATTAATTTTCTTATTTATGTATTTATTTTTTACATATATAAAAAAATTAATAGACCACACATATTTGTGTGGTCTATTAATTTTTTTAAATATGTAAAAAATAAATACATAAATAAAAAAATTAATTAAAAAATAAATTAATAAGGACACAATAGTTTTTTTAGGTAAGATAGGGACCAAACGCGTAACAAAAATAAACAGCAGAGACCATCCTAGTTTAAAAAATAAGTTAGGGACTAAAAACACAAATTCCCCCAAACCATAGGGACCATTTGTGTAATTTAATTTTTACTTTTTGTTTTGTTCATATTTGGATAACTATTTTTTTTGTACACATCTAGGTAACAAACTTGTTGAAAGCGTTCACATCTAGGATTTAACCTGCTATAGCAGGTCATAATGGTCATATGTGAATACTTCCAACAAGTTTGTTACTTAGATGTGCACAAAAAAAAGATAGTTACCCAGATGTAAACATACCGAAAAGTTAATTACCTTAATAAGTCATATTCCCTAGTTATTTTTATTTTGATAAACTCATACGAAGCCTATTAAAAGATTAAAATAAAATACAATTAAATGGAAGAGAACTTGGTTCTTTGCCCTAAGGATAGGCATTAATCATCATTATACACCGCACACGCTTTAAACGTAGCTATCGGTATCGCTGCTTGTCTAAAACCCCATGCCTATGAAATCTACAACAAAAAAAAGACTGAAAAATAAGATATGCATAGGTTAATCTCATTTTAAATTCTAGTAGGATCCATCTGATTAGACCCTCTCTACTGTCTAAAAAGACCCCTAATCATTAAACTTTTTTTTCTTAAATAATATCATTATAATATAATGATAACCTTTTTACTTTATGATTTTTTTCCTACAATTATTAATTAATTATGAAGTAATGATGAAACCTTTTTTAATATACAAATTACAAATTTTACGTAAATCTATTTAATATAAAAAACTTTATAAAAGTATATTTAATGAGAAAACTTTTATGTTATCAAACATTTAAAATAAAACAGCTTTATATATATATATATATATATATATATATATATATATATATATATATATATATATATATATATATATATCCGGATTTCCAGGTATTATATTTTATCATTTTATTTTTTTGGGAAAAAGAGAAGGACTCGACGAGTTGAGTCGTAGACTCGTCGAGTAGGATCGCGACTGCTGACTGGATTAATGAATGGACTCGACAAGTCGGAAAGGGTGGACTCAACGAGTCCGCGCTGTGGATTGTAACCCTAATTCTCGAGGTCTATGCCCTATTTAAAGGCCTTTATGACCTCCATTTGCGGCTACCAGTCCAAAGAGAGATACCCAAGTGTCTGTGAGCGAGTTGTGAGAGAGTTTGAGCCTTTTTGATCATATTTGGTGTGATTTTGCAAAAGAGAAAGTGTTTCCAGCAAGGGGAGGTCAAGAGGATTGCATTTCAGTGGGTTTTCAGCTTGGATCTTCAAGTTTGATGTAGCTATTTGATCCTATCCTTCTGTTTTGTTTAAGAGCATTGAATTTAGGGTTTTCAATACCTTTTTTTTGGCTTGTTTAGTTGTGTATAGTGTCCCATTGAGTGCTAAACTCTAGATCTGGACCTTTTGAGGTCCAGAGAGCCTGAACCATGCTGCTTTTTGTGGTTTATGGAGGAAATGAACTTAGGTTGCCCTTTTTAGTGGTTATTTCACTAAAGGAAGCTTTGGGGTTGTTGCATGCGTACCAAAATTCTACCTTTACGTGATTATTATGCTTGGGAAGGTCAGATCTATGGATTAGTGAAACAGATCTGACCTCAGAAGGTCATTTGAGTATGATCATGGAGGCAACTCGCCGAGTTCATAAGTGGACTCGACGAGTTGAGTCGGGGTTGCCCCGCGATTCATGTCAGGAGGAAGCCATCGAGTGGAAGGATGACTCGACGAGCCAAGAGAGGCTAGAAGGACTTAGAGGACCCGCTTGGACTCGTCGAGTCGGGTCAAAGGTTGACCGTTGACTTTTGTTGACTTTTAGGGTTTAGTCAGTGTTTGGACTTATGAGTCATTAGATGGGTAGAATGGTCTTTTACCCTTTTTGGAGAACTTATAGAGAGGGGTTAGCCTAGCCTTTAGAAGTTTTATTAATTAGAGTAATTATTTATGTGATTAGGCAGAGGCTAGTGCAATATTTCAGAGTTCGAGGTTCACCGAGTTACCCGAGGTGAGTCTTCTCACTATACTTTACCTAGAGTGGTAATTAGAGTTATGTGACAGAGTATGTTGTATGCTATTACATGATGTGATGTCTATGTGTTTATGTGCTATATGTGATCCAGAGTTTATAGAGTCAGGACCAAATGGTCCACAGAGTTAGGACCAGAGGGTCCACAAAGTTATGGGACTGGAGTGTCCCACTGAGACACTTTGACTAGAGGGTCATACAGAGTTATAGCCTCGAGTGGCAAATATGTGTTGTATGTGGTATTTTGGGGAACTCACTAAGAATTTATGCTTACAATGTTAGGTGTTATGTGTTTCAGGTACCAGTAAGGATCGCGGGTGTAGCAACTGGTTCTTGGTACGTATTTCCTTCATTAGCTATTTATATATTTTTCTCATTTTGTCCTTGGACTCGGCGAGTTGAAGGACTAACTCGCCGAGTAGAAACGAGATGGAACGCGGAACTTAAGTGATGAACTCGGTGAGTCGGGTCCCAGACTCGGCTAGTAGGTACTGTTCGGACAAAAACCCTAATCCGAGGGTTTGCACCCTATTTAAGCAATGATATGAAGGCCATATTGTCCCTTATGCTCCCAAAACACTTCTCATTGAAACCCTAGCCGTTTGTGCTTTGTTGAGGCCATTTTTGGTGTTCTTGTGTGGTTGTAAAGCTTGGAAGGAAGGAAGGAGCTTGGAACTTGAGTTGGGGACAATAGATCCAGGGATTTTACATCATTTTCAGCAGCTTCAAGGTATCATGCCCCTGTCTTGACTCATCTATGTGTTTATTCATCTTTAACCTGGGATCTATTTGGATTGCTAATTCATGTTTCAGAATTGGAAGTGTTGAGTGAGTTTTAACTTCAGATCTGGACCTTAAGAGGGGTCTCATGGCATAAAGGTGCCAACTTTAGGGACATGAGAGCCCCATGCACATTGTAGGACATTTTATGTGGATTTTTGAGCTAAAAACCCCATGCATGTGCATCAAGTTTGGAACTTTACGTATAAAGTGGACATTAGGAGGCCAAATCTATGGTTTTGGTGTGTTAGATCTCATTTAAATCGACTGTATGGAATTGGTCAAGACTGGACTCGGTGAGTCTGTTCTTGGACTCGACGAGTCCAAGACAATCTTCTTAAGGATGAAGATGAACTTGACGAGTTGTTCATCAACTCGGCAAGTCGGGGACAAAACTTGTTCATCAAATGAAGGTGAACTCGACGAGTTGTTCATCAACTCGGCGAGTCGGATGAGTTTTCATGTGATGTTCATATGAGAGAAGAACTCGTCGAGTTAACGGCCCAACTCGACGAGTGGGGTTAGGGATGAGGACGAGTAAAGGGTGAAGACTCGACGAGTTGACGGCCCAACTCAGCGAGTCGGGTGAACTTGAAGTTGAATTTGACTTGGACTTGATTGGGGGTAGAATAGTCATTTTACCCTAAGGGTAGATGCCAGTTTCTGACTAAGTATTTGTGGGGATTGTAGCAGGAGGATTTTCGGAGCAGTAGCAGACAGAGACTTCCCACACGGATTATCAGCAGCTACTCGTTCGAGGTGAGTTACCCTTTCAGTAGCGGTGGGTCTACGACCACAATGCCGACCCACCGGTAGGAGTTGTATGTTAGATGATTGTCTTTGTGATATCATCTAGGTTTGCTACTAACTGATATGTTATATGCTGACATGATATGTTATATGTGATAGTAGTAGAGTTCGGTTGTTAGGACCGAAGGGTAGGTCAGACACCCCAGATATGTCAGACAGTACGTGATGATTTGTTTATATGCTGGCATGATATGTTATATGTGATAGTGGTAGTAGAAGGGGAATAGTCCCTAAGTTCGGTTGTTAGGACCGAAGGGTAGTTCGGACACCCCAGATATGTCTGATAGTATGTTTATGTTATGATATATGTGATAGTAGCAGTAAGGGGTGGAATAGTCCCCGAGGGTCGGTTGTTATGACCGACGGGTAGGTCAGCACCACAGAATGACTTGACATGGGTAGGACGGCACCCCAGAATGGCCGCATGGGTAGGACGGCACCCCAGAATGGCCGCATGGGTAGGTTGGCACCCTAGAATGGCCGTACGGGTAGGTCGGCACCCCATAATGGCTATACCGGGTAGTTCGGGCACCCAAGAATTGCGTGACAGTATGTATGTTTCATGATTGTATGGTATGTGGTACGATGGGGGAACTCACTAAGCTTCGTGCTTACAGTTTACAGTTTTGGTTTCAGGTACCTCTTCAGCAAAGGGAAAGGAGTTGGCACGGTAGCGGCACATCATACACACACATGTTGATTTTCCGCATTAGAGTTTATTGGGATTGTACTCTGACATTGTTTTATTTTGTGAATGGTTTTTAGACATGAATTGTGGATTTATGAAAAGTTATTATTAGTTGGCGTCTTCTTATAAATGTTTCTATAAATCAATTAATTAAAAATGAAATTTTTGGACTTGAAAATTAGGTTGTTACAGCGGGAAGGTGCCGACATGATCAGTACACACATGAGGAGTCTTTATACTTTATGATATTGAGTTGTGTTATATGGATTGATATGTGAAATGATGAGATTTTACAATGTTTATGAATGAAAATATGTTCTTTTAAAATGTGAAAAATTGTTTGAAAAATTACGGTGTTGCAATAAGGCGCCGACATGATCAGTACACACATGAGGAGTCTTTATACTTTATGATATTGAGTTGTGTTATATGGATTGATATGTGAAATGATGAGATTTTATAATGTTTATGAATGAAAATATGTTCTTTTAAAATGTGAAAAATTGTTTGAAAAATTACGGTGTTGCAATATATATATATATATATATATATATATATATATATATATATATATATATATATATATATATATATATATATATACAATTTATAAAAATCATTTTTTTATAAATATATTATAAAGTACTTATATATAATTTATGTAAAAATACCGCTATCAACTAAAAGCATTCAAATGATAATCCATAATTTGTAGTATCTGTATTTTTATTTTAATAATGTTTCGATTTTATATAAATAAAATCATGATGGTTTATTAATATTTTTTTTAAAATCAAAATGATAATTCATATGTTGGTTTATTGCTGGATGAAATGAAATCAATTTTGATATTAAATTAAATAAGTTTTGTTATCAGCACTCGCTTCAAAAAAAATTTGAAAAAGTAAAAATGGTTTGGAGGTAGTCACTACGATTATAAAAATAAATGAAATTATAAAGTAAGGAATTATAATTCTTAAGTCTGAAAAAACTAAAACCTCATAATAGTTGGGGTCCAATAAGTGAATCTAAGGTCCAATAAGTAGGACCAAGACTATAGGGCTCAGGAGATGCTTGAAAAACCACCCCTTGAAAGTCATCTGTTGAAAACTCGAACCATGTAAACCAATATTATTACTTATATTCCACTTTCAAAATTAATTAATAGTGTAATGCCAACTTGATGTTTACATACGGACTAATAGCAACTCAAGAATATTGATATAAGATCATGGGGTTACATCTTGCTACTAATAATTTAAAATGATGTAACTTATTGTTTGTGGAAATTATCCCGCTAGGGTTTGCATTGAATCTCATCGGTATATATACAAAGTACAAAGAAATAAAATACACAAAGGACCCCTATACTATACATGTATATGAAACCTACACTATTAAATATATATTTTAACACTCCCCCTCAGTTTGAACAGGGGGTTCCCGAATGTTTAAACTGTTACGAAAATCCAAAAATAAAAGTGTAGGAAGTCCTTTGGTAAATATGTCTGCAAACTGATGAGTCGATGGAACATGCAACACACGAACCTGACCAATAGCAACGCGTTCCCTAACAAAATGTAAATCTATTTCCACATGTTTGGTTCTTTGGTGCTGAACTGGGTTAGAAGCTAAGTACATGGCACTCACATTATCACAAAAGACAACTGTAGATCGAGTTAGAGGGCACGAGAGTTCAAGAAGAAGATTTCGAAGCCAAGCAGTTTCAACAACTACATTAGCTACACCTCGATACTCAGCTTCGGCACTAGATCGAGAGACGACGTGTTGACGTTTGGAAGACCACGAAATAAGATTATCACCAAGGTAAACAAAAAACCTAGAAGTAGACCGACGTGTCAAGGGACAGCCAGCCCAGTCAGCATCAGAATAAGAGATCAAATGATCAACATGTGACGGACGAATGAACAAACCATGATGAAGAGTACCTTGAAGATAACGCAGAATACGCTTAAGAGCTAGAAAATGGGGTTCACGAGGATCATGCATAAACAAAAAAATCTGTTGAACTGCATATGCAATATCTAGACGAGTGAAAGTCAGATACTGAAGAGCCCCAGCTAGGCTTCGATATAGGGTCGGGTCAGAAACTGGTTTCCCGAAAGGTGAGAGTTTCGGTTTGGTGTCCGTGGGAGTACTACATGGATTGCAGGAGGTCATATCAGCTCGAGAGAGAATCTCTTTAGCAAAGGTTGCCTGTGATAGAAACAGACTATCTGCAGATCGAGTAGCAGCAATGCCAAGAAAAAAAGACAAAGGACCTAAGTCAGTCATGGCAAACTCAGACGAGAGTCGATTAATGACTCGCGTAATGAGAGATGGGCTAGATGCCGTGAGGATGATGTCATCCACATAAAGAAGAAGATAGATAGTTTCGGAGGCACGATGAAAAGTAAACAGAGATGTGTCTGAGAGACTACTAGTAAACCCGAGCGAAGAAATATAAACAGCAAACCGCTGATACCAGGCACGAGGAGCCTGTTTAAGGCCATATAAGGCCTTGCGTAGGCGACATACATGATCTGTAATATTGATTATCGGGCGATGATTAGGATGAACATAGCCTAGTGGTTGTTTCATGTATACCTCTTCGGTTAAGTCACCATGAAGAAAAGCATTTTTAACATCAAGTTGATGAATGGGCCAGTGGCGGGACACAGCAATACTGAGAACTGTATGAATAGTAGCAGGTTTCACAACTGGACTAAAGGTGTCATCAAAGTCAAGACCGGGTTTTTGAGAGAAACCTTGAGCAACTAATCTGCCTTTGTAACGATCAAGGTTACCATTAGAGTCAAATTTATGGCGGTAGAGCCATCGACAGCCAACAATGTTCGCATGAGGGGGACAAGGAACAAGATCCCATGTGTGATTATTAGTGAGAGCTGTCATTTCTGCATCCATAGCCAACTTCCAATTTGGATCATCCATGGCCTGAGCTGTGGATCTGGGAATAGGGGAGATGGCAGAATCAACAGAAAGATTAAGAATAGTGCGCGGTTTTAAGGAACCCATATGAGAGCGAGTGGTCATGTGATGACCAGGAGGTGGAGGGGGACAAGAATGAGCCGCAGTAGAAGAAGAAGGTGGATTAGGAGAAAAAGGTGGTGGGGTAGGAGATGGAATAGAGGCCACATGATCGGTTTGACGAGAAACTGATGTAAGAGGAAGAGAAGGAGGGGGGTCATCATCAGGGGAGAATTGTTCATAGTCAGATGGCGTAGGAGCGGGATGAAAATTAGAATAAGGAAAGTGATCTTCATCGAATATAACATGGCGGGAGACAACGACACGCTGAGTAACAAGATCTAGACACTTACGTCCCTTGTGGTCTTATGCGGGACCAAGATAGACACACGCAGTGGATCTAGGAGATAGCTTGTGAGGAGAAGTAGAAGATGTGTTAGGGTAACACAGACATCCAAAAACACGAAGGTGGTCATACTTTGGAAAGAAGCCAAAGAGAACTTCAAAGGGTGTCTTAAAGGATAAAGTGGTAGTGGGAAGAAGATTCAACGTGTGGACGGCCGTGAGAAGGGCTTCAGTCCAAAATTTGGGAGCTAGAGATGCTTGAAAGAGAAAAGTACGTATAATATTGTTTATAGAACGGATGGAGCGTTATACTTTTCCATTCTGCTGAGAGGTGTATGGACAAGAGAATCGAATTGTTATACCATTAGATTTAAGATAAGTGAGTAATAAATGGTTATTGAATTCTCTGCCATTGTCACATTGAAAGCTTTGGATGTCAGCTTGAAATTGGTTTTTAACATACATTCGAAAATTGCAAAACATAGAAAAAAGTTCAGATTTAGCACGTAATGGAAAAACCCATAAAAATGAGAAAAATCATCAAGAAACAATACATAGTATTTAAAACCACTTAAACTAGTAACAGGAGAGGTCCATAAGTCTGAATGAATAAGTTCAAACACATGAGTGGTTTTAGACAAAGATGAAGAAAACGCCAAACGACAATGTTTTCCAAGTTGACAAGCATGACAAATTGGAACTTTATTAGTAGTACTAGAAATAAAATGACGCGACTGCAAAAACTTGAGAATGGAAGATCCCGGATGGCCTAAGCGACGGTGCCAAGTGGGAAGAGAAACCGCGTTGAGAGCTTCATCTTGAAAGGAAGGAACGAAAGATGGAGTGCACGGGTATAAATCACCAACACTGTCACATCGCTGAAGAATTGCACCGGAGTCAAGATCCTTTATAGAGAAACCAAAAGGATCAAAAGAAACAGAAACCCAATTGTCAGTAGTAAAACGACGAACCGACACAAGATTTTTAATTATTTTATTTGACACAAGAACATTTTTAAGAGAAAATTTATTATCAGAATATGAAAGAAAGGTTTGACCAATGTGAGATACCGGAATAGTAGCACCGTTACCAACCATTATGGATTTAGACATACATGGTGTAAAAGAGAGCATGTTACCTTGATTAAAATTCATGTGTGAACTAGCTCCCGTGTCCATGTAATATTGATTATCGGGCGGTGGTTGGATGGACATTGCCTGACAAATAGATGATAAATCTGTGGGTTGTTGTGTAGCATGAAAGCTTGATGTTGGTGGCGTAGAATGTCCCTTGGGCTGTTGAGAAAAGGCTGCTGAATTGGGCCCAGACGGCAGCGAAATGGGCTGTCCAAAAAATGCAGATTGCTGATGAGTTGCGCTGGGCTGTTGCTGAAGTAGGTGGGCTGGCAGTTGCTGGATCAAGTGGGCTGATTGGGCCTGTTGAGCAGGAAAACTAGCGGCAGCAGCAAGGTGTTGTGGAGGGACTCCATTGACTGAATTTTGCCAATACCAAGGAGCAAAAACGTGACCAGAAGTAGGACTTTGACCATAAAAAAATTGTGAATGATGATTTTGAGCATTTTGATTTGGTGGAGGCCCCATAATTCCTACAAATTGAGTATTTTGACTTCGATTTGTACCTGCATGGTGGTTAGTAGAGGTAGAAAAACTAGAATTACTCCCCCCCTTGGAAGTAACCCGATTATTGTTACGATTTTTATTCCATTTATTTTTCGTTTTCCCGGGTTGATTGGAGCCGGAATAAAGAGCCGTCATGGTGGTGTTTGTCGATTCAAGCATAGAATCATGATGTTCTTCTCGATTTTCATGAACTAACAACATGTTTTTGGCTTCTAAGAAGGACGGGAACGGTTTTGTATTAGTTATGACATCCACGATACTTTGATAGGAGGGCGGAAGACCACGTAGAATTTGCATCACAAGTTCCAATTCAGAAATTTCAGAGTCAACATCATGAAGTGTATCGACAAGGTGTTTGAGGGAATGACAATACTCATGGATGGAGGATGCACCTTTTTTTGTATTACGAAATTGTTCTTGGAGTTGAAGCATCCTAGGCATCTTGTTATTGAGAAAATACTCATGCAGATTGTCCCACATGTCTTTGGCGGTGCAAGAGTCGGTGGTAATAACTTGTAAAACAGAGGGGTCACAAGTGGAGTAGAACCAGGATTTCACTCTAGAGTCAATGGATGCCCAGTCTTTATCATCTTCACCGGTTGGCTTCGATTTGCCGGTTATATGGCCAAGAACTTTAGCACCTGTGCAAATATCTTTGAAGATACGACACCATAGTTTGTATTTCGAGCCATCAGAGGTAAGTTTAAAACTGAATTGATTCTAAACATTAGTGACAGCGTAAACTAGTTGTTGAGCAGTAGGGGCAGTGGTGCTACTGGAAGAGCTTGACGAGGTCATGATGAACCGGGAAAACGATGAATAAACAGGAGTAAAAGGACGTAAGAATAACCAGAAAACTAACCGTGGGTAGGAAGAATTTTAGTAGAACTACTTTATGAATCCACCCTTGTTGTATTTAGTGATGAGGCAGCAGACGTGGGGAATTGATGGTGAGAAGCACGAAATCAGATGTTGTACGAAGGCAGCAACAACACTTGAATAGTCACGATTGGAGGTTTGTGACCGCTATGTCTTCATGCGCCGTACATGCTGGTGGCTCTGATACCATATTTGTGGAAATTATCCCGCTAGGGTTTGCATTGAATCTCATCCGTATATATACAAAGTACAAAGAAATAAAATACACAAAGGACCCCTATACTATACATATATATGAAACCTATACTATTAAATATATATTTTAACACTTATAATTTAATTAATGTGATATCATCTATTACACACACATTTCGTGTCATGGCCATGTGTAAAATTGCATCATATTATACCTAACATAATTAACTTGTATATTAATTGTACATATCATATGTTAATTATAGTTGTCTCCCCCCTTTGGAGGTCAATACTACGCGTTTCCCGGAAGTCTATAGCCCACTACTTCATATAGACGTTGACTTTCGTAGGGACCTAGTATTATAAATTGATGTCTAACCTTCAACAATCCTTTCATAGATATATACTAAGAAAAGCGACTGTTGGGACCAGCATCAACCAGATTTAGAAATAAGTTGTGGATAAATTGAGGTAATTTCAAATACATCATCTTCTCAATGCATGTTGTTGTGAACTTTCGATTGGATCTGACATTTGAGTTATTAATGCTATTATCAGTGCAGGGGTAACCCACCGGAGAGATGAACCCTCCACGTCCACTGCCCCCACCGAGCCCCTCAACCCACCAGCAGCAGCTGCATCTACAGCACCAGCAGCAGAACCAAGACGTCATGGTTCAAATTCCTCAGCAACCACCAACACACCCGAATACTCAGCCACAACCAGGCCTACCACCAACACACCCGAACACTCAGCCACAACCAGGCCTACCACCAACACACCCGAATACTCATCTACCAACACTGCCAGAAAATCTACCTCGACTAGAACTAATCAATGGTAATTTCTAAACTACTTGAAAATTTTACAAGAAAGAACTCCTTAGTATATATAGGTGTAGGTTTATAACATATACCAAGATTAGTCAAACTGATGTTGCCATGTTTCCAATATGCATCGCAAAAAGGAATAGATGCGTAGAAGGGTTTAAGAGAATTTAACTGGGTATGTAGGAAGGAAGTAATTAGATAAACAATCGCCAGTTAATTATTAATTTTAAAGTCTAATCCCCATGATGGCCTGCTGGTTATGTCCCTTCAATCTTCATATACTATTAATACATTAAGTTTTTCATTAAATATTAGTGCGTCAATGGATGTTATGGTGGCACCCACCATGTGAATCTATATTTTACTATCACCTACCTTATTTATTCATCTACTCAGCATTTAAGTTTGATTAATTTATATTTATGAATAATAGTAATATATTTGTATTTTTTAAATTAAAAATCATTTCAATAACCATAAAATAAGCATAATTATGATTGTTCACTAAAATACCCGTATATGGGAAATGTATCTCTACTTGACCACATTTTTTTCAAGACAATATCCTCTTATCTTTTGTTTGTTTGTATTCATGTTTATGATCATTTTATCAAAACAAGTACAAATATTATGAGATATTATTAGAGGGTGTTTAGCTATTTATGTTCATTTGATCAAAACAAGTACAAATATTATGAGATACATGCATAAATCCTCATCTCCGTCATAAAAGTAGACTAGATGGAAATATAGAGTGTGTTTAGCTATATTTATTTAAAAATGACTTTTTATCTTATTGATTTCTTGAAAAGTAAGTAAGTTAAAAAAATGTTTGGGGATACCTTTTAAAACAACATTTTTTTTAACCTTTGAAAATGAGATTTTAAGAAGTTACAATTTTTAACCTTTTGAAATGACTTGTTAGGTTTACAAAATAAATAAAAGTAAATAATTAGTTAATATGACCGGTTTTTTATGTTATCTTTTACATCTCATTATTCATCCATGCATGCTTAGTTGAACATAATTTTTTTTATGGGTATATATTCATAGATAATATATATCAATCGTAACTCTTAGGGTGCTTTAATTACGGAGCCATATAGCATTATCTCGCTACTTCTCATGTATAAGTAAAATCTGAACATATATGGAAACTGCTAATATGGGTTGAACTTAACACTGACATACAATTGAAATTGTTTGATCAATTGAAGGAAATAGAGAAGAGTACCTCCATATTGGAGTTCCACTTTATGAAGCGTCAATCAAAGGAGATTGGAAAGCTGCCGAAGCCATCCTTGAAACAAGACCAGAGCTGGTACGATCTGCAATCACTGAAAATTTCGAAACACCGCTTCACATTGCAGCATCTGCACGAAGCACCAAATCAGTGGAAGAATTTGTTAAAAATTTAGTAACTAAGATGGAAGCCAAGGATCTTGAATTACAAAATAAAAGTTCCAACACTGCTCTCAGTTTGGCAGCCACTGCAGGAAATGTTGAAACCGCAAAGATAATGGTGAAGAAGAATAAAGCCGTGCTGGAAATTCCTGGAAGTCAAGGAATGATGCCACTCTATGTGGCTGCTTTATTTGCAAGAGACAAAATGGTGAGGTATCTTTATTATGAGATTCCCAATAGCATGTTAGGAGATTATTGGAAAGATGAAAATCGGGGATGGGTTCTTCAGAAATGTGTTGAAGCCGATCTCTTCGGTAAGTTGTTGTTACAAATTCTCATCGTCTTATCTTGACTTCTTTATTTTCTTGCATTTCTACCTAGGAATGGTGCAACTCTTGACCAGGGTAACCTTTTTTTTTTGTTTTAATTTTGCTAATTTTACATGGATAAAATATAACGAAATTTAACAATACTACTTTGCAAATTGATGAAAATGCCACCCTATCTTTCTCTTCAAAATCTACATGCTTCATGTTCGTAGAGTTGTGTTCAATTTTTAATGCATTAATCAGAACTTTTTCTCACTGAGTGAGCACATAACCTTTTGTAGATGTTGCTCTAAAAATAGTCAACGATTACCCCAAACTCACCTCGAATAAAAGACTACTCAGAGATATACTTGTAGTTTTGGCTAAGAAGACCGATGCATTTAAGGAAAAAAAGCCACATATTATCTTGGGAACTATCAAGTCAAGTAAGCATATGCTCCTTCCTATCAATTTTATTCCCCTTTCAAAGCTTCAACACTTTTATGGTAGTTGTTTCGATTTGCCTGTAATCAGTTTTTGAGTTATATATGTGTGACCATATAGGAGTCTGAAAACATATTCCGTAATTGTTTTTTCATAAAGCCATGATTTCCTTCTGCTCATGATTATGATATTATGCATTAGTTATCCATATATACCAGTTTTTGGAAATTAGGCTAATAGCTTGGGTTACAAGGGTTACAAGCCAATCAGATATGATTTTTGATTTTTATATATAATTTCATGTTTAAAGATGGTCGAAATTGGTTTCAATAATCTGCCCCAACTTCCAAAGAGATCAATACTTAATTCAAATGCAATGCATAACATAAAATGGTTGTCAATATGTAGCCCATAAAGACAGAATCAGAAATTAGTTAAATGAGTAATTTCATACATCAACTAGTATAGTAGTACCTTTTGAAACTTAGGAACCTCCATGTAGTTTACCCAATATTCTCCTTCATGAAATTAAATATTTGATTCAAGAGATCAACCAACTAGTAGTAGCATGTCAATTTTGATCACAACATCTAATACAATGATATACTTGATTGTTTCTTTAAGTTTTTGCAGTATTTCACGTGAAGGTGGGGCCTGATGAAAGAGAAAGTGACGCTCTACAATTGTTAAAAATCATTTGGAAACAGGTTGTCATAATGCCTAAGAAAGATATCGATGACATAATTCGAGGGCCACCTGCAACGATTGAAGAGCATAAAAAGAAAAACACACATTACCCTTCCCGGGTACTTTTCGTTGCTGCAAAAATGGGTAACATAAAATTTATAAGTGAGCTCATTCGGTCATATCCAGATCTAATATGGAAGGTAGATGAAAAAGGGCTAAGTATGTTTCATAAAGCTGTCAAACGTCGTCAAGAAAAGATCTACAATTTGTTATATGAAATAGGCTCAATGAAAGATTTAATAACCCCTATCAAAGATGACGTTGGCAATAATATGTTGCATTTAGTTGGGAAGAGTGCTAAGCCAAATCGATTTCAAAACGTGTCAGGAGTTGCTCTACAAATGCAACGAGAGTTATTATGGTTCGAGGTACGCTTTGTCCCTTCAAACTTGAGAACAATCTTTCGCTTTTCATATCATGTTTTTTATTCCTTTAGAAAGTAGAATGCATACAAGTATTATTAAACACTCATTTCAATTGATAATTCAATAAGATATGTCACCTATTTATATAAAGTCATTTATGTGAATAGAAGACATGATATATATATCTGCATTCTTTCCACATACAATATTTCTATACGATAAATATAAACACAACTCAGGCAAGAAGCTACACACTCTATAAATATGATTGGGTACGTAGCATACATACTGAATCTCAAATATAGATATGAAACTAGTGATTTTTGACATGCTAGTAATGACGCTAAATTTGTATGTTTTGCAGGAAGTAAAGCAGATAATCCCTCCTTCTTACAGACAAAAGAAAAATTTTGCTGGTGAAGAACCACATGACATATTCACAAAGAGTCATGCAAAACTAGTTGAGAAAGGTGAGGAGTGGATGAAGGACACAGCTGCACAATGCATGGTGGTTGCCACTCTTATAGCAACCATAGTATTTGCCGCTGGTTTTACACTTCCTGGTGGTTATGACCAAAACAATGGACTTCCTATGTTCGGCCCCAGATCAGCACTGGTTGTTTTTGTGATCGCAGATGCCATTTCATTGATATTCTCTTCAACCTCAGTCCTTATTTTCCTATCTATCCTCACATCTCGTTATGCTGAACGTGATTTCCTGGAATCATTACCGAAAAAGCTGATGTTCGGTCTTGGAACACTCTTCCTCTCGATTGTGACCATGATGATTGCATTTGGTTCGAGCTTCTTCTTACTATATCATAAAAACCAGAAATGGATACCATATATGGTCGCTGGTTTTGCTGCTATACCAGTCATTCTGTTTGCCTTCCTGCAATCTCGTCTTTTATTGGATGTCTTCTACTCATCATATCGATCCAGATATCTTTTTAAGCCCAAGAAACATACGCTTTACGATTAGAGAATCAGTGTAACTTTTTTCCAAGTTGTAACTCAAAATTGTTATTGATGGTTTATAATGCACATGCTTGCTTATGTATTATGTTGGAGCCCAAGTACATATTATTAGCCTACAACATGATATTGTACGATTATATTCCACCACATCCTTCACCCTTCACATCGTCTAATTCATATATTTCCATTCTATTTGTTAATCCCACTTTATCAATTATGGCAAATAATTGTTTGAAACAGCCCTTCATACACACCACAATGCAACAACAAACAAGGTAAAGCGGCACCTTTTTTGCTGCGTGATTTAGAGAGGAAGAAATAAGAAGATTTGGAGCCAAAGTTTTCTATGTTTTATTCATTCATAAAACTAAACAAAGGGATGGGGCAAGTCTCATTGACTGCTACATCTTGCCCACACATACAAGCAAACACCACATGACTTACTCCTAAAAAAAGGCAGCACAATCTTCATTTATTTTCTAAAAACTCGGTCACCACTTTTGACTAAAGTCATTATTAAACCAACAATCAACCACTTAATTTTAACTTCGCACAACAATATTTATCATCCATTAACCATCAACGAACACCAACACCTTCACAACCTATGTTCATCGTCGACCCACTGGTGTAAAATCCGTCGATGAACGCCTGAATTATATTGAGAAGCCGGTAGCGATAGTGGAAAAAAAGATGAAGATTCCACGCAACAAGGAGATACCTTTGGTAAAGGTTCAGTTGTAGCATCGGAAAGGCTCCGAGTGGACCTGGTAGCCGGAGGTAGAGATGCGGGAGCATTACCCTGAGTTATTCACGACAACGGACTTCAAGAACGAAGTCTAGTTCAAGTGGGGAAGAATTGTAACATCTCGATGTTAAGGTATTTCCATTTGTATCCTAATCTATGATTACATATTGCATTTTAGTCCCTGAGTATAAGAAATAGTGCAAAATGGCCCATAGTGGTGTTTTGGTGATTTTGGGCAATGAGGTATTACATTGGGCATACGCTGTGTATGCTGAGCGTACTAGGGCGGACCCTAGTACGCTAGGCGTACACATCGTACGCGGGGCGTATGTGCAAAAACTCCAAACCCTAATTTTTAGGGTTTGGTACATATATAAATATCATTATAGCCTTTTTATCATTTTCTCATCAGCTCTATCTGAGAATTCGACCCTCTAGCAAACCTCAAGTGAGAATAGCGTTTTGAGCTCATTTGTGTCCCTTTTTGGTGTTCTTGAAGAATGAGAAGTTGGTGACCTTTAGGGCACTTTGATCCAAAATATGATGATTCTTGAGCATGACATGTTCTTGACCAAATAAGTCATCCTTTCAGACCTTATGGGGGCTCTTAAGTTATAAAAATATGGCCTTGATGGTTAGTTTTACTGCATGCATGCTAAAGAAGGTCTTAAGGCATTAAGATGTTGAGATTTTATATATTAAGCACTTAATGGACATGCTAAGTCATAAAGTTGGAAACTTTATGACTCTTGATGGTATTTTACCCTTGGATCTGCAATTGGACGTGTTAGATCGGGGAAATAAGCACTTAATGGGTTAAGTAGTGGATTGTTGCATACGTTGGGCATAATGAAGGGTACGTTGCACATATGCAGATCTGACCCGATGCCTCGGGCAGTTAGTACGCCCTGCGTACCTCTAAAGTATGCCCCGTATATGAAGCCTGAGTCGACTCGGCTGAGTTGACTTGGCTATGTTGACTCGATGACTAGTTAATTTTGATCATTTTTGTCTAAAGGTATTTTTAGGGAAATGTTATTAACTTAGAATGGAAATGTTTTGGCTGGTTGTTGGAGTTAGGAGTTATTAAGACTATGAGGTGAGTTTTCCTCACTGTACTTACGGATCGAAGGCACCAAGGATGGCCCATTGGATTGATAACCTGATTACCGTAAGTTGTTATGCTATTGTGATCCATTAGACCCATATGATCATCTGTATTTACCAGCATTGTTTTCATGTTTGTTTGTTGAATATGTCGACATGTTGGTTTGGGTTGAGATAGTCTTACTTTGTGCTGTATGCCAAGACACCCAGGGATGAACAGATAGGTTGTAGGCCCTATGAGGAGGTCCGGTCAGGCCGACAGACCGTAGAGCGGTTCGGAAAGGTTGTAGGCCCTGCGAGGCGGTCTAGTCAGGCCGGTTGCATATGGAGCGGTCTAGATAGGCTTTAGGCCCTACGAGGTGCTCCAGTCAGGCTAGTTGCTTATGTTTGTATGCTTTCTTTTTATGTTATTTTTTGGTACTTTGGGGGAACTCAGTAAGCGTTGGCTTACATTTTTAGTTTTGTTTCAGGTACTTTAGAGGACCATGGCATGGTGAAGGCGTGACCGTGCACATCCTTGGTTTTATGTCGCTTGGATCTTGGGATACTCTAATTTTAAATAATGTTTTGGAAACAATGGTTTTGTAAACACTTCTTTTTAGTAAATGGGTTGTTTTAAAAATTTAAATTTGTTGTGATTTTTGAGACGTTACAAGTTGTATCACAGCCTTGGTTTGAGCGGATTGTAGTCTTCAAACAACTAAGCTTATACAACAGATCAGGAAGAGACTACATACATCTCAGAGTTGGCAGAAGAGTTATGTCGACCGGTGCTGATCAGAGTTGGAATTTTAGGTCGGCGATATGGTATTACTAAAGGTCTCACCCTGGAAAGGCGTGATATGCTTCAGGAAGAGAGGAAATTTGGGTCCCCAGTATATTAGACCGTTCCGTGTGATCACTAGGGTAGGTAGGGTGGCCTACGGGTTGGATTTGCCAAGTGATCTCAGTCAGATTCACAACACTTTCCATGTTTTGCAGTTGTGGAAGTGCCTATTGGACGATGAGGTAGTGTTTCCTTTGGATGATATTGAGGTCGATAAGCGCCTGAATTATGTTGAGAGGCCGGTAGCGATAGTGGAAAGGAATATGAAGATTCTACGCAACAAGGAGGTACCTTTGGTAAAGGTTTAATGGCAACATAGGAAAGGCTCCGAGTGGACCTGGGAGTCAAAGGCAAAGATGCGAGAGCATTCTCCTGAGTTGTTTACGATGTCTGACTTCAAGGATGAAGTATATTTCAAGTGGGGGAGAACTGTAACATCCCGATGTTGAGGTATTTTCAATTTTATCCCTATATATGAATAAATATTGTATTTTAGTCCATAAGTATAAGAAAGCGTGCAAAATGGCCCATAGTGGCATTTTGGTAATTTTCGGCAATAGGGTAGCACGTTGGGCGTACATTGTGTACGTTAAGCGTACTAGGGTAGACCGTAGTATGCTGGGTGTACATCTCCTACGCAGGGTATACGTGGAGGAAGTTCAAACCCTAATTTTTAGGGTTTAGTCCATATATAAACACCATTATAGCCAAATTTATCATTCTCTCATCAGCCCCCATCTGAGATTTCGACCCTCTAACAAACCCTAAGTGAGAAGAGTGGTTTGAGCTCATTTGTGTGCCTTTTAGTGTTCTTGAAGCATGAGAAGTTGGCGCAAGAACCCTGAAGCTTGGAAGAAACTTAGATATGGGATTCCTCACTTGCTAGCAACCTCTTGGTGGTAAAAAGCTCATAATTTGATCACTCTATCTTGTAGATCAATCCATTTTTTTATTTAGGGCACTTTTTGGTCCTAAATATGGTGATTCTTGAGCATGACATGCTCTTGACCAAATAAGTCGTCCTTTCAGACCTTATGGGGAGTCTTAAGTCATAAAAATGTGGTCTTGTTGGTTAGTTTTACTCCATGCATGCTATAGAAGGTCTTAAGGCGTTAAGATGTTGAGATTTTGTGTATTAAGAACTTAATGGACACACAAAGTCATAAATTTGGACACTTTATGACTCTTGATGGTATTTTAGCCTTGGATTTGCAATTGGACGTGTGAAGTCGAAGAAATAAGCACTTAATAAGCTAAGAGGGGGACTATTGCGTACGTTGTCCATACATACAGGTTACGTTGCACATATGTAGATCTGAACCCGATGCCTCTGATAGCTTGTACGTCTCGCGTACCTCTAGAGTACGCCCATGTATGAAACCTGAGTCGAATCGGTTGAGTGAACTTGACTGAGTTGACTTGTTGATTTTGATCAATTTTGACAAGGTTATTTTGAGGAAATGTTATTAATTCAGAATGGAAATGTTTTGACATTTAGGATTTAGATTGATATGGTATTTAGGAGCACAATACCGAGCAGCTATTTGTCAGATTGTGAGGTGAGTTTTCCTCACTATACTTACCGGTTGAAGGCACCAAGGCCGACCCATTGGATTAATATCCTGGTTTTACCGTATGCTATTATGTTGTAGTGATCTGTTAGATTTGTATCCTGGTATATAGGATGTTTTTATGCTGTAGTGATATGTTAGATATGTATCCTGGTATATATATGATGGGTTTTAGCCATAAGAACTTTCCTATGTGCGCATGCAAAACCCTAATGCTTGGATCTAGGCTTTCTAATTAAACATGCTTTGAATCCAAGACTTCTAATGACTATTTAAGAATAAGAACAATGATAAACCAGATCTAGAATCATACCTTTGAATTCCTTGTTTGATCTTGTTGTCTTGGAGCTTCTAGAGTCACAATTGTCACTCCTCTAATGGCTTACAAACACCAAATAGCAAGGAGGATGATTTAGGAGAGATGAGAGGGGAGGAAATCGGCCAGGGTTCTCTTACTTTTGGTGAAGTGCCGATTTCCTTTAGCCATGGGGTCTATTTATACTTGTAGACTCCTTAAGGGTTACAACCTAAACCCTAGTTGGATAATCTTCTCTTAAGACTATCCAAATCCATTCCATAGATAACTCCTTGGACGATTTGAAGCTATCCTAGCTTCTAGAATCCGTCCATCATATATCTATATGGATTTACAGTCTAAAGTTTAACTATCAAACAATTGACAGTTTATACCTTCTTATTTAATTAATCTCTTTAAGTCACCAAATTAATTCCAATTAATTCTATGACTTATATTAATCAAATAACAATATATTATTCTTTATATTATTCTAATAATATATTAATAATATTTACTCTCTCTTAATAAATCATCCTATCAAGCTGCTATGGTGAAGGCAACCCAAAAGGACCATGCATAATCGGGTCAAATACTTGCCTAATATAGTTGCAGCCTTAGACACTATTCCAACAATATATTGGATATTGCTATGCTGTAGTGATCTGTTAGATCTGTATAACCACATGTATGTGCTAGCTATTGATTATTATGGTATATGTTGATATGTGATGGTGTATTGGGTTGAGGCGGTCCTGCTTTGTGTTGGAGGCCAAGATACCCAGGGCGGTGTGGATGGACTGAAGACCTGCGAGGCAGACCAGTCAGGCTGTATGCCTGGAGAGCGGTCCAGATAGGTTGTAGGCCTAGTGAGGCGGTCCAGTCATGTTGAAGGCTTTGTATGCATGCTGTTGTTTGTTATGTTTATATGGTGGTACTTTTTACGGAAATCACTAAACCTTGGCTTACAGCTTTGGTTTTGTTTTAGGTACTTTAGAGGACCTTGGCAAAGCAAATGCGTGACCGTACACATCCTTTTTTTCATGTTGTTGATCTTGGAAGACTTTGTTTTTTAGATAATGTTTTGGAAACAATGGTTTTGTAAACACTTATTTTAGTAAATGGGTTGTTTTGAATTGTTTAAATTTTTTGTGATTTTATAAGTGTTACATAATACAATAATATCTTTTCTACACTTCTTTTCACTACTAGAAAAATAGCCTTTTACGACGCGCAATGTGTGTCATAAAACTTTCATACGACGCGTAAATGCGCGTCAAGGAATGCCCTGTCATAATGAGAGACGACATGCTTTTGCGCGTCGTCTATAGACGACCCGCATTTATGACATGCAGTGCGTGTCCTCTATTAGCGTGTGTCACTGTTTGCGCGTCATTAAAGAGCTGTTTTCTAGTAGTGAATTTCTAATATTTTTAACTGTATTTCGTAGACTTAACATTTTAAACTATTTTCAAGGAAGTCTGAATGAGGGTGAATAAAATGTTACGGCTACGTGTGAGGAGCCACAAGTTGGGAATTCAACTGAAAAAGGAATAACAACATCTCAACCTAAGATACTGTTGCAACTGAACAAAGTATGTATATTCGACATGTTTACATAGATATACATGTCAGTGAATTAAACTCTATACATGTACATGTATTAATAATATGTCAATGTATATGTACACGATAAAATGTTCACTGTCAATGGTCAACGTTGCAACACGGAATGCCACTGACGGCTGATTACTATAGAGTTTCTGTGGAGGAAGCAATAAAGCAATTTGTCTGCATACCAGACGGAGATAACAAATGCTCGTTAATAGTTAAGAATGCAATAGGTTCTTTTGTGGCTTGGGTAAAACATCTTCTAATCTTGGATCCTAAGGTACTTTATTTTCATAAGTTATATTAATATTTATATTCATTAATTAAACATTATAAACTTTTTTAGAACACTTCTATTAGTTTATTACATACACTAATTGTGCATGTTTGATTCATTGCATGTTTAACACCTATTTTAATTTATTTTTTTTACAGGATCCGGATAAACATATACTTGAAGCAAATAATGAAATACAATACCTCAAAAAAAGACAACCTATTGAAAAGTAGCCCATGAATTATTGTCCATCAATCGGGCTAAGGAGTGCACACCTACTTTAATTTAAGTAGGGTTTAGTTTATCATTATATATTTATATATATGTTTTTGATGTAATAACTTTTTAATTATTATTATTATAAAATAGTTTTTTATTATATTATATTCATATTTCCGTTTGTGCGCTTCGTAGTAATGAAAGATGGCAAACTTATGTGTAATTAAATTAAAAAAAACCATTCTACAATATAAATAATAAAAAAACATATTGGCATGGGTTAAATATGTCGGTGTATGTAACAATAGTAACGATAAACGATTAAAAATATTAGGAAAGACAAATTATCCATACAACTTAATTACATTTATATCTCCAAATGTCAACAATGGCTATGATAATATTTAGAGAATTTAAATATCTTCATACTATTTCTTCCTACAAATCCTCCTACCCAATTGAATAGTGACATGTGTATCATTTAATGTTTATTTAATGATATTTTAATACATTAATATGACACATGTCATCATTTAATTGGGTATGAGGATTTGTAGGAACAAAAGTAGGAGGATATTTAATTTCTCTAATATTTATAAGCGGTCGCCGTACGTAAACATTTATTACTCTATGAAAAATCACATCATTATAAGTATTTTATGCTCACCGTTTAATTACTTGTAAATGAGTAAACATTCACAATATAAAATTAAAGATGTCACTAAAAGTGATCAGTAATCATAATAAAAAAAATACCGTGTTAGTATAGATCATTTTTGGTGATGTTTTAATTTCTTTATTCGTTGCTGTATGTAAGAAATAGTAATTATAAACGATTACATGTATTAGAAAACATAATTTATCTTTGCATCTTAATTACATTTGTGTCTCTAGATGTCAAAAATTGTCACGATAATATTTATAAACGCTCACTGTAAGTAAACATTTATCACTCTATATGAAAAAACACATCACTATCAGTATTTTATAATCACCGTTTAATTGCTTGTGAAAGAGTACACGTTCACAATAATCACGATATAATATTAAACATGACACTAAAAGTGATCAATAATCATAGTAAAAGAAAGAACATGTTAGTATAGATCATTTTTGGTAACGTCTTAATTTTTTACTTATTGGTGTATGTAAACAATAGTGATGATAAACCACTAAATATGTTAGTAAGATAGCTTATCCTGACATCTTAATTACATTTTTGTCTCCAAAATTCTACAATGGCCGCGATAATATTTATAAACGGTGACCGTAAGTGAACATATATCACTCTATATATTAAAAGACACATCACTATACGTTTATTATTCATGATGGTTATCAATATAAGATATATATATATATATATATATATATATATATATATATATATATATATATATATATATATATATATCTTCAAAAACACCATAACATATAATGACGGGTTTGACCTATAATAGCGGGTTTTCATGAGATATAGTAACTACAATTGAACGAAAACATAACTTATCTTCAATGACATGATCTTTCCTCTCATGTTCTTAAAAAAACCGACATAAGATGTCTTTAATGAAAAGTTTTTTACGTGGATAAATCCCAACTTTGTGGTGTGTATACTTTGTAGGTGATTACATCATTGGTACGCTAGTACCATTCCTACATCGTTGGTGCACTAGTACCATTTCTACATCTATCATCATACTAAGGCATCTTATCTTTCAGCGTACTATGGAATCTTTCATTACCCTTCCTTACCCTAATGTATAATATTTATAAAAATACATATACTATATAAATCATATAAACTTATATTTATAAAGTTTCATCAAACACATAACATCTTTGCACATAAGCACATATAACATTCAATTATCGAAATACTTCATATTTATATGTAAGATGAAAGTAACTATGCACCCACCTGACTTAGGTTTATGACTGGCGATTTCGGCATTGCTTCGCCTTGGTTCTTTATTTTTTCCTCTGGCGAGACCTAGGTTCACATTATTAGGTTTTATTCTTATATTCCTTGCGACTAATGATAGTCTGTATTCCTCACTAATCCCGATGTCTACCTGTAACGCCCGCAGATTCAGGCTTAGTCAATTAATATATTATAAGCTTTAAAAATAACATTTTGATACAATATTATTTATGTGACATCCCCATTTTCACGGCCAGAAAAGACCGATTTTTATTTATGTGATCACATTTTTGGCTTTTTGGCACGTTTTGGTCCCGATTCTTTAGTTGAAGTAAACACAAAAGTTGTCCGAACTTTTGTCTAGTTTATGTATCATTTTCAATCTCACCAATCGTAGTTACGACTCATGATATTTGGCCAAAATACCGACAGGGGGTCAAAGGTGGTAGCAACATCCTTTAGGCATTAAAATGTAGCAATCTATTTTCGTAAAATAAATTCGATCAAATGTTTATTGACAAAAATAGCTTTTAAGAATTCCTTATAATCATTCATAAGTTCAAAGCCCCATTTAACTCTAATGATCCATCAAACACATCTAAAGTTGCTCACAAAACACTGCTCCACTCAGATTATCTGAAAATGATATATAGATGCTAGTAGTACGGGAATTCTGAGATAAAACATGAGTTGAACATTATTTAAACTAAAGACATGAAAATGTACGAAAGATGATGCTAAATGCTAATAAAAACTACCCTAAATGATGCATAAAATGGCATCTATCAAATCTCCCCAATCTTGAACCTTTCTTGCCCTCGAGTAATAAACAGATTAAACATTATAAATAAATGGATATATATATATATATATATATATATATATATATATATATATATATATATATATATATATATGAATTAAAAAGAATTTAGAATAAAATAAAGGAAATAACTAAGAGGAAACATAAAAACTTAAACTAAAAAGACTTCACTCTTTTGTTTCTCACATGATCAGATTTCACATCGATGAAGCTCTAATGAAATCACTACCTAGACGACAATCTCAATACCTTTATTGCAAATTCATAATTCATATTTAATAAGTCAAACAAAGTTTGAGTAAATAATTTTTATACCGAATTAAATTTGTGAAAACAGTGTATTCTTAAAAATAATTTCACGAAAATTCGTTTATAAAAACTTAGTTTGACCAATCTCTCCTTATTTCGAACTCGTCCGGTAAACGTTGTAAGCTCCATTATGGAAAAAAAAATTCAAGCTTACCCCTATGATTCCACTATCGAGGGATCAATCTCATTATACCATACATCTTCTTTGTCTTGATCAACTCTTCAAACTTAACTTTGCTTGCTTCATGATTTCGACTTGAACTTGACTTGGATTTTCATTTCGAATTTCAGATTTCTTTAAGTTGTTTGATGTGCCATTTCTAACATATATAGTGACCTAGCGCAGATTTTACTTTGAGACCCACCATATCTTCAATACTTAAATAAATGATAATAAATTGTGTTGATATAACAAGAGTTCCCTCCTAACCTCAAAAGGCGCAGAAACTATAAGGTTTGGTACTTCGAGGAAAGAAAATAGTTATTTAATCTAGGTTATTTTTAAGGCATATAAGGAAATTATTTCTAAAACATTGTTCGTTTTTCCATCCCACACTTTCATTATAAAAATTATCTGACTCTTATGTTGGTTCGTATTTCAAAGACATTTAAAACATTTTATGATATGGAAAGATAATTCTTGGTTGTAATGAGACTCATATTTTCGTTTCCTATCACAATTCGTCTTTACAAAGCTATCAAATGTAAATAATATCCTCATTTCATGTAAGATTTCTGAATTTTTTCCGATTTTGTTTTGTTTTTTCTTTCAGAATTTTTTATATGTATGCAGAAAATAAACTAAAATTAACTAGAAATAAAATCTTTTTGGGTTTTTTTATGCATTTAGAAAAATAAAAAGGAAAATTTTTTGGATTTTTCGATTTTTATAAATGCAAAGGCAATGTAGAAAATAAAATGCAAAAAGGAAAATAAAGTTTGAAAATTTTAGATGAAAAACTAAATTTTTTTAAAAATTTAACAAAAAATGCAAAATGTTATACTAAACCCTCCACAAGATTAAAATGATGTAATGTCCACAATGCATAGAGAGGAATGAACAGCTTAATAAAGTATATAAAAAGAAAAAAAGGTCTAGGTAGGAATAAATTTACCTAATAAGTTTGTAAAAATCTGATTTTGACGTAGATGTTGGCGAAAAATCTGAATTTCAGCAACTCTTTCGATCCTCAAATTTCCCAAGCTTTGTTGGAACTGCGAACATCTCTTTATTGAAAGCATAAATATTAAAAACTACTCATCGGTCTACCTCCCGAAAAGCTGCCCATTTTTGAAGTTATTGGCTCGACTTTGCCTAACCAGATTATAAACTGGTTTGGTTGGGACTTCCCTGAAGATCAACTCTCTTCCTTGTCACACCAGATCCCTTCAAATATGGTGGAATTATTGGATCTGTAACTTGTTCAACAGACTGGAAAGAATTCATATAGTTATCAGATAAGTTTTTCTTCTGATTTTTAAACTTCTTTCCTTTTCTGATATTCTTCTTTCCAGATATCTTCTCATTCTCCTCTTCAGATTTTCCTCTTTTTAGAATCGTATCAGAAATCACCTCTCCCTCCTTTTCTTTTTCTAAAAGTATTTTTCTTTTCAGTTTCTTCTCTAAAGTTTTTTCAACAGAAATCAACTTCTCTTCATATTTTCTTCTTATCATATTTTCTCTGGTATTTCCTTTGCAAAAATCAACTTCTTTTCTGGTACCTTCATAGCTTAAATAATCACTTTCTCCTCCTCTTTTTTCCTTAAGCTCATCTCCTTCATTCAAATTTATGCCAGCCCTTTCAGCAGAAATTATATATTCCTTCACCTCCCCAAACTTATTTCTGTTCAGCTCCATTAATGTGTCATCATCTGATTTCCTATTTAAAAATAGATCTTGCACAAATACATTAGAAAACTCATAGCTTCCGCTCACGAAGTCTGATTAGGCGTTCTTTATATGAACGAATCCTTGTCACATATACTATAACTTTGATTATTTAAACTAAACAATCTTCTATCAAATACTCAATTTTAACGTTTATAATATTCGAATTGACTAGCCCGAATCTGTAGGTGGTATAATTATCCCCCTTTAGGATGATTACGCCCTAGAATCATCAATGAAACAGGGCTTGTATAATGATTCTGCACATTACCATTCCATCTTAGGTAATAATCGTAAATCCTAATTTCGTTGGAGACTCATGCTACTTCTTAAACATGCTTAGTTCATGATAAGGCATTAATTTCGACTACCGTAATAGACCGATGGGTCAAGTTATAATGAATTTCCATCGCATTATGCAATGGATAGACTCAGGTATGTTTGAGATCTTTTGTCTTCTTGATGATAGTCACGTTCATATCCCATGACTTCGGAAGTGCATTCGACAGCTATTTGTTTATCTCAGATTTAGTTAAGAAGATCACAACTGTATTCATCTTAGTAGTAAGTGTAGTAAATTGTTGCAGCTGAGCTTCCAGGGTTTCTCCAGAGATATAGTTAAACATGTTGAATTTTTGTTTTAACATATCCAGACGACTCTCTTTCATGTCTTCAATTCCCTTGTAGACCTCAAAAAACACAACTAGAAGCCAAAATCAAACTTAAAAGTCAAACCCTTTGACCACAAACTTCAAAAGTCAACCTTAAAAGTCAAATTTAAAAACTCAAACCGAAAAGCTAAATTTGAAAATTTAAAAGTTAAATAAGAAAGTCAAAATTAAAAGTCAAAGTTCAAATTTTAAAAGTCAAAAGTTAAAAATAAAAGTCAAAAATTAAAAACTAAAATTTTGGTTGAAAATTTATTTTAATATTAAAAGAAATTGATTTTTTTTTGGGTTAAAAGTGACAAATTTGCGAAATTAAAGGCTAAACAGCGAAGCTTTATGAATTAAAAAAGAAAGAAAAGGAGCATCTAGCAAGCTAGATCAAATGGAGAAGGCGTTGGGATGTTGAAGCGAAGCACCCGGGTTCAAATCCCGACATCCCCAAAACCGTTTCAGCTTTAATTTAAGCTGCTGCCGAGGGAATCTTTGCACACGAGGCTGCTTTCGAGGAGGACGCGTTCGTGCGAGGCTGATGGCCGTGAACCCGAGGCGAGGTTGGCCGTGAACTATGAGAGACCGTATAGGTGCGAAGCGGACCCAAAACGCGAGACCTTATACGTGACCGTACACATGCGAAGCTGACCGGAAACGCCAGACCGGCACGTGACCGTACACGTACGAAGACCGACCGTAAACCTCGGACAATAAACTCCGAGACCGTAAGCTCTGAACGTAAACTCTGAGAAACCCTAGCCGTAAACGCCGTTGCCGCCGAGAAACCCTGGCCGTAAACTCGCAGATGACGTGAAAACAACGATTTTCACACTTTTTGCTCCAAAACTTGATCAAAAACTCGTTTTTATCAAAAATGCAAAGAACAAACCCCACTTATTTTGCCAAAGCTCTGATACCAATTGTAAGTCCCGGAATCTGCCTTTGTAGCAATCAGATCCGTTTGATGGTGTGGAATCCTAATCAAACGGATGATGTAAGATGAAAATAAAAGAGAAGAAGAAGAAGAAGAAGAATATGAATCTTCAATGTATTGATGAATGGAATGATGCTCCTTTACATGAAATTCACACACACACACACACTTAAGCTCTTTTCTCTCTCTCTCTCTTTTATTCCTCTTCCACTCCTCACCCTTTATATATATATATATATATATATATATATATATATATATATATATATATATATATATATATATATATATATATATATGGGCCACAAACTCAAGGCCTAAACCCAATGCTAGACCGAAAACACATGGGTTTTCGGTCCAAGCTACAAATAATCCAATACTATTTTTGGCCCAAATAATAAAAACAATAACTGCTTAGAAAAGCAAAGTATAAACCATATTTTTGACCCAACAGGCGGTCCTTACTTTGATCATATCTTCAAGATATTTAGCAACTCGGATGGCCGCTTCTAAAGTAGTTGCTAACTTCACAATTAGACCGAAATCCATTAGTAGTAAAGTAGCAAACTTTTCTACCTTGGAGGGTTCCGTTGGAACCAGGTGAGAAACTAAGTTCATTTTCTCAGTAACGTGTAACACCGTGAATTTCAAAATAATTTTTCACAATTTATAAAAACATTTCTCATTAACTTTTCATAAAAACATCAAGTTTAAATCTCAATTCACATTATACAAAATCCCAAGATCAATGTATATAAAAAATCCCATGCGTGTGTACAGATCAAGCCGGCGCCTTCCCACGGTCATCGCTAGTACCTGAAACAACAACACTAACACTGTAAGCATAAGCTTAGTGAGTTCCCCAAAATACCACAAACATATCACATATATTAGCCACTCGAGGCTATAACTCTATGGGTCCGTGCACCCAAGCTCTGTGAACCCTCAGGTTCTAACACTGGGAACCTTCTGGTTCCAACTCTATAAACATGCACAACATAAATCACATAGACATCATGCAGTACAACACATAGCATACACATAACATACACATACTCTGACACATAACTCTGATTACCTGCTCAAGGTAAAGTATAGTGAGAAGACTCACCTCGCGTATGTCGATGACTCACGAATCCTGAAATCCCTCGTGCTCGATCCTCCGAGCTATAATCCTCCTATAACATCATATGTCTCTAATTAACACTTTTTAACACTGAGGTTGACTACCCCTAAGAAGTCAACACTGGTCAACTCTGGTCAACTTTGACCGGACTCGGCGAGTGCACTAAGGCGACTCGGCGAGTCTAGACGTTTTCACCAACTCTCTAGGATTCCCTTTTTGACACGTCGAGTATTCCCCTAACTCGACGAGTTCCACCTGGTAAGAATCGCGGGGCCACCCCGACTCAACTCGCCGAGTCTCAAGAACAACTCGGCGAGCTCCAGTTCGTCTCAGTCCACCTGTCAACTTCTAACTCGCCCCGACTCACTGAGTCGACTCATAACTCGGTTGGACCACTCATTGAGTGGTCAAGGACAATCTTCATGCTACTCGTCGAGTTTGTTCTTCAGACCCGGCGAGTCCATGCCATGCACCAACTCAAACTTGCTTCTGAGGTCAGATCCGCTCCAACAACTCATAGATCTGGCCTTCCTAAGCTAATTCATCACGTAAAGTCCATAACTTGGTGCTCATAACACACCCCATGACTCATAAATGGTGTTTTGACCTTAAGCACAAGGACCCCAAATCCAAACCCTTATAGATTCATAAAAAGCTTGAGCAAAGGGACACTCTGGACCTCCAAAGGTCCAGATCTACAACTTAACTCACTCAAGGGACCAAGGAAGCATTAGATCTTATCATAAAAGGGCTCAATAAGCCCTAAATCAACATAAATCTCAACATAGCAGAAATAGCTCGAAGAATATACCTCAAACGCGATGTTCTGGACCTCAAGCCTTCAGGAAGTGGCTCCCCTGGCTTTCCCTTAGCTAATTCTTCTTTTTCCTTGCAAAAAGATACCTCCAACGTCAATAATGGCTTCCTACTTTGCTCCAAACGCTCACACTTGCTAGGGTTTCACTCAAGGGACTGGTGAGCACAAATGACGGCCTAAAGGCCCTTTAAATAGGTCCCAAACCCGAGAAATTAGGGTTTCATTAAACAGCGTAGATTCGCCGAGTCCATACCTTGGACTCGCCGAGTCCAGGCGCGAACCCGCGTCCAGAACCGCAATCCTACTCGGCGAGTCTGAGCTCCAACTCGCTGAGTCCCCTCTCAAATCACCAAGGACATAAACATAAAAGATACCTGGAAATCCGGGCTGTTACAACTCTCCCCCACTAGAACTAGACTTCGCCCCCGAAGTCTCGCTCTGAAAATAGCTCCGGATGCTGCTCACGCATCTCACGCTCTGGCTCACAGGTCATCTTTGATCCCTTCCGATGTTGCCACTGAACCAACACCAGAGGTACCTCCTTGTTCCTCAGAACCTTGACCTTCCGATCTCTGATGGCCACTGGTCTCTCGGCATAATTCAGGCTCGCATCCACCTGAATATCCTCTAATGGAACCACTGCCGACCCATCGGCTATACACTTCCTCAACTGCGACACATGAAAAGTGTCGTGAATCTGCCCCAACTCTGCTGGCAACTCCAAACGATAAGCTACCCGGCCTACCCTCGCAACCACACGAAATGGACCAATATACCGGGGTCCCAACTTGCCCCTCTTCCTGAATCGAATCACTCCTTTCCAAGGAGAGACCTTCAGGAGAACGAAGTCGCCGACCTGAAACTCAAGCTCGGACCGACGTCTGTCTGCATAACTCTTCTATCGGCTCTGAGCAGTCAACAACCTCTGTCTAACCTGCTGAATCTGCTATGTCGTCTGAAGCACGATCTCTGTAGTGCCCATCACTCGCTGCCCAACCTCTCCCCAACAAATGGGGGTCCGACACCTCCTCTCATACAACAGCTCAAAGGGTGGCATACCAATGCTCGAATGATGGTTGTTGTTGTAGGAAAACTCTGCCAAGGGTAAATACGCATCCCAGCTACCCCCGAAATCCAACACACATGCTCGGAGCATGTCCTCAAGCGTCTGAATCATCCGCTCACTCTGACCGTCTGTCTGGGGATGATATGCGGTACTAAAATGCAGTCTAGTACCCAACTCCTCATGAAATTTCTTCCAGAATCTGGAAGTGAAACGCACATCACGGTCCGAAACAATCGAGATCGGCACCCCATGCCGAGATACCACTTCCCTCACATACACCTCCGCCAATTTCTCTGCTGAAGAACTCTCACTAATGGCAAGGAAGTGAGCATTCTTCGTCAACCTGTCCACAATCACCCAAATTGCATCAACTCCTCTGGCAGTCCTCGGCAATTTGGTGATGAAATCCATAGTGATCTGTTCCCACTTCCACTCGGGAACCTCTAATGGTTGTAACTTGCCATGCGGCCTCTGGTGCTCGGCCTTAACCCTTCGGCAGGTCAAGCACCTCTCAACAAACCATGCGATGTCCCTCTTCATACATGGCCACCAATACTCCTTTCTCAAATCCAAATACATCTTGGTGGCCCCCGGATGGATCGAAAATTTCGATCGATGAGCCTCCTCCATCAAAGTGGTGCGCGTTCCCCCACAAACGGTACCCAGATACTCCCCTGAAATGTCATAAGACCCCGACCATCGGTCACAAACTCTGAAACCAAACCAACAACCCGTTCCCTCTTCTGCATCTCAGGTTACACAGCCTCGGCCTGTGCCCCGCGAATGGCATCCAATACCGGAGCTATCACGGTCAATCTCAAACACACGTCCCGCAGTGGAGTGCTCTCCGCCCTGCGGCTCAACGCATCGGCTACCACATTAGCCTTGCCTGGGTGGTACAGGATCTCACAATCATAATCCTTGACCACATCCAACCACCTTCTCTGACGCATATTTAGGTTGGGCTGATCCATCAAATACTTCAAACTCTTATGGTCCGTGTATATCGTGCACCGAACCCCATACAAGTAGTGACGCCAAATCTTGAGGGCAAACACCACTGCCCCCAACTCTAGATCATGGGTGGGATATCTCGTCTCATGAGGCTTCAGCTGCCTCGATGCATATGCTATCACATGCCCTCTCTGCATCAGCACCGCTCCCAATCCCAAAATCGATGCATCACAGAATACCACAAAGTCCTCCATCCCTTCCGGGAGAGCTAACACCGGGGCTTCGCACAACCTCTGGCGAAGTGTCGCAAAGGATGCCTGCTGCTCGGGGCCCCATGAAAAAGCAACACCCTTCCGGGTCAATATGGTGAGTGGCACTGCGATCTTGGAGAAATCCTTGATAAATCTCCGATAATACCCTGCCAACCCTAGGAAACTCCTGATCTCGGAGGGTGACTTCGGCACCTCCCAACTCATCACTGCCTCCACCTTGGCCGGATCGACCAAAATCCCTTCCTGGTTAACGAGATGTCCTAAGAACTGAACCTCCCGCAACCAGAAATCACACTTGGAGAATTTGGCATAGAGCCTCTCCGATCTCAGAACTCCAAGAACCTCTCTCAGATGCTCCTCATGCTGCTCTCTAGATCTCGAATATACCAGAATGTCGTCGATAAACACAATCACCGACCGATCCAGCATCGGCCTGCACACTCGGTTCATGAGATCCATGAACACTGCCGGGGCATTGGTGAGCCCAAAAGGCATCACCACAAACTCATAATGCCCATAACGCGTCCTGAACGCTGTCTTCTGGACGTCCTCATCCCGCACCCTCACCTGATGATATCCCGATCTCAAATCGATCTTGGAAAACCAAGATGCTCCCTGCAACTGATCGAAAAAATCGTCGATCCTCGACAATGGGTAACGGTTCTTGACCGTCAGCTTGTTCAACTCCCGGTAATCAATGCACATCCGGTGTGAACCATCCTTCTTCTTGACGAACAGGATAGGTGCTCCCCACGGCGAGCTACTCGGCCGAATAAACCCCTTCCCCAGCAGCTCCTGAAGCTGTGAGGATAACTCTTGCATCTCTGGAGGTGCAAGGCGATAAGGCACCTTAGCGATAGGCACAGCCCCCGGAACCAAATCGATACCGAACTCCACTTGCCACACAGGAGGCACACCCGACAACTCCTCGGGAAATACATCCGGGAACTCACGCACTACCGGAATCTCCTTCACTGAACTCGGCCTCTCGGAAATCACCCGCGTATCCACCACATACGCCACAAAACCCTTACAGCCCTGCTGTAGACACTGCCTCGCCCTAGCGGCCGAACAAAACGCTAATCCTGAACGTGTACCCTCGCCGTATACCGAAAGAACTCCCCCACTAGGGTCTCGTATGGTCACCATCTGTCGCTCACAGTCGATGACCGCACCGAATCTGCTCAACCAATCCATGCCCACAATGACACAGACATCCCCCATAGCAATAGGAATCAGATCAATCAGGAACTCAACACCGAATATCTCCACTACGCAACCTCGGAGAACCTCCGTGGCATATATCACCCTCTCATCAGCTATGGAAACTCTCAGAGGCCGACTCAACGCCTCACGACTAACACTGATATGCTGACTAAAAGCCAAAGATACAAAAGACCGACTCGCACCCGAGTCAAATAACACCAAGGCAGGTACAGAATTCACAAGAAAAGTACCAGCCACGACATCGGGCGCTGCGTGGACCTCCTCCGCGGTCAGCTGAAAGGCTCTCCCTCGTGCCCTCGGCGCCTCGGCCTTCACTGGCCGACTCTCTGTAGCTCTGATGGTGGCAGGGGCAGATCCCTGAGGTGCTCCCTGAGATGACCCTCGCAGCTGCGGACACTCTGCGTTCCGGTGTCCGGTCTGATTGCAGTGGAAGCACACTGCAAACCCCTTGGGGCAATCCTTGGCCATATGCCCCTCCTTGCCTCATTTGTAGCAAGATCCCGCTCGGCAGACTCCATCATGACCCTTGCCACACTTCCCACAAGTGCGGCCCTTCTGGCTCCCTGGTTTGGGATCAGCGGGCTTGGCCCGCTTGGCTTCCGGCTGAGACTGTGCCGGTCGCCGATCCCTCCCCTGAGACTCCGCATCCTCCCTAGCCTGAGTCTCTAGCTCGATCTCCCTCTTCCGGGCATTTGCCTGAAGCTTCGCAAATATCCGGTACGAGGAGTTCGCCGTGAACTCCCGAATATCCCTCCTCAAAATGCTCAAATAACGGCTCATACGTGCCTGTTCAGTGGACACGTGCTCAGGGCAGAACATCGCCCTCTCATGGAACATCCTCGTGATCGCTGTAACCGACTCAATACCCTGCTTGAGGGTCAGAAACTCCTGTGCCAAACGTTCCCTCTCCACCTGGGGAACGTACTCATCTCGGAACATGACAGTGAACCTCTCCCAGGTCACTGCCGCAAGCTCAGCAGGCGTATAATGCACCGTCACAAACTTCCACCAGTCCTTCGCTCCCAAGCGAAGCTGGTTCAGCGCGAACCGGACCTTCAAATGCTCAGGAGATGAGCAAGTGAAGAAGCACCCCTCAATATCAGATATCCACCTCATCGCTGCCACCGGATCCTGGGTCCCATCAAACTCTGGTGGTTTTGTGTTGCTGAACTCTCGGAACAGCAACGCATCACCACCTTGCGGCCTCGCAGCAGTAATCGCTGCGGTAGCCGCTGCAACAACAGCCTCAGAAAGAGCGGCATAACACTCATCAAACGTCTCAATCAGCGTGGTCTTTATAGACCCAAACATCTCCAGTATCTCTACCCTGATGGCCGCAGCCACCTCCTCATGAATGATCCAGCGGATCTCCTCATCACCGGTACCACTGCTCTCGGGCATCAAGCGTGTCCTCACCATGATCTACCTCTGAAATACAACATACGATAAATTAGAACCCTTACGAGCATACTCACACTCGTCAACTCTTTCCTCCTTGATTCTTGGTATTCCAAAGATTCTTACTTGGGCTGTACACCACTCCGGTGCTTTCAGTAGTACGGGCCCAATACTACTATCCACACCGTATCAGAATACACCCTAAGTCCTAATTTTCAGACCCCAATTTCCAAGTACTCTATCATGCATAGACCTCCTTCTAATAGATCTCTCATAAGCCCCTTGCTGCTACCTACTCACTCTCAAGCATCTCATAGCAGCTCACCTCTTCCTAGGCTAAGGCATCACAAATCAGGCCACTCTAGTCCTAATAGGAATACCTAGCCTACTCTAGCATGCGAATACATCATATCAGTATCAATATCACATAACATAAGGGTATTTTGGGAAATCACCGTTCGGGCGCGGACTGATCGTACACACAACTCTGCTCTGCATTTTCAAAATCTTTTATACTTTTTTTAAAATACTTCTCAAATCCTCAGTTTGAGTTCAAATACGCCCGAAGGTGTACTCGAATCCCTCAAACCAAGGCTCTGATACCAACTTGTAACACCGTGAATTTCAAAATATTTTTTCACAATTTATAAAAACATTTCTCATTAACTTTTCATAAAAACATCAAGTTTAAATCTCAATTCACATTATACAAAATCCCAAGATCAATGTATATCAAAAATCCCATGCGTGTGTACAGATCAAGCTGGCGCCTTCCCACGGTCATCGCTAGTACCTGAAACAACAACACTAACACTGTAAGCACAAGCTTAGTGAGTTCCCCAAAATACCAAAAACATATCACATATATTAGCCACTCGAGGCTATAACTCTATGGGTCCGTGCACCCAAGCTCTGTGAACCCTCAGGTTCTAACTCTGGGAACCTTCTGGTTCCAACTCTATAAACATGCACAACATAAATCACATAGACATCATGCAGTACAACACATAGCATACACATAACATACACGTACTCTGACACATAACTCTGATTACCTGCTCAAGATAAAGTATAGTGAGAAGACTCACCTCACGTATCTCGATGACTCACGAATCCTGAAATCCCTCGTGCTCGATCCTCCGAGCTATAATCCTCCTATAACATCATATGTCTCTAATTAACACTTTTTAACACTGAGGTTGACTACCCCTAAGAAGTCAGCACTGGTCAACTCTGGTCAACTTTGACCGGACTCGGCGAGTGCACTAAGGCGACTCAGCGAGTCTAGACGTTTTCACCAACTCTCTAGGATTCCCTTTTTGACACGTCGAGTATTCCCCTAACTCGACGAGTTCCACCTGGTAAGAATCGCGGGGCCACCCCGACTCAACTCGCCGAGTCTCAAGAACAACTCGGCGAGTTCCAGTTCGTCTCAGTCCACCTGTCAACTTCTCACTCGCCCCGACTCACTGAGTCGACTCATAACTCGGCTGGACCACTCACTGAGTGGTCAAGGACAATCTTCATGCTACTCGCCGAGTCTGTTCTTCAGACTCGGCGAGTCCATGCCATGCACCAACTCAAACTTGCTTCTGAGGTCAGATCCGCTCCAACAACTCATAGATCTGGCCTTCCTAAGCTAATTCATCACGTAAAGTCCATAACTTGGTGCTCATAACACACCCCATGACTCATAAATGGTGTTTTGACCTTAAGCACAAGGACCCCAAATCCAAACCCTTATAGATTCATAAAAAGCTTGAGCAAAGGGACACTCTGGACCTCCAAAGGTCCAGATCTACAACTTAACTCACTCAAGGGACCAAGGAAGCACTAGATCTTATCATAAAAGGGCTCAATAAGCCCTAAATCAACATAAATCTCAACATAGCAGAAATAGCTCGAAGAATATACCTCAAAGGCGATGTTCTGGACCTCAAGCCTTCAGGAAGTGGCTCCCCTTGCTTTCCCTTAGCTAATTCTTCTTTTTCCTTGCAAAAAGATACCTCCAAGGTCAATAATGGCTTCCTACTTTGCTCCAAACGCTCACACTTGCTAGGGTTTCACTCAAGGGACTGGTGAGCACAAATGACGGCCTAAAGGCCCTTTAAATAGGTCCCAAACCCGAGAAATTAGGGTATCATTAAACAGCATAGACTCGCCGAGTCCATACCTTGGACTCGCCGAGTCCAGGCGCGAACCCGCGTCCAGAACCGCGATCCTACTCGGCAAGTCTGAGCTCCAACTCACCGAGTCCCCTCTCAAAACACCAAGGACATAAACATAAAAGATACCTGGAAATCCGGGCTGTTACATACTTACTAATGCTCATGTCTCCTTTCTCTAGATTATGAAATTCCTTGATTATTTCTGACCGGTCTTTTTTTTAGCAGTAGTCCCTCTTCAGTTGCACAAGGAGGGATTCCCATGATATCTCCCATGCTTCCCCCTTCGACATAGTGATGACTACTCGCTTTCACCAACTTATGACATTAGTATGTAGTTGTTTGGATGCAAAGATTGTGTTTCGTCTGTTGCTACAGTTTTAGCTCTCAAATTCCATCTTCATTTCATAAAGTCAATCCATCACTGCCACTGGTGTTAGCTATCCGGAAAGGATTGGTGGTTGGGATATCATAAAGTCTTCATAAATGCATCCATCTCTATCAACCTCTTCTTCAGTATTGTCCTTCTTACTCCTTCGTAGTTCAGCCTGTCTAACGGCTCTTCTACGATTTCATTCTTATAAATATTCCTTATTTAGCTTATATTGCACAACTAGTGCAGTAAGTTCATCCTTATTCTTCTGAAGTATTTGTATCATCAATTTGTTGGTCTATCATGGTTCACATCATTTCCTGGATTCTTGTTATTATGAGAGGATCAGCTACTGACACAACTTCTGGTGCACACTCGATCACACATCGAGGTTCAGGCTTCTGGTTTCCATTATTGTTTCCTAATATACTTCATATCCTCACCATGACGATATATACACCAAAACATGCATTCTATGTACTGAGAAGAGAATATAGGTTGGGAAGGTTTGATTTATGATAGACGCATAAGTCATCCTTATCACTCCAAAAAGTTATATGCCAGATCTAATACTGTAACTAAACATTTAGAAACCTGAACACATTAAATTTCTTAATTGTAGATTATGGTCGGTGATAATCCTTTCATTTAAGTTAAGTCATAGCAGTTTGGCAACTTAAAGCATGCTCTGATACTACATAAAATAATGCTAGTGTTAGTTCAGGTGTACTACATAAAATAATATGGACACACACCTCACGATCATTGCTTAGCGTTATGAGTTTAACTCTAGAAATCCTTTAAATTTCTAGTTCACATAAACTTACACTTTGATACCAACTGTGACATCCCTATATTTACCGTCATTTTAAGAATTTTTATTTATGCTTATCTAATATAAAGTTTATTCATTAATGCGGAATTTGGTCCCGTAAAAGTATTTTTCGACGAAACATTTCCATTGATTCATTAAGGATGGGGATTCCATAACTGATACAAAACATAATCATAATCATGATTATTACTGGCCTTAAAACATCTAATGGAATACATTTCTTTTAATCCCTCCTCAGTTCCAAACATCAAATACGTTTGTACCGATACTTGTTATACAAATAAACTGATTGGGTTAGTGTCACACCCCAAAACCGGAACGGCGGAAACGTTCGGGGGTGGAGGACGTCATGTACAGTATCACAACAAAGCATAGTAGTAAACAAGCAACAATATCATCCATTGCATTAATAATATAATTTAATACAAGTGTGTTCTGTGAAGTTTAATAGACACTCAAAATGTAAATCAAAATAAGAGATGAATCTTGAACGAGCTCCATCTTCTCAAAACCTGGCATCGGTACCAGTCTACTAATGAGCTGAGAATACAAGTTATTTTGAAAGGGTTTATCAGCTTTAAAGCTGGTGAGTTCATAAACATTTTAGTGTCATTGTTTGTATGAAAATGTTTGTAAGTGCTTGATGTATAAGTTTGTAAATGTTTGTAGTAGATGTTTGTATCTCCTAGAAAATCCAATATTTTCTACTAAACGTAGCCTTCTACCAAGGCATCAAATGTTCTATATTTTTATTTCTTGTATGAGTGTGTATTTTCCCAAGTGTGACTATCATTAACCAAAAATATAGTTTTTACATTACTCTTTATGTGAGAAGATCACAATTTGAATGTAATGGGGAAATAATAATAGTATTGTAGTGTTGTATTATAGTAACTACTATTGTACTATCTACCTTAACCCGACCGTTAATTAAGGTATTATGTGAAATGGTTGCACCATACTATCGACTAATGACACGACAATGAAAGACGTCGGAAGAAATGACATTTGGCACCCGTAGACTTGCAAGTCCCACTGTAGCGAACAACAAGGTGTAGGATAGTCAATCCAGTATAGATCTATACACAAATTCACGCTCTCCCTCCAGGAGACTCTGGATACAAATCGAGCCATGGCAGTGATGCCATGCCCCGAACAATGGTTCACATTTATCTTATTGTATACTTGTATATATAATGTATGTACTAGAGTATTGTATGTTCTCTCTGTGTAGTATGTAGTATGTTCTCTTTGTTTCTCGTATAGTATGTTCTGTTTCTCATATACTATGTTCTGTTTCCATATAGTAAGTATTGACTCATGTATGAACTGACTCTTTGTATGTTTCATTGTACTAGAAATAGTGAATAGTGACTTCCTAAACTATAAATATTATAGTTTACTAGTAGAGTTGTTTGTATAACTGAGTGTATTGAACTGAGATAAAAGCCTTTATATTTATACATATATACATAATATATAACTAAGGATCAAACAACACTCGGACAAACAACAGGGTACTCTAAGTCCACAACTAAACAAGGAACAAGAAATAAAGTGAGTTATCAGTCCTAAGTCCTTCCAACCTTACTTATATAACTATATATGCATCAAACATGGTTTTGACAATATATAAGTTTGAAATCTATAAAAGAAAAGGTTTGGCATGTAAGAACAAGTTTGGTAAAGAGTTTAGCATGTAAAAGAGTTTGATAAACAGTTTGAAGTAGTTTACTTGGTAAAAGATAGCAAAGCGGGTCTAACTTTGATAGATTTGAATAAGTGTACAAGATAGAAATTTCGGGTTGTCACAGTTAGGTTTGGAAACCTGGTGAGTATATAGAGTTTTCAACCCACAATAGTTAATTATGTTAATTATCAAAAAATTAACCCGATTACCCATCCTCAGTTTCTTCTTTATTATTCCTTAAGGATCTATCCTAAGGGTTATTTTTAACCATTGTTGCTGACACTACTGTTATAGGGATTTCTCTTCAATACATGTCAGTAGGTTTCTTTATATTTTAATTCATAATGGTTTTTCCTAAGGAATAGACATGATGTCCATCACTGCCAGTGTTTATATATTAGGTACGAAGTCCATCATTGCTAGTGTTTATATAATAAGCACAAAGTCCATCGCTGCCAGTGTTTATCTAATAGGCATGAGGTCCGTAGCTGCCACTGTTTATCTAATAGCCACGAAGTCCATCGCTGCCTGTGTTTCACAGGATGGTCATGAATAGTTCAGTGGTCGTCACCTATACTCTGGTAGGTGACTACATCATGTGTACACTAGTACCATTCCTACATCATTGGTATACTAGGGCCTCTTATCCTTCGCCATACTATGGCATCTTTGATTACCCTAACACATTACATCTTTGCACATAAGCACATATAGTATTCAATTATCTATATACTTAATATATATGTGTAAGACGAAAGTAACTATGCACTCACCTAGACTTTGGTGAATGACTGGCAATTTCAGTAGGGCTTTGCCTTGGTGCTTTATCTTTTCCTTTGATGAGAGCTAGGTTGATGTTACTAAGTTTTAGTCTTATATTCCTAGTGACTAATGATAGTGCAGATTCTTCACTAATCCCAATGTCTACATCAAGATCTATCAAGTAAGGAAAAATCAGATAGGATCATATTAGAGATAGGTTCTGTTTGGTATACATAGTATACTATTTGGAAATCCCACTTTAAACACCTCACTAAATCAAGCCTATACATCATCCCTGTAAGTAGATCAATCAGTATAATGACAGTGGATCATTGATAGATCTTAATTATATGTTCACAATAACGGCTATGACTATAATGAAAAGTTGCACTTGAATAAAATAATTATAGCTTTACTTACAAAGTATTTTGATGAAAATCGGGAATTATGCGGGCCAGACTCTGATCTGAGAGCTTGTATTCATTGGTTATCTGACACCAAAGGGCCTCGCTAAAGTAGTCGGAAACTTGGGAGTATCAGGACAATGAAAAGAGCTCTAGAGGATTTAGGTGAAGTTGGGATGAGAAAATGGTTGGAACTCGAGGTTTTATATGGGATGAAATGTGTTGCGCGCCACACACCATGTCCCCTGCGTGCCGCATATGTTTTTGCCTCGGGTGATGTGTTGATCTTTGTGTGGTTTCACATGTCGATCGTTTGGTAGAGTGTCAGTGCGCGCCACGCCTACTGCCTAGGTGTGTAGCTGCACACAAAAATTTTCGATTTCTTAGAAAACTCATATCTTTTCCACACGATCTCTATTATCGACAGGTCCTTATATCTACATGTGGTTATCGATGACATCAACAACTTTCATTTAGACTCTTTTGGCTAGTTTTGACTTTATTTTTAAAGTTATATTTTTAACAGGCTTAGACAGTTAAATTTTGTTAAAAATTCATAACACTCTAATATGATATTCGTTCTTCACTTTTTTATATCAATGGATAGGTAATGATGAGATGTAACATCCAGATTCTTGGATTTATATAATTCTAATTTGCAGTTGAACTTTGGAAGTGACCATGTCATGGTGAAGGCATCCCACGATGTGGCAATGCTGGAAGATTTAGATCATTTAATGATCACCACGACGTGGCATGTGTCATGATAACCCTAATTCTGTCACACCCCCAAACCAAGGATGGCGGGAACGTCCGGGGGTGGAGGACTTCATGTGTAGTATCATAACAACAATGGCAATAGTGATGAAAGTAAACACAACCAACATATATATAATTGAAAGAGTTACATCATTGTATGAATTACATGTTTCAAAATCAATTACAATATGTTGACAAAATATGATAAGTTTGACGCCTCAACGTCCCATCCTCAAAAGTACTTTGTTACCTGTTTAGCGATTTCCTGAGAATACAAGTAGTTTGAAAAAGTGTCAACACAATGGTTGGTGAGTTCATAAGCTTTTGATAGTAAGAGTTGGAAAATCGATCTTTATAATGAGTTGTATGCTACCAAGAAAATCCAATATTTTCCTTATAAAAGTTATGTGATCCTAAATACCAGGACCGAGAATAAACAAGTGATTTCCAGAGTTAATGATATGAACGTGGTTTTAAATCAGCATAAAACCCCTTTTTGACATGAAAGCGCACAAGTATTATTCCATACTAAAAGTAATTTCTGAGAGCTAAATCGACATAACTTACTAATTTAAAGTTAGAACCCGTAAATCTTATGATTGTTAATACCACATGTGAGCTATCATAACCATACTTGACATAGACAGCCTCGTAATACGACGTTCTTCAGGCGTCGCCGTTAAATGACACTTGTCACCACAGACCTGCCGGTCTAGCTGTTGCAAGCAACTCTGGTGTGGGTTTGTCAAACCCAATATAGATCTATACACAACTATCACGTTCTCCCTACAAGAGACTCTGGTTACAATTTACATGACTTTTTGACTTTGTTACTTTGGAAGTAACCCGAAGGGAATGACTCACAAATTTATTCATTAACAGATTTACGTGAATTAAACTGAAAACCTTTGGTAAATAAGTTTGAGAAGTAAATGATACATAAACTATACCTATTATAGTTTATCCAAAACGTTTGTAATGTATAAGAATTCTTTTATGAATGCCTTAATGCTATGAATCCATAAACTATGCTCATTATAGCTTAATATACGTGTTCTAAATGAATGAATAATCTTATCATGAATGACTATGTTTCAATTTATGATGATAAACTAACAAGGAAACACATTCAATATTTAGAACTTATCGTTATACACTTTGCTCAACATAATACAAAGTGTTATGAAAGTTATAAGCTGTTAACAAATTTTCAACCTTTCTACACTGTTTTTGAAAAGTCATAGAAAAATCATACGAAGTTGAAAACTAAATCCGTAAATTCTGAGAGTTCCCAAAATGTGTCTAGTTTACTCATAATTTTTATCATGATTTTTAATGACCTCCAACTTGGGTGAAAAAGTCCATAATCACAGACTGGTCCGGATTGGTGTTTGAAATGATAGGCAGTTTTGTAAAAATCACCATAAATTGTAGAAAAATCGTATGGAGATGTGCAAGTAGTCATTTTAAATCTAAGAACTGGAACTACTTACACCTAAAACAGTTTTTCAAAAAAAAAATGTTTAAGTTGTCCAAAACAGTCCGTGAATGGAGTCCAACTTTTCTGATGAAAGCTGTTAGAAAAATTTAGTTATGTTCTTGGTGTTTTAACTTGTATTCCCCCCCCCCCCCCCCCTACAAACTTAAGAAAACATAAAATGTAGGGGTATGAACTCACATTAAGTGATTTCAGTAGATGATTATTGAAGAATGGAAGTGTTTAACTCAAGAACACTTGGAGATGCCTTGAAGATTTTCGAGAATCTAGCATCATAGTTATGGAGTTTGTGTAAGCAATCAATGATTTGAGTAGAATGAAGTGCAATAATCACAAGGAGGATGAATTATACTTACGAAGAGTGGAAGAACACTTGATGATCAGCCTTGGGATCTCGAATTGGAGAGAAAAGTTTGAGGGAAAAGTTGGAGTTGGATCTTTGGTGAAATGAGAGTAATTGGAAGAAAAATAAGGAGAGATGATAAATATCTAGCTCTCAAAAACGTGGGAATAACTTGTTAGAGAGGTAAAAAGGACAAGGAAGTGACAAGGTATGGGCTGGTGGTGAATAGTGACATGGAGTAGTATGGGAGTGGTTGCTTGTGTCATAACTTAAAGGAAAGTCAACACTCCACCTTTGTACTTCACCCACTCTTTTGGATAAGGTTTTATCTCTAAAAACGTGATAATTTAATAATTATGGGTCCTTATATGTTAAAATAAAGTTTTGGGTGAAAATCCCGTGTTAAAACAATTAAAAACGGGCCTAAAACGCAAATTTAGTCGAAAACCGGGAAGAAAAGCATTCCCAGCGAGACCTCTCGGTCCTAGGCCGAGGTTCGGTCCTTGTTGGTGCCGAGTCGGAAGCGAAAGGTGCGAACCAGAAGCGAGAAGCGAAGGGCGAGGGGTCAGTCCGAAGGCTCGGTCCGAAGCAAGTCAGAAGCGAACTAGACCGAGGGAACCTTGACCCGAAATGGACCGAAGGTTCGGGTTCGGGTGAGGCATGTGAGGTTCGGTTCCAGGAGCATTCAGGTTCGGTTCTTTGAGTGAGGTTCGGTTCAGCAGCCTTCGACTCATAAGGGTTCGGGTCCTAAGGGGACTTTCGGGTCCTAAGAGGGGTTTCGGCTCCTTAAGTCCGTTTTTCGCTTAGACTTCCGTTTTTGGGCTGTTTTCGCCAAATTCGAGGGTCGGGATGCCCTAAGTGACTATAGAAAGTTGAGAGAGATTTTGAGAGAGATTTGAGAGAGATTCCACATACTTAGAGAGATTTGGGAGAGATTTGACATTCTTGGAGAGATTTCTCATACAAAGAGATATTTGGGAGAGATTTCACATACTTAGAGAGATTTCTCATACAAAGAGATATTTGGGAGAGATTTCACATACTTAGAGAGATTTGGGAGAGATTTGACATTCTTGGAGAGATTTCTCATACAAAGAGATATTTGGGAGAGATTTCACATACTTAGAGAGATTTGGGAGAGATTTGACATTCTTGGAGAGATTTCTCATACAAAGAGATATTTGGGAGAGATTTCACATACTTAGAGAGATTTGGGAGAGATTTGACATTCTTGGAGAGATTTCTCATACAAAGAGAGATTTGGGAGAGATTTGACATTTTTGGAGAGATTTCTCATACAAAGAGATATTTGGGAGAGATTTCACATACTTAGAGAGATTTGGGAGAGATTCTCGATAAGAAGAGATAAAGTGAAAACGATTGAGAGCGGTTTCGTGTGTGACGAATGTGAGTGTCCGGCTTCACAATGCAAGGTCCGTAAACCCCGTTATGCCATGTTTTAGGATCTTACACACTCCCGATGAGTATGCGACATTGTTTTATTGTTCTTGTTCATTGTTTAGTACTAAGGTTAAAGAAATTTAAACACACGAACTTTCCAAGTGATGTTTTCTCATTAAGATAGTGAGTTATACAGAAATTACATAATACAAACCCTATTATACAAGGTTTAATTGAGTTGACCGGTTTGACTCGTTGACTTTGTCCGGCTTAGACTTGACCCGACTTTGACTATTGTCACAAATTCTCAGGTATTTAAAGGAAACTGGGGAGGCATAGGTTGCCTATCTTCAGCCGCCATCACTCTCAAACCCGGAAACCCTAACCCTAATCTTCCTTGGTGCTCGTGTTCTCATTTTAGTGATCTTGTGCTGGTTTTGAAGGAATAAGAAGAATTCTTAGTGCTTGGTTTAGCAAGTGATCCTTTCCTCTTTTGGTGTGCATCTTCTAGTCCTCAAGCTTCAACCTTTTTGTGTTCTTATTCATAGATCTACGTTTTGGAACATGATTGGTCCTTTATAAATTGGTTTGAGTAATATTAAGAGATAAAGTTTGCAACTTGAGATCTAGAACTCTTGGTGGGTCTTAAGGGATAAAGGTGGAAACATTATACATTTGGACATTAGAAATGATAAGATCCGGACCTTGGAACCTTTAAAATTAGAGGAGTTGACCAAATCCATTTAGACATTTTGAACCTAGTTTCCACGGCATGGTCTAGGTTGCCGCAACGTGGCGACTGGGGAAAACATTATTGTCTTTTCGTTTGAAAGCCATAACGTGGCCAATGATGGCCATTATGTGGAGGGTCAACTTTGACCTTTTGACTTGTTTTGACTTTTGGTCAAACCCCTAGTGTTGGAAGAAAAGCTAAGGGTGTGCTTTACATGGGTGTATAGGTGGTTGGTAGCATTCGTGTTCACCATAGTAGTAGTCATAGTTTATTATCGATTGTTAGGTGAGTTCCTTCACTATAATCATGGGTCGAAGGCACCAATGCTGGCCCACTGGATTATGTTTGTAGGATGATAGTTGTCTTTGTGACACTTACTGTTATGAATGTGTGTGTTTGTTTTCTTTATGACTCTTGATCATGTGATTGTATACTTAGTTGTAGGGGTCAAATAGACCCAATACCGGTTGAAAGAGACCGAAAGGGGTGGAATTGACCCAATATCGGTTGAAAGAGAACGAATGGGGTGAAATAGACCCATACTGGTTGAAAGAAACCGGAGGGGGTGAAATAGACTCAGTCATGTTTTGACTGTTATGTATGTATGGTATGTGGTATTTGAGGGAAACTCAGTAAGCTTTGTGCTTATAATTTTATGATTATGGTCTCACGTACTTCCATTTTGAAAAGGAAGGGTCCGGCATGATTGCACCACATCCACTAGCATTCTGCATTTTATGACATGATTTATACTTTGATAACTATTGTATACATTATTACATTTTTATGGGTTTTAAATGAATGAATGATGTTTCTATTGGATTTTAATGAAATTTTTACTTATTAATTTTTCGGACGTTACAAGTTGGTATCAGGTCTTGGTTTGAGGGATTTGGGGACACTTCCTGGTTTGTATGAATTCAAAGTGAGTAATTGATAATCTTTTTGAAAGAAAAGAGTTCTCTAAATAAACTTTTATAAAGAAAAGGGGTGTGATGCATGCAATTATCCGAAATCAAGTAAGTATTCCCAAAATACCTATACATGTTATTGTTTCAGTATATATATATATATATATATATATATATATATATATATATATATATATATATATATATATGTGTGTGTGTGTGTGTGTGTGTGTGTGTTTGTGTGTAGTATGCTAGATGAAGGCTAAGGATCTACTCAACATTTCATAGTAGGATGCTATGAGAGATGCCTTTGTATGCCAATTGTGTGAACCCTTATAACTACATGCTAGTATGGACTTTACATAATTAGATTGATTGGCCTGGTTAGCTAGTGCTCTTGTTTAGAACTCAATGCTCGAATGTTGCTTGCTTTGCGCTTATAGGGACTCCAATAGCGTCGGCTAATTATTAAGAGAATAATTTAAATTACATGTTGTGGGATTAGATAATTCTCAAAGGTTAGGTTCAACTCTATTACGCAACTCTTGTTTGAGTCCAATAGTTGTAGGGTGGGATCTAGCATTCAAAAATTATCAGATATCGATGACATGTAACTGTATTCGTAAGGTAGTTAGTGATGGGTTTTAGCCATAAGAACTTTCCTATGTGCGCATGCAAAACCCTAATGCTTGGATCTAGGCTTTCTAATTAAACATGCTTTGAATCCAAGATTTCTAATGACTAATTAGGTATAAGAACAATATTAAATCAGATCAAGAATCATACCTTTGAATCTCTTGTTTGACCTTGTTGTCTTGGAGCTCTAGAGTCACAATTGTCACTCCTCTAATGGCTTACAAACACCAAATAGCAAGGAGGATGATTTGGGAGAGAGGAGAGGGGAGGAAATCGGCCAGGGGTTCTATACTTTAGATAAAGTTCCGATTTCCTTATGCCATAGGGTCTATTTATACTTGTAGACTCCTTAAGGGTTACAACCTAAACCCTAATTGGATAATCTTCTCTTAAAGCTATCCAAAATCCATTCCTTAGATAACCCCTTGGTCGATTTGAAGCAATCCTTAGCTTCTAGAATCCGTCCAATGCATATCAATATGGATTTACAGTCTAAAGTTTAACTATCAAACAATTGACAGTTTATACCCACTTATTTAATTAATCTCTTTAAGTCACCAAATTAATTCCAATTAATTCTATGACTTATATTAATCAAATAACAATATATTATTCTTTATATTATTCTCATAATATACTAATAATATTTACTCTCTCTTAATAAATCATCCTATCAAGTTGCTATGGTGAAGGCAACCCAAAAGGACCATGCACAACCGGGTCAAATACTTGCCTAATATAGTTGCAGCCTTAGACACTATTCCAACAGTCTCCCACTTGGATAAGTCTAGTAACTATATGCACAAGTACAATTCGGTTTGCAATCATAGCTCTGAAAGACGCTGTCAAACTCTGATATAATCAATCTTGTCCTTTAGATAAGGGATCGTACAGTCCTCTATTAGATATCATGCTGACAATCCTATGGAATGGTTAGTCAAGCATTTAGGTTTCTCGATCTCTGATTTATTCGACATAGAACTTAATCAAACATATCAATTCAGTTCTGACCGGGCCTGGCACATAAGTCAAATCAAATCATCGAGCGGCCGAGATATCGCTTTTACCTTCTTAGATAAAAGTTACAGATAAACTTCGACTTATATGCATTTACTTATTCAATAATCAACTATACACAACAATGCGTTTTATAACACCGAGTTACTGATGCGTTTTCACATTATCAATGTACAATCAATTAACAAATAATAAACCATATATCTAGGTTTTAAGACTATATGATATTATCGTCTTGCGATCACCCTTTTATATCATATTCCATAAGGTGATTCCAGCAAGCGCGGGTTTGTTCCGATGCTCAAAACTAGTTCATAAGCACTCATGAACGTTGCAGCAACCCTTTGCTATGTCTAACACCATTTAGACAATGTACACACCAATTCACGACAATCTTCATTCATATCTACTTCCAACATATGAACGATTGTGGACAATTTGAACAATTCGATTATTCCTAATAAACTCAATTATTCTGGAAGTCAAAACATGCAAAGTGAAACAATAGTTAAACAATTAACATAAGATAGTAACATTACTCATAAATAAAACTCCTTTATTTAATCATCAAATGTTAATTACATTTATTTACTACACGTTTCTAATATTATCTAATCTATGCTAATATCATCCTTCAGCCCAATACTCCTAGCATGCTGCAAGTACTTAACCCTACTCAGTCCCTTCGTAAGCGGATTTGCTGGGTTATCTTCTGATGATATCCTCTTTACTACGAGTTGTTCTTCTTCTACACGATGTCTAATAAAGTGATATTTTCTGTCGATATGTCGTGATCTACCATGATCCCTCGGTTCCTTTGTCAAGGCAACCGCTCCTTCGTTATCACAGAAAATCTCCATGGGCTCCTTTATGGCAGGTACAACTCCAAGATCACCGATGAAGTTCTTCAGCCATATTGCCTCCTTCGACGCTTCGCTCGCTGCAATGTACTCTGATTCGCACGTTGAATCAGCTACGGTTTCCTGCTTGGAACTTTTCCATGTCACTGCTCCTCCATCTAGGGTAAAGACCCAGCCCGACTGCGAATGGTAGTTGTCCCTATCGGTCTGAAAACTGGTGTCACTATACCCTCGCACCTTCAAGTCATCACTCCCTCCGAGGACTAAGAACCATTCCTTCATCCTCCGAAGGTACTTAAGGATATTCTTCACCGTAATCCAATGGGCTCTCCCAGAGTTCCCTTGATATCTACTAACCATGCTCAAAGAGAAGGCTACATCGGGGCGAGTACAAGTCATAGCGTACATGATTGAGCCAACTGCGGAAGCGTATGGTACTCGGCTCATTTCTACTATTTTAGCTTCGGTACTCGGACTTTGAGTCTTACTCAACTTGGCATTACTTTGTATCAGTAATTCTCCCTTCTTTGAGTTTTCCATACTAAAACGTTTTAGTACCTTCTCTAAGTAAGTGTACTGACTAAGTGCAATTAGTCTCTTACTTCTTTCTCTTACTATCCTTATTCCCAAAATGTAAGAAGCCTCTCTGAGGTCCTTCATAGCGAAGCACTTCCCGAGCCAGGACTTAACCTCCTGCAGAGTCGGGATGTTGTTTCCTATGAGTAATATGTCATCGACATACAGAACGAGGAAGCTTACTATACTCCCACTGGCTTTGACATATACACATGATTCATCTTCGCTTCGTACAAATCCAAACTCTTTGACTTTCTCATCGAAGCAAAGATTCCATCTGCGAGACGCTTGCTTAAGTCCATAAATGGACTTTTCAAGCTTACACACTCTATTCGGATGCTTCGGATCCACAAACCCCTATGGCTGAGCCATGTAAACATCCTCAGCCAACTTTCCGTTAAGGAAAGCGGTCTTGACATCCATTTGCCAAATCTCATAATCATGAAATGCGGCAATCGCTAGCATCACTCTAATAGATTTTATCTTCGCAACTTGCGAGAAGGTCTCATCATAGTCAACTCCGACAGTTTGAGTAAAGCCCTTCGCGACCAACCGCGCTTTATATGTGTGTACGTTTCCATCCACGTCGGTCTTCTTCTTGAAGATCCATTTGCACCCAACGGTCTTACTTCCGGGCACATAATCAACCAAATTCCAAACTTGGTTATCATACATGGATTAGATCTCACTATCTATTGCCTCTTTCCATTTCGCAGACTCCGGGCCTGCCATGGCTTCCTTATAGCTATTAGGTTCATCAAGGTTTATTAGTGTACCATCACTAATATACGTGTCTCCTTCGGTGGTAATATGAAAACCATAAAACTGGGGTAGAACTCTAACTCTATCGGAACGTCTAAGAGGTAAGGACTCGTCAATCGGTTCAACCGGAGTTTCCTCCTCGGGTTGAGTGCCAGCGGTAGAGGTTCCTTCATCTATCGACTCTTGAATCTCTTCAAGCTCGATTTTCCTCCCACTGTCTCCTTGGCCTATGAGTTCTCGCTCTCGGAAAACTCCTCTCGTCGCAACGAAGACAACATTGTCCTTCGGTCTATAGAAGAGATATCCAAAGGATGTCTGCGGGTAGCCGATGAAAATACGTCGCTCACTTCGAGGTTTGAGCTTGTCATGAGTATCTCGTCTTACGAAAGCCTCGCAACCCCAAACCTTGATATGTGCCAACGAGGGAGCTTTCCCTGTCCACATCTCGTGAGGTGTTTTGGCAACCTTCTTAGTAGGGACTCGGTTAAGGATATGGGCGGCAGTCTCTAAGGCATACCCCCAAAAAGAGAGAGGTAGTGAAGCATGACTCATCATAGAGAGAACCATATCCAATAAGGTTCGATTACGCCTTTCTGCCACACCATTCAACTGTGGTGTCCTAGGAGGCGTCAATTGCGAAACTATTCCACATTCCTTGAGATAATCGTGGAATTCAAGACTTAGGTACTCTCCTCCTCGATCGGATCGAAGCATCTTGATTTTCCTGCCCAATTGATTCTCCAATTCATTCTAGAACTCTTTGAACTTTCCAAAAGTTTCTGACTTTTGCTTGATTAAATAGATATACTCATATCTACTATAATCATCGGTAAAAGTCACGTAGAAGCGGTTCCCATCCTTCGTGGTTGATCTAAACGGTCCACATACATCGGTATGTATTAGGTCCAATAGACCCTCACCCCTTTCACACGTACTCGTGAAGGGTGATTTAGTCATCTTTCCAAGTAAACAAGACTCGCACATGTCATCTTACCTAAGGTCGAATGACTCCAACACTCCATCCTTTTGGAGTTGGGCTATGCGTTTCTTGTTGACATGTCCAAGACGACAATGCCACAAGGATGCTTTATCCATACTAGTGGAAGAATCTATGTTCAAAACATCATTTCCTAGGTTATCAACAATCATAACAGTTTCATAAATTCCATTACATGGTATAGCTTCAAAGTAAAAAACACCATTTAGATAAGCCAAAATAGAACCATTCTCATTATTAAAAGAAAATCTAAAACCTTGTCTATATAAACCATGAAATGAAATGATGTTTCTAGCCATTTCTGGCGAATAACAACAATTGTTCAAATCTAAACATAAATTATTCCTGAGCACTAAAGAATACACTCCAATCTTGGTCACAGACGACGATCTTCTGTTCCCCATGATTAGATTGATTCTTCCCTGCCCCAGATCCCTACTTCTTTTTAGTCCCTGCACATTAGAACAAATGTGATAACCACAACCGGTATCAAGAACCCAAGAAATAGCATGATTAGAATCGTTAGATTTAATTGTATATATACCTGCGAAAGATGGCTTGATCTTTCCTTCCTTGATGGCTTGCAGGTATTCTGGGCAGCTTCTCTTCCAATGTCCTATCTTGTGGCAGTGGTGGCACTCTGCCTCCTTTGGGTTAGGGCAGGGCTTAGCGGGATCAACTTTGGTCCCACTAGAAGAGGCACCATCTCGGGCTTTAACCTTGCGATAGTTGTTAGACGAAGCCTTCCTCTTCTTTCCCTTTCCTTGACCAATAGCCAAGACAGGAGCAGCGGGTGGATTGGGAGTTGATGCAACAAACTTGTCTTTGAAGTTGCTCTCAGCGACCCTCAAGAGACCTTGGAGTTTGCTTAGGGTGACCTCCTCTTTGTTCATGTGGTAGGTCATCCTAAATTGATTGTACATCGGAGGCAAAGAGTGAAGCACCATGTCGATCGCCAAGTCTTCCCCAAAGTCAACATTTAACTTGCGAAGGCGGTCGACATACCTTTGCATCTTTTGCAGGTGAACGGTAAGAGACTCTCCATGACCCATCTTAGCGGAAATCATGTTAGTGAAAATCTCATAACGCTCTTGTCTCGCATTTTGGTGGTATCTCTCCAATAAGTCTTGATGCATCTCGTACGGGTACATGTCCTCGTAGGACTTTTGGAATTCGGAGTTCATGGTGGCTATCATGATGCAATGTACCTTCGTTGCATCTCGCTCATGAGTTTCAAAAGCGGTAATTTCAGCCGGAGTAGCAATTTCAGGGTTGATTTTCTCGAGCTTCTCATCGAGGACATACTCCTTATCCTCATAGCGATCAATGGTGCGAATGTATCTTATCCGTTCGCTAAAGTTCGTTCCATCGAAGGTGACCTTTTGGCAAAGGCTCATCAACGTGAAAGAACTAGCAGCAACGTTGTTTGCGTTCGACATCTACAAATAGAAAGGACAAAGATAGATTAGAATATGAATCCCCAATTATCACCCAATGAGAAAAATTAGGGCTAGGATCCAACAACAACATTTACATATTAGAAAAGGGATGCCGTAATCTAACATGCAAATAAATTGAAGGTAAGTGAATGACGATTCACTAATTCTCCACCATAAAACCTAACTATTAGTCCTAAATGTATTGAGAATTCCTAAGTTCGGATGAGATTCATTGAAAACTATTCAATGACATGTTTAAATCTCGATATGCCCCTCTTGTTTGTGACTGGGATACCGAGGATCATAAAGCGGGTGTGAATTACCATGCAAATTCACATGGTGCCTTCATTACAACGATCACCTATTCGATGTGCCGGTAAACCACACACGCTCCATCGAACTATGATAAACAATGAATCACCCTTTGCCACCTTTGCTTAGAACCAATTAGTGTGCCGGTAAACCACACACGCTCCACTAACTTCTTAGCAAGGGTGCAAAGTGCAATTTCATGGGATTGCATCAATTAACTTTTCCTAAAGTAACTAAGATTGGGAAATTTTAAAATATGTGTAGTTACTTTGTATTTCCTATTATACTTTTAATGAGAGGATGAGGTTGCCCTATCCTACCCGTTCGGCTAACGACCCTCCACCGATCAAGCAAGCGGTGGGTGTGAGTGTACACCCATTAAGCGCCATTTTATAGGCCGCAACCTTATACCCACCTTATAGATCGGCTTCGTGAATGAGGCCTACTAACGGTAAGACTAGCATTTTAGTTATATATATATATATATATATATATATATATATATATATATATATATATATATATATATTAATCTTGTAATATTATATTAGTATAGGTTTGTATTTTAAACATTTTAAAATCTAGGGTTTGAAATTTAAATTGTCTAAATTAAAACTTTTAATCACAAATATAAATTTCAAAACTTGAGGACAAGTTTTAAACATTTAAAACATTGAGGATCAAATAACAAATAATTTCAATTAACAATTAATTTCCTAATTATCTATATTTGATTTATTCAAGATTTCTTTCAAGATAATTACCAAAATAATCAAAATAATTAATTAATTAATTATCATATAAGGAAATTAAATATTTAATTAGTTGATAAATATCTTTAATTAGATCAAGATAATAGTCATATATATCAAAAAATCGGATTAGGGTTGATTTAATATGATTAAGGTAAGTTTCCATAAGATAATCATGAAGAAATCCCGAATCTGGCGATTCCTGACGCTTGGACTCGCCGAGTGCACCACGTGACTCGCCGAGTCAGGCCAACTCGCCGAGTCCACTATGGAACTCGCCGACTCCATGACTTAGAAACACAAAAAGCGAATTTTGCAGTTAAGTTTCAAACAAATAAGCAACAATTTAATGAAAACCAAGCTAGGCTCTGATACCACTGATGGGTTTTAGCCATAAGAACTTTCCTATGTGCGCATGCAAAACCCTAATGCTTGGATCTAGGCTTTCTAATTAAACATGCTTTGAATCCAAGACTTCTAATGACTAATTAGGTATAAGAACAATATTAAATCAGATCAAGAATCATACCTTTGAATCTCTTGTTTGACCTTGTTGTCTTGGAGCTCCAGAGTCACAATTGTCACTCCTCTAATGGCTTACAAACACCAAATAGCAAGGAGGATGATTTGGGAGAGAGGAGAGGGGAGGAAATCGGCCAGGGGTTCTATACTTTAGATAAAGTTCCGATTTCCTTATGCCATAGGGTCTATTTATACTTGTAGACTCCTTAAGGGTTACAACCTAAACCCTAATTGGATAATCTTCTCTTAAAGCTATCCAAAATACATTCCTTAGATAACCCCTTGGACGATTTGAAGCAATCCTTAGCTTCTAGAATCCGTCCAATACATATCAATATGGATTTACAGTCTAAAGTTTAACTATCAAACAATTGACAGTTTATACCCACTTATTTAATTAATCTCTTTAAGTCACCAAATTAATTCCAATTAATTCTATGACTTATATTAATCAAATAACAATATATTATTCTTTATATTATTCTCATAATATACTAATAATATTTACTCTCTCTTAATAAATCATCCTATCAAGTTGCTATGGTGAAGGCAACCCAAAAGGACCATGCACAACCGGGTCAAATACTTGCCTAATATAGTTGCAGCGTTAGACACTATTCCAACAGTTAGAAGGTGTTGGAGGGAGTCTCTTTTGCAGTTGATGGGAGAGGGTCATGGAAAAGGGGAATCCTAGGAAAGCCTAGGATATGTATTAGCACGTAGGGCGCTCTTTAGTATAATTGAAGTAACTGATAGTAAGGAAGTGACTTGGAGGATTTGATACAACCATTAAGGAAGGTATAGATAGGTGTGGAAGGTAGTATCGCGCCCATACTACTTAAAACACAGTATTTATACCCGAGACAAGGAAGGCCTTGATGATTTTGAGGAACTTCAGGGGTGTAAACCTTTTCGTGCGTGTATTGATTGCTTAAGGGTTGTTTTTCAGGATGGTGGTGACACGTGGTCGAGCAGGAGGTTCAGGATATGGATCGGGTTCGGGCATGGGTACCAAACCAATTGATGAGGGGATACGCGAGTCCATTGTGTCTGATATTACGAGAGATATCCTTGATGCGAACCCAATGATGTTCAGGTCGATCAAGGAGGGTATCATTGAGTTGATGGAGGATTGTTATCGAACCTTTAGAGCCGAGCTAGCTGCTGGTCAGTATGGATCTTGCACTCTCTCCTTCAAGGATTTCAGGGGGTATAGGAAACTAGGATTGCCGCCAGACGATGGATATCAAATACAGAGTGAGCTCAGATGACTAGCTTTTTTCGTGAAGGGTCGAAGGTGAGGTTCATTGTAGGTTTTCTGAGGGATCGAGCCCATGGTTAGTGGGAGGAGGTTGGTTTTGGTCTGGGATCCCAAACCATTGAGGCCATGACCTGGTTGGATTTTGTGACTCGGTTCTGAGCGGATTTTACACCGGCTGGTGAGTTGCAACATCTGTTGATGGAGCTCCTGGATATGCGATAGATGACCAAGACTGTGGCGGAGATCACCACCAAGTTCCGAGAGAGAGCTTTATTGGTACCCCAGTATGTTGCAGACGAGGAGATAAGGAAAAATCGATACGATGACAAGCTGAGATCATATATCAAGGAGTTTGTTAGCTTTTCAGCTAATTCGACATTGGAGGACATGATATATTGGGACCGAGAATGAGAAATTGATTTGGAGCAAATCGGGAAGAGGAAGGTAGATCAGGTGCAGACAACTACGGTTTCAGCAAAGAAACCCAAGGGTTTTGATTCTAGATAGAGGGGCCTGCAAGGTCGGAGCCGTTGTGGAATGTGCAACAAGATGCATGGAAGAGTTTGTAGGGTGGGTGGTTCGGGATGCTATAAGTGCGGTAATATAGGGCACTTAAGCAGGCATTACACTTCCACCACCACTAACCATGTTTCAGGTCTAATCTAGTTTCATTTAAATCAGAGGGGTGACAAGAAGGCCAATTTCCAAGTCGGGTTGGAGGAGCGGCTACATCACCCACTCTGACGACGGTGAGGATCACTGATGACTAGGGCAAGCAAACAGCCCTTGTAGTGAAGAGCAGGGCTTTTTGGCTGACAGCCGCGGAGGCGTGTACGACTCCTGACGTGGTTTCGGGTATGTTTTCCATTTATTTATGCGTTTTCATTATTGTTTATGCTTATGTTTCATGTTTTAATGTTTAGGGACACTCTTAGTGAATGAATTCCCTACTCTAGTTCTTTTAGATTCAGGTGCTACCCGATCGTTTATATCTCTTGCACTCAGCAAGAGGTTTGATGATTCTCTTGGGAAGCTGGATTATCCGTTGGAGGTGGAGAAGCCGATTATCGTTTAGTGAGTGTATCGAGAGTTCATCAGGGTTGTACTCTTGAGCTATTCCGAGAGAGATACGTGATTGATTTGGTTTCTATCCCTTTGCACGAGAGTAAGGTCATTATGGGGATGGACTGGTTGATCCTTAATGGGGCAATGTTTGATTTTGGGCACCAAATAGTTTGGATTCGAACCCCAAGTGGGGGAGAACTGGTTATGCAGGGCAAGGGTGCTCAACACGGACCAACTCTTTGTTCGGATGCGAAATCTAGGAGATATCTTCAACATGGTTGTTCCAGTTTTGTGGATTATGTATTAGACACCAGGATGGAGAGAAAGAGGATGATTGAAGATATGCCAGTAGTTCCAGAGTATTCATACGTATTCCTAGAGGACTTGCCTAGAGTACCTCCGGAGAGGCAGGTGGAGTTTCATATTAATCTGGTACCAAGTGTGGCTCCGACAGCCAAGGCACCTTATCGGTTGGCACCACCGGAGATGCATGAGTTGTCTACACAGTTGCAGGAGCTGTTAGACAAGAAGTTAATAAGACCAAGTCGTTCACCATAGGGAGCGCCGGTTTTTTTATGAAGAAGAAAGATAGCTCCTACAAGATGTGCATTGATTATCAAGAGCTGAACAAGCTAACGATGATGAACCATTATCCACTTCCGAGCATTGATTATTTGTTCGACCAGCTACAGGGTTCGTATTGGTTCTCCAAGATCGATCTACATTCAAGCTACCACCAGATGATAGTCAGATATGATGATATCCAGAAAACGGCTTTCAGGACTGGTTATGGTCATTACGAGTTTGTGGTGATGCCTTTCAGGCTCACCAATTCCCCATCCACGTTCATGGATCTCATGAACCACGTGTATTTATTGATGATATCTTGGTCTATTATAAGACCAAGGAGCAGCATGAGGATCATCAATGAAATGTTTGGGAGACTCTGAGGAAGGAGAGGCTTTATGCCAAGTTCTCCAAGTGTGAGTTCTGGTTGCGTGAGGTGCAGTTTTTGGGGCACCTTGTCAATGAGAATCGGATATTGGTTGATCCGACCAAGATCAAGGCTGTAATACAGTGGGAGGTTCCGAAGTACCCATCTGAGATTCAAAGGTTCTTGGGCGTAGCAGGGTATTATCGAAAGTTCATTGATAATTTCTTTAGGATCGCAGTTCTGCTAACTAGGATGACAAATAAGTCAGTTACTTTCCATTGGGGGCTTGAAGAGTAGGCAAAATTTGAGACTTTGAGACAGAATTTTTGTGAGGCTCTGATTTTGACTCTTCCAGAGGGTGTGGATGATTTCATGGTATACTATGATGTGTCAATCACAAGTTTGGGTGCCGTGTTAATGCAAAGGAATCGGGTTATTGCTTACGCTTCTAGGCAACTGATGCCTCATAAGGCGAACTATCCCCTCGTAATTTGGAGTTCGGGCGGTGGTTTTCGCCCTCAAGATTTGGCAACATTATCTTTATGGGGTCCGTTGTATCATTTTTATAGATAACAAGATTTTGAGGTACTTGATGGATCAGCCAAATTTGAATATGAGGTAGCATAGGTGGCATGATATGGTGAAGGATTATGATTGTGAAATCCTTTATCACCCCGGGAAGGCCAACGTGGTGGCCGACACGCTCAGTCGCAAGGTGGCGAGCGCACCTATTTGAGATTTATGTCTGAGGACGACAGTTATTACTCTATTATTGGAGCGGATTCATGAGGCACATGTCAAGACCATGAAAGAAGAGCAACACAAGAGTGAGTGCATTGTAGGATAGGTGTCCTCTTTTGATTATGATAGTATGGGTTTTTGACCTTACATCTGAGGGTTTGGGTTGCGTATTGAGGTGGTGTATGATAGGTACTAGTGGAGGACGCACACAAGTTGAGATTTTCCATTCATCCAGGTGCGACGAAAATGTATAGAGACCTCCACCCCAATTTTTGGTGGCCCTGCATGAAGCATGATGTGGCTTGGTAGGTGGAGAGGTGCTTGACTTATAGGAAAGTAAGGGTCGAGCATCAATGACCTCACGGCAAGATGGAGCCATTGGGAATTCCCATTTGGAAATGGGAAGATGTCATGATGGAGTTTATCATAAAGTTGCCACAGACAAAGAGTGCTCACTTTATCCCCTTTTAGGAGAGCATCTTTGCGGAGAAGTAGGCAGATATATATATATATATATATATATATATATATATATATATATATATATATATATATATATATATATATATCTGAGAGGTTGTGGCACAACATGGTGTACCGGTATTAGTAGTATCGGATCGGGATGTGTGCTTCACTTCAAGATTTTGGAAGAAATTTCATGAGGAGTTGGGTACTTGTTTGCACTTCAACATGAATTTTCATCTGCAGAACGATGGACAAAGTGAGCGAACTATCCAAACTTTGATGGATATGCTTCGGGCTTCTATATTGGATTTTGGCAGTAGTTGGGATACATATCTCCCATTGGCTGAGTTTACTTACAACAACAGCTACTACGCTAGTATTGACCGACCTCCTTTTGAGATGCTCTATGGGAGAAAGTGTCGGAACCCGATTTGTTGGGGCGAGGTCGGTTAGCGAGTTATGGGTAGCATGGAGGTGGTCCTACGAACTACTGAGTTGATCCAACAGGTGCGCAGGAGATTGCAGACTGCGTAAAGTCGACAGAAGAGCTCTGCAGATAAGTGCTGATCCGATTTGGAGTTCCATGACGGAGATATGGTACTTCTTAAGGTGTCACCGTGGAAAGGTGTCATCCGATTCAGGAAGCAGGGAAAGTTTGGCCCCAAATATATCGGTCCTTTTAGGGTTATTGCCCAGGTAGATAGGTTTGCATACCAGTTGGAGATTCCCGAAGATCTCAGTTAGATCCATAACACTTTTCATGTCTCTCAACTATGGAAGTGTATCGTTGATGATTCCACAATGGTTCTTTTAGAGGACATTTAGGTGGACAAGCGCCTGAACTACATAGAGAGATCGATCATGATTCTAGATAAAAAGACGGAGACCATGCATAACTTGTAGCGTCCGGTTCCTGGTATGTATTTAATTCATAATTATTCATTTTTGTATATAAACTTGACGAGTTGGAGGCCCCAAACTCGTCGAGTAGAGATGGATTGGGATGCGGTTTATGAAGTCTACTCGACGAGTTGAGAAGCCTCAACTCGACTAATAGGCTGACAAAATGAAACCCTAATTTCCAGGGTTTTGCACCCTATTAAAACAACTTAACCCCCATAATTCGGCCTCATTTACAGCCTCCATTATCCCAAACCCTATCCACGAAACCCTAATTCACTTTTGAGAGTTTTGAGCCATATTTGTGCATTCTTTGTTATTTTGAAGAAGAAGATACTTAAAGAAGGAGAAAGGACGTGTAGGAGGGTAGATCCAGAAGCTGAGCTTCATTTCTAGTTCATCTGAGGTATAAAGCTCCTATCTTGCCTATAGTATGCTTAGAGCTAGTTTTACGATGTTTTCTCCATGTTATGGTCCAAGCATGTTAGTTTTTGGGATTTGAACGTCCCATGTGGGCAAACCCTTCAGATCTAGGGTCTTTAAGGGACTTCATGGCATAAATGTGCCAACTTTATGGCCATGGAAGTCCCATGCAACTTGTACACCATCTTTTTGGTCTTTTGAGCCAAGTAGACCATGCATGCAAGTAAAGATAGGAACTTTACGTGACCAAATCGTCCCTAGAGTCCAGATCTATAACCCCATGGCTTATTTTTGATGTTTAGATGGCTTTTAGAGTTGGATCTAATCCATTTTGTGTTAGGGTTAGGGCTCATTTCTTCTAGGATGGGTCTTAATGGGTAAAGTCAGAAACTTTACCCTCCTAGATTTGTATTCGACCCAGATCTTGAATATGGTATGTAGATTTAAACAATGATGGCTTAATACATTAAGAAGGCTTAATGGACTGAAGAACTTGACAAGTTCATAGAGGAACTCGAGGAATTGGGTTGAAGTGTCATGATTATGTTAAAAGGAAGAACTCGACGAGTTCAAGGAAGGACTCGACAAGTTTATCTTGAGAAGTCTTGATTCTGTTGATAGGGAGGAACTTGATGAGTTCATGAAAGAAATCAACGAGATGGATCGCAATTCCAAGGTTTTATGATTTATGGAACTCGGCGAGTTGAAGGGCCGAGTCGGTGAGTTGAGTCAACTCGAAATGTTGAATTTGACTAGAATGTTGACTTTGACTTTGACATTGACCAAAGTTGACCCTTAAGGGGTTATGAGTATGAAAGGGTAATTAAAGGAAATATTTTATGTGTAGGAGTTTGAGTGGGGTTGATTTCAGAGCCAAGTACCGTTCAACAACTTTACATCATTTGAGGTGAGTTACCTTCCAGTAGAAGTGGGTCGAAGGGACCAATACCAGCCGACTAGTAGTTGATTATAGTAACGATCATTGTCTTTGTGATAATTTTATGGTATGCCACTATCTGTTATGTTTTATGTGCTAGTATGCTATGATATTATGTGATAATGGTAGGAGGGGTGGGATAGAACCCATTACCGGTTGAGAGGATCAAAGGGGTAGGTCAGCACCCAAATATGCTAGGCAATATGTGACTTATGTGCTTAAGTACTAGGATGATATGTGGTAGTAATAGGGGTGGAATAGTCCTCATTATCGGTTGAAAGTGTAACAACCTGTTCTTTCAAGTCAATAAAAGTCAAGGAAATTCACACTAATTCAATCAAAGCTTACACTAGATCAAACAAAGAGTTGCACTTAAGCATACCTAAGCCTACTACTTAGCTTGAATCATAAAATATATCTTAATATATTTGTGGTTTTGTTCCGCAAAATTTTAAATGAAAGCCAATACCGAAAACCCTAACCTGGCACAAGTGAAAATTCACATTTGCAAACCCTTGTAGCAATTGCAATCTATAGCCTTAAGGGTTTGTTTATAACCTAGTAATTAACCATGGTTTGAAACCTAGGTTAATTTATGTTAGTATAAAATTATATAAAATCAAAGGATTAAGGACTAAAACATAAATACACACCTTATAAAGGTGTTCTCGGTCATAGAAATCAACAAGCAACTTGAATTCGGTCATAGGAATTAAATTAATAGTGAATTCGGTTATGAGAATCTAATCTAAATGGAGTGTTCAGCCATTTAAAGCAAACAAGAGGTGTTATCGGTCTTGGTATGACCGAACACACAAAGAAATGGCCCATTAAGGACCGAATTCTCCAAGGCCCAATCCACTATGACCGAATTCCCATCCCTATTATATATATATATATATATATATATATATATATATATATATATATATATATATACACACACACACACATATGTTTAACCGGTTTCCCAACTCATTCCTCACTTTTGCCACTGAACTCTTACCAAATTTTCTCTCAAAAGTCATAAGAATTTTTCCCAGAATCTTCAAATCTTCAAACGAATTCCTCAAGAACATTCATCCCATTTTCAAATCTTCATAATATCCTTCAAAGCTTCAAGCATCTCCTCAAGAGCACAAGAACACACCGAATTCACCCTTATTCCCCACCGAAATCACCCCTTGAACATTTCCAAACATTTCAAATTAATTTTGTAAGTATTATTTACTTAATTAATTATTCAACACACCATTTAAATTAACTTATTATTAATTTAAATACGACGACGAACACAATTATTTTTAGGGTAACGTTATTAGCGCGTATGCTTACCCGTGGACCATTTTTACAACTCGTTAAATTTCGACGCCAACGCACATTCAAGGTGAGTTCATACCCCTACATTTTTAATGTTTTTAATATTTTTAGGGGGTAATAAAAGTAAAACACAAGGATTATTGTGTTTATACAAATATTTTTAAATATTTTAAAAACCTTTGCAATTGTTTCAAAACTAGCCTGCGCTACACTTCCTATAAATATTTTATATACCTTAACCCTTTTGTAATATGTCGAGCATAAGGGTAATTACTTATACAATTAAATTGTAGATGTTACTATTTCACTACGAAACATACATTTAAACTATAGTCAATATAGTTTGTAACACCGTAAATTTCCAAACAAAAATTTTTCATTTTAAAATCATATAATTCTCATAATGCATTTTACAAATTCTCATTTATTCAGTTTACAAAACGCATCTCCATAATTGTTTGATTAATAATCCAGGATCCTCAAAACATAACTCTTTATCTAGTGTGTACAATCGAGCCGGTGCCTTCCCATGATCTTGAGAAAAACCTGAAACACATAACACATAACACGGTAAGCACGAAGCTTAGTGAGTTCCCCAAAATACCACACACAGCTATGTAGCCACTCGAGGCTATAACACAGTAAGACCCTCCAGTCAATGTGTCTTAGTGGGACCCTTCGGTCCCACAACTCTGATGGACCCTCCGGTCCTAATTAACTCTGTAAGCTCTGAATAATACACAACATAAATCACAAAGAAATAATGCAGGATATCACAATACACAATGTAAACACATAGGACATCTCAGTCACACAAAAATACCACTCATGGTAAAGTATAGTGAGAAGACTCACCTCGGATGAAGAACAACCCCTAAAAACACTATTGTTGCGCGCCGGCCTCTAAATCCGAGCCAAACCCTACAATTAAGCCAATTAGGAACTAAGTCCAAACTCTCACTCATTAGTTCTAAGGGTAGACCACTAACCAGCCCATCAATAACCTAAAACCCATTGGGCCCACCAAGGCCTAAATAATAAATGGGCTCACCCGAGGCCCACTCTCAAAACTAAATGGCAAGCCCAACTCAAGGGACCAAAGCACGAATATATATATATATATATATATATATATATATATATATATATATATACATATATATACACACACACACATATACATACATATATATATATATATATATATATATATATATATATATATATATATATATATATATATATTCCTCTGGTCCAATACTCTATTGCAACAAGCCCAAACTCCAGGCCCAACACTCAAGGCCCAACATGAGACTTAGCCCAAAAGTCCATAGTGATGTTATGCGGGGCATACCTCCCTTGGTACACACAGCGTACTCACAATCTAGATTGGCCATCGGGGACACTGGGGCAGTACGCGGAGCGTACAAGAATTACGCTCAGCGTACTCCCCAGATTCACTCTTTCTACTCACTTGGTCTTAATCAGTTAAGACATTACCTCAAATCCCAGATCTGGACTCCCTAATGGCTCTTACTCTATAAAGTCAGTGACTTTAAGCCTTTGCATGGCTGGAAAGGTCACAAACACCCAAAACACCCACTTCCTTATCTCAAAAAGCTCATAACTCATGCATGGCTTGATTCCAACGACCAAGATTGGATTTTTATGACAATACACTACTAATCACACTCAAAAGGGGGGTTGATCATAGTCTCTGGAGCTCACTCTCTCATAAAGTCTTCACCTTTTGGGACAAAAACCCTAAAATAATCTAATTTGATGCTCAGAACAAAAGAGTGAGAAAGATTGAAGCTTTATACCTCTATATGAAGCTTCCAACTCAGATATGCTCAGATCCAAGGCATAGACTTCTCACTCCTTCTTCTCCAAAGCTCCTTCTTTACTCCAAGAACACACCAAAATCACTCAAGGCTCTCAAATTCACTCACAATCTCCATGAACGAAGGATTAGGGTTTTAGAGGGTTTATTGATTGAGGATCGTGCCCAGGAATGAGGCCATCTCATTCTTTATATAGCGACACATCCAAAGTTAGGGTTCCCACTATGTGCCTAGTACGCCCAGCATACTAGGTGGCTCCACTTAAAAATCACGTACATTAGTACGCTAAGCATACACATATGTACGCCCATCGTACTCGGCTGCCACCTTTCTCAAATAAGGGACTTATCCTGCCACAACTTCAAACTTCCATCGCTTCCTCAGTATAACCTCGATTCCCATGAACCTCGAACCCACAGAAAGGTGACGAGATTTCATATGCTTCTAGCAACTCGTCACAACCCCGAGACCTTCTCATGCTCGATTTGCAGCCCACGAACCCTGATCACGGACGATCTGAAACAGGATGTTACATAGTTGGGATTCGTTACAATATTTACTAAGCACGATACACGAAACAAGAACGCACAATCAAACTATAATAGGTATTGTTTGGGAATCACTACTCTAGTACATTGATACATATACACTATAATAAAATAATTATTTAAGTATAATTATTTTACACTACAAGATACTTTAATACGAGACAATACTTAACATTTTCTAATACAAGAGAACACTACAACACTACACGTAAACTAGTTGATACAGGGTTGTCAGGCACTACTTCACTATTATCCTTTAGGGTACAAAACTAAATCCTATAAAGTATAAGATATTTGTGTATAGATCTATACAAGACTGACAATCCCACACCAGAGCTGCTTGCAACAGCTAGGTTGGCAGACCTGAGGTGACAATGTCATAATTATTGGGTGCCTGAAGAACGTCTTAGAGGTCACTAGGTAATATTAGCATGGTTATATGAAACTCACAACAGTATAACTAACAAGTATGTTTACGGGATTAACTCTACTTCAATGGTTTTATTTAAATTAATAAGACTATAGTACACTATTTACACTACAACCGGTGGCATCCAGGCATACATACAAGGGCTTTTCATACAAATACAGATACAATACACTGTTTTTCTAAGACAGAGTACACTAATACCGTATACAAATACAAGAAACATACATGATTACACTACTTTCACTATAGAAAATATTGGATTTTCTTGAGAAACACACTAAGTATTTTCAAAGTACAAAGACAAGTTTTCCAGCACTAAAACATACTTATGAACGCACCAACTTAAATGTTGATTCACTTTCAAAATCACTTGTATTCTCGGGGAACCGATAAGACAGGTACACCTACATGATTTTGAGAAGACGGAGCTTCCAGAGTCACATCTTTTATACTTTTGTTATATATATATATATATATATATATATATATATATATATATATATATATATATTTGATGTCATACAAACAATTTATTGAACAGATGTAAATAATCTACCTTATCAATGTAATGGTTATGTTTGCTTTGATTCCTATTATACAATTGTTGTGATACTGTACATGACTTCCCCCGCCCCCGAACGTTTCCACCATTCCTGTTTGGGGGTGTGAAAGAAAGAGATCGAAGGGGTAGGCCAGCACCCAGATATGCTAGGCAGTTACAGGTTGAAAGAAACCGAAGGGGTAGGCCAGCACCCTGATATGCTTGGCGTTTACCGATTGAAAGAGACCGAAGGGGTATGCTAGCACCTGGATATGCTAGATAATATGTTATTGTATGGTATGTGGTATGATTGGGGAACTCACTAAGCTTTGTGCTTACGGTTTTTAGTTTTGGTTTTAGGTACTTCTTCTTCGAAAGGAAAGGAGTCAGCATGATTGCAGCGTATCTCACCATGATTTCCGCACTTGAGATTCTTGGGAGTTATACTCTGATGCTATTTTTATCGTGACATGTTTTGGCTATTGATACATTGGTTTTGATATGAGTTGATACTATAGATGTTTTCAGACAAATAGTTTTATAATTTTTAAATTAAGAATGAAATTTTTGGTCGTAAATTTTGGGATGTTACACAACAAGGTTGTGAGCCTGGTGAAGGTGCAATGGAAGCACCACAAGGGTTCAGAGTGGACATGGGAGCCCGAGGATGAGATGCGAGAGCATTACCTATAATTCATTGTAGTAGAGGACTTCGAGGATGAAGTTTGTTTCAAGTGGGGGAGAGTTGTAACATCCGAATTCTTGGAGGTATGTAATTCTAATTTGCATTTGAACTTTGGAAGTGACCACATTGTTGTGAAGGCATCCCGCGACATGGCAATGGTGCAAGATTCGCAGATCATTTAATGATCACCATGATGTGGCATCTATCGACCACAACGGGGCGACCATGTGTTATGATAACCCTAATTTTTGGGTATTTAAAGGAAAGTGAGGAGGCTTAGGTTGCCCATCTTCAGCCTCCATCACTCTCAAACCCAGAAACCCTAACCTTAATCCTCCTTAGTGCTCCTGTGCTCATTTTAGTGATCTTGTGGTGGTTTTGAAGGAATAAGAAGATGACTTACTGCTTGGTTCCGCAAGTGATCCTTTCCTCTTTTGGTGTGCATCTTCTAGACTCCTTGTAAGTCCTCAAGCTTCAACCTTTTTGTGATCTTCTTCATAGATCTAGGTTTTGGAGCATGATTGGTCCTTTTTAAAGTGGTTTGAGTAACATTAATAGATAAAGATTGAAACTTTATGGTTTCTCTATGTCCCTTGAATGTCATATCTCATGGATCTGGACTTCTGTAGTAAGATAGGAATCATGCATGGATTTAGGGTTATTTTGTTCCTTTTTGACCTAGTTTGACGAAGGACATGCACGGGTCATGCATCTCCATAACGTTTGGATTTTTATAGACCATCACGAGTCCTAGAATCATTTTGGAAAGGTTGAACTAAGGACTTTGATATTAAGTGCTTAATGGTTGAGTTCTTTCCATTTCTATCCTTTTTGGACTTTAGACTTGAGATCTAGACCTCTTGGTGGGTCTCAAAGGATAAAGGTGGAAACTTTATCCATTTGGACATTAGACATGATCAGATCTGGACCTTGGAACCTTTGGTAATGGAGGATTCGACCTAATCCATTAAGACATTTTGAACCCAATGCCTACGATGTGGTCCAGGTTGACACGACATGGAGACTACGTAAAACACGATTGTCTTGTTATTTGAAGGCCACGACATGGAGGGTCAACTTTGACCATTGAGTTTGACCTTTTGAGTTGCGTTGACTTCTGGTCAAACCCCTAGTCTTGGAAGAAAAGCTAAGGGTGTGCTTTACATGGTTGTATAGGTGGTTGGTAACATGCATGTTCACAACAGTCGTAGTAGTTACAGTTGATCATCAGTTGTAAGGTGAATTCCTTCAATATACTTGTGAGTCAAAGGCACCAATGCCAGCCCACTAGATTATGTTTGTAGGATGATAGTTGTCTTTGTGACATATACTGTTATGTCTGCATATGCTTGTTGTCTTTGTGACTCTTGCTAATGTAATTGTATGTTTAGTTGTAGGGGGTGAAATAGACTCGATACCGGTTGAAAGAGACCGAAAGGGGTGAAATAGACCTAGTACCGGTTGAGAGAGACCGAAGGGGGTGAAATAGACTCAATTATGTTTTGACTATTATGTATATATGATATAGGGTACTTTGGGAAGCTCATTAAGCTTTGTGCTTATAGTTTTATGTTTATGGTTTTAGGTACTTCCAGTTTGAAAGGGAAGGGTCCGACATGATCGCATCGCATCTACCAGCATTCTGTATTTTTTGACATGATTTGTGCTCTGATACCTATTTTATACATTTTCACGTTTTGATGGGTTTTGAAATGAATGAATGATGTTTCTTTTGGCTTTTAAAATGAAATTTGTACATAGTAATTTTTGGGACGTTAGATGAGATCTTCAACTCTCGTTTATACTGTTTTTCCTAAAAATCGACCGATCTTGATTTCGGTTTCTGAGCCGCACGCTACTACACTGAAATATTAGAAAAATCATAACATCCTCTCACGAAGTCAGATTTAGGTGTTCTTCGTATGCATGAAATTCTTGTTACATATAGTATAACTTTGGTTAAGATTATTTATGCTAAATAATTTTCTATCAAAATGTCAATTTTAACGTTTATAATATTCAAATTGAATGACCCGAATCTATGAGTGTTACAAAATATCCTAAAAAACAAGTAAATGGAAAGACTTCTTCTAGCGTACTTTTAATTCTCCATAAGCTTAAGAATTCATCAAACCTTCTGCCCACTCCTTTTTTATTCAAACTCTAAACTCTAAAGCAACCTAAAATACTCTATAAATAAAACAAACTAAAATAACTGCTAACTCCAGCCATACATCACGTGACTTCAAACCAATTAACCCAACAATAATGAGGAAATTAAAAGATACAAGTCAGCTATGAACATGTCAATGGATTCATAATGTAAAAATGCTACAGAAGCAATGGCAATCGCAGATTCAGGAGAGTATGAATCCTAAACCGCTCTAATGGAATTAGTGAATTTTAATAGATTGAACCATAAGGACTTACGGTGCAAAATTATGAAATACTAGGGACTACCAGCGTAACAAAATTCCCACAGGTACCATTGTCGGTCTCTATTGTAAACTACAAGGACCAATTGTGTAACCTTGTCAATAAAGAATGTGGTTTTAATTATGGCAGTCCCTTGCATTACCATCTTCCCCAGTTTCATCCACCCCTATTTAGTTTTCAATTACATCCTCAAACGCATCCACAAACCCCATTGTGTAAATGGGAAGAACACCTTGTTGTGAAAAGGAAGGGATAAAGAGAGGGAGGTGGACATCCGAAGAAGATGAAACATTGATCAAATACATTCAACTCAATGGTGAAGGTTCTTGGAGGTCATTACCCAAAAATGCAGGTATCTTGATTAAAATTATGGCCAAGTGTGATGTACCATGATTCTCTTCGCATTTAGAAATATAGTCTTGAAAAAGAGAACATTGTATGCTTATGTTTATCTTTTTCTCAACGACCTTTGGCTTCTAAGCATTCATCAGTACCTCCTTCCTTTTCTGTTTTTTTGCTCAAAGTGTGCATTTAATGATGGTTTTCATATATAATGTTGTATTTGGCAAAAAAAAAAAATGTAATTAACATGTCAAATAGAACAAAAATCCTAAAAAACTTCTTCACTAGGTTAAATCCACTGGAATAAATGCATAATTTATTACTTAGTATAACATATGTAATTTTTGATGGAAATTGGGCCAAATTACGATGTTATATATTCAGATCGACACCAAAAAGTATATACTTTTTTCATGTTTTGAAAGCATTAATCTAGTTGTTACGTTAACTACTCAAATTTTTGTCAGGGTTGTCAAGGTGTGGAAAGAGTTGCAGACTAAGATGGATCAATTATCTACGAGGGGACTTGAAGAGAGGCAATATCACTGCAGAAGAAGAAGAAGTGATCGTCAAGTTGCATGGATCCTTAGGAAACAGGTATGCATGGTATCTCTTAATCTTAAAGAAGTACATCAACTGATCATCGATTCTAAGTACTAGACATAAGATAATATATAAACATATGATTCGAAGTCCAAATACTTAGATTAAGTTAAAAAAAAAAAGTTTCAATCAGCTTAACATGCATTGCAAAAAAATTGCAACATATAGTGGAATTGTAGCCTTGCTTCTCCACAATTCATGAGAATATAGTACCATTTAAACATACACTAAAGTGTGTATAGTTAGATGCTCGCACTAGAAGTGTGAAGAAGGTCTACCGAAATTTTAAACTTTTGTCGCATTTTGAAGTGTATAAGTGCTCACATAAATATAGTGCTTAGTGATCAATCTATCCAGTAGTATAGTTATTTAAAATAAATTTGGGGCTCTCAAAATTTTATATAATTTTAGGTTTATGAATATATAAAAAATGTATAATGTTATGATACGTGTTGTAGTAAAATTATTCCCACCACAGCCACCACGTAATAAAGGCCAGTAATATCAAAACCTTCGGAAGGAGTTTAAATAACGCGGAAACAATAACTTCCTCAATTAAGAGAATTTATTAACGGAGAATTATGAACCTATGATTATTTTGCTGGTTTGCATTCTACGTACTTGAGAAATTAAATTCCTATCCTACAAATATTTCTAACATTAAAATTATGATGACAAATTTCTTCATTCCACTTTTCAATATAAATTGTTTAATTTAATATACTAGCTTATGAATTTGATCAATTACATCTTGGTCGTTTAAAATTTACTATGCAATATTAACTCAAATCTAGAAAGTTAAATGGACTCTTATTTATGTAAAATAATAAAGAATGCAAGTACATTATTGTATTTCATATTCATTCGACTTCAAATTGATTATATGCTAACTTGGCATTTCATTCTATTTGGGTTGATTCACTGTATATTACAGTATCCATAACATATAATTTAATGAGAAAGTTGATTGGAATATTATGCCTTGACATTTAGGATGTTATGTTAATAGATACAAATTCAAAGACAATTAAAATTTTTAATAGAAAATAAAAAACCTTTGAATTATTAAAAACTAGTTTATAACCCGTTGAACCACGGGTTATAAAATTAATTAAATTTTTATAATAAAATTTTATAATTATTAATCAATTATTTTAAATAAATCATTGTAAATAAGTTATTAATTAAAAGATATATCAAAATTTTAAAGTTATTATAACTTCACGTTTAACATATAATTAGTAAATGTAAAATTAAATTTTGAAATGAGTTGTTGTCTATTATATCTACATGACATATGACATAATATTAATGAACGAGTTGTATTATAATGATACTTGATAAAAGGAGATTAAAACTATTTATTTATTAAAATAAGGAATGATACTTTTCAGATTAAAAGTTTAATGCATCATATAAAAAATTTAATTGAAATTAGAGTAAAATAATGACGTGTTAAATGAATTCCTTGAACTATAATAAGTTTAAGTTGACATTCCATACAGCATTGTAACTTACTATTAAACCATTCATTGTAATTACTAAATAAACGTCACAATAAATTATGTCCATATTTGCCGGTCGGCTTTAAAAATTAAGTCGCTAAAAGTCATATGGGTGGTGCTAAGTCTTAATTAGACTCGTAGGTAGCAAAGTACCGTGTCCTTGACAGATTTGGTGTCGTGGGGATTTTTAAATCACGGGAACAGTACATGGACCATAATTAAGCCATAAGGTGTAAGATACAAGTCAAGCCCAACTAAGAACTACTAAGATTGAACACGATCTTTTCGACATGAATAGACGTCACCACAACTAGCTAGTTGTTTAATTTGCAACAGCAGGTTAGTTGCAAGGAGGGGCAGCTTTGTCGGATTTGTATCTTACAAATGAAATTTACTTTACTAAACATTAAAAAAAAAAAAAAAGAAACATTAGATGGACCAATTTAATAAATTCATTTTGGTATCTTCGGACACTTAAAATTATGAAGAGTGATGAAGTGACTGCTTCTAGGTTGTCATTATTTTTCTTTAAATCATTAAATTTAAAGTTCAGAAATGATTTTTTAAAACTCCAAACATATATACAATTTCGGTTCATAAAGACTGATTACTTATTAAAATTTCACAATAACAAATTTAGAGTTCATTAACTAATTGGATGTTTTGAAACAAAAATATAAAAATTCTGTTATTATATCTTTAATTATTACTTATTTGAAAGTACTAATTAATAGTTGAAAAATATGATAAAATATATAAATAAAATCTATTCTGAAAAATAATTTTCAATAAACCATTCAAGTGGGCTTTTCAAAAGCAAATTTTATGGTAACTATAGCGATATATATCTTTTATTGCATGTTCATTCTATCGTAAGAAGTCATGAACATATGTTTTTCACTTTTTCTTTAGCACAAATTCTATGATGGAAATTTGTGACGAGATAATTTGCAGGTTTCTATCATTCTATGCATATAATTTTTATATCTTAATCTTTTTTTAGATGGTCAGTCATAGCAAGCCATTTACCAGGACGAACCGATAACGAGATCAAGAACTACTGGAACTCTCATTTAAGCCGCAAAGTGTACAGATTTTTCAGAGGTAAAAACGACTCGGCATTTAAATCGAACAACATAACGGACGTTGTTGAAGCAAATCAAAAAATTGGTCGTGTAAGCCGTTGTGTCGCCAAAAAGTATAACAAGAATAGGGTGGCTAGTAACATCAAGTCACCAATAAAACCTACCAGCAATAAATTAGCCCAACAAACAGTAAATAAAGATAAAACTGACTATCATGAAATTAGCAGCTATTCCGTTCCTACGACGAAAAATGTTACAGAGGATAGAGTTCGTGGCATTGAGTGGAGTTTTCAAGAAGAGAGAGAAAATCAAAATCTGGGACCAAATGAATTTTGTTTCCAATATGATGAAATGATGGATATCAGCAGATTTTTAGGAAGTGGGGCTGTGGATTCATGTGGGGTTTTGAGCATTCATGATCAGGAAGAAGCAGGAGAGATTTTAGCAGATATGAGTGTCGAAAATGCCAAAAAGAATGAGACTGAAGACGTATTCTTGAGCTGGAATTCATCAGAAACTGTGGGGCTTTACTCTAATGGAGATCACATGGAGTTAGGGTGTGCAGGTGATGATGGAGATGAGATGCTGCTTTGGCTGTGGGACGATGAGGAGGAACCTGAGCTACATCACGGCTAGGTTGTTTTCGTTCTTAGATTATGCGTATTACAATATTCTATTATTAAACTTACATGTGTAAAGATTATAAATAAATAAGTTGTTTATCTCTTTGACCATGGGTGTTGATCCGGTAAATTTTTCGGGTTTTGGGTAATTCGAGTCGGGTAAGATGTGATTTAGTTAATCTAATAAAGAATTCAAAGCACATCATTGATTTTGAAATCAACTTCTTTAATTTTTGTTTTAAAAGGAGGTGGAGACTCTAGAGGTGTAAGATGTGATTTAGTTAATCTAATAAAGTAAGCCTCTTGTTGCTTTGATTCTTTTATATTTCAAGGCTAAGAAACTCATGTAGAGGAATGCATGATCGTACACCAAGAGCATTGTGATTAAGGGCGTGTTTGGCAAAAGTAACTGTTAGCTGGAAGCTGGTAGCGGGTAGCTGGTAGCATGTAGCAGATAACTGGTAGCGTGCAGCAGGTAACTGGTAGCGGGAAGCTGTAGCTTTTATTTGTAATATGAATGTTTGGCAAAAGTAGCTGGAAGCTTTTGAAATATATAAAATTATATAAAAGGACAATTGATTAAACATAAATATATATATATATATATATATATATATATATATATATATATATATATATAATTCTAAGGGTAATTATGGAAATTGAGACGAACATAATTTTGTGAGACCATAAGACAAATTTTTTTTAGTGAAGTATCCTAATATTTTATTGTTCATAAAAATAAAATATGCAATATATTGTAACATTATATGTTCTAAAATATTTCCATGTAAAATATGTTAAAATTATTGTTTCATAATATTAGAATATTACACATATGTAACACCGTAAATTTCAAAATAATTTTTCACAATTTATAAAAACATATCTCATTAACTTTCCATAAAAACATCAAGTTTAAATCTCAATTCACATTATACAAAATCCCAAGATCAATGTATATCAAAAATCTCATGCGTGTGTACAAATCAAGCCAGCGCCTTCCCACGGTCATCGCTAGTACCTGAAACAACAACACTAACACTGTAAGCACAAAGCTTAGTGAGTTCCCCAAAATACCACATAAACACACACACACACACACAGACATATATATATATATATATATATATATATATATATATATATATATATATATATATATATATATATATTAGCCACTCGAGGCTATAACTCTGTGGGTCCGTGCACCCAAGCTCTGTGAACCCTCAGGTTCTAACTCTGGGAACCTTCCGGTTCCAACTCTATAAACATGCACAGCATAAATCACATAGACATCATGCAGTACAACACATAGCATACACATAACATACACATACTCTGACACATAACTCTGATTACCTACTCAAGGTAAAGTATAGTGAGAAGACTCACCTCGCGTATCTCGATGACTCATAATCCTGGAATCCCTCGTGCTTGATCCTCCGAGCTATAATCCTCCTATAACATCATATGTCTCTAATTAACACTCTTTACACTAAGGTTGACTATCCCTAAGAAGTCAACACTGGTCAACTCTGGTTAACGGTCAATCGGTCAACGATCAACTTTGACCGGACTCGGCGAGTCTAGACGTTTTCACCAACATCTCCGGAATTCCCTTTTGACACGTCGAGTACTCCCCCTGATTCGACGAGTTCCACCTGGAAGAATCGCGGGGCCACCCCGACTCAACTCGCCGAGTCTCAAGAACAACTTGGCGAGTCCCAGCTCGACTCAGTCCACCTGACCACCCTCTCTAACTCGTCCTGACTCACTGAGTCAACCTATGACTCGACTGGACCACTCACTGGTCGATCTAAGGGCAATCTTCAAGCTACTCGCCGAGTCTGCTCATCGGACTCGGCGAGTCCATGCCTTGCAATCACTCAAACTCGCTTCTAAGGTCAGATCTGCTCCAACAATTCATAGATCTGGCCTTCCTAGACTGATTCATCACGTAAAGCCCTTATCTTGGTGTTCACAACACACCCCATGGCTCATAAATAGCATTTTGACCCAAGGCATAAGGATTCCAATCCAAAACCTCCATTGATTCACAGAAAGCTTGGACAAAGGGACACTTTGGACCTCCAAGGGTCCAGATCTATGGTCTAAATCGCTTAAGGGGCCAAGGGGGCTCTAGATCTAGCCACAAATGGGTTCAATAAACCCTAAATCAAATAAACATCAACATAGAAGATGATAGCTCGAAGATATTACCACAATAGTGATGCTCTGGACTCCAAACTCTCAGAAAATGGCTCCCCTTGCTTTCCCCTTAGCTGATCCTCCCTTTCCCTTGCAAGATGACACCTCCAAGATCAATAATGGCCTCCTACTTTGCTCCAAACGCTCACACTCGATTAGGGTTTCACTCAAGGGACTGGTGAGCACAAATGACGGCCATAAGGCCCTTTAAATAGGTCCCAAACCCGAGAAATTAGGGTTTCATTAAACAGCGCAGACTCGCCGAGTCCATACCCTGGACTCGCCGAGTCCAGGCGCGAACCCGCGACCAGAACCGCGATCCTACTCGGCGAGTCTGAGCTCCAACTCGCCGAGTCCCCTCTCAAAACACCAAAAACATAAACATAAAGATACCTGGAAATCCGGGCTGTTACAACTCTCCCCCACTAGAACTAGACTTCGCCCTCGAAGTCTCGCTCTGAAAATAGCTCCAGATGATGCTCACGCATCTCACGCTCCGGCTCCCAGGTCATCTCTGATCCCTTCCGATGTTGCCACTGAACCAACACCAGAGGTACCTCCTTGTTCCTCAGAACCTTGATCTTCTGATCTCTGATGGCCACTAGCCTCTCGGCATAATTCAGGCTCGCATCCACCTGAATATCCTCTAATGGAACCACTGTCGACTCGTCGGCTATACACTTCCTCAACTGCGACACATGAAAAGTGTCGTGAATCTGCCCCAACTCTGCTGGCAACTCCAAACGATAAGCTACCTGGCCTACCCTCGCAACCACACGAAATGGACCAATATACCGGGGCCCCAACTTGCCCCTCTTCCTGAATCGAATCACTCCTTTCCAAGGAGAGACCTTCAGGAGAACGAAGTCGCCGACCTGGAACTCAAGCTCGGACCGGCGTCTGTCTGCATAACTCTTCTGTCGGCTCTGAGCGGTCAACAGCCTCTGTATGACCTGCTGAATCTGCTCTGTCGTCTGAAGCACGATCTCTATACTGCCCATCACTCGCTGACCAACCTCTCCCCAACAAATGGGGGTCCGACACCTCATCCCATACAACAGCTCAAAGGGTGGCATACCAATGCTCGAATGATGGCTGTTGTTGTAGGAAAACTCTGCCAAGGGTAAATACGCATCCCAGCTACCCCCGAAATCCAACACACATGCTCGGAGCATGTCCTCAAGCATCTGAATCGTCCGCTCACTCTGACCGTCTGTCTGGGGATGATATGCGGTACTAAAATGCAGTCTAGTACCCAACTCCTCATGAAATTTCTTCCAGAACCTGGAAGTGAAACGCACATCATGGTCCGAAACAATCGAGATCGGCACCCCATGCCGAGATACCACTTCCCTCACATACACCTCCGCCAATTTCTCTGCTGAAGAACTCTCACTAATGGCAAGGAAGTGAGCGCTCTTCGTCAACCTGTCCACAATCACCCAAATTGCATCAACTCCTCTGGCAGTCCTCGGCAATTTGGTGATGAAATCCATAGTGATCTGTTCCCACTTCCACTCGGGAATCTCCAATGGCTGCAACTTGCCATGCGGCCTCTGGTGCTCGGCCTTAACCCTACGGCAGGTCAAGCACCTCTCAACAAACCATGTGACGTCCCTCTTCATACAGGGCCACCAATACTCCTTTCTCAAATCCAAATACATCTTAGTGGCCCCCGGATGGATCGAAAATTTCGACCGATGAGCCTCCTCCATCAAAGTGGTACACGTTCCTCCCACAAACGGTACCCAGATACCCCCCTGAAATGTCATAAGACCCCGACCATCGGTCACGAACTCTGAAACCAAACCAACAACCCGTTCCCTCTTCTGCATCTCAGGTTGCACAGCCTCGGCCTGTGCCCCACGAATGGCGTCCAATACCGAAGCTATCACGGTCAATCTCAAACACACATCCTGCAGTGGAGTGCTCTCCGCCCTGCGGCTCAACGCATCGGCTACCACATTAGCCTTGCCTGGGTGGTACAGGATCTCACAATCATAATCCTTGACCACATCCAACCACCTTCTCTGACGCATATTTAGGTTGGGCTGATCCATCAAATACTTCAGACTCTTATGGTCCGTGTATATCGTACACTGAACCCCATACAAGTAGTGACGCCAAATCTTGAGGGCGAACACCACTGCCCCCAACTCTAGATCATGGGTGGGATATCTCGTCTCATGAGGCTTCAGCTGCCTCGATGCATATGCTATCACATGCCCTCTCTGCATCAGCACCGCTCCCAATCCCAAAATCGATGCATCACAGAATACCACAAAGTCCTCCATCCCTTCCGGAAGAGCTAACACCGGGGCTTCGCACAACCTCTGGCGAAGTATCTCAAAGGAGGCATGCTGCTTGGGGCCCCATGAAAAAGCAACACCCTTCCGGGTCAATCTGGTGAGTGGCACTGCGATCTTGGAGAAATCCTTGATAAATCTCCAATAATACCCTGCCAACCCTAGGAAACTCTTGATCTCGGAGGGTGACTTCGGCACCTCCCAACTCATCACTGCCTCCACCTTGGCCGGATCGACCAAAATCCCTTCCTGGTTAATGAGATGTCCTAAGAACTGAACCTCCCGCAACCAGAAATCACACTTGGAGAATTTGACATAGAGCCTCTCCGATCTCAGAACTCCAAGAACCTCTCTCAGATGCTCCTCATGCTGCTCTCTAGATCTCGAATATACCAGAATGTCGTCGATAAACACAATCACCAACCGATCCAGCATCAGCCTACACACTCGGTTCATGAGATCCATGAACACTGCCGGGGCATTGGTGAGCCCAAAAGGCATCACCACAAACTCATAATGCCCATAACGCGTCCTGAACGCTGTCTTCTGGACGTCCTCATCCCGCACTCTCACCTGATGATATCCCGATCTCAAATCGATCTTGGAAAACCAAGATGCTCCTTGCAACTGATCGAACAAATCGTCGATCCTCGGCAATGGGTAACGGTTCTTGACCGTCAGCTTGTTCAACTCCCGGTAATCAATGCACATCCGGTGTGAACCATCCTTCTTCTTGACGAACAGGATAGGTGCTCCCCACGGCGAGCTGCTCGGCCGAATAAACCCCTTCCCCAGCAGCTCCTGAAGCTGTGAGGATAACTCTTGCATCTCTGGAGGTGCAAGGCGATAAGGCACCTTAGCGATAGGCGCAGCCCCCGGAACCAAATCGATACTGAACTCTACTTGCCTCACAGGAGGCACACCCGACAACTCCTCGGGAAATACATCCGGGAACTCACGCACTACCGGAACCTCCTCCACTGAACTCGGCCTCTCGGAAATCACCCGCGTATCCATCACATACGCCACAAAACCCTTACAGCCCTGCTGTAGACACCGCCTCGCCCTAGCGGCCGAACAAAACGCTGATCCTGAACGTGTACTCTCGCCGTATACCGAAAGAACTCCCCCACTAGGGTCTCTGATGGGATTAAAACAACTTTTAATCTATGAAGATCGATTAGATCTTGAACAAGTATATAAATATAAAACAGTAGAAACTCAATAAAAAGAACAAGACAAGATTGAATCAAACAAGTCGAATGATTAAAACAAAATCCTCAGAAGAGCTCGATTAAGAACATCAACTGTAGAGGATTGGTAGGTTACAAGAACGATTAAAGAAAACCTTGAAATTACTATCGTTAAGCTCTCTATTTTTATTCTCTAAATCGTTTCTTTCTTAATCGTTAACCTAATATGCATGCAAGCATTAACTTATATACAATACATAAAAGGCTCTCGGTTGGACAGGCCCAAACCGGAGTGTACATGGCTAAACTATCAAGCCCAAAAGACGCAACATCAAAGTAAACTTCAGCCCAACAATCTCCCCCTTTGCGTCAATTTGGAGCGAGACCTTCACTTCTTACTTGGGCCAGCAGCTGAAGCTGGTACCTTCTTCTTCACGTTGCTAAACAGACACTTGGTGATGGAGAGGATGGTCTGTCTAAATCGAATGTACCAATTGATCATATCATTGAAGTACTTGATGTCATCAGCCGAATTCTCCTTACACCGCTTGATAATTGATAAGATGTGCTCCAAGCAAGCTGTGGTGTAAAGGTGTTTGTCAGCTAAAGCGAACAGACATTTCTGTCCTTCGGCTCTAGTGAACATAACCGAGTTACGCCTCAGATCAATCTTGCCCATTTTCATTTGGTTGAGATCACTGGCCGATCCCACAGGAGCTATCTTCGGTTTCTTCTTGAAGACTGTGGCAACCTCCTGATCCATTAGGGCAACCTCCATGATGTAGCAGGCCAACATCCTCTTGACATGGTCTATGATGGGACCATATTCGGCTTCATCAGTCAGAAGGATATTGTACAAGACAATCCAATCATGAGGATTTAGATTCGGCAGATCCGCCAGGGAGATAATGTGAGCAGTTCTTGTAGATCCTCGAATGAGCTTGAACTTAACGTTTGTGAATCTCCCCACAGCATAAGGCTTCAGCACACGAACGTTTACAATCTTCTGGGCGCTCCATGCAAGGTATTGAGGGCGAGCGGCCTCCAGATAGAAGTCAATGAGCTCCCTGTCAAGCTCATCGTTCGGATGTGGGACTTCAAAAATGTTAGAGAAGGCGTGGAAGATGAACGCCTTTCGAGTTAGCGGCATATCAAACTGCGAATCGACAGTGTTGTTGCAGTCGAAGGATATAACCGGCTCGAGCCATAATATGCTTGGAGTTTCTATGGCCTCTTTTATCATACGATCCCTGGTCCAGGCAGGGAAGAGCATCTTTCGGCTCTCAAGGAGATTGTCGGCTTCTTCAGCCTCACGCGCCACACGACTGGCATCGTCTTCAGCATTGCGACTGTTCTTTCGTTTCAACATGTCAGCAATGGTCTCCCTGTCTTCATCTTCATCTTCATCTTCCTCAGCTATGTTTTTACCCTTGTTCTTCACACCCGAACCCGAAGCATGATCAGCAGAGGGTGGTTCGGTTGTGTGAGTAGCTTTGGAGGAAGGAGGTGGTTTCGATCCCTTCTTCTCATCTCCCCCTTGTTTCGGAATGGACACGAAACTCGGTAGGCCTTCGATTTTGCTGAGAAGGTCCATGGCCGGAGAGAGCTTTTCAGCGAGGGTACGCCTCACCGAATGGTTTAGGATGGGGTCGTGTGCTTCGAGGATGTTGGATAGTGCTGCGTGGACATCCGAAACACACGTTTTGATCACCTACCTTTCGGATCGAAGAGCTTCCAATTGTTGTTCGGAGTTGGAAAGTTGCGTGCTCTTGACCTTTAGGGCAGTTGTTTTACTCGCCAGAACGTCCATCAAAGAGTTCTCAGCTGCAAGATCCTCTTGTAGCTTAGCCAGGCGGGCATCGATGGAGGCACGAAGTGCCGAGTTGTCGTCGCTTATATTCTGGCGTAGGGTGGCGAACGAAGTCAACTCCGTTGAGACAAACTTGGCCAATTGTTGAACGATTGGTTCCAGAGTTGTCTTGGTGGCATCGGCGCTCTCCTGCAAGGACTTCAGCAGGATGGTAGCGTCGGAGAATAGTTTATCGACTTTTTCGGTCGCAGCCTCACACGCTCTGGTGGAGGCATCAATCGCAGCAGTTGCTGAGGCCATCGAATCATGTTGAGCCCTGGAGAAGGCATCAACGATTTTCTGAAGGGCAGCTTCAGAAAGAGAGGACTGCTGGTTGGAAGAGGAGGCGAGAAGTAGATCAACCTTCTCGTGAAGCTCTTTGAGATGCTTCTTTGTCACTGGAGCATCATCCTCCTCGTCACTTTGAACTTGAAACGGACTATAGTAGACCGAATCAAAGTTCATGTGATCACCACCAAGGTAAGGGTTGTCGCCATCGGAGGCATTTTCTGGAGATGGAGGTGGTGGTGAAGCTGGGGGTGTTGTGGTTGGTGTATGTTGAGTTTGAGTGTGGGGTGGGGTAGTTTCGGGTGGTGGTTGAGTTTGGGTTTCGGTTTGTGGTGGTTCGGTTACTGGAGGGGTTTCGGTAACTGGTGGTGTTTCGGTTGATGTGGTGAAAATGGGTGGTGGTATAGGGAAAGAGGTTGGGGGAATGGTAGGGTTTATGGTGGGAATGGAAATAGGAATAGTTGGTGGAGGTGAAGGAACTGCGGATTGATGAAGTTCCATCTCTGGGGTTGGGGACCGAGGTGGTGTGTTGCCTCGTTGAGGAGATTCGTCTCCATGAGATCCTTCGGAGTCCGAACTTCCACCCTCAGATTCGCTTGGAGAGGAGGGAATAACTAGCTTTCGCTTCTGTTGGGTCTTCCTCCTCTTTGGCTGTGGGGATTGTGCAGCCTTCGGTTGTTTCCTCTTTTTGGGAGAAGGTCCCTTTGGAGCTTTGGACACTTGCTTCCCTTTCTCTGCCTTTTTGCCCCTGCCCACCGGTTTGTCGGCATCATGAATCGACCTTAGCATGTCCGGTGTCAGTTCCCTCGGACCAGTTGGCCTAAACTCCTTGATCATTCTGATCAGTCTGCTGTCGGAGGGCACATCTGCATACATTGTCTCCGGGATGGAGCCAATGAAGGAAAATTTTGATGCATCTGAAACGATGATCTTCTTGGTATGGAACGTACCAATAGAAGACATCGATGCACCATCAGCAGTTGGAACTTCAAACTTGTCCATGGCCCATCTTGTTATCAAGATCCAGAACCGGGCCAACGACACCTCAGAGTGTCGGGATGAGGAAGATAGGCTCTGAATCAGCTGTTGCCATAGGACAAACCCATAGTCCAGGTTTATCCCGTTGTATACCCCGTACATTATCGATAGGAAAAGACGACTTGCACCGTCAGATCCTGAGCTCCTCTCTGACAGACCCTTGAAAAGGACTGTAAATAAGCCATTCCACTGTGGCGGCAGGCAAGACTTCTTAAACTTGGCGACAGAGGTGAGAACCTCTGTGTATCCCATGTTGTAAAACATGTTAAACAGCATCCCAACCGGAATGGTCTCCGGATGAACTCGTGAAGGGTCAACGGCAAACCCTAGCATAGTGCAGAACCTTTGTCGTGAAACGGAGGTCTTGTGTTCTGCAAGCTCGAAAAATACCCGGTCAACGGCCTTGTCGTAGTAAGCCGTCGCGTAGACCTGCAATAGGGCCACCATTGGCACAGTTTCAATTCTGGACAGTGCAGGAGCAAGCTGGGAGTACTTCAAGCATTCTATGACCGGCGACATGTAGGAATCGTACGCCAGTGGGTTAAGATCAATGACAAGACATTGTTGGGGTCGGATGGGAAGAATCTGTGAGGTTGCATGAACAGAAGAAGATTCAGCCATTGTTGCAGGTTTGGAGAAGAAGATGAGCGAGAGAGTGTTTGGGAGTATTTGTGCTTTGGAAATTATGGAGGCTGTAAAGAGGTAAAAGATGGTGTAGACGGCTTTTTATAGTGGGTGATAGGAGAGAGAAAAATCGTTTCAAATCTTCTATGCGATGATCACGTAGGAGAGAGATTGTCAAAATCCTAGGATCACGCTACCCAACAAGCGCCGTTTCAGAGGAAAATCGCTTCAAATCCGCACGCGCCTTTAATTGCCAGAGATATGACGCTTGGATTTCGCACACGCGTCCCCGTTGTCAGTAAAAGCATGGCCGTTCCATATTCACAAGCGCCCCCTTTTTACCGTCGTTTGAATTTTAATCCCTTTAACTCCCGCCGAGTCAGCAACCTTTCGTCTTATCCCCTTTTTAAACGGCATCTTTTTGAATTAAACGCCCACGTGGATTGTTTTTTACCACAACTTCATTATTAACCATCCAGTAATAATCCAACCTGTAAATAATTAGTAACGGAATTTTGGAAAATCTAGGATTTTCGTGCAAAGAGTGTAAAAGAAAAAGAAATAAAGCAACTCTTTTAAGGATATTCTGTGATGTCAATAATGACACGAAACTGATGATCCCGGGCACGAATCTCTTCCTTCAAGGTCAAAAGAGACCTCAAAGTGTTAGTGTGGAATCCCGTTGAATTACGATCAAACACTTATTAATAAATGTTGAAAGGCTTCTTTTAATTAGGCTATTTAAGGGTGGTTTCGCTTTGATTCATCAATTCTATTCTTGATATAAGAAAGAAAATGAACAAAGTACTTGTGAGACCGGTGTAGCCTGTTGAACAAGTAGGTAGGAATTGATTTTGTATTGGCTTGGATTAATATAAAATCTCAGATAAAAATTTAAAACTGGATCCCTTGGGAAGAAATGTTATGGTGTGTAACAATTTCATGGGAATCACGCAAAAGAAAAATTGAGATTTCATGAAGGTACATTCGTCAATTCATTGGTGAAAACTTGAGCAAATTAATTGGTCACCGTCAATTCGTTGGTGTTGAATTTTGGGTTTCACTCAGCTCGTAGTGGCACGAAACTAAGATCATAAACACAGATGTTGTGTAACCATAAACCTCAGTGGTAGTTTCTGAGAGTCTCAAGGGTTACGATAATGAAACGAATGTAGTGGAGAAGAGTAATGGGGATGGTGTAAGAAGATATAGTACCTCTGCTGCGAAAATAAGGACCAAGCAGGAAACTCTTAACTCATGTGAGAAAAGAGTGAGGTAGCTCACGATTAGAATAAATGTATTAGCCTTATTGGGAAGACAAGGTTTGTGTATACCAGGTCATGAAGGGTATTATTCAAAATCTTATGAGGCTTGGGACACATACAACAGCATGCTTCTAGGGACACTTAAGTAAGTCATCAAATATATCCCCATAAACGAATGAGCACACAAAAAAATAAATAAAATATTTTTGGAGTTTTTGAAATTTATCATAAAAAAAATAAAAAAAAATAATAAAAACGTTAGAAGAAAAAAAAAAATTAGACCTTAAAAAAAACTTGGAAGAAGAAAAAAAAGGAAAAACCGAACCCGAACGTTCGGTTGGTTTCGGTTGGGAAAAGTTTTGAAAAACCGAACCCGAGCGTTCGGTTGGTTTCGGTTCTAGAAAATTTTGAAAAACCGAACCCGAACCTTCGGTTGGTTTCGGTTCCACAAAATTTTGAAAAACCGAACCCGAACCTTTGGTAGGTTTCGGTTTTGGAAAATTTTGAGAAACTAAGGAATTTAGACATGCAAGAGATAAATACTTTTAACATAAAGAAAAACAAAATTGTACAAGAAATATACAACACAGAAAAACTACCTTTGAAGTAATGAGCGAGTCAGATGGTTGAACCGAACCCGAACGTTCGGTTGGTTTCGCTTCTTACGTTTGAGGTTGAGAGGTAGTGTGAGGCACTGACTCTGATTCCATCATACCTAGCCCTTGCAATATTTTATTGAATGATGCTTCTGGAAGAGCTTTGGTAAAGACGTCAGCCAGTTGATCAGTGGTTCTTACGAAGTGAACTTCGACATTTCCATCTTCCACATGATCTTTGATGAAGTGATACCTCAGTGCTATGTGTTTGGTTTTAGAGTGTTGCACTGGGTTATGACAGATCCTAATTGCACTTTCAGAGTCACAATATAGTGGGATCTTCTTCATATTGAGTCCATAGTCTCGAAGTTGACTCTGGATCCAAATCACTTGTGATGTGCAGGATGCAGCGGCAATGTATTCCGCTTCGGCAGTAGACAGCGACACACACGTTTGTTTCTTGGATTGCCAGCTGACTAACTTCCCGTCAAGGAATTGACAGCCACCAGTTGTGCTTTTACGGTCGAGTCCACATCCTCCAAGGTCAGCATCAGAATAGGCTTGAACGAAGAAGCCTGAGTTGGATGGATACCATAGACCTAAGGAGGTGGTTCGCTTGAGATAGCGTAAGATGTTCTTTACTGCAAGCATGTGAGGTTCGCGTGGGTTTGCCTGAAATCTAGCACAATAACACACAGAAAACATGATATCAGGCCTACTAGCAGTTAGATACATCAGTGAGCCTATCATTTGACGATAGAGCGTGATATCGACAGCCGGTTTGTCTAGAGATGGGGTAAGCTTGGTGCCGAATGCCATTGGGACTTTGACTTTTGAGTCTCCCATCATGCCAAACTTCGCTAGGAGAGTCTTCGTGTAAGCTTCCTGATTTATAAAGATGCCTTCGGGTCCCTGTCTTATGTTTAAACCAAGGAAAAAGTTAATAGGACCCATTGAGCTCATTTCAAACTTAGTCTCCATCAGCTTTCTGAATTCAGCTGTTAAGCTGGGATTCGTGGAGCCAAAGATGATGTCATCGACATAAATTTGAACTATCATAAGGTGGTTACCTTCCTTTTTGCGAAAGAAGGTTGGGTCAACCGAACCTTGTTTAAATTTAGACATCTTTAAAAATTTTGTAAGTGTTTCATACCAGGCTCTCGGAGCTTGTTTGAGGCCGTACACAGCTTTATCCAGAATATAGCAATGATTTGGATACTGTTCGTTCATGAACCCAGGAGGTTGCTCCACATACACAGTTTCTTCGAGTTCTCCATTGAGAAATGCACACTTGACATCCATTTGGAAAACCTCAAAGTTTTTGTGAGCAGCATAGGCCAGGAATATTCTAACAGATTCTAGCCTAGCAACTGGAGCGAAAGTCTCTTCATAGTCTATCCCTTCCTCCTGACAGTATCCCTTAACCACCAGATGAGCCTTGTTCCTTATGACATTACCTTCCTTGTCCATTTTGTTCCTAAAAACCCATTTGAGACCAACAACCGAAGCATCTGGAGGAGTTGGAATGAGGCGCCAGACTTTGTTCCTTTCAAATTCGTTCAGTTCGTCTTGCATTGCTTGAACCCAATCAGAGTGATCGAGGGCAGTGTTCACTGTCTTCGGTTCAACTTTTGATACGAATGAGTTAAACATACAAAACTCAACCTTTGAAAATAAGGATGTCTGTTTTGCCTTCAGTTGAGATCGGGTTAGAACCTTTTCAGATACATCACCAACTACTTGAGAGATAGGATGATCTCTGGTCCATTTGGTAAGAGGAGGGTAATTCGGATCAAAGGTTGGGTCTAGTTCAGCGTTGATCATTTCTTCTGGCTCAGATTGGCTATCGTAATCAAGCGTCATATCATCATGCTCCCCCTCAATTGATGAGTCTTGAGAAACATGAGGTTCAGGTGTTTCTTGTGGTGCTGGGCTTTCAGGCGTTGAAGCACCTTCGTTTGGAGGGGAAACTTCGGTTGGAGAGGCACCTTCGGTTGGTGAAGGACCTTCGGTTGAAGTTGTAGAGTTTGGCTCCCCCTGGACTTGTGAGCTTGGCTCCCCCTCAACATGAGAACTTGGCTCCCCCTCGACTGAAGCATTGTTGGATGGAGATTCATCAGTTGGCGATTCTCCTTCATGCATTCTTCTTGCAGCATCTTCGACAATCTGCTTCATATGATCAACTTTGTTGTCAGCTGCACCTGCTTCTGGGAGAGAAGCTTTTTCTGGTTCGTCAAAGAGTTCCAGAAATTTCTCGTATAAATTGGCGATCGAGACTGTGACTTGGCCAGTTTGAGGAAAGATTTCCCCGGCAGTGTCTTCTATGGCCTATAGCTTCTTGACATATCTATCGTCAAAGGTCACATAGTATGTCTCTTCAATCCTTCTTGAACGTTTGTTTAGGACCCTGTACGCCTTGGATGTGAGCGAGTAACCCAGAAAGATTCCCTCGTCGGCTTTGACATCAAACTTGTTGCGGTGTTCTTTAGAGTTAAAGATGAAACACCTTGAGCCAAACACATGGAAAAATTTCACATTGGGCTTTCTGTTGTTTATTATCTCATATGGTGTGAGCGTGAATCGCTTATTGAGATAGGACCTGCTCTGTGTAAAACAAGCAGCAGAAATAGCGTCAGCCCAAAAATCAAGAGGTAAGGAAGCAAAACTTAGCATAGTTCGGGCAACTTCACACAAAGATCGGTTTCGTCTTTCGACTATTCCGTTCTGTTGTGGTGTGTAGGGAGCTGAGAAATTGTGACTAATTCCCTTTTCTGCAAGAAACTCTTCAAACTCCCTGTTCTTGAATTCAAGGCCATTATCGCTCCTGATGTTGCGAACGACCTTCTTGAGCTGGACTTCAATTTGCTTGATAAACACTTTCAGCTATTGAGTCGCTTCAGATTTGAGCTTTAGAAAGAACACCCATGTAAATCGTGAAAAGTCATCAACGATAACAAGAAGATACTTGCTACCACCGATGCTTTCTATAGATGAAGGACCACACAAATCGATATGAAGTAATTCGAGTGGTTCAACAACTTTTGTGTTGATTACAGATGGGTGACTTTGACGACTCTGCTTCCCCATTTCGCATGCAGCACACAAATGCTCTCTGTCGAACTTGAGCAATGGAAGACCCCTAACATGACCTCCAGTGACAAGTCGGTTGATTACTTTGAAATTGAGATGAGAGAGTCTTCGGTGCCACAACCAGCTTTCGTCGGATTGAGCTTTTGATAACAGGCATATGGCTGGGTTTCCTTTGATGGGTTTTATGTTTAGAGGAAACATTTCACCCTTTCGCTCTGACTTTAGAATCACTTTCTTTGTCTTTTTCTCTATGATTTCAGAACCTTCATCATCGAATGAGACTTTGAGACCTGTACCTCCAACAAGCTGAGATACACTGATGAGGTTGTGTTGGAGTCCTTCCACATAAGCCACCTTCCTTATAGTGAAGTCTCCATTTGTTATCATTTCATATCCCTTTATGGTGCCGAAAGAGTTATTTCCAAACTTGACGTTGCCACCATTTGCAAGAGATCTGTATTCCCTGAGCTCTTCTTTCCTCCCTGTCATGTGACGCGAGCAGCCACTATCGATGTACCATTCTTCGTCAAACTGCTCGTCACTTATAACCTGCAAAAATTAAGCAGATTTAGGAACCCAAAGTTTCTTGGGTCCATGTGAGCTTTTCATGGGAACGGGAACAGTAAGAGAGATGTCAACTAGATATGTTCGTTTTATTAGAGTTGTTTCATCTTTCTTTTTAATGGTAAAGACTTTTATTTTGTTAGGATTGGGTGTGTCCGTTTTGGACTCTGGTTTGGATTCATTGACCTTCTGCTTTCCCTTTTGTTCAGCTGATGAATGAGATTTTTGAGAACAAGCGGAATTATCTTTAGAGCAAGATGGAGATGAATCGGTGGAAGTAGAAGAATTAGAAGAACGAGAAGAATTAGAATGAGAGGGTTTGGATTGAGAGGATTTCCTGGCTGGTGACTCTAGGTGACCCTTTTGCTTTTGATCATTGGAGGGACTGACCTTAGAGTCTTGTTCTCTTTTGACTTCAGAACCGAACCTCTGCGTTCGGTTGGAGTTGTTCTTGGAACCGAACCTTTGGTTTCGGTTGAAGTCTTTTTCAGAACCGAACCTCTGCGTTCGGTTGGAGTTGTTCTTGGAACCGAACCTTTGGTTTCGGTTGAAGTCTTTTTCAGAACCGAACATTTGCCTTCGGTTGGTATTTTCTTGTGAACCGAACCTTGGCTTTCGGTTTTTGGAACATTCAGGCTTTCTTACAGGATTGTTTTCATACTTCAGATTCTTGTCTTGGTGTGAGTAGTATGCATTCTGGGAGTGCCAGAATTGTTTCCTTTCAGAAAGGTTCTTCCTGTATCTTTGGTTCCTTTCAATCTTCCTATCCCTCATCTGCTTAGGTTGATGATGAACATTAGCTTTCGTTTTCGGTTTCTCCTTGGCTGGTTCCTTTTGAACTTCAGGAGTTTTACTTTGAGCCGAGGGAGCAGAGGGAATATCCGAAGAAGATCCAGTTTGCACTGAGGGAGTAGAAGGAATGTCTGAAGAAGTTCCACTTTGAGCTGTTGGAGTAGAAGGAATGTCTTCTTTTGCTGAACGATCATCCTCCTGAGGAATATCTTTCGTACCACTGGTGCTTGGCTCACTGAAATTATCAGGCTTATTCAAGGGTTCAGGTATGTATCTCCCTTTTCTCATCCAGGAGGTTCTTTCAGATAGGCCAACAGTTTCGTTTCCATTATCTATTGGAGCTTCCCAGAAGTACTCATCACAGCCATCAGCATTGTCTTCGTTTACAATATCTGTGAGCTCAGCTGTTTGATGTTCGGTTACTCCAGTCACCTTGTATACTTGATTCGGAGTGGTCCTGACCTTTTGATACACAACTGCTTTCTCTACTAATTTCGGGGACTTTTGTTGGGACAATCGAGCGAACTCCACAGAATTTTCAGAAATAAGATTCTTGTGGTTTTCAGGTTCGCTTTTAACAAATTCTGAGCAGTCAACCGTGTCCTCTACAGAAATTTCACTCATGTTTTCGTCCTCGTTAAGCTCAGATGCATTTTCAACATCAATTTTGTTTTCTGAGCTTACATTGGCGTTTAAAGAGTCAAATTTTTGTATAGTTTCGGTTCTCAGTTTAAGTCTATCATTCTCATCCAAAAGATTTTTGAGCATGTCCTTGTGGTCCTTGGATTTAATGAAGGACTCAATTTTGTCCAGTCCATACATGTAGGTCGGATTGACATCATCAGACGATATCACACTCTCACAATTATAGGCTTCGGCATCGATTTCATCCTCCTTAAACTCTAGGAAGGGTAAAATCATGTGATGGATCTTTTGGCCTATTTCACAATCTAAGTGAAGCTGAGTAATATTGGAATATAAACGTTTAGCAATTAAACAAAAAACATTGCGCTGTTTTAACAATTTTAAATTGTCTCTTTGCAGATAAATGTTTTCGTCTTTAACTTTAATTAATTCCGACTCCTTTAACTCGATCCACATTCTCCGCTCCTCACTCTTCGATGCCACCCTGCTTAATTGATCAGTCAGGTTAGAATTGGTGACTCGAGTTTGAGTTAAGCTACTATCTAAATGAGAAATTCTTGTATTAACATTTTTTAGTTCTTTCTCATATGAGGATGGTGGTACTTTAGATGAAATAAAAACAGATTGTACCTTCTTTATCAGTTCATCGAGCTCATTGAACTGCTGGCTGAGTGGTTTGGCCGTAAAGCACATGTCCTCCTACACCTTCGGTCCATCGCTTCCACCATCGGTGTTGTATCCCCTCATTTGAGATACGTCAGTCACCATGAAGCATTTTCCTCCACTGCTTTCCTCCTTAGCCACATAAGCCTTTCCATGGGTAGGCTTCCTCACTTCTTCGTCTTCTGAGTCAGTAGACCAAACTTCAGTGCTACCGAACTCATCATCATTAACCGAACCCTGCACAATAAGAGCATTAATAGAAGGGTTAGCGGTAGACTTCTTCTTTCTCAACTCATCCAGTCTCTTCTGCAGCACGGCTTCCTCATCATTTCCATCGTCTTTTTCAGCCATCCTCTTAAGAACACAGTCCTTAGCATAGTGGTTCTTGCCACCACAGTAGAAACAGCTTACTCCGGAATCGCCATCTGCCTTCGGTTCCTTCTTGGGCTCCTCAGCCTTCGGTTCATTGTTCACCTTTTCAGAGCTGTAACTCCCCTGCCAGTTTCGGTTTTTGTTGCTGGGGAATCTCTTCTTTATGAACCTCTTAGGATTGTACACCATCATGGCATAATCCTCAGACATGAGGTCATATTCCTCCAAGTTGAGCTCTTCATCCTCCATCACAACTTTACTTTTAGATAGGAGGGCCAACGAACCAAGACTAGAAACGACGTTCTTCTCTTGCAGCACAATCTTCTCCTGGGACTTGAGAATACCCACCAGTTTCGCCAAAGAGTATGATTTAAACTGCTCATGGGCTTTGACTGTGGAAACCACTGCTCTCCATTCAGACCTTAATCCATTCAGGAAAGTAACCTTCTGCTCGATAAGCTTCCTTTCAATATTGTGTTTGATCATCTTGCTGAGAAGATGATTGAAGCGATCGAACGTCTGGGTCACTGTTTCTTCGGCTCCTTGCCTGAATTCACCAAACTCAGATAAGAGCAAGGTTTGGATAGAATGTTCAAGATCCTCGTCTGTAGAATACAGTTCACGAAGTCTATCCCATACTTCCTTTGCCGTCGTACATGAGCTAACCAATCTGAATGTGTCGGACTGAAGGGCGAATCTGATCAACCTTAACGCCTTAATATTACACTGGAATTTGTCCTTTTCATCTTGTGCAATATCCTTCACATCCTTCAGCAGATCGTTGTACTCCTTTTGTGTCTTAATGATTATGGACGTTGCTGAATGAGAAAACGGTCCATTGATGATAGCTTCCCATATGAGGTACCCATTATCCTCCGATCCAATCACGTAGTCTTCAAAGTGATGCGCCCATACTTCATAGTCATGGGTGTATAAGATTGGAATCTTTGTCATCGAACCGATGCTGTTGGAAATATTAATAGGGTTTGATTGCGTCTCGTCCATTGTGATCGTAAAAACCTGTTCAAAGATCAGACTTGTAATAACTCAGATTAGGGCAAAACAATAAATATCAAGATATGTCAATAATGAGATGACGGCTCAATAAATATTATTAATTGCGGAAAAACCCTAATGGAAATCTTTTTCACAGTAAAGATGTGTATCGATTACACAGCCTCCTGCTCTGATACCAATTGATGGGATTAAAACAACTTTTAATCTATGAAGATCGATTAGATCTTGAACAAGTATATAAATATAAAACAGTAGAAACTCAATAAAAAGAACAAGACAAGATTGAATCAAACAAGTCGAATGATTAAAACAAAATCCTCAGAAGAGCTCGATTAAGAACATCAACTGTAGAGGATTGGTAGGTTACAAGAACGATTAAAGAAAACCTTGAAATTACTATCGTTAAGCTCTCTATTGTTATTCTCTAAATCGTTTCTTTCTTAATCGTTAACCTAATATGCATGCAAGCATTAACTTATATACAATACATAAAAGGCTCTCGGTTGGACAGGCCCAAACCGGAGTGTACATGGCTAAACTATCAAGCCCAAAAGACGAAACATCAAAGTAAACTTCAGCCCAACATTCTCGTATCGTCACCAGCTGTCGCTCGCAGTCGATGACTGCACCGAATCTGCTCAACCAATCCATGCCCACAATGACACAGACATCACCCATAGCAATAGGAATCAGATCAATCGGGAACTCAACACCGAATATCTCAATTACGCAACCTCGGAGAACCTCCGTGGCATATATCACCCTCTCATCAGCTATGGAAACTCTCAGAGGCCGACTCAACGCCTCACGACTAACACTAATATGCTAACTAAAAGCCAAAGATACAAAACACCGACTCGCACCTGAGTCAAATAACACCAAGGCAGGTACAGAATTCACAAGAAAAGTACCTACGCATAACATAACATAAGCATAATATCTTAACATCAAAATAAATATATGAAAGAACACATACCAGCCACGACATCGGGCGCTGCACGGACCTCCTCCGCGGTCAGCTGAAAGGCTCTCCCTCATGCCCTCGGCGCCTCGGCCTTCACTGGCCGACTCTCTGTAGCTCTAATGGCGGCAGGGGCAGATCCCTGAGGTGCTCCCTGAGATGACCCTCGCAGCTGCGGACACTCGGCCTTCCGGTGTCCGGTCTGATTGCAGTGGAAGCACACTGCAAACCCCTTGGGGCAATCCTTGGCCATATGCCCCTCCTTGCCACATTTGTAGCAAGATCCCGCTCGGCAGACTCCATCATGACCCTTGCCACACTTCCCACAAGTGCGGCCCTTCTGGCTCCCTGGTTTGGGATCAGCGAGCTTGGCCCGCTTGGCTTCCGGCTGAGACTATGCCGGTCGCCGATCCCTCCCCTGAGACTCCGCATCCTCCCTAGCCTGAGTCTCTAGCTCAATCTCCCTCTTCCGGGCATTTTCCTGAAGCTCAGCAAATGTCCGGTACGAGGAGTTCGCCGCGAACTCCCGAATATCCCGCCTCAAAACGCTCAAATAACGGCTCATACGTGCCTGCTCAGTGGACACGTGCTTAGGGTAGAACATCGCCCTCTCATGAAACATCCTCGTGATCATTGTAACCGACTCAGTACCCTGCTTGAGGGTCAGAAACTTCTGTGCCAAACGCTCCCTCTCCACCTGGGGAACGTACTCATCTCGGAACATGACAGTGAACCTCTGCTAGGTCACTGCCGTAAGCTCAGCAGGCGTATAATGCGCTGTCACAAACTTCCACCAGTCCTTCGCTCCCAAGCGAAGCTGGTTCAACACGAACCGAACCTTCAAATGCTCAGGAGATGAGCAAGTGAAGAAGCACCCCTCAATATCAGATATCCACCTCATCGCTGCCACCGGATCCTGGGTCCCATCAAACTCTGGTGGTTTTGTGTTGCTGAACTCCCGAAACAGCAACGCATCACCACCTTGCGGCCTCGCAGCAGCAATCGCTGCGGTAGCCGCTACAACAATAGCCTCAAAAAGAGCGGCATAACGCTCGTCAAAAGTCTCAATCAGCATGGTCTTTATAGACCCAAACATCTCCGGTATCTCTGCCCTGATGGCCGCAGCCACCTCCTCATGAATGATCCGGCGGATCTCCTCATCACTGGTACCACTGCTCTCAGGCATCAAGCATGTCCTCACCATGATCTACCTCTGAAATACAACATACGATAAATTAGAACCCTTACGAGCATACTCACACTTGACAACTCTTTCCTCCTTGATTCTTGGTATTCCAAAGATTCTTACTTGGGCTGTACACCGCTCTGGTGCTTTCAGTAGTACGGGCCCAATACTACTGTCCACACCGTATCAGAATACACCCCAATTCCTCCTCTTCGGATCCCAATTTCCAAGTACTCTATCATGCATAGACCTCCCACTAATAGATCTCTCATAAGCCCCTTGCTGCTACCTACTCACTCTCAAGCCTCTCATAGCAGCTCACCTCTTCCTAGGCTAAGGCATCACAAATCAGGCCACTCTAGTCCTAATAGGAATACCTAGCCTACTCTAGCATGCGAATACATCATATCAGTATCAATATCACATAACATAAGGGTATTTTGGGAAATCACCGTTCGGGCGCGGACTGATCGTACACACAACTCTGCTCTGCATTTTCAAAATCTTTTATACTTCTCTTTTTTTTTTTTGAAAATACTTCTCAAATCCTCAGTTTGAGTTCAAATACGCCCGAAGGTGTACTCGAATCCCTCAAACCAAGGCTCTGATACCAACTTGTAACACCGTAAATTTCAAAATAATTTTTCACAATTTATAAAAACATATCTCATTAACTTTCCATAAAAACATCAAGTTTAAATCTCAATTCACATTATACAAAATCCCAAGATCAATGTATATCAAAAATCCCATGCGTGTGTACAGATCAAGTCGGCGCCTTCCCACGGTCATCGCTGGTACCTGAAACAACAACACTAACACTATAAGCACAAAGCTTAGTGAGTTCCCCAAAATACCACATAAACACACACACACACACACACACACATATATATATATATATATATATATATATATATATATATATATATATATATATTAGCCACTCGAGGCTATAACTCTATGGGTCCGTGCACCCAAGCTCTGTGAACCCTCAGGTTCTAACTCTGGGAACCTTCCGGTTCCAACTCTATAAACATGCACAGCATAAATCACATAGACATCATGCAGTACAACACATAGCATACACATAACATACACATACTCTGACACATAACTCTGATTACCTACTCAAGGTAAAGTATAGTGAGAAGACTCACCTCGCGTATCTCGATAACTCACAATCCTGGAATCCCTCGTGCTCGATCCTCTGAGCTATAATCCTCCTATAACATCATATGTCTCTAATTAACACTCTTTACACTAAGGTTGACTACCCCTAAGAAGTCAACACTGGTCAACTCTGGTCAACGGTCAATCGGTCAACGGTCAACTTTGACCGGACTCGGCGAGTGCACTATGGCGACTCGGCGAGTCTAGACGTTTTAACCAACCTCTCCGGAATTCCCTTTTGACACGTCGAGTACTCCCCCTGAATCGACGAGTTCCACCTGGAAGAATCGCGGGGCCACCCCGACTCAACTCGCCGAGTCTCAAGAACAACTCGGCGAGTCCCAACTCGACTCAGTCCACCTGACCACCCTCTCTAACTCGTCCTGACTCACTGAGTCAACCTATGACTCGACTGGACCACTCACTGGTCGATCTAAGGGCAATCTTCAAGCTACTCGCCGAGTCTGCTCATCGGACTCGGCGAGTCCATGCCATGCAATCACTCAAACTCGCTTCTAAGGTCAGATCTGCTCCAACAATTCATAGATCTGGCCTTCCTAGACTGATTCATCACGTAAAGCCCTTATCTTGGTGTTCACAACACACCCCATGGCTCATAAATAGCATTTTGACCCAAGGCATAAGGATTCCAATCCAAAACCTCCATTGATTCACAGAAAGCTTGGACAAAGGGACACTTTGGACCTCCAAGGGTCCAGATCTATGGTCTAAATCGCTTAAGGGGCCAAGGGGGCTCTAGATCTAGCCACAAATGGGTTCAATAAACCCTAAATCAAATAAACATCAACATAGAAGATGATAGCTCGAAGATATTACCACAATAGTGATGCTCTGGACTCCAAACTCTCAGAAAATGGCTCCCCTTGCTTTCCCCTTAGCTGATCCTCCCTTTCCCTTGCAAGATGACACCTCCAAGATCAATAATGGCCTCCTACTTTGCTCCAAACGCTCACACTCGATTAGGGTTTCACTCAAGGGACTGGTGAGCACAAATGACGGCCATAAGGCCCTTTAAATAGGTCCCAAACCCGAGAAATTAGGGTTTCATTAAACAGCGCAGACTCGCCGAGTCCAGGCGCGAACCCGCGACCAGAACCTCGATCCTACTCGGCGAGTCTGAGCTCCAACTCACCGAGTCCCCTCTCAAAACACCAAAAACATAAACATAAAAGATACCTGGAAATCCGGGCTGTTACAACATATTTAACTTTTATAAATATTATAATATTTTATTAGAAAAAAATGATCTCATGGTCTCACAAAATTAGGTCTTGTCACATGAACCTAACACACACACACACACACACACACATATATATATATATATATATATATATATATATATATGTATATATAAGTTCAAATGAGAAACGATAAGAACCATTATTTGTAACTTATAATTCTACATAAATATGCTATTTTGGCACATATATGTTTGGGAACTTTGAAAAATACATTTTGTATGTTAAGTGTTAAGAAAATAAATGGCATGATTGTAAATAAATAAAAAAACTTTAACCTATTTTTACAAACATATTATCCGACATGATCTTTAGATCTACACTTATCACCTTACAACTTCATCTTTCTGAAACCTAACATATCTTTTCTTTTTCAAAGAAAAAACCCAACAACCACTTATGACTCTTTGCTCCGGTGACTCCGCCACCACTGTCGGTTCCATCATCGCCACTTGCTTTACCACCACCATTGTAGTGTCCTCCTTCTTCAGATATGCTCCGATGAAGATCCACAAAACCTCTAGATTCATTTAGATCTGGTTCATCACCAGTCTCTGTCATCATATTTGAAAAATAAACTATCTTCGCCACTCATCTACTCCAGATATGTCGTGACCCACCATTACCGCTTCCATTATGAATAACCACCACCGATATGATGCTTTTTGGTCAGATATGATGGAAATCGCCTTCTACCAGTGGTTGGTGGAACCAGATCTATAGTAGTTTGATGCACAAGTTGTCGTATCTAGAAGTTCTGATGACCAACGAGATCATATTGATAATCTTCGGTGAACGGCTAGGCCAGATCTACTAGCTTTAGTGAACGGTGAGGATCCACCACAACCGTCTCCATCCAGATCGGGTAGGTATTCTATTCCACTACATTTGTTTCGTGAAACATCCCAAAAATACGGTCCAAAAATTTCATTTTAAAATCATTAATAAAGGAAACATGAATACCAATCATTGTATAAAAACCATAAATCGTGTAACTCAAATAACATAATATCTGTGTAGCACCTGGTTCATGGTGCGTATTCCTTTTTATTTTTATCTAAGTGTTTTATATTTTTGGCCTTGGACTTGGCGAGTTGAAGGACCAACTCACCGAGTAGAAGCGGGACGGAATGCGGGATTTAAGTGATGGACTCGTCGAGTCGGGTCCCGAACTCGACAAGTAGGCTCTAGCTAGACAAAGACCCTAATATGAGGGTTTGCACCTTATTTAAGCAACCTTATACAGCCTCCATCGTCCCTTATGCTTTCAGAAACCCTCTATAGAAAACCCTAGCCGTTGTTGAAGCAATCTAAGTCATTTTGGTGGATTTTGGTGTTGGTGGTCTAAGAAGGAAGGAGAAGAACTTGAGGAAACAAGAGGAGACGAGATGGGTTCGAGTTTTTGCTTCATCTTCAGTCCTCAGAAGGTATAAAGTTGCTAACTTGCTTGTTCAATTGCTAGATCTCATTTTGTGGAGATTTAGGGCTTTTATAAGCCATTTTAGGTAGTCAACCATGAATTCAAGCATGGTTGGGGACAAGGCTTCGGATCTAGCTCCTTTGAGGGGTCACAAGGCAGAAAGTGAGTGCTTTTCCACCCAAGGAAGGCCCCATGCAACCCAAGAGCTTGTTTTAGGACCTTTTGAGCTCAAAGTCCCATGCAAGTACGTAAAGTTTGTAACTTTACGTGCTAGGTCGATTGTAGAGGTTTGGATCTATCTTTTGATCAAGGGTTGTACATTAGAAATCGAAGATTTGGTGAATGGACGTGACCGAATTGACGAGTCCATTCTTGGGACTCGACGAGTCCAACGCTTTGAGTCCCATTGTTGAGGTTCAAAAGAACTCAGTTCGGTGTTAGAAGGACTGTAGAAGGTCAGAAAGAGTGACCCTACGCATTGGACTTAGTTTTAGGCTTGGAGTTCATGGGACTTGACGAGTGCAAGAACAGACTCGACGAGTCCAAGGCAATCTCTTTAAAATTTAAGAGGAACTTGACGAGTTGTTCATACAACTCGGCGAGTCGAGGTCAAACTTGTTCATCAGATGAAGGTAGAATCGACGAGCTATTCATACAACTCAGTGAGTCGGATGAAGGATCATTCGATGTTCTTATAGGAGAGGAACTCGTCGAGTCATCGCCAAACTCAACGAGTCGAGTCGGGATGAGGATATGTAAAGGGTTAGGGACTCAACAAGTTCACGGCCCAACTTGGTGAGTCGGGTCAACTTGAAGTTGACTTTGACTTGGACTGGATTGGGGTAAAATGGTCATTTTACCCTAAGATTAGATGTCAGTTTCTGACTAAGTGTTTCGTGGGGATTGTAGCCAGAGGATTTCCGGAGCAGCAGCAGGCAGAGGCTTCCCACATGGATTATCAATAGCTACTTGTTCGAGGTGAGTTACCTTCCAGTAGCGGTGGGTCTACGGCCACAATGCCGGCCCACCAGTAGGAGTTGTATGATTAGATGATTGTCTTTGTGATATCATCTAGGTTTGCTACTGCCTGATATGTTATATGATGGCATGATATGTTATATGTGATAGTAGTAGAGTTCGGTTGTTAGGACTGAAGGGTATGTTAGACACCCCAGATATGTCTGATAATATGTGTTGATACGTTTATATGTTGGCATGATATGTTATATGTGATAGCGGTAGTAGGAGGGGAATAGTCCCCAAAGGTCGGTTGTTAGGACCGACGGGTAGGTCAGCACCTCAGAATGGTTTGACATGGGTAGGACGGCACCCCAGAATGGCCATACGGGTAGGTCGGCACCCCAGAATTGCCGTACCGGGTAGGTTAGGCACCCCAGAATTGCCCGACAGTATGTATGCTATGTGATTGTGTGGTATGTGGTACGATGGGGGAACTCACTAAGCTTCGTGCTTACAGTTTACAGTTTTGGTTTCAGGTACCCCTTCAGCGAAGGGGAAAGACCTGGCGCGGTAGCGGCACATCATACACACACTCTTTGTTTTCCGTGCTATGGATATTCTGGGATTGTACTCTGACATGTTATTATTTTGTGACTTGGGTTTTCAGACATGATACATTGTTTTATGAGACGATGTAATTTCACAGTATTTTCTTATGAACGTTTTTATGAATTAGATAATTTAAAAAGAAATTTTTGGACTTAAAATTTGGGTCGTTACAAGTTGGTATCAGAGCCCTGGTTTGAGGGTTTCGAACACACCCTTGGGGGTGTCTGGACTCAAATCGAGGGAATAAAAGATTTTTACAAAAAAAATGGTTTCCTTAAAACTAAGATAAAAGAGTTTTGAGAAAGAACAAAGTGTGTGATGTGGGCGACCGGCCGAGCTCAAGTAAGTATTCCCCGAAGTACCCATACAAGTTTATATTATGTTTATCAGTTTCAGTAGAACAACATGCTAGAATAGGACTAAGAATCTAGGAATGATGCCTGATGTGCCCGCTTTATGTGCTTCAACTTATGAGAATTGCATGCTAGTATTGAGTAGGCAGTAATAGGATAGCTTGTTTAGGTATTGCCCGGTAGTATGAGCTCAGCATCGTATGCTAGTATAGTTTCTCATTATGAGAACAGATTTGCTTGAGTAGTTTTCCTGCGTCCGAATGCTGCTTGCTTTGTGCTTGGTGGGACTCTAAGCGATGGGAGTTAGCCATTAGGTGAATACGTTACGTCACATGTGATCAGGGTTGAATAATCTCAGAGTGTTGGATTTGGCCCTATTGTGCAGCTCTCGTTTGAGTCTAACCGTTGTAGGGACGAGTCTTTTACTCGAAGGATTATCCGAGCCTCATTACATGTGATGGTATTCAGGTAATGGCTAATTGGCATTACGAGGAGGCCTTCAGCAGCTGAGGACCGGATTGGGTGGAGTCAGATATTTCCTCTAGGGCGAGCCTAGGATGAAGACACCAGAGATCAGCAGGGAAAAAGGGACTTGGTGGAGTCAAGGCAGTCCTTGAGGAAGGTACGGATAGATGTGGAAGGTAGTATGGGCCCATACTACTAAAAGCAGAGGATCCGTACCCGAATTGAGGAAGCCTTGGCTGTTGAGGCTATGACCTGGTCAGACTTCGTGACTAGATTTAGAGCGGAGTTTGCACCAGCTGTAGAGCTTCAACAGCTGGCCAGGGAGTTTCTAGACATGAGGTAGACTACGGAGACTGTGGCGAAGATCACCGCCAAGTTCCGGGAGAGGGCATTGCTGGTGCCCCAGTATGCGGGGATGAGGATATGAGGAGGACCCATTACCATGACATGATGCGAGCCGACATACAGGAGCATGTTAGTATTTCAGCTTGCCCTACCCTGGATTCCATGATTGCCAGGGCAAGGGAGAGGGAGATCGATCTGGAGCATGTCCGGAAGAGGAAGATAGAGGAGGGACAGACGACTGGGGCTTCAAGGAAGAAGCCCAAGGGATCAGACGGTAGACTGAAAGGCCATTCAGGACAGGGTCGCTGCAGGAAATGCGGCAGGCCACATGAGGGGGCGTGTAGATTGGGATCGTCGGGCTGCTACAAGTGCGGCAAGACGGGGCATTTCAGCAAGGATTGTACCGCCCCTGCACCGGTTATTCAGGTGTTTGAGTTGTTGTGTTTTCACTGCAACCAGAGGGGCCACAAGAAGGCCAACTGCCCCCAGTTAACAGCAGCAGCAGCGCCAGTGAAGACGCCAGCTCCAGCGACCCTGCAGATTACTGATGGCCGTCAGGCCAAGGCTGAGGCTCCAGTGGTGAGGATTCGGGCCTTCCAGTTGACTACCGAGGAGGCACACGCTGCACCCAATGTGGTGACGGGTATGATTTCTCATTTATGCTTTTATGATACACTGCTGTGATTTTGATATGTTATGTATGTGCTCTGTTTAGGATCGTTCTATGTGAACGGTATCCCAGTTCAGGTATTGTTTGATTCGGGTGCCACCCGATCGTTTGTCTCTCTTGCGCTTAGCAAGAAGTTTCCTGAGTCTTTGGGCATGTTGGATTGCCCTTTAGAGGTAGAGATTGTTGATGACCAATCGGTGCGAGCATTGGTGGTATTCTGAGATTGTGTGCTGAGACTATTCAAGGAGCGTTGCCTGGTAGACCTGGTTCCTATTCCGTTGAGAGGGAACAAGATAATTATATGCATGTATTGGTTGAGCCCCAATAGGGCAGTGATAGATTGCGCATAGTAGTTGGTGCGGATCAGGACCCCAAGTGGGGGAGAGTTGGTAGTTCAGGGTGAGAGGCCACAGCGAGGACCATCGGTATGTTCAGCAGTGACAGCGAGGCGTTACCTTCAGCAAGGTTGCGCAGAATATGTCGCTTATGTCATGGACACCCGGGAGGTGGGTAAGGCGATAGTGGGCGATGTGCCCGTGGTACGAGATTTTGCGGACGTATTCCCTGAGGAGTTGCCTGGGATACCTTCGGAGCGACAGGTGGAGTTCAGGATCGACCTAGTCCCTGGTGCGGCTTTGATAGCCAAGTCACCGTATCGGTTGGCTCCTCCTGAGATACAGGAGTTGTGTACATAGCTGTAGGAGCTGTTAGACAAGGTGTTCATTAGACCGAGTAGTTCACCCTGGGGAGCCCCGATTCTGTTTGTGAAGAAGAAGGACGGGTCGCATCGGATGTGTATAAATTATCGGGAGTTGAATAAGGTAACGGCGAAGAACCGTTACCCACTACCGAGTATTGATGACCTCTTTGACCAGCTACAGGTAGCATCTTGGTTCTCCAAGATTGACCTGCGTTTAGGATATCATCAGATGAGGGTCAGAGAGGAGGATATACAGAAGATTGCATTCCGGACGCGCTATGGCCATTACGAGTTTGTGGTGATGCCCTTCGGGCTCACCAATGCTCCTGCCGCATTCATGGACCTCATGAATTGCGTGTGTAGACCAATGTTAAATCGGTCGGTGATAGTGTTTATTGATGATATCTTGGTTTATTCCAAAACGCAGGAGGAGCACGAGGAGCACCTGCGGGAGGTGCTGGAGACCTTGAGGAGGGAGAGCTTGTATGCTAAGTTCTCCAAGTGTGAGTTTTGGTTGTGCGAGGTGTAGTTCCTTGGGCACCTCGTCAACCAGAACGGGATTTTGTTGGACCCGGCCAAAGTGGAGGCCGTGATGAGATGGGAGGTTCCGAAGTCTCCATCTGAGATTCGGAGTTTCCTAGGATTAGCCGGCTACTATCGGAGATTCATCCATGATTTCTCCAAGATAGTCGTACCCCTGACCAGGCTAACAAGGAAAGTCGTGGTCTTTCGGTGGGGGCCTGAGCAGCAGGCTGCATTCGAGTTATTGAGACAGAGATTGTGCGAGGCGCCAATCTTAGCCCTGTCGGAGGGCATGGAGGATTTTGTTGTATACTGCGATGCGTCCATCTCGGGTTTGAGCGCAGTATTGATGTAGAGAGGACATATTATTGCTTACGCTTCGAGGCAGTTGAAGCCTCACGAGGCGAATTACCCGACGCATGATTTGGAGCTGGTGGCTGTGGTTTTCGCCCTCAAGATTTTGCGTCATTACCTCTATGGGGTTTGGTGTACCATCTTCACAGACCACAAGATTTTGAGGTACCTCATGGATCAACCGAATCTAAACATGAGACAGTGTCGGTGGTTGGACGTGGTGAAGGATTACGATTGCGAGATCCTTTACCATCCGGGGAAGGCCAATGTGGTGGTTGACGCGCTTAGCCGCAAGGCAGCGCCAATTAGGGATATCTGTTTGAGGATGACAGTGGTGACTCCGCTGTTGGAGCGGATTTGGGAGGCTCAGCAGGAGGCCATGAAGGAGGAATATCGAAAGAGCGAGCGGATAGTGCGAGCATTGATTGTCCTCCCTTCGAGATGTTGTATGGAAGGAGGTGCAGGACCCCGATATGTTGGGGCGAGGTTGTCTAAAGGGTAATGGGGTGCACTGAAGTAGTGCTCAAGACGACAAAAAGGATTCAGCATGTCCAGAGCAGGCTTCAGACTGCTCAGAGTCGGCATAAAAGTTATGCCGATAAGCGCCGATCAGACCTGGAATTCCAGGTCGAGGATATGGTTCTCCTGAAGGTGTCGCCATGGAAGGGCGTTATCCGATTCAGGAAACGGGGCAAGTTGGGCCCCAGGTACATTGGACCATTCAGGGTTATAGCCCGGGTGGGCAAGGTGGCGTATAGGCTGGATCTGCCAGCCGAACTCAGTCAGATACACATCACTTTCCATGTTTCTCAGCTGTGAAAGTGCCTGGTGGACGACTCAATAGTGGTACCCTTGGAGGACATTCAGGTGGATGGCAGCCTGAATTACATCGAGTGACCTGTGGCGATCCTCGACCAGGAGTCGAAGGATCTGAGGAACAAGAGAGTGGAACTCGTGAAGGTGCAATGGCAGTACTAGAAGGGCTCAGAATGGACTTGGGAGCCGGTGGACGAGATGATGGAACACTACCCAGAGTTGTTTTAGGAGCGAGCAATAGACTTCGAGGACGAAGTCTAAAATAAGTGGGGGAGATTTGTAGCACCTAGTTCTTGGTACGTATTCCTTTTTATTTTTATCTAAGTGTTTCACATTTTTGGCCTTGGACTCGGCGAGTTGAAGGACCAACTCGCCGACTAGAAGCGGGACGGAATGCGGGATTTAAGTGATGGACTCGTCGAGTCGGGTCCCGGACTCGATGAGTAGGCTCTGGCTGGACAAAAACCCTAATCGGAGGGTTTGCACCCTATTTAAGCAACCTTATACAGCCTCCATCGTCCCTTATGCTCCCAGAAACCCTCTATAGAAAACCCTAGCCGTTGTTGAAGCAATCTAAGTCATTTTGGTGGATTTTGGTGTTGGTGGTCTAAGAAGGAAGGAGAAGAACTTGAGGAAACAAGAGGAGACCAGATGGGTTCGAGTTTGTGCTTCATCTTCAGTCCTCAGAAGTTACAAAGTTGCTAACTTGCTTGTTCAATTGCTAGATCTCATTTTGTGGAGATTTAGGGCTTTTATAAGCCATTTTAGGTAGTCAACGATGAATGCAAGCATGATTGGGGACAAGGCTTCAGATCTAGGTCCTTTGAGGGGTCACAAGGCAGAAAGTGAGTGCTTTTCCACCCAAGGAAGACCCCATGCAACCCAAGAGCTTGTTTTAGGACCTTTTGAGCTCAAAGTCCCATGCAAGCACGTAAAGTTTCTAACTTTACGTGCTAGGTCGATTGTAGAGGCTTGGATCTATCTTTTGATCAAGGGTTGTACATCAGAAATCGAAGATTTGGTGAATAGATGTGACCGAATCGACGAGTCCATTCTTGGGACTCGACGAGTCCAAGGCTTTGAGTCCCATATCTGTTGAGGGTCAAAAGAACTCAGTTGGGTGTTAGAAGGACCGTAGAAGGTTAGAAAGAGTGAACCAACACATTGGACTTGGTTTTAGACCTGGAGTTCATGGGACTCAACGAGTGCAAGAACAGACTCGGCGAGTCCAAGATAATCTCCTTAAGATTTAAGAGGAACTCGATGAGTTGTTCATACAACTCGGCGAGTCGAGGTCAGACTTGTTCATCAGATGAAGGTAGACTCGACGAGCTGTTTATACGACTCGGTGAGTCGGATGAAGGATCATTCCATGTTCTTATTAGAGAGGAACTCACGATTCATCGCCAAACTCGACGAGTCGAGTCAGGGATGAGGACGTGTAAAGGGTTAGGGACTCGACGAGTTGACGACCCAACTCAGCGAGTCGGGTCAACTTGAAGTTGACTTTGACTTGGACTGGATTGGGGGTAAAATGGTCATTTTACCCTAAGATTAGATATCAGTTTCTGACTAAGTGTTTCGTGGAGATTGTAGCCGGAGGATTTCCGGAGCAGCAGCAGGCAGAGACTTCCCACACAGATTATCAGCAGCTACTTGTTCGAGGTGAGTTACCTTCCAGTAACGGTGGGTCTACGGCCACAATGCCGGCCCACCAGTAGGAATTGTATGATTAGATGATTTTCTTTGTGATATCATCTAGGTTTGCTACTACCTGATATGTTATATGCTGGCATGATATGTTATATGTGATAGTAGTAGAGTTCGGTTGTTAGGACCGAAGGGTAGGTCAGACACCCCGGATATGTCTGATAATATGTGCTGATACGTTTATATGCTGGCATGATATGTTATATGTGATAGCGGTAGTAGGAGAGGAATAGTCCCAGAGGGTCGGTTGTTTGGACCGACGGGTAGGTCAGCACCCCATAATGGCTTGACATGGGTAGGACGGCACCCCAGAATTGCATGGCAGTATGTATGTTATGTGATTGTGTGGTATGTGGTACGATGGAGGAACTCACTAAGCTTCGTGCGTACGGTTTACAATTTTGGTTTCAGGTACCCCTTCAGCGAAGGGGAAGGAGCTGGCACGGTAGCGGCACATCATACACATACTCTTTGTTTTCCGTGCTATGGATATTCTAGGATTGTACTCTGACATGTTATTATTTTGTGATTTGGGTTTTCAGACATGATACATTGTTTTATGAGACGCTTTAATTTCAGAGTATTTTCTCATGAACGTTTTTATGAATCAGTTAATTTAAAAATAAATTTTTGGACTTAAAATTTGGGTCATTACAATCTGTCAATGTATCAAATCATATCAAATATCAGAGTAACTCATCCCAGGCTAAAACTATGGTGTGTGACATCCAGTCATCCGGAGCTTTTCCCTTTGCTAGTTGAAGTACCTAAAACCAAAACTGAAAATTGTAAGCACGAAGCTTAATGAGTCTTCCCAAAATACCACATACCATACACATAATCACATAATAACATACATTGGGACTTTCCCACTTCATCGGGCCCTGCCCGACATCGGACCGAAGTCTGGTATTGGCCCCGCCCGGCATCGGACCGAAGTCCGGTATACATATAACACGGCAATAGGAATATAACACATCAACATATAACGTAATCATATAAACATTCCCCGGGCTTGCCCCGGCATCGGACCGGAGTCCGGAACACATAACACATAACATATAAGCTAGACCTTCCTCAGGCTTGCCCCGACATCAGACCGAAGTCTGAAACATGTAAACTAACACATGCAAGAATCAAGAAAACATCAAGCATACAAACATTCCTCAGGCTTGCCTCGACATCGAACTGAAGTCCGGGAACATATAACTACATGGGCTAACCCTGACATTGCTAACATACATAAACGGGTCGGCCTTGGTGCCTTAGACCTGTTCCTACTAGAAGAGGACTTACCTCACAAAGCTGACTGCTGAAATCTCGAGTGAGGAATCTCGAACGGCTGCTCCCACGACTCCCCGACTATTATTACCACAATAACACTTAGTCAAAACCTGATATTTCTCCTTAGGGTAAAATGACCATTTTACCCCTGGTCAAAGTCAACGCTTTGGTCAAAGTCAACCTTATGGTTGACCCAACTCGTCGAGTCCTAGAACCTGAAATCGCGATCTGACTCGTCAAGTCACCCCCGACTCGTAAAGTTCCCAGGCTACTCATAGTCGCAATCTACCGAATCAACTCATCGAGTCCCTTTACCGACTCGTCGAGTTCTAGCTTAAGCTAAAACGGGAAAAACCAATTCAACTCGTCGAGTCCCTCTATGGACTCACTGAGTTCCTCTGTCTGATTAATCCATCTCAATGGATTAAGCTCTTACCCTTCAGATCCAAACTCCATACTTCATATACACACTGGGAATACACTTTTAAGGGTAAAATTTCCAACTTTACCTGCTATTAGTCCTTCTTAATGGGTTTAGCTCAAACCCTAACTCTCTAGAACATAGATCTTGATCTACAAACCATAATACTCTAAACCAAAGCACATTATATTAGATCTAGGCCTTGGACATCAATTGGGCATGTAAAGTTCCTAGCTTTCTTCCATGCATGGCCTTTTAGGGCTAAAAAGGCTGTAAAAACGTTGTTAAGCTTGCATAGGGGCTTTCATGGTCATAAAGTTTGCACATTTATGCCATGGAACTAGTGGCGAGTTTAGAACACAAAACCGCGTGGTTCCCTATTAGTGACTAATCTACAAACAAAATCATGTAGTTTCCTAGTTAACTAAATCGATAAAAACAAAAGTGCAACAATATTTGTGAAAAATCGGCTTGCATACCCTATGAAACAACTCTCTAAATGTAATCTTACTAATTCTGTAAATCTTTTTCGATATATGCATATAAACGTTCAAGGCCAATTTAATTAAAATTTGATCATTATTCTATCTATTAAGTGGCTTGCTAATTGCTGATTATATATATATATATATATATATATATATATATATATATATATATATATATATATATATATATATATATATATATATATATATATATATAGATTTAATGTTTGATTGAATTTTATTATGTTGTTTTAGATTCATTTTAATTATAAAAGCAATGTTTATTTGGTACAATCCTAAAACATGAATAACTAATTAAACTTTATTATATTAATATTATCATAGAAATAATATTTATTTGACACCTAATTAGAGAGTTGTTAGACTCATAACTACTATATTTCATTGATAGCACACAACCTTAATTGTTCATAAAATAAAAGGTTTTTACATTCCATATCTATTCACTATTCACGTTATGAGAATTAATAAAAATATAGTTTAAGAGTTAATAAAAACATGAGAGACTAAAACTTGTTAAAGATAGGAATATACATACAACAAATTAAATCTTAGAGACAACATGAGCCATGGGCGATGGAGAGTGACAGTTGCTGGCATTTTTCGGCGTCATTTCTATTGTGGCGGCCGAAGACCGGCAAATGCTTTTAGGGTTTTTATAGTATTTACTTTAAGGTTTGTTGATCTATTGTTGGGTTTTTTATGGTTTATAAAAGATAAGATTAAGCCGAACTTATGGACTTCTTTTTATTAGCACAATTTCTTTGTTTTTTTTTCTTTTTTTTTCGAGAATTCATAAGTCCAAGATAGAGTAAAAATTTATATCGATTATTTTAATTATATGTCGCTAACAATTGATTGATTTTTTCCTCAACGAAAACTCTCAAGATTTTAGGAAGTTCTTAAATCAAAAAGCTTAGGGTGGTTCCTAAATGTTTTTTTTATGGTGGTTCCTAAAACTTTTGTTAAATAAATTATGAGCAAAATTAAAAAATTATGTAGGTCATGGGACCTACCTTGCTTCAACTTAGACCCGCCTCTGCATGGAACCCCTTCTAGATCCCAGATCTAAAATGTAAGTCACTTGGGACGTCCAAATCCCAAGGACCAAGGTTCTTGAACCAAAACCCTCACAAAATGGAAGTAAGTAGATCTAATGAATAAATGATCAAGTTAGAGGCTTGATTACCAGAAAGTGATGAGGATGGAAGGAAATCCATGGATCTACAATCTTCTCCTTGAACCTTCTAGCTCCTTCTTCTTCTTTTAATTTCAAGAACACACAAAATCACTCAAGAATGGCTCACACACACACACAATGCTCTAGGTTTTGTGGATTAGAGTTTAAGACTTGGAGGCTAGAAATGAGGCCAAAAGGTGGGGATTAAGATGCTTAAATAGGGTGCAAAACCCCGACATTAGGGTTTCACCCTGGCATACCTACTCGCCGAGTCGAGGGCTCTCGACTCGTCCAGTAGATTGCTGAAGACTCGCGTCCAAGACTCGATTCTACTCGACGAGTTTGGGGCTTCCTACTCGTCGAGTAGCTCTATAAAAATTAATAATTTATAAATAAATGCGTACCAGAAACCAGACGTTACAATTCTATCACAACTAGCATTTTTGGGCTAGGAAATTATGTCTATATATGATCAACTCTTGATGTATCTTGTAACTTTAAGATTAATGCAATACCAGTTATTCATTTCAAAAACAAATGTTCAAATCAAGACTCACTGATGAAGCCTAAAACCTAATTCGATACATTTCATACACTCTACTTTGGGGTTGTAACCCTAATTTCCCGGTTCAAACCTTAATGGGCCAGGAATCATTTATTGGGCCTAATGGGCCAATAAACCCACAATTTTGGGCTAAGAATCCTCATTTGGGCCCTAGTTGGAGCCACATTCATTAAACTATAACATTTTCAGCCATAAGACTTTTCATGGGCCTTATTGGGCCTAAAATGTCTCACTTTGTTTTCATGGGCTTTATTGGGTCGTAAATAGTTTTCTTGAACCTCAATGAGCCGAAAACACATTCTTTTTGTTATGTTGGGCTGTAAACACCTATGTGCGCCCACATAGATCAAAATCCCTAATGGGCCAAAGCTATATCAAGGCCAAGACTCTTTCCCTTTTCTTTTCCTCCCATTCTCGGTTTGTGATTAAAAAAAATCGGAGATGGATGAAGATTAAACATGTGCATGACAACACATGTTTAACCTTCATGTATCCATGGGGAAATCTCAAGTTTCTAAGCAAGGTAATTACCCCACACATAACAAGATTAGTATCTCTCTTTCTCTCTCTCTCTCTCTTCTCTTCTCACTCACGGCCATAAGAGCCACCACCACCACCATCATACTTCATTCAAACACTATATTCTCTCATCCTTTCCTCTCTAGCACAAGAAATACCTCCCTCCATTCTTCCAAATTTTTGTGTGTGTTTGTGTGGGTGTTCAAGAACACTTCATCAAATCTCAAACATTCTTGGTAAGTGTTAACCAAACTCAAGGTTTATTAACATCCATTTAAGCTAAATCATTCCTCATACACACATGTTTTCATGATCCATGCTCCTAGAACTCTCAAGGAACCGAAAATCTTCCCAACAAGCAAGCTAGGCCGAAAGCATCTTCTTCACTTCTTCAAAAACCGAATCCATCTCCCAAAGTGAGTTCATACCCCCCCCCCTTGTTTTTGGTTTTTACTATGTTTTGGGGGAGGATACAAGTTGCTTTGTGTTAGATCTATGTATTTATACATGTATATGTGTGTTTTCATGTTATATGTAGTGATTGTATTATGAAAACATGCTAGATCTCTACTAAACTTGAAATATGTAACGCCCTGTTCCTGGTACGCAATTATTTAAATTATTCAAGTATTTAGTTTGAGCTACTAGACGAGTTTGTAGCCCTAACTCGTCGAGTAGATGCCAGAATGGACGTGGGGTTTAAAGAGTCTACTCGACGAGTCCAATCATGGACTCAACGAGTAGGTATGCCTAGAGGAAACCCTATTTTCGGGGTTTTGCACCCTATTCAAACCACTTAAACCCCCTTTGGGCCTCACTTACCAGCCTCCTGTCCTCTAGAAACCCTAATTCGATTGAGAGCTTCACCCTTGAGTTTTGAGTGTGTTTTGTGTTATTGAAGATAGTTGGTAGAGCTTGGAGCTAGCAAGTTGTGGAAGAAGAACAAGATCCATAAGCAAATCCATCTTTGGCATCCTTCTGAGCCGGAGAGTCGCCGGAGCAGTAGACAGGGATCCCTCACCCAGCTTTCCAGCAGTCAGTCATACGAGGTGAGTTTCCCTTCAGTAGGAACGGGTCTAAGGCACCAATGTCACCCCGATTATGAAGTATTCTGGGGCGATCCTGAGGAGTAGTTATGTATGCTTGATGTCTCTGTGATTCATGAATGTTTATGTTATGTTTTATATGTTCCGGAGTTCGGTCCGATGTCGGGCGGGGCCCAAATTATGCCGGACCTCAGTCCGATGTCAGGTGGGGCCCAATATGTGTTTTATCTGTTATTGTATGGTATGTGGTAGTTTGGGGGAACTCACTAGGCTTTGTGCTTACAGTTTTCAATTTTGGTTTCAGGTACTTCCACTAGCAATGGGAAGAGCTCGGGATGATCACATGGCACACACACACCACTGCCTTCAGCCTGGGATTAATTGAGACTCTGATATTGTAACGACCTAAATTTTAAGTCCAAAAATTTCTTTTTAAATTAACTGATTCATAAAAACGTTCATGAGAAAATACTGTGAAATTACATCATCTCATAAAACAATGTATCATGTCTGAAAACCCAAGTCACAAAATAATAACATGTCAAAGTACAATCCCAGAATATCCATAGCGCGGAAAACAAAGAGTGTGTGTATGATGTGCCGCTACCGCGCCAGCTCTTTCCCCTTTGCTGAAGAGGTACATGAAACCAAAACTGTAAACTCTAAGCATGAAGCTTAGTGAGTTCCCCCATCGTACCACATACCACACAATCACATAGCATATATACTGTCAGCCAATTCTGGGGTGCCGACCTACCCATTAGGCCATTCTGGGGTGCTGACCTACCCATGCGGCCATTCTGGGGTGCCGTCCTACCCATGCGGACATTCTGGGGTGTCGTCCTACCCATGTCAAGCCATTCTGGGGTGCTGACCTACACGTCGGTCCTAACAACCGACCCTCGGGGACTATTCCACCCCTTACTGCTACTATCACATATATCATAACATAAACATACTATCAGACATATTTGGGGTGTCTGAGCTACCCTTCGGTCCTAACAACCGAACTTGGGGACTATTCCCCTACTACTACCGCTATCACATATAACATATCATGCTAGCATATAGACATATCAGCAAATATTATCAGACGTATCTGGGGTGTCTGACCTACCCTTCGGTCCTAACAACCGAACTCTACTACTATCACGTATAACATATCATGCCAGCATATAACATATCAGGTAGTAGCAAACCTAGATGATATCACAAAGACAATCATCTAATCATACAATTCCTACTGGTGGGCCGGCATTGTGGCCATAGACCCACCGCTACTGGAAGGTAACTCACCTCGAACAAGTAGCTGCTGATAATCTGTGTGGGAAGTCTCTGCCTGCTGCTGCTCCGGAAATCCTCCGGCTACAATCTCCACGAAACACTTAGTCAGAAACTGATATCTAATCTTAGGGTAAAATGGCCATTTTACCCCCAATCCAGTCCAAGTCAAAGTCAACTTCAAGTTGACCCGACTCGCTGAGTTGGGCCGTCAACTCGTCGAGTCCCTAACCCTTTACACGTCCTCATCCCCGACTCGACTCGTCGAGTTTGGCAATGACTCGACGAGTTCCTCTCCTATAAGAACATCGAATGATCCTTCATCCGACTCACCGAGTTGTAAGAACAGCTCGTCGAGTCTACCTTCATTTGATGAACAAGTCTGACCTCGACTCGCCGAGTTGTATGAACAACTCGTCGAGTTCCTCTTAAATCTTAAGGAGATTGCCTTGGACTCGCCGATTCTGTTCTTGCACTCATCGAGTCCCATGAACTCCAGGTCTAAAACCAAGTCCAATGCGTTGGTTCACTCTTTCTAACCTTCTACGGTCCTTCTAACACGCAACTGAGTTCTTTTGACCCTCAACAGATATGGGACTCAAAGCCTTGGACGCGTCGAGTCCCAAGAATGGACTCGTCGAGTCGGTCACATCCATTCACCAAATCTTCGATTTCTAATGTACAACCCTTGATCAAAAGATAGATCCAAGCCTCTACAATCGACCTAGCATGTAAAGTTACAAACTTTACATGCTTGCATGTGACTTTGAGCTCAAAAGGTCCTAAAACAAGCTCTTGGGTTGCATGGGGTCTTCCTTGGCTGGAAAAGCACCCACTTTCTGCCTTGTGACCCCTCAAAGGACCTAGATCCGAAGCCTTGGCCCCAACCATGATTGCATTCATCGTTGACTACCTAAAATGGCTTATAAAAGCCATAAATCTCCACAAAATGAGATCTAGCAATTGAACAAGCAAGTTAGCAACTTTATACCTTCTGAGGACTGAAGATGAAGCACAAATTCGAACCCCTCTAGTCTCCTCTTATTTCCTCAAGTTCTTCTCCTTCCTTCTTAGACCACCAACACCAAAATCCACCAAAATGACTTAGATTGCTTCAACAACGGCTAGGGTTTTCTATAGAGGGTTTCTGGGAGCATAAGGGACGATGGAGGCTATATAAGCTTTCTTAATAGGGTGCAAACCCTCAGATTAGGGTTTTTGTCCAGCCAGAGCCTACTCGTCGAGTCCGGGACCCGACTCGACGAGTCCATCACTTAAATCCTGCATTCCGTCCCGCTTCTACTCGGCGAGTTGGTCCTTCAACTCGCCGAGTCCAAGTCCAAAAATGTAAAACACTTAGATAAAAATAAAAAGGAATATGTACCATGAACCAGGTGCTACAGATAATTTGTCACATGTTTTGTCACAGTACTTATTATGAGATTTGAGATACATGTCACTTGGTTTTCTTATAGATTATGGATGATTATGGTTTTTATATTAATTATAAAAATGAATTTTTTTGATGTATTTTTGGGATGTTTCAAGTTGGTATCAGGGCCTTGGTTTGAGGGTTTCGGGCATACTTTCGAGTGTGCCTGAACTCAAACTAAGGAAATGGAATAAATTTTTCAAAAGAAAATCATTTTTACAAAAAGAATTTGGGAAAAGTAGAAAAGAATTTTAAAAAGAGAAAAGGGGTGTGGTGCAAGAGATCAGCCAAGCTCAAGTAATTACTCCCAAATTACCCTTACAAATTTATGTTATGATGTGTTTATCAACTTTATGATAACAACATGCTAGATTAGGACTAAGGATCTGGGGAGATACCTTATGTGCCTGTTATATGTGTATAAGCTTTATTAGAAATGCATGCTAGTATAGATCAGACAGTATGATAGTCAGAATAGTATATGCTTGATTATGTGTACTCAGGGCCGAGTTTGTGCTTTCAGGAGTCTTAGTTATCTTTTACTAACTAGTAGATGAATATGTTACGTTACATATTGCGAAGATTAAATAATTTCAGAAGGTTTGGTCTAGCTCTATCGCGCAGCTCTTGTTTGAGTCCAACCGTTGTAGGGTAGGATCTCTCATTCGAAGAATTATCTAGTCTGAGTGATATATAATGGTATTCACGAGATAGTTAAGGGGAGGTAGCAGGGACTTCTTATGTAGCTGATAGCGGAAAGTGGGTTGGTGATTACCCTAGGGCAAGCCTAGGAAGAGTTTAGTATGAGATTAGCAGTAGTAATAGAAGGGACTTGGTGGAGTCAAGGCAATTCCTGAGGAAAGTACGGATAGATGCGGAAGGTAGTATGGGCCCGTACTACTGACAGCAGAGGATTTGTACTCGAATCAAGGAAGGCTGAGATAAGACCAGGGAACTTTTAGTGTATGTGATCCCTCGAGTTATGATAGCATTCTGACGTTTGTTATGATGTGCTTTCAGAATGGTGGTTCTACGCCCTAGACCAACAGATGGCAGTTCAGGTGCCGGGGATGGATCGAGCTTAGGTTCTAGAGTCGGACAGTTAGATGAGCAGACCAGGGAGTTCATCTCCTTGGAGATTACACGAAGCATACTTGAGCAGGCTCTTGTGATCTTCGGTACGGTCAAGGAGAGTATTATGGAGCTTATGGAGGAGAGGTTTAGTGCTTTCCGTACTGAGATGGTGGCCATGATTGGGTCACGCAGACTCACTTTTTAGGAGTTCAGGACATGTGGGCCTCCCGACTATCATGGGGTGTGGGATCCCATTGCAAGTACCAGATGGTTTACGGATGTCGCCAACGCGTTCCGCACCAGCAGATGTCCCGAGGGGGACAAGGTTAGGCTTGCGTCCTGTCTTCTGCAGGACAGGGCACGTGAATGGTGGGAGGAAGTTGGGAGAGCCATTGGTGATGATGTAGTACTAGATGCGATGACCTGGAGTGATTTCAAGACCAGGTTCAGGGCCGAGTTCGTACCTGTTATTGAGGTGCAGCAGCTTGCTAAGGAGTTCCAGGATCTCCATCAGACATCAGAGACAGTGGCGGAGATTACCGCCAAGTTTAGGGAGAGGGCCCTTCTCGTCCCGCAGTATGTGGCGGACAAGGAGATGAAAAATTCCTAATATCATGAGATGCTGAGGAGCGATATTAGACGGTTTGTGAGTCGGTACAGCTGCAAGACGCTGGAGAACATGATTTCTAGGGCTCGTGAGAGATAGATTGATCTAGAGATGGAGAGAAAGAGGAAGCCAGAGGCAGCCTCTGGTGCAGCGGGTTCGGGAAAAAATCCCAGGGTGTCTGATCATAGGTCTAGGGGACCGCAAAGCCACAGTCGTTGTGGCAAATGCGGTAGGTTGCACGATGGGGTGTGCAAGGCAGGGAGTCCCGACTGCTTCAAGTTTGGCCGAACTGGGCATATGAGCAGAGATTGTACAGCTACCACCACCACCACCACACCATCTGATCTGATTTGCTTTCATTGCAATCATAGGGGAAACAAGAAGTCCCAGTGTCCGAGTTTAGCATCAGTAGGACAGGTGGTGGCACCCGCTCCTACCACTTTGAGGATTACAGATGGCCGTTAGGGCCGGGCTGAGGCGCCAGTGACGAAGAGCAGAGCCTTCCAGTTGATAGCAGAGGAGGTACGAGCAACTCCTGATGTGGTTACTGGCATGTATTTTCTCCATCCTCTCTTTATTACTTTTGATTATTAATCATGTTTATGTATTTGTTTATAGGATCGTTCCTAGTGAACGACATATCAGCTATGGTACTGTTTGATTCGGGGGCTACCCGATCTTTTGTGTCGCTTACACTAGCAAGCGATTTAGTAGGGCTCCGAGGGAGCTGGAGTGTCCACTCGACGTAGAGATAGCCAATGACAGGACCGTCAGGGCCACGAAGGTTCATAGAGGATGTACACTACGGTTATTTGACGAGCAGTTTTCAATGGATTTGGTTCCTATTCCCTTGCGAGGGAATAAGGTTATAGTTGGTATGGATTGGTTGAGTCTCAATGAGGCAGTGATCGAATGTGAGCAACAACTAGTGAGGGTTCGTACTCCTAATGGGTGAGTGTGACATCCCCAATTTCACGGCCAGAAAAGACCGATTTGTTTATGATTTGTTTTTAAAATCAGAGTAATATTTTAAAGAAAACAGTTGCGGAATTTGTTCCCAAAACAAAATATGATAAAAATTATCAAAGCATTTCTTTACAAAAATGTATTTTCATTATACCAAAATCTCAGGATGTCATGTTCAATACAGACCAAAAGCATAAACAGAACAAAATAGACCTTACAATAGTTATTCATAACTACTGGCTTATAATCCAAAATCTATTGTCAAGTCCACCAACTTATACTCTTGTGCCATTACCTGTAATGAAAAGAAAACTGAGTGGGTCAGGCTTGGGAGCCTAGTGAGCATATAGGGTTTTCAACCCACAATAATATAATTATTATATTTAATTATCAAACAATCAATCCAATTACCCACCCCCCATTATCTTCCTTTATTTCATAGAGATTTACCCAAAGAACCGATTACCCTTCTCCCATTCATTCCTAAGAACTGCCCTAAGGAATTGGCACAAAGTCTAGTATTGCCATGGTTCTTAGATTACCTCTGGTGAACACGTAGTTCAAAATAATTAATGAACACCTAGTTCAAGAACACCCATTGAACACACTCCGTTCAATAATACCTAATGAACACCTAGTTCAAAAATACCTAATGAACACTTAGTTCAAAAACACCTAATGAACACTTAGTTGAAAAACACCTAATGAACACTTAATTCAAATATCACTGGCGAACACATAGTTCAAAACACATAGTGAACACTTAGTTCAAATATCCCTGGTGAACTCAATCACCTAAGGAACATAGAGTACGAAAGCTCCTAGTCCAAACCACATGATAATAATGTATATCTCGATCCTACAAAACCACTAATATTATGAACACATATAAATCATATTTCTAAAACAATCTATCCCATCTCGTCGATCCCCACATACTGACCCTATACAATGATCTTACAAGATCTAGTCTAAGGAATCAATATGAACAACAACTGACGAAGCTGGTTCGGAAATTCCCTGGCAGCAAACGAGGATCAATAAAGGCATCAAATGAGGGGAGTGGAATAAGTTTCACCACGAACCTTCGTTCGTAAAAGAAAGAACCACAAGACAGTTAAGTTAGGGGTAGTTATCTAGATAACAATGCCTAGGCGTGGTCCAACTATCATGAGGTATTATACCTCCAGACTCTACCTATCCCAGCATCGAACTTTGCCTAGCAATGGCCTGAATACATGAGGTATTTCACCCCCACACGCACCCTATCTAGAAATATAGCACCAGACATACCTAGCAGTGGTCTATTACTGACACACTTTATTAGGCAGTCTACAAAGTTCCCTTAATTACTTCGTGAAAGAAAACGCTGACATATGAAGCTCGGTTGATCACTTCATAAAAGAAACGCTGACTCCAAAGTTCTCTCAACATAAAAGTATGAGGAAATACTACTAGAGTACTCCCATACGCTCCCATAAGCGACACAAAAAATTGTCAAAAAGACTTTGTACATGATAGTACTTCTGGCACATTATAGTACTCTGGTATGCGAAAGACTCGTACTCAAGAACATAATAGTACCCTGGCACAAGCAGCACCCAAGACACAGAGCTTTGAAAAGGATTTCATACATAAAGTGTACTTCTGTACGTAGGACGTACTCTACTGATCATCAATCTCGCAACGCATGTACTCTTAATGAGAGACTACCCAATGTCCAAACTTAATTGAACTAAACATCCCATTTAAGTCTTAACCAGTCACTTGGCAAACCTACAATGTTTATAATCAATTTTTTTGATACTATCTCCATTTAGGCAACGCCAACTAGTGTATACTTAACACAAGGTTTGAAGTAATAAAATCATATATACACATCTTAACACCTATTGAACCATATCTGATTCGCATGTTGTATATCATCAAATATATCTAACACGTATTTCGGACAATAACAAATAGTTCACATACATATGTGTATTTCATACTTTAATCAATACTCGTATTAAAATCACGTTCCTAAAAGGGACTATACACATGATACCTTATCAAATGATCACATAGTTCAAAAATACATAATCCGTACTCCCGGATCTTAAATTTGCCTCATTACCTAATCTATATTCCCGAATCTAAAACTAACCTCTTGATCTGATCCATACTCTTGGAGCTAAAACTAACCTCTTGACCTGATCCATGCTCTCGGATCTAAAACTAACCTCCTGATCTGATCCATACATCCATATCTAAAACAAGTTTATCTCTTTATCCTTTTACCTCATGGTCCAACCCATCTATTATCAGCTACCAACAACCTCATCTACCCATGTTCTACCCAACATATTTGTAGATAAAAAATACATATACAGTTTAACTCATTAAAACTTATATAATTTTTCCATTCCACAATCATCTCAAATGAACAACAATATATTATACACATAACACGTATTTCATAGCAAGTACTTAATATTTATGTGTTAGAAGAAAGTGACCACACACTCACTTGATCAGAAGATGATTGGACAACACTACGACTTGTAGAAGTAGTATTCTTCGGTAGATCTGGAAGATCTTCACAAAAACTGGCTTCTCGCAGGCAGAGCTTCGGCTCGGGAATCACACTTCTTGGGATCTTCGGGGCTTCAGGACTTGCTTCGGGGCTCGAGAATGATATCGGGGCTTCGGGATATTTCTTGTACGAAAAACGATGCAAAAACAAGAGAGAAAGAAGAGAAATGGAGCAAAGAACTCGGCAGCCTCGACTTCCTTCTATAGAGGCTGGATTCTCGATTTACGCTGGGTGTAAATCCAGGTACGTTGGGCGTAACCCGGATAAGCCCTGTGACTCCCCCCCTTTGGATAATATCAGATTTTATAATTAAATTTAATATTTTAATTATTTAATAAACTTCAAAAATTCATATCTTCCTCATACCAACTCTGTTTTTGACATTGTTTATATCCACGCGTAGGTGAGACTACGCTCTACAACTTTTGTTTATACTTCGTCGGCTAATTTTGACCTTATTTTTATTATATTATTTTAGTAGGCCGGGACAGGAAAACTCCATTATAAATTCATAACTTCTTCATCTGACGTCCGTTTTCATCTATCTTTTTACCGTTGGACTACTATCAATGAGATCTTCGATTCTCGTTTAGATTTTTTTGGCTAAAAACCGCTCGATCTCAAATCGAGTATTCGGGTTGTATACTGCTAAGCTGAAACTTAGAAAAATCATAACTTCCTCATACGAAGTCAGATTTGGGCATTCTTTTTATGCACGCTCTCGGTTTAACGAACTCTACGACTTTTGTTTAGATCAGTAAGTCTAAATATCGCTCTAACATAAATTCATTTTTTACGTCATTCAGCGTCGTGCCGGTTCTGTCGCGAAACTTCGATAGGTCATAACTTTTTCGTTATAACTCAGATTTTGGCATTCTTTATATGTATGGAATCCTTGTAACATATACTACAACTTAGTTAAGATTATTTATCCTAAATAATCTTCTATCAAAAAGTCATTTTTGACGATTATCGTCTCTAAATTGACCAGCCCTGATCTACGGGCGTTACAGGGAGAGCTAGTGATTCGGTGAGAGAGGCCACAGCGCGGACCAATTCGTTATTCAGCAGCGAGGGCGAGGCGCAACCTCCAGCAGGGTTGCATTGGATACGTTGCTTATGTCATGGATGCCTGGGATAAGGGTAGGGCGATGGTCGATGATGTACCGATAGTGTGTGAGTACTTGGATGTATTCCCAAAGGATTTACTAGGGATGTCAACGGTGGCAAATGGGACGGGGAGTGCATCTCCTGCCCCTGCCCCCAAAATTTCCTTGTTCCCCCGTCCCCGCCCCCATCCCCAAAATGTTCAACCTTCCTACCCCCGGCCCCACCCTCGAATCCCCTTTATTACACCCGCCCCCGCCCCTGTTCCCTCGCCCCCGGTTGATTTTTGGTTGCCTTTTTTTTATAAAAGAAGTTGTTATTTATGCTAAAAGAAGCTATTTTTTAAGTAACAAATAATTATGTATAGTAGAATTTTACATGTTAAAAATAAAAAAGTTATGACATCTTAAAAACATTATACTAACAGTTAAAAAACATGTTTTTTGATGAATTTTAGAAGCTCAAAATCATGTTATAGTTTATTATATTATATAACTAAAATCCTCCCTAATAAATGAAAATAATTTTGACACATGTCACTCTCTCATTAACTTGGACACATGTCATTTTTTGGTATTTTTGAATCAATGTTTTTTCCATATGTCATTTTCTCATTGTTTATCTTTTTTTAATTAACACATCATATTTAAACCTCAATTACTAATTGCCTTATTTGAAAATAATAATTAAATCACAATATTACAACTCATATTATTGAATATGTTTCATTTTAAATTCAAATTTTTGAATTTTAAATTTTAAATTTAAATAAATTTTTATTTAAAGCTTCATATTTAATTTTTTTGTTTTATTCAACCCGTATAACATACGAGTCTCACAACTAGTATGTAAATATATGTGTAATTTATTAACGGGGTCCTCATTGGGGTTTCGGGACGGGATTGCCTATCCCTACCCCCGCCCTGAAATTAAAACGGGGGTTAACCTTGCCCCCGCCCCCGGCCCCGATTTTTTTTAAAATTTTTCCCCAAATGGGACGGGGCCCTCACGGGAATGGGGTCCCACAAGACTTTTTGATATCCCTAGGATTTACCTGGGATACCTCCGAAGAGACATGTTGAGTTCTGAATTGACGTGGTCCCTGGTGCGGCTCCGATAGCCAAGACACCATATCGGTTGGCTCCTCCCGAGATGCAGGAGTTGTCTACGCAGCTGCAAGAGCTGCTAGACAAGGGTTTTATCAGGTTGAGCAGTTCGCCACGGGGAGCCCCGATCTTGTTTGTAAAGAAGAAGGATAGGTCGCACCGTATGTGCATAGATTACCGGGAGCTGAACAAGGTAACGGTGAAGAACCATTACCCACTCCCGAGGATAGATGATTTGTTCGACCAGCTTCAGGGAGCATCTTGGTTCTCCAAGATTAATCTACGGTCCGGATATCACCAGATGCGGGTCAGAGATGATGATGTGTAGAACACCGCTTTTAGGACCCGCTATGGTCATTATGAGTTTGTAGTGATGCCGTTTGGGCTAACCAATACTCCATCCGCGTTCATGGACCTCGTGAACTGCATGTGCAGACCAATGTTGGATCGGTCTGTAATAGTATTCATTGACGACATCTTGGTTTACTCCAAGACTCAAGAGCAACATGAGGACCACCTGAGAGACGTGCTGGAGAGACTTTTTTCGAAGTTCTCCAAATGTGAGTTCTGGTTGCGTGAGGTGCAATTTCTTGGGCACATCGTCAACTAGAAGGGTATTTTGGTAGATTCGGCCAAGATAGAGGTCGTGATGTAGTAGGAGATTCCGAGGTCTCCATCTGAGATTCGAAGCTTCCTTGGTCTGGCAGGTTATTACATGAGATTTATCCATGACTTCTCTAAGATAGCAGTTTCGTTGACCCGACTGACCAAGAAGTCGGTGGTTTTTCGTTGGGGTCCTGAGCAGCAGACAACCTTTGAGACGCTCAGACAACAATTGTGTGAGGCGCCAATTCTCACCCTGCCAGAGGGAGTAGATGACTTCGTAGTCTACTGTGATGCTTCGATCAAAGGTATGAGAGTAGTATTGATGCAGCGAGGCCATGTGATAGCTTATGCTTCGAGGTAGCTGAAGCCTCATGAGGCTAACTATCTGACGCATGATTTAGAGCTGGGGGTTGTGGTGTTCACCCTCAAGATTTTGCGGCATTACCTCTACGGGTTCAGGTGTACCATTTACACAGACCATAAGAGTTTGAGGTACCTCATGGATCAGCCGAACCTAAACATGAGGCAGCGTCGGTGATTAGACGTGGTGAAGGATTACAATTGTGAGATCCTTTACCACCCGAGCAAGGCCAACGTAGTGATTAATGCCCTGAGCCGCAATGCGGTAGCAGCCCCGATCTGAGACATCTGTTTGAGGATGATAGTGATTACACCATTACTTAAGCAGATCCGAGAGGCGCAGGTCGAGGGCCTAAATGTGACAACCCGAAAATTTTTACTTTCAAAGCTAAGTCACTCAACTCAACTCAGTGTCAGACTCACTCCTGGTCTCAGTTAGCACAATTTGGAGTCTGTTTGAGTGTTCTGAGCCTAGTACACTTAAGGAATGAGTGTTAGGAAATACTTGCTAGAGCCACTGAACAACATACAAGCCTTAACCATCACCACCATGAGTTCACGGCCACAACACTTATAGTTTACGGTCGTAAACTCCAAGTGGGCTGTAAACTCACCTCTATATATAAAATTCTTGGCCATTTCTTCCATTCTTTCCTTCCTTGGCCGATTTTCTTTCATTCTCTCTCAAGTATTATCCAACTTTTCATCTTAGATCTTCAAAAGTGTAAGTGTTCTTTCTCTAGTTTGTTGTTAATCTTTCTTAACTAGCTTCATCCTCATGATTCATCCATGGAAATCATGTTTTCTTAGATCTTCAAGAAACACCAAGAACACACACTAGTGTTCTTGGCCAAAATCAAACATATCAAGCCTCTATATCATAAGTACCCTTCCTTACCCTTCATATCTAGTAGGACGCCATGAATTACAACATTGAAACATGCCTTTTCCCATGAAGATCATGAGTTTACGGCCCAAGATCTTCCTTGGCTATAAACTCCATGTTATGGCATGTTTAGGCCTTAAACTCTTCCAACAAGCAAACCTTTGACCTTGAACCTTTAATGGATGTTAATAGGACCTTAAATCACTCACTTATGCATAATGTTCATGAGTTTACGACCGTAAACGCCTTGCTTAGCCGTAAACTCATGTGTGTTGGCCGTAAACACACTTAAGTGTGGCCACACACTTTCCTTTGATCAATCACGTGTGATTCAACACTTCATGTCCAAGTTCCTTAGTCCCTTAGGTTGTTTCCTTCATGATTAGTTGTATTATACACTAATTATACACATATATGTATCAAGATATGTCATTAGGAACCATTTGTGTATCGGGACATCATTCGTGGAACTTCTCATCCTACGCACAAGTATTCGTCTGAATCACCCACATCAGGTGAGTTCATACCCCGTAATGAATCTTTTAACTCTTTTAAATGCTTTTAAGGGGAGAATACAAGTTGAACACAATGATAATTGTGTAAATGTTTGTTATAAACATCTTTCAAAAGATTGCTTATGTCTTTTATAAGTAATCAAAACATTTCAAAAACTCTTTTAAAGTTATGTTGCTTTATAGTTTAACAAAACTCCGTTTTAAAGTACAAGCATAACTTGGTAGTAAAATGAGTCTTTTTAATAACAGTCCAAGTAGAATACTACTAAACTATAATGGGTATAGTTTAGGGGTTCAGTTCATACTATAACAAGAGAAGATACTAAGATACTATAACGAGAAGATACTAAGATACTATAACAGAACGAACATACTAAGATGCTATAACATGGAACAACTAAAGGACCTAATTATACCAATGAATCACTAACTCATTGTTCTAAACAAAAGATGATAGTTAAATTGGGTATACATGATCATATAACTTTAATGTGGATGTACACGATGCAACAGCCGATTTGCCGAAGTCATGTTTGGTTCCCAGAATCTTCTGTCAGGGAGAGCATTTAGTAAGGGAGCTAGCCATCACATTATACCTTAATAATCAATTTAAGGCAATTAGTACAACAACAGTTACTATATACAATACTACAATACTTACATTTTCCCAGTTCTTTCCTAAAGTGACAGTTCCACTTGAAAGTTAATGCAAACTATTTTCGAGACAAGATAGTTATAAACTAGGGAAAACTTACATCTTTTCAAACGACAAACAGAATAGTCATGTCTAGTATACTCAGTAGAAAGTGACCATAATGCTAACCTTATGATTCTTTAATGTATACATCAAAGGATATATATATATATATATATATATATATATATATATATTTATAGGACCCGACAGGTAATAAGATGTGTGCTTTTCGCTTCATTTCCTGTTCCTTGTTTGGTTGTGGGGTTAGAGCGATTTCACCCAACCTATTATCCATTCGATCTTAGTTATATATATGTTATGTATACGTTAAGTCATCATAAAGGGTACCAGGTATGGTTCAAGTCATAGAACACTAATTTAATGCACAGTTTTCTAGTACAAAGCATACTTTTCAAATCAGAACTTTTGGTATACAAAACTAGAAACTTACCAAGTAAAGGGTTTAATCCATTTTATTAAACCATCATTTTAAAGGACCTTAGGTAGTTAACTCTAAAATACCTTAGTTTACACATCAAAGGTTATATATAATTAATATCCGATAGGTAGTTGGATGTGTGCCTTCCGCCTCATTCCCTATTCCTTGTTTGGTTGTGGGCTTAGGGCAGATTCACACAATTAACTATCTGTTCGGTATTAGATTATATATAGCTAGTATAAACTAAGTGATTATAGAAGGAACCAATGTGGTCACTATTTTTATTATAAGAAATAAGATTTTTCTTAAAGAATCTTTTCGTTAAACATAAAGGAACTATTACAATTAACTCTATGAGTAGCAAGTGTATACACCAAGGGTATATATAACAATGATCTAACAAACAATGGGATGTGTACTTTCCGCCTTACTTCCTGTTCTTTGTTTGGTTGTGGGCTTAGGGCAGATACACACAATTGATTGTTTGTCTACTCTGAGTCTTATATAACTTGTATCCATTTAGTACTCATAGAAAGGATTGTAGAGTCATTTTTACTTTTCTTTCATTAAAGCAAGAAATATAGGATTTTCTGGAGGAACGGGCAAACTTTTCTAAATAGAACTTATAACTTACTACATTTTACTACAAATTTCTACAACATACTTACATCACTAAAATCTTATGAACTCCCCAGCTTAATTGTTGGTAAACTCTTTCAAGTAACTTGTATTCTCAGGAAACTAGTAGACAGGTACTCGCCCTGGAAATTTAGAAGATGGAGCAGTATAGCTTCAAGTCTTGTTTTGTTATTTGCTTATGTAATCTATGTTTTCTGAACACATATTTTGTAAACACTTTCTTTCTAATGAAATGGTTGTTCATTACTTTGATTACTATGATACATGTCTTGTGATACTAAACATGACGTCCTCCGCCCCCGAACGTTTCCGTCGTTCCGATTTTGGGGTGTGACACTAAAGGAGAAGCGCCAGAAGTGTGAGAGGATTGTGGGCCGAGTAGCTTCATTTGATTACGGTAGTCGAGGGTTGTTAAACCTGCATGGGAGGGTGTGGGTACCGTATTGGGGCGGAGTACGGAAGGTATAGATGGGTGAGGCTCATAAGTCTAGGTTCTCCATCCATCCAGGGGCAACGAAGATGTACAAAGATCTTCGACCCGACTACTGGTTGCCCTGCACGAAGTGGGACGTAGCTTGGTGCGTGGAGAGATGCCTGAAATGCAGGAAGGTCAAGGCAGAGCACCAGAGGCCTCACGGAAAGATGCAGCCGTTAGACATTCCCATGTGGAAATAGGAGGATCTCACCATGGATTTCATTACTAAGCTTCCTAGGACCGCACGTGGGGTCGATTTGATATGGGTCATCATGGATTTGTTGACCAAGAGCGCTCATTTCATAGCGATCAAGGAGAGCATCTCGGTCGAGAAGCTAGCCGAGATTTATGTGCAAGAGATAGCGGCACGTCATGGAGTGCCTGTCTCGGTGGTGTCAGAGCGAGATGTTCGTTTCACTTCTAGATTTTGGAAACGGTTTCACGAGGAGATGGGTACTCGTCTCCACTTCAGCATCGCTTTCCACCCCCATACGGACGGACAGAGAGAGAGAGAGAGGACGATTCAGACTCTCGAAGACATGCTACGTGCATGCGTGTTAGATTTTGGTGACAGTTGGGATACGTATCTTCCATTAGCGGAATTTTCATATAACAACAGTTACCATGCCAACATAGACCGACCTCCCGTTGAGATGCTTTATGGGAGGAAATGTAGGACCCCAATTTGTTGGTGTGAGGTCAGTCAGAGGGTTATAGGGAGTACGGAGGTGGTACTCAAGACCACAAAGCAGATCCAGCAAGTCCGGAGCAGGCTTCAGATTGCTCAAAGTCGACAGAAGAGTTATGCCGACAAGCGGCGTTCGGACTTTGAGTTTCAGGTGGGCGATATGGTCCTCCTAGAAGTGTCACCCTGGAAGGGTGTTATCAGGTTTCGGAAGCGGGGAAAGCTGGGCCACAAGTACATTGGTCCGTTTAGGGTTTTTGCCCGGGTGGGCCTGGTTGCTTACCGGTTAGACCTTCTAGCAGAGCTCAACCAGATCCACAGCACTTTCCACGTTTCCCAGCTGCGAAAGTGCTTGGTGGATGATTCAGCAGTGGTACCCTTAGAGGATATTCAGGTTGATGACAGCCTGAATTACATAGAGATACCGATGGTGATTTTGGATTCCAAGACGAAGGAGCTGAGGAACAAACGGGTCGAGTTAGTGAAGGTGCAGTGGCAGCACCGCAAGGGTTCGGAGTGGACGTGGGAGCCCGAGAAGGAAATGAGGGAGCACTACCCAGGGTTGTTTTCAGACGCAACAGACTTCGAGGACGAAGTCTAAGACAAGTGGGGGAGAATTGTAACGCCCCGTTCCTGGTACGCAATTATTTAAATTATTCAAGTATATATGGACCGCAAACCCAAGCCCCAAACCCAAGGGGTTTTCGGTTCAAGCTACACTTAAACCAATTAATTTTTTCGGCCCAAGACTAAAAATAATAAATGATTAGAAAAGCAAAGTACAAACCATATTTTTGACCCAACAATCTTCCCCTTGGTTTATAGCTTTCTTTTCTTTTTAACCCAACAAACTCCCCCTAGGATTGTAGCTTGCATTTCTTCTTAGTCTTCACTCTTTGAGCTTGGCTTCAGCGTTTATCTTTGATTTCTTCACAGCTTCAAGATGAACATATGAATCTTCTACGTGAGCGACTTCATCTCGAACAGTTGGGCTTCTCTTCAAAATTTGACATTGAACACACGTTGGGTGAGGAGGCTTCATGTAGAGATTCTTGAAAATTGGCGCTTTCAAGTTGAGAATCTTTAGAGAGAATATCATAGAGAACGAATCTTCTGGATCATTTCAGCAGGTACATAGATAGCAGCAAATTGATTGAGGGGGCTTCAATGCAATCTGTCACATAATCCTCAAGTACAGATTCACCTTGCTTCTAGGGTTGAAAGATTGAATGTTGAAAGAATAATTTTCATTTCTTGTTCCTTCGAATGAGATTCTTCGACAATCACAGATGAAGCTTTGGCTCAGAAAATCTCGATATAGTCTCCATGAGTCTCATTTACATCTGAAGTCACTTTTCAAGACAAAGAAAAATTTGAGATAAAAACAAAACTAAAAGAAAACTTAACACACAATATTTTTGGATTTACATATTTTGTGAAAAAAAAATTAAAACAGAAACAAAAATATTTTTAGATTTTTGATTTTTCTGAAAAAAGAAATAAAACAAAATAACAATATTTTTGGATTTTTTGTTTTCTGAATTTTTTTTTAGTTTTTAATTCTCCCTCTTTGGTTTGTACTTTGCTTTTCTAAGCATTTATTATTTTTAGTCTTTGGCCGAAAATATTAATTGGTTTAATTGTAACTTGAACCGAAAACCCCTTGGATTTGGGCCTTGGGTTTATATATATATATATATATATATATATATATATATATATATATATATATATATATATATATATATATATATATATATATATATATATATATATATATATATATATATATATATATATATATATAGATATAGATGTAGGGGTGGAGGCCTTGAGGGGAGAACACAATGATAGGTGCTAAGTGTGTGAAGATCAAGGTGTTATAGAGAGAAACTAGAGAGAAAAAGAGAGTGTGTGTGTGTGTGTGGATCTTATATGTATGGAACATCATTCATATTATTGAATACACCATAGATTTATCAACTTCTTCTTCTTTGTCTCCATTCTATCTTGCATCATCCACTTGATTGAGATTCTGCACAATCAAGTGGATCTGATTGATACATCAAGCTAGTTTTGGGACTTACAGTTGGTATCAAAGTTTTGATTGTATCAATCTCTTTGGCAAGATCTGGAGCGTTTTTGCACTTTTTCTTGAAGGACTTTACGTTTTTGGAAAGTAAAGTATTGGGGATTTGTTCTTCGTGTTTTTCATAAAAATGAGTTTTTGATCGAGTGTTGGAGCTAAAACGGTGAAAAAAACACGTTTTTTGGTCGTAACCAGCGTGGGGTGGTGGTGGTTTGCAGTCAGCAGCTAGTGTTTGCAGTTGGAAACTCATTTGCGGTCAGCAGCGTTTACAACCGTAAACTCGTTTCCAACCGATAACGAGGTTTGCGGTCAGGAGGAGCATGTCCAAGTTTGCGGTTCGTAGCGTTTACAGCCTTGTACATTTTCGACTTCGGACACTGCGCACGTGTTCGGTCCAGTCCTCGTTTGTGGCCAGCAGGTTTTCAGCTCGCGTATGTGGTCAACAGCTTGCATGTGTGATCTAGTTTAGTCAACGAATAAATAAAAGGATCTTGGTTGGAGCAAGGATCGAACTCGGGTCTCTCCCACTCACAACCCACGCCTTACCAATTGATCTAGCAAGCCAGATGTTTAACATCTTCCCTGATTAAATCATATAGTTTTGCAATTCCGTTCCTATTTTCGGATTTTTGACAATTTTAGCCCAAAAATTAATTTTTCAAATTTTAAAGTTTCATTTTCAACCCAAAGTTTTGACTTTTAATTCTTGGCTTTCTAAATTCACTTTTGACATTAAAATTTGACTTTGACTTTCAAGTTTGACCTTTGACTTTAAACTTTGACTTTCTCGTTTAACCTTCAAATTTTCACTTTTAGCTTTTCGGTTTGACTTTTAAGTTTGAATTTTCAAGTTTGACTTTTATGTTTGACCTTTTAAGCTTGACTTTTAAGGTTGACTTTTGAGGTGTATAGTCAAAGGGCATTTTTGGTAAACAATGAGTTCAGCAAACATTCCGGTCAATGAAGTTTCATGCTCTCAATCTTGTGAAACTACTATTAAATTTCTCCGAGATCAAATCGATTTATTAAAAAGAGAAATAAGGACCTTAAATATGAAGCATATACCCTTAGGAAAGGTCAAAAACCCTTAAAAGCAACAACTAGAGGCCAAAACCAAGGACTTTAGAAAACTTCAACAGGAATATAGCAACAAATGTGCAAATTATAGATATGTTAAGGAACAACTTGCTGACTTGACTACCGAGCTTGAAACACTAAAAATTAAGTTTGAAAATGCATATTTTAATTTCAGAAAATTTGATGTGTCAAGCGAGAACGTCGAGTCCATGATTGAATAACAATTGAAGTTTAAGGATAATCAAACCAAGGGTCTAGGATATCATAGTGTTCCACCTCCTTTCAATGACAACTATAACCCACCCCTTAAGACGAACGAGGAAGAAATTCCTACTCAGTTTGGCCCACTCCCTGAACAAGCTTCAGTTAATATTGAACAATCTGAGCCAACTGAGAATATTAAAATGAACGTTTTTAATGATTCTACTTCTTGTGCAAGTAAAGTAGCGGAAGATGAAAACAAGGAGAACACTATTGAACAAACCAGTGTCTCCTTGAACTCTGAATTTGTTGCTTCTAACTTAGTTACTTCTGATCAACCTGTTATTGGTAAATACAGGCCACTAATTCAAGCTAAACAGAGTGCTTGTTACAAGTGTGCGTGTGGGAACAATCAGAGACAAGGCAAGGGCGTGCTACCAGGGGAAAGCAGAAACAATTCCTACATGAAGAAAAAGATGTGTTTTCACTGTGGAACACCTGGACACATTGCCATAAATTGTCCTAATCGCGTATACGTTCCCTACTACGCACAAGGATGGCGGAACGCGCCAAGAGGGAGATACCCCAAAAGAAGCCATTCAAGGTCACAATTGTGCAATGGTGATTGGAACTTGAAGAAGGCCAAGAATCCAACTCCCAAGAATAAGAAGGAAATGTCAGCCAAGAAGCAAAATTCAAAAGATGCTCTAGTGAAACCAAGACCGGTTAGGTCAAAGCCATCTCGACGGCCAGCTTCAAGTTCAAAAGCGAGTGACAAGGCACCCATCCGATCGAACAAGAAATGGGTTAAAGCCGACTACAGATGGGTTCCAAAGGTTCATTCTCCCAAATATTCTAATGTTTCTAATATTTCTTCATCTTTTGTTTGTGATAAACAGGACATGTCATGTGAGAGAGTTCCTTGCAAATATGACAAATTTCAACCCAGTTTCAAAATGGATTGGGTTCCAAACACTAATTAATCCCGCACTTTGTGCTGGAGCAGTTATGGAGGCATATAATCAGACTTCGGGTTTGTTGATAGTGGCTGTTCCAATCACATGATAAGGTACATCTCTCAACTGTACAACACTCAGAACTTAGTTTGAGAGTATGTGTTCTTTGCGAGAAAAGAAGAAATGAGAGGGTCACACATGGGGTTTGTGCTTAACGATGTGAAGAATTTTCGAATATGTTCTGAGATTAAAATATATGTGCTGTTCTCAGAACTTCTGGATGCAAATTTAATTCATGACTTACGGTTTGAGTTTTCTTCTCGATACTCCTGAGTTTTTCTTACAATGATTCGTTTTGAATACAATCTTTTATTTTCTTATAGTTTTTCGTTTGTAGGTATTTTTTAGGAAGTGATATGAAGTCTAGTGCTAAAGGGCAATATGAAATTCATGTAATGAACTGAAGCCAAATTGTCTATACTTTGTATTCAATGTGCTTTAGGCACAAAGGATTCAAACGGACTAGACATAGATTAACAATGAAAGGACTTGACAGTATAGACTTAGATAGTTCTATTTGAACTAACAATACGACGCTAGGGTAGATTGAGCAGTGAGATAAACATGGGAACCTGCAGGATACACTAAAAATCATATGTGTCTAGAATTGTGGCTTAACATTTCCTCGATGTATGGACTCATGTCCTTATTCCGGTACTGATAGGGCGACTGCGCGGGGGGGGGGGGGGGGGGGTCTGATAAAGTAGGTATGTAGGAAACTATTTTCTTGCTTTCTATCTGTCAACCATATGTTGCCTCCTTTGCGCGATTGGAACATATCCGACCTGGAATGCAACATATGCAACTCTATTTCTATGCATCTTCTTATCTATGCAATTCTTTCTATCTGTCAGTTATATGATGTCCCCTCTGCGTGATCGGAAGATCCGACCTGGGACACAACATATGCACCCTACTATCTCTCTAACCCTCTATCTATGTTAGTCATATGTTGTTCCCTCTACGTGATTGGAAAACATCCGACCTGGGATACAACATATGCACTTCTATATCTGACTTCTTTCTTAATGATTGAATACTCACCTAAAGTAAGGAGTTCTTTGGAAGTTCTTGATTATCGAGGTATGTCAAGAAGTGGGGAACACGTTCTAGTACATCTAAAATTGAACCATTTAATAGGTTGTCTGTAGATCTCACTGTTGAATTTAAATGGACAACAATATCCTTAGTCGTCATCAGCTAAATGGTCCATTTAGGAATAAGATCACAATGTCTGGTCACTTATAATCTGTCAAATTTGTCCATATCATTTGTGTTTAAGTGGACCACAATACCAGTGATTGACCAGATCTAGACATGTAGACGTGTGCTGATAAATGATATTGAATTGATTGACAACTTTGATCCCAAATATTTTTGTTTTTTGTTAAATTTGTTCATAGTTTTCCTCTATGCGCAAATTTAAAGGGGAAAACTAAAAACTAAAAAAAAATCAGAAAACCAAAAATCCAAAAATATTATTATTTATGTTTTATTTCTTTTTTCAAAAAAATTAAAAAAATCCAAAAATATTTTTGTTTCTGTTTTATTTTTTTCAGAAAATATGAAAAATCCAAAAATATTGTGTGCTAAGTTATCTTTTAGTTTTGTTTTTATCTCAAATTTTTCTTTGTCTTGAAAAGTGAATTCAGATGTATATGAGACTCATGGAGACTATATCGAGATTTTCTGAGCCAAAGCTTCATCCATGATTGTTGAAGAATTCCCATTCGAAGGAACAAGAAATGAAGATTATTCTTTCAACATTCAATCTTTCAACCCTAGAAGCAAGATGAATTTGTACTTGAAGATTATGTAACAGATTGCATTGAAGCCTCCTCAATCAATTTGTTGTTATCTACGTACCTACTGAAGTGATCAAGAAGATTTGTTCTCTATGATATTCTCTCTGAAGATTCTCAAGCTGAAAGCGCCAATTTTCAAGAATCTCTACATGAAGCCTCCACACCCAACGTGCGTTCAATGTCAAATTTTGAAGAGAAGCCCAACTGTTCAATATGAAGTCACTCACGTAGAAGATTCATATGTTCATCTTGAAGCTGTGAAGAAATTGAAGATAAACATTGAAGACAAGCTCACAGAGTGAAGACAGAGAAGAAATACAAGCTACAATCCTAGGGGGAGTTTGTTGGGTCTACAAGAAAAGAAAGCTATAAACCAAGGGGGAGATTATTGGGTCAAAAATATGGTTTCTACTTTGCTTTTCTAAGCATTTATTATTTTTAGTCTTGGGCCGAAAATATTAATTGGTTTAATTGTAGCTCGAACCGAAAACCCCTTGGGTTTGCGGTCCATATATATATATATATATATATATATATATATATATAGAGAGAGAGAGAGAGAGAGAGAGAGAGAGAGAGAGATGTAAGGGTGGAGGCCTTGAGGGGAGAACACAAGGGTAGGTGCCAAGTATGTGAAAATCAAGGTGTTCTAGAGAGAGAAACTAGTGAGAAGAAGTGTGTGTGTGTGTGTGTGTGGATCTTATGTGTATGGAACATCATTCATATTATTGAATACACCATAGATTTATCAAGTTCTTCTTCTTCTTCTTCTCCATTCTATCTTGCATCATCCATTTGATTTGGATTCCGCACCATCAAATGGATTAGATTGATACATCAAGCTAATTTTGGGATTTATATATATATATATATATATATATATATATATATATATATATATATATATATATATACGGTTTAAATCCATATAAACCACGATTGATAAAGAAAATATTAATCATAATAGAAACCATAATGAGTAATAATATGTTTGTAAAAAATATTAATTTAAAAAGATAGAAGTTTTTTCATCAAATTTTATAATTTTATTTAAAAATAATTTATGATATAAAGACTATAAGAACAATAATAATTAATGATATAAGCGATTGTATATTTCATGACATTTTTATATAATTATAGTTAGTTTCACCATTTTTTTTATTGTATTTTATCTTTTCATTATGTGTGTATTGTTAATATTGTTGTTTTAATTCATTTTTATTGTTATTAATTGTTACTTTCTTTGTTAACTTAACTTTTTATATTTTATCATTTGTTTATTGTTAATATTGATATTTTAATTTTTTTTCTAAATTTTAGGAAGGTTTGCTTATCCATTTGGAGCTTAAATAACTTAAGTAAACTTTTTCGAACATAAACTATTAACAAAAAAACATTAGTTATGTTGGACTTTATCTAGAAGTCTTTTTTTTCACAAATTATTTTAGAAAGATTAAAAATAGGTTAAAATTTGGAATTTAAAAGCCATGGAATCAAAAATAATTAAATTTTATCATATATTTGGCTCACAGAATGAAATTTAATTCTAGTGTTATATATATATATATATATATATATATATATATATATATATATATATATATATATATATATATATATATAAATTCAAATGAGAACACTATTTAATGTGAGAACGTTATAACACTATTTTATATTACTATTCTACTATGAATTTTGTTTATACAACGATATGACATTATTCATCAACAAATATACGAATAATCACACATTAATATTCACATTAAAATTTTGTATGTACAACTTTATGACATTATTCATCACTGAATATATGAACAATCACATATTTAACATTCACATTAGAATTTACTAAATTACTATATATATATATATATATATATATATATATATATATATATATATATATATATATTGTAGTAGATTAGCAATATAAAATTGAATATATTCATATTATAATTATTACAATACAATACATATTAAATTCATAGTAGAATAGTAACATAAAGTAGTGCTCTCACGTTCTCATATTAAATAGTGTTCTCATTTAAACTTAACCCTATATATATATATATATATATATATATATATATATATATATATATATATATATATATATATATATATATATATATATAGGGCATATTAGTAATTGTATATTTTAATTAAATTAAATTAAAATAAAATTCAATCAAATCCCTTAAATTTAGGATCAATTACCAAAAAAGAATAAAATATTCGATTTTTTTATTCTTCTTATTAATGATATAAAAAACATTCTAACCCCAAATCAATACATTTGTATTCACAAATGATTTTTTTTTTTCAGAAAACATGATACTACTCCAATCACAAATGAATACACATCAATTTACAAGTAATCCAATTCCGTTTTTTAATCAATTGAAATAAAGAGTGTAAAAATTATCATTTTTTTCATAAACAGAATACCTCTAATTGTAAACAAATACACTCATTAACATATGATTGCAATGTTATTCACAAATGAATAATTGAATACCTCAAATCATAAATAAATACATTCATTCACATATGCACTGCTATTTACAAATGAATACACTGTTATTCATAAATAAATACACATTCTAATATAAATGAATTCATAAAAAAATAATATAACTTACATCTAAAAAATATAGAACATAATACAATTTTTCATTCTCTTCTAGCTCAAATTCTTCACCTTTCATCTTCTCAAACAACACCAAAGGACCTCCACAAAACCCATATGAAATTGGTGTTTTTCTCTCCTCCAAAACATCCAAAATCTACAACTAATGTTATAATCATTAATGAAATGTTATAATCATTAATGATTGAAACTCAAAGCTTACCTCTTGACCTCTATATTTAAAATTTATTCCATTAAATCTAAAATTATGACATCAAAGAAATTAAAACTCAAAATCACTTTAACTTTGATATTAAAAACGTATGCTAATTGAAAGAAATAGGGCGTAAAAACTTAAATTACGTGTAGAAACAGGCAAAATAATTTAAGCCTCTTGTTAAATATATTTGTTTCAAATTGTGACCATGTAATTCATTTATTGGTTAATTCGAAAGAATCCAACACCAAATAAATCAGATCAAAGATATTATCAACATTAAAAGTGACATTTTAATTTACCATGTGATTTCGATTTTGACAAACACGAAAACATATCATCGAAATTTGTTGACAAATTTTAAAAATATCTCGTAATGTTATCATCAATGTAAACCAATTAGATTAAAGCTCACCTAACTGACACCAAAACAATCCTTCGTTTGAGAATAAATATCATCAAAGACTCAAATTCGATCAACCAAAATTGAAGCTTTGTTGAAAACACAATTTCAAGCTCTGCCAAATATGTTTGCATAATTGATTATGAAAAAAATGAAAGATAAAGGAAGCCCTAATTGTACTTGTCATTATCATCACCATCGACATAGCCTCCATCATCAGCGTTTATCTTCACAACAGCATTCAAGAAAAATCGAGACCCTACCTTGAAAATTGAAATCAATTTACAGGTCTAGAATCTTCAATGAAACCCGATGAAATAAAATCAAGTTGTAGGCTTCTTATATGTAATATGTCTTTGTATTTCTCTTTATCTTGAACGATCTCTACCCATCTGTTGATAGAGTCGTGGAGATGATTATTGTGTGATGATGATGGTGACGATGGCGGGTTCAACAATCAAGATGGCAGTGGTGGTGTTTTTGTATCTTATACAGCAGCTAGGTTGAAGAAAACTCAAAAGTCGGTAGTGGAGAGATGAGAGGGAAGAGGAGGATGTTTTTTTAGTCCCAGCTTCCATCGATTAGGGTTTAAAGGAAACGAGAGAGAGAGAGAGAGAGAGAGAGAGAGAGAGAAAGTGTGTGTGTGAGAGAGAGATTTTAGGATTTGATAAAAATAAGATAAAACCTAATGACTATAGTACTCTTTTAGGTAATTAGGAAGTTACAGTTTAATCATATGACTTTCAGAATTTATATAAATGGCCCGTTAATATTAACCTTTGATTTTAAAATTTAGAAGGTTTAGATCTGTTCTCGCATTCTCAACCTTTTAGATGTTCTCATTTGATCCTACCCATGTAATGTTATATTTAAATTAACAATTTAAGTATTTTATCCAAATAATTTAAGTATTTTAATGATATATATAGTTGTTGTTATGATTAATTAATTTTAAAAAATTTATTTGCTTAAGATTTTAATTTGCATCATTGTAATTATTTAAAACATCAAACTTTGGTTTTGTTTTTAAAGAATACAATATAATTTTTGTATATAATTTTATTTTTAACTATTGTTTTTGTAAGTTATTTAAAGTAACGTATTTTCAAACTCTTAATTATGTTAATTTGGTTTTAGAAATTTATGTTTTTTAAATTTATTTGATGAATATTGTTAGTTTATATGATTGTAGTTATTTAAACAAAAAATATTGTTTTTGTTTTTAAAGAAAATATTATAGTTTTTTATATAATTCTACTTTTAACTATTCTTATTGTAAGTTATTTTTAAGCTATTTATTTGAAAATTATTAATGATTATAAAAAAGAGTTTCATGTTTTTTTTTTGTTAATTTAGGATTAGAATTATGTTTAACACAACCAACTAATAATTATAATAAGAAAGAAATTGAAAAGTAATGGGAGTTTCAATGAATATGGTGAAAGGAAAAATATATGGGAATTTCAAATGAATGTGGTGAAAGGAAACACGTTTTTTAAATTAATTTGATGAATATTGTTAGTTTCTATGATTGTAGCTATTTAAAAAAAAAATATTGTTTTTGTTTTTAAGTAAAATATTATAGTTTTTTATATAATACTACTTTTAACTATTCTTATTGTAAGTTATTTTTAAACTATTTATTTGAGAATTATTAATGATTATAAAAAAGAGTTTCATGTTTTCTTTGTTAATTTATGATTACAATTATGTTTAACACAACCAACTTATAATTATTTTTAAAAAGAAATTGAAAAGTCATGGGAGTTTCAAATGAATATGGTGAAAGAAAAAAATGTATGAGAGTTTCAAATGAATGTGGTGAAAGGAAAAATGTTTCATTTATAATATAGTATGATATGATATATATATATATATATATATATATATATATATATATATATATATATATATATATATATATATATATAAAAGACGGTTCATTTGAGATTAAAACAAATAGAAATTTTTAAAGACAGAGAATCAAAAATAATTAAATTTTATCATACATTTGGCTCACAAAATGAAATTTAATTCCAGTGTTTTATATATATATATATATATATATATATATATATATATATATATATATATATATATATATATATATATATATATATATATATATAAAAGACGGTTCACTTGAGATTAAAACAAATAGAAATTTTGAAATTCAACATCAACCAAATATTTCTTATTTTCCGCTCTAATGCTCCAACATACCGGCAATAGTAAAGTATATCTAATCATAAATGATTATATGGCTGAAAGTTATAATCAGATATAATTATAAATGTTTATACGTTTATGTCTAGCCATAAATTATATGTGTGTATATATATATATATATATATATATATATATATATATATATATATATATATATATATATACACACGTTCAAATGTGGATCAACATTTATTATGTAGATGTAAGGATTAATATGGACCAAGATATTAAAAAACAAGAGATAAATATATATTAGTAATTTTATTTTTTCATTTATGGTAAAAATTTAAATTAATTAATAACGTTTATATAGAAAATCATTTTTAATTCACACCTAATTCATTTTTATCCGCTAACCATTAAAATGATCAACATTCATCGTCATTTTCCTAATTAAAATTCATCTTCATCTTCATTATTAAAATTTTATTCTTTGAGAATATAACCACATAAATTAACATTCATTAAGTTGTTCGTTCTAATAGAAATTTCATTCTTACAGAATTATTAATCCATGTTCTACAACAGAAGAATATTCTTTAAGATTTTTGTAACAGAATTTCATTCTTATAGAATTATAAATCCATGTTTTCACATTAACAACATTTTTTAAGAACAAAAAATATGAACATCTTCGTCAATTATCTGAGCTTGAACCAATCATTTTATTCTTTATAATCGTATGTTCTTCATATAACACCATTCATAAAATCATGATTGTTCCTATGATAATATGTTTGATTATGTAAGATACGAATCAAATTTAAATTCCGATTTGAAAGGTTTGATCGTGTACTAAAATCGGGGGATATTTATCTTAAAATATGCAAACTTCCTTATCTACATATAAATGAATATCCTTTTGCCTTGTACACGTCACTAAGGTCTACAACTAATTAATATAGTATTTATTGAATTTTAATGTATAGTAGGGTGTTGCTAAATTTATATGTGATGCAATTTAAGATTATTACTCTTCTTAATACGTTTCATTTAATAAAAATGACATTTTCTATATTTTATTTTAACTAAAAATATAAATTTTTTGAAGCAACTTAAACTCTTGATCCGCATTCATCCCTACATCCACATAATATATATCATTCACATTATAACATTATAAGTCTAGGGGTGAGCGCGGTGCGGTTCGATGCGGTTATTAGCCAAAACCTCACCACTAACCACAAATGCGGTTAATCCATTTTCAAAACCGCATGGTGCGGTTATTTTTGCGGTGCGGTTTTGTTTTTTTTGTGTTGCGGTTATTAACCGCATGGATTTGGTGCGCTTATTTTGTGTGGTTTTTAACCACAGTTTAGAGTTCAAATAGTTTTAAGAGTTCAAACATATTACTTGTAATAATAATAAAAACCATAAGGTATAAGACAATTAACTATTTAACTTAAACCTCAAACAACTAATATCTTAAAAACATCAAATCAATAGTAATTAACAATAAATATCTTAAAATTGTCTAATTTCATCCTTTTTTCAAATTTAAACATAAGAAAAAACCAACACTTTTGTCTTTTAGTATTTTATCCGTCTTTCATTCATGAAACTTGTCTTATTTTTAATATTTAATAAACTAATAATTGATAAAAAAAAATTGTATATAATATATGCGGTGCGGTGCGGTTTTTTTGCAGTTTTTGGAAACTAATAACCGCACCGCACCGCAAATTTGCGGTTTTTGAAAAACAGAAAACCTCACCATCGGTTTTTATTGCGGTTGCGGTTTATGCAGTTTTTACGGTTAATTTTAGTTGCGGTGCGGTTTTTGCTCACCCCTAATTATAACCTAACCTTATATATATCCACAGATTGAGTAATCATATATGAGTATAACGGATGGTGGTAGAAGAGGTGGTGGTGGTGGTATAAGTGACAGAGGTGGCAGTGGTGGGGTAAGCTAGTGGCAGGGGTAGTGGTGGTGGTGGTGGTGGAGGTGAAAAGAACGGATGACTCTACATAATCATTTATTATTATAACTAACCCGCACTCCAGAGGGTTAGAGCGGCAGATGTTAATTATGTGGTTATGGTTGAATCTCAAGATCCTTATTTTATTTTGAATATCAACGGAACCTCTCTTTCTTTCTCTCTCTCTCTCTCTCTCTATATATATATATATATATATATATATATATATATTGATGGGTTTAATAAAACAATCATATGTATGCATGCAACCCTAGATACGGATCTATGTTTTCACTATTAGTCATACAACATTATGAACACAAAAAGAAACCTAGCATGCATTTACTATTTTCGAAATTGACATAGGAGAATAGAATACATACATTTTGTTGTTATATAGTAATAACAACTAATTCCTTGAGTTTCCTTAGCTCTTGAAAGCAAGTACCACAAATGTAGTACCTCTAATTGCTCACAAACATACTTTGAGTGAGAGGATGAATATGAAAGAGAGGAGGAAAGGTACTAAGCTCCAAAATTCGGCCCTAGTAGGGTTTTCCCAAGGAGTGGTCGAATTCTAGTGCCTTAGTGTGCTATTTATACTTGAGGCTAGCTAGGGTTTCAAGGTGGAAACCCTAATCCCTTAGCTTAGGGCCTAAACAAGTCCATGGACTCCTTTCCTTAAGCCCTTGAACGAAAACTCCTAGATCCTTCTAGGATTTTCGTTCAAGCCTTAATAAAGGTGATCCAATAGCCCAACGTCTCAACTATCAAATAATTACAAAACAGCCCCTATACTTTTAGTTAATTCCTTTAATCCCGAAATTAATTCCTAATTAATTTCTGATTAAATACTAATTAATAATATGATTCCAAATTAATATATTATTCATATAATATATTAACAAATCATATTTATACCCTAATTTATTATTCTTAAAAATAAACCAGCCTCTCTCCTCAACATTCATCCTGTCTAGTCACTAGTGTGAAGGCAACCCAAAAGGACCATGCTCACAATCGGGTCAAGCACATACCAAAATAGTTATGGACTTAGACACTAATACAATATATATATATATATATATATATATATATATATATATATATATATATATATATATATATATATATATATATATATATATATAGGGAAATGATCAAATGAAAACATCAAAAAGGTTGAGAACGCGAGAACACTTCTGGACCAATCATATTATCAGGGTATATTAGTCATTTTGTATTTATTTTAAATTAAAACAAATTAAATTCAAATCTTAATTTCCTAAAATTTAGCGATAATGATTATCTACCTAAAATAAAATATGAAGTGATTTTTTTTATTTCTTTTATTAATGGATGAAAAAGATAATTTATATTATTTTTTTGTCAAATAAAAATTCCTTTTTTTCTAATTTATTTGTAACACCCATAATCAGAAAGACCAAGAAAGGAAAGGAAACCCCTAAGTCAAAGGGTCAACTCGTCGAGTCCAGGGAGGAACTCGGCGAGTCGGAGTAAGATCCGGGGGATCAATTAAGTAGCCGACTCGGCGAGTCGGCAAAGAGGACTCGGCGAGTCCGGTCTGAAGAGGGAAACCCTAAATCCGGGACTTTGTGCACTATTTAAACATCTCATTCTTTTTCTATCAGCCTCATTTGTAGCCCCCATTGTCCAGAAGTTATCCCAAGAAACCCTAGTGCTCTCTTTGAGTGTTTGAGCCAATATTGAAGGATTTTGAGTGTTCTTGAAGCCTAGAAGGAGAAGAAGGAGTTGAGGGTTCAAGAGGAAGGTTGTGGATCCAGAAGATTCATCTCTTTTGCTGCTCATTTTGGTAACCAAGCTCCTTCCTTTTCTTGTTATTTGTTAGATCTCTTCATGTCCCTCTTTATGAGATTTTGGACCAAGTATGATGCGTTTCGGGATTTGGATGTCCTCAAGATGGATCCCTTCAGCTCTAGGTGTGTCTTGGCCTAGAGACCCATAAAGTATCACTTTTTGGTGTGTTGGTAAAGCATCTTTGCCCCAAGCCCTAGCCCTAGAGTGTTTTAAGTCCATATCTCTTTGGTTTCACGTAAAGTTTGCAACTTTACGTGAGGAATAGACTTGGGAAGAGTGGATCTACAGTTTGGAGCCCTAGCATGGCTCGAAAAGCCACTGTATGGATTAAGAGCTGAAGCGACTCGGCGAGTCACATGGGTGGACTCGGTGAGTTGGATGAAGATAGGCAGGAACTCGACGAGTTGGAAGAACAACTCGGCAAGTCTGTTGAAGATTGCCTTGGACTCGGCGAGTCTGTTCTTGGACTCGGCGAGTCAAGTCGCGAAACCTCAAACCCTTCGAGTTAAGACTCGGATCAGTGTGTTGAGTGGGGACTCAATGAGTTGGACAAGTCAGAACTCGGAAATCGGTAGACTCGGTGAGTCAAGGGCTGACTCGGCGAGTCGAGTCGCGAATGAAAGGATTCTCAGCTAATGAACTCGGCGAGTCAGTAGGCAGACTCGGCGAGTAGGGTTGTCCTGGAAGGTTGACTTTGACCAGAGTTGACTTAGTTGACTTTTGGAGAACAGTTAAGCTAAGTGATATATGTTTTGTTATTGGTAGCTAGGGGAGTTAGTGGAACAGCGGTCCAGGGAATTGTCGGTCAGCATCTAGAGGGGTTACCAACAAGTTCAGCAGTACGAGGTGAGTTTCCCTTTGTGTGAATAGGTCTACGGCCACAATGTTGGCCCATGTAGTTATGAGTAGGAAGACCTGGGGGTTAGCCCTAGGTGCAATATGCTAGAATAATATTCAGGACCAAGGTCCAATGATAGCGGGCGGGTGCCAAATGAATGGTTTATATGATAGTTTATACTTGTTGTCTGTGTGATACATGTATGTGCCTGGTAGGGAGGTGAGTGTGGGCGAGGTCCCGTATCTCACCAATAGTAGAGTGTGGATGGTGTTCTACATCTCATTAGCAGTAGAACAGGGGTGAGGCCCAAGTTAGGGAAAGAGTGAGTGTGGGCTAGGCCCGTATCTCACTATCAGTAGGAGTGGACCGGGTTTCATGACTCATTAATAGCAGGACAAGGGTGACGCCCAAGATAGGCGAGGCCTCAGGACAGGATTTATTAGTATATGTTAGTTTATGTGTTGTGATATGCTTATGTGTTAGTATATGTTAGCGGGCGAGACCCAGGGACAGGCGAGGCCTAAGTGAAACAGATATGTATCTGAGTGGGGCTCGTAGCCGGGCGGGGCCTGGAGCGGCGGGGTCGTTGTAGCGGGCGAGGCCTGAAGTAGCGGGCGTGGCCCAGTATATGTTGTATGTGTTTATGCAGGGTATGTGGTAGGTTGGGGAACTCACTAAGTTTCGTGCTTACGGTTTTTAGTTTTTGGTTTCAGGTACTTCCGGTAGTGGAGGGAAGAGCTCGGGGTGATCGCATGACACACACCATTGATTAGTCAGCCTGGGATGTTTTACTCTAATAATGAAAATATGTTTTGGAAATGATACTCTGGATTCATGTTATGACTTATGATATGTTTTTATGAATATGGTTTTGGTAATGATTTAAAGAAAAATTTTGGTACGAATTTTGGGACGTTACATTATTATTCATCAAAATATTTTCAATCATATATGAATAAAACATTTGTAATTATAAAAATATATATTTGTAATCCTAAATAATAAATCATAATTTAGAGATAACATTTATAAATGAATAAAAATAAACTACTAATCCTACATGAATATGCTAACAAATAAAAAAATCAATACATTAAAAATTATATTCATAAAATAAAATTTTCAAAGATTGACTTTATACAGTTATATATTTATATTCATAAAAGAATATGTCAAGACTAGTTTCATACATTTATACATAATTATATTCAACAATGATTAAACCGCTTCAAAGGAATTATTATTATTATTATTATTTTGCAAAATTCATCCCAATATCAGCCATTTTCTTGAATTGGTCACAACCCCTTCCTTCTCTTTGAATCAAATGCCTTGCGAGTTTGTGTAACGAGCAGGAGCATACACGATATTTAAAAAATTCTAGCATTCCTTCTTCTTTGATTAATATCTACAAAAATGACAATAACAGGTAAAGACAATAAAAAGACCAACATAATATTAAAATGAATGATTAGTAGAAAAACATACGTTGTTATAATCATAAATGATTATTACAAAATCTTTTAATCTTATGTACAACAATGTTTATAATCATAAGTGATTATAACGAACACAATTGACGATGACATGTCTGACATCATCAAAATTGAGAAAAATAGAATGTGATTGAATGATTAAAGCATATGGGAAGGTAGCTAATTAGTGTATCAAAAAGTATCAACAAAGTGGTAGTAACAAGAAAACTCGACCGAGAGGGCTTACCCTCTTCTAGTTATGATTATTAAAAACTTCATACTCCAAAACATAAAGTCACCAAAGTAATTGTCCACCTTTTTGTCAAAAACATCACAAAAAGGAAGATGTTAATATAACCAATGGCTTGTGTATTAAGTATTAACTATGAAACATAAAGGGTTTGTGACGTGTAACAACTTACTGAGTGTAAAAGAAAAGTACTTCGGGTCCAACACTTATCAGATTAGCAAGAAGAACTATTCATGACACCAAATGCAATTAAATTTGTAAACAAGCAGCCAAACAGGATGGATTGATTTCAAAGAGGTCTTCCAAGTTTCATCTTCATACAAGATCCCAATTGGAGAATGAACACAAAACTCAAGCTAATTCCCATGGAGTTCCTAATTGTTTTAAGCTGTGATAATTACACCAAATTTGATACAACCATGTTTATAATCATAAGTGATTATAACGAACACAACTGACTATGTTGATTGAATTTATTCACCACTGTAGTGAAGGATATCAGATTGCTAGCATTTGACCTACAAACACAATAGAAGGAATAATCAAAACTTACCAATTGTTGATTTATAGCTTCAATTTCATACGAAATCCTGTCAAAATTTCCCCCTCTTCTTGCATCGCCAATCATGCATCCCCTTCATGATTGCAATTACCAATCGTGATTTTTGCAGTCATTCTTCAAGCCCTGAATCGGGATTGCAAGTCTTGGGGCTTACGAGAAATCGAGGCGGTCTCTTGGCCTTCGATGGAATTGGCGATGGTGGAAGTCAAAGGGGCAGAGAGTGTGAAGGCTTACCAGCGACGACAACAATAGGGAGACGGTAAGGGAAGAAAGGCTCGCATCGAAGATGTGTTATCTGATATTCAGGATGTTGTGTCAAATTGCGATCGTCTCCGGGGTTCGAAGAGGTTGAAGAGACAAAGGGAAGAGAGGAAGGAAGGGCGTCGATTCTCCTTCGACCCTTGTGGCTTAATCGTCGTCATCAACAGCGCATAAATTGGGGAAGGAGCAAACAACAAAAAATCGACATTTGGGATGAAATCAGGAAGCATCATCGTTCGATGTGGATGGTTCATCTGTCGAGTAAGGGAAAAGGAAAACGGAAGTAGTTGGGATCGGCTGTGTGATGAAGGTGTCGATTGTATGTTGTATGAAATTAGGTCAACGGACCTAAGAGACAGGGAGTAATTATAAGAGTTTACAAAATTAGGGTAATGTTTATTTACCTTAATACCCTTAATAATTTTCTTTAATTTGAAATTTAAATTTTAAATGTATTAATAATTAGAAAAATAACAATTAATTATAGCCACACATCTTAAAAATTAGATGGTCCAGATCTGTTTTCCGTGTTCTCAATATTTTAGGTGTTCTCATTTGATCCTATTCCTATATATATATATATATATATATATATATATATATATATATATATATATATATATATATATATATATATATATATATATATATATATATATATATATATATATATATATATATATATATATATATATTTCTTGTCCAAAAAAAAGTTTGTTACTTTTTTAACGTAAAAATAAGCTATACATATTCATTAACATTTTATTGTATACACAAGACAATAAACCTCAAAACAATTTTTATTTCAAATTATAATAACAAAATAAAAACATTTAATTTGCAAGCATATAAGAATATTCTATATGATTACAAAAAGTTTAGCGGTACAGCTTGTTGTCTGTTTGCTTTTCCACTCGTTGTATGGTGATAACTAATAAGCAAATAGAAAAGAGCACAAAAGAAATTGCAAACATTTATTTCATATATTTCATATCATATTAAATCATCAACTTTTTAAAATATCACACTTGACTTTCTCCCACTATCATTATTTTTAATATGATCTTGTTTGCAAACTTTCTCAAAGATCTCATCACCAGCAGCTCTTAACATGGACTACTACTAGTAACATTAGCTTAACCATAATTCAATATTGTGTAATATCTTCCAAATTAATATTAAAAGTAATGCATTTGGTGATTATTACTAATACTTGAAACTTTTTTAATTTAGAGATCCACATGACCCCTACCATTACACTCTACAAACGATTAAGAATTAGAAATGGACTGATCACCATTACTTCCACCAAAATAACGGAGAAGAGTTTAGAAATCAATAATTTGGAAACCACGCTTAACTAATTAAAAGAATATTAATACTTTAAAAGCATAATCACTAATCAATGATTTTTTGTAACATCTGTTTTCCTAGTTAGTAATTTCAATTATTTAACCTTTAAAAATTTGCTTAATTTTTTTTTGGGGGGGGGGGGGGTGGTGGCGTGAGTCTCGATGCGACCAGTTTACAATGTGAATTCTAATGAAGTTTGTGGTGTGAAGGGTCTGTTGGGATAACCCCTAAATGCGTCGATTTTTGGGTCTATTTAATGGCTCTAACCCATAAGGTTTTGTCATTTCATTAGCCTCTATCACTGAGAGCCTCTTTCATGAGATACCCTAGCCTCATATTGTGAATCTAAGAGTTTTCTCTCTTGGTTTAGCTTGAAGGAGTTCTTTGATTGCAAGAAGGTGTTGTTTCAATCATTTCCAGCACCTAGCAACCTTCTTTTCTGTGTTTTGGACCTCTGTAAGTGTTCAAGTTCATTGATTTATATTTATAGCTTGTTAGATCTTGGTTTATGGCTTACTTTCTGGTCTCTTCATGTGGTTTGGGAGGAGTTTGGAAAACTCCAGACCCAAAGATTGTTTATGGTGGTCTTGTGAACATTTTTAGTCTGAAAATATGGAGAGTTGTCTTGCATTTGAAGTCATGCAAAACAATGAACTCATTTTGGTCCCTTTTTAACCTAGGTTGAAGATCTAAGCTTTTAGAACAGACAAATGGATAAAGTTTGGAACTTTATCCATTAAGACCATGTTTTTATAAGTTTTGGAAGATTAGAATGTATGTCTTGAAGGATTAAGAAATAAGGAAAAGGGTGGTTGTTAAGTTGGAAGTAGCGGTGTCCTCCCTTAAGATTCACAACACGAATCTGAGACGTTCTCAACTATTTTATCGACTAGTGACTGACGGTTTGATATGTAGAATGTCACATCGTTAATGGCGTGGACTGTTGACTTTATTTAACCATTGACATTTTGGACCAGTTGACTTTTGGTCATCTTAGGGATTCAAATTGTAGAATGAGTTTTAACCACGTTTTATGTTTGGTGATGTATGTAGTTGAGTTTGTGTGATCTATTTTGCTTTAGATTTGATCAGATGGATCTTTTCACTATAATATAGGACAGTAGGTGTCATTTATATACTTGTTGTCTCTGTGACTCTTGCTTGTATGGCATGTTGTTAGGCAGTCCCGCTTATATGATTTTCCGATGGCACCCGTTGGGATGGGCCCGCTTTTGTTTTTGTTGGGTTGGGCGCATTATTTTATGATGTGTGACATCTTGGAGAACTCACTAAGCTTTGTGCTTATGATTCTATGTTCAATTTTTTTAGTGTAACATCCCAAAATTCAAGACCAAAAATTTCGTTTTCAGTTTAACAATTCATAAACCAACAGTATAAAAACATCCATAATAATATCTCATGTCAAAACCAAAGTGTCAATAATAAAAACATATTATCATAAAATAATATCAGAATGTAATCCCAAAGATCTCATGTGTGAAAAATCATAGTGCGATGCGTTGTGATCGAGCTGACTCCTTTCCTTTGAAAACGAAGTACCTGAAACCAAATTTGAAAACTGTATGCATAGTGAGTTCCCCATCATACCACATACCATATAACAAACATACTGTCGGGCAGTTCTAGGGTGCCTGACCTACCCATGTCAAGCCATTTTAGGGTGCTCGACCTACCCTGCTAGGCAATTCTGGGGTGCCTGAACTATCCATGTTAAGCGATTCTTGGGTGCTCGACCTACCCTCTGGTTTATCTGAACCGGCTACGAGGACTATTTCACCTCTAATACTACCATATAATAACATAGCATAAACATACTACTAGGCAATTATTGTGTGCCCAACCTACCCTTCGGTCCTTACGACCGTGACACGAGGACTATTCCCCCTACTACCACTACCACTATCACATAACATCATATCATGCTATCAGATAAAACATATCAGGTAGTAGCAAAACCTAGATAATTATCACAAAGGCAATCATCTAACAAACAATTCCTACTAGTGGGCCGAGATTTTGGCCGTACATCCACTTCTACTGGAAGGTAACTCACCTCACACTACTGAAGTCCCGTAGACAAAACTCTAGTTGTTGGATGACAGGTTCTCGAACTGTCAATCAACAATAAAACACCCAATTAGCAATTGGGCTCCAACATATACCCATAAGTCCATGCTTGGGGTAAAAGACTGCTTTACCCTTATCTTAGCTTGATTCAAGCCCAAGGCCCAATATAAAGGCCTAAAAGTCAACTATGAGTCAAAGCCCAACATGTGGCTAAATTTTCCAAATTGGGCCCAACCTTTACATGGTCTTATTCTAAGGCCCAACCATTTAGTCCAGTCCAAACATTTGACATTTCTAATGGCCCAATATCTCATAATCATATAATCATAAAGGCGTAATATGGCCCACCTATGGCCCAATTTTTCCAAATTGGGGCCAAACCCTTACATGGGCCTTACCCTAAAGCCCATATAATTATTCTAGTCCATATAATTGTTCTTGAATTACCCATTATTGGCCCAATCACCAAAGCCCAATAGAAATGCCCAACTTAAGGCCCAAGTGAAATTAGGGTTTTCACATAAAATGATGATTAGGGTTAAGTGTTTCTTACTTAAACCATTAAGGACTTAATCCATTAAGTCCATCAATCTATTGGGTCAATCATGTAGTGTGGCCGGGTTTAATACATAATCTCAATCCGATCATCCAAAATGTGGGTCCCAACAGTCCAAAACCCTTATATCCAAAATTAGGGTTTTCCAAACCCTAATTAGGGTTTCCAACCCAATTATAGTGCAATAGGCCCAAAATTAAATCTTTAGATCAATTAGGGTTTCATTAGGCTCACTAGGGTCTCCTAAGGCTTATTAGGGTTTTATAAGTCGGGTACCACCCACTACCACCTCGGGTAGTGGTGGTCAATGGCAGCTCACGGAAGCGGCCACCACCTCATGGTGGTGGTTATGGTTCTAGTCCATTTTTCCAAGCATCCCAAATGAATCAAAACATAAACAATGCACACCGCCACCCAACACGGCGGCTGGTGGCGGCAGCCACCACCTTACGGTGGTGGTTATGAGTTTTCTTTGTTATAATATTCACTAATTACAATTTACAATGCTTTAACCCCAAAAATAAACACACACACACACACTAATAGATTAACACACACAACCACCCTTGTGGTGGCCGGTGGTGATAGATGGTGGCAGCCACCACCTCACGGTGGTGGTGGTGGCTTTTCCGACCAAATAAAACCACACACGATATGCACAGCCGTAGTAGAAGCACAAACACTTGTCCTTGCTCGAAAAACAAACACAATTCGCCCACCTGTGGTGAGCGGCAACAACAGTGGCACAACAACGACGCTTGGATCGGCGTCAGCAGCGGCAGCAATCAACGACAGATGGAGCTGGGGGTGGCACCGATGAAGCGACAACAGATGAAAGGTGGATGGAGGAAGTCCGGTGGCACTGGCGTCGGATCGAAATGGCAGCAACAACATTTTGCGATGACAGCTACCACCTCACAGTGGTGGCAGTGGTTTGTGACCTCGACAGTGGGGTAGCGAGTGGCAAAAGATGGTGACCGACTCCGGGTGATGCAACGGCGGCTGAGGGAGCTCTCACATGGTGGTGGCGGCTGGAGGATGGGAGGTATAAGGGGGTGGCGGCTGTTTCAACAATTAGGGTTAGGGTTACGGTGAAGGTTACGGGCTTAATACCCGCATACATGCACACTTTTGCTCATAATACACTTTCAGCCCCTCCATGACAATTCTTCTCAACCTAAGTACTTAATTTAGTTTTCATCCCCCAGCATTTCAAATTTCCTTCAAATTAGGTCTGATATTTTACCAAACAGCCCTCCACTTTGAGAATCTTTTGCAAAACAAGTCCAGAAACTACCTTTTTAACCCACATAATCTCCATTATGACATTTTCAACCCTTCCTTCTCTTTTTCTTTCAAATTAAATCTCAATTTGCCTAAATAGCCCCCCCCCTCTAAAAAATAATTTCAATATAAGTCCAAAAACTACAACACGAGCACAATTAATTATCCTTTACCCATATGTCCAAATATTCTTTCCATTACGAACACCGAAAGCACTATTTAGTCCTCCAAAACAAATTATAATGCTAACTACACACTCTTTCACTAACCTCTTTATTTAAATTTATTTATATATCGGAATAAAATAATACTTAAAACACGTCTTCAGATTTTAGGGTTTGACTTTGAAACGGGGTGTTACATTTAGGTACTCCTTGTAGCAAATAGAAGGGTCTGGCATGGTCGCATCACATCTGTTTTTATGATTTGATATGTTTCGCACTTTTGATTTTATAACTCTGATTTGATGTTTTTTGAACAAATGGTTATTTACTCTTTTGAGAATGAAATTAGTATAGTTTCTTTTATATAAAATGAAAATTTTACTTTATAATTTGTGACGTTATAAGTTGGTATAAGAGCCATGGTTTGAGGGATTCCGGTTAGCATTGGGTGCGTCTAAACTCAAACTGAGGACATAGAGAATCTTTTTACAAAACATTTTCTATAAAGAAAAAGGATATGACGAGTGCAATCAGCCGGAGCTCAAGTAGGTAATTCCCAGAATACCCACACTTATATATATATATATATATATATATATATATATATATATATATATATACAGAGAGAGAGAGAGAGAGGTGGGTTCAATTGAGAAAATAAAAAAGGTTGAGAATGGGGGAATCATTCTCAGCCACTCATTTTATTCAACCATAAAAAGACACGGTGGCAAACTTGTAAATATGAGAACAACTTTCAATCCCAAATACGTATCTGTAGTTCAAACCCATTCATCGTTCATCATCCAAATTTCTTCTCCAACTTTCAACAATCATCCAGATTTCTTCAATTAAACCATCATCAACATCATCCAGTGCTAATCAATCATTGGTCTTCATCAATAATCAACACGATTCAACAGTTAACAACAAAAATTCGTTTTTGGTTCTTTTAATTCAACCCTAAATTGTGCTTGAATACGATCAGATCTTCAACATCTATGATTAATTATACTCTCAACGTTATTAGATCAACATCATCGATAATCAACAAAAATCCACTTCATATCATTCATTCAACATCAATTATCAAATAAAACTTGAAAACTGAGGTTAGAAAAATATCAAATCCTTTTTTTTTTTGAAAAATTTCATATAATTCTCTATCAATCTACTCTTTTGTAAGATTTAAATAGTCAAAATATCATGTTTTTAACATTTTTAAAAAAAGTTAAATTGTATGCACTCCAACTGTTTGATGAAATGCATGAACTAAATTACCACGTTATATTCATATATGAATATGTTTTCTCAGTATATGATTATTAAAACAAAAAAACAAATATGCAAGTTTGTATGTTATTCATATGTGAATAACATATAAAAATTATATATATTTGTGAAAATACCTTGTAATATTCATATGTGAATATATTGTGTAATATTCATATCTGAATATACTATGTAATATTCATAAGTGAATATATAATCTAATATTCACAAATGAATATATTATGTAATATTCACATGTGATATACCATGTAATACTATGTAATATTCAGATATGAAAATATTATCTAATATTCATAAATGAATATACCATCTAATATTCACAAGTGAATATACTATGTAATATTCATAAGTGAATGCATCATCTAATATTTAAATATGAATATACTATGTTTATTATATGATATATTCATATATGAATGATACTTAAATTGTAAAAAAAAAAAAATTAAACATAGTTTTTATTCATAACTGAATAACGAATGTACTATAGTAAAAACCTGATTCATTTTTATTCACTTATGAATAACGATAGCTGAAAATATAAAAAAAATAAATTTTTTATTTTATCTTAAAACTATATCAATATGGATGTCTATTTGTAGAGAACAAAAAATCATGAATTTTGGTATATTTAAAATCATTTTTTGATAAAAATAGCTTCTTAAAAATTAAAAAAAAAAACGAAAAAACTATGTTTTTATATATATTAAGGTAATTATTAGCATAGTTTAAGGAAACATGTTTTGTTGGAAAACACATGTCTATTCCTTTCCCATTTCTGTTGGTACGACAGAGGCTTTTGCGGCAAAAATAAATAAATGAGTGGCTGAGAATGATTCCCCCATTCTTAACCTTTTTTTTCTCAATTGAACCATCCTCTCTCTCTCTCTCTCTATATATATATATATATATATATATATATATATATATATATATATATATATATATATATACACCTTTTCTTTATAGAAAAATGTTTTGTAAAAAGATTCTCTTAGTCCTCAGTTTGAGTTTAGATGCACCCAATGCTAGCCCAAATCTCTCAAACCATGGCTCTTATACCAACTTATATATATATATATATATATATATATATATATATATATATATATATATATACACACACACACACACACATATATATATATGCTCTAGTATAGATTGCATGCTAGAGGTTTAACTAGAGATCAATGTAACATTCGGCTTTATAACACATGGTACACCCAAAAACTTTCACTTTTTATTTAATAAAACACATTGGCGTACGCTTACATTAAAATCCAGTACAAATATTTATCAACAGGATTAGTCTCCGAAAACGCCACATGTCCGTCTCCTCGCAACACGTATATCACCCGAATGCCACGTGTCTCAGTGACTCTCCTTACTACCACATCATGGCATGTATACCACCTCACTATGGTGAACCACGATTTGACCATTTGACTTTGACTTTCTCAAAATAGCAATGTATTTTCATCTCAAGTTTAGACGACCATAACTTTCATATACGGACTCTATTTTCGACAAACTTTATATCCATGGAACCGTCTCAAAGTGAACTATCATTTTCTTTCACAATTTCCTCATTTAACTTTACTAATTTCTAGATACAAATTCAATAAGTACAAGAAGCTACATATTGCATCACCGAATTATCATCAGTTCACTATTTTAATTTCATCCCAAATCAACGTTATACCAAATACGTACGTTATCTCACAGTTTGAAGTTTTTAGGTCATTACATGTCTCATAATAGTTCATTTCATGAAAACAGGTATCACAAGTTCTTCACAGTCTCATTTTATTACAAGACTTTTCTCTCCTTGCAATTCCATCTTTAAGTGTCTCAAATACTCTTACTCTTTTCTTATACCATATAATACTCATAGGTATTTTAAATTATTTTTCTTTCAAACTTTCTCCAATAACTCAGTAGTCATTTATCTCTATCATAATAGTAACCGAATTAAGTCATACCTCAACTTATCATGTCGATTACTCTGTACTCCTACAATAGTCTCTGAAACGCTCACCATGTGTTGGAATGCATAATATTTACTTGTATCTCAAACATTTATAAATCACCAAACTTTGGTCATTAAACACCATTCTACAATTAAAATTAATATTGATTGTTAAAGTAATTGTTTTTATCTCAAAGACAAATCTTAAAAGTAATTAACACTATACTATAGTTAAATTAGCTAACACATAATTCCAAAAACTCTTAAAATCAACTAATGTATATGCGGGTTTTGCATTTTATTTTATATTATCATCAGACATTCTCCATGTATGTTCTCTATCTGACTCTAACAATCCTTATTGATAGTATTTTACTTACTACCAATCACAACTCTTAACTCTTTTCAACTGGTAGTATTCCTTTTACTGGTATTCGTAATTGACTACAACATTTGGTTATTCTCAACAAAAAGTATTTCTCTTACTGTTAGTCATAACTTCAAGCTATGAATACTCACCCCTATTAACTCATCATCTAATTCTTTGTAAATACATAATTCAAACTTTTACTTTAAAAGGACTCAATACAATCTTTCTTTATACTACTCATAATAACCACAGAAGATATTAATCAAATAAACTCTCAACTTTGTATATACAAGGAATAATGTATTATATGATAATTGAGTAATTTTTTGATTCTTAATAATGATATCAATCCTACGATGATATCATAGAAATAGGGGATGGTCTAGCATTTTTTCCATTTCTTTATTTTTTTATTGGAAAATTTTCTATTTTTTCATCTGATTTAGTCATTTTTATGTTCCAAAAAGATTCTAATTTTTTTATATATTTTTTTATTGCTTACTTTAATGCTTTTATTTCATCATTTTGTTTTATTCTAATTGTATCTACATAGCCGTTATGAAATGTGAAATTCTTGAGTAGTCTACTTCCCCTCGAATGATGAATCTCGTAATGCTTAATGAAAGAGAGTACCTTAGAATTGAGAAGGAATTTGCTTGTCTATTGTACTGTTTCATTTTATCTTTTAGGTCCCGACTTCACCTCGATGGTTAGGCCATGATGCCCTTAACGTCTATATGCGATAGACAGACTCTGGTAACCATGACATCTTTTCTATTTGCTTACTTAAACATAATATTCTCATCAATTAAATCACACAAGTTTTAACTTCTTTTTATTTATACTCAACCAAAAACTCGTCTTCTTCTTGTATCCATGGATCTCTCTTTAGTCTTATTTTCTCTTGTCATTTTACTCCTTATATTTATTACTCTACTTGTATTACTCACACTCTATTCTAATTACTCTATTTTAAAAATTCCTCATGTCTCCTTTCAATTCAAACAACTCAAATATTTTTCTTATGTTTAGAAACCTCTTGTGTCTTAATTTACTATTCCTTTAATCTAACTTTTTGATAGTGATTGACTTTAATTTCTAGGGAAAATGCTCCTGGAAATTACAAATCGATACTCTTCTTCTAGTGCGTCATTGCATCGCATCTTTGCTCATTCAATAACTCTAACTCTAACTTAAATATATCCATTTCTTCTTTTGGTAGCTTTAACTCCAACAATCAGAATTTCTCATCTTACCTCCACTTAAGCACATTTAATTTATGTTTTTCATCCCTATTAATCACCATAAATTTGTTAGTTATTATTAGGTGCATTTCCTTTACCCATTTTGTAGCTTTATTTCATAAAAGTACATTGCATATAGGCTTAAACTCATGCATTTTGCATGTTTTTCGGGATTTTTCATGAGGCAATTTCATTCACATAATTTTGTGATATTTCAGGGACTTTTGGAGGTAGGATATTGTTGGAGGAGGTAAATAAGAGTTGCGGACAAAAATTTCAGGACTTGCGGAGCACCGAGGAGCAAGATATCAAAAAAATGAACATTTTGGCTTTACAGAGATTTACACGGCCGTGTCAATGCAAGCCTTGCGTTTACGCGGGCCATGTAAACGAAGATTTATGTGCAGTATATTTTGCGTTTACGCGGTCCGTGTAAATGACAGTGTTAATTTACACGGGCCGTGTAAACGTAAATGCGAGTTTTAAAGCACTTTTTCACCATTCTTAAAGGGGGGAACCGACTTTTTACTTAGGGGGTCGACTTTTGGAGTGGAGAAGGCAAATTTCTTGAGGATTTTGAAGTTGATTAACACTTGGGAACATTTGATTTCATTTTGTAAGAACTTTAATTTCATTTTCTAGATTTGTAATCTTGTTCTAGTCATGAGTGGCTAAAACCCTAGATTCTCCAACTTTATGTCTTGACTTCTAGTTGTGATTTCAATCATATGACTTGATGTTTTCTTTCAATTTTCTATCTAGTGAATTTGATTTTGTTTCAATCGAATGTTTGATTCTAATTGTGATACTTACTGGCCATTTGAATTAGGGTTAGATCATTCAAGTTATTTAATTGCAAAATCCATAATTGTTTTGTAAATTGGACTAGGTAACAAGCAGTAAACTGATTTCTATTGAATGAATTTAGTGTAAATCTTATTCACACATTCTTATGCTCCCGAGCTTATGAGGAGTATTGAGTGTTGTTGGGAACATTCACATAAAGTTTAATGCAATCTTTCAACCTAACTCTAAGAGATTGTTTAGATTAGATTGGTAAGGTTAGGATTAATCAAAGAGCTTATTTTGGTTAATCAATGTAGTGAATGGGAGGTGCTAGATCTTGTTAGCATTTCCATGTACCAATTTAGATAGAATTGAACAAATATCATTTCATCCTTGGAATCACATTGCTAATTTGTCTTGCATGGACTTGGAGTCCTTAAAAATCTTGAATCTACTTCATTAAATCAATCATTTACTTATTGCTTTGTTCTATAGTTTAAATCATTGCTTATAAATCCCCCCCATTTTGTGACCATTTTTGTACCTTACGCAAAAAGGTATAAACACTTGTCTCGTGTCTCTGTGGATCGACCCTACTTACCTTGTACTACATTATTAGTGCATAGTAGTAGTGTTTAAGGAGTCATTTGTACCATTTATTTGTTGGGTTTGACACGCTAAACAAATTGGCGCCGTTGCCGGGGACACGGTGTTACTAATTGTTTATGCCAAATAAAAAAAAGTCAGGTAGAAGATAAGTTTTCAATTGAAGGAAGTGGAGAGAAGGTTAATGTGTTGTAAAGGCCCACCTACTTAGAACAAATCACATTCAGGGGCCAAGTCGAGCCAACGACTTTAAACAAGGGCGGCTAACCGGGAGGCAACCCGGGGGTATTTTTGTCCTTTCTTTAAATGTTTTTAGTCTTTGGTAAATTTCAATTTTTTTATGTTCCAAATGGTGTTAGCTTATTTTTTATGCCTAGAAAATGAATCCCCGGCTTCAAAAATACTTCACAGATAGCTTAGGGAGGATGAAGAGGAGGTTCATACCACAATTGTGAGGCTCCAAGAATGATTCGGTAAATTCTTTCCATATCTTTAACCGTTCATATTTTACTTAAAATTCAACGAGTGTGCATTTGTGACTATTTTGGACTCCTTCCCAACCCAGCTACCATCCTCCACCATCCGACTCTTAATAGGCTGACTATGCCTCTCTCCAAGCATCGAGGACGATGCTATATTTTAAGCTTGGGGAGGGGCATCCATCCATGCATAAATCTCGTTGCATGTAGTTTTGTACATATTGCATAATGTTTTTTTTTCTTTTTTTTTCTGCATATAAAATTTTTGCATTACATTCATTTAAAAAATAAATCGGTCCAATCCCAAGCAGCCGAATCTTCTCAAAACAGTTGAGCTGGTAAGTGAATTGTATGCCTTGAGATTGGCTTGCTCTTTTTATTGAAAAATCTAAAAGCAAGTTAATCGCACACGAACACACCTCCGGAAGCTACTCGTGCAAAACAGAAAGTGAGAAGATTGTCAACATTGGAGCATAACAGCAGGTATGAGTTAATTCTTTGGAACGTATGACTGGTCTTATGAGTAGTAAATGCTCAATTGAACTCAAAATGCCAAATTCAAAAATTCATAAAAAGAATACAAAATTTCAATGTCCCGAGCCTTCCAGCGCTCTAAAAAGTCCTTTCTACTCATTCCCTTTTATATACCCTGCTTGGGGACATAATTTCCGATTATACTTACGGGTCTTTGCATGTTAGCTTTAGTCCCCCGAAAAATGTCTAGAAGCCCCTCATGGTAATAAACCGTGAGATGTCCCACCATAGAAAAAGTCAAGGACAAAAATATAAAGAAATAGGCCAAATAAATAAGTTAACTAGAGTGTTATGTGTTATCTTAGTTAGTGAATATGTCTTAATTAAAATAAAATAATAATAATAATAATAATAATAATAATAATAATAATAATAATAATAATAATAATAATAATAATAATAGTAATAATTGGTATTAAGTTAATCTGTGACCTTTGGAACTCGAACAAGTAAACTCTGAGGGGTGTTCTACACCTAATCACCTAAAACTAAATTGTTTGGGACTGATTGGGTTAAACATTCGCTACATGGGTTCCATAGAAAGTCATGAACTTAATAACCAAATAAAGCTAAACTATGTCCTTTGAGGTTCGGGCAAGTAAACCCGAGGGATCTTTTTAAATCTAGCACACTAAGGTCATTTGATATGGATGTGTTGGTTGGAAGCCCGCTACACGGATTTCAAAGAAAGCCATGAGCTTTATTTGTTGGCAATTGTAATTAGGAAGTTTGTATATATTTATGTTTATATCTTTATTGAATAATATGTTTAGGAAAAATATTTGGCTGCCAAAAGATTCCTTTGGACTTGGATTTGAACTTATGACATTGGGACTGAATTTTAATTACTTTTACTGGAGTAAGTGGTTTGAAACTTGTAACCAATTTGGGTAAATATTAGGGAATTTTTAGAAAAGATTTTTTAGAAAAAGATTGTTGTTGATCAACAAATAGTTGGGGTCGAACATTGTTATAATTTGTGAAACAAAGATGATTGAGCATATTTTGTCACATACAATTTCACGAGAGTAAGACCATAATTTGTTCTATTAATTAACTTGCTGATATTGAAAGGGAACAAGTGTGGTGATCTTTGATTCTATTGAGTTGTATTAGGGGGTGGCTAAGGTCTTATTTATATTGTTATATAGTATTTTGAGACTAAAGCCAAGTTGATTCAAGGCACGACAGGTATATTCTCAACTATGGTACAAAATAGGGTTAATTGGGTTGGATATATTTTTTCATGTTTGTTTTGATTTCTTGCATCAAGTTTCAAAAAAAAAGTTTAATTTTGATTTTCTTTTCTTCTCTTTTATTTCATTTCTCCGGTTTAAATTTTCTTGTTCTTTCTTGAGGACAGGAAAGGTTTAAGCTCGGGGAGATTTTTTTAGGTGCATTTCATGTACCCATTTTGTAGCTTTATTTCATAAAAGTACATTGCATATAGGCTTAAACTCATGCATTTTGCATGTTTTTCGGGATTTTTCATGAGGCAATTTCATTCACATACTTTTGTGATATTTCAGGGACTTTTGGAGGTAGGATATTGTTGGAGGAGGTAAATAAGAGTTGTGGACAAAATTTCGGGACTTGCAGAGCACCGAGGAGCAAGATATCAAAGAAATGAACATTTTGGCTTTACAGAGATTTACACGGCCGTGTAAATGCAAGCCTTGCGTTTACGCGGGTCGTGTAAATGACAGTGTTAATTTACGCGGGCCGTGTAAACGTAAATGCGGGTTTTAAATCAGTTTTTCACCATTCTTAAAGGGGGGAACCGACTTTTTACTTAGGGGGTCGACTTTTGGAGTGGAGAAGTCGATTTTCTTGAGGATTTTGAAGTTGATTTACACTTAGGAACATTTGATTTCATTTTGTAAGAACTTTAATTTCATTTTCTAGATTTGTGATCTTGTTCTAGTCATGAGTGGCTAGAACCCTAGGTTCTCCAACTTTATGTCTTGACTTCTAGTTGTGATTTCAATCATATGACTTGATGTTTTCTTTCAATTTTCTATCTAGTGAATATGATTTTGTTTCAATCGAATGTTTGATTCTAATTGTGATTCTTATTGGCCATTTGAATTAGGGTTAGATCATTCAAGTTATCTAATTGCAAAATCCACAATTGTTTTGTAAATTGGACTAGGTAACAAGCACTAAACTGATTTCTATTGAATGGATTTAGTGTAAATCTTATTCACACATTCTTATGCTCCCGAGCTTATGAGGAGTATTGAGTGTTGTTGGGAACATTCACATAAAGTTTAATGCAATCTTTCAACCTAACTCTAAGAGCTTGTTTAGATTAGATTGGTAAGGTTAGGATTAATCAAAGAGCTTATTTTGGTTAATCAATGTAGTGAATGGGAGGTGCTAGATCTTGTTAGCATTTCCATGTACCAATTTAGATAGAATTGAACAAATATCATTTCATCCTTGGAATCACATTGCTAATTTGTCTTGCATGGACTTGGAGTCCTTAAAAATCTTGAATCTAATTCATTAAATCAATCATTTACTTATTGCTTTGTTCTATAGTTTAAATCATTGCTTATAAATCCCCCCCATTTTGTGACCATTTTTGTACCTTACGCAAAAAGGTATAAACACTTGTCTCGTGTCTCTGTGGATCGACCCTACTTACCTTGTACTACATTATTAGTGCATAGTAGTAGTGTTTAAGGAGTCATTTGTACCATTTATTTGTTGGGTTTGACACGCTTAACAATTATACTGATCATAAATAAGTTATCTCACATACAATTCGAATATATTGTAGTTACACAACACGTAGGAAATTTTGAAATGCTAAGTCATTTCATTTACTCAAACATACCAAAAGTGTCATAAGCCAACTCTATTTACGCCACACTATATCAAAGTACATCGTTACTTTTAACTTTAATATTACAATTGTACTCCTTACAATTTAAATCTCGTTATTCAAGCAATTTCAAATATCTATAACATATTCTCACTAATGCTAATTTTAAAAGATATAAAAAATTACTCACATATTCACAGAAATGGCTATATCACAATTGTAGTCAAATAAATTTCTCAATGTATCTAAAACATAGATTTCACATATTATAGAAAACAACTCTATGAAGCCAAAAACTCCTTTATAATGATAATAGCTTTGCAGCTACTCAAGCCACAATTTTTTTAAACAATTCTCAAAAATTGTTTTACAGCCACTCGAGCTACCATTATAATTTTCATAAGATACTCATTATGTGACCTCAGTTATCTCAAAACTCAATATCACAAGAAACTCAACATGTGATATATTTTATATAATTACTCTACACAGCTATACAAAATCTTGAATCTCTATTTTATATATACATATACATATACATATATATATATATATGTATATGTATATATATATAAAAGAGCTATACTCAAATCTTTACATTATATAACTATAATATAGTTATGTCACACGTATTCAAAATATTTTTGCCACAAAATATTCATTATGTGATTTACTGTACTCATTCTCTCTACTTGTTGGATATTGTCACAAAAAGATTGTATTGTTACTCACCATACTCTATGATAAAAATAGCTAAAACTCTTACTCTTATTACTCCACTCTTACATTCAATAAAATTTACTGTATAAACACCACAACATTCACTAGCTACATATAATAGTTAAATAAATTATACTCATATAGTTAAGTTAACTTATACTCCTCTTTTCTACTCTTTAGTTTAAGTTTAAGAAACTAACACTAGATACCTAACTCACTCAAATCACAACTCTAATACCAACATGTAACACCCGATTTTTTTAAACAAGGTACACCCACAAAAATTTACTTTTTATTTAATAAAACACATTCGTGATGTTTACATTAAAATCCAGTACAAGTAGTTATCAACATGATCGGTTTCTGAAAACACCACATGTTCGTCTCCTTGCGATACGTGTCTCACCTGACTATCATGTATCTCGGTGACTCTACTTACTACCACGTCGTGGCATGTACACCACCATATCGTGGTGACCTATAATTCGACTGTTTGACTTTGCCTTTTGTTGACTTTCTCAAAATAGCAACATACTTTCATCTTAACATCAAACAGACATAACTTTCTCTTACGGACATTGTTTTTGACAAACTTTATATCCATGAAAATGCCTCAAAGTGAATTATCAATTTCTTTTACAATTTTCAATTTTAACTCTACTTTTTCTGATACAACATGATAAGTACAAGAAAATATGTATTGCATCACCGAATTATCATCAGTTCACTGTTTTATGTTCATCCCAAATCATAGTTATACCAAATACATAATTTAACTCACCGTATGATGTTTTTAGGTCATTACATGTCTTGCAATACTTCATGTCATGAAAACAGGTACCGCAATCTGCTCAAGATTTGCATGTTAGAATTCTTGCTTAGGATGGATGCCTTTTTATACATGTTATATATTATTGGGTGCCTTAACAGCTTATACTTAAAATCATAGAGTATGGGTATCTATTTTGTTATCATTTCAGTTAGTAATTGTAAGAAAGTGACTTAGGAGTTTTGAGATGATCCTTGGGGCAGGTACTGATAGGAGTGGAAGCTAGTATGAGTCTGTACTACCGGTAGCACAGGATCAATTATTGAATCAGGGATAATTACGGGAATTCTAAGGAGATTTTAGGGAAATAATAGTGTGGGAATACATTATGTTTATGCATTGACCATGTTGAATGTATTTTTAGTATGGTGATGACTCATCATGGTGATGGTTTTGGATCTGGTTTAGGCTTTGGTTCTGGATCAAGGGATGTTGAGATTTGCAATTTGGTTGCCATGGAGGTTTCAATGGTCATCTTGGAGGATTTGCAGGGTATGTTTGGCACGATCAAGGATGAGCTAGTAGTTATGATCGATGAGCGTCTGAGAACCTTCCGAGCTGAGGTGGGTGCTGGTCATCCCAAGACTCGTGAGATCTCTTTTTGGGAGTTTCGTGTTTATGGGGCTACTGAGTTATTTGGGAAGAAGGAGTCCATTATGAGTATGCATTGGATTGAGGAGAAGGAGAGCATGTTCTTGGCGAGTTCTTGCCCTGATTTGGCAAAACTTAGGTTTACGACATGCATTTTGTGAGATGGGGCATGAGAATGATGGGGTGGAGTGCTCTAGGCTCTTGGACTATAAGCGATTGAGACCATGACTTAGGCAGATTTCATTACCATCTTCAAGGAAGAGTATGTACCAGCAATCAAGATACAACAATTGGCTCAAGAGTTTCAAGCTCTTACACAAACAATGGAGAATATGACAGAGATCACCTCCAAGTTCAATAAGAGGGTACTACCGGTTCCACAATATGCTGTTGACGGGGAGATAAAGATAATGAGGTATCATGTTATGTTGAGGACTAAAATTAGAGAGTTTGTCAGTATGACGACCTGTAAGATACTTGATAAGATGATTGATTCTACCTAAAAACAGGAGCTTAAGTTGGAGCTTTGGTAAAAGAGGAATGCTCCTTAGGTTAAGACTGCAATGATGTCAGCTAAGAAGTCCAAGACCTCTAATTCATGTTTTGGGGGTCATCACAGCTAGAGCCAATGTAAAAAGTGTAGTAGGTCACATGAGGGATCTTGTTATGTGACTAGATCGGGCCGCTTTAAGTGCGGCCAGAAGGGGCACTTTAGCAAGGAATGTAAGCAGTGGAAACAATTTGTTTCCACTATAGCCAAATCGGACATAAGAAAACCGATTATCCAAGTTTGTCTGATGGATAGGCAAGGGTACCCAGTCCATCCACCCTGAGGACCATTGATGGCCGTTTGGTCAAGACGGAGGCTCTTGTAGTGAAGATCCAAGCGTTATAGTTGAAAGTAAAGGAGGCTAGAGCAGCACCGGATGTTGTTATCAGTATGTATTTATCGCTTTATTTCATGGTTCTTTTCTTATTTATGCTTATTATTATGTTTGTGATTAGTTATGTTCCTAGTCAACGTTATGCATGCTCTTGTTCTATTTTTCCGGACGCTAGTAGATCATTTGTGTTGCTAGCAGTCTGTAAGAGTTTTGTTATCATTGTAGGAGTATTGGACCACCCTTTAGTGATGGATACTGAAGATGATCATACTGTTAGTGCATCGAGGGTTTATCGAGATTATGACTTAGAGATGTTCGGCATGAACTTTTTGATCGACCGTTTTCCTATTCCTCTTAGATAAGCATGTGTTATTGTGGGTGTGGATTCTTTGAACCGGTTTAGGGATATGATCAACAACGATCATCACCTAGTGCGGGTTAGAACCCCAAGTGAGGGAGAATTGGTTATTCATGGCAAGGCGGCATGACCATCTGTTTAGCTGTGAGAGATAGGAGATACTTGCAGGATGGGTGTTTAGGATTTCTGGCTTATATTATGGATACTCGGGTTAAGGGAAAGAATACCATTGTTGATGTACCTATAGTATGACATTTTCTAGATATTTTTCCCGAGGATTTACCATGAGTGCCTCCTGGTAGGAAGGTTAAGTTCAAAATTGATCTAGTTCCAGGTGCGGATCTGATAGCCAAGGAACCTTATCGGCTAGCACCTCCCAATATACAATGAGTGTCAACATAGCTTCAGTAGCATTTGGCCAAGGATTTCATCTGACTAAGAAGTTCACCGTGGGGAGCACCTATCTTGTTCATCAAAAAGAATGATGTCTCGCACCAGAAGTGCATTGACTATAAAGAGATGAAGAAGCTCATAGTGAAGAACTATTATCTGCTTCTGACTGATGATTTATTTGATCAGCTCCATGGTGTATCTTGGTTTTCCAAGATTGATTTGAGGCCGAGTTACCAGCAGATGAGAGTTAGAGATGAGGATATTTAGAATACGAACTTTAGGACTTGTTGTGCGAATTGTGAGTTCATGGTGATTCCATTTAGGCTTATCAATGCATAGGCAGCGTTCATGGATCTCAAGAACCGGGTGTACAAGTCGATACTGGATTGGTCGGTGATCGTGTTTATAGATGATATTTTGGTCTATTCTGAGACTAAGGATTAGCATGAGGTACATTAGTGGAAGGTTCTTGAGACTCCAAGGAGGGAGCAGCTTATGCCATATTCTCCAAGTGTGAGTTTTGGTTGTGCGATGTCCTGTTCTTGGGGCACCTTGTCAGCCAAAACAGTATGTTAGTCTATCAAGCTAAGATTGAGGAAGTGATGTGGTAAGGTTCTGAGGTGTCCATCTGAGATTCCAAATTTCCTTGGGTTGGTTGGTTACTATAGGAGGTTTATCCAAGATTTTTTAAGATTGTGATACCTTTGACCCCAATTAACAATGAAGAATGTGACTTTTCAGTGGGGGCCTGAACAGCAGAAACATTTGAGATCTTGAGGCAGAAATTATGTGAGGCATCGATTTTGACCATTCCCTAGAGTGTTGAGGATTTTGTAGTCTATTGTGTTGCATCAATCATAGGACTGGGAGTTCTACACATGTAGTGGGGTCGATTTATTGCATATTCTTTGAGGTAGTTGAAGTCTCCCGAGGTTAACTATTCAACTCATGATTAGGAGTTGGGGGTAGTGTTTTTTACCCTTAAAATTTGGTGACACTATGTTTACGAGGTTTAGTTTACCATTTACACGAACCACACGAGTTTGAGATACTTGATGGATCAACAAAATTTGAATATGAGGCAACGTATGTGGTTCGATGTAGTTAAGGGCTACAATTATGAGATATTATATCATCTAGGTAAGGCCAAGGAGGTGGTCGATGCCTTGATCTGCAGGGTGAATAGTGCTCCTATAAGAGATGTATGTTTGAGGACGACTATTGTTACCCCAATCTTGGAGATGATCAGAGGAGCACATGTCGATGCAATTAAGGAGAACTGTAAGAGTGAGTGAGTTGTTGGTCATGTTTAAGCTTTTGATATCAACATTCGTGGTCTGTTGATCATTCATGGAAGGGTTTGGGTTCTTTATTCGGTTGGGGCTCGATAGACTTTGATGGAAGAGGCACATAAATCTAAGTTATCGATTCATCCAGGGGCGACGAAGATGTATAGGTATTTGAGACACAGCTACTGGTGGCCCTGTATGAACTAGAATGTGGCTTGGTAGATCGAGAGATATTTGATGTGCATGAAGGTCAAGGTTGAGAATCAGATGATTCACAAAAAATGCGACCTTTGGATATCCCTCTTTGGATGTGGCAACATATTACCATGGATTTTATTACTAAGCTACCTAAAATTGCTCGTGGTTTTGATACTAATTAGGTTATCATTGATCGATTGACTAAGAGTGCTCATTTCATTTACATCCATGAGATCTCTTCAACGGTGAAGCTAGATGACATCTATGTTCGTGAGATCATTTCTCACCGTGGCATGTCAACTTTTGTAGTTTTTGATTGAGATGTGAGGTTTACTTTCAGGTTTCGGAAGCGGTTTCATGAGGATCTGGGTACATAACTTCACTTCAATATAAAATATCACCCTCAGATCTACAGACAGAGCATGAAAACCATTCTGACACTCGAGGATATGTTAACGGCTTATATCATAGAGTTTGACAGGAGCTAGGACTCTTATCTTTCTTTGGCGGAGTTTTCTTTCAACAACATATATCATTCTCGTATTGGTGTACCTCCCTTCGAGCTTCTTTATGAGAGGAAGTGTCTAACCCTATATACTAGGAGTGGTTGGCAAAAGATTCATGGGGAGCATGGAGGTGGTGCTCAAGACTATAGAGCTCATTCAGCAGGTGAGGCAGACATGTCAAACCACAAGGTAACTATAAATATACCCTTTAGCTGCCAAAATAACTTAAATTTCCAAAAGCATAAAGCGGATAAGAGAAAATATGAAGTAAACTTTTTAAAGTCTAATGTTTAAATAATAAATTGAATTAGAATGTTATAATAAGCTTGGCATTATTTCTTCCATCAAGTTGCCATATATTTTGTAGTGCAAAACTTTCCTACATCTATGTTTTTATTAAAAAAATTATTACAACACACATCATTCGACAAAGTGAAAGGGATCGAGTTTTTATAAAGATCATCCATCAAGAATTTTGTTGCATTTTGTCTAACCAACCTTGTTAAATGTGACTTGAGCATTTCGAGCATTCTCATTGTGAAATCGGAACTTAATGGATCACTTGAGGTTCATGGAGCGTGTAACAAAGGAACAGATCATCAGAGAAGGGAATGGATCATTTGACAAAGGAATGGATCAAGTACCTAAATAATTGATCTTATACAAGGGGGTATGGAGGACTTGGAAGAAGTATGGAGCACCTGGGAGTGAGATCGAGCACCTTAATGCATATATGTGTCATTTGTGTCCTTTATGAGCCATGGTATCCCTTGATGACACATGGTATCCCTTGACGAGCCATGATGCTATGAAGTTTTCTATGATGCTCAAGATTGTTCATGGATGCTCAGTAGTTGAAGATACTCAAGGAATACACCATGATGTGCCACCATGATGGATGATATGCCACATATGCATCAAGGTGCTCCATCATGTGCATGCTCCATTATGGCTCAAGGTGCTCCATCATGTGCGTTACTCATGCTCATGTGTTGCATGACATGGACAAATGTTCTAGAATCTATTGCTTGGCAGATTGTGATTGTTTGACACCACTAATGGGCCAATGGGCTTGGCCCATTAAGGTTTTAGGTCTGATCCCTTCATTATAAATAGGCTAAGTGCATCCTTCACAAAGTTTAAACACTCAACACATAATAGAAGTTTAGCGTGTCCAACTCCCAATGAGCAGAAAAAGGCTTATGACACTCCTAATAGAAGCTTAGTGCTAGATGCACCCCACAAGGCTGAATACGCTCTATATGAAGTTAGGATGCCTCCCAAAATACGACACATTGCATCCCCAGGCGAGAAAAACACAATTAATCAAGGGAAGATGCCGACCAAGAAGGTCAATAGAAAGACACATAGTTATGCATACACAAACAAAGGAACGCAGGCATTCAATAATATGTCAAATAAAATACAAAAAGATAAAGTAATATCCATTTAGACATTGGTGATACACCCAACTAACTATTACATCTAAGACCACACATGGTACAAGTACCTCAAACTCCACCAACAACCTCATCCTCATCCTCACCACCAACACTTTCCCTAGCAGTCAGCTCAGCAACACCACCAACACCCACCCTATCACCATCAACGTCATCCCCACCTGCAGCATCACCCATGGGTGCGTCAACATCCTCAAGCACACAGAGTTGCCTTATCTCGACCATATAAAGTTGGCCCAAACCAATCAGAGCAGCGTAATCAAGGGTCACAAAGCTAACCAATGCATCATCCATCCTTATGGTATGGCTAGATCGGTAATCACTTGCTTTAGGATCATAAGTCCCAGAGTCAATCTCCACCTTCAATCTTGCATGACTGAATTCCTCCCTAGCCACAAAGACAACATGAAAAATTCGGCTAACCCTGCCAATAAACTCTGGGTGCTCAAGTAGCTTATCCATAAAGCGCACAACCCCTACCTGAATAAGCTAATTCCAGTCCCGATGCAATGCCCCAGCTTCAACCGATGCTTCTTCAATAAGCTTGTGACGGTCGACGACATTGCGTTCCAAGTTTTCATTCTGTATCATCAACCCTTCATTAGACCGGGTGAGAGAATTATTGAAAAATATTTGTATGTGATTGTCACTTGAAAATAATTTGAGTCTATGTCTATATGTTTTAGGTTGGAAAGATCCTGAAGATTCAACAAGTGTTTGAAGAATCAAATGTTGGAGCACTTGAAGTTGACATGGAGAACTTGCTGAACATGGAGCACTTGCTGAAAGAAAGTTGGATCATCATGATCTCACATGGCACATCTAGATCATATGTGAAGCATCAAAACATTGATGGCTCAACATGAATAATGGTGGCTCGTCTCAAGTCAATGGATCAACATGATCACGTTGATGGCTCAACATGATTGCAAATGATGCATCATGTACAATGATTGCACGTCCAAATTCTCAATGGCGCATTCCGTTCATTCATGGTCCATCATGAACACATGGTTGTACATCTTCAAGTTCAAGACACATTCCAACATTCAAGAAACAACTCAACTTTATCAAGGACACTTTTGGAAGTTCACAACATACTAGAAGACAATGGATCAACATGATGTTCATGATGTTCATCATACTTTCAATGTTGATCAAGAAGGATCAAGAGATATGAAGACTCAAAACTTTGATGGAACCTTAACGGAATAGTAACTGAATTGGAATATTCCATCAATTCTCTATTAAGTAGGGCAAAGGTGTCACTAATGACTAAGCCATGACAACGTGTCAACACCTGGTCAATCTATGTAATAGGCTTTTCCAAAACCTATAAATAGGCCCCTTTGGGCTCCATTATAAAATTGCTCTTCCTGCTCATCCTTGTTCATTTCTGCTCATTTTCTGTTTAGAATAGTTTTCGGCGTGTTTTAGTGTGTTTACAATTAACCTCTTGTAACTGAATCTTTATGAATATTAGACACTTTTGAATAATTGATCTTGAACATACAAAAACTTTTTCATCATTAACTTGGTTGATTCATAATTCTTCATTTCCGCATTACTTGCCACTTGATGATTCTAAAACTTTGTTTCAATATTTTCAACACTTGGACTCTTCAAGTCTAGGTTCACTGAATTTCTTCACTTCATCAAGAATCCACTTTTTCTTCTAAGGTCGATCGCATATCCTCTATAACCATTTTTCTGATATCAGGAGGTTATAATTTTGGCCAAACTTGTGGTTTTCTTTCTCAAGCTATGCGATCTAATGCTTGTATTTCGCCTCACTTGCAACGAGACCGGCATGAGCCTGATCCATCTCATTAAAGTGTTGAATGCGTCGGGAGACAACTGATGGGTTTTGTACAAACAATCCTATGTGTGCATGCAACCCTAGAATTGGATCTATGTTTTCACTATTAGATACACAACATTATGAACACATAATAAAACCCTAATGTGGCTTACTATTTTCGAAATTCACCAAGAAGGTTAGATTACATACCTCTTGTTGTTATATTGCAATAACAACTTAAATCTTCAAACCCTAAGTCTTGAAAGCAAGCACCACAAGTGTAGTGCCTCTAATGGCTCACAAACACCAAGAGCAAATGGAGAGGTAATAGAGAGAGGGGAGAGGTATAGAATTTTGTCCCTAGGAACCCTTGGGAAGGCATGGACGAATTTCATTAGCCAAGGGGTCTTTATATAGGGTTGGGATTAGGGTTTCAGTCCTTATCCTTATCCAGTTACTTGCCCACCAAGCAACCACCAAATAAGCCTTGAAAAACCCTTATCTCTTGGGCCTTGGACGATTTCAAGGATATCCTTAACCTTGAATTCATCCATCCTTTAACAAGGATAACCATTGCCCTATTTTGCAACCATCACATAATTACAATTCAGCCCCTCTAGTTTAATTAATTACACTTGATCACAAAATTAATTCCTGATTAATTATTGACCAACATTAATTAAACAAATATGATTTCTCCTTTAATATATTATTCTTATAACATATTAATAAATCATAATAACCTCTCTCTCTCTCTCTCTATTTATTTCTCCAGTCAAGTTGCTTTGGTGAAGGTAACCCAAAAGGACCATGCACAATCGGGTCAAGTACTTGACAAATATGGTTACGGGATTAGACACTAATCCAACAATAACGACCAAGTAAGATATGGCTTGAGCATCAGAATACGCCATATTATGAAAAAGGGCATGATTACCCATAGCATCCATGTCCGTAACAACAGCCGGAGGAAGAGCATAACAGGTAAACTCCAAAGCATTGGTACGAACGGACAACCTGGAGTCATTACAAAGATTCCAACCTGGAATGAAGGAGGCTGCACCAGGACCAAAAAGGCCTTATAGAACCTCCTTTGAAGGAGTTTCATGGTGCACACCCCCCGCATAACCCTGTGAAGAGGAAGGGATAAGGGTAGGTATTTAGACAACTTTCACTGGAATTATCGGCTGCTTGAAATCCCCTTGATGCCCCTAAAATTGGTGTATGTCGTCATTGGGGATCAATTCAACTCCCTTGGGCCCGAAGGAGATCAAAATCAATGGACAGGTGAGACCTAACCTCTGTTGAACACGTCGTCAGATGTTGGTAAGGATAACAACGGAGGAAGCCTCCCCCAGTGGCTGCACCACTGGAGATAGAAGCACAGCCAAACGATCAACACGCTGTGGTGTTAGGAGAGCATCGTGGAGATCAACCTCATGGTGCTCTATCTTCCCTTGATACCGTTTCCTCATAACATAGTCCATCGATATTGGAGACTCGACACCTGCCAAAATAATAAAAGTTCTTACATGTTGGTAAGCTTGTAAAGAAAATGAGGGAGACGGAGAAGAGAAAAAGATCAGAAATGCTTACCGCCAACAATGGTATAGAAAATAGGCATCTTCCTTCGTGCACGCCAGACATGACTCATTCCAACACCGGCAAGGAGGACATCTGAATCCTTATCGGAAACGACTTGTATTGTCTTCAGAAAGTCAGCAATAGCCTAATTGTGCAGAAATAGTTTAGAAGTAACATTTGTCTTGCCAGTTCTTGGGAGTTTTACCGTTCGGAACTAGGATGTGACCACTAAGACGGGTGGAGAATGTGAACGTGTCACCAGTGGCACTAAATTGGAAGAAGAACTTGAAGACAAAAAAGTCGGGGTGGATATTATTAGTCTGACAAAATATCTTAAACGCCACCATCTTGTTGACGGTGTTTGGGATGAGCATCTGAATGCTGCAGACATTTTTCTGAAGTAGCTCCTTTTAGAAATCGGTTAAGGGGAGGAGAAGCCATGCATCAAAGATTTTCAGATAAATACCAATTTTCCCAAGAGTATGTGACAAGATCATCAAATCAACAACTGAAAACTCCACTCCGTCCGCCAGAGAAAAACCATAAGTGTCTTGAAAAAGCTCAAACTCTGTAGGAGATGGAACGATGTCGAGTTGGTTCTCCATGAAAACAAAAAAGAGAAAGCAGAAAAGAAAGGTCAAGAAGAGAGAAAGAAGGAACAAGATAAAATGTGTAAGCAAAATAAGGGAAAGATCTTCGCTTATAAGGAATACGGAATGAGGGATATTCAAAATCCCTGGCGAATGACGTGACTGACTGGCATAATGACCAGTCACACCACTGGAAAAATCGAAGCGTCTCTCGAACCCCATCTTGTTGTGTGTACAGGCAGTTAAGTCCAGAACATTATAGCTAGCTTAGTAAACGTTATAGCTAATGGACTGGGGGACTTGATAACGTCCCCCCTAGCACGGGCCAGGAGTTGCGCTCTACCATGCTGAAGGTGCTTCAAGGCAGACTTTAAACCAAGCTACTCCCAGTGTAGCCGCCCCGATAGAGTCTCGCGCCCGCGTGGAGGGCACAACCCTGTAGCGGGTGCCTTCCACTCTATGAGAAACTCAACGACTCCAAGAGACAAGGAGTATGCTTAGAGCATTACCATCTAAACCAATCCTTAGCTTTGGCACTATGAGGAGTATGATTTGCCAATTAAGACGTCGGATCCTGTCATACCTGACGACCTTGTCTCACGTACGGACTGGAAGGAGATCTTAATATAAAATCTCTCATCCGCCACCTTGAAAAGTAAGTTGTTCCCTCTCAATTCAAACCCTACACTCTAAGTTTAGTAGCTGACTTGACCGTCGGAGCGTTTTCCCGGGACCTCCTCCTGGAAAACAGTTGATGGCTTTCCATTGTTGTAACCACACAAGTCTTCCCAGAGCAATCAGAGCCACGGCATTAGACAACTGAAGACCCATGCTGTATCATATATATATATATATATATATATATATATATATATATATATATATATATATATATATATATATATATATGACTAAACTGCTCATATTGTCCCTGTGGTTAGCTCAAAATTACAACTTTTTTCCAAAAAGGTTGGACTAGCACCAGAGGTCCAAACTTTTTATTTTGTTGCGAGTTTGGTCCAATTTGCTTTAAACTTTTTTCAAATGATAGATTTGCTCCTATTAATATGATTTTCAATTTTTTCTTATTTATTTTTCTAATTTTAGATTTAAAAGGAAAAAACAAAAAAATCCACCCATTACAAAATCAAATGTTCATATTTACACCTACTCTCCAAATAAACCATCTCAATTCCCATATCAAATTTTCAAGAAACAGATGAAGCTATGAACACCGTCACCTGCCAGAACCGCCACCACAACCACCGTTCTTGCTGTAAACCACCTCCAAAACCCCCTTCGAATCCCCAAAACCAGTAGATTACAACCTTCAAGATCCAAGAACACACCCGACAAAAAAGGTTTCGGGTGAACACACTCTGTTCTGGAAAACCATTCACGAAGATCCTCCGATTTGAAAGTCATCGCCGCCTTGAGCTCACCATTGCGACCGGAGAAGAAGAATCGACAGAGAAAAAAGGGGGCGGAGTCGCTCTAGCACCGACGCCGGAGGAGAAAATATAGCACTCGATCTGTCGATTAACAACCAGAGGGGGTGAGACCACCATTGCAGATCCTACTCCGATTAGTGTTATCGTCTTCAATCCCAATCGTTTCCGCCACCACCAACCACTGGAACATGCAAACCACCGCCGCCGACGAAGATGAAGCTATGAACATCCAACTTCGGATCTACAACATCCCCAACATCCAAATCTGTCTCTTTGTCGTTTGGCTTTCTAGCGCCACCATCCTATCCTTGACCATCTCTGTGTTAGCGTCGGCGAATCCTTGACCGTCTACTCCTTGACAAAGCTGGCGTGCAGATCTATATGTCACCGCCTCTCATTCCCCGAAGATTCTAATGGCGTCGCTCTTGTACCCCAACGTTTAAAGCCACCACCACCGTCTGGAAACCTGAAACTAGTGTCGTCGATCTTGTACCCCATCATTTTTCCGGCAAAAACCTCGGATTTGAAAACAAACCTGGGAAAATCTCAAACCTGAAAAGTTTTTCCAGTGAAAACAAACCCCTAGTTCTTCATCACTGGATTCGACTTTAGGAGGTGGTGGTGTTGACCTGTAGCGACGATAGTGTTTATATTTTCCGGCGGTGGTGGTCATATTTTTCTAGCAATGGTAGTGTTTATATTTTGAGTATTTGAGTGTGTTTAATGTACAAAGAGATAGAAGGGGGAGGTAACATCATAATTTTTCTTTCTTTTGTTTTTTTAGTTATTGAAACATAGAAAAATAGAAAAAGAAATTAATAGGGGCAAATCTGTCATTTGAAAAAAGTTTAAAGTAAATTGGACCAAACATTTTTGGACCAAAGTGGCAATTTTGAGCTAACCATAGAGACCATTTATGCAGTTTAGTGTGTGTGTGTGTGTATATATATATATACACTAAAATAATTGAAGATAAATATGTCAATCTCTAATAATTTTGACACTTGTCATTTTGTGATATTTTTAAATAAATAATATCCACATGTCAATTTATGGTTTTTTCCAATTTTTAAAATTAAAAAGCCATATAATACTTATATATACTTATATATGTAAACTATCAAATGCAATAAATATTATACTAAATTGCAACTAATATGTTTCTTATTTCAAACTTTTATTTTAAAAAAATACTTATTATTTACATTTTAATATTTTATTTCTTTATCAACGCGTGTAATACACGGATTTTACATCTAGAATATATATATATATATATATATATATATATATATATATATATATATATATATTAAAAGAGTTAGTATTTGAATTAACCTAATTACTTTTTTATTTGAGAAAAAAAAGTGGTGCCACTAGCATATAATATAAAATTGTAGCTATTTTTTTTGTTTAATCCTCTCTAATAAATGAAGGTTTTTTTTGCCACTTGTCACATTCTCATTCAATTGGTTTGAATTTTTTTTTTTTCCAGATGTCATTTTATGTTTTTCTATTTTATTAAATTCCACATAAGCTTCTTTTATTTATTTAAATTTAAAAGATAAAAAACATTTATATTATAATAATTCATTATTTTTCTTATTTTTTTATAAATTCGAAGTTGTTAAATATTTTGATCTTTATATTTAACTTTTTTTTTTAAATTAACTCATGTAATAAATGAGTCTCACAATTAATATGTATATAACAAAACTATTTGAATTTAATTATTATAAGTTTGAGGTTTACGGCCACGATAGAAAATGTAGTTGTATGCCACGACTAGATAAAATTTGGTAAACATTTCTTAATCTCTTTAATCGGTAAACAATATTTGCCAAAAACATACCTTTGAAATCCTTAAAAACCAAGAATCTATACGTTGTGGATATTAACTTGCATGTAAAGCCCCTTTGGTGACACACCAAGACAAAGAATCTCTAACCTTTAAGCAACCTTTCACCCAAGCAATTCTAAAATGCCAAAACTTCAAACTCATATGCCTTTTTATCTGCCCTCATCTCATATTTCAACATTATACTACGCACATGACACACTATCACATTCCCTCAAAGGCTCAAACACACACAACACCTAAATACACACACTAGCCTTGACCCTTTAATGGCGGTGACACATGCAGATCTTGCACCAAGTCGTCGAGGAACTGATATCGGGAGTAAAACTGGCGTGGCGTTGATGGTCATCTCCATACTGCTTGGCTTGCTTTGCTTCGTTCTTTGTCTTATTGCTGAGGCGACACGCTCGCAGGTTTTCCATCTCTTTTTTTGATCGTGCTATTTGATTGTAGTTTGTTTGCTATAAGTAAAAAATATATATTATTCTATTCAGATAGATATTTTAGCTTGTCAATATGATGATTATCTTATAAAATAGATTAAAATTTGTGTTCATCGATTTTAATTGTGAAACAGGATATATTGTTTTTAAAATAAACTAACCAATTCCTCTAAGTTGACAAAATGACACATTGGTCCATTTAACTAAAATAAATTTATAATTTGCTACATATGAAATTCCGAACATAAAGTGACAAATTTTCCCACTTCAAGATTACTAACTACATAATTGAGTTATTAGATTTTCAATTTATAATATTTTAGAGTATGTTTTGTGTATATGGTGATAATGAAGAAAATCCATAAAAAGGCCAAAATATATCATAAACTCGTCTGTTAATTCATAAAAAGATCATTACAACACAAGGGTTTAACCATAAGGGTTCTGGCATATTGTCGTACTGGGAAGGCACATGAAAGATGATGGATAACCTATTAATCCATATTCAAATCCTGACACAATCATTTTTCTTATGGTTATGGAGGTTTGTTCACGATGATTCTACATCATGAGGCATACTCTCATGTTTGCACGGAGATTAGTTGAGGTACATGTAAACTGAAAAGTCAGAACCAAAAAAATATTAAATATAAATGAAATTTAGGCATGTTTATTTTCTTTATTCGTCTATTTCATTGACTTACTCTGTGAACTTATTATTATACATCAAGTCAAAAAGAAACATCATATGTAACATACCCGATTAAGCAGTATTCCAATTTAGCTTATCAAATAAAAAAATAATCATGTTAGTTATTATGAATTTTTGATAAAAGTTATAATTTGCTCATTTTTACACAGGTAATACGAGAGGCAAGTGGAAGTGGTGGAGGGGAAGCGCATAAGAGCGATTGTAGATATAGTGGCAATGGCGAAACACCACTAATTTGTGCGGCGGGTGCATTTGTAGCCCTTGTGATCGCTATGGTGGTGCAACATACACATTTGTTGTTATCTGTTAGTAAATCGGACCCTGATCCTAGTTTACTTTTGACTTGGGATCCTCTCTCAAATGATCATCTCAACACTCTCACTTGGCAAGCTGCATTTTTCTTCGTTACCACTTGGTACATCTGAAAAAACGTTATTAAATTATATTCGTTTATTTGTTTCACATAAATTGTAATACTTGAACACATATAGTTTATAGAAAACTATGGAACAATAACTACGTATGTTGTTTACTTCAATTTGCGATGTAGTTTAAACTTGTGTATTTTATGGGGACATACAATGCTAACTATGAAAATGCTTATTCTCTTAAATTACAGGATTTGCTTTTCGGTGGGCGAAATTTTATTGTTGATTGGCTTAAGTGTCGAATCAGGACACTTGAAAGGGTGGTCAACCCCAAGGTCTAGTTGCTTCACTGCACGAGAAGGCTTGTTCTCTTCGGCTGGGGTGTTTGGGATCACAACAGTCTTTCTTGCATCTGGGTTGTCTATGACGGCTTTACGAGCACAATGGTTATTACAAGATCAAGAAAATGTTCGTCAAGAGGTTATGCAATCATCAATCCTTTATGCATCCCCGCCAAGACCATCAGAGGATCGAATCATGGCTGTTGGTGGTGAAGCACCAATTGTTAGACATGATCTATACCAAGAGCCGGGGCTAACTGAATATTTAAGGGCTTTTGATAAACTTCTTTAACTTATTTTTCATGATTGGATGGACAATAAATTTGTTCATTAGTATATACTTTTTGTGCCAGTATGCCATTTCGGCTTTCATTATAAGTTATGACATTGTACATTTTGAACTTACTCCGGAATTTAAAGTGATAAAACACACCCTTCGACTAATAAGACGATAGTAAAAGAAGTTTAGAAAAAAGATATTATTTTAAGTTTTCATTTATATTAAAATACATATGTAAACAAAAAAAAATCTTAGTCATATCTTTGTATTTTTGTAAGCATGTGGCAGCTATATCATTTTGGTGTATTTTAATCACATTATCTAATATAGATTATCAAATTATATGATTATATAAATATGAATTAGATATGTTGCCCAAGCTCCGCATAAGTCGCGTGTGTCTGATTTGAGTGTCGTTTTTGTTTATACATTAATAGGTGTCGTTGTTGATTCTTTTAGTTGACTTTGGATTATGTTCATACGGATAAACAATCGTCTCATAGGGCAGGAAAAAAAACAAAAAAGTTAAATATGATAACCAATATACAAAAAGACACAGAAGTACAATGCTGAAAACATTCAAAAAACGTGAGTTTCACAAAATATGGCCCAATTTCCAATTGGGCCCAATCTCTTCACATGAGCCTTAGTCTAAGGCCCAATAATGCTCTCCTTAACCCAAATGTTCGATTTTAGATGGCCCACTAAGGCCCAAAACAGCAATGTCCATGGAAGTATCCCAAACGAGGCCCAAAAGACGCAAAGCCCAAATCATTGAGTACGCGGGGCATACTCAAATGTACGGTAAGTGTATAGGCTGCATGGCTTGTACGCTATGCGTACGAGCTTGTATGCCTAACGTACTCACTAATTAATCCATATTTCCAAAAAGCTCTTAAATCCTTAAGACTAAGGGTCCCAATTACAGATCTGAGTCATATGAAGTATCTTAAACCATAAAGTCATGAACTTGGTGGCTTTGCATGCCCCAAATGAACCCAATATCGAAATATCACACATTACTTCCATAAAATGAACTCAACCTCATGCATGGGTGGTTTAAAGCTCCAAAGATGGCTACTTTATGACTCTAGGACCAAAAGAACACATAGAGTAGCAACTATAAGCTTCAAAAATGACAATAATCCACAAGATCTCATCCATGGGACCGAAAAGGTCCAAAAAAATCAAACAAAGGAGATCTAAGGATTAACAAAGCATGTTCTGAGTTGTATACCTCAATGAATGCCAAATGATGATGATAACCCTGATATTCAAGCTCAAACTCCAACAACTCTCCTTCACCAACTTCTTCTTCTTCCTTCCAAGGCACCAAACTACCAAAAATGCACTCCACAAGGTCAAGAACCACCAAGATGATAAATGGTTCGATATTAGGGTTTCTGGACAATATAGGTTGTTAAGGAGGCTAACACATGGGGCTTAATGACATTATATAGGCTTGAACCCTAGAAATTAATGTTTTGAGTCTAGCCACATACACTGCACGTACAATCAACCAATTAGAATTTTGATATTTGTGTCCGCACTACTATGCTGAAACTTCAAAAAATCATAACTTCATCTTACGCAGTCAAATTTGGACGTTCTCTATATGCGCACTCTCAGTTTAATGACTACTATGAATTTCATTTAGATCACTTATGTTAAAAAGTAATTTATCAAAAATCCACTTTTTACGATACATAGGGTTGTGCCAGTATAATCGCGAAACATCGAAGAAGCATAACTTCTTTATACAAAGTCGGATTTCAACGTTCTTCATATGTATGAAATCCTTGTCACATATACTATGATTTTGGTTAAGATTATTTATCCTAAACAATCTTCTATTAAAAAATAATTTTTAACGCTTATTATCTTTAAATTGACTAGACTGAATCTGCAGGTGTTATAGATAGCTAGAAGAAAATCTTGAACATGTGGTGCACGTAAACACTGGAAAACTGCTTTCTACCTAGCTATCATGTCGAAATGTACTTCCATATCTTGGACAATTTTACTAAAAATGACAATCGCCAGTGTGTTCTGGGATTTGGGGGGCAGTGTCCTTAGTAGTAAAGTTGCTAATGTCAATGTACAAAAGTTTGTTATAAAGAGAAGCCAAGGCACAAGAAGGGAGGTTGTCACCTCGCCAATGGCCTTCAAGAATTTCTCTACGAACACATTTTGCACCACCTGAAAGAATTTTTCCGACAATTGTTGCAATCCCGTGAAGATTTCACGACATAATAGTCGACGGTGGTGTCTGCAAGCACCAGAGCCGTCCCAAGTCGATTGGAGGCCCGAAGCGAAATCGACGCTTTAAAATTAAGAAATTTATTATCAAATAACATATATATATATATATATATATATATATATATATATATATATATATATATATATAAGTATTTAGCTTCAAATGCTGAATTTTAATAGGTGCAAGTCTTAATGTGATTTGTACAATACATTTATGCATAGAAAAGTGATTCTATTGGTCAACCATTGAAAAAATCTAAGGAAAATTTCAAAGTTCCTTAATTACGGATCGATAGGAAGAATCATTCAACAGTTTACAAAATTTTGTTGCCTTCTTCTCTTATCCCCTATCCTCGGGCCTATATTTATGCATATTAATCTTATCTTATAAACTTATAAACAACAAGACACTAGTGGTGTACCAAAACAAATTCACCTCCCTTGGACACTTCTACTACCTCAAACAATTGTGAAATCTTCCAACAACTACCTTTGTCGTCGCTACCGCACCACCAACCAATCGCCCTCCAAAAATGTGACGAGAAATTAATCTTGATCGATAATCACCAAATTTCATAGCAATTATTTGCATTCATCCTTGCTCCGACATCACTGTCTCACGTTCTCCCTAAGGATCAAAAAGGTAAAAATGGATAATAAAAAAATACATTCGATTGTTTCTTCTTCTGTTGGTTAGTTTCCTTTTTTTCAAAAACATACTGCTTAAGCCTTTAATCATATGTTATGTTACTCTGTATGTGTATGTGTCCGCGCCTATTCTTGAGGAGAAAAAGTAATGCTTAATAGTTTTCCACCAACTGTTCAATGAAATTCCTCTAATACATACACATAATTACATTGTCTTTTAACCGGGTGATGGAAGATCAATATTTGTTGAATCTGCAGAAACACTTGTGAATGATGTAAATGGTCATTCAATTATCAAGAAGTAGATGAAAAATACATCGAGATCTCCATTTATGCGGAAGAAGTAAGCCATCTAGATTCAAATCAAATTTAGTCACTAATACCGGATATAAAATCTCTTTTGATTACTAGGTATCATAATTATTTCTCAGATAATATTGGGTATAAAACCTTTTTTGATTGTTCGTTAATACTAAATGCTAACATATCTTTTATCTTTATACAATGAATGGTGTCATTCTTATAAAAGTTAGTGATTATTTGTCTTAAAGTCACGAAATATCCTCTGGGTGTTTCGGTAAATGGTAATGATTTTTTTTTTCTTGTAGTTAATTGGTATTGATATTTTAACATATTTGGTTTCAAGATGGAAATGGATATGTGATTTGGGTTTAATAAGTTATTACAATTTGTACAATTTTTTTCTTTAGGGGATGATCTGGGATTTTCTTTTCCCCTGGTATCATTTCTCTCTTCCCAAAGCTAGTATATGCTACAATGTTTGTACCAGAACGTAAATTGTTCTTTTTCAGTTCTAGAAATGCAAAATTTTTCTTTATATGGGTTAGAATACAATGTATCTTTCAAATCAAGAAACATCTAATGTTCTTGGAGTCTAACTTGAAAAAATTGTAAAGTATTTTATGTTTATAGGTTGCAGAATTGGATCAGAAGAATTTTGAGGCCACTCGGGCACATACAATGCAAAAGGGACATTCTGGAGAAAGAGCTTGCTGAAATTCAGAAGGTTCTATCGGTAATGCAGGTTGGTGCTTCCTTTATTAAGATTCTTTGTTACCTGATGAATCTATCAATATTTATTTGCAGATTTGTAAAATAGTTATATTGAAGATCCGTGTGATAACGAGCCTTCATCTAAGTTAAAGGTTTATTTTTTGTTTCATTGAGAAAGGTATTGAACATTGGTTTTGTTGGGGTTTACTCGTTACTCCATTTTTGTTGGATAGTCTTTGTTTTTTCAAAAGTACATAAAATAGAGGAGCAGGCGTTGAGTAAAAAACAGATTTAAAGATATGGAAATTACACTCTGTTTTAGGATTTGGATTAAAGTTCTTCAAGTGGTTAAATAGTAACTGTCTAGATTTATCTTTCAATTTTATTTAAAGAAATTTCCTAATTTATCTTTCATTTATGTACTACTTTAGATATTCAAGTGATGGAAATAAGGAGTAGTTGCAGTGATTGTTTTGTCATGGATGATTTTGGTTCATACTCAACCTCTAAAATGGTTACCTTGAGTAAGTTTATCTTTGTTTTTCATTTATATTTAATTACATGTTTGGCTTCAAACATTTGTATTTAGTTTGATATTGGTTGCCCAATTGTGGAAGCATATGTGACTTCTTGTGTCCAGAAAATTCGGTTGCTGTTAAAAGGAAATAAAATGAAACTTAGCACACTGGAGTCCTCATTAGATTTGGCTGGTGTATTATTGAAAAAACAAAATTCTTTTGACTATTGATAAAATGATAAAATGAGTGTAAATGTTGTTAATTTATTGTTCAATGTTTTTTTTTCGATTTGTATATAAAAAGAACACCAAGGTTGATTTAGATTTTGTAATCCTTTTGTTTAACTGAAAAATGGATGATGTTTTGAAGCAGCAATTAGAAAAAGGAAAAGAACAATGTTTACATTGAATAAATTCCGGTGTTACAGAGAGTTATTGACTATGGTAAAATCACCAATGACTACTTTTTTGTATCTTGAGATATCACTATACCATATTACAATTTTTCTCTCTATATATTCAAAATTTAATTATGTTGATTTTCTTTTATTATATTATTTTGATATCTATCTATGCATTTATGGTTAACAAAATTTATGATATAATTTTACTTAGATGTTTTGATTTCATTATTTGTTTTCCATAACTAATAGTAACGATTAAAACAATTATATAGGAAAACTTATTTTAAAATAAATGATAAATAAATGCATTTAAAATGGTATGTTAGTTGATCTACGAATTTAAAAATATTAATGGACAACATCAATAAACACCATGAAAACCATGAAACAATGGATAAATAAGTGCATTCAAAATGGTCAATTAGTTTGTGTATGGGTTTAAAATACTAATGGACAAAGTTAATAAGCATCTAATATGTTTCAACTTATAAAATTATGCAATCACGGAGTATATTCAATCATTCCCTTGAACTACCCCTAGAATTCTTGAATTCCCTGCCCTAACAAATTTCATGGCATTATCAATGCAAAAGTGCTTAAGAACTTATTGAATCAAACACTACAGACGATCAATCCAAAAACAACAACATATTAGACCCAAAACAGTTCATCAAAAAAAATTAATCGCCATCTAAAAACAATTATATATATAATGAATTATACTCCTTCGCTGCATCATGAGGTTCCAATCGGTTCTGATGTTGATTCCAAAGTTTAAACGATTGTTGTAACCGGTTTTGGTACTAAGCATGTATAATTACATCTCCAAACACTTAGACAATGTGTATGCGTATGTAATAATGGTTCTCAGTAAAATAGGGGTGGAGGAGGTGGGTCATGGTACAAACCATGAAGAGAAAGTTGGATGACCAAAAGAAAACTAATATTCGGTGGTTCTAACACTCCTCGGTACAACCTAAAAACAGAATACTCGAACCTAAAGGGAACAAACCACAAAAAGAAAACTAATCTTTGGTTTTTGACACGTCTCATTACCTACAACTACGACTGAAACATGAATGTCTGATAAACTATTTGTCCAAAAGAACTAATCTCCTTTAGAAACTGATTTATGAGAAAAGTATTTGCATCCGTCGCTTGGTGCAGGCAAACGACTAGTATGTGTGTGTGTATATACATATACATAAATATATATATATATATATATATATATATATATATATATATATATATATATATATATATGTGTGTGTGTGTGTGTGTACTCGCGTAAAGGGGCAACGATAAATAGCTCTTTTTGAGAGTAGTTTTCTTATGGAGAAATATTTATTAAATTTTATTATTAGTTATTATGTAAAAACAATTACCGCTTTTACATAAAATGATTGTGTTTAAACCTTATATTTATATTCCATGTTTATACATTTAATGTAGTTAATTAATACAAGTGTCTTTTTTGTAAACAACATAGAGAATAGTGTAGTGGTGTTGGTTGAGGGATGTTGTGTTGATATGGCTAACTCTTATGTATATACCTTATAGCCTAAAAATGTAGGTGAAGTTTTATAGCTAATCAGTTTTCAGTTTAACAAATTTAAATTAATTTATATATATACATGAATTTAATGCTTTAAAATTATCATTTTGCTCCAAATTAATTTTCTTAATAACTTTCATTGATTCCAGTCTGCAAATTTTTGATAAGTATTAATGATATTTACACAAAAAAATTTTGTACAAAAAAACTTTGTAACTTATATCTTTTAAATTCAAGATATGATTAATATGCTTTATAATATAGTATAAGATATATATATATATATATATATATATATATATATATATATATATATATATATATATATATATATATGGAAAAGTGAATATGTGGTTGTTATGTACCTAAGCTTTGGTATAGAACCTTGTAAACGATATAATTTTAAACAAAACAAAACAAATTTCATTTTCTCTTAATTTTGTTTTAATAGAATATCATTGAATTGAGTTAAATTTTGAAATGAAAAAGATCAATTATATATCTTTTTATTGCAAAGAGTTCTTGAAGTTTAGAGGGAAAGTAAAAAACCAATATTTTTTACCGAATATAACAAACGCTTTGTCTTTCAATTAAAAAACTATATCCAATGATTTTGTGAAAAACTTGATTGAGTTATTGCATGTTTTTCTTTTATTTTTTATTCTATTCGTTTTCATTTAAAATTTAGTAGGGTTGATTAGATGGTCATGACTTTCAATGCTTTAAGTTCTTAGATACAATGAAGAAAAAGAAAATAAATTTGATCGGTTTAGTAAGTCATGTGATTAAGGAATAATACTAGATGAGATATCATGATTAGTTTGGAAATATATGCATCAAAACTACATTGTTTGGAGAGGTTCTATATATAAGCTTAGGTACATAACAACCACATATTCCCTAAGCCCATATATATATATATATATATATATATATATATATATATATATATATATATATATATATATATATATATATATATATACAGACACAATAACTTTATGCTATGCGGTCAACATAAATTTTATTGACTCAGTCCCTCATCCCCTATCCGGTCTAACAAACTCCCCCAACCTTTTTTATTCGGTCAAACATGTGAATTAGTCAAACTTAAACCATCGTTCCTCAATTTTAGCCAATTGAATTTGTCAAAACCATCAATTACATCGGTTAGATTGGAATTATATAGCTCTTTCAAATTGCAGATTCAATTGGCATCTCCGATTTCTCCATTCTCTTCCCATGTTCATCCCTATCTCCCTTCCTAGTGCATCGAAACAGCCATTGATGACCTAACCCCAAATTGGTGATCTTAACCTCGCACAGTAATCAAATCCTGAAGCAATCACATATAAAATTGAAAGAGGTATCTCTCCTTATCTCTTTCAGTTGATTTTGGTCCACTTTCCCCTGCACTAATTAAGGAGGTTCAGTTAAATTCAACCCCAAAATCTCAAATATCTCGGCCCCTATCTCCTTATATGATGACCACAAATTCTCATTTTTTTTCTCCCCCACCTCCCATTTTCTCCATTTCAGTAACCACTAACATGTTTACTCTCTACACAACAGCCGATAACCACAACAATCGTGTCGCTATGTCTGCATGCTACACGTAGCAGCCGCCGCCACCACCATCAGCTGCCACTTGCCTCTTCTAGGATCTAAGTAGAATTTTTGGAGGATCACCATTCAATATGTACTATTGTAAGTTCTTCAGATTAATTGATATTTTGTTTGTTTAATTTTACTTTGGTATCAAAATAGATCAAAACAGTCAAAACCTAAGGATCTCAGTGTCGACCTCCTCTCTACCTCTTTCTCTCTCTCTCTCTCTCTCTCTCTCTCTCTCACACACACACACACACATTCTGGTTATAAATCACAGATCCACGGTTTGGGTTTTTTACTCTTAATTTTTTTGATTCTCTTGTGTAGGTCATATGAATTAAAAAAGGATGGGATTGAATTATGCTTAGTAGACTGAATCGAGGTATGTGTATAATAATGTTTGTGTTTGTGTTTTTAAATTTGTGTGAATATGTGTGAGTATTACATGCCCTTAAATATGTAGACATTGATAGATGAAGCCAGATGAGGATTCTTCAAGATCTGTGTTGAAGATTTTCACTAGATAAGTGAAATTGGTGAATATGATTCTTGATTTTTTTTTGTCGCTTCAGTCCAAGAATTGGGTTCTTTATTACTTTATATCTGATTTTCTTTTATGGTTAATGGTGTTAGGTCTTCATTATGTATGCAGAAGGCTTCTTGTTGAAGTTGCCCTAGGATGTCTAGAATCTTGAAAAGAAGCCGCATAAACCATAGTGTTGGTCATTGAAGATAATGGATTGAAAATTCCGTATTAGAACTTCTGAAGGGGTTGGGACATCTTCACAGGTTTTTACTTTAATCCTTACTTGTAATTGATTTGATTATTTTTATATTTTTGTATTTTTATCTTATAAATATCTTGGGTTAAGGCTTTATCATATTAGGTTTGTTCCTAAAAAGGTTTTTAATATGTTTCTCTATTGTGTTTTCTTTGTAGGTTCAAAGAACTCAACCAAGAGGGCTAATGAGAAAGTGGAATCTGATTTCTGATTGTCATTTTTGAACTTGGAAGGAAGGCTTTTGAGTAGGTAGAATCATAAACCATTTGTGGACATCATAGTCCTCAAACAGCTACATCTCTAGCAACAAACCACCATCATGAAGATCTTTAGTAATCTTGGTCCTCTCTCTCTCTCTCTCTCTCTCTCTCTCCCTCTCTGATTTTAGATCATAGATCCACTAAGAAAATTCCAAACTAATAACCAAGGTAAACTTGATTCTTTTGAAAATTGGTTGTAATATATCCATTTTTTGTCAATATGGGTTCATGTGTTCGACTTATGCATTTATTAAGGTTTATTGAACCTTTTTTTGTTGTTGTAGTTTCTTCCTATATTGAATCAGTGACATTTACAATCACATTTCTTTTAACCTCTTATTTGTAAATTACAATTACAATATTACCATTCAGTCTTTGGCAGATTTAAACCAATTTTTCTTTCATATTCTCTATAATGAACCTACTAAAACTCACAATCTGTAAAAGAAAACAACTTTTGTTTCTTTATCGATGTTTTTAGTGTTCTAATCATCAAATCACCACCATTAGCTAGGATTGAAATTGTTGATTTCTTTTTTTAATTAACGTTTCCACTAAAATTTTCAATGTAATACGGTTCAAGAAGATACTTGGGTAGCTGCTTTTGGGAAAAATGGTATACATCATGGTTAGGTGATTCATGATGATGTGATTTACCAGATTTTAGTTTTTTATAGATCTGACTTGCTCCAAGTTTGTATACACGTGTGTAGATATGAGTTTATAAATATGTGTTTGTATAGATATGATAACCATTAATCATTTTTTCATCTGTTTTTTAGATAAATGATTTTACAGCAAATGGATGATACTAAAAGAATTCATAAAGGTCTATGAACTAACAAGTTTACAATGTTACATATATTATATGGGATCTGAAGGTTGGTACTTCTATTAATTTGTTTATTATAACAACCTACTTTCATTTCTTCATATTAAAGCTTTTCATTTGATAGGAACAAGTTGAAAAGAAATATGTTTACCTTAATATGTCATCATATTATGAATTTGTCAAAGCGTCATGTGTGCTCAAGTTCTCTCTGATCCATGGATAAACAGAGGGGGAAATTTACCTTTTATACCTTTTCAATCTGGTGCTATATTAAAAAAAAAAAAAACAATTCTTCCCTCGCTTATATGGAATTCCCCGAGAAAGCTTATCCTTACTTTCATGTTTCTTGCTGTAAGGTTTGCTGATATTCCCAAATTGTGTGAAGTGTGAACCAAGAAATACATTTGCTGATAATATGAGAATTGTTTGCTATACATGTGAGTCATTCCAATGTGAATTATTTTTTGATAGATAGTGGAATTAATTTCTTAGAATGTATTTTGTTAAGCCATGGAAATGGTTTGCCATACAGGTGAATAGCTGAAATTGAAATAAAAAGGAAAAACACAAGGAGCAGTGTGCGGTCCGATGGATTTTTCTCTACAATTCGACGGTAGATTTTGCAACGATAATTTGTGCCACATGCCCAAGATATAGAAGGAAGAACGTTCTATTTTTAGTGGATTTTTCTTCGAGCAAGTAACTTTGTCTCTGGTCGGAAGGATGAATATGTAACTTTGTTTCTGAGTAACTTTATCCCTTTTTATATTTTAAAAAGTTAAAGAGGTCAATAGAGTTCAATTGTCCAATGAAATGTTAAAGATGATTATTAAATGAATGAAAAAGGTGAGTCTTATTATAATATTTCTTCGACAAAGTTGAACTTATACCTATTCCATGTTTCTTACAAAAAGTTGAACATATATGAATTGAAGTGTTATATGACTCTTATTAGAATAAATTTTAAAGAATGCTTAAGAGAAACAATAAAAACAAATTTTCATAAAGAACACAAGAGAACACTATCTTAAAGATGATTTTTTTGTTAAAAGTAAAAATTTATTAAACAAAATTGAACTTATATTATATTCAACTTTATATGACCCTTACTGAAATAAATATTAAGAAGGCTTGAGAAACCCTAGAAAATTGAAAATCTAAAAGTGAAAAAGTGAATATTATCTTAACTAAGAATTTTTTGTTCAAAATAAGAATTTACTCGTACCCGTCGTTTGGCGGGGGTAAACGCCTAGTTGTTTAAAATGTATGAGTTAACAACTAACCACTACAACTATTAGGTTCTGCAAAAGAAAAATAACAATAATAGATTAATATCAAAAACCAAACATCTAAAACATTTTGGAAAACCGTAGGTTTGGTTTTGCGTTTAAAAAAGATTAACTTTTTAGGTTTGGTTTGATAATTTGATTATATAAAACCCAAAAAACATAACCAAAAAGGGATAAACATATGGACCGGGGAACTGGCTGGAACCGGTACCGGAACCGGCACCGGGACCCGATGGAACTGGTCGGGTCGGGCCGAGACCGGGACGTTATTTTTGTGGATTTTTGGAACCGGGAACCGGAACCGGAAAAAACTGGAACCGTATAATGCTATTTTTCGAGGACCGGTTCCAACATTTGAAGACACGACAAGAACCGGTAGAACCGCCGGACCGGTTCGGTTCTTAATTTTAGCCAAAGCCGGTTCCTGGGTCGGGTCCAGTTCGGTCCTTTTGCTCATCCCTATAACCAAACAACATCCTTATATATGTACAAATTTAAATGATGAATATATTATAAATTAAAATTAGTAATATATCTTAAAATGTTCCATGAGAATTGATAATTATATATCTTAAAATGTTTCATGAGAATTGATAATTATGATAATGAAAATATGTTTAAATCTTGTATATAAACACTAATATATGGGACCTGAAATTAATAGAATTACTGTCGCACATTCCTCACCATTGAAGACAGATCCTCTGCTGGAGCTTTCTGAAGACATGTCGGGTTTTTTGTTTCGTTTTTACAACACAGATCCATAAGTTAAATGAAGGAGTTGATTGTGGTTGGATAGAAAATGTAGGAGTTGATGATTGTGAAAATCAATTGCAAAGGCTTGGTGGTTCTTTCTGCTCGCCAAGTGTTTGATAAAATGCCTGAATGAGTTTTTCAAGTGTTGTTGCCAATTTTCGACTCAAGCTGATGTAGAGATTCTATCCGGTGTGGGTTCTATTGTGCACACTCCAGCCTTTCGTTGGAGTGTCACTTTTTCTTTTGGGTTAGTGATTCTAATTTCGGGTCTCACCTTAAGGCTTAATTAAACTTTATTTGTTGGTTTATAGCGTCCTCTCAATCCTTTGAGAGCAGGACTTGGCCGTGTACTTTTCGGGGGTTTCACTGTTGCCCAAATGGTATTGTTGGAAGTAAAGGGATTTCCCGTATGATATCTCATCTCAAGAGCTTACACCTCCATACAGATGAACGCAGATGTGTTACGGGAGGCTATTACTTCTGACATTGGATTGTTTACGTCTGTGACAAAAACTTTGAAGGAGTTTGGTCAATGGATATGTGGGGATTGCATGAAGCTTCATGCCCTGAGTCGTTCATGTCACCACCCGGGTGGCTCGATTAAGTTTATTGACGGGGCTGATGACATGAGTATGCATATTGTTGGCATTCCAAAGCCGCTACCCAATGAACCGGAAGCCGACCTCAATGATGGGTTGGTGATGGATGCTCAACTACTTGATCGTGTTTTTAAGCTGCCTATCACCACTGTCAAAAGCATCCCTCATAATTGACGTATGGCTTTCTCTCAGGATTTGAAAGCAGCCCTTTCCAAAGTAGTTGCTCATGCCGCATCCGTTGAAGCGTGGGTTGCTCTGTTAATTCTTCCTAGGTGTACTCTTCATGTGCTCAGGGCTAAGAATAGGCAAGAAAGTAGGTCTGGCAACAAGAAGTCTTTGCAACATCGTAATATCTTGAGCGCTTTAGCTACTTGGGGGACTGAAGACGATATCACCAAGCTAGTTAAAAACTTAGTTGACAATGCAAGACTGGAGCAACAAGATAAAAAAGAAGAGTACATTCAGGAGAAAAGAACTTCGGGCAGCACCAATGTCTCCGTAAGGTTGCCGATGGACATTTTATAGCAGCAGTGAAAGTTTTATGTTCTTCGGGGGTTGCTCCATTTGGGGGTGATACCACGAAGGCATTGGAGGATAAGCATCCATACAAGCCACCGCCTTCCATGCCCAACACCATATTTTCAGAACCTCCTCTGGTAGTGGATGCTGACAATGTCCTTGGGGGAATTAAATCCTTCCCTAAAGGTACCTCGTGTGGGAGGGACGGGTTGAGAGCTCAACACATTTTAGATGCCCTTTGTGGAGAAGGTTCGGATATAGCCAAAGACCTCCTGCGTGCTATTACTTATGTGGTTAATCTATGGCTAGGGGGAAGATGCCCTGCGAGCTTGGCGGAATTTGTTGCCTCTGCTCCTCTCATGCCGCTCTTAAAACCTGACAATGGAATACAACCTATTGCAGTAGGTACTATATGGAGACGTTTGGTTTCTAAGTTGGCCATGAAAGGGGTTGGTAAAGAAATGGCCAAATATCTCAATGATTTTCAGTTCGGAGTCGGGGTGTCGGGTGGCACTGAGGCCATTTTACATAGCGCTAATAGGTTGTTGAGTGAGCGCCACGATGACAAATCTCTCTCCATGCTTACCGTGGACTTCTCTAATGCCTTTAACCTTGTTGACAAATCCGCATTACTTCATGAGGTCAGATTAAGGTGCCCCTCTATTTCCTTGTGGGTAGAATTCCTATATGGTCAAGCAGCAAGGTTATATCTAGGCAACACACATATCAGGTCTTCTACTGGGGTTCAACAAGGAGACCCCTTGGGACCACTTCTCTTTGCCATTGTGTTGCACCCGCTCTTGCATAAGATTAGAGACAATTGCAAGCTTCTTCTTCATTCATGGTACTTGGATGATGGCACACTTATCGAAGATTCTGAGGAGGTGGCCAAAGCATTGGACATCATTACGGTGACTGGCCCAAAATTGGGCCTTCAGCTGAATATCAAGAAAACCGAGCTCTTTTGGCCCTCGTGTGATGGTAGGAAGTTACGGGAGGGGCTATTTCCGACGGACATCGGGAGGCCGCCTTTGGGGGTGAAACTTCTTGGGGGAGCTGTTAGTAGAGATGCTAGTTTCATTCGCAACCTAGCCATAAAGAGAGCCGAAAACGCTGTGAATTTGATGCGCCTTCTTCCACAATTGTTTGACCCCCAGAGTGAGCTTCTTCTTCTTCGGTCTTGTATGGGTATTGCTAAGGTTTTCTTTGGGTTGAGGACGTGCCAACCCGTTCACATGGAGGAGGCGACAATATTCTTTGGCAATGGATTGTGCGGGGCGATTGAGGACATTGTGGTATGTGGGGGCCCTTTCTTTGGTGACATACAATGGCAAATTGCTTCCTTACCTATTAGGTTTGGGGGTTTGGGTTTATACTCGGCAGTAGAGGCTACATCCTATGCTTTTGTTGCCTCAAGGGCCCAATCTTGGGTATTGCAAGACCACATCTTACGGGATAGCCGTATACATGGTATGGATTCTGATTATGATTGTGCCTTGGCATCCCTTCGTAACAAGCTTCCAGATTTTGACCTTAAAAATTTTACTACTAAAGACACCCCCCCCTAAATCCCAGAATACATTGGCGAGTGCCTTTTTTTCGTAAAATTATCCAAGATATGGAAGTGCATTTCGACATGACGGCTCGGCAGAAAGCGGTTTTTCAGTGCTTACGTGCACCACATGCTCAAGATTTTCTTCTGGCTATCCCTATAGATGGGCTTGGCCAACACATGTCTCTCGTGGAGTATCGTACTATTCTCAAATATCGACTCATGATTCCCATTTTCCCAGCTGACGAGATATGTCTTGTGTGTCGCAAGGCATGTTTGGACTCTTTTGGAGAGCATGCAGTTCACTGTAAAGAACTCCCGGGGTTCAAATACAATCACGATATGGTTAGGGATGTTTTGTTTGACATATTTAAGCGTGTCGGGGTTTCCGCTAAGAAAGAGGCACCTATTAATTTCTTGACTGACCCGACAGAAGGAAGGTTAACCCTCAGACCGGCTGACATTTTGATTTTTGGATGGGTCGGAGGGAAACACGCATGTGTGGATCTTACAAGGGTATCCCCTCTCGTGGGCCTGAGGGCTGGGGGTTTCACAGCGGGACATGCTGCTTTAAAAGCAGCCACATGCAAAGTCACCAAACATGAGAGATCGTGCCTGGAAAATCAACATGTGTTCATACCATTTGCATTTGATACGTTTGGTTTCCTCGCACCAGATGCGGTAGAGCTTCTTAAAAGAGTACAACGAATCATGCATAGTAATGTTATATCCCCTAGATCTTCGGATGTAGTCTTTAAAAGAATTAACTTTACCATTCAAAAAGGCTTAGCGGCACAGCTTGTTGCCCGTTTGCCATCTCACTCATTGTACGATGACAATTAATTTCTAATAGATTAAAATCGAAGTTTTAAGGTAAAAAACAATAATAAAGAAAATATATGTATTTAATGATTTTCGTAGAATTAACCAGAATCATAAAGACTTTTTTTTTTTTTGATATTTTGAAGCAAGTGGCATGCCTAATAAAAGATTGAAAGGAAGAAACAAAGCTTATATAGAAATTCTACATATTAAAACTTTTCTATATTAGTTTGAAAAGAAGATATAACGAGATTCAAACCTGCGTTGGTAAAGTAAAGAGATTTCCTAGCCAGCCAACCAACTCAATGTAAGATATATATTTTTTAAAATTTTAAATGCGTTTAAAATATATACAAGTGAAATTTAATTTAAGAGCCCCAACCCTTACTGAGGCCATGGGGCATCGTCTAACTTGTCCATTCTATTGGGCGGGGCCTGGCAAGCACAAACAAAGGCTTGTCAATGACCATTGTGTCAATGACCATTGTTGCAGCCTTATGAAGTGACGAGGAGATCTCCGGAGGTCGTCGCCCCTTCTTCTATGATTTGATTGCCTCGTCTCTTCTTCTTTGACCTGATTATGGATAGACTCGCGATTTTCAATTGAATGGAAGATTTGCTTTTGAATAATTAATTATAAGAGCTATTGGCACAACTTGTTGTCCGTTTGCTTTCTGTCGATATGTATTGACTTTTTTATATCTTATTTGAATTAATACAAATACATAACTGTCATTTTACCTTAAAAATTCATGGTTGTATAAAAATCTTGTGGATATATATCACCTCTGTTTACGAAAACCTCAACTACTTTTCAGTGTTTGTTTACTTCCATATTACATATTGCAACCAAAACAATACCTAAATTAACTAAACTTATTTTAGAAGAGTAAATTACACGAGTGGTCCCTATGGTTTGGGGTAATTTGCACGTTTGGTCACTAACTTATATTTTTAACTCGAAAGGTCCCTATTGCTTGTTTTTGTTGCGCTTTTGGTCATTGTCTTACCTAAAAAGACTATTTTGCCCTTGATTTTTTAATTTATGTAAAAAAAAAAACACAACCCTAACCTCACTTCCACTTCACCTTTTCTTATCTTACCTATCCCATCTTATTTAAATAAATTAAAACAATCAATGACAAAATAGTCTTTTTAGGTAAGACAGGGACCAAACACGCAACAAAAGCAAGTAATAGGGACTTTCAGAGTTAAAAAAATAAGTTATGAACCAAACTTGCAAATTACCCCAAACCATAGGGACCATTTGTGTAATTTACACATTTTAGAAAGATAAGAAACTAGAAAGTGCCCATGCACAAATTAATAAATACTAAATTTAATTTAAAGCTAAACTTAAAAAAAAAAAAAAAAAAAAAAAAAAAAAAAAAAAAAAATTAAAGAGCTGTAAGTCTAAGATTTACAAGTAGAGATTACATTTTTTTACGTTACGATCTTTATAAAAAATGATGATAACTAAAATGAACGAATTCAATCTTACTTGTTGGTGCCATTAAAATTCGACCACATGTATTATCGAAGTAGCTTTTTAGCAAAAAAGGCCACATGGGGAATTTTTGACGTTGACGTTGACCATGACTTTCCTACAAAATCATGTGTAAAACTCATTACTCTCCTTTCATAAAAAGAAGAAGGTTGCTTCAACTTGGAGCATCAGACATTCACACTTCAAGAATCTCATGTATTTTTATTCTTCAAATCCACCGATTGGTGACTTCATGTTTTTGTGATTCCATTGTAGGGAAGTAAGCAGCCGGAGAGATGAATATCGCAACTACAAGCTCAGGTCCTGGAGTAAACAACCACCACCACCAACAGAACCAAATCGTCATTCCGATTGTTCCTCCACCAGTGCCACCACCAATGCCGCCACCACCGAATCTACCTCGATCAGATCTACTTGAAGGTAGGACAAGTATAAGTTGAACTGAACACACGCCATTTAGCGAAAATTTACAAAACGCTACTCTATCTCTATGCAACGTGAAAATTAAATTCAGATAAAGTAAAGTGAAATCTGTCAGTTTCTTGGAATTTAGGATGGATTTTGGGTGGTCGTGGTCGTTTTCATTGATCGATTTGAATTTTGTGGTTTTGTTTTGTTTTCCCACGCATTTGATTATAATATTCAACTACTCTCAATTCCGTTGCTTCATATCTTCTTCACTATCGTGAGTACCCTAATGATTGGGTGGATGTAATTCTAACCTGCTTTTTGAAAACGCTTAATTTGAAGGAAGTAGAGAAGACTACATCAAGATTGGTGTTCCACTTTATGAAGCATCAATCATAGGCAATTGGAAAGCTGCAAAACCCATCCTTGACAAACAACCAGAACTGATACGTTTTGCTATAACTGAAAATTACGAAACACCCCTTCACATTGCAGCATCAGCAGAAAGCACCAAAGCCGTGGAAGAGTTTGTGGAAAATTTAGTGAATTTGATGGAAAAGAATGATTTGGAACTACAAAATAAAAGTTACAATACTGCACTTGGTTTAGCAGCTGCAGCAGGAAACGTGAAAATAGCAATGATAATGGTGAAAAAGAACAGAGCTGTGATGGAAATCCCTGGTAGTAATAGAACAATGCCACTCTATGTGGCTGCTTTATTTGCAAAACCTGATATGGTGAGATATCTCTATCATAATTCTAATAAAATGTCGGGTGATTATTGGAGTCATGAGAATCGGGGTTGGCTTCTACAAAAATGTGTTGAATCTGATATATTTGGTAAGTAGTTTTTACGAAATTCTTGTTATTGTATTATACATTCATACTGTCATGGTTACTCATTTTGGCTAAATGCAAGAAATAGCAAGGTACTTTCATCTATTTGTGTATTATAGCATCCTACTTTTATTTCAATCTATTACAAATTTACAACTTTGGACTCCAATATCTTTCTTATTTTGGCATTATACTTTTAAAAATCTACCTAATTATAGCGTTGTACTTTGAAATTATTTTTTCTCTTATAAGGACATCATACTTAAAGAAGCTATCCGACTTTTTTTTGGGTGACACTTCTATCCGATTATAGAAATGAAATTGTTTTGTATTTGGGTGACACTGCTATAATTGGATAGATTTTTCAAAATACAATTTCGGAATAGGATAAAGTGAAAGTAGAATGCTTTGGTAAAGAAATCATTGAAAGTACGTTGTTATTTCTTGCTTTTACCATTCTCTTTTTTTTCTTACAATTTTAGGGTCATAGGTATAGTGTTCCATAGCTAGAAAAATATTTTTGGATAACATTGTGTTTTTCCTTTGAATGCTTCATATTTTTTTTAATCTTTACGATTTGATGATTAATTATTCTGCATATGCTAATAAAAGTTCTCTCATTAAATGATACAAAATCTTTTGTAGATGTTGCCACAAAAATAGTGAATGATCGCCCCGAACTCTATGCCAAAAAGGGACTACTCACAAATGTACTCTTTGTTTTGGCTCAAAAGACTCGTGCATTTAAACAGAAAAAACCACATATTTTCGTTAGAATCATCAACTCAAGTAAGTATGCTTGCTAGTCTATTCTCTTTGCTTAGTTCCATTTCTTTTAATGACATTAACAATCCCAATAACAAGAATAATATATTATATCAAATAATAGAACGACATACTTTTAATATGCCTCTAATGCTTTAACTATCAGAAGGATATTAGACCATGTTTTCAAGGATAATCACTTTTTTCGTTCCTTTTTGGATTTTTTTTATATATAATTCATATATTAAATATGGTTTCGAAAATGATAATATTATTACAATGATAATCTATATCTTTTGAATAAATGGATACAAGAAGTTGTATGCATCTGAATACACTTTTATTGACTTTCTACCTCTTTGACCAGTTTGCATTTTCGCTCATTAATTTTTTTTTTTTTCTTTTGACCTGTTACAAATAAAGTATAACCAAATAATTTCTTTCAGTTTTTGCAGCCTTTCATGTGAAGGTAGGGTTTGCGGAAAAGGAAAGTGAAGCCCTGCAATTATTAAGAATACTTTGGGAAAAAATCGCAATAATGCCCAAGAGTGAGATTGATGACATAATTCGAGGGCCACCTTTGGAAGTTAAAAAGCAAGGGGGTATAACGAGAAGCTATCCTTCTCGAGTACTTTTCACTGCTGCAAAAATGGGTAACATAAGGTTTATAATTGAGCTCATTCAGTCATATCCCGACCTAATTTGGAAGGTTGATGACAAAGGGCAAACTATATTTCACATCGCTATCAAACGTCGTCAAGCAAAGATCTATAATTTGCTATATGAGATTGGCTCAATGAAAGATTTAATTACTCCTATTAAGGACAAAAATGGGAATAACATGTTGCATTTAGTTGCCAAGAGTGCTAAGCCGAAACGATTTCAGAACGTGTCAGGAGTCGCTCTACAAATGCAACGTGAGTTATTATGGTTCAAGGTATCAGTTTCTTTTTGACTTAATACGACATCCTTGCACTTTTTTCTACCAATAATAGCAATATATATATATAACTCATGATGACACAATATTTACATTTTCTTACACATAATTGCAATTCATTATCCATAATAGCAACACAGTTACATTTCTTTACTAATAATAACAATATGTAACAAATTAAGTACATTGGTCACGTCGTTGATAAAATGCAAGTACGTTGCTATTGTCAGTAAAAAACTAGTATGTTGTTATTATGTGTAAAAAATAAAATACATTGCTATTATTGAAAAAAAAAAGTGTAAGTACACTGTTGTTAAGGGTAACAATAGCAACATGCTTATATTTCTTTGCCAATAAAACTATGTATTATATGTTTTCACTAATAGTAGCAACATACATATATATATATATTTTTTACCCATAATAGCAATTTACTCACATTAAAGAGAGGATTTACTTTGCTATTATGTTACGTAATTACAACTACATTGCTGTTATGCGTACATATTGTTAGTGTTTCCATCGTTAAATACATTTTGCTATTATGGTTAAACAAAGTTAGATATATTGCTTATATTGGTTAAAAGAGTAAAGTAGGTAGCTATTTGATAATATTTCCTCTAATTTTTTCTAATAAAAGTGACTTGATATCATGATATGTATGTGTTGTAGGAGGTCGAGCGGATGATCCCACCTAATTACAGACAAAGAAAGAACGCTCAGGGCGAGACACCACACGACTTATTCACCAAAAAACATGAAACACTCGTTACCAAAGGCGAAGATTGGATGAAGAACACCGCTGCTCAGTGTATGGTGGTGGCAACTCTCATCGCCACCATCGTATTCGCCGCTGCTTTTACACTCCCCGGTGGCTACAACCAAAACAGCGGGATTCCCTTTTTCCGCCACAAACCAACACTCATTATATTTGTGATCGCAGATGCGGTTTCTTTAATATTCTCTTCCACCTCGGTGCTCATATTCTTATCCATCCTCACGTCTCGTTATGCGGAACGTGATTTCTTGGAATCGTTACCCAAAAAGCTGATGTTGGGTCTTGCAGCGCTTTTTCTTTCGATTGTGACTATGATGATTGCTTTTGGTGCGAGTTTTTTTCTGCTTTATAATAAGCATTTGAAATGGGTGCCCGTCGTTGTGGCGGGTTTGGCTTCTATTCCGGTGATTTTATTTGCGATATTGCAGTTTAGGCTTCTAGGGGATGTGTATTATTCCACGTATCAGTCTAGGTATCTATTTAAGCCCAAGAAACGTATGCTTTACTATTGAAAACATTGTAATGCATGTTTGTTTGCTAAGAAATTAGTTATTTATTTAATCCCGTTGTAGATGAGATAGAACCGATGAGACAGGTTAAAGACCAACTGGATTGCGCTGTTTCTTATATTTATAATTTTAGTACTCTAAGTTATAATTCATGTAAATTTTATGACTTTTGTATTTTGGATGCTGTCTTTTTTTAGTGTTTGAAATTTTGTTTATTTCTACAAAACATCAAATAATAATCTTGTAATACTTAATATCACAAGAAATCAATAACATTTATAAGCTTTATAATGTATCCAATTAGTAATGTTTGTTTTACAAGAAAGGACCAAAAGGGACCGAAACATGATAATATAAACAAGACACATTGACTAACTTTTCGTTTGAATGATGCTAGGCCACTTTGGACATTCGACCCTTTCGATCTAATAATAAGTTATTGTAATACTGAATTTGAACAAACCAAATTTTTTGCTAGTGATTCATGTGCCTCTCGTATTTAAATTGATTGTTTTGTTGGTAAGTGTAGGTTGTGACAAAACCTTTGATTGAAGCTTAATGTATCGACATGCTTATTTGTATAGTAAGTTTACATAAGCATTATATGGCAATAATTATTGAGATCAATAAGAAAAAATCAAATCATGATATCTTACGTATGAAATTATTTTATTACATAAATTGATGAAAAAATAAAATGTAATTAGTTGATTATATATTAACCCAAAGTTACCTTCATTAAGATGATATAATGATCATTTAAAGTATAAACAATTCAAATAGAGTTTTGCCATTAGGGTAAAATGTTTCAAAGTTGAAGGACCAATATATGAAATTAGAACACTCTAGAGTCCAGAGTGTAGTCATCCAAATTGATCATAATCAGTTCGATCGCTCCTACTTTTTCACATAACATATTCATCAATTATTTTGCTTATATGTATTTGTAACCATAGGGTTTCGATTTTGAGTTGAATTCGATCACCGGTTAATCATGTCTCTGAGGCCAAACGCCAGGACTGAGGTTCGCCGGAACCGGTACAAGGTGGCCGTAGATGCGGAGGAAGGAAGGCGGAGGAGGGAGGACAATATGGTTGAGATCCGTAAAAACAAGAGAGAGGAGAACTTGCTTAAGAAGCGTCAAGTTCAGCCGTCGTCACAGCCGCTGTCTACTGGTGCTCCTATTCAAACCGCCACAATCGAGAAAAAGGTCTCATTTCCCTTCCGTACAATTGAATTTCGAACTAACATGGTTTGATTTAGTTCGATGATGATTGGATTGATGTGTCTTGTTTAATCAGAAGGATCAGTCGAAACTTGTTAATTTTCTAGGTTTACACTGAGTACATAAAATTATTCAACACCTGCATCTCAAAATACGAATATGATTATACTGTAAATGAGTTGACAATATGAATTATTGTTTATTAAGTAGGCTTGAAGTATTGAACTTTTATCACGTATACACAGATGCATATGATCATCTTATTATACCATCAATGCTTGTGATTCTTCCTTGCTTATCTAATTTCATGGAATAAATGTTCACAAAAGCGTGGAATGACCTTCTTGTTTTTATTCCCTAGGGTTTTACCTTTTTATTTTTGCTTTTTGGGAGGGTTTGTAACTATTTGCTTATCTTTTGGGTGAAACACTTGTTTTTGTTCAACTGTTAAAATGATGTCGATCAACTTGCAGTTAGAAAGTCTTCCTTCAATGGTTGCTGGAGTCTATTCAAATGATGGCAATATGCAGCTAGAGGCAACTACCCAGTTTCGTAAATTGCTCTCTATAGGTATAAACAATGTTTTACATATCATTTTTGGATGTATTAATTATTATTCCTTTATGCATTCAAATCATCATATCTTTTTATCACAGAAAGGAGTCCACCAATTGAAGAAGTTATACAATCTGGAGTTGTGCCTAGGTTTGTAGAGTTCCTAATGAGGGAGGATTTTCCACAGCTTCAGGTATGAGTCCTATACAATTTGCATCTTTTCTGGTTGTTTAGTTGACTTTTATCTTGACTTTGACTTTGAACAGTTTGAGGCTGCTTGGGCACTCACAAATATAGCTTCTGGCACTTCTGAGAATACCAAAGTGGTAATTGATCATGGAGCAGTTCCAATTTTTGTAAAGCTTCTTGCTTCTCCAAGTGATGATGTTCGTGAACAGGTAACATGTGGACTTGAAAATTGAAATCATCATTTAGGATATGTTTGATTGGATGGAATGGAATAAAGTCATAAGCCGTTCCATTCCTTAGATATGGTGGAATCAGTTTCTCACTTATAAGTTATAACCACCTTTTTTTTTGTTGTTGTTGTAGGCTGTTTGGGCATTGGGGAATATTGCTGGAGATTCACCAAAATGTCGTGATCTTGTCTTAGGTCAAGGTGCATTAATGCCTTTATTGGCTCAATTGAATGAACATGCTAAACTTTCAATGCTGAGAAATGCCACATGGACATTATCAAACTTTTGTCGTGGAAAACCACAACCTCCATTTGAGCTGGTTTTTTCTTACTCTCTGATCTTTCTTCTTATTTCTATGGGCTACATGCAAGAAATAGCAACCTGCTTTCATTTATTTGTTGTACAAGAATAGAATAAAGCCTATAATAAATAAACAAAATGAACGTATGTTGCTATTTCTTGCATTTAACCCTATTTTGGGAGGTGGGATTACTAAAAGTGTATATAATTTGAAGACAAAACCAGCACTTCCTGCATTGGAAAGACTTGTTCATTCAAATGATGAAGAGGTGTTGACGGATGCATGTTGGGCTCTCTCTTATTTGTCTGATGGAACAAATGACAAAATTCAAGCTGTAATTGAGGCTGGTGTCTGTCAACGTCTTGTTGAGCTCCTCCTGTGAGTCCAACTAACTTTAATCTTCTTCTTATACTTTATCAAAATTACATTTTTACCCCTATCCCTCTTCCAGTATCCTTTCATTTTATACATTTTTTCTATTTTGGTTAATTCGTATAATCTATTAGACGTTAATAGTGATGGAAAATATCTTGTATAACAAAGTAAAAGATTTTTTTTATATCCTTGTTGTTATAACAGCTGTTTTTGAGGGCTGTTGTAGGTTTTTTTTTGTTTGAATAAGTTGGTGGAATGCTGACGTGGCAATATCAACAAGTCATTATAAAACGTTTTTCATTTAAGAAGATCCTTTTGGTGTCTTTTTTGCTTGAAATTTCTTGACTGAAATGCTTGAAAGTTTGACTAATTTGATTTTCATTTTATTCTTCAGACATCCTTCTCCTTCAGTAATCATTCCTGCACTTCGAACTGTTGGGAATATTGTTACAGGCGATGATCACCAAACTCAGGTACAGATTTTACATTCTTTCCCCATTAAGTCCCAACTTTTTACAAATTTACCCTCAACCTTTTATTTTCCTTCCACTTCCCCACCAAATCTGCTGTCATTTTCACAAATATCTTTTAAACATCCTTTGTTGAATATTTATAACATCTTTTTAGCATTAGACAATAGTGAGAAAAACCTCAGCTACTTGAAATGATTTTTATTTATTTGTTTAAGAAACAAGTTGAAGACAACAATAAATGGTTAATGAATCTTTTTTTTTTTGTTTTTTGTTTTTGTGTAGTGTATTATTGAGCATGGTGCACTTCCATATCTGTTGAGCTTGTTGACACATAACCATAAAAAGAGCATCAAGAAAGAAGCCTGTTGGACTATCTCAAACATAACTGCTGGAAACAAAGAACAGATACAGGTAAACTTCTAAGCATAATTTGTGTTAGTTGCATAAATTGGTTAAAAAGTAAAAAACTATGTTGTATAATCTGGTAAAAAAAAAGTGAAACATTGCTGTATAAATAAGAGACATATAATCGATTCCCTATTCCAATGTTGCATATTTTGGTACTAGAATGAAATGTGATTGTAATGTATATTTCATTTAAAAAAACCATGAATTGGGAAAAAGGTGAAAGTTTTTTTCATTAAATTTATATGTTGATTCCATATTTTTTTTTATAAATTACAGGCTGTAATTGAAGCTGGGTTAATTGGTCCTTTAGTGAATCTGCTTCAGACAGCTGAATTCGACATAAAGAAAGAAGCTGCTTGGGCAATATCAAACGCCACTTCTGGTGGAAACAATGAACAGATCAAGTACCCTCTCAATTCACATTATTATTATTATTATTATTATTCCAGAAGTTTTAAATAATAATTTAATAAATATTATACAGGTATTTGGTGAGTCAGGGATGTATCAAACCCTTATGTGATCTGCTTGCATGTCCGGACCCACGGATCGTGACTGTTTGTTTAGAAGGACTTGAAAACATCCTGAAAGTAGGTGAAGTGGAGAAGAATTCAGGTCAAAGTGGAGATGTTAATTTCTATGCCCAGTTGATAGATGAAGCAGAAGGTCTAGAAAAGATTGAAAATTTACAAAGTCATGACAACAATGAAATTTATGAAAAAGCAGTTAAGATTCTCGAGACGTATTGGTTGGAAGAAGAAGATGAACATGAAGGAGTAGGAGGAGATGTTGCTCTTCCTCAACCCGGGTTTAATTTTGGTGGAAACAATATTCAACTTCCTTCTGGTGGATTCAATTTCAACAATTGAAGGTAATTATTATATTGTTACAACTTGCAATCTTAAAAAAGTAACAGTTGTAGGTTTTTGGAGGAAGTATAGTATGTTGGTGTGGTCAAAGGTCAAGAGTCAAGTCCAAGTCCGGTCAGGTCGGGTTTTGTCAGTTGAGTGCATCTCGGGCAGTCTGGTTACCCGTTACAATATAGCCCATTCAGATGTGAAGGTTGGTGAGTTGAGCATTGGTTGTGATGTTTTGTATATCAGCTTTGATATTGTGTGAGGAAACAGATGAGCTTTATATAAATATATGTTTTAAAATGGTTGGTGGAATGGTTAGTTATTGGAAATCTAAACTTTAACCCGATTTATTTAATAAAATGGGTTAAATAGGTTGGACAAATTAACTAAGGTAATTGTTGGGTTGGATTGTTTTAGCAAAACACGAGTTATAATGGGCTGGATTGACAAGAAAATGATATTGAGAAAAAAAAAATCCAACGTAATTGGCCACAAAATATATTAAAAAATGGCCAAATGGCCACATGGGCTGGCTTTGGGCCTGTTGACTATCCATCAAGAATTTTTTGTACCCAAAAGGAATCAAGGAAGGAGCTTGATGTTTTTAATCAAATTCATACATATAAAAATTATTATTAAAAGTAAATTTCACCATTTTGCAAACATCACTCCCCTTCATTATCTAGAAAATCATCCGGCCCTACCAAAACCACCACCAATCTTCTTACATACATTTCCCTGTTGCAGATTTTTTGTTATGTTGCTACATTTCATCTAGCAATCTCCTCTTCAGCTGCAACAATATCCATTCTAAGTCCCTACAAAACACAATAATAAATCGGTGCCTGATAAGAAGACTAGAGAGTATGACTAAGTTAGCTGAAAACAGGACAACTATAATTATAAAAAGTGAAAATCATAAAGAGTGAAAATATGTTCAATGTCATTATAAAAGTGAATAACATAAATAGTGTAAGTGTTAGTTGACTGATCTATAGAGTACAAAACACACATCAGTGTTTATAAAAAATTAACATGAGCATCATGCATAGATTGTCTATAAAAAAAATTAACATAATCCACATTAGTAATTACTAAAATACAATCCAAAACATTTACACCAATCTAGTAATATACAACTATAGTTTTGTTCAAATTTTAATTGTACCATTTATAAGAAATTAACACGATTTGTAGTGTACAAAATACACAACAATGTAAGTGGTAGTTGACTAATATGGTATACAACCCTAATTTAGAATGAACTATTGACGAGGGAAGATCGAATTGAGATAGTCTCGCATGAGTTCCACATCTGATGGATGTAACCTAAACTTAGGAGCAAGTGCAGAAGCTGGTGGGGTGGAATTAATCAAATCTAATAACCAGTGATATAAACAAAAGAAATTTGGAGGGACGAACTTACATATCCTACAATTGAGTGGATCCCAGCCTAATTTGAGAGAAAATTATAGAAGGGGGCTACATTGGTAGGGTGGAGGTGTTGGGGATCATGTATAAGAAAAAAAAAAGGGTGGGGGATGGTCTTAGGTTTGGTGGGAGACAGACACATATAGAAAGATGGGATTAGGTCTAATTTTAAAATATTTATTTTTTTTTTATTTAGGGAAATAGTGTTGTAATTCTAGTAAAGAGAGAAAATTTAAACTTTTTAGAAAACGAAAAAAAGTTAAACTACCTCGAAATTTTGTTTTCATTTTTCAACATTCAACTGTCACCATAAAACATTTATAGTCATATGTTTTACTTATCTTTTATTGGTGCGATTTTATACATTTAGATAAACATATTTGTGACATGATTTGTTTTATTAAATGTCATAGTAAAATACTTACATTCACATGTTGTTATTCTTTTGTATTCAAAATCATTAATTTTAGTCATATATATGAAATCAAACTATTATAATAAAACACTTATAGTCACATGTTTTTTTAAATGTCATAATAAAATATTTATCATAATGATATATCCTGAGCATTGGCTAGTATTTGTTAGATTTTTTTATGTAAGATAGTGACAACATGTATGAAAATAGTTTGCAATGGTGACGGCTTTTAGCTAATACATGACTAAAACATTCATGAAATTTGATTAATGATCTTAAGTGATGCAATTAACCAAATTAGTGACAACCTTGTTTTAAAAAATAGTGACTTTAGGTTATTTTTGTACTAGTGATAAACAATAAGTAGAGCTACATAAAAACGGATTAATAAAAGTTTTGCATACTCACAAAGGTTGTGAGTATTATGATCTAGTTTATTTTGAATCTACTAGATAGTATACTAAACCACATCTCCTTACACACCATAGCAAAATGGTGTGGCTGAAAGAATGAATAAGACTTTGAAAGAAATAGTTAATTCCATGTTATCTTATTCTGGTCTGAGTGAAGGATTTTTTTGGTGAGGCTATGTTGACCGTTTTCTATATATTGAATAAAACTCCAAACAAAAGGAGTAAGAATATCCCTTATGAGCTTTGGTATAAAAGGTACCAAGTTTGAGTTATCTCAGAGTTTAGGTTGTAGAGTAGTTGTAAGGCTCATAGAACCCAAAAGGAAAACCTTGGGAGAGAAAGGAATGAAAGTGTGTCTGTGAACACTGTTATAGAGTCAAGAGATGCTACTTTTGATGAAGAGGGATTTACATCTATACCTATACCAAGGTACATGATTCAACATTCTTGTAGCAAGACTAAAATTCAACCTGAAGATGTTTCTGGTGGCATAAGTTATGTACATGAACCTATGAAGAGCACTAGAGCTAAAAAAACTAAGTCTTTTGGATCTAACTTTCAACTTTATATAGTTGAAGGAACAAGGAATGAGACTGTGTCTCAACATCAATATTGCATATAGAGATGTATATTTTTGGAAAGAGGTAATTCATGATGAAATTGATTCTATCATACATAACAATATTTGGGTATTATCTGATTTACCTACTGGTTACAAAGCATTAGGATGTAAATGGATCCTGTAACGCCCGTAGATCAGAGCTAGTCAATTTAGAGACAATAAACGTCAAAAATGACTTTTTGATAGAAGATTATTTAGGATGAATAATCCTAACTAAGTTGTAGTATACGTTACAAGGTTTCCGTGCATATAAAGAACGCCAAAATCCGAGTTATAACGAAGAAGTTATGACTTGTTGAAGTTTCACGACAGAACCGACACAACGCTGAATGACGTAAAAAGTGAATTCACGTTAGAGTGATATTTAGCCTTAGCGATATAAACGAGAATCGAAGATCTCGTTGTTAGTAGCGAAACGACGAAAAGTTAGACAAGAACGGACGTCGGACGAAGAAGTTATGAATTTATAACGAAATTTTTTGTCCCGACCTATTAAAAATAAATAATAAAAATAAAAGTCAAAATTAGCCGACGGAGTCTAAACGAAAGTCGTAGAGCGTAGTCTCACCTACGCGTGGATATAAAGAACGTCGAAAACGAAGTTTGTATGAAGAAGATATGAATTTTCGAAGTTTATTAATGAATTAATAATTAAATTTAATTATTAAATCCCGGTATTATCCGAAGGCGAGTCATCGGACTCATCCGAAGTACGCCCCGCGTACAGCGAAGCATGACGACCTTCGCACTCGAGTTCTTCGGATGACGCATGCAGTGACGAATTCGGACGTGTACGCCCCGCGTACTCCGAGGCTCCAACCTCCTATAAATAGGATGCGAGGGCAGCCGGTTCTTTTGTTCATTTTCTCTCTTCTCTCTCCCGTTTTGCATCGATTTGCGTGCCAGAAATTCCCCAAAGCCCCGGTATTATTCTCGAGCCCCGAAGCAAGTCCCGAGATCCCGAGAAGTGCGGTTCCCGAGCCGAAGCTCTGCCCGCGAGAAGTTCGATTTTTGTGGAGATCTTCCAGATCTACCGAATAATACTACTTCTGCAAGTCGTAGTGTTGTCCGATCATCTTCTGATCAAGTGAGTGTATACTACCTTTCATAAACACGATAATAATACAAGTATGGTTTGAGTGTATTAAGAATATTGTTGTTTATATGTGTGAGTGTGTAGTTACTTCCTTCTAACACATAAATATGAAGTATTTGCTATGAAATACGTGTTATGTGTTTATATGTTATTTGTCTATGTGAGATGGGCTTGGAAATTGGAGTTTTATACAGGTGTTAAATGATTTAAACTGTGTAAGTATTTATATCTACAAAATTGTTGGGTAGAACATAGGTAGATGGAATAGTTGGTGACTATGGAGTTAGCGCCTATTGTATAAACCTTGGCGACGATGTGACTTCGTGCCTATTTGATGAACCTTGGCGACTATGGAGTTAGCGCTTGTTGAGTAAACTTTGGCGACTATGGAGTTAGCGCTTGTTGAGTAAACCTTGGTGACTATGGAGTTAGCGCTTGTTGAGTAGAGCTTGGCGACTATGGATTTAGCGCTTGTTAAGTGAACTTTGGTGACTATGGAGTTACCGCCAGATAACTATGGATTTAGTACTTGATAAATAAGCTTTGGCAGCAATGGAATTCATGCCAAATTCCTTATGAATAAATGATGTAACAACGGAAATTTTTAAACAAAATTTTCATTTCTAAAAAATGTATTTTCATCCAAAACAAGGCATAAATATCCAACGTATCATGTCATAATACAAATCATATGAATCCCAAGATCATAAATCATCTATCAGTGTGTACAGATCACGCCGGCGCCTTCCCACGGTCCTCGCTAGTACCTGAAACACATACACAACAACTGTAAGCATAAATGCTTAGTGAGTTCCCCAAAATACAACTTACGCACATACGCCTTTCCAGGCCCTGACCTTCCGGTCCATGTGTCTCAGGGGACTTCCGTCCCTGCTGGGTAAACCTTCCGGTCCTACCCACGCCAACCCTTCGGTCCACATTACAACGCCTTCCGGCCCATAACATATTCGCCTTCCGGCCCATAACATAATGCCTTCCGGCCCACATTAAGCATATCATACATAGCACATATAACAATTAACTTATCACATATAGCACATATGTCTCATATCATATCCGACCTTCCGGTCACACAATCAAACCCTTCCGGGTACAGTATAGTGAGAAGACTCACCTCGTGAATATCGATAGCTAGCAAATCCCGAAATCACTCGTGCTCGATCCTCCGAGTTACAATCTCCCTATAACATCATACATCTCTTATTAACACTTTTACCACTAAGGTTGACTACCCTTTTTAAGTCAACACTAGTCAACTCTTGGTCAACGGTCAACGGTCAACTTTGACCGGACTCGGCGAGTGCACTAGGGCGACTCGGCGAGTCTAGACGTTTTCACCAACTCTCTAGGATTCCCTTTTGACACGTCGAGTACTCCCCCTAACTCGACGAGTTCCACCTGGAAGAATCGCGGGGCCACCCCGACTCAACTCGCCGAGTCTCAAGAACAACTCGGCGAGTCCCAGTTCGACTCAGTCCACCTGACAACCCTCTCTAACTCGCCCTGACTCACTGAGTCAACCCGCGACTCGACTGGACCACTCACTGGACGATCTAAGGCAATCTTCAAGCTACTCGCCGAGTCTGCTCATTGGACTCGGCGAGTCCATGCCATGCAATCACTCAAACTCGCTTCTAAGGTCAGATCTGCTCCAACAATTCATAGATCTGGCCTTCCTAGACTGATTCATCACGTAAAGCCCTTATCTTGGTGTTCACAATACACTCCATGTCTCATAAATGGCATTTTGGCCCAAGGCATAAGGATTCCAATCCAAAACCTCCATTGATTCACAGAAAGCTTGGGCAAAGGGACACTCTGGACCCCCAAGGGTCCAGATCTATGGTCTAAAACGCTTAATGGACCAAGGGAGCACTAGATCTAGCCACATGAGGCCTCAACAAGCCCTAAATCAATGAAAACATCAACATAGAAGAGGATAGCTCGAAGATATTACCACAATAACGAAGCTCTGGACTCCAAACCCTCAGAAATGGCTCCTCTTGCTTTCCCCTAAGCTGATCCTCCCTTTCCCTTGCAAGATGACACTTCCAAGATCAATAATGGCCTCCTTCTTTGCTCCAAACGCTCACACTCGATTAGGGTTTCACTCAAGGGACTGGTGAGCACAAATGACGGCCATAAGGCCCTTTAAATAGGTCCCAAACCCGAGCAATTAGGGTTTCATTAAACAGCATGGACTCGCCGAGTCCACACCTTGGACTCGCCGAGTCCAGACGCGAACCCGCGTCCAGAATCGCGACCCTACTCGGCGAGTCTGAGCTCCAACTCGCCGAGTCCACTCACAAAACATCAAAATTAGAAATATAAAAGATACCTGGAAATCCGGGCTGTTACAACTCTCCCCCACTAGAACTAGACTTCGCCCTCGAAGTCTCGCTCTGAAAATAGCTCCGGATGCTGCTCACGCATCTCACGCTCCGGCTCCCAGGTCATCTCTGATCCCTTCCGGTGTTGCCACTGAACCAACAACAGAGGTACCTCCTTGTTCCTCAGAACCTTGATCTTCCGATCTCTGATGGCCACTGGTCTCTCAGCATAATTCAGGCTCGCATCCACCTGAATATCCTCTAATGGAACCACTGCCGACTCATCGGCTATACACTTCCTCAACTGCGACACATGGAAGGTGTCGTGGATCTGCCCCAACTCTGCTGGCAACTCCAAACGATAGGCTACCCGACCTACCCTCGCAATCACATGAAATGGTCCGATATACCGGGGCCCCAACTTGCCCCTCTTCCTGAATCGAATCACTCCTTTCCAAGGAGAGACCTTCAGGAGAACGAAGTCGCCGACCTGGAACTCAAGCTCGGACCGGCGTCTGTCTGCATAACTCTTTTGTCGGCTCTGGGCGGTCAATAACCTCTGTCTGACTTGCTGAATCTGCTCTGTCGTCTGAAGTACGATCTCTGTACTGCCCATCACTCTCTGCCCAACCTCTCCCCAACAAATGGGGGTCCGACACCTCCTCCCATACAACAGCTCAAAGGGTGGCATACCAATGTTCGAATGATGGCTGTTGTTGTAGGAAAACTCTGCCAAGGATAAATACGTATCCCAACTACCCCCGAAGTCCAACACACATGCGCGGAGCATGTCCTCAAGCGTCTGAATCGTGCGCTCACTCTGACCGTCCGTCTGGGGATGATATGCGGTACTAAAATGCAGTTTAGTACCCAACTCCTCATGAAATTTCCTCCAGAATCTGGAAGTGAAACGCACATCACGGTCCGAAACAATCGAGATCGGCACCCCATGCCGAGATACCACTTCCCTAACATACACCTCTGCCAACTTTTCCGCTGAAGAACTCTCACTGATGGCAAGGAAGTGAGCGCTCTTCGTCAACCTGTCCACAATCACCCAAATTGCATCAACTCCTCTGGCAGTCCTTGGCAATTTGGTGATGAAATCCATGGTGATTTGTTCCCACTTCCACTCGGGAATCTCCAATGGCTGCAACTTGCCATGCGGTCTCTGGTGCTCGGCCTTAACCCTTCGGCAGGTCAAGCACCTCTCAACAAACCATGCGACGTCCCTCTTCATACATGGCCACTAATACTCTTTCCTCAAATCCAAATACATCTTCGTAGCCCCTGGATGGATCAAAAATTTCGACCGATGAGCCTCTTCCATCAAAGTAATACGCGTACCTCCCACAAACGGTACCCAAATCCGACCCTGAAAAGTCATAAGCCCTCGTCCATCCGTAACGAACTCTGAAACCAACCCAACGACCCTCTCCTTCTTCTGCATCTCCGGTTGCACAGCCTCGGCCTGTGCCCCACGAATGGCATCCAGTACCGGAGCTATCACGGTCAATCTCAAACATACATCCCGTAGTGGAGTGCTTTTCGCCCTGCGGCTCAACGCATCGGCTACCACATTAGCCTTGCCTGGGTGGTACAGGATCTCACAATCATAATCCTTGACCACATCCAACCACCTCCTCTGCCGCATATTTAGGTTGGGTTGATCCATCAAGTACCTCAAACTCTTATGGTCTGTGTATATCGTACATCGAACCCCATACAAGTAGTGACGCCAAATCTTGAGGGCGAACACTACTGCCCCCAACTCTAGATCATGCGTGGGATATCTCGTCTCATGAGGCTTCAGCTGCCTCGATGCATATGCTATCACATGACCCCTCTGCATCAGCACCGCACCCAGCCCCAAAATCGATGCATCACAATATACTACAAAATCCTCCATCCCTTCCGGGAGAGCTAATACCGGGGCCTCACACAACCTTTGGCGAAGTGTCTCAAAGGAGGTCTGCTGCTCGGGACCTCATGAGAAGGCAACACCCTTCCGGGTCAATCTGGTGAGTGGCACTGCGATCTTGGAGAAATCCTTGATAAATCTCCGATAATACCCTGCCAACCCAAGGAAACTCCTGATCTTAGAGGGTGACTCCGGCACCTCCCAACTCATCACCGCCTCAACCTTGGCCGGATCGACCAATATCCCTTCCTGATTAACAAGATGTCCTAGGAACTGGACCTCCCGCAACCAGAAATCACACTTGGAGAACTTTGCATAAAGCTTCTCCGATCTCAATACCCCAAGGACCTCCCTCAAATGCTCCTCATGTTGCTCTCTAGATCTCCAATATACCAGAATATCATCGATAAATACAATCACCGACCGATCCAACATTGGCCTGCATACCCTGTTCATGAGATCCATGAACACAGTCGGGGCATTGGTGAGCCCAAAAGGCATCACCACAAACTCATAATGCCCATATCGCGTCCTAAACGCTGTCTTCTGGACGTCCTCATCCCGCACTCTCACCTGATGATATCCCGACCTCAAATCGATCTTGGAGAACCAAGATGCTCCCTGCAACTGATCGAATAAATCGTCAATCCTCGGTAACGGGTAACGGTTCTTGACCGTCAGCTTGTTCAACTCCCGGTAGTCAATGCACATCCGGTGTGAACCATCCTTCTTCTTGACGAACAAGATAGGTGCTCCCCACGGCGAGCTGCTCGGCCGAATAAATCCCTTCCCCAGCAACTCCTGGAGCTGCGAGGACAACTCTTGCATCTCTGGAGGTGCAAGGCGATAAGGCACCTTAGCGATAGGCGCGGCCCCGGAATCAAATCAATACCAAACTCAACTTGCCTCATAGGAGGCACACCCGGCAATTCCTCGGGAAAGACATCTGGAAACTCACGCACCACCGGTACCTCCTCAACTGAACTCGGTCTCTCGGAAGTCGCTCGCGTATCCATCACATACGCCACAAAACCCTTACAGCCCTGCTGTAGACACTGCCTCGCCCTAGCGGCCGAACAAAAAGCTGATCCCGAACGTGTACCCTCACCGCACACCGAAAGAACTCCCCCACTAGGGTCTCGTATAGTCACCAGCTGACGCTCACAATCGATGACTGCACCGAATCGGCTCAACCAGTCCATGCCCACAATGACACAGACATCACCCATCGCAATAGGAATCAGATCAATCGGAAACTCAACCCCGAAAATCTCTAACACACATCCCCAGAGAACCTCTGTGGCACAAATCACTCTCTCATCAGCTATAGAAACTCTCAGAGGCCGACTCAACGGCTCACGACTAACACTGATCTGCTGACTAAAGGCCAAAGATACGAAAGACCGACTCGCACCCGAGTCAAATAACACTAAAGCAGGTACAGAGTTCACAAGGAAAGTACCTACGCATATCATAACATAAGCATAATATCTCAACATCAAAATAAATACATGAAATAAAGCATACCTGCCACAACATCGGGCGCAGCGCGGACCTCCTCCGCAGTCAGCTGAAAGGCTCTCCCACGAGCCCTCGGGGCCTCGGCCTTCACTGGTCGAGTCTCAGTAGCCCTGGTAGCATGTGCAGATCCTTGATGAAGCTGAGGGCACTCGGCCTTCCGATGGCCGGTCTGGTTGCAATGAAAGCAAACCATAAACCCCTTGGGGCAATCCCTAGCGATGTGCCCCTCCTTGCCACACTTGTAGCAAGCACCTGTTCGACATGTCCCCTCGTGACCCTTTCCGCACTTTCCGCAAGTGCGGCCCTTCGGACCTCCCGTCCTCGAATCGGCGGACTTAGTCCGCTTGGCTGCCAGCCGAGACTGAGCCGGCCGCCGATCCACCCGTTGAGACTCGGCCTCCTCCCTGGCCTGGGTCTCCAACTCGATCTCGCGCTTCCTGGCATTCGCCTGAAGCTCAGCAAAGGTATGATATGTGGAGTTCGACACGAACTCCCGGATATCCCTCCTCAACACACCCAAATACCGGCTCATCCGAGCCTGCTCTGTGGACACCTGCTCGGGGCAGAACATCGCCCTCTCATGAAACTTTCGCGTGATCACCGTAACCGAATCAGTACCCTGCTTGAGAGTCAAGAACTCCTGAACCAACCGTTCCCTCTCCACCGAGGGAACGTACTCGTCTCTGAACATAGAGGTAAACCTCTCCCACGTCACAGCTGAAATCTCTGCCAAAGTGAAGTTCGCCGTCACGAACTTCCACCAATCCTTCGCTCCCAGACGGAGCTGGTTCAAGGCGAACCGTACTCTCAGATCCTCCGGACATGAACAAGTGTAGAAGCATCCCTCGATATCAGCAATCCACCTCATCGCAGCGATCGGATCCTGCGTCCCGTCAAACTCAAGTGGCTTCGTGTTGCTGAACTCCCGAAACAGCAACGAGTCACCTCCCTGTGGCCTGGCAGCGGCCACAGCTGCGGTAGCTGCAGCGGCTGCAGCCTCAGTCAACGCGGCGTACCGCTCATCAAAGGTCTCCATCAAAGTGGTCTTAATAGACCCAAACATCTCCGGAATCTCGGCCCGGATCGCCGCAGCCACCTCCTCATGAATCATCTGACGAATCTCCTCGTCACTCACACTGCTCGTACTCGGTCTGTGGCGTGGTCCAACCATGATGCCTCTGAAATACAACATAGAACTATCAGATACTCTATCGAGCATAATCGTACTCGATAACGCAACCCTACTCAGTCTCCGATACCTAGGGATTCTTACTTGGGTTGCCCACTGACCCGGTGTCTTCGGTAGTACGGGCCCAATACTACCGACCACACCGCATCAGCATTCATCCCAAGTCCTCCTCCCCAAACCCCGGATCGTGAGTACTCTACTCTTGTTATGCACTAACTACCCGCTCGCTCTCAAAGCATCTCATAGCAACAGACTTCCCTAGACTAAGGCATCACAAATCAGGCCACTCTCGTCCTATCATGAATACCTAGTCTTCTAGCATGCATAACAATTCATATCATATCATATCTCTTAACACAACATTGTAAGGGTATTTTGGGGATCTTTACCGTTCGGGCGCTGGCTGATCGTACACACTGCTTCATTCTTGTTTACCACAAAATCCTTTATAAAAATTTTATGCCTTTATTTTAAAATTTTTCCTCAAATCCTCGGTTTGAGTTCAGTTACGCCCGAAGGTGCACCCGAATCCCTCAAACCAAGGCTTTGATACCAATTTGTAACAACGGAAATTTTTAAACAAATTTTTCATTTCTAAAAAATGTATTTTCATCCAAAACAAGGCATAAATATCCAACGTATCATATCATAATACAAATCATATGAATCCCAAGATCATAAATCATCTATCAGTGTGTACAGATCACGCCGGCGCCTTCCCACGGTCCTCGCTAGTACCTGAAACACATACACAACAACTGTAAGCATAAATGCTTAGTGAGTTCCCCAAAATACAACTTACGCACATACGCCTTTCCAGGCCCTGACCTTCCGGTCCATGTGTCTCAGGGGACTTCCGCCCCTGCTGGGTAAACCTTCCGGTCCTACCCACGCCAACCCTTCGGTCCACATTACAACGCCTTCCGGCCCATAACATATTCGCCTTCCGGCCCATAACATAATGCCTTCCGGCCCACATTAAGCATATCATACATAGCACATATAACAATTAACTTATCACATATAGCACATATGTCTCATATCATATCCGACCTTCCGGTCACACAATCAAACCCTTCCGGGTACAGTATAGTGAGAAGACTCACCTCGTGAATATCGATAGCTAGCAAATCCCGAAATCACTCGTGCTCGATCCTCCGAGTTACAATCTCCCTATAACATCATACATCTCTTATTAACACTTTTACCACTAAGGTTGACTACCCTTTTTAAGTCAACACTAGTCAACTCTTGGTCAACGGTCAACGGTCAACTTTGACCGGACTCGGCGAGTGCACTAGGGCGACTCGGCGAGTCTAGACGTTTTCACCAACTCTCTAGGATTCCCTTTTGACACGTCGAGTACTCCCCCTAACTCGACGAGTTCCACCTGGAAGAATCGCGGGGCCACCCCGACTCAACTCGCCGAGTCTCAAGAACAACTCGGCGAGTCCCAGTTCGACTCAGTCCACCTGACAACCCTCTCTAACTCGCCCTGACTCACTGAGTCAACCCGCGACTCGACTGGACCACTTACTGGACAATTTAAGGCAATCTTCAAGCTACTCGCCGAGTCTGCTCATTGGACTCGGCGAGTCCATGCCATGCAATCACTCAAACTCGCTTCTAAGGTCAGATCTGCTCCAACAATTCATAGATCTGGCCTTCCTAGACTGATTCATCACGTAAAGCCCTTATCTTGGTGTTCACAATACACTCCATGTCTCATAAATGGCATTTTGGCCCAAGGCATAAGGATTCCAATCCAAAACCTCCATTGATTCACAGAAAGCTTGGGCAAAGGGACACTCTGGACCCCCAAGGGTCCAGATCTATGGTCTAAAACGCTTAATGGACCAAGGGAGCACTAGATCTAGCCACATGAGGCCTCAACAAGCCCTAAATCAATGAAAACATCAACATAGAAGAGGATAGCTCGAAGATATTACCACAATAACGAAGCTCTGGACTCCAAACCCTCAGAAATGGCTCCTCTTGCTTTCCCCTTAGCTGATCCTCCCTTTCCCTTGCAAGATGACACTTCCAAGATCAATAATGGCCTCCTTCTTTGCTCCAAACGCTCACACTCGATTAGGGTTTCACTCAAGGGACTGGTGAGCACAAATGACGGCCATAAGGCCCTTTAAATAGGTCCCAAACCCGAGCAATTAGGGTTTCATTAAACAGCGTGGACTCGCCGAGTCCACACCTTGGACTCGCCGAGTCCAGACGCGAACCCGCGTCCAGAATTGCGACCCTACTCGGCGAGTCTGAGCTCCAACTCGCCGAGTCCACTCACAAAACATCAAAATTAGAAATATAAAAGATACCTGGAAATCCGGGATGTTACAAATGAATGAAGGATAGTTGGTTCTTAGGGTAAAACCTTAAGAAGATAATAGGGATGGGTAATTGGGTTGATTGTTTGCTGATTACATATAATAATTATATTATTGTGGGTTGAAAACCCTATATGCTCACCAGGCTCCCAAGCCTGACCCACTCAGTTTATCTTTTCATTACAGGTAATGGCACAAGGGTATAAGTTGGTGGACTTGACGAGAGATTTTGGATTATAGATCAGTAGTTGAATAACTATTGTAAGGTCTATTTTATATTGTTTATGCTTTTGGTCTGTAATGAACATGACATCCCGAGTTTTTATTATTTAATGAAAATACATTCTTTTCGAGAAATGTTTTGATAAATGGTTATCATATTTTATTTTGGGAACAAATTCCGCAACCGTTTTCTTTAAACGATCACTCTGATTTATAAAACAAAGCATAAACAAATCGGTCTTTTCTGGCCGTGAAATTGGGGATGTCACAGATCCTAAAATAAAGTTGAAAGTGGATGGCACCATAGATAAGTACAAAGCCAGATTGGTTATCCAAGGCTTTAGGCAAAAAAAAAGGTATTGACTTCTTTGATACTTATGCTCTTGTTTCTAGGATTTCCATTATTAGATTATAGTTAGCTCTTGCAGCTATACTTAATCGTGTGATTCACCAAATGGATGTGAAAACTGCATTCTTGAATGGCGAATTGGATGAGGAGATTTACATAAAACAACCTGATAAGTTTGTGATGTCTGGAAATGAAAACAATGTGTGCAAGTTGAATAAATCATCGTATAGTTTGAAACAAGCACCAAAACAATATAATCAAAAGTTTGATGATGTGGTCTTGTCTAATGGGTTTGCATTAAACCATGCGGACGAGTGTGTATATAGAAAATTTGATCATTCAAGTTAAGGGTTATAATTTGTGTATATGTAGATGATATGTTAATTTTTGGTACCGAGTAAGATGAAGTTGATTAAACCAAGAAAGTCTTATCATTTAGTTTTTACATGAAAGACATGGGGAAGGCTAAGGTAATTCTTGGTATAAGAATTAAACAAGGAAACAATGGATTTCAATTTCTTAATCTTATTACATTGAGAAGATATTGAAGAAGTTTAACCTTGAAAATTGTACTACTATTAGCACTGCTATAGATCATAATCTTAAGCTCCTACCTAATAATGGATCTCCAATGTCTCAACTTGAATACTCAAGAGATATTGGTCGTCTTATGTATATAGTGACTAGCATTAGGCCGTATACAACATATGTTGTAGGAAAGCTTAGTAAGTATACTAGCAATCCTAGTTCACATCATTGGCAAGTTATAAATAGAGTATTCATTTGGATTCTCTTCTATTTTGGAAGTTTATTTAGATGACAACTGGATTACCAACTTATAGGATCACTCCTATATAAGTGGTTGGGTATTCCTTCTTGGAGGTGGTTCCATTTCTTGGGCATCCAATAAACAAACTTGTATTACAAACTTAACCATGAATTCTGAATTTATTGTAATTGTTGCTTCCTGTAGAAAAGTTGAGTGGCTAAGGGATTTGATTTATGAAATTCCAATATGCCCCAAACTGATATCTACCATTTCTGTCAGGTGTGATAGTGTTGTAACTTTGGCTAACGATTATAGTTAACTGTATAATGAGAAGTCTAGAAAATTAGGTGTTAGACACAGCACGATTCGTGATCTCCTCATGAATGATGTGATATGTATGGAGTTTGTGAGAACTCAGTTGAATTTATCCGGTCATCTAACCAAAGGGTTAGTTAGAGATCTTGTGCACAAAGCAACTGTAAGCATTGGTTTAAAGTCCACCTGAAATATTTCATAATAAAATACCCAATTCTTATCTAATGTAATATCAAATGTTGAATTTAATATGGAAATCTTGATATTGGAATATTGGAACACACTATTGACATCATCCCAAGGTATGTGTTTAGTACTACAAGTAAATGAGGTTGAAATTTTATTTCTTAATAATTATTTAAAAAAATTACCTTTGTTGGTGCAAGAATAAAAAGACTACCTATATAAGCATGAAGTTTTGCTGCTTCAAGTTTGGGACTTAGCTTTGATATGCTTATAGAAGGATATGACACATACTAGTAAAATATAGTGTCAAGTTAGAACTTATGAGTATGTAAATTGTTGTGTATTATCTTCATGTATTCACTATGAATAGAAAGGGTTTATTCCTTAGTGACACCCTAATATTTGAATATTTTGAATGGGTAATATACTAATATGAAATTAAATTGTCACAACATTTCATTTATGCATTTGTTTGTTATTGTTATGTTTTATTTTTAAGTTAATCTAGATTACCCTTAAATGGGGGAGATTTGTTGGTGATTTTTATCACTAATATTATTTAAGTGTAACGAAATTAACTTGTTGATCGATGTTTCCTTGATAGATATAAAACAAGTTAGAGTATGGTGGAGTGTATATTTGTTTGCGTTTATCTTGGTTAAAAGTACACTGTTATTTAGAGACGATGCCCCTGAACTGATAGGGGTCCTAGGGCAGCGCCCTTAGAAGTGGAGTCCATGGGAGTGGCAACCCCTAGCTGGGGTCGAGCTTGTAAATGTTCTATTTGGGTTAATATTTCTTTGATTAAAATGCATAAAATCCAAATTTGAGAAATTCAACCTGGTTTTTATGATCCTAACTCTAGACCCGATTTTATGGTACTTAATGATAGTTTTGTGACAGTTTTTTGACATGAAGTTATTTTCCTGTAACTATCATTTAACAATTTTTGGACATGAACTTATTTCTGTTTGATTAAGGTGTTTAAATTCATAACTAAATTGGTATAATGTTAGTGAATAAAAGTAACGTCCTTTGCCCTCATAACCAACAAATAGCTAAAATTGATGTTATATATATATATATATATATATATATATATATATATATATATATATATATATATATATATATATATAGGATAATTCAAATAAAAACAACAAATAGTGTGAGAACGTAAAAACATTATTTTTATGTTAATATTCTGCAATGAATTTTGTATCCATAACTTTATGTCATTATTCAACAATGAATAAAGAAATAACCACATGTTAAAACTAAAATTAGAATTTACTATAAAAATACACATATATAAATTTATAATAGAATAATAACATTCTAATGAATATATGAGTAATCAAACGTTAATATTCATATTAAAATTATTTCAACAATACACATATATACCATTCAATACAGAATAATAACATAAATATAGTGTTTTTACGTTCTCATACTATTTACTATTTTTATTTGAACTTACTTCTATATATATATATATATATATATATATATATATATATATATATATATATATATATATATATATATATATATATAGGTAAATGATCAAATGAGAACACCTAAAAGGTTGAGAACGCGATAACAAGTATATTCATTTGTGATACCATGTATTTATTAGTGAAGAAATGATAAATTTTTATGCACAATCAACATGAATATGTTTTTTCTCTTCAATTGAAATTAAAGGCATAAAAATTTATCATTTCTCTACAAATGAATACATGGAATCGCAAATGAATATACTTTGTTCTCGCGTTCTCAACATTTTTTGTGTTCTCATTTGATCCTACTCCTATATATATATATATATATATATATATATATATATATATATATATATATATATATATATATATATATATAGAGAGAGAGAGAGAGAAAGAAAGAAAGAGAGAGAGAGAGAGAGATAAAATGATATGTTAATATATTGTATTCTTAATATATTAATGATAAGTAGTTAATAATTAATTATAATTAATTGGAAATTAATTTTAGATTAACTAGAATTAATTGAGGGTACACGGGTTGAATTGCAATTGTTCAATAGTTGAACAATGGTGGCAATTGTATAGCCTCCCTTAGTATAGATAGTTTTGACAGGTTCCAGATTTATTTTGGAAGCCTCCAATAGCAGATAAGGAAACAGATTTGAATTGGCTTAAATTATTATTATTTTAATATACAAATCAGGGTTTTAGTAGTTATAAATAGGGACATACCCTAGCAAAAAACGACTTACACATATCTCATAAGAGAATTCTATTTTCTTTTCCTCCTTTCTCCTAAATTTCAATCCTAGGGTTAATCCAGGGTTTGGGTGTGAACTATTAGAGGCAATCACATTATTGGTGCTTACTTTCCAAGGTATATTTGAAGAGGATTATTTGTCTTATTCGAATTTTGCAAAAATTATGTATTATAACTATGTAATTCTCGATTTTCATAGATTAGAAGTTTCTTTCATAAGTATGTTGCCATAACTTGAGATAAAACCTTAGTGTTCTGGTTGCATGTACCCATAATTTGATTATGTTTTTTATGTGCAATTATTCTTGTTTGTAACCTAGGTATTTGAGCTTATAATTTTATGGTATTTGTGCATATATGAAACCGGAAATTGATACCTAAAGAAACAAAAGAAAAAAACAGACAGTTGCAGAGCGCAGCGTGCTTGGTCCTAACACGGCGTGCTTCTGGCTGCAGTAGGGTTTCAGGATTTACTTGCCATTTTTGAAATATAGGATAATTCTTAGATCTTAAATTTTATTTTATATGATTAAAATCTGAAACTTTAGACTAGATAATTATTAAACTCTAATTCGAATATTAAGGAACTAAGGAAGATTTGAAGAGGGTTATTTTCATTATTCGAATTTTGCAAAGGGCGTGTATTCTAACTAAGTAGTTTTCGATTATCATAAGTTAGAAGTGTGTTTCTTTAGTATGTTGGTATAACTTAAGAAAAAACATAATGTTCTAGGTTGCATGTATTTATAATTTGAATATATATCCAATGTGCAATTATTCTTGCTTGTAACCAAGGTAACCCATCAATTTCCTGTTAATTGATCATTTTCGGGGTAGACTGGTACACAACACAAGACATAAACATCTTCATTTTCTTGAATATTGAGTTTTATCTGATTATAGTTTTTTGAATGTTCCTCGAAATGCGTTAAGCTGAAAATATTTTCACAACTATCACTAATCCAAGCATTCTAATACCGCAATTCTCTAACATGATAGAAGTTTGAATGATCTGAGCTCAATTGACATTATGTGGTAGATTAAGAATGGAACAATTACATTCATCATATTCACAATGATAATCACCTCTTATGGTATTGTCGAAGCTTGCAAATCCTTTCCCTTTTTCAGTAATCAACCACACAATTTGTTAAGAGCAAACTCACACTGCTTCTTTAAATTGTAAGAGATAAGGAAAGTGACATCAAATCGTTAAAAACAAGCAATAACTAGAATTCTAATCCGCCGACATAAATAATTTTGCGAGCATCACCCATGAGTACACATTTATAGTAGTTAGAAAATAATATCGTGAGCATCACATGTGAGTATACAGTTAGGGTAGGTAGTAGAATAGGTAGGATAGTTAGTAATTAAAATAATCTTGCGAGCTAATTTGCGATAGAAATTCGCGGTTTGATGATCAGTTGTCTTTATTTTCCAAATTTATGGTGCCGGGGTAATATAAAACACTTAAAAATAGTGTTTTTGGTAAATAACTCTTCAAAAGCCTCGTGAGATGATGTAGAAAGAAAAAAAAAAGTTGATGGAGAAGCTCCAAGGGTTGAATGCATAAACCTTTTAATTTTTTGTCAGATTATAATAAAATGGTTTTTGAAATTAAGTAATTAATTTTTAACTAACAAATTACGAATAAGATTTTGCATATCACTTAAAAAGTAAATATTGGTTTTAGATTATTTGTGTAAAAATGTGAAAAAAATAATAATAATATATGAGATGTTATTATATAGATAATCATTTAACACAAAAAAGAAAATTATGAGTTGTGATATGGTAAGACGAAGGTGTTGAGTCATTGTCTGGTCGCAGTGACAAACAAAATACTCTCACGAGGCATCTATTTCAGCCACTGCCCTCCATAATATTTGTCTCGTTATCCTTCGCATATTCTTTCTTAATATTTTATTATATTTTAATTTTAATATAAATAAAAACTAATTCATTTATTGTATAAAATAGAGGATATGTCTTTTGTTTGATTTCTTTATATGTTATCAAATTCATTTATGAATTACTCATGCTCAGTTTCTTAGTGGGAAAGATCCTCATATAGTTCGAATATTACATACGAAGAGCTCAGATCAATTAATATCATACAAAGAATATTCTAAAATCTTGTCTTTTATTTCATGATGAAAATTCTGAAATTGTTGTTGATAAAATCATCCCTAGAAAGTTTTTTTTTTTCATTATTTTATGGTCACTTTATTTTGTCCATTCATGTTTTCGTATGCTGATAAACTAGGTAGATCTAAAAGATATATGATATCATGTTTCAGAAAAGAAAAAATAATGTTCCCCACTAGTCACCTCAATGTTCTTCGAAAAAAGGTTTTTGGAATATCTTTAAAATCCAAAAAAATGGTAGCAATCTGTGGTTGATTCAAAAATTGTGGTTTTTGAAGAAGCTACTTGGTGTCACTTGTAACCACCACCTAATCATCACTTCTTATCAATTCTAATCCGTTCATCCAAAGCTTTTTCTTAAAACAAATTTCATACAAAGATTAACGAGCGGATATTTAGCAACGAGTTTTTGAGAGCATTTAAAAAGTTTTAAGATTTAAATTTTTAAATAAACTAGAAGTAAAGAAAAAAACATTTGCCAATAATAGCTTAAAGCTTTTATATTTTAGAGTAAAAAGCGCATGTTCCAAACACTGTTGTAATTAAATCCTAATGTTTTGAAAAGTTTCAAAACTTGCCGTCAAGTTTTGTAATTTAAATTTTTGATTAAAAGTTTAATTTTGAAATATTTAAATTTTAAACTCTAATGTTTTGAAATGTTTCAAAACGTTCCCTCAAGTTTTGAAATTTAAAATTTTTATTAATAGTTTAATTATGTAATATTTAAATTCTAAAACTCTAGTATTTTGAAAAGTCCAAATTACACCCTCATGGTTTTCTTAAGTTAATTAAAAGTTTAATTAAAAGAGAAAGTTAATAAAATCACTTGGTATTTTAAAAGTGTAAAATACACTCTATACTATATATATGTAATATTAAAAGTCTAATATATATATATATATATATATATATATATATATATATATATATATATATATATATATATATATATATATATATATATATATATATATATATGAGTAAAGAGTCAGTCTTACCGTTAGTAGGCCTCATTCACGAAGCTGGTCTATAAGGGGTATTTAAGGAAATTGCCTATAAAATGGAGATTGAATGGGTATCCACTCTTACCCACCGCACTCTTGACTAGTGAAGGGTCGTTAGCCGAACGGGTAGGATGGGACAGAAACCTTCCATTATAAGTATAATGAAGTACAAAGTAACTAAATGCTTTTACAAATTCCCAAATCATAGTTACTTTAGGAAAAATGTGAAATTGTATGCTAATACATGGAATTACACTTTGTACCCTTGTCAAACGTTAGTGGAGCGTGTGTGGTTAACCGGCACACTAATTTGGGATTGACATTGGTGACGAAGGGTGGCTCGATGTTTATCATAGATCAATGGAGCGTGTGTGGCTAACCGGCACATTGATTAGGTGATACTAGCATTGAGTGCACCACGTGATTCGTATGGTTATTCACACATTATTTGAGCGTGTGAAGGGCGTAATCGAGATTTAAAACATGTCATTGAAAAGTTCAATGAATCTCAAAAGATCTAGGAGTTTCAATTCATTTAAAACTTAAATTTCCTTTTCGTTTTTCATGGTGGAAATTGGTAAATCGTCATTTACCTACCTTCAAATATTCTGCAACTAGATTACGGCATCCCTCTTCTAGGTTGTAGAGTATTGTGTTGGATCTTAGCCTCGATGTTTCATATGGGTGTTACATCAAGGATTCTAATAAACTTAACTTGAATTTTCTCTTGTTTTGAAGATGTCTAGTTATGACAATCATGGTCTTCCCAAATCCCATGGAACAAGCTTTCCAAATGAAGATGATGTTCCACGATATGATCGAGGAACAAGAAATCATGCTTCACTTCCTCCACCTCCTCCAATTATTATCCCTAACCCACAAGATCGAAGGCTTGAAAAGTTCAAGATCACTCAAGCCCTTTTGGCAAGTAAACACGAAGATGGGAAACCTGTGTGTGCACACGTCTTAGAGATGAAGTCACACATTGATACGTTAAGGATGATGGGTGTCGATATCTCAGAGATGTTGGCTGTTGACTGGGTTCTTCAGTCGCTTCCTGAATCATATAGTGAGTTCGTTAGAGAGTACTATATGATGGACCATGACGTGACCCTCATTGATCTCACCTATTTGCTTATAGCTGTTGAATCAACAATGATTTCGCGTGCTAGTCAAGAAAATTTGTCTGGTGAATCAAACTCCCAAACTTCAAGGGACACTGGCAACATTGGAAGTCCAGAAAGGGCTGAGTATGAGATTGTCCCATGTGTTGTGCCAAAGGAGTACATTGCTTTTATTGCCAAGAGAAGGGACATTGGAGACAAAGCTACCCAAACTACCTGAGAGATCTAAGAGATGGGAGAGTCAAGGTGTATGGCTCTACTTCAGACAAAATCCAATAACTAACTCTATAAGTTCCTATTCTTTAATTTTCAATACATGATGTGATAAGATTACATTTTGATGTTTTGTAGGATCGAAGAAAAGAGAGGAAGCTTAAGGGAAGAAGTAAGTTGAATTTGATTGTGAAGAAATGGATTTTGATCGCATTGCTTGAAGATCGGATTTTTGAGCTACTACTTTAGAGTTAAAATAGATTGCTAAGAAATTGAAATAGCATAGTTTTCATTTGAATTGCATTGTAAGGACAAGTTTTTCCGCAATAAAATGAATTTTGATTTCGTCTTATTTGTTTATCCTTGCAATGGCATATGTGAAAATGGATGTTTATGCATTTCTAATTTTAGCAATGTTGAATTGGATGTGATTCTTGATTTTGTTATTTGTGAAATGTCGAGAATTTACCAAATAGGGAGAGTTTCTCATCACCTAAGTCTCAATTGGACAGAAACTTTGAATCATACAACTTGGTTGTGTAAAGAATGAGAAACTTCATATTTGGAAATTAGACTAATTCTTTGTCAAAGTGTCAAGTGAAGGACTAGGAGATCAAGTACACTAAGTTGTGCGTTGATCAAGTCCACCACAATAGTGATAAAGATATTCGTCATGATTTACTAAAGCTTAGTAAATATGATTATACTTATAAGATTAAGTTTAATTCTGAGTTGATTGAAAAGGTTTCAATTAATGGCAGAACGAATAAGAAGAATTAAGAAGGCAGAAAGATAAAAGTTTCTCCATTCTAAGAAGAATGGAGGGTACCTTTTATTGTGTTATATGATAAGTCTTAATGATTAAGAACCATATCTCAATTGATCATCTAAGTGAGTCTTAGTACATTTGTATGTCTAAGAAGAGGAATCAGGAATTGTGGAAATGGTTAAACCAAGAAGTCAATCATACTTCGTTGCAATATCGAGTCTTAGAGTTATACTCCAAGATTGCGAATTGAGTGACACGTCTTTAGTAGGTTTATAACACTCAACAAATGTGGAATTGGAAAAAGTCTTCTTATTCCTGCACATTTGAAATTGGTAAGTTGTGATGTCTTGGATAAGACAAAGACCAACTAGAACTGATTATGTGAAGTGATAGTCTTGATAAAAACTACACTAACTCTTCAATATTTGTTTTGTCAAGGAATGTTTCTTGACAAGAGAATCTTATATGTCAAGGAGTCAGTGGGAGTCTTAATGGTCTTGAAAGGTTTCAAGAACAAATCAAGAATTAAACCTAGTTGATCATCATTAGCACACGACTTGAGGTTTAAAGCCTATCGTGGATGACATACTCTTTTTCTGTGCCATTCCAATTAAGTTAATCATGCATGTGAGCTCTATGAGTTCTCGTATGAATGCATAAAAACAAAGCACCTTGGTCAATGGAAAGTACATTGATATAAAAGGGTGAGTTGCTTGGAAGACATGGTGGGCATTCATGTTACCATGAGGCAAGAAAGCGAGGTTGAGCACGTTCGGTCTATATGAGTTTGGATTTATCGCAAACTTTGGTTTTGGCAAATTCACATGGATAGGAACACATACACTTTAAAATCTAAGTGTCATAAGGTTTCCCTCCTTCATGAAAATGATTGTAAGGAAATGCTTTCACTAAGAGAGATTTTAAGAAGATTGCAATTGTGAAAATTGTATTCTCAATTCGATTATGATTACGGCATTCATCTTCATAGTTCGAATTGTGAGATTTGGCAATTAGTCTGAACATTTGGGACTTAGTAACATAAGTTCTGAATTTCTTTAGACACGCATGTGAGATTTCTAAAGCAAAGGTGTATGAGGTTAAGAAGCTTAGATAAATGCTTATCAAAGCATCAGGTATTTAGAAATATGAACTTAAGAAATTCAATAAACATTGTTTTCTAGAAGTTCAGATGTTTTCTGAATATATGTCAAATCTAGTGGGAGCATAAGTGTTATGCTTGTATGGTAATGGTAATAATCATCGTGTTAGTGGGAGCATGATTATTATTTCATGTGTTGCAAGTTAGCAATATTAATTATAGAAAAACAAATATTCACTTTGCCAAGTTGCATGGGTTGAAAAGTTGTTTTGCTATAATTAAGGGAGAGAATATTATATACTTCATTTCAAATCTAAAGGCATAGATTGTGGACTTTTAATCAAATTTAGTCAAATATATATGAATGTTGTGTTGGAATGGTTCAACATGGAAATTCTATATATCGAAAGGATAATTGCATTCTCAAAATTTGGTTATGATTACGGCATCCCTTTTCATAATCAAAATTGTGAGAACATGGCAATTAGAAATATTATAGAAAAAGACTGGTGAAGTATCACGTCTTTATGTAAGACATTATGAATCGTGTCCCATACGCTTCGGGTATAGGATCGATTGCATATGCTATAATGTTTGATCATTCTAAAATTTCTTAATGCATAGTGCATTAAGAGGGAAAAGGGACTAGAACAGATTTGGCTAAAATAATTAAACAACTATCAAAGGACGACCTAAGGTTCGCCAAGGATTTGTTGCTTGTGAGTAGTTGGAAGTATAGTATTGGATGGACCATGTTGATATTATTTTGAATAAATAAGATTCTATTTAGAAAGAGTTGTCATATGACAAATATGGAAATATTTCCACATTGGGAGTTGGATATTGAGAGTCTATGTCTAGATTAGAAATTTTTATGCAAGAAGGATGTTCAAAGTAATGTACTTTGAATGTGAGACTTCGTGTCTATGGAATTGTCTTGTAATAATTTCCGATAAAATACCTTGGAATTTCATTAGCCGAGTCTTGGTGACTTTTGTGACATTACGAAAGGATCATTGCATAAAATGTTAGAATCTAACATATTCTATTAGTGGCAAGAATGTTGTGATCTTACACTAATGATAAGTATTGGGAATTGTGAAATGAGTTTCATTGGAAAGGTTTTCAATTGATCTGTTTCACAAAGTAAGGATCATAGGTAACATAGTGTGCATGCTTGGACATGGGACAGCTATTGTTGTATTTCAAGTAATAAGTTGATTATCTGAAACATTAAACAATGAATAATGAGTAGTCAATATGGTGTTTAAATAAAAGGTGTTTTATTTACGCTCATAAGTTTTAGGGCCATATAGGATTAAGTATTATCGTTGTGCTTCATTTTGCATGTTTTGACTTCCAGAATAACTGGGTTATTCGAACCTCCACAGTCGGTCATATGTTGGAAGTAGGTATGAAAGAAGACTGTCATGAATCTGTCTGTATATTGTCTAAAGTGTTTAGACATAGCACAAGTTTGTTGCAGAGTTCATGAGTGCTTTGATAAGATTAAAGTATTGGATTAAACCCACGCTCACTTGAATTACTTCATGGATTTATCACGGGTGATTAGTGAGATGGTAACATTGTATATTCTTGAAACCGAGAAGTGTGAGATGTTATTTGTTGGTCGGTTGCACATTGATGATAAGTAAACGCACCAGTAACTTGGTGTTATAAAACTTATTGTTGTGTGTGATTCGATTAGTAGGTGCAAGTGTGCATTTGAGTCAAACTTTATCCATTCCTTTTACCCAAAGTGGGATAAAAGCGATATTTGTGGGCCCCTCGATGATTTAGTGATGACACCTAAAGCGCTTGTGTAGCACCTGGTTCCTGGTATGCAAGATTTATCTAAGTATTTTTGTATTTTGGCCTTGGACTCGACGAGTTGGAGGCCCGACTCGCCGAGTAGAGACGAGACTTGGGACGCGGATAAGTTGGCGACTCGGCGAGTCCATATTGTGGACTCGGCAAGTCCGCGCTGTCCGATGAAACCCTAATTTCCAAAGGTTTGCACCCTATTTAATCGCTCATTTCCGCCCCAAGCCAGCCCCATTCACCCTCAGAGCCCCCAACCCTCGTTCAAAGCTTGTTTCCTTGATAGTTTGAAGCATTCTTGTGTGTTCTTGAAGGATTTGAGAAGGAAGTGGAGTAGATCAAGAGGAAGGGAAGGAAGCCAAGCATCTTAGTGTCCTCTTAGTGATTCCTTTGAGGTATAACTCGTTTTCCCTCTGATTCTATGCTTATTATCCCATTAAGTCTTTCTTGAGCCCTTCCCCAAGCTTGTATGTGCAATATAATTCCTAATAAGTTGATTGGCCTTTAGATCTAGGCATGATTGAGCTCTAGGAGCTCAGATCTGTTGCCTTTATGGACCCATGTTGCTTGTTCACCCTAGATCTACCCTTTTGAGGCATTTTGAGCCCTAAATCCCTCATTGGTGAGTATCTACACGTAAATTTGGAAACTTTACGTGTCATTCATGCTCTAGGAACCCAGATCTGTGAATGGCATAAACTGGAATCGAGCAAAATCACGTATATAGTGATTGCATGGCGACGACTCGGCGAGTCGTTCATACGACTCGGCGAGTCTGCTCGCGAGTCTCCGAGTTGTCCCCTTTTCGTTGTGTCGAGTGCGAGTAGTGAGTCACGGGGTGTGACTCAGTGAGTTGGAAGCTAAACTCATCCATGGAGGAACTCGGCGAGTCCATGCCCTGACTCAGCGAGTTCAAGGCAATCTCCTTAGACCAAGAACAGACTCGGCGAGTTGTTCATACAACTCGGCGAGTCACAGCATAAAGTGTTCTTCGGATGAAGATGAACTCGGCGAGTTGTTCATACAACTCGACGAGTAGGATGAAGGACTTGAACCTCAGTTTAGAAGAAGAACTCATCGAGTCAACGCCTAACTCGACGAGTAGGGACGGGATCCAGGACAATCGATTGGATATGGACTCGGCGAGTTGGAGAGCCAACTCGGCGAGTCGGGTCAACTGAAAGTTGACTCTGACTTTGACTTATGACATGATCAGGGGTAAAATGGTCATTTTACCCAAAGGTCAGTTAGCAGTGATTGATTGAGTATGTTGTGGGAGTTGCAGCCGGAGGATTTCCGGAGCAGCAGCAGCAGCAGCAGTAGACAGTCAGTTCCCGATCAGATCAGCAGCTACTTCGAGGTGAGTTATCTTCCAGTAGCGGTGGGTCTACGGCCACAATGCCGGCCCACCAGTAGGGTTCGTATGATAGATTATTGTCTCTGTTATATCATCTAGGATTGCTACTACCTGATATGTTATGTGCTAGCATGATATGTTGTATGTGAAAGTAGTGGAGTTCGGTTGTTAGGACCGAAGGGTAGTCAGACACCCCAGATACGTCTGACAGTATGTGATGATGTGTTGCATGTTGGCTTGTTATGTTTATGCGATAGAGGCAGTAGGAGGGGACCAGTCCCCGGGTTCGGTTGTTAGGACCGAAGGGTAGTTCAGGCACCTCAGATATGTCTGATAATATGTTTATGTTATGTTTAAATGTGATAGTAGTAGTAGGGGGTGAAATAGTCCCCGAGGTTCGGTTGTTAGGACCGAAGGGTAGTCAGCATCCCAGAATGGCTTGACATGGGTAGGTCAGCGCCCCAGAATGGCTTGACATGGGTAGGACGGCACCCCAGAATGGTCGCACGGGTAGTCGGCACCCCAGAATGGCCGTACCGAGTAGACAGGCACCCCAGAATAGCATGGCAATATGTATGTTAAGTGTTTGCATGGTATGTGGTACGATGGGGGAACTCACTAAGCTTTGTGCTTACGTTTTTCAGTTTTGGCTTCAGGTACCTCCTTAGCTAGGGGAAAGGAGCCGGCGCGGTAGCAGCATGTCACACACACTCTCTTGTTTCCACAGTTATGAGCTTATTCTGGGATTGATACTCTGATGTTTTGATTGTTTACATGTTGTGGATTTCAAATTAGGTTTTCGATGTGAAATGGTTTAATTAAACAATGTTTTAATCATTAATGCTTACTAAGTAATGTTTTACAAACGAAATTTTTGGACGTGAAAATTGGGTCGTTACAAGTTGGTATCAGAGCCCTGGTTTGAGGGATTCGGACACACCTTCGGGGGTGTCTGAACTCAAATCGAGGGATTAAAAGATTTTCTAAAGGAAAATGTTTTCTAAAAATTGAGAAAAGAGTTTTGAGGAAGAACGAAGTGTGTGATGTGCGCGACCGGCCGAGCTCAAGTAAGTATTCCCCAAAGTACCCATACAAGTTTATGTTATGTTTAACAGCTTTTGTATAACAACATGCTAGACTAGGACTAAGGATCTAGGAGTGATGCCTTATGTGCCTGCTTTATGTGTTTCAGTTGTATGAGAATTGCATGCTAGAATCGAGTAGACAACAGTAGGATAGCTTGTTAGGTTATGCCTGATGCTATGAGTATTAGCTCTGTATGCTAGATCAGTTTCTCTCCATGAGAGCGGATTTGCTTGAGATTGTTCCCTTAGCTCGAATGTTGCTTGCTTTGTGCTTTGTGGGACTCTGAGTGGTGGGAGTTAGCCATTAGTCGAATACGTCACGTCACATGTGATCAGGGTTGAATAATCTTAGAGTGTCGGATTTGATCCTACTGCGTAGCTCTTGTTTGAGTCCAACCGTTGTAGGGACGAGTCGGGTACTCGAACAATTATCTGAGCCTCATCACATGTGATGGTATTCGGGGAGTGGCTAACTGGCATTACAAGGAGGCCTGCAACAACTGAGGACTGGATGGAGTAGAGTCAGAGATTTCCCTAGGTCAAGCCTAGGATGAGTATAGCAGTGATCAACCATAGTGAAAGGGATCTGGTGGAGTCGAGGCAGTCCTTGAAGAAGGTACGGATAGATGTGGAAGGTAGTATGGGCCCGTACTACTGGAAGCAGAGGATCCGTACCCGAACCAAGGGAGGCCAAGATGAGACCAGGGAACTTGTAGTAGTGTGATCCCTCAGGAAGTATCAGTATCACTAATGATTGTTGTGATGTATTGCAGAATGGTGGTACTTCGATCGAGGCCGATAGATGGCGGTTTAGGAGAGGGGTCAGGTTCGGGATCAGGTTCTGAGCCGGTGGATAAGGGACTACGCGAGTTCATCGCGTCAGAGATCACCAGGGGTATCCTTGAGTCGACTCCCATTATCTTCGAGTCGATCAAGGAAGGGATCATCGAGTTGATGGAGGATCGCCTCAGGGCGTTCAGGAGCGACATGGCATCTGGCCAGTCGGGATCTCGCACACTGTCCTTTAAGGACTTCAGGGGCAGTGGTGCGCCGGATTTCCACGGGGTGAAAGACCCCATTGCCGCCAGACAATGGATTGCAGACATCGAGTCTGCACAGTTGACTAGCTTCTGCCCCGAGGGGTCGAAGGTGAGGTATGCAGCAGGGTGTTTGTGGGACCGAGCTCGAGATTGGTGGGATTCAGTGGGTGACTCATTGGGAGCCTCAGTAATTGAGGCTATGACTTGGTCAAATTTTGTGACCAGATTCAGGACAGAGTTTGCGCCGGCTGTCGAGCTTCAGCAGCTGGCCAGGGAGTTTTTGGACATGAGGCAGACGACTGAGACTATGGCGGAGATCACCGCCAAGTTTTGGGAGAGGGCTTTGTTGGTGCCCAGTATGCTGGTGACGAGGATATGAGGAGGACCCGTTGTCATTATATGCTACGAGCTGACATCCGGGAGCATGTTAGCTTTTCAGCTTGCCCTACCTTGGACTCTATGATTGCCAGGGCGAGGGAAAGGGAGATAGATTTGGAGCATATCCGGAAACTGAAGTCAGAGGAGGGACAAACAGGAGGGGCTTTGGGGAAGAAGCCCAAGGGATCAGATGGTAGGCCGAAAGGCCAGTCAGGACCGAGCCGCTGCAGGAAATGCGGCAGGCCGCACGAGGGGGCGTGCAGGTTGGGATCATCGGGCTGCTACAAGTGCGGCAAGTCTGGGCACTTTAGCAGGGATCGCACTGCTTCGGCAGCAGTTATTCAGACGTCTGAGTTGTTGTGTTCCACTGCAACCAGAGGGGCCACAAGAAGGCCAATTGCCCCCAGTTGACAGTTTCAGCACCGGTGAAGGCGCCAGCTCCAGCGACCCTGCGGATCACGGATGGCCGGCAGGGCAAGGCAAAGGCTCCGGTGGTGAGGAGCCGGGCATTTCAGTTGACTACCGAGGAGGCACGCGCCGCACCCGATGTGGTGACGGGATCGTTCCATGTGAACGGTATCCCAGTTCAGGTGTTATTCGACTCGGGTGCATCCCGATCATTTGTGTCCCTTGCGCTTAGCAAGAAGTTTCCTAAGTCTTCGGGCATGTTGGATTGCCCTTTGGAGGTAGAGATCGTTGATGATCGATCGGTGCGAGCATCGATGGTGTTTCAGGATTGCGTATTGCGCTCGTTTGAGGAGCGCTACTTAGTAGACATGGTTCCCATTCCGCTGCGTGGGAACAAGGTGATTATAGGCATGGATTGGTTGAGCCCTAATGGGGCGGTGATAGATTGCGCGCAGCAGCTAGTGCAGGTCAGGACCCCAGGCAGGGGATAGTTAGTGATTCATGGCGAGAGGCCGCAGTGTGGACCCGCAGTATGTTCAGCAGCGAGGGCGAGACGTTACCTTCAGCAGGGATGCGCAGGATATGTCGCGTACGTGAAGGATACCTGGGAGGCGGGTAAGGCGACAGTGAGCGAGGTTCCGGTGGTGCGAGATTTCGCAGATGTTTTCCCAGAGGAGCTTCCTGGGATACCTCCGGAGCGACAGGTGGAGTTCAGGATTGACCTCGTTCCTGGTGCGACTCCGATAGCCAAGGCACCGTATCGGCTGGCTCCTCCCGAGATGCAGGAGTTGTCTACGCAGCTGCAGGAGCTGCTAGACAAGGGATTTATTTGTCAGAGTAGTTCACCCTGGGGAGCCCCGATCCTGTTTGTGAAGAAGAAGGATGGGTCGCACCGGATGTGCATAGACTATCGGGAGCTGAATAAGGTAACGGTGAACAACCGTTACCCACTCCCAAGGATTGATGATCTCTTTGACCAGCTTCAGGGAGCGTCTTGGTTTTCCAAGATCAATTTGCGTTCGGGATACCATCAGATGAGGGTCAGGGAGGAGGATACGCAGAAGACCGCATTTCGGACGCGCTATGGCCACTATGAGTTTGTGGTGATGCCGTTTAGGCTCACCAATGCTCCTACCACGTTCATGGACCTCATGAACCGCGTATGCATACCGATGCTGGATCGGTCTGTGATAGTCTTTATCGATGACATCTTGGTTTATTCCAAGACTTAGGAGGAGCATGAGGAGCATCTGAGAGAGGTGTTGGAGACCCTGAGGAGGGAGAGCTTGTATGCCAAGTTCTCCAAGTGTGAGTTTTGGTTGCGCGAGGTGCAATTTCTCGAACACCTTGTCAACCAGAACGGGATTTTGGTCGATCCGGCCAAGGTTGAGGCCGTGATGAGATGGGAGGTTCTAAAGTCTCCATCTGAGATTCGGAGTTTCCTGGGATTAGCAGGCTACTATCGGAGATTTATTCAGGATTTCTCCAAGATAGCTGTACCCCTGACGCGGCTGACGAAGAAAGTCGTGGTCTTTCGGTGGGGACCCGAGCAGCAGGCTGCATTTGAGACACTGAGACAGAGATTGTGCGAGGCGCCGATCTTAGCCCTGCCAGAGGGCGTAGAGGATTTTGTGGTTTATTGTGACGCGTCCATTTCAGGGTTGGGCGCGGTACTGATGCAGATGGGGCATGTCATTGCCTACGCTTCGAGGCAGCTCACGCCTCACGAGGCGAACTACCCGACGTATGATTTGGAGTTGGGGGTGGTGGTTTTTGCCCTCAAGATTTGGTGACATTACCACTACGGGGTTCGATGTACCATCTACACGGACCACAACAGTTTGAGGTACCTCATGGATCAGCCGAATCTGAATATGAGGCAGCGTCGGTGGTTGGACGTGGTAAAGGATTATGATTGCGAGATCCTTTACCACCCGGGGAAGGCCAACGTGGTGGCCGATGTGCTTAGCCGCAAGGCGGCGCCGATCAGGGATATTTGCATGAGGATGACCGTAGTGACTCCCCTGTTGGAGCAGATTCGGGAGGCTTAACAGGAGGCTATCAAGGAGGAGCATCGGAAGAGCGAGCGTGTGGTGGGTCAGGTTTCCTCCTTTGATTATGATAGCCAAGGACTATTGACACTACACCGTAAGGTGTGGGTGCCGTATCACGGAGGCATGCGCCAAATTTTGATGGAGGAGGCGCACAAGTCACGATTCTCTATTCATCCCGGGGCGACGAAGATGTATAGGGATCTTCGTTTAGATTATTGGTGGCCCTGCATGAAGCGGGATGTGGCATGGTACGTTGAGCGGTGCTTGACCTGCAGGAAGGTCAAGGCCGAACATCAGAGACCGCATGGCAAGATGCAGCCGTTGGATATTCCACTGTGGAAATGAGAAGATATCACGATGGATTTTATCACGAAGCTTCCCAGGACCGCGCGTGGAGTGGATTCGATTTGGGTCATCGTGGATAGATTGACCAAGAGTGCTCACTTTATCCCGATCCTGGAGAGCATATCGGCCGAGAAATTGGCCGACATCTATATCAGGGAGATCGTGGCGCGGCATGGGGTGCCAGTATCAGTTATTTCGGACAGGGATGTGCGTTTTACTTCCAGGTTTTGGAAGAGATTTCATGACGAGTTGGGCACCTGTTTGCATTTTAGCACCACCTTTCACCCGCAGACGGATGGTCAGAGCGAGCGGACCATCCAGACTCTGGAGGACATGTTGCGGGCATGCGTGTTGGATTTCGGTGGTAGCTGGGATACCTATCTTCCCTTGGCTGAGTTCTCCTACAACAACAGTTACCACGTGAGTATCGACCGCCCTCCATTCGAGATGTTGTACGGACGGAGGTGCAGGACCCCGATATGCTGGGGTGAAGTTGGCCAGAGAGTCATGGGGAGCACCGAAGTGGTGCTCAAGATGACTGAGAGGATCTAGCAGGTTCGGAGCAGGCTTCAGACTGCCCAGAGTCGACAGAAGAGTTACGCCGACAAGCGTCGATCCGACTTGGAGTTCCAAGTCGGGGATATGGTTCTCCTGAAGGTGTCGCCTTGGAAAGGCATCATTCGATTCAGGAAGCGGGGCAAGTTGGGCCTGAGATTCATCAGACCGTTCAGAGTTGTAGCCCAGGTAGGCAAGGTGGCGTACAAATTGGATCTGCCAGTCGAGCTCAGCCAGATCCACAACACTTTCCATGTTTCTCAGCTGCGGAAGTGCCTAGTGGACGATTCAGCAGTAGTGCCATTGGAGGACATACAGGTTGATGACAGCCTGAATTACATTGAGCGCCCAGTCGCAATCCTCGACAGGAAGTCGAAGGATTTGAGGAACAAGCGAGTGGAACTCGTGAAGGTGCAATGGCAGCACCGGAAGGGATCAGAGTGGACTTGGGAGCCGGTGGAGGAGATGATGGAGCATTACCCCGAGCTGTTTCAGGATCGAGCAGCAGACTTCGAGGACGAAGTCTAAAATAAGTAGGGGAGATTTGTAGCACCTGGTTCCTAGTATGCAAGATTTATCTAAGTATTTTTGTATTTTGGCCTTGGACTCGGCGAGTTGGAGGCCCGACTCGCCGAGTAGAGACGAGACTTGGGACGCGGATAAGTTGGCGACTCGACGAGTCCATATTGTGGACTTGGCGAGTCTGCGCTGTCCGATGAAACCCTAATTTCCAAGGGTTTGCACCCTATTTAATCGCTCATTTCTGCCCCAAGCCAGCCCCATTCACCCTCAGATCCCCCAACCCTCGTTCAAAGCTTGTTTCCTTGAGAGTTTGAAGCATTCTTGTGTGTTCTTGAAGCATTTGAGAAGGAAGTGGAGTAGATCAAGAGGAAGGGAAGGAAGCTAAGCATCTTAGTGTCCTCTCAGTGATTCCTTTGAGGTATAACCCGTTTTCCCTCTGATTCTATGCTTATTATCCCATTAAGTCTTTCTTGAGCCCTTCCCCAAGCTTGTATGTGCAATATAATTCCTAATAAGTTGATTGGCCTTTAGATCTAGGCATGATTGAGCTCCAGGAGCTCAGATCCGTTGCCTTTATGGACCCATGTTGCTTATTCACCCTAGATCTACCCTTTTGAGGCATTTTGAGCCCTAAATCCCTCATTGGTGAGTATCTACACATAAAGTTGGAAACTTTACGTGTCATTCATGCTCTAGGAACCCAGATTTGTGAATGGCATAGACTGGAATCGAGCAAAATCGCGTATATAGTGATTGCATGGCGATGACTCGGCGAGTCATTCATACGACTCGGCAAGTCTGCTCGCGAGTCTCCGAGTTGTCCCCTTTTCGTTGTGTCGAGTGCGAGTAGTGAGTCACGGGGTGTGACTCAGTGAGTTGGAAGCCAAACTCATCCATGGAGGAACTCGGCGAGTCCATGCCCTGACTCGGCGAGTTCAAGGCAATCTCCTTAGACCAAGAACAGACTCGGCGAGTTGTTCATACAACTCGACGAGTAGGATGAAGGACTTGAACCTCAGTTTAGAAGAAGAACTCGTCGAGTCAACGCCTAACTCGACGAGTAGGGACGGGATCCAGGACAATCGATTGGATATGGACTCGGTGAGTTGGAGAGCCAGCTCGGCGAGTCGGGTCAACTGAAAGTTGACTCTGACTTTGACTTATGACATGATCAGGGGTAAAATGGTCATTTTACCCAAAGGTCAGTTAGCAGTGATTGATTGAGTATGTTGTAGGAGTTGCAGCCAGAGGATTTCCGGAGCAGCAGCAGACAGTCAGTTCCCGATCAGATCAGCAGCTACTTCAAGGTGAGTTACCTTCCAGTAGCGGTGGGTCTACGGCCACAATGCCGGCCCACCAGTAGGGTTCGTATGATAGATGATTGTCTCTGTGATATCATCTAGGATTGCTACTACCTAATATGTTATGTGCTATCATGATATGTTTTATGTGAAAGTAGTAGAGTTCGGTTGTTAGGACCGAATGGTAGTCAGACACCCCAGATACGTCTGACAGTATGTGATGATGTGTTGCATGCTGGCTTGTTTTGTTTATGTGATAGAGGCAGTAGGAGGGGACCAGTCCCCGGGTTCGGTTGTTAGGACCGAAGGGTAGTTCAGGCACCCCAGATATGTCTGATAATATGTTTATGTTATGTTTAAATGTGATAGTAGTAGTAGGGGGTGAAATAGTCCCCGAGGTTCGGTTGTTAGGACCGAAGGGTAGTCAGCACCCCAGAATGGCTTGACATGGGTAGGTCAGCGCCCCAGAATGGCTTGACACGGGTAGGACGACACCCCAGATTGGCCGCACGGGTAGTCGGCACCCCAGAATGGCCGTACCGGGTAGACAGGCACCCCAGAATAGCCTAGCATTATGTATGTTATGTGTTTGCATGGTATGTGGTACGATGGGGGAACTCACTAAGCTTTGTGCTTACGTTTTTCAGTTTTGGTTACAGGTACCTCCTCAGCTAGGGGAAAGGAGCCGGCGCGGTAGCAGCATGTCACACACACTCTCTTGTTTCCGCAGTTATGAGCTTATTCTGGGATTGATACTCTGATGTTTTGATTGTTTACATGTTGTGGATTTCAAATTAGGTTTTCAATGTGAAATGGTTTAATTAAACAATGTTTTAATCATTAATGCTTTCTAAGTAATGTTTTACAAATGAAATTTTTGGACGTGAAAATTGGGTCGTTACAGCTTAGCCAAGACGGGACTAAGTTGATGTGTTCAATTGTAGTCTGTTGTCAGTCGTCGTAAATCAGATGTCGGGAAACAATACATAGACAGAGAGAATGATTTAAATCCATGTCTCGTGTCTATATGATATCTTGAGAATGGAGGAATATATGATCCCTTATCTAAAGGACACACGTATCTGATAAGATCAGAGTTGACAGCGGCTTTTGAAATCTACGATTACTGATCGGGTTCTGAAGTTATACAAAATAGTTATTAGACTTATCCAAGTGGGAGACTGTTGGATTAGTGTCTAAATCTATAACTATGTTGGTATGTACTTGACCCAATTATGAGCATGGTCCTTTTGGGTTGCCTTCACCTTAGCAATATGTAGGATGAATTAATGAGAGAAAGGTTTAATTATGATTTATTAATATATTATGAGAATAATATATTAAAGGAGAAATCATATTTTTTGATTAATATTAGTCAAGAATTAATAAAGAATTAATTTTGTGGCTAAAAGAGATTAATTAAACTTAGGGGACTGGAATTTTAATTATAAGATAATTACAATTGGGCTATGGATCACCTTGAAATAATAGGTTGGACGAATTCTATGGGGAAGCCCATTAGAAATCGTCCAAGGCATGTTCCAGAAGGGGTCCATGGGCTGCTTAGGGCTTAAGCAGTCAAATTAGGGTTTCCTTGTTAGATAACCCTAATTGCCTACCTATTTAAGGAGCCCCTAAGCCCAAAAAACGTGGTGAATGATTCCCTTAGGGTTTCTGGCCGATTTTTGGTGCTCCCCTCTCTTCTCTCTTCATCCAAGTTGCTTAGTGGTGTTTGTGACTCCATTAGAGGTGCAACACTTGAGGCACTAAGCTTTCTGAAGCCAAGGAATTGATTGTTATTGCTACATAACAATCAAGGTAAGATCTAAACCCTAATTCATATGTTAATTTGATTACTAGTATGCTAGATCTAGGGTTTGTAAGTCTTGGAAGTTTATTGCATGTTCAAAGTAGAAAAACTAGATCCAAGCAATTAGTGTTGCATGAACACCATAGGATTGATGTTATGCACATAATCCATCACAACATACCAGGGTGTATGCTTAGTGTACTGGGCAGCATTCTTGGGACTTCATTTGTGACTTAAGCCATTAAGTCTTCACGTCCAAAATGTAGATCCATGTCCTTTAAGACCTCCTAATCCATAAAGTCACAAACTTTATGTGCTTGCATGCATGGTTGGGGGTCAAAACATGATTTTGGTCCTTTAACAAGCTTTATGACCATCAAACACTTGCATGGTTGTGGCTTAACCATCAAGGTCTGATTTTTATGACTCTTAGTGCCTCTAAGAGCCCAAAAGGACAACTCTTATGGTCTGAAATCATCAAGATGCAAGAAGCCTCAACAATGGAGTCCAAAAGTGGCATAAAACACCCTAACATCAAATCTAAACATGCAATGATCAAGTTTGAAGTTTGATACCTCAAATGAGTCAGAAATGGTGCTAATCTTCTGGATCAGCTGCTTTTGAATACTTGCTCCTTCTTCAACCTCCTTTTCTTCTAAAACACCAAGATCACACAAATAAGCTCTCAAATGGAAAAAAATACACAAAAGTGGGTTAGGGTTTTCGAGGTGGTTGCTTAAGGGTGATAGGGAGGCTGGTCCAAGGACATAAGGTCCTTTAAATAGGGATCAAACCCTAATATTTAAGGTTTAGGACCTGATCTAATCAGTCCACTATCATGAAAATATAGTTAACACAAAATAAATTGGAAATTTCATGCAAAAGATGTGAACAAGTCACTCTCACACAACTGTTGGGTTATAAGGTTAGTTAACACAAAAGATGTGAACAAGTGACTCTTACACAAATGTTGGGTAATAAGCCACGAAGGCACAACAAATTAGAACTCAACTTTTGTAGAAACATATATTATGCAACTAAAACAAACATAAAATACTAGAAATCATACACTTGAAGCCTATGAAATATTCCCTGTTCTTGATGTAGAGAGGATGTAAAGATCCCAAATTAGAACTCCACTTTTGTAGTTACACCAAATAAATAATATCAACAACCATCATTGAATTTTGATCGCTTGTGAACACATTGAACACTAATCCTAAACCTTTAGCGATGGTGTCACAGATCTCGGCTCGATTTCCAAATCACAGTGTAATTTTACCAGATCTAGGATTTGAGACAAAATCAAAAGATATCCAACTTTTTGTTGTTTTCTAGCCACTCTAAAAGTCAGCTACACATCCCTATTTACATGGATGTGATTAGGGTTACTTTAAAGTGATTGCTTGGTCACTAAGAAAATATGTTTCACTTAAGCCCTTAAGGATTTACAAGTTTTTATTAATTTATTAATGAATAATCAATTAACAAACTAAATCCTAATTTTCTCTTTTGTCAATTATTATTTAAATCTTTTCTTGCGTATAACCCAAAAGGAACTTACCATAAATAGTAATATTACCAACTTCTTGTGACTGTGGGCACTATTTCCAACCATCTTCACTAACAACCTCAACGTGAATGTAACATCACAAAAATCAAAGTAAAATTTTCATTTTTCAAAAACAACCCAAACACCATAATTGTTTACAAAACCTTTTTCAAAAGTATAAGTCATAAATCAATGTATCCCAAAATCCAATAACATAAAAATCCAAAGGAATGTGCACGATCACGCCTTTGCTTTCCCCCGATCCTCTGAAGTACCTGAAACAACAAACTGAAACTGTAAACCAATGCTTAGTGAGTTCCTTCAAGGTACCACCACACAACATAACAAACAACAACATGCATACATGAGACTTCAGCATGACTGGACCGCATCGCATGCCTATAGGCTCTCTGGACCGCTCTCTGGGCCTTCGACCTGACTGGACCACCTTGTAGGCCTTCAGTCTACCCAGGTTGTCCTGGGTGTCTTGGCCTTTAGCACCAGCTGGTCTGCCTCAACCCATCAAACCATAACATGTCGACATATATAATAACAACAATAATCAACAAGCATAGGTAGTCCTACAGATCTATTAGTCTAGTCACATAACCAGTGAACACATATCTCAGCATAACAGCACACAACAAGATAGGATATCTAATCCAATTGGTCGGCCTTAGTGCCTTCGACCCATAAGTACAATGAGGAAAACTCATCTCTTAGTCCAACAAATAAATGAATAAGTCTCGGCTCCAAATGTTAGCTCTACCTGTCACATATTCATCAAATAGTGACTAATCTTAAATACAACTTAAAATATCGAAAATATCCTTAGGTCAAACTTGGTCCAATCCTGGTCAAAGTCAAAAAGTCAAGAAGTCAACCGAGTCAACTCATTTAAGTACACATAGCATTCAGAATGGATGCATAGCGTACTTAGGCCTTTGACCAGAAATATGATCTAGACCTCAGACACATAACGTTCCTGGGGGACGCTTAGCTTTCTTCAGCTGCTTTTTGTATCTCTTATTAAGAGCTTAATCTGTAAGCTCTTTTCATCCAAATTCCAGATCTAGTCCTCAAATGATGTCCTTAACCTTAAAGTTTCCAACTTTACGGTCTAGCATGGCTATTAAGTTCCCAATACCAGAAACCTTAACTTCATGACCCATAAAGACATCCTTGTTCGTGCATGGAAGGAAACTAATGACCATGGCTACATTTTTATGCTTCTAAATACTCCAAAATGTCTAAAAGGGCATCTTATATGAATTAGAGTAACCTATACTCACAATACCAAAGTTATGGGACCAAAATGAACACAAATCCATGGCTAGACAAGATCTAAACATAACTTCAACAAGTTCAAAGCTTTTTACCTCCAAAAGATGTCAAATGATGATGTGCTTCCAAATCCAAGATGCTCCACACTTCTAAGATGGTCTCCTTTTCTTTCTCCCTCCTTCAAGATGCTCCACACTTTAATGGCTTAAGAATGCTCAAAAATGGATTAGGGTTTTCTTGGGGACGAAGGTGGGTTGGAGGCTGATGAAAGGAAAGATTCTTGGGAGTTAAATGTAGAATATATAGGATCCAAACCCTAATTTTTAGATTTTTGCATCCAGGCTAAGAACGTTATGCGTCCCAGATGGACGTCGTGTGTTCCTATGAATATGCGTTTTCTCCAAAACGCTACAAGGGACCTATTTGCAAACAATTTCACACTTAAGGGTTAAAAGGTAAAAAACTTGGAAATCAATATGTTACAGTGAAAGTTGAAGAACCCCCGACAACATGGCTCGAGGAAACGTGTGCATCAAGTAGTTGATCGAAAAGCTTGGTCATAAGGATCAAATCTAATTCAAAAGAATATATTGTTTCCTTATATATAGAAGACTCCCTGATTCATAGTGATTGATCATCATAGTTGGACCAAGTATTTATGTAATGCTAGGATTTTTTAGACTAGTCTTACTGATGTTGCGATAATTTTCTCTATGAAATTTATCTTAGAAAGTGTGTTCATAACCATAATTTGGTGTTGGTTATCTCTCTTATTGTGAAGCTAGTTTTTATCAATATAATTGGTTTCTAAGTAAATTCTTTATGTTCTTTACATTATTTTATTGTTAATTTCATAGTTAGGAACCAATAACAACAAGGATTTGAAGAACACAAACACTTCAAAATCTAACTTGATCATTTTAGGTCTACTTTGAAACTTTCAAGAGAATGAATCATAAGTTCTTTTTCTAGAAATCTTCCTTGAAAACCATAAGCTTTGTTGCATTTTGTTCAAATAAATCATCAGTTGACTGCCAATAATGTTTATACATTTGATGAAGGCAGAGTATTCCCAAATTACCATTGAGTCCACTACCTTAAAAAGTTTGTTAGCCAATAAATTAGCAATGATCTTGTCTTACAGCTCGATCAAGCAAATAATTCTGAAATCTTTAAGGAATCTAAGATCATCAATCTTCATTATCAAGGTATGAAAAAGATGAGTTACACCTAAACTAGTGATGATTTCATTAGAGCTAGATATCATGTTTCAAATCATAGTACACAAAAATAAACTCATTAGTTTAATATTATAAATAAATTGGTTATGCATAACCCAATTAGTGTCTAACATGTTTTTGCTAGAGAGCAATACTTACATTTTTAAGGAGAATTCCAGAAATATTGTTGCTTTTGTTCATACTATTTTCGAGGAGGATATCCAAACCAAATTACTAACTCTTTCTCTCAAAGAAAACGTTAATGTCTTCAAAGTAGTTTAAGTATGAGAGATATGTACGGAGCATGCTTCTTAAGATTTGTATCAAAGGTAGGATGTTATTTGTATATAGATTCGAACTCTTGTTTATGTATTTCAATATAGTTGAGGTGAGAGGATATATATTTTTTTAAACGACAAACAAACTAACCTACTTCGTAATAATCTTTTATAATCATTTATGTCTCTACCGAGATTTGAACCTATGACCTTTTATACGATAGAATCACTCCATACTGCCTAATTATTGACCATTTGGTAAGTAAGAGGATAATAAAAACTCTTTTACTAGTGTTGGTATAAGCATTGCCTTTAACTTTGTCTCCACTACGATGGCATGTTTTGAGTTGTTATTTTATTTTCGGGCAATAGTCGCACATTATGTTCACTCATACTTTTTCGGTATGCTTACAACTTACCAAATAAATAACCTTACTTTTTAAAATTTATCTTTATACCATGTTTTTTAGGTTCTAGTGTGAATTTTGAAATAGATATTTTGAAGCATGGAAATTCTAAAGATATAATCTTTCAAGTTTCAAGGTCTAGTGATGCAAACAAACAAGATATTATTTTAAACTAATCATCCACATTAAATTGTTGTAATCAATAATATTTGTTGGATACATGGTAATATTGTGAGCTATAATCACTATCAATCTCAATTATGAAGACAGAATCAGAATCTATGTAGTTGAAAAAAGGTATTCATAACAAGATTCTATTGGCTTTGACTTATGTTTTGATTGTACACTCATCACCACAATTCCCATTAAAGTATTATTATGTCATCACCTCTGAAAATATCATCAAACCAACATAAGTACCAAAAAGGAAAGACGGTGACATGGATGGTCAATGTCAAATACAACACAATTATAAACTAATGTTCTTCTATTTTATTTTAATTTTGTACGCTTTTAAACTCCCAATTAGGCCATTATAAATTGTGTTTTAGAGATTAATTCTCTATGATATTGAATTTAATGTCTCTACATTTTGAATATGTTTAATGTTATGTGTCATTAGTTTTCATAAGATCTTTGTTTATCATTTGAAAAGAATTCAATTCTAGTAACTAATAACCAATAATCACTACGAATTTCATCAAAATTTCAAATTATCAATTTTAAAGTTTTGCATGCTAAATCTACATATGTACAATCAAGTTATAACTACATAATAATTCGTTTATACCTCCAAACATTAACTTTAAAGATTTTTTATTATGTAATAATTGTGCAATAATTTTTCCTAATAACTCAAACTTATATAAACATATTAGTAACAAAATCCATACTATAAAACATGATATTCTCATTAGAGAAACTATTAAGTCTAAACGAATGTGAACTTTCATCTCTAAACTTCAAAAACAATAAAAATAATATTTGGTCAATTTGTTTCATTATAAAAAGACAAGATCATAAAAATAGATTTTTTCCAATTAAGAATAAAAAAGAACACCCTACAAGATACATCTTTGTTCTTCAAGAAAACGACACATCTATCTCTCAATTACCTCAAATTTCTTGATTCTTAATCTTAAAACCCAAAAACAATAAAAATCAAACTACCAAATACCAATTTAATTATTTCACTAATCAAGCATAAACCGATCCACAAGATAAAGCCATCAATAAAAGCGCAGCTTGTTCTACTTCACCTATCTTCCTTCTTTGTTTAGTAATGGCGGATCTTGGTCTCTGCAACACAACTTCAGTTCCTAGAGCCATTAACTTTCTTTTCAAACAAAAATCACCCATTTGACTTCTCTTATTGCTGGTCAATCCGCTTGTTTGACTATCTCCGCCGGATGTAGAGGTGGCTCCGGCGCCGGCGCAGGTTCCGGTGGTGGTGTTTTTCTTTTGCTTTTTCTCATCTTTTAGCCCCAAAAGTGCTCTCCTCTTCTTTCTGCTTCTGATTCCACAAGCATTGCATAAAGACTGTATGATAATCATCAAATAATCAGATTTAGATCATAAGGTTTTCTGTTTTCAATATACTTTTTATATAAAATCAATCAATGATGGTGATTAACGTCATAAAAGTTACCAAAAGTTTCACACATCTTTAGATCGTGTACAAAAAAATATGCCCACGAAAAAAATTAGTGATGAATGTGAATCAGACAGAAAAGCGAGTGATTCTTCATAAAAAGAATTAAAAATGTTTTTTTTTCAAAAATAGAAATTAAATTGAAAGATACCTTAGGTCCAGCAGGACCCCCTCTCCAGAGAGGGGTTTTAGTGGTCCCACAATCAGCACAAGTTTTGATCAAATGGCTACCACCGTCGGATGAAGATGATCCACATCTATCAGGACTGTTCTTGCTGTTCATCATATCTTCACAGTCTGATCCCTGAAAATTGAAATCACACATTCAAATTTTAAAAACCAAACGCTAAAATCACTAATCAATCGAAAAAATTAGATGTAACTGGTCACTGATCAGTGATGGAAAATCATTGATCGGTGATCGGTGATCGGCGATCGAAGATCACTCACCTTATCACTGAGATCCACCATTATCGAATCAATTAGCCGATCAAACCACTTCCTCTATCGTGATCACGTAGATCGAACAAGATTTCTTCAAATCAAACGATTCGCTGAGTATAAAACAGCTGATCATACAAGAACGAAACACCAGAGTCGCGATTCGGTTGAAGAAAGAGAACCATAAACACAGAAAAAAGGCGAGATCGATACGAAACGAAGAACCCAAATGAATTACTTGATGATCAAAGAAGAAATACTCGATACACACCAGAATCACTCAGAAAAACTCACAAGCTATCGAATCAATGAAGCAGTGATCAAAGGTAACCAACATGCAATCAGAGAGAAAAAGAGAAGACCGACAGTGAAAGAAGAGAGTGGAAGGAGCCGAAGAAGTAGTAGCGGCAAATAAAAAAGAAATAAGGTTTTTAAGGGTCAGGAAAACCCTAGGGCGCGATATGTTAAATGACCAAAATGCCCATTTGTAAATGCTATGTATATTGTCTACCCCGCCAAAAAAACAAGGGTGAAAATGAAAAGGCGCGGTGGAGTTTGGTTTTTTCGTGATGGGTATTTTTGTAATTTTGTAAAAGAGAATTTGTGAAAAATGAAGATGTGATTACATGTGTGCGGCTACACATGTTTTGGATGTTTAGGGTTTTTGTGTCTTGATGACAAGAAATCTGGACCGTTGGAGAGATCGACATTTTATGGGTTTTATATTTTTTTTTCGAAGTTATTTCTGAAACAACCGTTTTTTTTTAGTATTGTCGAGGATTGAAAAAGTGTCCAAATCTTTTGTGTTCAGATAGAAAAAACGAGCTCGTTAACTTCTTTCTAATTGTAGCAAGGACTGAAAAGATATAACAAAGGCTTATTTTATTTATTTTTTACTATAATTATAATATTATAGACTTTTGTTTCTGTATATATTAAAGAATTACATTTTGATAAATCTTCATGATTATGTCGTTATGTTTCTAGTTTTAATGGTATTTTAAAAGATTTCAAAAAAATATATATTTATAAAATTGTTTTGTATTTTGATGAAATTGTTAAATTAATTAGGTTATGTTTAAATTACAATAAATCTATGCTATTATTTGAGTTATTTATGAAAATGATTATATATTTTAGGAGTATAAAGTGAGTTAGCTATCATTAAATGACCCTTAACAAAATGTTCATGAGGTAAACACAAGAAAAAAAAAACTTTGACCCACGAAGGTAAGACAAAAGAACAAAGAGTTCCTCGCTTTTTAAAAGTTTATTTTTTATCGGCATCATACTTGTATGTTGTCTCATTCATCGTGAAAACGAGCTAGGATTGTAATTTTTGTTTTCGGTTGATAAATATGAACATTATGCAAGTATGTAAGCATTTTTGTACAATACTCGTAGATGTTACTCAAGCACTCTAGGAAGTGAGTTTTAGCGTTTTAGGTTATTTAGTTTAATTACTTGGATTTGATAAGAATATAATACTATTTCTTTGAGCAAAATGAAGTAGTATACAGAGAACTGACACCGACGTGAACGACGAAACTCACGTGGATAATAGAAATGAACTAGAAGTTTAATAGAGTCAACTTGAGAAAACAATTATGATTGAAGGACCAACGTTACCAAATCAAGAAACTTAGGATTTTACTCCTGAAAAATAAATACGACTTGAAGGTTAATAAATTAATGGAGAGCGGTCATTTACGAAATTTATTAAGTTGCTAGTAACATATTTAGTCATATGGTGAATTTTGTGCAAAACTCAAAACATAAATCAGTTAATATGAAAATATACAAGTATATAAGGTAGTTGTCTTCTTTTTTTTTTCTCTTATTTGGACGATTTTCTCTCCATTTTCATGGTGCCAGAAGGGGTAGAATAATGGATCTCACAATAGTTTTAATTAGTTAAAGATATAGAATATTAATTATTTTCTTGAGATTAATTGAAATATTTCATAACCCTCTTTGATACAAGGAGGGGACGGTTTTAAGAGTATCAGCCATGGATAAGGTAAGTTTTGAAATGATAAGGATTATCCATAGGAATATGACTAGCTTATAGATTTAAGTTGTTGCCTATAAATAAGATATTATGGATCAAACCCTTCACTCATTTTGCGACTTATAAATCGTCCCACCTTCTCTCCTCTCTCCTTGAGTTCGAAAATTATAACCCTTCTCCAGGGTTATAGGATTTTTAAAAACCCTTTCCTAAAGGGTATTATTTGTTTGCTTCTTGGACTCTTGGGTCTTATTCCACTAGAAAGATTTTCATTTGGGTCCTTCATCCATTGCAAGAGCTGGCAGTTACAAGGTCACAATTAAGAAATCAAAAGGAAAGTAATTCCATATTTTGTTTAATATCAAAGTAGGTTGCTATAATTAGTAAAACATATATCCTTAGGGTTCATGTACACATAAGTATAGTTTAGTTATTCCGTTGTACAAATATAGTGTGTATAGTTGTATTAAAACTCAATAGTAGTATCGGAGCCTTTAGGTTTTATATTATGTGCAATGTTATTAAAAATAAAAACACGAAAAACCTGAAAGTTCAACGGACGCGACGCGTCCCTCTTGGACGCAGCGTGTTCTATGTTTGTGATTTTACTTTTTCATAAACCTGGTAAATTTCAAAGTTGGATAATGTCTATCAATTTAAAATGTTATTTAAACAAGATTTAAACCTGAATATTTGAAATAAATTGAATTTTGAATATTATTTAGATAGAAATTCAAATTTGAATTATTAAAAACATATATGAAATAATTTACCTATTGAATTAAATATTATTTGAATAAGATTTAAGTTGTATATTTCATTAAAATTTTAAATATTACTTAATAGAGAATTAAATTTGAATATTTAAAAGATAAACCATAAATTTAAAAGATTTAAATTTATAATAGTATGATTACTATATGTATAATATAGTTACAACATGTGTCATCACATGTTTATAAGAAACATTATAAGTCAAACCAAGATTAAGCGCACCCATTCTAATGTTATAAGAGAGATTTCAGGAGGTATCTTAAATTTCTAATGAGTTCGGTTTTTAAAAGTTCACAACATACCACCCTCACCACTTCTTTGCATCTTGAGAGTGAAGTTACCGAATGGGTTTGATAGAATGTATGTTTAAAGTTAAAAGTATTATCTAAAGTAATAAAACAAAATTCACATTTTTTTAATTAAAACATGATCTGTGTGTTACCTATGAAAAATGCACATTTCTTTATAATCAGTTGATGGAGTGTGTATAGTTAGCCAATACATCAATGTGAGGATTATATTTGGAAATGATGTGAGACTCACGAATATCAAGCATAACCTGAGTCGAGCATCATACTTTTTGATGGTTGATCCACCATTTTTTCTATGACACATGGTATCTATGTAATAGAAACGAAATCAACACAATCTAATATTAACATGCTAGTGACAATAAATGAATCTTAATGATATAGGAGTTTCATGGGGATTGAAACTGGAAATGAGTATTGACTACCTAAATAACTTTGTGGTGTGTTTACAACATTTTTTTTACACATCATAAAGCAAATATGAATCTAGCCTCATTAAATAAATCGAGTAATTATTAATAAGGACAAATAAAATAAATTTGAATGTGAATAATAACTAAATGATGTCAATAATTTTTTCCATTGAAATCTACTACTATACACTTCTAAAAGGATAAGCTAACAAGATGATCAATCTTGTTAAATTCGTTGTTTGGTAATAGTTCTCATTAACAATAGGAAATATCATGCCTTAGATAATATCTCTTCCAGAGGTTTGTCCAACCACCGCATTCCAAAACTATAATAAACGTACTTAAGTGAAATGAAAATTTTGATTATGTTAGGAGTTGACTATGGTTACCAAACATGTACATATAAGCAGTTCAATCAAATTTTCATATGAACAACTTTGAAATTCCCATGAAGGAGTTACATGACATGTTGAGGTTTTGATAGTTCAAGAAAAGTTATCCTTAGGTTATCCGAGAAAAGTGTTGATTCGAGTTAGTTCATGTCCGGGAAATTCCATCCGTCCAAAGTTCCTTATCAAACGAAGTTCTTTTGTCGTTCGGGCAAGTGTAAATACAAATTAATGTTGAACTTAAGAAGAATTAATATTTTTCTTTATTACTTGTCTAGACATTAGGAAGGGAATCATTGTAATCTTGTATCCGTGTACGAATATGATTGTTAGGTAGCTTTCAGATATACTTTGTTTGTTTCCTAGTATCTTCACTTCACCTATATAAAGGTAAGTCAATCCTATATTTAGACGTACCTTTCTCATCACTTCTTATAAGATAAAAGTTATTTAAACCTCTTTCCAAACATTCTTATTGTTCCTACATTTATTTCTCTAAGTTATATTCGTGTTCACTAATTTACATTGAATACATCTTGGTTTAATATAGTCAAGACTCGACTAAACCTAATCTAGGTTGACTGGAACTCATTAAGTGCATCCATTAGTTGTTGTTAATTCGCGGTATAAGTTATTATACCTTGTCCAAATACTATATGGGACATCTATTCTTATCAGGTTTCCATTTTGAACTAACATGTCCAATCATAGAAACTCCAACTTCAAATGCTCTTAAAATCACTATCATGAATAAAACTATTAAGAATTACATTACTAAATATCCAGTTGGATAGGATTTTGGAATTTATTTAACTACAAGTCTTATGATAAATGCAAGTCTCATTTGTCAAGATAGATGACATGAGCACTATCTTATGGTGAAAATATTCTTTGAAATTAGTTTAACTAATGGATCATGCAAATTAACCATAATGAGTACTGATTCGAATACATCCAAAAGTCTAGGTAAAATATATTTTTGGAATCATATTCTTAGACACATAAACAAGAAATGTAATACCAAGTATCCGGTTGGATCGGATTTTGAATATCATTTGAACGCAAGTCTTATGATAAATGAAAATCATGTTTACCAAGATAGATGATGAATACATCACTTGCTGATGTGAATATCTGTTAGAATTAGTTCACACTAATGGACCTTTCAAATTAACCACGTTACATAGTAAGACCAACTTCATATTAACATGTTTTATTAAATAAACCTAATTCTGAAACCTTTTAGGTATCCAAAGCTCTCACAAAGCAAAGTTAAGAATCAACTGGGAAATAGGATGAGATACTCATTTCCAATAGATATAGTGACCATCTAAGTTAAAAAAAAACTTCATCGATCATCTAAGGAGTTATGAAAGAGTTTCACGATCTATATCCACCCAGAACACCGTTGCAAACAGTATTAGTTGGAAAGAGATACAAATCATTGTTTTATTTGGTACTGGATGAGTCCTACTGTGCTTACCAACAGTTCATGGAATATACCATGAATAGTATTACAAGAGTCATTGGTCTTGCATGAACTAAAAAGGTTTATGAAATACTCTCTGAGATGTGGAGTAGGGTCTAATGTCATTAACTACCGGTGATATTTCTAACAATAATATGGTCCTTTTAGGTTGGTATCATGACACAATAAGCAATAAGGAGAATGGAGAAAAAAAAGTTGTTAATTTATTATTAATTAATAAAGTAATTCGAAATTATTTTGGATATAATTAAATAGTTTTAATTAATTAAAGGTATAGAATAATAATTAATTTATTGCGATTAATTGGAATAATGTAGAAACCTACTATATACAAGAGGGGACGGTTTTGAGAGTCTCAGATAGCGATAAGGCAGGTTTTGAACATTACAAGAATTATCTTTAGGAGTATGACTAGCTTAAGGATTTAAGTTGTTATTTATAAAAGGGGTGATAGGGATCAAAACCTTCAATCTTTTTGCTCCAAAGAAATTGTCCCAGCTTCTATCCTCTCTTATCGAGTTCAAAAACTATAACCCCTCTCAAGGGTTATATGATTTTAGAAAATCCCTTCTTAAAGGTTATTCCTTGTTTGCTTCTTGGAATTTCAGGTATGATTCCACTAGAGGGTTCTCCTTTGGGTTATTCATTCATTACAAGAGTTGGCAGTCACAAGGTCACACTCAAGAGATCAAACGGTTAGTAATTCAATCTTTTGTTTAATCTCAAAGTAAGTTGCTATAATTAGTAAAACTAACATCCTTAAGGTTCATGTACACATAGGGATAGTTTAATTAATCTAGTGTGTATAGTTGTATTAAAACCCAACAATTTCATGAGTTGTTTCCAACTAATTTTGGATTAAGCTATTTTTATTTCTTAAAAGAGTATCAGCAACAACATATGACATTTTAGGGAATATACACATATTGCTACTATTTCTTTTCATAATATTTTCCATTTCTATCAATGCAAGATTTTTATTGACATCTCCTGCAACTTGTATTCCTAAAAAGGAGAAAATACATATATAATATCAACACTTAGGCTATCTTATGCCAAAAATAGATTTTGAATATTACTAAACGTGAACATTTGAAATTGTTTTATAGTTGTGGATAGGTAGATTCAGTATATTGTAACTTATGTCTTCAACTAGCATTTTCCATTAGTTAATCTCTAGTTATTAGCAAGTTGTGAAAGACTATGATATTAGAAAGTGGAAAAACAAAAACATAGGTAATTAGCAGTTCCCTAAAATATGGTTTCCTTAATTGCTTCAATATATTCATTGTCATCATTTAACAATCTGATTATATAACATTTTTATTTAAATAAACCACAATCAATATTGTTTATTAATTGTTATTCTTTGTAAGATCATGCTCCTCTTAAAATATTCAATAGTATTTGTAAACAATATGGCTCGCATGTTGTTAGAGGTGTTGGAAAAGAACCCAATAATGTAGTCATCATACTATTTTGATAATGATTGTATGATTGTATATGTTGGGTACATTTACATTATGTAACATAACATTTTCCACAATGACATATGAGGTCTCTATGATTAATTATATGTAGTATGAATGAAAATTTTCCATATCTTGGTGGACTAGTTTTGTGTGGTTCTAAAACTTTATCCTATAGTGTAACTGATTAATTAAATCACATCGAATACGGCATACGTTTCATAAAGAGATTAATGCTTCTTCTATTCCAACTTCCAAGGCATATATATATAAAACACCATAATTGTGTGTGTAATTCCATTCATTAGAATCAATCACTTAGATACCATTATGAGAAGTAGAAGAATCGTAATCTAAAGTCAATCATCTTCAAAAATTAGTGGGATATCATTTGTCAAAGTAAGTCTTCTATAATTGATTTAGGGTTATTAATGTTTATATATAAATTGATCATAGATTATGTCTATTAATCGTACATGTGATATTAGATACAAGTTAAATTCAAGAGTTTTTTACCCTAATTTTATATTTTGCATCTTATTAGGTAAGTATACATGCCCTAATTAAAACATGACTACATATTCCTTTTCAGTTGAAGTTTTTATAATAATAGCATTTGATTCTAATTACCATAGTCGTTTAAAATCCATACTTGGTTTTATATTTCATACAAATTTGATGAAGATATGCCACTTAATCTCAACTGTCCTTTTTGAAGCCTAAAGGCTTGGAAATTTTTGAATTGAACTTCATGTTCCAATCACGTGCTTAAAGTTGAATTAAAAACAAATTTGATCGATGTAGTGGTTGATGTTTATTCGTACTTTATCCCACCGATGGTTAAAATCTTATTATCTTGTAATTTTGGCAATTCGTTCCACTCATGATGTAATTAGTTTATTACAATTTCTATGCACTTAAAATACTATTCTATGTTGCAATTAGAGATGACATGTCACGGTCTTATCACTATTGGCTTTGATCACTTGAGGACATGCAACAAGAGTTTATAAATTCCACGTAATAGGCACGAATTCTATGTTTCCACTATTTTTAAAAACATCAATGTATTTCCAAAGGGTAAATGTATATACATCTCTTATTATTAATTGTAACCATTTTTATTTTTTTGTTGTTTTTAGTCATCTTTTTATTAACATTTTTTAAGTTATTTGATTGATTATTATTATTAAAAAATATTATAAATAATAATAATAATAATAATAATAATAATAATAATAATAATAATAATAAAGCAAAGTTTGTTTATATTAACCACCGGATATACCGACAGTTTGAGGAGTAAAATTGTGTTGTGTATTATACGTATTATGTTGAACATAAACATCTAGCCAAACACTATACAATGTTTCTCGTTCTATAGAACACTATGATTTGTACATACGCAATATACAAGGTTTCTGTATAGTTTTCTAATATAACTCAGATTCCCCAAAAATGTATGAAATCAAATTTGGAAAAAATAAACAATATATGCAATGAATAATACTTGATTATTTTTTATCAGTATATTCCTTAATTATCTAATAAAATATTTTATATAATCAAAAGTGTTGAGTGTATGTTATTGTGAAGAATCATAAATGGCAAAGGTATCTTTGAAGTGCAACCGATGTTGAAGACTTGTATATCGAAGATCCATCTTATAGTCTATATTGAAATATTCACTATTTCGATCTATATTGTTTATTATGTGTAGCGTTTTATTTGTCTCTTAAGTTTCGAAGTATACATATTGGTTTGTGGCCAGTTGAGGGCACTGGACATGTTGCCTATGAATAGTGTTATAGGTTAGAGGGTTATTAACGCTTTCCACACACTTTCACTTTTCGCTCGCTCGTTATCATTTTGTACTGTAACATGTTTCACGATTAATCATTAAGCCTAAAATAACTATTTACACATCGTGTTCTTTCATTTACTTTAGTTTGATTTGTTTAATTGATTACATAACTCATCAGGTGGTATCCAAGTATGGATTTTTCAACTCTTTCGGAGAATTTCTCTCGTTTTCAATTTTAGATCTAATTTCTGCATTTGAAACACAGTTCTTCGAATCTTTTTGAGATTTATGATTCTATCTTTTGTTTCAATCAATTCGTATGAATCAAATTTTAATTTAATTGGAAGTTAAAAATTCTATAATGAATTACACAAATCTTCTTAGTTAATCGACAAAAGCCCCGATGTTGCTTCCGGAACCCCATGATCAATGAGTTGATAGAATGGAAGAGTATCTCAAAGGTTTAGATGAGGATCTTTGGATACCAATTAAAGAAGGAGATTATGATGAAAATTGGAACAATTTTGTTGGAGGTGCTCCAAACACAGAACCTATAGCAGCTACAAAAAGAAGAAAGGAGGAAAATGATTGGAAATGTATGTGGGGTCTACGTGGAGCTCTTCCTCCTGTAGTATATGGGTATGTTAGAGGTTGAAAATATGCAAAAGATATTTGTTATAGACTTAAAGCCAAATTTCAAGGTACTGAAAGAACAAATAAAAATTTGATAACTCAAATTTTGTAAAAACTTGGAGAATTAAATAGAAATAAAATGAATCAATTGATCAAGCATTTGATTGATTCAATGACCTTTAGAGTAGAAAGAAGTGAACTCGATTTAAATATCACTTTTATTCATGAGTTGAGGAAAAAATGGAATAGTATTAGTGTGCTTTTAATATCACATGAAAATTTTAACTCCTATTCTTTATCTGTTCTGTTCAACATGCTTAAAGCTCACGAAGATAATGTTATAGAAATAATTGAAGAGAAAGAAAAAGAAATAGTTGCTTATGGTATTCTTGTTGCTCTTGTTTTAAAAGCAAATGTTATCAAAGATGTTGCTTCTGATGTTGAAGAACACGATGAAGAGAAGGAGGTGTTTAATCTAGAAGGTGAAACTGTGGATTACTATTCTAATAACTTTCCCAATAAGTTTTATAAGAAACCAGATCCGGAAATATCAAAAGCAAAAGTTCTTTTGGAGTCAGCACCGTTCTAAAAAAAAGAATGTCGAAAGTATGAATAAATCTTATGTTGGTGGTGAAGGTTATTTTGAGAATAAGATACTTTGTAATTCAAGATATGACTATAATTATTGCAATGCTACAAATCACTTGGCAAGATATTGTATGTTAAAGAAGATTAATGAGAAAAAGGAAAATCAAAGATGAAGCTTATTGTGTGTAGAAAATTATAAAGCTTAAGGAACTTATAAACAAAACAAAGAATTTGACACTCGTGGTAACTGGAGATGATTCAAAAGATGGTACTTATAAAATGTGGTCTTATGGATCTGATGATGAGGAGATGAGAAATCCCACTCCTGGAGCAATGATTTCTCAACATATGTCAAATGCTACTAAGTTTGGATGTGAAACGTCTCAGTATGAAGAGTATTAGAATATTAAAGGGTGTAATGTTGTAGATGGTTATCAGGGACATGTCTTTTGGCTTTTCTTCAAACTCAACCATCACTGAAAAGATATCTCTCTTACTCAAATCTTTTGATAATTCTTCATCTTTATATCAACCTGTCTTAGATGATATCGAAAAGGTTGCTTATACATTAATAACCTTCTTATTTTTATGAGTAGTGATGTAGAAAAGGAAAAGGCTGATCTTTATGAAGTTATAAATAGATTGAAAGAGAAGAAGTCCATTATAGAAACAAAATCGAATATACTATTAATCATTTTGGATGATAGGGATTCATTGCGCAAATAAAATTGTGTGTTACTATAACAACATAATATTTTCTATAACACAACCAACGTCTCTATGCAAAATTAACATCCTTGTGTCATTCATCGACCATCTATATTGAACAACATCAAAAACTACTTCCGTTCATCATATTTAAGAAAGATAAAGCAAATGAAATATCATTTGATTGTGAAATTATAATTTCCTTTGATATTAATGTACCTAAAGATACATATGGATATGGTATTGTTTCTGTTGATAAACATCTTGCTTCACATGAACTTGTTCAAATAATGAATGAAACCTTAAATGTTAAAGAACAATTTCATATCATGAAAGAGTCTAAAAATTTTCACAATAACAAAGTTAATTCATTAACTCAAAATGATGATCATATTGATTCGATGTCGAAGAATAATTCTCATCTTTCTTCTAAAAATTGTAATATTTCAAATGTTGATAGTACTAAAATAAAAAATAAAAAAAAACTATAGAAATACTGAAAATGACTTTGACAATGATTCTGATGATGAAGAACTAACAAGATTTGTTTAAGATCGTGTTTTTTAAGACTCCAAAGAATATCATAAAGTTCTGAAGGGGAAAGGTTGAATTTATCTTGAACAACATGTTGTGATTTATCTAAAATTCAAAGATTTTACAAATCAAGTATTTGTCACAAAAGGAAATAGCAAAACGGTTTATTCAATATTAATTTTGATGGTCAATGTAGATAATTTAATGGTAACTAATGAAGGTTTTTATTCAACCAAAAACATCAAATAATACAATTTGAAGAGTAAACATCAGGTTCTTATTAATTGTAGAAAGAAAGAAGCCATGGCAGATTTTGAAAATTTTATGTTAGAAAAATCAAAATTTTGGGTAATCAAAGGCACATCACTTCCTTTAATAGAAAATTCAAAATCAAGAATTGATTTTTTTTAATCTATTCAATCATCAACTCTTCAAAACCAATATAATCTGATGATTCAACAAGGATTTCTCTATATAATAAAAGAGGAAATGAATTTCTCAAAAATAAAAGAAAGTATAATTTTCAACAAAGTCGTTATGAAACCCGTTCATCTTCAAAATCAAAAGTGAAGTATACTCCAAATTTTCCAAATCCAAAAATACATCAAACAACAAAAGTGTCATACTCAAAAGGAACTAATGAAGCACATACATTTAATAATTGGTTAAATAAAAAGTGAGCATTTTTTGAAAACCAATTCTTTTTCAATAAATGAATCAAATAAGCATATGAAAAATCTCTTTATGAATTTACGCAAGGAAGCATTTCATCAAAAGGAACAATTGAAAAGGTTAAATCTTGGTGTCCACAAAAATCTACTTTTGAGAAAAGAGAATTTTTAGTGAAAAGTTCAAATTTTTCTCTTAATGTATCGAAGAAATATGATCCTCAAAGTTGTGAACTATTTTTGATAAATCGCATAAAACGGAATGAAGTTCGTAATTGGATACATAATTCTTCATTGTATACTAATCATGTAGGTCCCAAAAACTTGGGTACCTAAATTTTCTACTTGATTATAGGTTCTATGTGACAAACAATATGATTCAAATTGGTATATTGATAGTGGTTGCTCGCGTAAAATGATTGGGAAGAGTGAGTATCTTAAAGACTATCGTAAATTAGATAATGTTGAAGAAGTGAAGTTTGGCAACAACAACAAATGTTCTATTAAAGAATATGGAGAGATCACAAATGGGAAATTCACCATAAAATGTGTTGCTTATGTTGGATGTTTAAAATGTAATCTAATCAGTGTTTTGCAATTGGTTGTAGGTACATGTAATCAAGTAATCTTCGATGAAGATGTAAGTGTCATATTGAATAAAATTTTAAAGGAAGTTCTGTTAAAGTCAACGAAAAGGAGAAATGTCCACTCTTAATAGGAAACCAATTGTTGGAGCTCCTTCGATATGTATGTTATCGAAAGCTTCATTTGATCTGAGTTGGTTATGGCATCGAAGTCTTTCTCATTTAAATTTCAAAAACATCAATAAACTCGTGCTTAATGATTTAGTTCGAGGTTTACCATTTATGAAATTTGATAATGATTCTTTTTGTGCAACCCATGAACAAGGAAAACAACATTGATAAGGACATCCATTAACCATCGACTCAAAAATAGTTGAACCATGAGAGTTATTACATATTGATTTATGTGATCCTTCTTTTGTTGAATCTATTGGTGGTAAATAGTATATTCTCGTTATTATTGATAATTTTTCATGTTTTACATGGTTTTACTCTCTATATAAAAATCAACTACCGCACAAGCGATTATTAAATTCATTAAGTCTATCAAAGTAAGTTTGAAGAGAAGTTTTTGTAGAATTCGCAAAGATAATGGTAGAAAATTCAAGAATCAAATTCTTGATGGATTTTTACAAGACATAGGAATTACTTATGTGAAGTGATTCATATACAAAAAAAATTTCCATACACAACAAATTATGTTTTACAAGATTGTATTGTACAACATTTTAAAGCATAAATTGTTGTGTATGGAAAAATATTGTTGTGTACGGATCAACTCTCATTACTTATAATTGTTCAGCACCATATACTCCACAATGGAACATAGTGGATGAAAAAAGAAATCAATATTTGGGTGCATCAGCTAGGTTAATCCTCAACTTTGTAAATTTTCCTTTATACTATTGGGCTGAAACAATTTCGACAACTTGTTTTACTCAAAATCGTTCATTAATTCATTGAAGATTTAATATCACACCTTAGGAGATTTAAAAAAAAACAGAAACCTAATGTAATTTTTTTCATGTTTTTGGATGCATATGTTTTATAATGAATCTTAAAGATCGCCAATCTAAGTTTCAAACACAAGCAATTGTAGGATTCTTCCTGCGATATTCACATAATTCAGTAACATATCGAGTGATGAACAAACTCACAAAGAAAATAAAAAAAACTTTTAATCTTACTTTTGATGACTAATACATTATGAAAGCTAAACATCAATTTTCATAAAGTACTATTTTTCCAGAAAATCAAGTTGAATCTGATCCATTACTTACTTTTGATATTGACTTTGTACTCATCTTTGGTGAAGATGACATGGAAATTTCCTCTGGGATTAATGCTACAGACAACAATGTTTCAAAAGAATTGAAACATATTGATGAGCAAGTGATCACTTCAACAATCTCATCAGAACTTTCATCACCCATTTTTGAAGGAAATTCAATTAATTTTGATAATTCTATATCTTTTGAGGAAGAACATTCACATTTAAGTTCATAATAAGAATCCGCTTAAGTTGAGGGGGAGTACTCAATACCTCATGAAAATATCGAGGAGAAGCCAAAATTTTCAATATCCCATGCAAATATCGAGGGGGAACCAAATATTTCGATATCTCATGCAAATATTGAAGGGGCCACATATTTTGATATCACATAAAAATTTTGAGGAAGAACAAAATAATTCTATTCAAAATAATATTGATTTCAATAGTAATGATTCTATTTCTTTTGTAGAAGAATTCTCTGATGCGGAAGAAATTTTTGAAGATATTGATCTGGATTTTGACCCATCCTGTCCACCTTTATAGAAATAGACAAGAGATCATCCAATGGAACAAGTTATTGGTCATCTTTCATCCAGTGTTCTGACTTGTGATTAATTAAAAGAAAGGAATCAGATTTTAAATGTTCAATAAGAATATTTCATGTTTCATGTTTTTTATTTCTAAAATTAAACCTAAAACTGTCAAAATAGTCTTAGAACATCCAGGTTGGGTTACAATAATTCAATCCGAGTTGGTTGAATTTGAATAAAATAAAGTTTGAAGATAAATTGTGTAACACCCGCAGATTCAGGCTAGTCAATTTAGAGATAATAAGCGCTAAAATTACTTTTTGATAGAATATTATTTAGGATAAATAATCTTAACCAAAGTTATAGTATATGTCACAAGAATTCTCTATACATAAAGAACGTTGAAATCCGACTTATAATGAAGAAGTTATGACCTATTGAAGTTTCACGACTTAAACTGACATGACTCTATGTAATGTAAAAAGTATATTTCAGATAAAATACTTTAGCCTTAAATATATACACGAGAGTAATAGTATTCGTTAAACCGAGAGCGTGCATCTAGAGAACGTCCAAATCTGAATTCATTTGAGGAAGTTATGATTTTTCTAAGATTCAACGTAGCAATGTACAACTCAGAAATCGAATTTTAGATTGATTGATTATTAGCCGACACAATCTAAACGAGAATTGAAGATATCATTAATAGGAGCTCAACGATATAAAGATAGTCAAAAACGGACGTCAGATGACAAAATTATGAATGTTTAACAGACTTTAACTGTCTAAGACTGTTAAAATATAAATTTAAAAATAAACTCAAAATTAGCATAAGGAGTCTAAATTAAAGTTGTAGATCTCATCTATAGCTACCCGTGGACTTAAAGAACGTAAAAAACGAAACTTATATGTGAGAGTTATGGATTTTACAAGACAATTAGTTTTCGGATTAACCATAATGTGACACGTGTCGCGATCTAGCACACTCCTTCCTCCCCACGACTTGCGATCTGATGGCGACAACGGGCCCCAATATGCCCAACATAATGTTCAGTATGCATAACATACTGAGTACGCCTAACATAAGTTTATGAACGCCAAACATTTGGGCACTTGACAGCCTATAAATAGAGGCCGAATTTCACTCTTTTCTTCACACCTTTCCATCACTTCTCTTCCAAAACCTCCCAAGGTCCCAACAACTTTCCCTAGCACTTCCTAAGTGTTAGTAGCAAATATCCAAAGTGCCATAAATCCCGGAGAAAAAGAGCTTTCAATTCAGAAGTTCTGCCCGCGCAAAGTCCAATTTCTCGCTAAACCACCTGTAAGTTGAGCTATGCTTACCGTGTCTTACGTATAACTTATGTTTAAGTTAACTATAGTTATTATAAACCTATAAAGAATATTTATCAGTGATTCCAAGTCATTATACTGATATATCTACTTATAGGGACAATGTCTAGGATGAATTTAGTGAGGTTTTTAAAGTGGGATTTTCAAACATTATACTTTGTATACCAAACAGACCCTAGCTCTGATATGATCCTACCCGGTTGTCCCTTATCAGCTATAGATCAGTAGACTTTGAATTAATGATGAATCTAGACTAAGAATTAGTCACAATAAATATTAGACTAAGAATGAGTGATAATGATACTAGGTTACATCAAAGGAAAAGACGGTTGCTAGATGAGAAACGTTGTCCGAATTTCAAGTCGTCACTTTAACAAGTAAGTGCATAGTTACTTTCACCTTACACATAGATATGAAGTATTTAAGATAATTACATGCTATATGTGCCTATTATCTATGTTCCTTATATCTATGTTAAATGAACGATTTGTATATGTTTTACTTGATTTAAACTGTATATATATGTATTTTAATACCTATTAATGTATTGGGTAAAGATGGGTAGATGAGATATGATACAGATGAAAGATGAAACATATGTTGAGAGGCCTTCACTTTAAAGATGATGACATCTAACAGAGTATAGATGACAACCACAGACTATTCTAGACAATCCAGTAGAACGCTATCAGGCTCGTAACCTGTAGGTGTTTGTGAACCATGTGTTCATCAAATGTACTCTACAAACATCCGTTGACATGTATTATGGGTGGTCTCCCTAAAATATTATTGTCAATTGTGACATCCCCAAAATCTCGGCCAGAAAAGACCGATTTTCATTTATGCTTTTAAAATAATTTCAGAGTAAATCCTTTTGATTTGAAAGAGTTGCGGAATTTGCTCCCAAAAACAAAACGTGATAAAATAATATTTACCAAAGCATTTCATAAAGAAATGTATTTTCATTATATAATCAAAACTCGGGATGTCATGTTCCGATACAGACCATAAAGCATAAACGATAACATTACAAGTCATTCAACAAATATATACATATACAGACTTGTAAACAAAACCACTTGATGGTTCATCCATCTTATGCCCTTGCACCACTTCCTATAATACAAATAAACTGAGTGGGTCAGGCTTGGGAGCCTGGTGAGCATATAGGGTTTTCAACCCACAATAAATAATTATATTTAATTTCCACCAACCAACAATAACCAATTACCCATTCCCGTTATTCTCACTTTACGTCCCTAAGACAACTAACATAAGGGACCTAGTCTAAGAATATTTCATCGGGGCGACAACACATGCTTCGGAGGTTCCTCAGCAATATAAGTCAAATAAGGCAACCATGAGGGGGATGGAATACAGCGAATGAACACCCAAGTTCATTAACACCTACATGTTATGAGCCTGCTAGCGTTCCACTGGACTGTCTAGAAAAGTCTGTGGTCGTCATCTAAATTCCGCTAGATGACTGGATCAAAACAACATCCAGGCCTCTCATCTGTTTATTACACACCAACTATCTACCCATGTTCTACCCAACATATTAGTAGATAAAATACATATTTTTATACATAGTTTAAAACCTGTATAGCATTTTCATTCAATACATATTCCACATAACAGATGAGGCACACCCACATAACACATATTTCATAGAGAATAAATCAGATCTATGAGATAGAAGAAAGTGAATATACATTCACACATATAACAACAAAGTATACACATAACACGTATTTTATATATAAGACTTCATAATTATGCGTTAGAAGAAAGTAACCACACACTCACTTGATCAGAAGATGATCGGACAACACTACGGCTTATAGAAGTAGTATTCTTCGGCATATCTGGAAGATCTTCACTAAAACCGGGCTCCTCGCGGGCAAAGCTTCGGCTCGGGAATCTTACTTCTCGGGATCTTCGGGACCTCGGGACTTGCTTCGTGGCTCGGGAATGATACCGGGGCTTCGGGATAATTCTTGCACGAAAAAACGATGCAAAAACGCGAGAAAAAGGGAAGAAATGAGCAATGAACTCGGTTGCTCTCGACCTCCTTTTATAGGGGCTGGAACTTCAAGTTATGCTAGGTGTAATATGAAATTACGTTGGGCGTAATGACGATAAGGTCGCTGACTCCCCCAAGGATAATATCGGTTAATATATATTTAAATTAAATATCGAAAATATTTAATAAACTTCAAAAATTCATATCTTCCTCATACGAACTCCGTTTTCGACGTTCTTTATATCTCTGCGTAGGTGAGACTACGATCTACAACTTTCGTTTAGACTCCGTCGGCTAATTTTGACTTTATTTTTATTATTTATTTTTAGTAGGCCGGGACAGGAAAACTCCGTTATAAAATCATAACTTCTTCATCCAACGTCCGTTTTCGCCTATCTTTTTATCGTTTTACTACAATTAATGAGATCTTCGATTCTCATTTAGATTGTTTCGACTAAAAACCGCCCGGTCTCAAATCGAGTATTCGGGCTGCATACTGCTAAGTCGAAACTTCGAAAAATCATAACTTCCTCATACGAAGTCAGATTTGGGCGTTCTTTTTATGCACGCTCTCAGTTTAACGAACTCTACGACTTTTGTTTAGATCACTAAGGCTAAATATTGCTCTAACGTAAATTTCACGTTTTACGTCATTCAACGCTGTCGGTTCTGTCGCGAAACTTCGACAGGTCATAACTTCTTGGTTATAACTCGGATTTCAGCATTCTTTATATCTTCGAAATCCTTGTTTTGACCACTACATCTTTATGCAAAGATATCGGGCTTATCTCATACTTTAATTTTGACGCTTATTTTATTCTTAATTCATTAAATTATAATAATTAAGAAAATAAACACATAATTCACATAATACTCAAATAATACGCTCTTATTATTTCAAAACGGGTTACAAAGGTTAACCTAGACTATTACATCAATGAAAATGCCTAGCCTGGAAACGCGGACGTTACAATTCTCTCCCCTTTATGATGATTCCGTCCCCGGAATCACACATCAACAAACAAATGCGGATAGCGACTCAACATGTCACTCTCCGTTTCCCAGGTGAGATTTGGCCCATTCGAATGTTTCCAACGAACAAGCACTAATTCGACCATCTTGCGTCGAAGCTTCTTAGTCTTTTGGTCAACTATTGCCTCAGGTTCTTCAATTAACCTCTTGTTTTCATCAATTCTCAATTCAAAAATTGGAATTATGTCAGGAACTTCTCCCGTGAACTTCCTCAAATAACACACATGAAAAGTGTTATGAATTCCATTCAGTTCTTCGGGTAATTCGAGCTTGTACGCTTGGTTCCCAATCCTCTGAAGAACTTTGAACGGTCCAATAAACCTTGGACTCAACTTCCCCCTTTTACCAAATCTTATACCTTCCACGGCGAGACTTTAAGCAAAACCGAATCTCCAACTTCGAAAGTCATCGGTCTTTGCTTCTTGTCAGCATAGCTCTTTTGACGATCTTGAGCTGCTAACATTCTTTCTCTAATTACTTTCAACTTTTCAGCGGTTTGATGGACCATCTCGGGACCCATAAACTGCTTTTCTCCAGCCTCAAGCCAACAAGACGGCGTACGACACTTCTGTCCGTACAAAGCTTGATAAGGTGTCATCTTTATGCTCGAGTGGAAACTATTATTGTAGGAAAATTCTACCAAAGGTAAATGTTCATCCCAATTACCTAGGAATTCCAGGGTACATGCTCTCAGCATATCTTCAAGTGTTTGTATTGTTCTTTCACTCTGACCATCAGTCTGCGGATGGTAAGTTGTACTTAAACACAACTTGGTACCCATTTCCTCTTGTAGACTTTTCCAAAAGCTTGAGGTGAAACGGCTATCACGATCTGATACAATCGTTAACGGAACACCGTGAAGCCTCACAATTTGCTTCACATAAGAATTCGCAAGCTTATCCATAGACCATTTCTCCTTGGCTGCTATGAAATGTACACTCTTAGTGATTCGATCAACGACCACCCAAATCATGTCGTGACCATTCTTTGTTCGGGGTAGTTTAGTGACAAAATCCATAACAATGTCTTCCCATTTACCCATAGGCACAGGTAAAGGCTCTAAACTCCCATATGGTTTCTGATGTTGTGTCTTGACTCTCGCACAAGTCACACACTCGGCCACATACTTTGCAACATCAAGCTTCATCGCCGGCCACCAGTAGTAGGGTTTCAGGCCCCTATACATTTTAGTGCTACCCGGATGAATCGAGTACATGGTCTTGTGAGCTTCTTCCATCAGAAGATCTCTAATTCCTCCGGACTTAGGTACCCAAATCCGATCTTGGAACACCTTCAGTCCGTGACTGTTTATACCGAACACTAACGTTTTACCCAAACGTTCCGCCTTTCGGTCATTCTTCTCTAAAGCATCTTCTTGAGCTTTCTTTATACTCTCCACAACTGTTGAGACAACTTCTATTCTCAATGCTCTTGGCCACTTCCTTTCAAGATTGACTTTCCGACTGAGAGCATCAGCAACAACATTAGCTTTACCAGGATGGTAAAGTATCTCACAGTTGTAGTCCTTGAGTAACTCTAGCCAGCGTCGTTGCCTCATATTTAACTCTTTCTGATTAAAGAGATATTGGAGACTCTTATGATCAGTGAAAAGTTTACACTTCGTGCCATAGAGGTAATGCCTCCATATTTTTAGAGCAAAAACTACCGCTGCCAACTCCAAATCATGAGTCGGGTAATTATTTTCATGCTCCTTCAACTGTCGAGACGCATATGCTATCACCTTTTCTCTTTGGGTCAAAACACAACCCAATCCAACCCCAGACACATCGCTATAAACAGCGAAGTCTTCAACTCCATCGGGTAAAGAAAGTATCGGTGCCTCGCATAGCTTCTTCTTTAGCTTCTCGAATGCTTCTTTATGCTTATCACTCCAAGCAAAAGTAGCTCCTTTGTGGGTCAAAGCTGTTAATGGAGTAGCAATTGAAGAAAAGCCTTGGATAAACCTTCGGTAATATCCGGCTAATCCTAAAAAGCTTCGGATCTCCGTGGGACTTTTCGGTTGTTCCCACTTCATTACAGCTTCAATCTTCGCTGGATCAACCATTATCCCTTCCTGGTTGACCACGTGACCCAAGAATTGGACTTCACGAATCCAAAAATCACATTTGGTGAACTTTGCATACAACTTCTCCTTCTTCAAGACTACCAACACTTCTCGCAAGTGTCTACCATGCTCCTCTTGGCTTTTCGAGTAAATTAGAATGTCGTCTATGAACACTATCACGGATTTATCAAGGAACGGATTACAAACCCTATTCATTAAATCCATGAATGCTGCCGGAGCATTGGTTAGTCCAAACGACATAACCAAGAACTCGGAGTGTCCATATCTAGTTCTGAATACAATTTTCTCGATATCTTACTCTCTTACTTTTAGTTGATGATATCCTGACCTTAGATCGATCTTCGAGAAATAGCTCGAACCTTGCAATTGATCAAATAGGTCATCAATCCTTGGCAACGGATATCTATTCTTTATTGTTGCATTGTTCAGCTCTCTGTAATCAATGCACATTCTCATACTTCCATCTTTCTTCTTCACGAATAACACCGGAGCTCCCCAGGGTGATGAACTAGGTCTAATGAAACATTTGTCCAATAACTCCTGAAGTTGCATCATCAGCTCCTTCATCTCCGTCAGTGCTAATCGATATGGTGCTTTTGCTATTGGCGTGGTTCCTGGTAACAAGTCTATTTTGAACTCTACTTGTTTATCAGGTGGTAATCCAGGAAGATCTTCGGGAAATACTTCCGGATAATCAGACATCACTGGAATACTCTGCATCACCTTCTTTTCCTTCTTAGCATCGATCACGAATGCTAAATATGGTGTACATCCCTTGGTCAAACACTTCCTGGCTTTCATTAGGGAAACGATTCCGGAATTTACTCGCCGTTTGTCCCCGTACACCATAAATGAATCTTTCCCAGGCGGGTTTACTTTAACTATCTTATTCTTGCATAAAATTTCGGCATCATTGGCGCTAAGCCAATCCATTCCCAAAACGATGTCGAAACCATTAAGTTCGATAGGTAATAATTCCTCGTGAAACTTATTCCCATTAAGGTTGATTAAGATGTTTTTCATACGATGGCTAACAGGTACAAACTTGCCACTAGCAACATCGACTAATAAAGCATCATCTAGTCTATCAATAGGAAAAGCTAGTCTTCTACCAAACTCATGCGAAATAAAGGAGTAGTTTGGCTCCAGAATCAAACAAAATTTGAGCAGGTAATTCGTTTACGAGAAAGCTACCTGAAGCGACATCAGCTTCACCTTTCGCAGCTTCAAGTGTCATCTGGAAGGCTCTCGCCTTCGGCTTTGGTGGAATGTGGGCTTTGCTGCCTCCTTCTTCTTCGGACAGTCTTTCAAAATATGCCCCTCTTCATTACAACCAAAACACATCCTTTTGTTGTTCGGACACTGATTGGCAAAATGTCCAATTTTTCCACACTTGTAGCAGGTTACATCCTCATTACACTTCCCAAAGTGCTTTTTCGTACACTTATCACACCATTTCGCTTCGCCTCCTTTTCCTCCACCAAACTTTTTCGAATCAAATTTCGAAAATTTGCTTTTCTTACCGGAACCAGATGTTCCCTCAGACTTTCTCTTCTCACCAACCTCAACCTTGTTGGTGGTTCTCCCCTTAATCATGTTCTCAACAGACTTGGCAGCCCAAATAGCTGCCTCTAGAGTATGTGCTTGACGTACTGGCACCTCGTACTCCCATGGGAGTCCCTTCGCATACCGGTCCACCTTTGTCAGCTCATCTGGAACGATGCGCAAAGCAAACTCCATCTTATCTGTAAAGTTATTAGTGTATTCATCAACTGACATGATGCCTTTCGTCAATGCCAAAAACTTATTCTCCAACTCCAACAGATTTTGAGCCGAGCAGAACTTGCGCTTGAACTGCACCAAGAACTCTGCCCATGTCAATTGCAGTGGCTCATTAGGGCTTAACGTCTTCCCTAGAGTGTTCCACCAACGAACGGCTCCACCTCGGAATTGACGCACTGCATAGATAGTCTGCAACTTGCCTCTGCAGCCACAAGTCATGAAGGCTAACTCTATTACGGAGATCCAATCCATCACGCCGATCGGGTCCTCCTTTCCAGTGAAGGTCGATGGTTTGCAAGTTAGAAAGTCCTTGTACTTGCATCCCATTCCATCATTCCTTCCGTCATGGTTGTTTTGCCTAATTATCGGTGGGTTGGCTTGACCAACAGACCCACTAAAGTTTCCACCTTCCGAGTGCCCTTCATTTAATTCGGGGTCTTCCACATGAATTGACAGTTCTTCACGATTTCGTTGAAGCAACCGCCTAGTTTCATCCATCTGACGATCCAACATTGTTTGAATCATCATTTGCAAACCAGCCATGGTTATTGGCTCAGGTGCTGCTGCTACAGCAGGTATTTGCTCAATCACTGGTGGTTGATTCCTGTTTTCATCAGAATTTTCAACTCCACTTCTTGTTCTCACCGTTTTTGATCTATACACCGAATAAGGTGAAATTAGATCCTCATTCACGATAGATATTCAAATCATCCTTATCACTCCGAAACGTTTACATGCTAGTTCTAATATCGTAGACGTACGCTTAGAATCCTACACACATAAGGTTTCTAGATCCGGTCGGCAACAGACCATAGATCCGAACAAATAATATCATATATGGCAACATATAACATTTAGCACATAAAGCGATTTATGCAACTTTCCTAAAATAAACTAGTGCTCGTGTCTAAAACATAACAGACACATATCTCAAAATTTCACTTAGCATTCTAAGTTTAAGTCTAGAAATCCTACAAATTCATAGTTCGCTTAAATTAATGCTCTAATACCAACTGTGACATCCCCAAAATCTCGGCCAGAAAAGACCGATTTTCATTTATGCTTTTAAAATAATTTCAGAGTAAATCCTTTTGATTTGAAAGAGTTGCGGAATTTTCTCCCAAAAACAAAACGTGATAAAATAATATTACCAAAGCATTTCATAAAGAAATGTATTTTCATTATATAATCAAAACTCGGGATGTCATGTTCCGATACAGACCATAAAGCATAAACGATAACATTACAATTTATTCAACAAATATATACATATACAGACTTGTAAACAAAACCACTTGATGGTTCATCCATCTTATGCTCTTGCGCCACTTCCTGTAATACAAATAAACTGAGTGGGTCAGGTGTAACGTCCGTAGATCAAGGCTAGTCAATTTAGAGACGTTAAGCGTCAAAAATGACTTTTTGATGGAAGATTATTTTGAAAGAATAATCTTAACTAAGTTGTAGTATATGTTACAAGGATTCCGTACATATAAAGAACGTCTAAATCTGACTTCGTATGAGGAAGTTATGATTTTTCTATGTTCCAACTTAGCGATATGCAGCCCGAAATATTCGATTTGAGATCGAGCGGTTTTTAGCCGAAGCAATCTAAACGAGAATCGAAGATCTCGTTGTTGGTATCAAAGCGATAAAATCTTAGGCGAGAACGGACGACAATCGAAGAAGTTATGAAATTATAACGAAATTTTCTGTCCCGGCCTATTAAAAATAAATAATAAAAATAAAGTCAAAATTAGCCGACGAAGTCTAAACGAAAGTTGTAGAGCGTAGTCTCACCTACGCGTGGATATAAAGAACGTCGAAAACGGAGTTCGTATGAAAGAGATATGAATTTTCGAAGTTTATTAAAGAATTAATAATTAAATTTAATTATTAAATCCCGACATTATCCGAAGGGGAGTCACCGGGCATATCCGAAGTACGCCCCGCGTACAGCGAAGCATGGCGACCTTCGCACTCGAGTTCTTCGGATGACGAACGCCATGACAATTTCGGACGAGTACGCCCCGCGTACTCCAAGGCTCCAGCCTCCTATAAATAGGATGCGAGGGTTCCGGGCTTATTTGCTCATTTCTCCTCGTTTTTGTGCCGAAGCTCTGCGTGTAAACCCCCGAAGCCATCCCGACACCCCGGATCTCATATCCAAGTTAAGAAGGAAGTTTTACGCTCCCGAGATCCCGTGAAGTGCGATTCCCGAGCCGAAGCTCTGCCCGCGAGAAGTTCGATTTTTGTGGAGATCTTCTAGATCTACCGAAGAATATTACTTTTGCAAGTCTTAGTGCTGTCCGTTCATCTTCTGATCAAGTGAGTGTGTGGTTACTTTCTTCTAACGCATAATTATGAAGTATTTTATACGAAATACGTGTTATGTGTATAATTTTGTTGTTATGTGTGTGAATGTATATTCACTTTCTTCTATCTCATAGATCGGATTTATTCTCTATGAAATACATGTTATGTGGGTGTGCCTCATCTGTTATGTGGAATAGGTATTGAATGAGAATGTTATACAGGTTTTAAACTATGTATAAAAATATATATTTTTATCTACTAATTTGTTGGGTAGAACATGGGCAGATAGTTGATGTGTGATAAACAGATGAGAGGCCCCGATGTTGTTGTTGTTGATCTAGTTATTCAGCGAGTATGGATTAGACCAAGAGGTTAATTTTAGATCCGGGAGTATGGATTAGGTAAAGAGATAAAAACTTGTTATTAGTCCGGGAGTATGGATTAAGACTAAGTTAATTGTCCTTAGTCCAGGAGTATGGATTGGGCACAGTTATTGATCCGGGAGTATGGATCAGATCAGGATTAGGGTATAGATAATTGTCCTTATTCCGGGAGTATGGATTGGGTACAATTATTGATCCGGGAGTATGGATCAGATTAGGAGGTCAGTTTTAGATCCGTGAGTATGGATCAGGTAGTTGTAGATCCGTGAGTATGGATTGGGTGAAGAGGATAGTTTTAGATCCAAGAGTAGGGATCAGGTTGTGACATCCCCAAAATCTCGGCCAGAAAAGACCGATTTTCATTTATGCTTTTAAAATAATTTCAGAGTAAATCCTTTTGATTTGAAAGAGTTGCGGAATTTGCTCCCAAAAACAAAACGTGATAAAATAATATTTACCAAAGCATTTCATAAAGAAATGTATTTTCATTATATAATCAAAACTCGGGATGTCATGTTCCGATACAGACCATAGAGCATAAACGATAACATTACAAGTCATTCAACAAATATATACATATACAGACTTGTAAACAAAACCACTTGATGGTTCATCCATCTTATGCCCTTGCACCACTTCCTATAATACAAATAAACTGAGTGGGTCAGGCTTGGGAGCCTGGTGAGCATATAGGGTTTTCAACCCACAATAAATAATTATATTTAATTTCCACCAACCAACAATAACCAATTACCCATTCCCGTTATTCTCACTTTACGTCCCTAAGACAACTAACATAAGGGACCTAGTCTAAGAATATTTCATCGGGGCGACAACACATGCTTCGGAGGTTCCTCAGCAATATAAGTCAAATAAGGCAACCATGAGGGGGATGGAATACAGCGAATGAACACCCAAGTTCATTAACACCTACATGTTATGAGCCTGCTAGCGTTCCACTGGACTGTCTAGAAAAGTCTGTGGTCGTCATCTAAATTCCGCTAGATGACTGGATCAAAACAACATCCAGGCCTCTCATCTGTTTATTACACACCAACTATCTACCCATGTTCTACCCAACATATTAGTAGATAAAATTCATATTTTTATACATAGTTTAAAACCTGTATAGCATGCTTTAATCAACACATATTTCACATAACAGATGAGGCACACACACATAACACATATCTCATAGAGAATAAATCATATCTATGAGTTAGAAGAAAGTGAATACACATTCACACATATAAACAACAATATACTTAATACACTCAAACCATACTTGTATTATTATCGTGTTTATGAAAGGTAGTATACACTCACTTGATCAGAAGATGATCGGACAGCACTACGACTTGCAGAAGTAGTATTCTTCAGCAGATCTGGAAGATCTCTACAAAAATTGAACTTCTCGCGGGCAGAGCTTCGGCTCGGGAACCGCACTTCTCGGGATCTTCGGGATCTCGGGACTTGCTTCGGGGTTCGAGAATAATACCGGGGCTTCGGGGAATTTCTGGCATGCAAATCGATGCAAAACGGGAGAGAGAAGAGAGAAAATAGCAAAAGAACTCGGCTGCCCTCGCATCCTATTTATAGGAGGCTAGAGCCTCGGAGTACGCGGGGCGTACTGCTCCGAAATCGTCATTGCGTTCGTCATCCGAAGTCCTCGAGTGCGAGTGTCGACATCCTCGGTGTACACGGGGCGTACTTCGGATGAGTCCGATGACTCGTCCTCGGATAATACCAGATTTTTCAATTAAATTTAAATACAAAATATTTAATAAACTTCGGAAAATTCATATCTTCTTCATACGAACTCCGTTTTCGACGTTCTTTATATCCACGCGAAGGTGAGACTACGCTCTACAACTTTCGTTTTGACTCCGTCGGCAAATTTTAGCTTTATTTTTATTATTTATTTTTAATAGGCCGGGACAGAAAAACTTCGTTATAAATTCATAACTTCTTCGTTTGACGTCCGTTGTCGCCTAACTTTTCATCGCTTCAAGACCAACAACAAGACCTTCGATCCTCGTTTAGATTGCTTCGGCTAAAAACCCCTCGATCTCAAATCGAGTATAACATGTTGCATACCGCTAAGCCGAAACTTCGATAAATCATAACTTCCTCATACGAAGTCAGATTTGGGCGTTCTATATATATTCGGAAATCTCGTTTCAACCATTACAACTTTATGAAAAGATATCGGGCTTATCTCACACTTTAATTTTGACGCTTATTTTTATTCTTAATTAATCAAACCACATAATTAAGCAATTAAGCACAAAACACATAATACTCAAATAATACACTTTTATTATTTCAAAACTGGTTACAGAGGTTAACCTAGACTATTACATTGCTAAAAATGGCAAGCTCGGAAACACAGACGTTACACAGGTAAAGAGGAAAATATTAGATACGAGAGTTTAGATCGTGTCATTGTGAGGATCGATGGGGTGGGATAAGAGTTGCCTTTATATGGTGAAATTGTGCAAGTTTGAATGTTCTATATTTATAAATATATGATATAACATTGTGGGATGAAAACCCTATATGTTCACCAGGCTCCCAAGCCTGACCCACTCAGTTTTCTTTGTATCACAGGTACTAATACGAAGACATATTTCACAGAGAGATTTAAAGGAGATATAAATCAATTGTGTAATTAAATGTAAGTTCTGTTTATGCTTATATGTCTGTATCGGAACATGACATCCCGAGGTTTTATTATTAAATAAAAAAAAATACATTCCCTTTGAGAAATGTTTTGATAAGTTATTATCATGTCTTGTTTTGGGAACAAATTCCGCAACCGTTATCTTTAAAAGATTACTCTGATTTTATAAAACAAAGCATAAACAAAAAAAATCGGTCTTTTCTGGCCGTGAAAATGGGGATGTCACAGTTGGTATCAGAGCATTAGTTTAAGCGAACTAGGAATTTGTAGGAAATTTCTAGACTTAAACTTAGAATGCTAAGTAATGATTGTGAGGAGTGTGTCTAAAATATGTTAGGTAGTACACCTAATTTGACACAAGCACTAGTTTATTTTAGGAATGATGCCTAAAATGCTTTTATGTGCTAAATGTTTTGTGTGATAGCTATATTGGTGCTATTATTTGTTCGGATCTATGGTCTGTTGCCGACCGGATCTGGAAACCTTATGTGTTTAGGATTCTAAGCGTACGACTATGATATTAGAACTAGCATATAAACGTTTCGGAGTAATAAGGATGATTTAATTATCTGTCATGATTGAGGATCTGAATTCACCTTATATGGTGTGTAGATCAAAAATGGTAAGAACCAGAAGTGGAGTTGGAAATGTGAACGAAGACAGGAATCAACCACCTGTGGTTGAGCAAGCACCTGTTGTAGCATCAGCACCAGAGCCAATGACAATGGCTGGGGTGCAAGCGATGATATAGATGATGTTGGATCGCCAAATGGAGGAGACAAGGCGATTACTCCAACAAAATCGTGAGGAAGTGGCACTTCAAGTGGAAGAGCCTGAAGTGAATGGAGGGCATTCAGAGGGAGGTAACTATAGTGGGACGGTTGGGCGTATGTATAAAAATTTCTTGGGTGCCAAGCCGCCAAGTCTTTCTGGAAGCCCAAAGCCTGTTGAGATTATGGACTGGATCTCCAAAATGGAGATGGTGTTTGAGAGTTGCGACTGTAGCAACAAACAGAAGACTGTCTTTGCAGTTAGACAACTGAAGACCGGAGTCTTGAGCTGGTGGAAGTTACTGGCAGATATGATGCCACGAGGGGAAGCCCTGAAGATGTCTTGGGAATCATTCCTGGAGCAGTTAAAGATGCAGTACTGCTCAGAGATAGATCTGATTGATTTGAACAATGAATTCCAGAACATGAAGAAAGGTAAATTGAGCATTGATGATTATGCTACTGCATTTACCGAAAAGATGAAGTTATTTCCATACTTAGTGCCAACTGAACTCTCAAAAATTGAGAGGTTCGCAAATGGACTGCCTGCCGACTTTGGCCCAACGGTCAAGATGGCAACTACTTTGAAGACAGCAGTCCGAGCAGCTAAAAATGTGGAGACCCAGTTAAAGGAAAGGGATCTGGAGAGAAACAAGGTGGGCGAGAAAAGAAAGATGGAAGGATCTTCAAGGTCCGATGAGAAGAGAAAATTTTCGAAGTCTGATTCGAAGAAGCTCGAGGAAGGAGCACAATGGTGTGACAAGTGCAAAAGGAAGCACATTGGGGAATGCTCTAAAGAAATGACCTGTTTCAAATGCGGGAAGACTGGTCATTACGCCAGCAAATGCCCAACCAAAAGAGAAGTCTACTTTAAGTGTGGTGAAGAAGGGCACTTCAAGCAAAACTGCCCAAGAAGAGAAGAGGCTATAAGGCCAAATGCACCACCAAAGCCAAAAGCATTCCACATGATCCTTGATGAAGCAGATGGCAATGCAAGGAATCAGGAATGAGGATTTTATATCCAAAGATCAAGTTATAAAGTAACGATATGAAAAGTAACATGTGGTGTAGCCTGCTAGAGGCGTAGTATAGGGTGAACTTGAACCTTTGTGTAATCGTTTCAAGAAATAATATAAACCCTAGTTTTGCTATCTGATGTGTTGATTGATTATGTGATTTTCTTGTATGGTGACTTGGTCGACTGCGGGACAATACTTGGGACGACTATGATTAGGTGTGAAAGGTAGTAGATGCATATACTACCGGAAGCACAGGACTCGCACTTGGATCAGGGAAAGTCACAAGGTTACCAAGAAGCTAGTAATTGATTCCGTTTTGTTCAAGTGTGTCATTACCCTTGTTTCGGTAGTGACTAGTAAGATGGTTGTTATTCCGACCCTAGTGGTCATATCCAAATTGAGTCCGACTACGAGGAGTTTGTTACGTGGTTCATGGAGCCAAGTTAGATGTAACATCCGAATTAAGTCAGAAGGTTGAAGTTAATGCGATTGATATTGTCGTGCTCGTTGTTAAAAGAAGTTTGTAGGTAGAAATGCTACATGCTGAAATGTGATTATATCACATTAGAATATGAAGGAAGGTATATTCCATTCTGGAATTTAACTTTATTAAAGACCGAGTCTAAGCGTCGCATCGTGCGATGAGAGGTCGATAGAGCACGACCCATCGATTTGTTACAATAGATAAAGGAAAGTATTTATCCTGAGAAGAAGAAGGAGTCCACAATGAGGACTTATTTGGTAACTCGAGGGTTACGATTGAAAGTACAGCAAAGTACGATAAGCAGATGCAAGATTTGGCATCTTCTGCGGTCAAGAAAGCCATAGAGTTAAATACTCTTTCGAGGAAACATAGAAGTTACGGTTATTACCTAAGATGAATAAATAACGTGTGGAATCATTATACAAGTTCTATTTTCGTTGATGATTCCGAGATGTAATCATCCTAAGGGGGAGATAATTGTAACGCCCGTAGATCAGAGCTAGTCAATTTAGAGACGTTAAGCGTCAAAAATGACTTTTTGATGGAAGATTATTTTGAAAGAATAATCTTAACTAAGTTGTAGTATATGTTACAAGGATTCCGTACATATAAAGAACGTCCAAATCTAACTTCGTATGAGGAAGTTATGATTTTTCTAAGTTTCAACTTAGCGATATGCAGCCCGAAATACTCGATTTGAGATCGAGCGGTTTTTAGCCGAAGCAATCTAAACGAGAATCGAAGATCTCGTTGTTGGTATCGAAGCGATAAAAAGTTAGGCGAGAATGGACGACAATCGAAGAAGTTATGAAATTATAACGAAATTTTCTGTCCCGGCCTATTAAAAATAAATAATAAAAATAAATTCAAAATTAGCCGACGAAGTCTAAATGAAAATTGTAGAGCGTAGTCTCACCTACGCGTGGATATAAAGAACGTCGAAAATGGAGTTCGTATGAAGGAGATATGAATTTTTGAAGTTTATTAAAGAATTAATAATTAAATTTAATTATTAAATCCCGACATTATCCAAAGGGGAGTCACCGGGCATATCTGAAGTACGCCCAGCGTACTGCTGTACGCCCCGCGTACAGCGAAGCATGACGACCTTCGCACTCGAGTTCTTCGGATGACGAACGCTATGACGATTTCGGACGAGTACGCCCCGCGTACTCCAAGGCTCCAGCCTCCTATAAATAGGATGCGAGGGTTCCGGGCTTATTTGCTCATTTCTCCCCGTTTTTGTGCCGAAGCTCTGCGTGTAAACCCCCGAAGCCATCCCGACACCCCGGATCTCATATCCAAGTTAAGAAGGAAGTTTTACGCTCCCGAGATCCCGTGAAGTGCGATTCCCGAGCCGAAGCTCTGCCCGCGAGAAGTTCGATTTTTGTGGAGATCTTCTAGATCTACCGAAGAATACTACTTCTGCAAGTCGTAGTGTTGTCCGATCATCTTCTGATCAAGTGAGTGTGTGGTTACTTTCTTCTAACGCATAATTATGAAGTATTTTATACGAAATACGTGTTATGTGTATAATTTTGTTGTTATGTGTGTGAATGTATATTCACTTTCTTCTATCTCATAGATCGGATTTATTCTCTATGAAATACGTGTTATGTGGGTGTGCCTCATCTGTTATGTGGAATAGGTATTGAATGAGAATGTTATACAGGTTTTAAACTATGTATAAAGATATATATTTTTATCTACTAATTTGTTGAGTAGAACATGGGTAGATAGTTGATGTGTGATAAACAGATGAGAGGCCCCGATGTTGTTGTTGTTGATCTAGTTATTCAGCAAGTATGGATTAGATCAAGAGGTTAATTTTAGATCCGGGAGTATGGATCAGGTAAAGAGATAAAAACTTGTTATTAGTCCGGGAGTATGGATTAAGACTAAGTTAATTGTCCTTAGTCCAGGAGTATGGATTGGGCACAGTTATTGATCCGGGAGTATGGATCAGATCAGGATTAGGGTATAGATAATTGTCCTTATTCCGGGAGTATGGATTGGGTACAATTATTGATCCGGGAGTATGGATCAGATCAGGAGGTCAGTTTTAGATCCGTGAGTATGGATCAGGTAGTTGTAGATCCGTGAGTATGGATCAGTTGAAGAGGATAGTTTTAGATCCAAGAGTAGGGATCAAGTAAAGAGGAAAATATTAGATACGAGAGTTTAGATCGTGTCATTGTGAGGATCGATGGGGTGGGATAAGAGTTGCCTTTATATGGTGAAATTGTGCAAGTTTGAATGTTCTATATTTATAAATATATGATATAACATTGTGGGATGAAAACCCTATATGCTCACCAGGCTCCCAAGCCTGACCCACTCAGTTTTCTTTGTATCACAGGTATTAATACGAAGACATATTTCACAGAGATATTTAAAGGAGATATAAATCAATTGTGTAATTAAATGTAAGTTCTGTTTATGCTTATATATCTGTATCGGAACATGACATCCCGAGGTTTTATTATTAAATAAAAAAAATACATTCCCTTTGAGAAATGTTTTGATAAGTTATTATCATGTCTTGTTTTGGGAACAAATTCCGCAACCATTATCTTTAAAAGATTACTCTGATTTTATAAAACAAAGCATAAACAAAAAAAATCGGTCTTTTTCTGGCCGTGAAAATGGGGATGTCACATCAGTTAATCTATATTTAAATTAAATATCGAAAATATTTAATAAACTTCAAAAATTCATATCTTCCTCATACGAACTCCGTTTTCGACGTTCTTTATATCTCTGCGTAGGTGAGACTACGATCTACAACTTTCGTTTAGACTCCGTCGGCTAATTTTGACTTTATTTTTATTATTTATTTTTAGTAGGCCGGGACAGGAAAACTCCGTTATAAAATCATAACTTCTTCATCCAACGTCCGTTTTCGCCTATCTTTTTATCGTTTTACTACAATTAATGAGATCTTCGATTCTCATTTAGATTGTTTCGACTAAAAACCGCCCGGTCTCAAATCGAGTATTCGGGCTGCATACTGCTAAGTCGAAACTTCGAAAAATCATAACTTCCTCATACGAAGTCAGATTTGGGCGTTCTTTTTATGCACGCTCTCAGTTTAACGAACTCTACGACTTTTGTTTAGATCACTAAGGCTAAATATTGCTCTAACGTAAATTTCACGTTTTACGTCATTCAACGCTGTCGGTTCTGTCGCGAAACTTCGACAGGTCATAACTTCTTCGTTATAACTCGGATTTCAGCATTCTTTATATCTTCGAAATCCTTGTTTTGACCACTACATCTTTATGCAAAGATATCGGGCTTATCTCATACTTTAATTTTGACGCTTATTTTATTCTTAATTCATTAAATTATAATAATTAAGAAAATAAACACATAATTCACATAATTCACATAATACTCAAATAATACGCTCTTATTATTTCAAAACGGGTTACAAAGGTTAACCTAGACTATTACATCAACGAAAATGCCTAGCCTGGAAACGCCGGCGTTACATCAATAAAGAAGATAAACTCTGGAAGCTATGGACTTAGTGCCTATTAGATAAACAATGGCAACTATGGACTTAGTGCCTAATAGATAACACTGACAGCTTTAGACTTAGTGCCTATTAGTTAAACCCCGACATTGATGGACTTGGTGCCTATTCCTTAGGACAGATCCTTAGGAATAAATATAAAAGAATACCTACTGACGAGTAACATAGAGGAATCTTTGAACTAGTATTGTCAGTATAGATGATCCTCAAGGTAGACCCCTAAGAATAAAGAAGATAATGGGGATGGGAAATTAGGTTGATTCTTTGATGATTAAACATATTAATAATATTATTGTGGGTTGAAAACCCTATGTACTCACCAGGTTTCCCAACCGGACCCACTTAGTTTATTATATCACAAGTAGCGATATGAAAGATACATTTTGCTGAAAGATTCGAGGAATATTAGGCCATTACTTTAATTACAATAAGGCTTGTAATGTTTTGTTATGCTTATGTCATCTAGCATAGTATAGATGACAACCACAGACTATTCTAGACAGTCCAGTGGAATGTTAGCAGGCTCGCAACCTGTACGTGTTTGTGTACCATGTGTTCATCAAATGTACTCTAAAAAATATCTGTTGACATGTATTGAGGGTGGAGTCCCTAAAATAATATTGGAAATAAAGAAGATAAACCCTGAAAGATATGGACTTAATGCCTATTAGATAAACAATGGCAACTATGGACTTAGTGCCTAATATATAACACTGGCAACTATAGACTTAGAGTTTATTAGATAAACCCTGAAAGTGATGGACTTGGTGCCTATTCCTTAGGATAAATCCTTAGGAACAAATATAGAAGAATACATACCGACAAGTATCATAGAGGAATCCCTGAACTAGTACTGTCGGCATATGATCCTTAGGGTAGATCCTTAAGAATAAAGAAGATCATGGGGTGATAAATTAGGTCAATTATTTGATGATTAAACATAATAATTATATTATTGTGGGTTGAAAACCTTATGTACTCACCAGGTTTCCCAACCCGACCCACTTAGTTTACTATATCACAGGTAGCGATATGAAAGACACATGTTGCTAGGATATCCGAGGAGTATTAGGCCATTTGTTTAATTACAGTAAGGCTTGTAATATTTTGTTATGCTTATGTTTCTGTATTGATGATGACATCCCAATGTTTTAATATAAACAAAATACATTACTTCGGAAATGCTTCGATAATATCATTATCCAGTTTTTTGGGAACAAATTCTGCAATATTATTCTTCAAAAAGGCTACTCTGATTTTTAAATAAGCATAAAATCGGTCTTTTTTGGCCGTGAAATTAGGGATGTCACAGTTGGTATCAAAGCATTAGTTTAAGTGAACTAGGATTATTTGAGGATTTATAGACTTAAACTTAGAATGCTAAGCAATGATTATGAGATGAATGTCTACTACATTTAGGAAGTATGCTTGAATAGACACAAACACTAGCTTATTTAGGGGTGATGCCTAAATTGATTTTATGTGCTAATTGATTTATGATATAAGATGCTTTATATGCTTTATGATGCTATTATTTGATTGGATCTATGGTCTATTTCCGACCAGATATGGAAATTTTATGTGTTCAGATTTTTAAACGTTTAATTACGATATTAGAACTGACATATAACTTTTCGGAGTGATAAGGAGATTTATATGTCTATCGTAAATAAAGCTTTCCCTACCTTAACTCTCATCACTATACACCGAACGTCTGATTTTTCGTATAGATTGACATGGTGAGAACACGAAGCGGATTAGGAAACAATAACAATAGCCTGAGCAACGAGTAATTGAGCATGAACCAGAGGTAGTAGGTGCACCCGAACCTATCACTTTGACAATGATATAGGCAATGTTGGGTCGTCATATGGAAGAGACAAGGTGTCTACTTCAACATAATAGGGATGAACCTAATGTTCCTATTGTGCAGCCCAAACTGGATGAAGAACTATCGGAGGAGGGAAGTTACAACCATACTATGCATGAGCCAAGTTGAACCTATAGTGGTAAGAAGGAAAGACCCGAACAGAGGGATTGACATGCACAAGCGTATATATAAGAACTTCTTGGGTGCCAAGCCACCAAGTCTTTTTGGAAGCCGAAAGCAAGTGGAGATTATTGACTGGATCTTCGAGATGGAGATGGTATTTGAAAGCTGCAACTGCAGCAATAAGCAGAAAACCATCTTTACAGTTAGATAACTAAAGTCCAAGGTTTTAAGTTGGTGGATATTGGTGGCAGATACAATGCAATATGGAGAAGCCCCGATGATGTATTAGGAAGCATTCCTAGAGCAGTTGAAAATACAGTATTGCTCGGAGGTTGATCTGATACACCTAAACAACGAGTTTCAAAACCTAGAGAACGGGAAGATGAGTGTTGATGAGTATGTCAATGCATTCATAGAGAAGATGAATCTATTCCCCTACTTGGTGCCTACTAAAATCTCCAAGATATAGAGGTTTGCGAATGGATTTCCATCAGATTTTGGCCCAACGGACAAAATGGAAACTACTTTGAAGATAGCCGTTAGAGCAGTCGAGAACGTGGAGACCCAACTTCGGGAGAAGATTCTGGGGAGAAAAAGAAGTTGGAGGGATCTCTAAGATTCAATAAGAATAGGATATTCTCAAATTCCAACCTCGACGACCAAAAGTATGGGGGTAGTGATGGAGCCAAGTGGTGTGAGAAGTGCAAGAAGAAGCAGTATGGGAGATGCGACAGAGAAGTGACTTGTTATAAGTATGTTGGGATCGGTCACTATTATAAGGATTATACATTTAATGATAAGGTATGTTGCGGATGTGGAGACAAGGGGCATATGTCAAAAGATTTCCCAAAGAAAAATGAAGCAGCAAGACTGAATGCGCCGTCGAAGCCAAAGGTAAGAGCATTCGAAATGTTCCTTGATGAAGCAGGTGACGATGCAAGAGATCAGGAGAAGGGATCTATATTTCTGAAGATTGGGATATAAAGTAGTCATGTAGATAACATAATGTGTAGCCTAATATAAGAGGCATAGTATAGGGTGAACTTGAATATTTTTCTAATCGTTTCAAGAAATAATATAAACCTTAGTTATGTTATCTGATGTGTTAAATGACTATGCAAAATTCTTATATGGTGACTTGGAAAACTAAGTGGCAATTATTGGGATGAGTATGAGTATGTGAGAAAGGTAGTAGAGGTCTATTCTACCGGAAGCATAGGACTCGCACTTGGATCAGGGAAATTCACAAGGTTACGAATGCGCTGGTAATTGATTCCGTTTTGTTCATGTCTGTCGTTACCATTATTTCGGTAATGACCAAGAAGATGATTGTTATTCCGGCCCTAATGGTCATATCAAATCGAGTCCGGATAAGATAATTATGTTGTGTGGTTCAGAGAACCAAATTCGATGTAGTGTCCGACTTAAGCCAGAAGATTGAAGTAAAAGATAATCGAAGCGATCAATAGAAGTATTGCGATTGCCTTTAAAGTAAGAAGCTTGTAGCTAGAAGTGCTACATGCTAGAATGTGATCATATCACATTAGAACATGAAGGAACGTATCTTCCTTTGTAGAATCTGACTCAAAAATACATGAGTCGAAGTGTTGCATCATACGATGAGAGGTTACTAGAACATGACCCATCAGTCTGTTATGATAATCAAAGAAAAGAACTTATCTTAAGTTAAGTCTTTTTAAGAAGGAGCAAGAGTCTTCAATAAGGATCGAGTTTGTAACTTGAAGATTACGGTTGAAAGTCCAACATAAGATAAAGAACGGGTGCAAGGTTGAGTACCAATAGCGGTCAAGGAGTCCTAGAGTTAGATACTTATTTGAAAGGACATAAGAGTTACGATTACCACCTAGGACAGAAAGGTAACGTGCGTAGTCATTATACAAACCCTATTTTGTTGATGATTCTGGAACGTAATCATCCTAAAGAGGAGATAATTGTAACACCCGCAGATTCAGGCTAGTCAACTTAGAGATAATAAGCATTAAAAATGAATTTTTGATTAAAGATTATTTAAGATAAATAATATTAACAAAATTTATAGTATATGTCACAAGGATTCCGTATAGATAAAGAACCCTCAAATCTGACTTACAACGAAGAAGTTATGACCCTTTGAAGTTTAATGATTTAAACCAGCACGACTCTACGTAACGTAAAAAGTAAAATTTTGATAAAATATTTTATAGTGTAACATCCCAAAAATACAGTCTGAAAATTTCGTTTTAAAATAAGTAATAAAACCATATTCATCAAACGTCATATAAGAGTCATAAAGAATTCATCTCAAAATATCTTAACAACTGTCAAATATATCAGAGTATAAACATCCCAGGCTGAACAAACGGTGTGTGCACAGCAATCTTTCCGAGCTCCTCTTTTGAAAACTGAGTACCTGAAACCAAAACTGAAAACCGTAAGCACGAAGCTTAGTGAGCTCCCCCAAACTACCACATACCATGCAATAACATATAAAGCACATACTGGGCCCCGCCCACTGCATCGGACCGAAGTTCGGGCTAACTGGGGCCTTGCTCCCTCCATCGAACTGGAGTCCGAAGCTGACTGACTGGGACCTTGTCCCCTGCATCGGACCGAAGTCCGAAGCTGACTGACTGGGACCTTGTCCCCTACATCGGACTGAAATCCGAAGCTGACTGACTGGGACCTTGTCCCCTACATCGGACCGAAGTCCGAAGCTGACTGACTGGGACCTTGTCCCCTACATCAGACCGAAGTCCGAAGCTGACTGACTAGGACCTTGTCCCCTACATCGGACCGAAGTCCGAAGCTGACTGACTGGGACCTTGTCCCCTACATCGGACCGAAGTCCGAAGCTGACTGACTGAACACAGCATAGCATAACATATCAACTAGCATAAACACATAAATCCTGTCTGAGCCACGGAGGCGTCAAACATACTAACTACTGCATTGGACCGAAGTCCTGAAACTACTGCTAACTGAACGGGCCGGCATTGTGGCCTTAGACCCGTTCCTACTGGAAGGAGACTCACCTCACACTGCTGAAGTCCCGTAGACACAAAATCCCACACTGTTGAAGTCCCGTAGACTCCACCCCAGCTGCTGGCTGACAGATTCCCGAACTGTCAACACCAAATAACACCCAATTAATAATTGGGTTCTAACACATAACTAAAAATACATGCTTTGGATAATTACTACATTACCCCTAGCTTGGCTTACCCAAGCCCAAGGCCCAATCCATAGGCCCAAAGTAAAATAGGGATCAAAGCCCAACATATGGCCCAATTTTCCAAATTGGGCCCAAACCTCTACACGGACTTTCCTTAAGGCCCAATTGATCAGTCTCGTCCAACATGTATCATTCTAGGGCCCAATATCATACAACCATCTAGGCCCCAACTATGGCCCAATTGGGCCCAATCCTTCATATGGGCCTCACTCTAAAGCCCAACTAATTACTCTAGTCCATTTGATTATTCTCGGATGGCCCAACACAAAGCCCAAGTGAAATTAGGGTTTCACATCAAATGATAACTAGGGTTAAGTGTTTCTAACTTAACCCATTAAGGGCTTAATCCACTAAGGACTTAATCCATTAAGTCCATTATTGCTTAGGTTAATTTCTGCCAATGATTATTATTTAATGTTTCACTTATTACATAATTCTCGTGTGTGTGTGTCCCCGTAACTTCTCAAATTTAGGGTTTTCTCACTTAACCCATTAAGGACTTAATCAATTAATTCATTTACTCTATTAGATAAATAGCATGGAATAATTTGGGCTTAATTCACAATCCAATCCCAATAGCCCATAAGTGGGCCCAATAAGTCTAAGGCCCAATTACTCACAATTAGGGTTTTCTAAACCCTAATTAGGGTTTTCACTCAAACATGGCCCAATAAGCCCAAAACTAATCTCTAGGCCCATTAGGGTTTTTGCTTGTGGGGCACCACCCACTACCACCTCGGGTAGTGGTGGTCTATGGCGGCATACGGCGGCGGCCACCACCTTACGGTGGTGGTTACTATTATTTTATTATTTATGCTAATTACAATTACAAGGTTTTTATCCAAAAATAAACACACACACACACACACTAACACACTCTAACTAACACACACACACAGCCACACCATGGTGGCCGGCGGTGGCTCTTCTGTGAACTCCGGCTACCCCAAACACCTAACAACATACAACTAATAAAATACAGCCACACACACCTACACATAGAAAGACACGCACATAGCCACCTTCCACGGTGGCTAGTGGCGGCGAAGGATGGCAACAGCAACACCATCGGCGACAGCAACGACTCTCACGGTAGCAACAACTGCGGACGGCGAGAAAGGACTAACATCAGCAGCGTAGCCACGAAGGAGGGCATCCGCTAGTCTTCACTGACGGCATAAGGCCACCGACGTCGCTGGGAATGGTAGATGCGATGATGCAATAGGAAACGAGGGTGGTGAAGGCGGCTCCCTCATGGTTTGGTTACGCCTCCGACAACCACGACACGATGGCGATCATCAACAAAGCAGCAGACGGCGACCTCGACGTCATTGGCAACAGAGCAGCAGCATTGAACGGTTTCTTTGGCACTAACGGGTCATGACCTTAACAGCAGAGAAGGAGGAGAAGAATGGTGGAGGCTCTACGTTCGCTTGGCTGCCTCAATCTGGTCGGAAACACAAACTAGATGAGTGGTGATAGCGGCCGACGACTAGGAGGTATAAGGTTGGAGGGGTGGCGGCCGACACTTCTTTAGGGTTAGGTTACAAATGAGTCGACTTAACGAATATATACCCGGTCCATGTAACATCTTTCCCATAATTACAACTCTGGTCCCTCCCCTTGGGATCTTTTCCAATCTAACCCAATATTTACAATTTAAACCCTGAATATCAGAATCCATTACAACATAGGTACGAAAATTATCACACAGTCCCCTATCTCCCATAATCTCTTCAAATGAAGTCCCATAAATTACCATTTACTCCCTGCCTTCACAAATACATACAAAACTAATATGGAATTTACACTTTCAACCCTCAACATCGAAAATTCTTCGCAAATCAGTCTGGTAATTACATTTATTAAATTATTTAAATAACTAGGGCGTTACATATAGCCTTAGTGATCTAAACAAGAGTCATAGTATTCGTTAAACTGAGAGTGTACATATAGAGAACGTCCAAATCTGACTTCATTTGAGGAAGTCATGATTTTTCTAAGATTCAACATAGCAGTGTACAACTCAGAAATCGAATTTTAGATCGATCTATTATTATCCAGCACAATATAAATGAGAATTGAAGATATCGTTAATAGGAGCTCAACGATATAGAGATAGTCGAAAACGACCGTCGGATGACAAAATTATGAATTTTTAACGAACAATAACTGTCTAAGACTATTAAAATGTAACTTAAAAAATAAACTAAAAAACGGAGCTCATATTCAAGAGTTATAGATTTTACAAGATAATTAATTTTCAAATTAACAAGAGTGTGACATGTGTCGCGATCTGGCACACTCCTCCCTCCCCATGGCTTGCGATCTGATGGCGAAACCTAGCCCTAGTATGCCCAACGTAATGTTCAATATGCCTAACATATTGAGTATGCCCAACGTAAGTTTATGAACGCCAAACGTACAGGCACTTGACAGCCTATAAATAAAGGTCGAATTTCAATTTTTTTTCTTCATACCTTTCCATCACTTCTCTTCCAAAACCCTCCTAAGGTCCCAAGAACTTTCTCTATCACTTCCTAAGAGTTAGTAGCAAAGCTCCAAAGCACCATAAACCCCCAAGAAATAGATCTTTCAGCTTAAAAGTTCTACCCACGCAAAGTTCAGTTTCTCGCTAAACCACCTGTAAGTTGAGTTATGCTTACCATGCCTTAAGTATAACTTATGTTTAAGTTCATTATAGTTATTATGAACCTATAAACAAGATTTATCAGTGATTCCAAGTTGTTATACTAATTGATCTACTTACATTGATGATGTCTAGGCTGATTTAGTGAGATGTTTAAGTGGGATTTCCAAACATTATACTTTGTATACCAAACAGAACCTACCTCTGATATGATCCTACCTGGTTGTCCCTTATCAGCTATAGATCAGTAGAATTCGAATTAATGACGAATCTAGACTAATAATTAGTCACAATAAACATTAGACTAAGATTAGTGATAATGATGCTAGGTTACATCAAAGGAAAAGATAGTTGCTAGAAGCGAAATGTTGTCCGAATTTCGAGTCGTCACTTTAACAAGTGAGTGCATAGTTACTTTCACCTTACACATAGATATGAAGTATTTAAGATAATTACATGCTATATGTGCCTATTATCTGAGCTCCTAATATCTATGTTAGATGAATGATTTATACATGTTTTACTTGATTTAAACCGTATATATGTATTTTTATACCTATAAATGTATTCGGTAAAGATGGGTAGATGAGAGATGATATAGATGATGAGAGATGAAAGATGAAATAAATGATGAGAGGCCTTGACTTTAAAGATGATGCCATCTAACAGAGTATAAATGACAACCACAGACTATTCTAGACATTCCAGTGGAATGATAGCAGGCTCGCAGTCTGTAGGTGTTTGTCAACCATGTGTTCATTAAATGTACTCTAAAAAAAATCCATTAAAATGTATTGTGGGTGGACTCCCTAAAATAATATTGTCAATAAAGAAGATAAACCACGACAACTGTGGACTTAGTGCCTATTAGATAAACAATGTTAGTTATAGACTTAGTGCCTAATAGATAACACTAGCAACTATGGACTTAGTGTCTATTAGATAAACCCTGACAGTGATGGAATTGGTCCCTATTCCTTAGGACAAATCTTTAGGAATAAATATAGAAGAATACCTACTGACAAGTATCATAGAGGAATCTCTGAACTTGTACTGTCAGCATAGATGATCCTTAGGGTAGATCCTTAAGAATAAACAAGATAATGGAGATGGGAAATTAGGTTAATTGTTTGATGATTAAAAATATTAATTATATTATTGTGGGTTGAAAACCCTATGTACTCACCAAGTTTCCCAACCTGACCTACTTAGTTTATTATATCACAGGTAGCGATATGAAAGATAAATTTTGTTGAGATATTCGAGGAGTATTAGGCCATTAGTTTAATTACAGTAAGGCTTGTAATATTTCGTTATGCTTATGTTTCTGTATTGATGATGACATCTTGATGTTTTAATAAAAATAAAATACATTTCTTCTAAAATGATTTGATAATATCATTATCCTGTTTTTTGGGAACAAATTCTGCAATATTGTTCTTCAAAAAGGATACTCTGATTTTTAAATAAGCATAAAGAAATCGGTCTTTTCTTTCCGTGAATTTGGGGATGTCACAAATTAATACACCTAAAAATGTTTCTATTGTAGGCTTAAAATGGGTTTTTAGAAAAAAGTTGATAAAGAGTGTAATGTAGTTCAAAATATAGCTACGCTTGTGGTTGAAGGATATTGTTAACGGGATGGTATTGATTTTTATGAAACCTTTGCTCCCATTTCTCGACTCAAAGATGTTAGAATCTTTCTTGTTTATGTTGCTCATAAGAATTTTGATGTTTATCAAATAGACGTCAAATATGCATTCTTAAATGGGTACCTTGAAGAAATTGTTTATGCTGAGCAACCACCAGCTTTTGTAAATGACAAATTTCTAATCATTTCTATATTCTTGATAAAGCCATCTATGGTTTGAAACAAGATCCTAGAGCTTGGTATGAAACCTTAACAAAATTTTTGAAATGTCAAAATTTAAACAAATATTAGTTTATCCTACTTTATTTCAGAAGAAAGTAGGGATCATCTAATTCATGTTCAAGCTTATGTAGATGATATTATCTTTTATTCTACTAGCCCTACTTTATCCAAAGATTTCGAAAAATGAACTGAAGAGCCAGATCGAGATGAGCATGACGGGGAAGATCAATTTTTTCTAGGGTTGAATATCCGACAAAGTAAGGAATTAATTTTTATCAATCAAGAATCTTACACAAAGAATTTGCTTGAATGTTTCAGAATGCATAAATCTTCTCCTTAAAAAGTACCAATGGAATTTTTCATAAGGCTAAGTCCATCACTTGGCAAGCCAGCTATGGATATAAATAATTATCGAAACATGATTGGTTCATTGTTATACTTAACTATTAGTGGACTTGACATTATGTTTGCTCTTTATAAATTGAATATCTTTCGATATCTAAATTGAACACCTACACTTGGAATTTGGTATCCATCAAATATTAAATGCTTCATTTACGCATATTCTGATGTAGATTTTGGAGGATGTCAATTGGATAGAAAAAGAACAATAGGAGGTTGTCAATTTCTTGATGGAAAGTTGGTTAGTTGGCAATCAAAGGAACAAACTAGTGTTTCGATATCAATGCCCAAGGATGAATATGTTGTTGTTGTTGCTTGTACTTCTCAAATAATCCGGATTCAAAGTTAATTACATGACTATGTGATAAACATGCAAAAGATTCATTTATTCTATGATTCTCAAAGGGAAATACGTATTTTTCATAATCTAATGCGACATTCCGAGAACAAACACAATGCACTTCAGTACCATTTTATTAAATATAATGCTGAAGAAGGATACATCAAAGTACATTTTGTTCAGACAAAAGATCAACTTGTTGACATTTTTACCAAAGCACTTGATGAAAAGTCATTCTTGAGAATTTTTAATGATTCGGGAATGATGTAAGCATTTTATGATTCTAAATCCAACTAAGTTTCATCCTCAAGTTTTTTATTGGATAAAATTTTCTTGTTGCGTTCAAACATCCAAGGTACTATTCATCATCGTAGCTTCGACCCACTCCGAATTCATTATTCATACTTCGAAGCTTTGACATTATTCATACTTCGAAGCTTTAAAAAACCATTTCATGATGTTCATATCAAAATCTTACTATTTTCATGTCGAAATCATTATTCCTACTTCGAAGCTTCGACATGCTTCAACTTTGTGTAGATAAGCAAAAATTTACATTTTTATGTTTTTTTAATTATTACTACTTTTATTCTTTATCTCAAATTGAAAACTACAAATATATTTTTTTAGACCAAATGGGATATAAGAACTTGTTGTTATGTCTTATTGAAAGCTTCATATTCATCTATTTTTTTCATAGTACACGTTTAAATATCTCCTGTTTGAAATTATGGAACTAAGTGGATTGTACAAAAACTTTGATTTTATTAATTCCACAAAGGTATTTGCTCATCAGATATTGAGATAAGCATTGCAACTTCAGGTAACATTCTTTATGCACGTAGAAGTATGAGGTTAACGCTGATATGCTTTTGGTTTTGTTTATCTTGATATAGTCTTTAATGGTGGTTTTCTTAACTTGGTACCATGTGGTTTTTTAATTCGCTTTATCGATTCATTAATATGAACTTATTATGTAGTTCTTCAATCTAAGAATGCACAATTTGTTTTGTCATGAGATACATCGGAATTTTCGAGTAAAGAAAGTTGTAACATCCCAATATCATGTATTTTTATTATTGCTTGTATCTTTTTCAAAAGTGGCACATTTAGTCCCTTGAAGAAAAGGCTTGTGATTTTGGTTGTACGCTAAGCGTACTTAAGAGTACGCGCAACGTACTCATGCCGTAACACCTCAAATTTTAGACCAAAATTTTCATTTTTAAATTACCAAAAATCATAGTTTCACAACCAAGTTATCGAATACAAGATCATCCCAAAACAACAAGTATCATAATTATCAGAGTACATAAAACATGTCCAAGTAGTAAATTCCCCAGTGCGTGTGTACAATCAGACTTCGCTTTCTCGCGGTCTTGTGAAGTACCTTCCACATATAAATCAACAACTGTAAGCACAAATCCTAATGAGTTCCCCAAGATACCACATATAACACATCATAACTAAACAACTATGGGTTATCTGCAACCCTAGGGCTATCAGCAGTCTCAGTGAGCTAACAGCATGCTCAATAGGTTATCCGCAACCCTGGTTAGCTATCAGCAGCTTCAGTTACATATAATTATCATAACATAATATAACATAGTAGCTAGACCCAACTGGTCATCATAATACAACTATCCTACCATACAGGTAAGAGTAAGTGAGGAGACTCACATACTGATGACACGAAAAACCTAGCACCCGAACTACCGGATCTAGACTCCGCCTAGTAAACAAAATAATTAAACCTTAACTAATAATTAAGGTTCGAAACTCACTCACAAGTCCAAATAACTCAGCTAAACCTTTTAAGGGAAAAAGGACCAATTTTCCCTTCCCATGGTCCAAAAACCCTAAAACTTAACCAGTGGTCAAAGTCAACGAAAGTCAACCCTCAACGTGTACACTGAGCGTACCACTTCGTACGTTGGGCGTATAACTAGGTCAGCATGTGTCAGGGAGGAATCAGACTATGTTGCGCATAGCCAAGAGTATGCCCAGCATACTCCATCAGTCTCTAAATCCACTAAGTTGGTGTCTTAATCCATTAAGACAACCAACCCAACCACAGATCTGACTAATTTAAGGTCTATTAATCCATAAAGTCATGTGCTTTAAGCCATTGCATGGCTAGGAAAGGCTCAAAGCATCACTTCATCCATTCTAATCTACTTTACTCATGAATGAGCCAAAGGGGAAGATCAAGCAAGCATTTTTATCAATCTAGATGTCTTAATATGCATGAAAGGACAATTTAAACCCTCTAGAGAGTCCCAAACTCAAAAGGTCCAAACTTGGGGATGTTTAGCTCATAAATCTTAAACCAAAGAGATTTAGAAGTACACTAGACAAGGTATAAGCTTTATATCAGAATATGATGCACAAAGGTGGGAAGTTTCTGGATCTTCAATCTTTCTAGCTCCTTCTTCTCTAACCTCCTTATTCAACTATAAGAGCCAAAAACACTCAAGACTTGCAATAACATACACACAAGCCACACACACAAGATTAGGGTTTATGGGAGGGTTGGAGGCTGATAAGGTTGACTAGAAATGAAGCCATAATGTTCCTAAAATATGGGTAACCCTTAAAATTAGGGTTTTACACCTGAGCTAGTATACCCAACGTACTACATGTACACCCAGCGTAGTAGTTGGCTCTCCGCGACCACGCAGGCTACATTAGTATGCTAAGCGTACTCATATGTACGCCCCGCGTACAACCTCTTTTGCCAATCTTTTCTATTAGGAACCAAATGCGACACTTTTAATACAAATTCAAAGAATGATAAAATATACCTTATTTCGGGATGTTACAATTGTCCCCCACTAAAATCAGACTTCACCCTCGAAGTCATCCTCTAGAAACAGCTCAGGGTATTGCTCACGCATCTCAGACTCGGGTTCCCACTTCCACTCCGAACCTCCACAATGCTGCCACTAAACTTTAACCAAGTTCACAACCTTGTTCCTCAAGGTTTTCATTCTCCGATCCAAAATGGCTATAGGCTTATCCACATAATTCAGGTGATCATCAACCTGAATATCCTCCAAGAGTATCACAGACGCCTCATCGACTATATACTTCCTCAACTAGGAAAGATGGAAGGTATAATGGATCTGACTTAGCTCCTCTGGTAGCTACAACTGGTAGGCCACCTTGCTTATACGAGCCAAAACTCGAAAAGGGCCAATGAACCTAGGGCCTAGCTTGCCTCGCTTCCTGAAGTGAATAACACCTTTCCATGGGATACATTCAGGAGCACTAGATCCCCCACCTAAAACTCTAACTTTGAGCGTCGCTGATCCACATAACTCTTCTGATGGCTCTGCGTTGTCAAAAGTCTCTGTCGAACTTGCTATATAAGCTCAGTCGTCTTGAGTACGACTTCCATGCTCCCCATGACCTCTGCTCAACCTCGCCCTAACAAATAGGAGTTCGACATCTTCGACCATAAAAGAGCTCGAACGGGGGCATATCGATATTGGCATAATGGTTGTTGTTATACCAGAACTCAGCCAATGGAGGATAGGAGCCCCAACTCCCACCAAAATCAATAACACAAGCATGCAACATATCATCGAGCGTTTGAATCGTTTATTCACACTGTCCATCTGTCTACAGATGGTACGCGGTACTGAAGCGTAGCCAAGTACCCAAATCCTCATGAAATCTCTTCCAGAATCTAGAAGTACACATCCCGGTCAGACACAATAGACGTCGGCACCCCATGCCGAGCCACCACCTCTCGAACGTAAATATCGGCTAACTTGCCTGAAGAAGAGTTCTCACTAATGGATAAGAAGTGAGTGCACATTCATGGTGATCTGCCCTTACTTTCATTGGGGAACCTCTAGAGGTTGCAACTTGCCATGAGGGCGCTGGTGTCAGCCTTGACCTTCCGGCAGGTCAAAGATCGCTCTACAAACCATGTCATGTCTCTCTTCATACATGGCGACCAATAATTATGCTTCAGGTCGAGATATATTTTGGTAGCCCCTGGGTGGATGGGAAATATTGATTTGTGGGCCTCCTCCATCAAAATCCATTGGGCCCCACCTACATACGGTACCCCAACCACCAATGAAGGGTCAAAAGTTCTCGACCGTCAATATTAAAGGCTGAAATTTGACAGATCGCCCGTTCAATTTTCCGAATTTCCTCTTTAATGGCCTCTGACTGCGCTTCCTTGATGATCTCTAAGAATGGAGTCATCATGGTCGTCCTCAAGCACACATCCCGAATCGGGGTACTCGCTGCCCTCCGACTCAAGGCATTGACCACCATATTGGCCTTGCCCGGATGATACAAGATCTCACAGTTATAGTCCTTCACTATCATGCATGTGCTGGTATCCACAAACCCGTTGTTAAATTAAATCTTAACACTTAGTCTGTTTACTCTATTCTTAGAACTTACTTACATGCGTTTAATGGCCTGAACTGGTTTAATGCCATGAAAGATATTGATTTTATTTCTAATAAAACATAGGTATTGGTTTTTAAACATGTTGGTGCTAATATTATTAATTGCATCTGGTTGTTTTTAAAATAAGGAAAATGTTGATGGTTTCGTAGCTCGCTATAAAGCACGTCTTGTAGCAAATGGTCGCAGCCAACGACCAGGAATAGACTGTGACGTGACATTCATCCCTAAACTTGCCACCATTCATATAGTTCTCACCCTTGTTGTGTCTCAATATTGGCCGACCAACCAACTTGATCTAAAAAATTCCTTTCTATATAGCCATTTACAAGAGATAGTTTACATGTATCATCCTACAGAGTTTCGTGATCTCTACTTTCTTGACCACGTCTGTATTTTGCAGTGCTCTCTCTCTCTCTCTATATATATATATATATATATATATATAGCCTTTAACAGACCCCACATGCTTGGTTTCAGTGGTTTGCTCGGTTTTTACTACAACTCTGGTTTGTTAACAGTCGTTATGATACCTCTTTGTTTATATTTCATCAAGGATCTCAGACTACTTATTTACTTTTTTATGTGGATGATATCATTCTTACACTATAGAGATCTTACATTAGATAATTGTTACTCTTGGATATGGGTTTGCTATGACGGATCTTGGGGATATTAATTATATTTTAGGAGTGTCCATAGTCAAAGATCAAAAAGGCATGTTCTTATCTTGATGTAAGTATGCAATTGATATTTTATCTCACATGAACATGAACAATTGCAAACTAGTTAAAACTCCTTATGATACATTAGGAGAGTTGGTTGACTTTGGTCAACCTGTCTCTGATCCTTCCTTGTATCGCAGTCTTGCGATACGTTTACTTGGCATGGTCTTACATACATTGTTTAACAAATATACATGTGTATACCTGATCCTCAAGAACCACAATTTACATCTCCTAAACGTATATTGTGGTATGTTTGAGGCATTATTGATCATGGTTTGTAGCTCTACTATGTGCCCTTTCATGGTCTCGTTGCATATTTTGATACTGATTGGGTTGACTACCTTAAGACGAGACGATCCACCTCTAGATATTGTGTTTTTCTTGGACAAAACCTTTTATCATGTTAGTCTAAACGTCAAGATATTATCTCTCGTTAAGTGATGAGGTTGAATATAAAGGTGTTGCTAATGTTGTATTGAAGTCTCATATATTCGTAATTTATTGTCAGAACTTCACTGTCCTACTACTCAAGACACTATAGTCTATTGTGACAATGTCAATGCAGTCTATTTGTCCAATAATCATGTTCAAAACCAACACAAAACATATTGAAATCGATATTCATTTTGTTCGTGACAAAGTGTCTCTCGGTGGGATCCGGGTTTTGTACGTTCCTTCCACCTCGTAGTACACAAATATCTTCACCAAAGGCCTCCCATCATCTCTGTTTTTAGATTTTAGATCCAATTTGAATGTTCAACAGTTGCCTCCCGTTCCAACTGGCGGGGACTGTTAGTCTATAATACTTCTTGTGTATTATTTTATATTATCCGACCCATGTATTTGTTCTAGGCCTTATCCATGTATTTGTAATATATATCGTTTCAATCAATGAGAAGGAACGTATGAAAATTATATCAAATAACTGGTTGTAGCTCCCTTATATATAGTAATGTCTTATTCATTGTAGGGTAGAGAGCTCCCACTTGTATAGCTTCATTGTTTAGAAATTAGATTATATAGAATGAATATTGTAGATGAGCAATCACATGCTCCTATGAGTTTTGTTCAATTCTACGTACAATATACAAGTTGTGCTTAAACATTAATTTGTTTTAGATTAATTATGCACTTCTATATCAGGGCCTAACCATGATGATTCAAATGATGAGTTTATGGAACGATTCAAAATTTAATAAATTCTTACATAATCAATTCAAGATTCGATATCTTTTGATGAGTCTCTCAAAAAATTGAAATTATATATATCTATATATCTATATATCTATATCTATCTATCTATATATATATATATATATATATATGTATATATATATATATATATATATATATATATATATATATATATATATAGAGAGAGAGAGAGAGAGAGCTAGGTTCATGTGTTTAAACTAATTATTGTGTTATTGTATGCATCAATGTAGGCCAATCAAAATTAAATAAAAAATTAAATAATAAAATAAATAAATAAGGGTAATTCAGTAATTTATTTAGTAACTTCCAAAAATAATCTCTATAATCATGGTATTGACTTATAACCTAAATAATAAGCGTGTCTTCCTTAATATCCCACCCAATAAAGCCTTAGCATCCTACAGGGTATTGACGCTATCGTGTTCGGAAAACCCTCACTGATCATCCAAAAATAATCGACGGGGAAAGGTTTAACAATGAGGGTATTTTTGCTATTTTTAAAAGATTTTACAAGGGATTAGGTTTAAATCGCATCCCGTCGTCATTTGTTGAACGGACAAGGGAAGAACGTCTGCAAGCAGAAGAATGAATAGAGGGAAAAGCGAAGGCTCGTCGGTGCTGCTTCCGGTTCCTCAGTTGTCGCAGACCACAAAGAGGGCCGAAGAAAACGAAGCTCATAGGTTGTGTGTAGTCGGTCGATTCGCAAGGAGTGGCTTTGTGTTCGATGGGAACATCAGAGAAGGAAGAAAACTAGGGGAAATGGGGGTCCGATGGCAGCCATCCGTCGCAGGTGAGGACCTCGGTGGTGTTTGTTATTCTCATATTTAAATGCGATTTTTGATTTGGGTATTTCCAATATCTACTGAATCCTGTAAAGGTTTCAAAATCTAACGTTCGTGTGTATATTTTGATATTTGCAGGAATGGAGATTTCACATTTTAGAAACTTATCAGAATTGACAGGAATGGAAGACGCCTCTTTCAATTTCCAATGTCCAGTCAATTCATTCGACAATTAACTAGATTCAATGGCTATTTCAGGTATATTCGGAGACAACATGGATCGTATCCATGGTCAAGTAGGCGTGTTTGACTATTACAAACCTTTTATGGAACCATCTTCAAGACCAAGTAAACAACTCAAAACAAGCAGTTGGAATTCCTCCATAACCACTGATCATTCTCATTCCTTAATGAATCTGAATCTATCTCAACAAGCAACACTCGTAAAGCCTAAAGAAGAAATGACAGTTTCTTCAAAGAGTAGAAATGGCTTTATTCGTGATACTCATCTCCATTTTAGTAACCAAGAGTGCTCTGGTTTTAATAAAAGTCATCATGGTGGTTTTGATGTTGCGAAAAATAGTAGCAAACATACCCCAGCTCAAGATTATATCTTAGCTGAGAGAAAAAAGAGAGGGAAACTTAGTCAGAGGTTCATAGCTCTGTCTGCTTTAGTTCCTGGCCTTAAAAAGGTAGTCTTTCTTTTCTTTTCATCTTCCTCAAAAGTAATTACAGAGAGTTTGTATGCTCCAATTATCTGAAAATATTTATGGGTTTTTGATAGTTCATATTTTTATGCCAAAAGATGGTTGATTTATCATTCATATGCCTCAAAGTTGTGAGGTGTTAACACTTTTTGCAAAAAAAATGGTTGATTTTTCATGTTGATAGCTTAAATTTGTAAAAAGTTCACATTTTTATGCATAAAGATGGTTGATTTTTTATTATGATACATCAAAAGTAAAACGAAAAAAAAAGTTTCTTTTGGGATTTTGTTTGTTTGTTTGATAGAAATTGTTCGGGGTGTTTGGGTTTGCTGGGAAATCAATGAAAATGAAGGGAATTTGGGTTTGTTGATTCACAGGAAAGGAAGAAGGAAGAAATTAGTTTTTTTTTCTAGCTTCGTCAACTTCTGTTTCTTAGAAGTAGTGATTTGGGGGTGGTGTATGTTTTGTGCTTTGATCGACAGAACAAGAAGAAAACACCACACTAGAGTGTGTGGTCGTTGCAGAAGACGAAGAAGAAGGTGGAGGTGGGTTTGTCACAACCGGTTGCTCCATCTAAAGGTAGAGATTTTTTTTGTTGTTTTTATGATTCCTTTGTATAATTTGAGTTTGGATGGAACTAACTGCTTTTGCTTTCTTTATGTTTACTCTGCCATACAATATGTTACAGCCATACAATATGTTACAGGAGGCCAGGTGTGTCATGCCCAGGTGAATTTTTACTTGTGTTTGGTATTTGACAATTACATAATCTTGGAATAATGTGAACCATTTTACTATTTGCAATTAGCACCACCAACTAGAGAAGTCAAGCTCGAGTAATCGCAACAAGGTTGAATTCTGAAAAGGTATCAAGTATGTTTATATAGATGATTCAATGGATGATACTGGTGAGATTCCAATTCTGTTGGAATGGAATCACGAATTCCAATTCTGTTGGAATCACAGAAGTTGATGCTTGAAGAACGGACCACAAAATTGAAACGGACCACATTATTCTTTTAGAATGTATTATTCGTTGTTAGATTTTGATGTTTTCTTTCCCGTTTTGAAAGTTTTTTTAAGTTTTATTTTTTAACAATAAATGTAATTCTTAACAATTGTTACCTGTATTCTATAAGAAATAATGTATTTTTTTGTTTTTATTCTTTAATTGATTGTTCAAGAATTTGTTATTCTACAAGAAGTTTTTAAATTCATGATCAAGAAATAGGTTCAAGAATATTTTTATTATTTATGGTTCAACAATATTTTTATTTTTGAATATACTCATAAACATATTCTGTCAGAATGTCCGAATAAAAAAAAAATTATAATTCGTAAAATCGGATTTTTAAAATTAATATAATTTATGATCCCTTAAAACAAATACAATTTTCCTTTATTAAATATACATTAATTGACTAAATTACCCTTTTAATTAATTAAGATGATACTTTTTAATTATATTTAATTCAATAATATATATTAATCACTTTCTTAAAATAAATAAATTTGATTGGCGTACATTTATGCATATAATAACACAATAATTACTTTGAATAGAACAACCTAAGCGCGCGCGCACACACACACACACACACACACACACACACACACACACACACACATATATATATATATATATATATATATATATATATATATATATATATATATATATATATATATATATATAGAAGTAGGTTCAATGGAAAATGAACAATTAGGGCAACATATGCTGGAACCAATGATCAAGTGACACGTGTCCATTTCTTTATTCATAAGCAATCTACTATGGAAGTTATTTATGTGGTTATTCCAAAGTGATGTGTTGTCATGCTTTCATTGATTCCAACATGTGTTCCCTAATTGTTTATTTTCCATATAACTCTTCCCTATATATATATATATATATATATATATATATATATATATATATATATATATATATATATATATATATATATATATATATATATATATATATATATATATATAGGATTTATTGCTTATCATGATTTCATGATTTTTTAATTAGATCTATTTGTTTATCCAATCTATTTTCTTTCATTGATTTAGCCCAAAATAAATTAAAATCATTTTGATCCATATTTGTTAGCCCAAATTGTGACCAAATATTTGTGACCATTAAAATCAAATCCAAATTATTTTCTCATTCACGGTTCATGAATCAATAATTTGAGCCCAATATTTGTTCTTAAAAGTTAAATCATTTGTTCCGATTTCTTTTATTTCTGGTTCGTATATCATTCATCGGGACACTCATTTGATCTCTCTATTAAATTTTGTTTTTTTTTCTCTTCTTTTCTAAACTTACTTTCTTTTCTTTCTTTTTCTTTTGTTAAACTCGGGAAAGAAAAACTCGGGAACTATGTGTTACAAATCATGTTTGTATATCATCGATTCTTAATCAAATCATATTTCTTTTGGATTCTGGATTATAGTTCACTTGCTTATTCTCTTTATCGCGTCAAAACAAGAATTTGTTGACCTGATTGTGCTTTTTCGTTTCAATATTCAAATCATCATTTCAAATCATATATGTCGATATTATTTTCTTCGTTTATTCATAAATTTTGATTCAATCTGATTTTGTCAATCTTTTAATTCTTGTTTTTATCCTGCGATTGTATTCTTGGTTCTCAAATGCGATTGATCTTGATTCGAGTGATATTATTGGGATTAGATTCCGTTTTTAATGATGAATGATCAATGATTGATTCCGTTTTTAGGAGGAAGCAGGTCCATTTAATATCCGTTTAGAATTAAGTTATCTCGGCTACCCTCAACCTGGGCTTAAAAAGGACAAATGGGATGCAGTTAGTTCTTATGGCCGATAATTATTGAATCGGAAGATGAATTTGGATTTAATGGTCAATGAGAAAGTAAACCTACATGTTATTAAGTTAATATAAAAATAGCCCCAACAGCGAACTTACCAGTCAAATCGTCTACATTACCACTCAATTCAAAATCAATTTCTGAGATACGAAAAGGAGACGCCCTCAAGCTTTTGTTCTGGGTTGCGTTACAATGTACTCCAACCGTTCGACAAAATGCTTCAACCACAAAATCTCACCACTACTGAAAAATTTATTTCTTAGGTATTTTTTTGGGATGATAGATAATGAAAATTTTTTGATGATATTAATCGGACATTCAAGGTTTTTGTAAGGAAAAAGGATAATTGGCATGATGTAAAATCTTTCATTTAGAGTTTAAAAGCATATAGTAAAGGAGGTTATGTGGACCAGAATAGGGTACAAATGCCAAAGATGAAAATCGGAAACAATGTGCATCAAAAACGTGATTTTTATTACATAGTGTTAGGAGGTTACATGGATAGTAAAGAGAAGAGTGCTTTTGATATAATGTTGAAACAAATTTATTGTTGAAAATGCTTGAGTTGTGAAAATGCCAAATGAAGGCAAATATGTTAAAATGCACAACGAGGCCTTGCTAAAAGCTTTAAAGCTTGGATTCAAAGTGAAGAATGTGGAACGTGGTTATATATTACATCAAGTTCTAAGGAAGATTTGGTAAAGGGTGTTGCAAATTTCAATTCACTTGTGGTTCTCATATATCGTGGTCAAATTTGAAATGTATATGTTCTAGCAGTGTTGGAGTTTCATACGTCTCTTATTGATATGGCTAGTTCGGTCATTCGTAAGAGTTAGAGTCAACAGGATCAAGTAGAGCAACGGTTTATTCAGTGGGAAGGAGGACAAGACTTTGTTTGAAACGAGGGAGTAATGATACGAATTAACAACTACTAAAGTATCACACAAACAAACAAAGATGTAGCATAATTATTCCAGAAGGGCTTCAGGGGCAAATCAGGAAAAGGGGCTAAAATCCTTATTCTAATAAATAAATAAACATTTTTAATATGCTTTTGTTAAGTGTCACTCTAATACAACTTCTTATTAATATTATGAAATGTCTCATGTATATGTATATTAGTCAACTCATTTCAAAATTCAAATTCACATTTTCTAATTATATGTTAAATTTGAAGTTATAATAATTTTAAAATTTTGATATATCTCTTAATTAATAATTTATTTAAAATAATTGATTAATAATTATAAATTTTTATGAAAATTTAATTAATTTTATAAGTCGTGTTTCCCACGGGTTATAAATTAGTAAGTTATAAAGATAGAGATATGAGAGATGAATAAGGAGAGGAGATAGATTTCATTTAACTCTGTCAAAAATAATCGAAACCCGAATTACCCGTCCGACCCGTTTTCAATTCAGGTAAATCGGGTCGGGTAACTCAGGTATCGGGTATTCGGGTTACCCGATTTTTTTAGACCGGGTATAGGGCATATACATAAGGTTTCAGGTGGGTATACCCGAAATACCCGATTCTACTCTAACAAATGAAAATATTTTTGCCACATGTCACACTCTCATTGATTTCGCTACATGTCATTTTGTGGTTATTTTCAATTAAATCTTTTCCACATGACATTTTATGGTTGTTTTCATTTGTATAAAGTTTCACATAATAATTAGTTAAATATATTAATTACAATAAATGTAATAATAAATGCATATAAATTTCATTAATTGACTTTCCTTATAATTTCAAAAAATTTAAATTGAAACCTCATTAGTTTCTTTTGTTTATTTATCTAAATTATGTGTTTAAATTTAAAAGAAAAAAACACTTTAATTTTAATAATTCAATATTTTTCTAGTTTTTTCTTATAAATTCAAACTTTTCAAATGTTTAGAATATCATATTTAATTTTTTTAAATGAATTCATATAATACATGGGTATTACACCTAGTTATTTAAAAAATAAAGGGTCTGTTGGGTAATATCCACACTTATCCATATGTTGTTTACGACTTTACCCTCATTCTCGATCATTGGTTTAAAAAAAAAACCTTGTCTGTTTCTTGAGTCTTCCATCGAAGTATTGAACCCTACGAAAACAAAGAGACATCTCCAGTAGACTTCAAACTTAACTCGACTCGTCATCATCAGTCATCAAGTCGTCTCCAACACTCACCGATTTAGACTTCAAACTTCAAAGTACGTGATTACTTGATATTTCAAGTATTATTGACTAAAAAATATCAATGTTCAAAGTTTGAGTAACTTTGTTTATGCCTCATTTGTTTATATAAATAAGACTAATAGAGCACGACATATTTACTTCTTTACGCTTATTTTCGGGTAATACCCAAATTACCCAAACCCAACCTACTACCTGCATCACCCAAACCCGAATTACCCAAAGTTAATTTGGGTCTGGTAACAAGTATTTTTTTTAACATGAAAAACTCGAATTACCCAAAATCCGAAAATTTTACCCGATCAGCATCCCAAATTTCATTTATGTATGTGCATCAGCACGTTGAATGTATCAGGCTCTTAGCTTTTTAGTTAGTGAGGGAGGAAGATTCCTTTCGATTGTTTGGTGTTTATTACATCATTCATTTGAATCAGTTTTACTTTCCATTTCATTCATCTTCCTCCTTAATTTCTTCTTGTTTTCCTTTATTTTCATTATCACTAGATTTATGTTCTTCATCAGAGGTCAAAAATTAGACTCAATGTCGAAGATAGATTTTTGATCTTCAATAGTGAAGAGGTGATTGTGGAAATTTAATTTGAAGTTGCCATAGTTGCATTCCTTTATCGATAAAAACGGGGAAGATGAAGCAATGTTACACTTATGGTCCTCAAAGTTTAAGCTAAATGGCAATTTCAATCCAAAAACAGAAAATCTTTGCAAATTTTGAGAAATTCTTTGGGATTTTAGTTTTGGCATTCTTGAAAAACATTTTTTTTCTTCATAAAAGTAAACATTTTTGTTCCGGTTCGAGTTCAAGGCGATCCAAAAGGATCAAATTTCAACTAAAAGTGCCAGATTAGTCGATTTTTTCTAGAATAAATGCATAACGATTATTTCACTTGTCAATCTGGAGTATAGAAGTGGTTTTCCCATTTGAGCACATTCTTATGATCGATTAGAAGTTTTATGATCTTATTTCAATCATAAAAGGGGGAGAATTTGATATAGTCATTTGAAGGAAAATAGTGATTTTTCAAAGCGGCGATTTTTGGTGAAGTCCGAAATTGATTTATTGAAGTCAAGTTTTGTTGGCGTTTCAATGAGCATATTAGAGATGATTTCTTGTGATGACCATGAGTGTTATTTTCTTGAATTTGGTTTTTCTCAATTGGGTTTAGTTGAGAATCGGCCTTTTGGTAGGTTACAAGGATTTTTTGGGTGTTCATATTTTTAGTGAATGATTTTCAAAGAAAAATCTTGAAGACTAATATGACATTGAGAGGGGAGTTATTATTGCGTATGAAGTGATTCAGATTTGTGATTCCGAAGTGGTTTTTTTATCACAAGTTTGGATTTTACAAGTATTTTTGGGATATACATTTGGTGCTCAAATATGAGATTCCTTTGGAAGCTTTGGATTACAATATCAGACATCCTAGATTCCTGATTAAAAGCGTATAAAAGAGTTGAAGATTTATTGATCACTTATACATTCATTTCATCATTCGAGGTCTTGTTTGATAGTTGCTTATTTGGAACTTGAACCCGATTCATCTATTCCAAGCTTCAAAGGGGAGAATGTTAGGGTGCAAAGCTCTCCATGTAGTGATGACATGAAGGATTAACCCCTTTTATAACATGCGTGGGAATTCAAGGCATCAACAACCCCTTACATTATCTATTTTGCATTTTCTACATAATGATAGGCACCCACTGCCACTAATAGTGCAACCAAGGCACATGTTTCCATCAATATTGTTTCCAAGGCAACCGCTACCTCTAACTCTTTGCTCCTGATTTAATAGTTGGATCTGATACCTATTGCACTTTTACATAAGCTAGGATGCATATCACTTCCTAAGGTTATTTTCACAATACCTAAAGGAGTCGAGCATACACTTATTTTCTGCTTCTAACCAATCTATCAAATCTAATAACATCCCTTATCAAACATAACAACAATTTCCATATGGAATCCTTATCTCACATATCGATGATTTCCCTTATGAATCCCATATCGAGCATAGTAGTGATCTCCCCTACAAAATCCTTTATGTTGTATAATGGTGTTGTCTTTCTTACTTACTATATGTTTAAGTATGAAACAAAATGTGTTTACACACAAATTTTTTCATACTTGGTGGTTAATGAGATACCACAAACACACACACACACACATATATATATATATATATATATATATATATAATATTATTTTCTAGATATATACTACATCAAATATACAGTTTAAATCGAATGCATCCGTAATTGTAAGGAAGATATATGTATTCAAATTTAAATGGATTTTTCCAGAGAATTCTTATCTGAATCCAGTGAGTATTAATCACCCATAAATACAAAGGAGGAGACGTCAAACATGTTAGATTTGACACACTCAAAATAACTAAAATCTTATTTTATGATTCTCAATTATTCATTCCTACGAAATTGTAACGCCTGTGTTTCCGGGCTTGCCATTTTTAGCAATGTAATAGTCTAGGTTAACCTCTGTAACCCATTTTGAAATAATAAAGATTGTATTATTTAAGTATTGTGTGTTTTGTGCTTAATTGCTTAATTATGTGGTTTGATTAATTAAGAATAAAAATAGGCGTCAAAATTTAAGTGTAAAATAAACTTAATATCTTTGAATAATGTTGTAGTAGTTGAAACGAGGTTTCCGAATATATATATATATATATATATATATATATATATATATATATATATATATATATATATATATATATATATATATATATATATATATATATATATAGAACACCCAACTCTGACTTCGTATGAGGAAGTTATGATTTATCGAAGTTTCGGCTTAGCGGTGTGCAGCCCGTAATACTCGATTTGAGATCGAGCGGTTTTTAGCCGAAACAATCTAAACGAGGATCGAAGGTCTCGTTGTTGGTATCAAAGCAATACAAAGTTAAGCAAGAACGGACGTCAAACGAAGAAGTTATGAATTTATAACGAAGTTTTTCTGTCGCGGCCTATTAAAAATAAATAATAAAAATAAAGTCATAATTAACCGACGGAGTCTAAACGAAAGTTGTAGAGCGTAGTCTCACCTTCGCGTGGATATAAAGAACGTCGAAAATGGAGTTCGTATGAGGAAGATATGAATTTCTGAAGTTTATTAAATAATTTGTATTTATTTTTAATCTTTAATTCGGAAGCATTATCCGAAGGAGTCACCGTTCTGATCCGAGGTACGCCCCGCGTACTCCGAAGGTGTCGACACTCGCAGCAAGTGGCTCGGATGACGCATGCAGTGACGATTTCGGAAGCAGTACGCCCCGCGTACTCCGAGGCTCCAGCCTCCTATAAATAGGATCCGAAGGCAGCCGAGTCTTTTGTTCATTTTCTCTCTTCTCTCTCCCGTTTTGCATCGTTTTGCGTGCCAGAAATACCCCGAAGCCCCGGTATCATACTCTAGCCCCGAGGCAAGTCCCGAGATCCCGAAGATCCCGAGAAGTGCGGTTCCCGAGCCGAAGCTCTGCCCACGAGAAGTTCGATTTTTGTGAAGATCTTACAGATCTGCTGAGGATTACTACTTCTGCAATTCGTAGTGCTGTCCGATCATCTTCTGATCAAGTGAGTGTATACTACCTTTCATAAACACGATAATAATACAAGTATGGTTTGAGTGTATTAAGTATATTGTTGTTTATATGTGTGAATGTGTATTCACTTTCTTCTAGCTCATAGATATGATTTATTCTCTATGAGATATGTGTTATGTGTGTGTGTGTGCCTCATCTGTTATGTGGAATATGTATTGATTAAAGCATGCTATACAGGTTTTCAAAACTATGTATAAAAATGTATATTTTATCTACTAATATGTTGGGTAGAACATGGGTAGATAGTTGGTGTGTAATAAACAGATGAGAGGCCTCGTTGTTGTTTGATTTAGTCATCTAGCGGAGTTTAGATGACGACCACGGGCTATTCTAGACAATCTTGTGGAAACATTAGCAGGTTCGCCACCTGTAGGTGTTAATGAACTTGGGTGTTCATTCGCTGTACTCCATCCCCCTCATGGTTGCCTTATTTGACTTATATTGCTGAGGTACCCCCGAAGCATGTGTTGTCGCCCCGATGAAATATTCTTAGACTAGGTCCCTTATGTTAGTTGTCTTAGGGACATAAAGTGAGAATAACGGGAATGGGTCATTGGGTTATTGTTGGTTGGTGAAAATTAAATATGATTATTTATTGTGGGTTGAAAACCCTATATGCTCACCAGGCTCCCAAGCCTGACCCACTCAGTTTTATTTGTATTACAGGAAGTGGCGCGAGGGCATGAGATGGATGAACCATCAGTTGTTTTGTTTACAAGTCTGTATATGTATATATTTGTTGAATGACTTGTAATGTTATCGTTTATGCTTATTGGTCTGTATCGGAACATGACACCCCGAGTTTTGATTATATAATGAAAAATACATTTCTTTTATGAAATGCTTTGGTAAACATTGTTTTATCATGTTTTGTTTTTGGGAACAAATTCCGCAACTCTTTCAAATCAAAAGGATTTACTATGAAATTAGTTTAAAAGCATAAATGAAAATCGGTCTTTTCTGGCCGAGATTTTGGGGATGTCACAGATATTAACTTTATCATTATAGCGTATTCTCTGTTTCTGACCCCGAGAGTATGGCTAATCAATATGATTCAACTGATGTCGAAGCCAAGCTCAGAGCTACACTACAGCCTCATACTGCATCACAGATCCATGTATTCATCAATGTGAGTTACTTTTGTAATCATACACTTTTGAAATTTACGTGACAACGTGATGTTTGCCTATTATGAAGAAATGTATGATGATTTTATTGTTTACTTAACTTCTAACTGACCATTGAAAATAGCCTATGATTTTCTAATCTAACGAATATTAATAATAGTTGAACTTTAATTCCATTTTACTTTATGTACTTGGCCAATGATTTAGAAACTTGATATTATAATTTTTCAATGATGAATGGAAACTTTGATGTTATCCTTAACACAAACCAAAGAAAGATAATCTATATTTGATATTGAAGTTAATTTAAAACTAGATCAAGAAGTTGTTTGAGTTATTGTGCAAGAAACCCAAAGGATAATTGTATGATAAATCATACAATTAATTTTAGTATAATATGCATGTGTTAAACTTCTACCCAAAGTTGATGTTTAATATTTATGTAGCGCATTATAATATTGAAGATCCCATGATATTTAATTGTTTGTCTAGCCAAAGGAAAAATGATAATTAGGTACGGTGTTCGTATGACCTATCATTTTGGCGTTAATGATAGGTGTATTGATATGTTATCCCGAAAATTGATTGTATATCACTTTAAATATGGTAAGATTCATGTACGAGAGAAACAAGTAAGCCTCGAGTCAATCTCTTTGCAAAATTTCCCATGTCCAAAGGGCGTGCAAAAATAGACTGCCTCAAAATGAAAGCATGGCTTGCAACGAAAGGTAAATTATAAATTTATGATTTATAAGTCTCTTAATCTTAATATCCCTAAAAATACACGATGGATTGATTGTCGCTCCATGGTGCATTTGTATTTTTATTACATGGACTCCATACTATCCGAGAGTTAGATTGGAATAAGAAAAACAATCAAATTTCAGAATGATGAAGGCTTAAACATAGAAGCGGTTGACCCACCTTCATTATTTTTTAGAAAGTGGTTATTGTTTACCTCTTAATGATTTTCTATACATATCAAGTATAATTTAAAACTTATTATTTGCATATAAATTAGAGAATATTGGTTGTACTTTTACATTTGGATACAATGATGTAACTATGAGTTTCAATGCCATATTGTTGCCTATGGTTGTTTTGGGGGGAAACTTTATAAATTCTAACTCAACAACCATTTTATGAAATCTTTAATATCGTTTATAATTGATGAGAACTTCAATAAAAGATATTAAGAAGTGGAGACTTATTTATATTGCTTTTGAATGGGATAAAGGTTATTGTTTTTTTTGCTCCATCACATAGTACATGAATTATAGAAATGTGTCATGTAGAATTTATGGAGAATGTTGAAATTAGTAGGAATGGTTTATTGAGTGATTCTGACCTCCAAGAATATGATGAAAAGTAACGTACATTTGAAGTGTCCATTATGCATAACACTTCAATATGAGATTCAAGTCAATATATATTGCCTCGTGAAAACGACTTTTTAAAATAAAGGGGCAAATGAATCACCTCAAAATGAACCTACTCAATATATTCACATTGAACCCTATAAAACTTGGTAGCCTATATGAAGTGGCTGACCCATAATTCTTTATAATTACATGAGAGAAATTTTGAGATAGGGAAGGAAATGACCCTTTCGCCGATAGTGATGTCATCACTTGTGATCAATCAACTAAGTGGAATGAATATGTGATTGAAGAACTTAATTTGATTTAAAAGAATAATGTTTGGGAACTTGCCAAATTACTAAGGGTTTCAAACCCGCAGGATGCAAGAAAAACTTTAAGACAAAATTAAACCCACACTTATTAACATTGAACGGCATAAAGCTCGATTGGTGGCTAATGAGTATTCAAAAATGAAGGTATTTATTACCAATAAATGTTTTTCACTTGTTTCTCATAATGACTTTATTATGATCATAATGGTCCTTGTAGCTCATTTTGATTTAGAACTACATCAAGTAGATGTCAAAAAAATCTTAACTGCTATATAAACAAAGATGTTTACATGACCCAAACAAAAGGTTTTATTTCTAACAATTAAGAACTTTGTATGTGTAAACGCAAGGTATATATATATATATATATATATATATATATATATATATATATATATATATATATATAGGCTAAATGATGCTTCGTGTCAATGCTATTTAACGTTCAAAAAAATGATGAACAATTACAAATTCATTAATAGCCATGTAGAGAAATGTATATACATCAAGATCATTGGGATGAAATTTATCATGCTTGTATAATACATAGAGGTGATTCTCTTAGCAAGTAATCACATTGATATGTTGCATGAATCAAAACACTTGCTACCATATCGCCTCAATTGAAAAGATATTGACGAAGCCTTGTATGTTATAGGCATATACATACATAGAGATAGATACAAAGGAATTTAGTATTATCCTAAAAGGGATATATCGATTTTTTAGTAAGTCGATATAACATAAAACAGTGTTTCCCTTTAGTTTCTTCCATAGTTAAGGAAGACGTTTTCTTCTTATTTCAAGCCTGAAAACAGAGGTATAATAAGATTAAATAAAGTTTATCATATATGAGTTGATAGTTTGAAGCATAAGTATGCACACGTTTGTAGTTGTCTGAATGTTCCTTATGTTACTGGCATGCTAAGTCGTTATCAATCAAATCACAATCTAGATCACTAGAAAGCTAACAAGAAAGGTTTTGGATATATACATGGTACTAATAATTACAAACATGTTTAAAAAGGAAGTGATTACTTGGAAGTGATTTGATATCTAACTCCAAGTTTTAAAAATGCAAAGATAAATAGTCATTATTGGGATACATCTTTATGCAATCAGTTGACTAATATCTTGGAAAAGTCATAAGTAAAAATTTGTGACTATACAAAATATGATAGCAAAATATGTCGTCATATATAATTCAAGTTTCCAGGGAATTTTATTGAGAAAATTAATCACAAGACTCGTAATTGTAAACTCCATTTTAGGCCGTTAAAGTAAAGTTTGTTGCTATAACTCTGCCTCTATAATATTTTCCACTAGTAATAATTAAAGTGGTGTAGGGGTTTATTGTAACGGCCAAAAATTTGAGTATTTAACTATACTCTATTTTAGTGTAGATGTTGAAGTAGATTTCTATTTTAAGAATGATAACTTACATTAGAGTGACAGTTGCAAACAGAAGAAACGTGTTGTGATCATGCAAGGATGCAACATGAAAGGTCAAAGAATGTACTGAAAATTTAAGATTGCGTCACAAGTATGGGTAAATATAGCGGCACGAGTATGAATGTGAGTCAAGGGGACACATGGATCAGGTTGTGACATGTGTTGACACATTTTGGTAGACGTCAACACGAAGCAAGGTTGCAACATGACCCGGAATATGTCGTGATACAAAAGCATGAGGATTAGCAAGTACACAAAGGGTTAAAGGGCTTCTTTGGCAAATCGAAACTAGAATCAGTAAGGGATATTTACGGTTTGTAGATGAAGATCTTAAGGCCATTTTGCGAGGGTACAATTGTGTAACGTGATAAGGTATTCTCTTGACCCAATAGTACGTGATTGTGTTTATGTAGCATTAATTGTATGGGGTTCTTAGATGTAACACCTGGTTCTAGTAATAGGTATTATTTACGAGATACGAATCTTTCCAGATGAGTAGATGTTAAATGTAAATTGATCATTTTGAGCATTCTCGTGGAGTAATTGGGTTCAATGGAGCACTTGGGGTTCATGAAGCATGTGACAAAGGAACAAATTTTCTGAGAAAGGAATAGATCATCTGAAAAAGGAACGGATCAATTGAAAAAGGAACATAACTTCCAAAAGGTGGTTTGAAGCAACTTGGAGCAACATGGAGCAACATGGTCTAACATCTTGAGCCATGAAGATGTTGAGTAGACCTGGAAATTTGTGTCTGCGTGTCGTGTATTCGTGTCAGACATAAATTTACACGACACGAATTTGTTAAACATGAACACGACACGAAGTATAAAACGTGTTTGGGGTATCAAACACGAACACAACATGTAAAAAATTCGTGTGACACATGACACGACACGAATAGACACGTTTTTTAGCTGTGTTACACGAAAACACGAAAAACACGAATAGACACGTTTTTATTGGCTTTTTTAAGCTAGGGCTGTAAACTAATTATTGACTTTTACAAAATTGGTCCCTAATATATTATAAATATAAAGTTTAACCCTAAAGTATATATTAGTATATATGTGTTTATACGTGTCACGTGTCAACATGAATTTGTACTGTGTCTTATACGTGTCTAAATAGGTAAATTTGTGTTTGACACATGTAAGACATGAAACATGAATTTAAAATATGTGTTAGAGACGAATAAACAAGAAACACGAATTTCTAAAACACATACACGGAAAACTCGTATCGTGTTTGTGTCGTGCTAATCATGTCGTGTATCAAGTTGCCAGGTCTAATGTTGAGCCAAGGTGATGTTGAGCCATGAAGATGTTGAGCCAAGGTGATGTTGAGCGAAGGAGATGTTGATCCAAGGAGATGTTGCGCCATATCTATGAGAAGTTGTGCCAAGAGGAAGATGTTGCACCATCTTGATGAGATGTTGCTCCATGGAGAAGATGTTGTGCCATCACAGACCATCTTGGTACATGATGCGCCATCTCAATTCCTTTGTTGTTCCACCATGATGGATGTTGGACCATTAGTGTTCATGATGCGACGCTTGTGCATTATGTTGCTCCACTATGGTCAAGGTGGTCCATCATGTGTGTTGCTGATGCTCATGGGTTGTATGACATGGAAGAATGTTCGAGCATGTTGGAATATGATTGGTTGTCACCATTCATGGGCCTATGGGCTAATGAGATTGGCCCATTAGGGGTTTAGGCATGATCCTTCAAGTATAAACAGGGATGCATGCTAGGTCATTTTGTATCTTGAATTCTAGAGTGTTAGGAGAATGTCTGTGAAAATTATACTTGTAACCTCTGTTTGAGAGCTCTAAAAAAAGAATACCCCCCTCGTACTTGTGGACATAGGTTACCTTGACCTAACCACGTAAATATTGTGTCTTGTGTGCTTTTGGTTTTGCTAGTTATCCTCTTTATTTCCTAACAAGTGGTATCAAAGTTGTGATTTGTATTCTTGTGATTGAAGATGTCTACTCGCAAGTTTGATTTAGAGAAGTTCAATGGTTCAAACGACTTCACTTTATAGAAGGTGAAGATGAGGGTTCTTCTAGTTCAACAAGGATGTGCTGCGGCACTGGAAGGAGAGGCAAAATTTCCAAAGGTCATGGCGGCTGACAAGAAGGTGGACATTTTGACAAAGGCACATAATGATATTCTGGTGAGATTAACGGATGAAGTAATGAGGTAGGTCATGGATCAAAAAATTGCTTCTGGGCTTTGGGATTAACTTTGTGACAAGTACCAGAACAACTTACTGACGAACAGGTTGTATCAGAAGCAAAGGTTGTACGCTCTCAAAATGTCTGAAAGTACCCAAGCGAAAGATCATCTGGATAACTTCACTTGCATCATATTGATCTACAAGGGGTTGATGTGAAGATTGAAGATGAAGATGAATATCAGGCGCTAATCCTCTTATGTTCTCTTCCGATCTCATATGAGAATTTCATTGATACCATGCTCTATGGTAGGCCAATGATCACTGTGAATAATGTGAAGGACCCTATGATGTCCAAACAACTGAAAATAAAAGTTTCAGTTGGAGAGGAGGTGAGCAGTTCCAGTTTGTTTGTAGGGAGAGAAAGGACATAAGATAGGAAAAGGGAAATAGAGGAAGATCACGTTCTAAATTTAAGTCTAAACGTTCATCGAATGTGAAAAGTTATAACTGCAAGGAGAAGGGGCACTTCAAGAGAAATTATCCACAGTTAAAGAATAAGTTCAAGAGTGAATCAAGTAGCAAAAACACTGCTGATGTAGTTCAAGAAAGTTCTGATAAAGTGGATGATGGTGATGTACCGACTGTTAGTACATCTAGTAGTGTAGATGCTTGGATCATGGATTCTGGAGTATCCTATCACATGACGTATAATCATGACTAGTTCGACTCTTTCAAAGAGTGGTATGGCACAGTTAAGATGGGTGAAGATTGGTTGAGCAGTATCAAGGGTAGTAGCATGGTACAAATCAAGATACATGACGACATGGTCAAGAAGTTAGATTGTTGGTACGTTCTGAAACTTTGAAAGAATTTAATCTCTCTTGGAACATTGCCTAAGAATGGGATGAGGTATGCTAGTGAAGGTGGTTGGGTCAAAGTGACCAAAGGTTCTCAAGTTATAATGAAAAGGAAGATGAATCATGGAGGGATATATATATATATATATATATATATATATATATATATATATATATATATATCCTAGATGGTCATGCGGTTATAGAAACGGTGGCTATCTCTCATTCCTTGAATGAAAGCGATGACAAGACAAAGTTATGGCATCGTAGGTTGGGGAACATGAGTGAGAAGGGCATGTCAGTTCTAAGTAAACAATGATTGCTTGGTGGAGAGGCTGTTGGGACTATAAAATTTTGTGAAGCTTGTGTCAAGGGAAAGCCTCGCAGAGTGAAGTTCGGTACTGGTCAATACATAAGCAAGGAAATCCTGGAATATGTTCACTCGGGTCTATGGGATCCTACACAAGTGAAGTCTAAAGGAGGATGCTCATATTTTGTGACGTTAATTGATGATTATTCAAGGAAGGTTTGGTTTTACTTTCTGAAGACCAAAGATGAGGTGTTTGGGAAGTTTAAGGAATGGAAGACCATGGTTGGGAAAAATACTAGAAAAGAGGTCAATACTCTAAGGACAGACAATGGGTTAGAGTTTTGTAATGCTCCATTTGATAACTTTTACAAGTTAGAAGGTATAGTGAAGAACCACACTATACGAAACACACCACACCAAAATCGTGTGGCAGAACGAATGAACCAAACACTCATGCAACGTGCAAGGTGCATGCAGATATTTGCTAACTTATCTAAGCAATTCTGGGCAGAAGCAGTGAACATTGCTTGCTATCTGGTGAACCGATCACCATCAACTGCTATTGACTTGAAGAATCTTGAAGAGGTATGGTTTAGGAAACCCTCTGACTATTCTGGTTTATGAATATTTGGATTCCCCATATATGCTCATGTGAATGATGGTAAACTTGAGCCAAGGGCAGTGAAGTGCATATTTCTAGGATATGTGACAGGAGTAATACAGGAGGAAATCCTAAATTTATCATGAGAAAAGATAAACTTTAATGAATATGCCATGGGTAACTAGGAGGAGGTGATACAAGTTAAACATGGAACACAAATCATGGTGTTAGCCAGAAGGTGGAGTTTGCAGCTTAAACTCCATATTTGTGATAGGTGATGAAGAACAAGGCAGTAGTGAACAAACCGGACAAGATGAAACCCATGAGCAACCCATGGGATCTTCGTCCAGTAGTGATTCTGGGAAGGATGATGGGAAAGACTCTATACCAGTCAGGAGAAAAAAGAGGGTTACTCGACATCCTGCTAGATATGCGGGATGTGTCAATTTTGGTGACATTGAATTTATTGCTTTTTTTCTTTAGGAACTGGAGAATACATTGACACTGAGGAGCCTCAATCATATAAAGAGGCAGTGGTGACTGGCGAGTAATGAAGCAACAAATTGGTTGATGGCCATGAATGAAGAAATGAAATAATTAGAAAAGAATGAAACATGAGATCTAGTTCTATTACCAAAGGGAGCAAAACTAGTGGGATGCAAATGGATCTTTAAGAAGAAGGAAAGGATAACATGAGTTGAACCAACTAGGTTCAAAGCAAGGTTGGTGGCGAAAGGGTTTTCTCATAAAGAAGGAATTAATTATCACGAGGTGTTCTCACCGGTCGTGAAGCACATGTCAATTCAGGTTCTTTTGGCCATGGTGAGTGCATTTGATCTGGAGCATGAACAACTTGATGTGAAAACTGCATTTCTTCATGGGAACTTAGAAGATATATTTATGTCCCAGCCAGAAGAGTTCCTTGATTCTAAGAAGGATCATGTATGTTTGCTAAAGAAATCTTTGCGTGGTTTGAAGCAGTCTCCAAGAAAATGATACAAGAGATTTGATTCATTCATGATCTCGCATGACTACACTCGGAACCAGTTTGATAATTGTGTATACTCAAAGGAATTGTTACTAGATTCCTACATATATGTTGCTATATATTGATGATATGATCATCGCAACTAAGGACATGGTTGGAATAAATGACTTTAAGGTGACCCTAAAGAATGAGTTTGAGATGAAGGATTTGGGAGCAACAAAGAAGATATTGGGGATGGAGATTAACAGAGATAGAAGAGCAGTATGGTTGTGTATTTCTCAACAAAAGTACATTAAGAAAGTTTTGCAGTATTTCAAGTGTGATCAGTCCAAACCAGTTGGAACTCCTTTGGCGGCTCACTTTAAACTTGGTCTAGATACTATGCGTACAACTAATGAAGAAAGGAAGTACATGATCATGGTTCCTTACTCTAGTGTTGTTGGAAGTCTAATATATGCAATAGTTAGTAGTAGACCTGATTTGGCTCATTCAGTTTGTGTGGTAAGCAGGTTTATGAGTAATTTAGGGAAGGCTCATTGGAAAGCTTTCAATTGGATCATGCGATACTTGAAGGGAACGACAAATGTTTGCTTGGTTTATGGAGCTAATAGGAAGACTAAATTGGTTGGATATTCTAACTCGGATCATGGAGGTGATTTGTTGAATCACAGGTCAAAAACATGCTATATTTTCACTTTATACGTATGTGCCATCAGTTTGAAGTCAGCATTACAAGATATTATTGCTTTGTCTATAACTGAATCTGAGTACATGTCTTTAACCGAAGGAATAAATGAGGAGATATGGTTACATGGGCTTATTCAGAGTCTTAGTATGAAGGTGAAGAAGCCAACATTATATTGTGACAGTTAGAGCGTGTTGAATCATGCAAATAATCCTATGTATCATGAAAAGACAAAACATATTGATGTCAGATTGAATTTCATTCGTGACATTCTGAAAATAGATAGGTTCTCAATTCTGAAGATTGATACCAAGGTGAATCCAGCATACATGTTAACGAAGTCTTTATCCACAAAGAATTTCAAGCTTTTCTTGGACTTAGTTGATGTTCGCATGAGTTAAGCCCCTTCATGGCTTGATTGTAGGAAGGGAGAGGAAGTTCTTATTCGAGGTGGAGTTTAGATGATGCTCAAATCAAGGTGGAGATTGTTAAATGTAACTTGAGAATTTGGAGCATTCTTCTCGAGTAATTGGGTTAAATGGAGCACTTAGAACTCAATGGAGCACTTGGGATTCATGGAGCATGTGACAAAGGAACAAATCTTCTGAGAAAGGAATGGATCATCAGACAAAGGAACGGATCAAGTGACAAAGGAATAAATCTTCCAAAAGGTGGTTTGGAGCAACTTAGAGCAACATGGAGTAACATGGTCCAACATGTTAAGCCATGAAGATGTTAAGCCAAGGTGATATTAAGCCAAGGTATTGAGCCATATGGATGTTGAGCCAATATGACGTTGAGCCAAGGAGATGTTGTGCCACATCTATGAGAAGTTGCGCCAAGAGGAGGATGTTGCGCCATCTTGATGAGATGTAGCGCCATCATGGACCACCTTGGTACATTTGTTGTGTCATGTCGATACACGTATGCTTAAAAATGATCATGCTTAAGAAATACACCACGTTGTGCTGCCATGATGGATGTTGGACCATTAGTGCTCAAGATGCACCGTCTACGCATCATGTTGCTCCATTATGGTTAAGTTGGTCCATCATATGTGTTGTTGATGCTCATGGGTTTTATAACATGGAAGAATGTTCTAGAAGATGCTACGGGGCATAATATGTTTGGTTATCACCATTCACAGGCCTATGGGCCGATGGGCTTGGCCCATAAGGGTTTTAGGTCTGATCTCTCAAGTATAAATAAGGATGAATACTAGGTCATTTTTTATATTAAATTCTAAAGTGTTAGGCAAATCTATGTGAAATGGTACTTGAAACCTCTACTTGAGAGCTTTTAAATAAAGAATACTCCCCTCCTGCTCGTGGACATAGGTCATCTTGACCGAACCACATAAATACTATGTCTTGTGTGCTTTTTGTTTTGCTAGTTATTCGCATTACTTCCTAATAATGGATAAAATAGAGCTTGGAATTACTTCAAATTTAGAAATTCTATTTATCAAAAGATAGTTGAGAAGTGTCCTAGAACTGATAGAGGATTCCGTGGATATAAAGATCGTCAAAAACGGAGTTCGTATGAGAAAGTTATGCCCGTTTGAAGTTTAGATGAAAGTACGATGATATTTTGAGACAGGTCAACGGAAGTCAAGTCAACGGCCAACTTTTGAACCTCATAACGTGAGAAGTGTTGAGTCACCGGAATATTGTAGATTCATACATGTCAAAAAAGGATTCTATTGTCCCTCACAACATGAGGTATGCATGCTCACGACCTGAGATGGGTCAGATCAGCAAGACACGTCGCAAGAGAGTACAAAACATGTCGAGATTAGAGTGCGTTAGATCCTCATGATGTGAGACCTAAGTGGGATCGGATATGTTGCTCGAGAGTCGTGTGGTGAAGATTTTTATAGTAGATTTATACCGTTATATGGGTAATACAAGGTCTGAGTTATGGGATACATCGAGGTATATTTTACCCATTAAATTGTAATTACGATGTATGATTATTATTTGGATTTGATACACCCAAGTATATTACGGGTTTTTGTAATATGGTGCTGTTACAAACCTGCTTCTAAGATTTTGAGTAAATCTTATGATTATGGATTTATACCAGACTATCAGGGTTATACATCCTAATATTTGAGAGTTTCCCATTATGAGAGATTTAGCTAACAGCTTACGGGTTAAGCCTATTATGATTATATTATAAGATTCGATTATTAATATGATAAGTGGTTATAGAGTATACCTAGTGGCGAGTTGAGACATGTTATAAGGAATTTGTTTTGTGATGGCTAGGTATTACAATGTGACGAGTTGATAGGCTGTGAAGGATGGAAACCAAAACTGGAATTAGTTTACCGACTGACCAAGTGAGTAACACTACTCTAATATCTATTGATATGTTATCTGTGATATATATATATATATATATATATATATATATATATATATATATATATCATATGAGTTATATAATTAATTATTATTGAGTAATTGAACAATGTTTGGGAGATTGATTATTTTGAGAAATTAATATTTTATTGAAAGATTGATTCTAATTGTGAGATGGATTATTAATTAAAAGATAATTTATAAATGAGATAGATATGTGATGTGATGGATTATAACTGAGAAATAGATCATATTGAAAGATAGATCATTTATGGGTAATCATTTGTATTAAAAGTTTTCACGTATATGATATATGAATTAAATTGAGTTCTGAATAATTGATTATTATTGAGAAACTGATTTTTACTGAGATATAGATTTTATCGAGGTACATTATAATTGAGATAAATGTGATTGAGAAACTGATTATGATTAAGAAAGAGATAGATTATTTCAGAGAAACTGATTGTGATTGAGTGGGAGAAATCTAGGTACACACACATAGAGAGAGAGAGAGAGAGAGTGTGTGTGTGTGTGTGTGTTTCCCATCAAGAGAAATAGATATTAATAAGGAGAGAGTGATGAACATTAATAGAGATAAATTATGATTGAGAAAGATCTTGATAGAGAGAATGATCATGATTTAGATAAATTATGATTCAAAGATTTATTCTGAATGAGATATTGACAAATTGAAAATGAGAGAGAGGGAGAGAGAGAGAGAGAGAGAAAGAGATTATTATAGATATAGATCACTCACAAAGAGAGAAGGAGAAATATAGAGAGAGATCATTGATGAGTAATAGACCATAATAAAGAAGAAACAAATTATTATTAGAGTTGCTAAAAGAATATGAGAATACTATTAACTATCATAATTTAGTTGTTACCCATTAGTGATGATTATTTGATTTCGATATATATGATGTATATGATTATATTATTGTAGTTATTATTCACTAAGCAGTGAGGCTTATGTTTATGTGATGATCTATTTTGCAGCTAGTTTATTTGTGACGCCCTACTCAATCATGTACTTGTGGCCAGTACGATCCTCATGAAAACTTCTTGTATGCTAGTTTGCCAATGTACACAAAAATAAATAATGTAATTTTTTAATGAAAAATGAAAATTTTGAGGTGTAACGGGTATGAAATCTTGGGCGTTACAAGTTGGTATCAGACCCGTAGTTTAAGTGAATTGGGTTCTTTTAGTAGATTCCTAATCTTAAACCATAGAGTAGAAATGATAATTGATTTGATCTGATAACAATGAGTTAAATAAATTATTTGATATTTAGAAATGATAATTGAACAGATCTGATGAGCATGAGTTAGATAAATAAATTGATATCTAAGAAATTTGGAGATAATTAAATAAATGTAAATATATATTTTTCCCTACACACAATATTGTAGAGCATTGCGGATAGAGATTGCATAGCACAATTTCGAGATCCACAATGGAATATGTAGCGCAATGACTGGTGATATGTGGCACAATGATTTGAGATACTCGATGCAGTTGGATTGATAAATAGCAATGTGCTTGGCTAGTCACGATGTGAAGGGAGAATGTTCACGATGTGACCATAAGTAGGATGTTATAATTGATTTATAAAGATCACGACATAAAGAGAATAAGATAACGACGAGGCCACTAGATCTTCACGACCTATTCAGATCAAGTAACGTCGTGATTATTAGGGCGGGTAGATAAAGGTAGTGTACTTAAATTAGCCGTGATGCGAAGAGAGTATTCCATGACGTGGTAATTGTTAAAATGAGTTAAAATCCATATAGATATAAATTAAGTAGCATTAAGAGAATAAATGCCAAGAGTGTGTAAAATAAGAGAAAATGAATTAAAATAATAATATAAATCCTAAATAAAAATAACATGAGAAATTTGGATTAATATAAGAGATTATTAGATTAGAGAGATGATATTGAAAAAGATATGAGAGAGCAAGTGATGAGATAGAGTGCTAGATTGTGAGTAGGAGTGATGATACCACTCTTGAGTTAAGATAATGTGATCGAGATTGATTAAAACAAGAAAATTGGAAGAGTTATGATAAAAGAGAGAAAGATATAGATACAATGAGATTGAGTAATGAGAAACTTCGATTGAGATCATGAGATTTACATCATGTAGACAATTGACAGACTTACATTATTGATCTATGAGAGATGATTAGATCATTTCATGTAGATGATTTAGACTTAATGTTTAGACCCATGAGAGATGATTGGGTTTACTCCTATAGACTATATTTGTGATGAGTCTCTGAGAGGTGACGAGGCCTAAACCTACTATGAGATCTATTACGATTGATTTGAGTAACTGGTCTGAATAAGTGATATTGATTCGAGTAATTGATCTGAGTGATTCGAGTAACTGATCTGAATGATTTAAATTGATAAATAGTGATTAATATGAGAAATTGAATTGAGTAACCGATAGATCCGAGCGATTGATCTAATCGGATGATATTGCCTTGAGAATTTATGTTGATACGAGTAATTGATATTAATCCTAGTGATTGATATAATTTGAGTCGAGTGATCAAACCAATTGGATTAAGAGATTCATTCAATCGATTTGAGTGATTGATCTAAGCAAATGAATTTGATCACGATGATTTAAATCGAATTATTGATTTGATCGATTGGAGTGATCAGAGAAATTGATCCGAGTAGATGATATTAATTTAAATGATTTGAGTGAGTAATACCAATCTAAGTGATGATTCCAATTAATTTGAGTGTTTAATTTAATTAAATTGAGTAATTGCATTGAGTTATCTGATTAATAGATCTGAGTAATTAATATTGTTTAAGTGGTTGATATGAAGAATTAATTTATGTAATTGATGGACTGGAGTGACAAGTATTGGTCTGATTGATTTAAGTGAATGACTTGATTGATTCATTTAAATAATTTAAGAGATTAATCTAAATAATATGAGTGATTAAATTGATTAGTTGATCATTAGTCTAAGAGTGTTGAATGTAGTAAATTATCTAAGTAACCTAAGTAATTGATCCATGTAACAAGAGTAATTGATCTGAGTAATTTATGAGAAACTGAGAAACGATTTCTTAAATGAGTGTGGGGAAAAGGTCTAGAGAATGACCAATTAAAATGACTTATTAATAATTTGAGTAATTAATTAGATTGAATTGAGTGAATGATCTGAGTGATTGAGTGAGATCAAGCGGAGTGATTAATATTAAACAGAGTGATTAAATTGAGTAGTTGATTTATCTGAGTAATTAAAATGATTTAATCAAACAACCGATGTTGATCGAAGAGATGGATATGAGCGATTGGTATTGATCCAAGCAATTGAGATTGGTCTAAATAATTGATATTGGTATAAGAAATTAATTCAAGTTATTAAATGGACAATTAAGATTGATTTGAGTGATGAATAATGATCAGAGTGATTTATTGGAGTATTTGATCAAATTGAATGATCTGCGTAATTGATCTTGATAGAGTGATTGATATCGAATAGATTAATTAACGCGGGTGACTGATCTAAGTGATCCGATAAACTGAAATGAGTGATTTATATTGACTTAAGTAATTGATCATTGATCTAAATAGTCGAGAGATTGATTTAAGAAATTGATCCGAATAATTTGAGTGATTGAATTGAGTAATATGAGTGACTCATTGATACTGAGTAAACTAATCACCCTACGAGTACTACAAATAGTAATGCGATTGAGTTGATTTGAGTGATTTGTGAATTCGTGAAATGTAAGATAAACGAGTAGTAACAGTCGAGATATGATTCGCTATGGAACAACTCGAGAATGAGTATTTTACCAGGTGTTAGTCCATATTTGATAATAATAATAATAATAATAATAATAATAATAATAAAGACGAGGATGATGATTAATTTGAGAAATTACACTCAGGACTTGAGAATGAGTTGTAAATTGAGTGCCAAATGAATTATGAATAAGATGAGTTATAACCCTCCTTAAGAACAATATGATGCGATATATGATATACGAAGAGTCAATATATATTTGATTAGTAGTGCGACACTTCAAGAGATTCTGAGGATGGACTCTTTTGAATGGTGGGGGGGGGGGGAGACTTGTAACACCTGGTTCTAGTAACAAGTATTATTTACGAGATATGAATCTTACTAAAAGAGTATATGATATAGAGCATGGAATTACTTTAAATTTAGAAATGATATTTAGCAAAAGATAGTTGAGAAATATTGTAGATCTGATTGAAAGGATTATGTAGATATAAAGATCGTCAAAAAGGAGTTCGTATGAGAAAGTTATGACCATTAGAAGTTTAGATGAAAATGTGTTGCTATTTTGAGAAAAATCAACAGAAGTCAAGTCAATGGTCAACTTTCGAACCTCACGACATGAGGAATGCTTATCACGACGTGAGAATCGATGAGTCACCAGAACGTTTCAGATTCAAATGTGTCAAAACGAGATTTTATTGAACCTCATGACGTGATGTATGCATGCTCACGACTAGAGATGGGTTAGATCAGCGAGACATGTCGTAAGAGAGTATAACATGTATCGAGATTAGAGTGTATTACATGAGACCTAAGTGGTCACGCGTGAGGATCGTCTGGCTATAAATGGAAGAGTTTTTCATGTCATTTGAGAGAGTTTGGAATGCATGATCAAAGATGTTGCTCGGGAGTCGTTTGAAGAAGATTTATATGGTGGAGTTATACTATTATATGGGTAATACGAGGCTGAGTTATAGGATACATTGAGGTATCTTTTACCCGTTAAATTGTATTTACGATATGTGATTATTAATTAGATTTGATAGAGCCGAGTATATTATGGGTTTTCATGATATGGTGCTATTACAAACCTGTTGGTAAGATTTTGAGTAAATCTTATGATTACGGATTTAGATGGGACTGTCGGGGTTTTACATCCCTATATTTGAGAGTTTCCCATTATGAGAGATTTAGCTAAAACTTACGAGTTAAGCATATTATGATTATATTATAAGATTTGATTATTATTATTGTGATAAATTGTCATAGAGTATATATAGTTGTGAGTTTAGACAGGTTTCGAGGAACTTGTTATATGATGGCTAGGTGTTACCATGTGACAAGCTGAGTGGCCATGAAGGATGGAAACCAAGACTGGAATGAGTCTGTCGACTGAACAGGTGAGTAACAGTACTCTAATATCCATTGATATGTTATCTGTGATATACATCATATAAGTTATATAATTAGTTATTATTGAGTAATTGAATAATGTTTGAGAGATTGATTATTTTGAGAAATTAATATTTGATTTAAAGATTGATTCTAATTCGGAGATGGATTATTAATTAAAAGATAGTTTATAAATGAGATAGATCCCTGATGAGATGGATGATAACCGAGAAATAGATCATATTGAAAGAGAAATCGTTTATGAGAAATTATTTGTATTAAATTTTTTGACGTATATGATATATGAATTAAATTGAGATCTGAATAATTGATTATTATTGAAAACTGATTTTTACCAAGATATAGATTTTATCAAGGTACATTATAATTGTGATAGATGTGGTTGAGAAACTGATTATGATTATGAAATAGATAGATCATTTCGGAGAAACTGATTATGATTGAGTGGGGGAGATCTGGGTAAAAAGAGAGAAGGGGAGTGTTTCCCATCAAGAGAAATAGATATTGATAAGGAGAGAGTGATTAACATCAAGAGAGATAAATTATGATAGATAAAGCTCTTGATAGAGAAAATAATCATGATTTTGATATATTATTGTATTTTTTTAAAATGAGAAATGAAATTTTTGGGTAGTAATTGGTATAAATCGTGGGCGTTACATTTGAACTCAATGTAATTACTAGAGTCATGATATGGTTATATTATGAACTCAATGGAAATGTTGACAGATGAATTTTGTTATGGGATTATCAAATTGGATGATCAGGCAAGCCCTAGTCTTTAGATATATGAGATTGAGATAACAAATTATGGAGTTAGGTCATTTAGTATTTGTGATATGAAGTTTAATTACCCTGGTGAAAATTGGTTACTAAGGTTAACTCCTAGTGAATTGGGACAAGTCCTGAGGAACTTTGTATATTGTCCAAATGTGTTTAGGCAAACAGTTGCGTCGCTAGACATCACCAACTAGAGCACAAAGCAAAAGTTAGTTTTCACTAAATGGCCAAGTGAGTGCATGTGTATACTTATGGGTTCATAGAAAATGAGTTTTTTATGCATAAATGTTAGATATTAAGTGTTTTATAACTTAAATGATTTTACTCTCAGGTTTGAGATTTAATTGATGTATCTAGTAGTTTTAATATGAAATCTCTAGAATAAATTATGGTTATTGTTTATAGATAATTGCTACTAGTTCTATTATAAATTTTTTTAGCATTTCATATGGTAGATACCAAGGGATGGGATAGTTGATGTTATTATGTGTATAAATGTGAATGAGCTTATGGGATATAAGTGAATGAGTATTAGAATGCAATGAGCTTATAGGATATAAGTGAATGAGTATTAGAATGCATTATATATGTTGGTGGTGATATACTACAAAGTGAATATTGGAAATCATAGTTTGAGATACAAAACAATTATCGATATTTTATTTTTCGTATGTAGTAGTTGTCGGTGAATCTATTCATGCTATAGAAACTATTGACATGTTACGGTCATGAGTTACCCAGTGACAGGTTATGTTCACAAGTTACTCGATGATAAGTTATGGTTACAATGTCTTATAAAGAAACCTAGTCTATAGGTTCTTGTAGCAGCACATACTGACAGGAGGTAATGATTCCTCATTGACTTCACGATAATTTGTATTCCCGAGGATAGTAAAGACTTGATTATGGACTAATTAGGGTATCAATTACTATATGTCCAAGTTTGTGATGTGGGAAATTAAGTTTCGTGAGTGTAGTTTTATCTGCAGGGTTATATTCGTGAGTGTAGTCTTATTTACAGAGTTAAGTCCCATGAGTGCAGTTTATCTGCATGGTTGTATGCGTGAGTGTAACCTAATCTGCATGATTATGTCTTGGAGCATAGTCTTAACTGTAGGATTATGTCTTGGATGTAACATCCCAAAATATCAATGAAATTTTCATTTTTAAAATCACCAAACTCACATCGTATTTGTTCCAAAATCCATCATAGTAAAGTGTATCAAAATCCTCTGAGTAAAAATAACAAACATCAACTTGGAAAATCATCAGGCGGATGTTGTGCAGTCACACCGGACCTTTCCCTTTGGAACTGGAAGTACCTGAAAATGTTCAAACCACAAAAGCATAAGAACAAAGCTTAGTGAGTTCCCCAAAATATCACATACCATACATACATTGTGATGGGCTGCCCCATGGTCTTACATAGAAGTGTCATAGGCTACCCACACTGTCTTTCCTAACATTACCATAGGATACCCCCATAGTTTTATATACAAGTGTCATGGGCTACCCTAGTGGTCTTTCCTCGCACTGACATGGGCTACCCTATGGTCTTATATATAAGTGTCATGGGCTACCCCATGGTCTTTCATACAACTGTCACGGGCTACCCCGAGGTGTTCCATGCAAGTATCACAAAGACAACTAACATCCAACAAAGTATAGTGAGAAGAATCACCTCACAAACAAAAACAAGTGCTAAACACCACCTAAAAAGCCATACAATGTGAACCCTTAGTCCACCTTCTAAAACTAAGAAATTGACCAAAAGTTAACCACGCCAAAAAGTCAACGGTCAAAGTCAACTTCAACGAGATGTCATGTCGTGGTAGGATAAAGATAAAACATTCAGCTTGCACCCTATTCACCACGTCGTGACAGCCAAGATGTCATGTCGTGAAAACTAAGCCTCAACATCTTAATGGATTAATCCGTTTTCCCTCCATTCCATGAGCTCCAAAGCTTAGATCTGATTCTTCCCAATGTTGTGATGGATAAAGTTTCCAACTTTATCCATTAAGACATCCCAATAATCCCCCATATTTAAACCTAGGTCCTTAATGGCATCTTAAGGCATGAATTCAACCATTAAGCACGTAATCCTTAAAGTCTCAAGTCCATCACATCCAGAAGGTTTCCTACTCCTAAACCACCATAAAATTAGTGTTTTATGGACATGAATTTCCCTTCCAAATTAGGTCAAAATCAATTAAGAAGAGATCTCAAACTTGAGTATGAGATCAAATACCGTAAGGAACCTTAGATCTGGACCATATGACACCTAAAGGACCTCAAGGACCCATAAAGTTGCAAACTTTAGGGAATCCCTTCTTTCAAACTCTCACAATATGATGAATAATGGACAAGGAACCAAGATCTAACAGCATGAAACCTAAAGTTCGGATCTTGAACACTTGCAATGGTCCAAAAAATGTGCTTACTAATGATGATGAGGGTGTCTAGATGAAACAATGCACCAAATGAGCTTCTATCTCCTTCAAAATGCCAAGAACACTACAAATTTATTCAAAAGCTCAACAATGGAGGCTAGATTTGATTAGGGTAAGAAAGGAAGGTGTTGGAGGCTAAGGGTGAGAGAACCCTATCTCACACTTTCCATGATTTTTCTTGGATATGCCATGTCGTGAGGATGCCTATTGTAATGCCTGCAGATTCGGGCTAGAAGATTAAGATATAATAAGCGATGAAAACGAAATTTTGATAGAAGCTATTTAGGATAAAGAGCATTAACCAAAGTTATAGAATATGTGACAAGGATTCCGTACATATAAAGAACTCTAAAATTCGACTTCCTATAAAGAAGTTCTGCTTCTTCAAAGTTTCACGATTACACCAACACGGCTCCGCGCGCCGTAAAAAGGGAATTTTAGATAGGTTGCTTATTAGCCTAATCGATATAAACAAAAGCCGTAGTAATCATAAAACCAAGAGTATGCATATAGGGAATGCCTAAATCTAACTTTATATGAGGAAGTTATGATTTTTTGAAGTTCCAACGCAACTATGTTAGCACATCAATCAAAATTCAAATTGGTTGATTTTTAGCTGAAACAATCTAAACGAGAGTTGAAGATCTCGTAAATACGATTCCATCGATATAAAGATAGTCGACAACGAATGTTGTATGAAAAATATATGAATTTTAAACGGAGTTTAGTACTCTAAGACTTTGAAAATACTAAATAAAAATGAAGTGAGAATTAGCCGACAGAGACTAAATGAAAGTATTAGATCTCGTTGATAGCTAAGCATGAATATAATGAACATTAAAACAGTGTTTGTATGAAAAAGTTACAAGTTTTTTAAAGTTTTCCCGAGTTTTCCACGCAAAAAAAAGTGCGACGCGCACCTTCTAGAAGTTGCCACGCAACACCACCCAATACAGTAAAAGTGTCAGCAACAGGGAGGGACGGCTTGGTCAGGGCGCAACGTGCCTCTAGTTTATCCGTAACGCACCTCCCAAGAAATTTCCCTATAAATAGCTTTCAACCTTCATTTTGATTTCCCACACCTTCCGATACTTCTTTCTCAAGTTTCTCTCAAGTTTAGTCCAATTTTCCTTAGATGTAGACATTGGGATTAGTGAGAAATCTAGACTATCATTAGTCGCCAGGAATATAAGACTAAGACTTAGTGATATTCGTACCTAGGTCACATTAAAGTAAAAGTTAAGTGCTAAGGTGAAGTTCTGCCGAAATTCTGAGGCATCCAATTTTAACAAGTGAATGAATAGTTACTTTTATCTTACACATATATATGAAGTATTTAGATAATTAAATGCTATATGTGTTTGTCTGCAAAAATGCTTTGTGTTAGATGACATAATATAAGATGAGTTTTATATGATTTAATATATATGTATTTTCATACCTATAATATATTGGGTGGTGATAGGTAAAGAGGGATGGATATAATAACAACGGAGATGGATGATGAGATATGAAAATAATAACAAAAGGCCTCGACTTACTGATTGTGTGTGTGTGTGTGTGTATATATATATATATATATATATATGGAGATGTTCAATAGATAATCATTGTTAACAAAGAACCAAATCGAAAATCATAATGATTAACAGTGAATGAAATGGATGTACAATTGTATATTTGACGCAAATACACCAAATTATAACATAAAATCCACATCTTTACTAAATTATAACATAAAATCCACATCGTTTAAATTTTTTGAAGTCACATTTTTATCGAAAAAAATTTAAATATACTGTTGTTAACGATTTTCCTCCTCTTTTTATAGAGAATCATGTTCATATATAAAAACATTTTTTTAAAAAAAACTCATTTCGTTTTGTTATCTTTTTTTATATTTAAGTTTTTTTTATCCAAAAAAAATTAATTATACCAAAATCCACAATTTTTTATCCTCTATTAAAAAACATCAACATCGATTAAAAAAACTCGATCAGATCATATTAACACTGTGAATCTAAACAGTAAATATTTTAATTTTAACATTCACAATATGTATCTGACTTACTATTTTAAATCTTTGATCATTTTCAAATTAAATGAAATTTACATATGAATTGAAATATATTTCTATGTAGTTTTATAATATTTTAGTGTTTTGATTACTTATAAATTAGTTTTATAAACTCAACAGATGGATTTATTCACATTGAGAATCTGAACTGTATATAATTTAGTTTAAATATTTATAATGTGAATCTGACTTATTATCATTCACATTGGGAATCTAAGCAGATTCACAATATGAATATTAGTAGATTCACATTTCACAATGTGTATTTGAATTGAAATTTTGATTTTTTTTCAACATTAATATGAATTTAAGTTTAAAGAGTAATAAAAAAAATATGAATTTTAATATATTTATTAATTTTTTGCAATAAAAAGTAGACCTTAACTTTTCAAAAAACAAAGAAAATGAAGTGGATTTTTTTTAAAATCATCTTTTATATATCTCTATAGAAAGAGGACAAAAAACATGAACAACGGTATATTTAGTTTTTTTTCGATAAAAAACATGGAATAAAAAAATTAATCTAAAAAAGGAACTAAGTTTTGTTATAATCATGTGTATGTGTATCCACTCTAAAAGTCTACAAGCCTTCCTTTTGTCGTTGATTGATTTAAATTTCGACGTTTTGGATTGATTCCCTAGTTGCTTGATTAATAATGGTTCTTTATTGAATTATATATATATATATATATATATATATATATATATATATATATATATATATATATATATATATATATATATATATATATATATACCCACACACAATTAGGTTCATGTTAAAATATAAATATTTTATGAAAATGGAAAAACAGATTTTATCACATAAAAATCAATCAAATATACTTTACATATTAAACTTATTAGCAACAATTTAAACATAATAAGTTTATATTGGAGAGTGTTATGGTAATATATATTTAAAGGTGGTTTTAACAACTGTTTTTTTCACGTTGTTAACCTTTTTTAAATTAAATTGTTGATAATAAAAATGTCAAAAAAACATGTTTTGCTAATATGAAACAATTTTTCATGTATCATCAATTATCATCATGTAGTTCAAAGTTTTGATGAATTCTTGTCCAAAATATAAGGTTGAGGTGACACAATCTCATAGATTTTCCTTGTTTTCACGTTTTCGTAAATTATTTGCATTTTCGTATGAACCCTCTCATATATATATATATATATATATATATATATATATATATATATATATATATATATATGTCACTAGGTTTTAGAGTACATCTGGTGAACACATAGTTCAAAAACACCTACAGGTTGCGAGCCTGCTAGCGTTCCACTAGACTATCTAGAATAGTCTGTGGTTGTCATCTATAGTCTACTATATGATGTCATCTCCTATTACAAGAGTACTAGTAAGTTAAGGCCTATTATTGTTTCCATCTTTCATCACTTATCTCCCTGTCTATTCTATTCAACCTTCATTACCTATTTCTACTCAATATATCTTAGGTAAGAAAATACATGCACAATAAATTGTATACAAATCATCTAATAATATTTCATCTAACACATAGCATTTTTGCACATAAGCACATATAACATTTAGTTATTTAGATACTTCATATGTATGTGTAAGATGAAAGTAACTATGCACTGACTTGATAAAGTGGATGACTGACGATTTCGGCAGCGCTTCGCTTCATACTTTGAAAAGACCTAGACGCATAAAATACTAAGCCTTAGTCTAGTTTCGTAATCCTGGAGACTGTAATAATTATATTCTAAATTCCTCACTAATCATAATGTCTACATCAAGATCTATCAAGTAAGGATTAGCCAGGTATGACAGTTGGGAGGCAGGATCATTTTGACATATAGTTTTTCTGAATCCAACAACCAAGCCAACGTGACCATTCTAGAAACCTGTCCCGTAAGTAGATCAATCAGTATTTTGTGACATCCCCATTTTCAAGGCCAAAAAGACCGATTTGTTTATGCTTCGTTTTATAAAATCAGAGTAATCTTTTGATTAAAAGAGTTGCAGAATTTGTTCCCAAAACAAAATATGATAAAATTTATCAAAACGTTTCTCAAAGAGAATGTATTTTCATTAAATAATAAAACCTCGGGATGTCATGTTCCGATACAGACCAAAAGCATAAATAGTACAATACAGACCTTACAACAGTTATTTACAACTATTGGTCTATTAATCAACATCTCTCATCAAGTCCACCAACTTATACTCTTGTGCCATTACCTGTAATGCAAAGAAAACTAAGTGGGTCAGGCTTGGGAGCCTGGTGAGCATATAGGGTTTTCAACCCATAATAATATAATAATTATATTTAATCATCAAACAATCAACCCAATTACCCATCCCCATTAACTTCGTTTAATCTTCCCTAAAGATAGTATCCTAAGTGTCATCTCCTATATCATATTTACCTCTGATCTCCTTACATCTTATTTCCTTATATGTTTGTTCCTAAGAACTTTTCCTAAGGATCATCGCATAGACAATACTAATTCGGGGATCACTCCCTCAATATGTGTCTAGTAAGGGTTAGGGTATCATCGCATGATTACGCAGCCACAACATCGCCTGGACTCGTAAATCATAATAAGGGTTAGACTATCATCGCATGAATACGCAGCCACAACGTCGCCTGGACTCGTAACTCATAATAAGGGTTAGACTATCATCACATGAATACACAGCCACAACATCGCCTAGACTCGTAATTCATAATAAGGGTTAGACTATCACCGCATGAATACGCAGCCACAACATCGCCTGGACTCATAATTCATAATAAGGGTTAGACTATCATCGCATGAATACGCAGCCACAACATCGCCTGGACTCGTAATTCATACTAAGGGTTAGAATATCATCGCATGAATACGCAGCCACAACATCGCCTGGACTCGTAATTCATCACCTATCTATCATCACCATTATATCCTCACCTATCTCTTATCACATTATTTCAACACACATCAACTATTTCATCTACCCATGTTCTACCCAACATATTTGTAGATATAAATTACATATACAGATTAAATCATTTAACACCCGTATAAAAACATCAATTACAAGCCCATCTCAAATAGACAAATAATATATAACACATAACACGTATTTCATAGCTAATACTCTATATTTGTGTGTTAGAAGAAAGTAACCACACACTCACACATATAAACAACAATATATATATATATATATACACACACACATAGCATGTATTTTATAAAATACTTCATATATATGTGTAAGATGAAAGTGACTATACACTCACTTGATCAAAAGAAGATCGGACAGCGCTACGGCTTGTAGAAGTAGTATTCCTCGGTGAAACCGGGAGATCTTCACAAAAAACGGGCTTCTCGCGGGCAGAGCTTCGGCTCGGGAATTTCACTTCTCGGGATCTCCGGGGCCTCAGGACTTGCTTCGGGTCTCGGGAATGATACCGGGGCTTCGGGGTATTTCTTGCACGCAAAAACGATGCAAAAATGAGAGAGAAATGAAGAAATGAGCAATAGAACTCGGTTGCACTCGACATCTATTTATAGGGGCTGAAACCCCGAATTATGTTGGGCGTAATCTTTAGTTACGCTGGGCGTAACTTGGATAAGGTTGCTGACCCCCCCTCCCCCCCCCCCTTTGGATGATATCGAAATTTCTAATTAAATTTTATATTTTAATTATTTAATAAACTTCAAAAATTCATATCTTCCTCATACGAACTCCGTTTTCAACGTTCTTTATATCCACGCGTAGGTGAGACTACGCTCTACAACTTTCGTTTAGACTTCGTCGGCTAATTTTGATTTGCTTTTATTATTTATTTTTACTAGGCCGGGACAAGAAAACTCCGTTATAAATTCATAACTTCTTCATCCGACATCCGTTTTCGTCTGTCTTTTTACCGTTGCACTACTATCAACAAGATCTTCGATTCTCGTTTAGATTATTTTGGCTAAAAACCGCTCGATCTCAAATTGAGTATTCGGGCTACATATCGCTAAGTCGAAACTTAGAAAAATCATAACTTCCTCATACGAAGTCAGATTTGGACGTTCTTTTTATGCACGCTCACGGTTTAACGAAATCTACGAATTTCGTTTAGATCGCTAAAGCTAAATATCGATCTAATGTAGATTCACTTTTTATGTCATTCAGCGTCGTGCCAGTTCTATCGCGAAACTCCGACAGGTCATAACTTCTTCGTTATAACTCGAATTTCGACGTTCTTTATATGTACGGAATCCTTGTAACATATACTACAAATTAGTTAAGATTACTCTTTCTAAATAATCTTCCATCAAAAAGTCATTTTTGGCGCTTATCGTCTCTAAATTGACTAGCCCTAATCTACGGGCGCTACATATTTCGACTTGGAATCACTGATAAATCTTATTTATAGGTTCATAAAAACGACTATGACTATAAATATAAATTAAACTAAAATAAGGGTAAGTGTAATTTAACTTACATAGATTTCCTAGACAAAAGTCCGGAAATTGCACGAGCAGAGCTTCTACTGATAGCAACCGCTACTTTAGGGATTGTAGGGCTCCGTGAAAGGCTAAAACTAAGGGAATATAGGCTAAAGTCAAAGGAAACTCAAGAGAAACTCGAGAGAGAAGTTTGGAGAGTGTAAGGAATAAAAGGAGCGGAGCACTTTAGCAAGGGCGTGCACCGCGTAACACAGGTGCACACCATGCCCTGTCATTGTCGGCCCTCCCAGAAGCTGACACGTGTTCGATTTTGGCTAGAGCAGCGTGCAGGCTTCTAGAAGTGTGTGTCGTGCGTCTATTGTGCGAAGTGCACTCGGAAATATTCAAAAATTCGTAACTTCTTCATACGAACTCCGTTTTTGACATTCTTTACATCCGTGCATAGCTAACGATGATATCTACAACTTTCATTTATCCCTTGTTGGCTAATTTTGAATTTATATTTAAAGTAATAATTTTAACAGGTTTAGACTGTTAAAGTCCGTTAAAAATTCATAACTCTCTCATATGATATCTGTTCTCGACTGTTTTTGTATCGACATAATCATATGGACAAGGTCTTCAAGTTTCGTTTAGATTCTTTTTCCTAACAATCTCTACTTCGGTTTCCGAGACGTATATTGTTGCGCTAAAACTTCTAAAAATCCTAACTTCCTCTTACGAAGTCAGATTGGGATGTTCTCTATATGCACGCTCATGATTTAATGACTATTACGAACTTTGTTTTGATCTCTTAGGCTAAAAAGTAAATTTCTCAAAATTTCACTTTTTATGATAAGCAGAGTTGTGTCGGTTTAATCACGAAACTTCGAAGAAGCATAACTTCTTCTCACGAAGTTGAATTTTAGCGTTCTTTATATGTACGGAATCCCTAGCACGTACACTATGAATTTGGCTAAGATTATTTATCCTAAATAATCTTCTATTAAAAGTCATTTTAACGTTTATTATCTCTAAATTGACTAACCGTAATCTGTGGGTGTTACAAATTTGTTCGGTTCGTCGTTTACACTTAAACAAATAATATTCATTTCTTGGTTGCACTCAAAGATTAACACATGGAAGTATGGTCGAATCCACATTGACACTACCTAAAAGTCAATGCCTCTTTGTGTTGGATACGTATTAGTAAAAAAAAATATAGGGGTGGGGGGGGGGGGGTGTTTAAAATTAAAAACTAAATTTAGTGAATAAAAAGTGTACAAAAAAATAAACTTAAGAAAATTCAATAATAAATATGTTTTACCTTTGTTGCGACTCTTAGCTACGACTCTACTAATTATGCAATTAATCTGGATTTGATTATTTAAAATGAGTTATATCTAAGTTGGTACTAAAAACAACTAATAAGTTGTAGAAAGTTCTCCTTTATCAACCAAAACAAACTCTTTGAGTTAATTCTATCTTTTTACTAAATTAATGAAATCAACTCTTAATTAAACATGAAAAGTTGAATTATGATCTATGTAAAACTCCTAACAATATTCAATACTTCTCAAAAGCTTGGAATCGTAAAAGTATGTGATTTATAATTTATACCAGAATTAAATCCCTACATGGAACCAACCTGATATTTGTTACTTATTATCAGTTTATTAAAAACATTATGGATTTTAACTAGTGATTAAATAGATTGACTTAATCCTAATTCAAGTGATCCGTATAAATTAAATTAGAATTCAAAGATTTCCTAAACACAAAACTAAAACCACTAGATATAAACACAAATTAAAAACCAAATCTAATGATTAATCGTATAAAAGTTATAAGTCTTTGCACAACTGAAAATTATGAATTTTACCATACAAGGATAAAAACATTCCAAAATAATAAAAATAAACTAAACAATAAATTTTTACTAAACTGATTGAGATAGTCGACCCAAAAGATCTAGATCTTCGTAAATCTCTAGAAATAAAAAAAATAATCACAAATTCATCTGAAAGGGTTCTCTGAAAGCCTGACACGGATCTTATGTATGAAAGGTTATTTATAGAGTAGTGTTAGAATTAAATATGGATTCTAGCACGGAACATGGTCTGTGTTCGGACATGGGTTTGATCAAAATATGTTTAAATGAAGTATAACGTCATTTTAGGATTTTACGGAACACGAGCATAGAACACGAACCAAGTTTGGTGAAAAGTGGCCCGTGTTTGATTTCCAGGTCATGTTTGGTAGTCGCATCCTGAAATCTTCGAAAAATCTAAAAAAAAGAACCTCGGGATAGAAACATGGGTTGAAAACACGACCCATGTGTGGTTTGGTCAGTCCGTGTTTGGGGGACGCAACCGCGGGATACAGAAATAAACTCATAAACCCTTTAGTCAGCCTTCGTAAGCGGAACACGACTCGTATCAGAGAAACATGACCCATCTTTGGTCTTTTCAACGTTTCGACTTCAGTTAAGCTCCAAATATGCTCCAGTTACACCCAAACTCTTATAAAATATTACTCCACTTCAAATTACCTAGAATATACATCAAAACATTAGCATTTCATGCATTATGTCGAAAAACATAAGTTGCCCAATTATTATACTAAAAAAAACAAAAATACATAAAGCATGACAAAAAAAGGCACTAAAACTAACAGAAAAGGATGAATAAAATGGAATTTAACACCAGCCATCAAATGTAGAGAAATATTAAAAGATTTGTGTTTTTTAGTATACATTTTCAGAATGGTTCTTTTCCTCATTTTATTGTTTAACCTTCTACCTTTCCTTTTTTAGCTTTCTCATTAATGGTAGAGTACTTAGAAGGACTAAAAGTAGCATTGTAAACAGACTTAAATTAGTGGCAAATTTGATTGAACCTTCTATATTTAGTATTTGTTATAATTTGATGAAGAACATGATATGGTTTTTTTCCATTATGAAGATTAACATGCTGTAACATCTCAAAAATAGTGGTGAAAATTTTCATTTAAAAACTATTAATTTCTACCGTTGATTGTACCAAAATCATCAATCATTAGAATATTCAGAACATCAGAGTACAATTATCTTAAATGCGGAAAATCTGAGGGGAGGATGTTGTGCCATCACGTCGGGCCCTTCCCTTTTGAACTGGAAGTACCTGATACCATAAACATAAATTGAAAGTGTAAATTTTGTAATGTAATCCATGGTAATCTCTTCCCAATTCCACATGGGAATGGGTAAGGGCTGCATCTTCTCATGGGGTCTCTGATGCTTGGCCTTGAGTTTCCTACAAGTCAAGTACCGCTCAACAAACCAAGCTATCTCCCTTTTCATACAGGGTCACCAATAGCTCAACCTCATATCCCTGTACATCTTTTTGGCCCCCAGATGGATAGAAAACTTTGACTTCTACACCTCCTCCATAACCGTCTATCTCACCCCACCTGATGCGGGAACCCAAACTCTACCACACTGAGTCAACAACCCCCGATTGTCTCTAACAAATAAGGGAATGTGTTCCCTGATCTGCTCGCCCTTCCAATTTTCCTTTTACAATCCTACTACCCGATCCTTATTGATCAAATCCATCAAAGGCAAAGTAATAATCATCCTCAAGCAGATATCCCTGATAGAAGGACACATGACCTTGTGGCTCAAAGAATCGAACACCACATTGGCCTTCCTAGGTTCGTACAGGATCTCGCAATCCTAATCCTTTACCACATCTAACCATCTCCGTTGCCGCATATTCAGATTCGGCTGGTCCATCAAATATCTCAAACTCTTGTGCTTAGTGTAGATAGTACACCGAACCCCATACAGATAGTGTCTCCAAATTTTGAGGGAAAAAACCATGCCCCCAACTCCAAATCATGTGTAGGTTAGTTCGCCTCATGAGGCTTCAACTACCTTGAAGTGTAAGCAATCACGTGGCCCTGCTGCATAAGAACAGCTCACAAACCCGAAATAGAGATGTCACAATAGACCACGAAGTCATCCAAACCCTTAGGAGGTGCACGAATAGGATCTCACACAATCTTTGCCTCAGAGTCTCAAAAGCTAACTACTGATCAGGCCCCCACCGAAAGGTCACATTCTTCTCTATCAAACAGGTCAAAGGCACTGCAATCTAGGAGAAATCCTGGACAAATCTCCAATAATACCCTATAAGGCCTAAGACACTCTGGATCTCAAATGAGGTCCTCATAATCTCCCATTACATCATGGCCTCGATCTTGGCCGGCTCGACCAAGATACCCTTCTGTTTGGCGATGTGCCCAAGGAAATGCACCTCACACAGCTAAAACTCACATTTATAGAATTTGTCGTAGAGCCTCTGCCTCCTCAGGGTCTCTAACACTTATTGCAAATGCTCCTCGTGCTGCTCCTTGGTCTTGGATTAGACCAGAATATTATCAATGAATACAATCATAGGCCGATCCATCATTGGTTTGTAGAATCGATTCATGAGATCCATAAACGTTGTTGGTGTATTGGTGATCCTGAAAGGCATCACCACATACTCATAATGACCATAACAAGTCGTGAAAGTTTTCTTCTGTACATCATCATCCCGAACCCTCATATGATGGTACCTCGATCGCAAATCAATCTTGGAAAACCAAGATGCACCCTGAAGCTGATCAAACAAGTCGTCAATCCTCGGAAGTGGCTAACGGTTCTTCACCGTTAACTTATTAACTCCCGATAATCAATACACATTCTATGTGAACCGTCATTCTTCTTCACAAAAAAAATCGATGCTCCCCACGGAGAGCTACTTGGACAAATAAAACCCTTGTCTAGCAATTCCTGAAGCTGCATAGACAACTCATGCATCTCTGGTGGTGTCAGGCGATACGACGCCTTGGCTTTCAGAGCCACACCAGGTACCAGATTAATCTGAAACTCAACCTGCCTCTCGGAAGGCACTCCTTATAAATCCTCGGGAAATACATCAGGGGAATTCCAAACAATGGGCACTGTACCCAACTTTGACATGCCCTCAACTCGAGTTTCTTCAACATAAGCAAGGAAACTAGAATAACCATGCTGCATATATCTCCTGGCCCTCATAGTTGAATAAAGAGTTGGTCCATATGAAACTCTCTCACCAGGAATCACCAGTTCTCCTCCACTAGAGGTTTAAACTCTCATTAATTGTTGTTCGCAATCAATCATGGCCCCATTGGGGCCGAACCAGCCCATCCCGGTAATAACCTTTGATCCCCACAGAGGAATTGACACCAGATCAATAGAGTACCTCTTGTTAAACAGATTCAAAACACACCCGCAGTGAACCCTCGAAGCACTTAGAATATGGTCATCCGTTATCTCTACTTCCAGTGGAGAATCCAATGTCCCCGGAGCATCACGAAACTTCTTGCTAAGCGCAAGAGATGCAAAGGATCAAGTAGTCCCCGAATAAAAAAACATGAGCTGTCATACCATTGAACTAAAAGGTCCCTATACAAGATCAAAATAATCATAAGCATAAACTAGGAAAGCAATAATAGATAGAGATAAAGAACATACCAGTAACCACATAGGGCGTTGCACGTACCTCATCGGTGGTCAACTAAAATGCATTGCTCTTCACCACAGGAGCCTCTACCTTTCCCTGGTGGCCATTAGTAATCCTGAATGTGGCTGACGTAGGTTCCGCCACAGCTCCCCCTAATAATCTTGGGCAATCGGCCTTTTTATAGCCAGACTAATTGCAATGGAAGCAAATCAGAGCACTCCTGGGGAAGTCCCCACTCACATGGCCTGACTGGCCACAACTATAATAACCTGAACCCGCCACTTGGCATGCCCCACTGTATGGCTTTCCTCACTTGCTGCAACGACCCAAACACTGTTGGCCTCTAGTGCGAGCATCAGAAGTATTTGGCCTCTCCGCCTAGCCCACAACTGCCTGTACCTACTCCGACCTTCTTAATCATATCATTCAGGGTCTTGCACCCAAAGAAGCTTACGAACTCCCTGATATCCTCCCTCAACATGTCATAGTATCTCGTCTTCCTCATCTCCTCATCCTCAGCGTACCGCAAGAACAACAAAGCGCTCTCCCTGAATTTGGCAGTAATCTTTGCTATGGTCTCAATAGTCTAGCGAAGGTCCTAGAACAGCTGTTGCACCTCGATAGCTGGTGTATAATCCTTCTGGAATATTTTAACAAAATCCTATCAGGTCATCACTGCCACTGCTGATGTCCCTACAGCTCGGGTAATCTCCTCCCGCCAGTCTTGCGCTCTATCCCTTAGCGGGCAGGATGCAAATCCCACCTTTGCCCATCAGGTTTAAAGCTTGTCTGGAAATCATTTTCTATGTCAAACATCTAGCAACGACTAGCAATGGGGTCCTTAGCCCCAAAGAACTCAGGAGCTCCACAAGCCTTCAACTCCTGAAATGAGGGAGCACAAGCTCTAATTTGACCCGCATCCATCAAATCCATCCATCAACTCCATAATCCCCTCTTTGATGGTACCAAACAACATAGGGGGTAGAATACAAGATATCGCGGGTAACCTTAGTCTCTCATCAATTGATTCAACACCTGAACGATTCAAACAGATTCTGAACCAAAACCCAAACCTGAACCTCCTCGAGTGGTCATCGCCATCCTCACACTGAAACACAACATATAAACAATCAGCATATGACTAAAGGGAAAAAATCCCCATCACAACAGCCTCCATAGAGTTTCCAGTTCTGATCTTGCCTCAGGTATAGATCATGTGCTTCCAGTAGTACGGGCCCAATACTACCATCCACACCTCTGTGTACCGTCCTCAAGAGTCGCCCTGATCCCTCTAAGTCACCACACTAGATCTATACCCTACTCTTATGCTAAACAACATACAAGTCCTAGTCCTTCCTAGGATTCCTCAACTTCCGCCACTCGTAATATCGAGAACCTCAATCAACACAGTTATACACAAACAAAATCACATGGACTGTCAAATGATGACTCTACCCTAAGTTCACAACCAAATAAGGAACATGAAATGAGGCCAAATCAATCATTCTAGGGCTATATCATCTTGGTCGTATATAACTTTAAAAGCATACACTTACTAATTAACTGAGCCGATATTAATTCCAAGTAGTATATAGTATCAAATTCCCCTAGCTATAAGGCATCACACAAATCAGACAATTCTATCATATGATTCCTGAAGGTATCCTTAGCCCTACTCTAGCATGAGACTTTCATATAAAGCATATTATTCATACTACATAGGCATGGGTAATTTGGGAATCACTTACTTGATCTCGACTGATTGCACACATTTCACCCCCTTCTTCTTGGTAAAAAAAACATTTTAGAAGTTTATCTTCACTTTTCTTAAGAAAAAATATCATTTCCCCTGGTTGAGTTCTAACACACCTGAAATGTTACCCAAATCCCTCAAACCAAGGCTCTGATACCAACTTGTAACAGCCCAAAAATAGTGGTGAAAATTTTCATTTAAAACTATTAATTTCATTCGTTGATTCAATATTCAAAACATCATAGTACAATTATTTTAAATACGGAAAATCCGAGGGAGGATGATGTGCCATCATGTCGGACCCTTCCCTTTTGAACCGGAAGTACTTGAAACCATAAACATAAACTATAAGCGTCAAGGTTAGTGAGTTACCCAAAATACCACATACACAAAACATATAAGTGTCATGGGCTATCCCTGTCGTCTTTTCTTGTAATACAGAGGGCCAAATCCCAGTCTTACATACAAGTGCCATGGGCTACCCCCATGGTCTTTCCTTGCAATGTCGAGGGCCAAATTTTGGTCTTACATACAAGTACCAGGGACCAGATTCTGGTCTTTCATACAATTGTCAGGACCAAATCCTGGTCTTTCATCCAAGTATTACTAAGACAACTAGCATTCCACATAACAAGTAATGGGTCGACATTGATTCCATCGACCCATGGATATATTGAGAAAACTCACCTCATAGACAGATAAGCAAACTGAATGGCACGCCACTCCGAGATCAATGCTACCCAACACCTTAATAAATTCAAGGTCACAGTCTCAGCATATAGGTCCAAATACCTAAAATACCCCTAGGTCAAAACCAAGTAAACTCCATGTCAAAGTCAACTAAGTCAATCGAGTTAACTTAGTGAGTATGTTGGGCATAGTCCTTAGGTACGCAAGGCGTACTATATGGTTGACCGGAGTTGGGGAGCTGACCACATATGCACAACGTACCTCTTGGTAGGCCTAGTGTATGCAGCTGCTCTCCACCTAATCCATTAAGTGCTTAACCTTAAGCACTTACGCCCAAAATCCAGATCTGGGCTCAAAAAGATGTCCTTAACCAGTAAGTTTCCAACTTTATGGTCTGGCATGGCTATTAAGACCTTAGCTCCAAAAACCCTAGCTTCTTTACCCATTAAGACATACTAGCTATTGCATGGAAAGAAATTAATGACTAAGAACACATTTTTATGACTTAACACCCCCTAAAACCTCTGAAATGACAACTCAAACATCTTAGAGTATCTCCTACTCACAAAAATCAAGTTTGGGACAAAAAGGTGACAACTTTAGGCTAAAATTAGATCCAAACGAAATATACATCAAGGTCGAAGCTTTTTACTTCCGAATATGCACCAAAGAAAGTAGATGCTATATTCAAGGCCTTGAGTGAAACACTACAACCTCAAGGTTCTTCCTTCTATTCCAAAGACTCCAAAATGACACCAAAAAGGGATCTACAAGCTTCACAATGCCCTCACACACTTTAGGGTTTCGAAATGAGGAAGGAGCAAAAGATAAGAGGGTACATGGGGCTATAATGGTGCTTAAATAGGGTCCAAACCCTAAAAATTAGGGTTTGTACCCTCGCTACGTACGCCTTGCATACTAGCGTACGCTCAACGTACTCGCATGGAACCAGGTATTCCCTACGTACCAAGGTGTACGCCCAAGGTACCACGCTACATCCGGAAATTACGAAAATGCCATTGGGGTCTATTCTTGCAAACAAATTACCACCCATGGGTCAAAAGCGAATTTCCTGAGAATTCTTGATGTTACACATGATTATTTCTTTATATCCTTTTTGAAATCCAGTTGCAAAAGTATTTGATGTTGCCACTATTATTATCTTTGGTGAAGGAAAATTGAAAATTAGACTTGCAATTTTATAGCTTGAAGTTTTTGCTCTATTTATCTGGTAATTTTCTATATATATTATTTTTTTCAAGAAATTTTAGGCTTTCTTCAATTTTAACACTTAGATAAACCACCATGCTTCAATTTTTGGTAGTGTTTATCATTTAGAAGCCCTTATGTTGAATTTTATTATTATTATCGTAATAAAGTAACTTGAAAGGTTGTATTTTGACGATACTGATATGTGGTTGGATAAACTAGGGACATATAACTTCACATTGATGTTTTTGCAAGTGATAGATGATAATGTGTAATATATTTTAATATTTAGTTAATATAAATGTTTGTTTCTTGTTACCATTATGCTAGATAAAAGGTTAACTGGGTTTTGATGATAATTTAACGTTCGTAAGATATTATGATGCTAAATCGACTCATATACTTTGTCGAATTAAGGTTGGTCTTGGAGGCTACAATAGTGGGTCTGAACTTTTCATATGGTTTCTTTATCTACTGTACCCAACATGCTATCATTAGACTCATTGCATATGTATGACATTTATCTACCACTTAGAATGATTATTTGTATTTGAAATACTATATATTATACAACGAATGGTCATGTGTATAATATGTTATTTTGTTGTATTAGTCGTTATATGTGTCAATTAATTTAAGTATTAGTATGTTGATAAAAAAACTACATATTTTTCGTAATCAATAAAAATCATGACATACATAGGAATTCTAAAAGAAAATGTCAAAAATTTACGACATGCAAAATAGTATGTTGTAATTGTATGTCGCAAGTGTGTCGGAAATGTCAATCGAAAATACATGCTACACAGATGTCTGTCATTTTCATTATGAATAGGGCTTTAAGATACACATTTATCTGATTTGTACCATTTAATGACATATAATGCATGTCATCAAGGGCTTATTTTCTAATAGTGGGCGTTGTTGACGACCTGGATCCTGACAAGGCGGTGGTAGGGCGAACATCAAAGGTAGCGACAACAGTAGGTGGTTTTAAAGTTTCTGTCAGTAGGAGAGTCTGAAAGAATCAGATAATCTAAGTGAATAAGTGTATGATATCTGAATAGGTTTTAATGTTAAAGGTCTCAAAATAACCATTATGCCCTTGTGGCTATCAAAACTTTAAAAAAAATAAGGACTTAGAATTGACAAACACACTCCTAATTATAAACTAAAAATAATGGTTTTTAGTGTTGAAACAATAAAGAATAGCTCGATAGATTCTAACAAGTGCAATTAACAAAATAGTAAGAACAATGAAGATCAAAATGGTGCTGAATGATTAGATTCAATAGCCTTAGAAGAGTTCAACAAGAACTTCTCTGTAAAGACTACGTAGGGCAACACAACTCGTTAACCCTAAAACGGTGCATGCATGCACTATAAATAGCCTAACCCTAATATCATTAAACCAAGGGTGGACAGGCCCAGCCCGTTACAAGATGGGCTATTCTAGTACAAACAATTGACACAACATTATTTATCCTAACAATCTCCCCCTTTGTGTCAATTAAGAAGGTAGATTATTTAGTGTTACCGACGTTTCTGAACTTTGAACAGCTTCAGCATTAATCCAAGGAAGGTGTTGCGAACCACAATATACCATTTTATCATATGTACGAAGCACTTCTTATCTGCAACATCATTCGCTTTGCATTGTTTAGTAATCCCCACAATGTAGTTCATACATGCTGTAAAATATATATGCTTGTCTGATAAGAAGAACAAGCACCTCTAAAAATTTTCGCCTTGTCGCAGTTGAAACGCTACGCTCCAGTTATCCTTTTGGATTTTCCTAGTTTCATATTGTTGATATCATTCGGAGTTTCTTTAGGTAGCACTGTTGGTTTCTTTCTCAACACTGCAACGATCTCCACATCCATTTTTCCCACCTCTTGAATGTAAGAGACTAACATCCTTTTCAAATTTGCCACAATTGGCTCGAATTTATGTTCATCTTTTGACAAGAGAGTGAACAACGAAATCCAATCGTATGGATTTAGGCACAACATGTTAGCGAGAGTAAATTCAAATATTTATTTTCTTTTCCTCCGTAATGCTTTGAACCGAGCATTAATAAAGCTTTCTGTTTCAACTGGACCAAAGAGTTTCACAGCAGCTATCTTCATCGAACTCCATGTCTCGTATTGAGGCTTCCCGTGCTTAAGATAAATGGAGAAAAGCATGCGATTGACATCGTTATTCGAAATCAGAGCTTTCTCAATCTTTTCAAAACAACGAAATAAAAAGGCCTTCAGAATGATTGGAAAATTAAGCTGAGATTCCGATGTATTTGATGGGTTTTGGCCATATGAACATCCCTATGTGCACATGCAAACCCTAATGCTTGGATCTAGGTTTCTCTAATTAAACATGCTTTCAATCCAAGACTTCTAATGACTAATTAGGTATAAGAACAATACAAAATAAGATCTAGAAGTTTACCTTTGAATCTCTTGTTTGATCTTGCTGTCTTGGAGCTCTAGAGTCACAATTGTCACTCCTCTAAATTCTTACAAACACCAACTAGCAAGAGGATGATTTGAGAGAGAGGAGAGAGACTAGAAATCGGCCAGGGTTTCTTTGCTTTAGCAGAGGTGCCGATTTCCCTTGCCCTAGGGGTCTATTTATACTTGTAAGGCTCCTAGGGTTTCACCCTTCAACCCTAGTTGGATAATCTTTACTCAAAGCAATCCTAATCCTTACCAAAGATAAGCATTGGACGAATTTGAGGCTATCCCAAGCCCTAGAATCGTCCAACCTCTATCCCTTAAGGATTTACAGCCCAAAGTGTAACTATCCAACAATTGACAGTTTATACCCTCTTATTTAATTAATCTCTTTAAGTCACCAAATTAATACTAATTAATTTATGACTTATATTAATCAAATAAAAATATTATTATTCCTTATATTATTCTCATAATATATTAATAATATCTATTCTCTCATAATAAATCATCCTGTCAAGTTGCTATGGTGAAGGCAACCCAAAAGGACCATGCACAATCGGGTCAAATACTTGCCTAATATAGTTGCAGCCTTAGACACTATTCCAACAGTCTCCCACTTGGATAAGTCTACTGACTATATGCACAAGTACAATTCGATTTGCAATCGTAGCTCTCAAAGACGTTGTTAAACTCTGATCTAATCAAGCTTGTCCTTTAGATAAGGGATCGTACAGTCCTCTGTTAGATATCATGATGACAATTTTATGGAATAATTTGTCTAGCATTTGGTTTCTCGATCTCCGATTTATTCGACATAGAACTTAATCGAACACATCAATTTAGTTCTGACCGGGCCCGACACATAAGTCAAATCAAATCATCGAGCGGCCGAGATATCGCTTTTACCCTCTTAGGATAAAAGTAACAGATAAACTTCGAATTATATGCATTTACTTATTCATTAACCAACTATACACAACAATGTGTTTTATAACACCGAGTTACTGATGCGTTTTCGCATTATCAATGTACAATCAATTAACAAATAACAAACCATATATCTAGGTTTTAAGACTATATGATATTATCATCTTGCGATCACCCTTTTATATCATATTCCATAAAGTGATTCCAGCAAGCGCGGTTTATTCCAATGCTCAAAACTAGTTCATAAGCACTCATGAACGTTGCAACAACCCTTTGCTATGTCTAATACCATTTAGACAATCTACACACCAATTCATTACAATCTTCATTCATATCTACCTCCAACATATGAACGATTGTGGACAATTTGAATAATTCGATTATTCTTAATAAACTCAATTATTTTGGAAGTCAAAACATGCAAAATGAAACAATAGTTAAATAATTAACATAAGATAGTAACATTACTCATAAATAATACTCTTTTATTTATTCATCAAATGTTAATTACATTTATCTATTACACGTTTCTAATACTATCTAATCTATGCTAATATCATCCTTCAGCCCAATACTCCTAGCATGCTGCAAGTGCTTAACCCTAATCAGTCCCTTCGTAAGCGGATCTGCTGGGTTATCCTCCGATGATATCCTCTTCACTACGAGTTGTCCTTCTTCTACATGATGTCTAATAAAGTGATATTTTCTGTCGATGTGTCGTGATCTGCCATGATCTCTCGGTTCCTTGGTCAAGGCAACCGCTCCTTCATTATCACAGAAAATCTCCATGGGCTCCTTTATGGCGGGTACAACTCCAAGGTCACGAATGAATTTCTTCAGCCATATTGCCTCCTTCGACACTTCGCTCGCTGCAATGTACTCTGATTCGCACGTTGAATCAGCTACGGTTTCCTGCTTGGAACTTTTCCAAGTTACTGCTCCTCCATTCAGGGTAAAGACCCAGCCCGACTGCGAACGGTAGTTGTCCCTATCGGTTTGAAAGCTGGCGTCACTATACCCTCGCACCTTCAAGTCATCACTCCCTCCGAGGACTAAAAACCATTCCTTCATCCTCCGAAGGTACTTAAGGATATTCTTCACCGCAATCCAATGGGCTCTGCCAGGATTCCCTTGATATCTGCTAACCATGCTCAAAGCAAAGGCTACATCAGGGCGAGTACAAGTCATAGCACACATGATTGAGCCAACTGCGGAAGCGTATGGTACTCGGCTCATTTCTGCTATTTCATCTTCGGTACTCGGACTTTGAGTCTTGCTCAACTTGGCATTACTTTGTATCGGTAATTCTCCCTTCTTTGAGTTTTCCATACTAAAACGTTTTAGTACCTTCTCTAAGTAAGTGTTCCGACTAAGTCCTATTAGTCTCTTATTTCTTTCTCTCACTATCCTTATTCCCAAAATATAGGAAGCCTCTCCGAGGTCCTTCATAGCGAAGCACTTCCCGAGCCAGGACTTAACCTCCTGCATAGTCGGGACGTTGTTTCCTATGAGTAATATGTCATCAACATATAGAACGAGAAAGCTAACTATACTCCCACTGGCTTTGACATACACACATGATTCATCTTCGCTTCATACAAATCCAAACTCTTTAACTTTCTCATCGAAGCAAAGATTCCATCTGCGAGATGCTTGCTTAAGTCCATAAATGGACTTCGTCAGCTTAAACACTCTATTCGGATGCTTCGGATCCACAAACCCCTCTGGCTAAGCCATGTAAACATCCTCAGCCAACTTCCCATTAAGGAAAGCGGTCTTGACATCCATTTGCCAAATCTCATAATCATGAAATGCGGCAATAGCTAGCATCACTCTAATAGATTTAATCTTCGCAACTGGTGAGAAGGTCTCATCATAGTAAACTCCAGGAGTTTGAGTAAAGCCCTTCGCGATCAATCGCGCTTTATATGTGTGTACGTTTCCATCCACGTCAGTCTTCTTCTTGAAGATCCATTTCCACCCAACGATCTTACATCCGGGCACATTATCAACCAAATTCCAAACTTGGTTATCATACATGGATTGGATCTCGCTATCCATTGCCTCTTTCCATTTCGCAGACTCCGGGCCTGCCATGGCTTCCTTATAGCTATTAGGTTCATCAAGGTTTATTAGTGTATCATCACTAATATACGTGTCCCCTTCGGTAGTAATATGAAAACCAAAAAACTGGGGTTGAACTCTAACTCTTTCGGAACGTCTAAGAGGTAAGGACTCGTCAATCGGTTCAACTGGAGTTTCCTCTTCAGGTTGAGTGCCAGCGGTAGAGGTTCCTTCATCTATCGACTCTTGAATCTCTTCAAGCTCGATTTGCCTCCCACTGTCTCCTTGGCCTATGAGTTCTCGCTCTCGGAAAACTCCTATCCTCGCAATGAAGACAACATTGACCTTCGGTCTATAGAAGAGATATCCAAAGGATTTCTGCGGGTAGCCGATGAAAATACATCGCTCACTACGAGGTTCGAGCTTGTCGTGAGTATCTCGTCTTACGAAAGCCTCGCAACCCCAAACCTTGATATGTGCCAACGAGGGAGCTTTCCCTGTCCACATCTCGTAAGGTGTTTTGGCAACCTTCTTTGTAGGGACTCGGTTAAGGATATGGGTGGCAGTCTTAAGGCATACCCCCAAAAAGAGATTGATAGTGAAGCACGACTCATCATAGAGCGAACCATGTCCAACAAGGTTCGATTACGCCTTTTTGCCACACCATTCAACTGCGGTGTCCTAGGAGGCGTCAATTGTGAAACTATTCCACACTCCTTGAGATAATCGTGGAATTCAAGACTTAGGTACTCTCCTCCTCGATCGGATCGAAGCATCTTGATTTTCCAGCCCAATTGATTCTCCACTTCATTCTTGAACTCTTTGAAATTTTCAAAAGTTTCTAACTTTTGCTTGATTAAGTAGATATACCCATATCTACTATAGTTACCGGTAAAAGTCACGTAGAAGCGGTTCCCATCCTTCGTGGTTGATCTAAACGGTCCACATACATCGGTATGTATTAGGTCCAATAGACCCTCACCCCTTTCGCAAGAACCAACGAAGGGTGACTTAGTCATCTTTCCAAGCAAACAAGACTCGCATGTGTCATCTTCCCTAAGGTCGAATGACTCCAACACTCCATCCTTTTGGAGTTGGGCTATGCGTTTCTTGTTGACATGTCCAAGACGGCAATGCCACAAGGATGCTTTATCCATACTATTGGAAGAATCTATGTTTAAAACATCATTTCCTAAGTTATCTACAATCATAACAGTTTCATAAATTCCATTACACGGTATTGCTTCAAAATAAAAGACACCATTTAGATAAGCCAAAATAGAACCATTCTCATTATGAAAATAAAATCTAAAACCTTGTCTAAACAAACCATGAAATGAAATGATGTTTCTAGCCATTTCTGGCAAATAGCAACAATTGTTCAAATCTAAACTTAAACCATTCCTAAGCACTAAAGAATACACTCCAATCTTGGTCACAGGCGACGATCTTCTGTTCCCCATGATTAGATTAATCCTTCCATGCTCCACATCCATATTTCTTCTTAGTCCCTGCACATTAGAACAAATGTGGTAACCACAACCAGTATCAAGAACCCAAGAAATAGTATGAGAAGAATCGTTAGATTTAATTGTGTATATACCTGCGAAAGATGGCTTGATCTTTCCTTCCTTGATGGCTTGCAGGTACTCTGGGCAGCTTCTCTTCCAATGTCCTATCTTGTGGCAGTGGTGGCACTCTGCCTCCTTTGGGTTAGGGCAGGGCTTAGCAGGATCAACTTTGGTCCCACTAGAAGAGGCACCATCTCGGGCTTTAACCTTGCGATAGTTCTTAGACGAAGCCTTCCTCTTCTTTCCCTTTCCTTGTCCAATGGCCAAGACAGGAGCAGCGAGTGGATTGGGAGTTGGTGCAACAGACTTGTCCTTGAAGTTGCTCTCAGCGACTCTCAAGAGACCTTGGAGCTTTCTTAGGGTGACCTCTTCTTTGTTCATGTGGTAGGTCATCCTAAATTGATTGTAGCTTGGAGGCAAAGAGTGAAGCACCATGTCGATCGCCAAGTCTTCCCCAAAGTCAACATTCAACTTACCAAGACGGTCGACATACCTTTGCATCTTTTGCAGGTGCACAGTAAAAGACTCTCCATGACCCATCTTAGTGGAAATCATGTTAGTGAAAATCTCATCACGCTCTTGTCTCGCGTTTTGGTGGTATCTCTCCAATAAGTCTTGGTGCATCTCGTACGGGTACATGTCCTCAAAGGACTTTTCGAATTCGGAGTTCATAGTGGCTATCATGATGCAATGAACCTTCGTTGCATCACACTCGTGAGTTTCAAAAGCGGTCATCTCCGCCGGAGTAGCGATTTCAGGGTTGATTTTCTTAAGCTTCTCATCGAGGACATACTCTTTGTCCTCATAGCGAGCAATAGTGCGAATGTATCTTATCCATTCGCTAAAGTTCGTCCCATCGAAAGTGACCTTTTAAAAAAGGCTCATCAATGTGAAAGAACTAGCAGCAGCGTTGTTTGCGTTCGACATCTACAAATAGAAAGGACAAAGATAGATTAGAAAATGAATCCCTAATTATCACCCAATAAGAAAAATTAGGGCTAGGATCCAACAACAATATTTACATATTAGAAAAGGGATGCCGTAATCCAACATGCAAATAATATGAAGGTAAGTGAATGACGATTCACTAATTCTCCACCATAAAAACATAACTTTAAGTCCTAAATGTATTGAGAATTCCTAGGCTTGGATGAGATTCATTGAAACTCTTCAATGGCATGTTTAAATCTCGATATGCCCCTCTTGTTTGTGACTGGGATACCGAGGATCACAAAGCGGGTGTGAATTATCATGCAAATTCACATGGTGCCTTCATTGTAACGATCACCTATTCGATGTGCCGGTAAACCACACACGCTCCATCGAACTATGATAAACAATGAATCACCCTTTGCCACCTTTGCTTAGAACCAATTAGTGTGCCGGTAAACCACACACGCTCCACTAACTTCTTAGCAAGGGTGCAAAGTGTAATTTCGTGGGATTGCATCAATTCACTTTTCCTAAAATAACTAAGATTGAGAAATTTTATAAAACCTGTAGTTACTTTGTATTTCATGTTATACTTTTAATGAGAGGATGAGGTTGCCCTATCCTACCCGTTCGGCTAACGACCCTCCACCGATCAAGCAAGCGGTGGGTGTGAGTGTACACCCATTAAGCGCCATTTTATAGGCCGCAACCTTATACTCACCTTATAGATCGGCTTCGTGAATGAGGCCTATTAACGGTAAGACTAGCATTTCAGTTATACATATATATATATTAATCTTGTAATATTATATTAGTATAGGGTTATATTTCAAACTTGTAAAAATCTAGTGTTTGTAATTTAAATTGTCTAAATTAAAACTTTTAATCACAAAACATAAATTTCAAAACTTGAGGGCAAGTTTTAAACATTTAAAACATAGAGGATCAAATAACAAATAATCTTAATTAACAATTAATTCCATAATTATCCATATTTGATTTATTTAAAGATTTCTTGCAAGATAATTACCAATTTAATCAAAATAATTAATTAATTATCACATAAGACAATTAAATATTTTATTAATAGATAAATATCTTTAATTAGATCAAGATTATAGTCATATATATCAAAAATTCGGATTAGGGTTGATCTAATATGATAAAGGCAAGTTTCCATAAGATAAATATCAAAAAATCCCGAATTTGGCCCTTCCTGACGCTCGGACTCGCCGAGTACTCACTCTGGACTCGCCGAGTCCACTATGGGACTCGCCGAGTCCATGACTCAGAAACATAAATTTCGAATTTTGCAAGTAAGATTCAAACAAACAAGCAACAATTTAATAGAAACCAATCTAGGCTCTAATACCACTGATGGGTTTTGGCCATATGAACATCCCTATGTGCACATGCAAACCCTAATGCTTAGATCTAGGTTTCTCTAATTAAACATGCTTTCAATCCAAGACTTCTAATGACTAATTAGGTATAAGAACAATATAAAATCAGATCTAGAAGTTTACCTTTGAATCTCTTGTTTGATCTTGTTGTCTTGGAGCTCTAGAGTCACAATTGTCACTCCTCTAATGGCTTACAAACACTAACTAGCAAGAGGACGATTTGAGAGAGAGGAGAGAGACTAGAAATCGGCCAGGGTTTCTTTGCTTTAGCAGAGGTGCCGATTTCCCTTGCCCTAGGGGTCTATTTATACTTGTAAGGCTCCTAGGGTTTCACCCTTAAACCCTATTTGGATCATCTTTACTCAAAGCAATCCTAATCCTTACCAAAGATAAGCCTTGGACGAATTTGAGGCTATCCCAAGCCCTAGAATCGTCCAACCTCTATCCCTTAAGGATTTACAGCCCAAAGTGTAACTATCAAACAATTGACAGTTTATACCCTCTTATTTAATTATCTCTTTAAGTCACCAAATTAATGCTAATTAATTTATGACTTATATTAATCAAATAATAATATTATTATTCCTTATATTATTCTCATAATATATTAATAATCTCTATTCTCTCATAATAAATCATCCTGTCAAGTTGCTATGGTGAAGGCAACCCAAAAGGACCATGCACAATCGGGTCAAATACTTGCCTAATATAGTTGCAACCTTAGACACTATTCCAACAGTATTCTCCAGCTCAAACGAGACAACTGGCTCCAACCAGTTAACATCCAATGATGTCGAATTTGGTGGGATCGGACACAATAAAGTTGGAAGTGTGGAAGATCGGAATCGCAGCCATTACTGAGTTATCTGGTACCTGAAGATGAAGGTGATCAATCGCACGCTTGACTATTACCGACCAGAAGCGAGCGCAAGAAATCTCCGAATGCCTTGAAGTTTAAAAGGTGCTTTGAATCAATTAAGCCTAGAGTATTGAACCATAATCCAGGTTAATCCCAAAGTATAACCCGTATATAATAGTGCAGAAAAGCTTGATAGCACTATCCGAACTCGTAACCCATTCTGAGAAGCTCTTAAACGAAAGAGTGAAAAGTCCATTCCATATTGGAGGAAGGTTGGGTTTCTTGAACTTTGATAGGAGAGAGAGGTGTTCCAGATACCCCATTTGGTAGAACATCTCTAGAATCACAGATGAAGAAATTGATTCCGGAACGACTAGATCCTTAGACGAAGAAAACCCTAGTATCCTGCTAAATCGGGCCTTGGAGATGGAGGTTTTGTTGGAATCAACCTCAAACGTTATCATGAACTCATTTTGTTGATAGGTAGTAGTGGAAAACGCCTTGGATAGATGGACTAAGGGGACATTCTCAGCCATCATTAGGGATTGAGCCAAAGGTGAGTGACGAAGGTACTCAATTATAGGTTGGAGAGAAATAGCGTGCTTGGATGAATTGAGATCCAAGATGAGGTTTTGGTTAGGTTTGATGTTCAGTATAACCGATGAAGCGGTTTTTTCAGCAACGGATGGAGTTTCATATGAGTTAGCCATGGAAACTAGTGGAGATGATTATGAACATAGTAGAGAAAAAGAGGATTTTTTGCCTTATAGATTTCAAAAACTTTGAAAGTGTTAAAGGAAATCAAGCGTCGGTTACCCTTTTATACAGTATGAGTGGTGAGAGAAATCTAGCTGTTGACGGTTCCGTTTCCCAGAAAAAAGCTCCTGAAAATGCGTGACAACTATATGTGTGTCAGGTGGCGTAACTGACAGGAACTTTTGAAAAACATGTGCCCAAATTGAAATCTTATCCCTTTAAAACAGTCGTTTCAGTTCTGCACATTCGTAACGAAGCAATAATCTCCACAAACTGTTCGTAACAAGTAGCCATATCCTGTTTTTTTTTATATTTTGAATTGAAAGTAACCATTCGGAATTTTGAGACCAGACTTTTGAAAAATCACGAGGATTTTTGTGCAAGATTGTGCCAAAGATAAAGAAATAAAGAAAATTATATATGGGAATCTGTGATGACAGTTATAAATCAACATTAAAACAGTTGGATCCCAGGTAACGATCTCTTCCTTCGGAATCAAGAGAGACTCGGAAGTGCTTGTGTGGCATCCTGTTGAATTACAATCATCTGTTTGTTGAGAAACATTGAAAACTTCTTTTAAATAGGTTAAAGGGTGGCTTCATCTTCAACCGTATTCCAAAACTTAATATAAGTATGAAAGAATGGAAGAAGTACTTGTCTGACCAGTGTATCCATAATAAAAAGTAGACTTTGGATAATTTAATTGGCTAGATAAAATAGAAATCTCAAGAAAAATAAAAACTAGATCTTTTAGGAAGAAAAGCCTTGGGTAAAGAACATTTCATCAAGATCTCACAAAAATAAAATAATGAGATTCCGAGGTACAAACCACGAAGGTTGAAGTTCGTCAATTCTATGGTGAAAAAGCTAGAACATTTTAAATGTTCACAATCAATTTAGAAACTGGTTTCGGATTTTGGGTTTCACTCAATTCGTGGTGACAACGAATTTAAGATCACGAACACATATGTTGTGTAACCATAAACCTCAGTGGTAATTTCTGAGAGTCTCGAGGGTTACTTTTGTGGAAGTGAAAATGATGGAGAAATGTTTGAGGTGGTTCCAAAGTTATAATGTAGCTTTGCTATATAATACTGAGCAAGCAGTGAACTCTTAACTCATTGTGAGAAGAATAAGGTAGCTCAATAACTTACGTGAATTTATAGCCTAATTGGGAGAAACGATTGGTAATATCGAATCATTAAGGCTTCAAACATAGAGTCTCAGAGGCTTCAGTCGACATTTAGTAACATGCTTCTAGGGACACTTAACTAGTGCAAAGATTCAGAGTTAAAAACCTTCCCCATCGTTCGGAATTGAGAGCATGATGAAAATGTACCTGGTTCTAAAAAGACATGTTGAAAATAACGTACAAAATAAAGAAATATATTTTTGGTAATTTTGGGTTTTTCTAAAAAGAATAAAACAGAAATAAATAAAATATTTTTTTGATTTTAGAATTTTTTGAAAAAGATAAAAAAAAATAAACATAAAAAAAATGTACAGTAAGTTCTAAATTAGTCGGAAGAGACTTAATATACAAAGGATACAAAATGTCTGAACCTTCAGATGAACAATGGAATCCGAGTCATTTCGAGGGCTCGCAACCACCTGGAACATGAAGTATAGATTTCAAATCATTCCGAGGGCTCGGAGCAGTTCGGAGAAAGAACGTTGCTTTACTTTATTATGCTAATTCTGGAACATAATCTGCTTCTATCAATCCTAAGACTTATAGGATTCGATTAAAGGATGGTTCAGGTAAGGTTTTCATAAAGATATCAGCTAGTTGATCAAACAGATCTTACAAAGTGAATTTCGACATTGCCGTCCTCAACGTGGTCCTTTATGAAATGATACCTCAGTTCTATATGTTTTTTCTTGGAATGTTGCACTGGGTTGTGGCAAATGCAAATTGCAATTTTAGAATCACAATATAAGGGGATCCTTTTCATATTAATCATGTAATCTCTAAGCTGACTTTGAATCCATATCACTTGAGAGGTACAAGAGGCAGCTGCAATATATTCAGCTTCAGCGGAAGATAAAGAGACACACATTTGCTTTTTTGATTGCCAACTTATGATTTTCCTATCAAGAAATTGACATCCTCCAGTTGTACTTTTGCGATCAAGACCGCATCCGTCAAGATCAGAATCAGAAAATGCTTGCACAAAGAATCCCGAGTTTGAAGGGTACCAAATTCCGAGATAGGTTGTTCTTTTTAAGTATCGGAAGATGTTCTTTACTGCAGTCATATGGGGTTCGTGAGGATTTGCCTGAAACCTGAAACAATAGCAAACATAAAACATAATGTCTGGATGACTAACTGTTAGATACATTAATGAACCTATCATTTGTCGATAGAGAGTCATGTCAGTTTTTGGCTTGTCCAAGGAAGGTGTAAGCTTCGTTCTGAATGCCATAGGAGCCTTGACTTTTGAATCTCCCACCATTCAAAATTTCACGAGCAAGGACTTCGTGTAGGCCCCCTGGTTGATGAATATACCCTCTTAACTTTGTCTAATATTTAAACCATGGAAAAAGTTAATTGGACCCATTGAGCTCATCTCAAATTTAGTTTCCATCAATTTTCGAAATTCAGCAATTAATTTAGGATAAGTAGATCCAAAAATGATATCATCAACATAAATTTGGACAATTATTAGATGGTCACCATCTTTCTTGCGAAAGAAGGTTGGGTCGACCGAGCCTTGTTTAAACCTAGATTGCTTTGAGAAAGGAGTAAGGGTTTCATACCATGCACATGGTGCTTGTTTCAAACCGTACACAACTTTATCAAAAATATAGTAGTGATTTGGATACTTCTCATTTACGAAACCCAAAGGTTGCTCCACGTAGACCGTCTCTTCTAATTCACCATTAAGAAACGCACACTTCACGTCCATTTGATAGACTTTGGAATTTTTGTGAGCTGAGTATGCAAGGAAAATCCGAACAGATTCTAGCCTTGCTACTGGTGTACAAGTTTCTTCATAGTCTATGCCTTCCTCTTAAAAGTATCCTTTCACAACTAATCATGCTTTGTTTCTAATTACGTTGCCTTCTTTGTCAAGCTTATTACAAAATACCCATTTCAAACCTACAACCGATACATCCTTTAGAGTTGGAATCTGTAACAACGTAAATTTCCAAAACAATTTTTCATTTTCAAAACATACTTTTATTCATAAGAAAATATCAAAACATAATGTATCCAATGTTATCGTAAAAAAACATATCCCAGAATCTCAAGACATAAACTCCATGAGTTTGTACGGATCATCTCGGCGCCTTCCCGCGATCCTCGCTAGTACCTGAAACACATAACACAACTTCTGTAAGCATAAATGCTTAGTGAGTTCCCCAAAATACCACATACAACACATACGCCACTCAAGGCCATAACTTTATGGGACCTTTTGGTCCAAGTGTCTCAGGGGACTTCCGTCCCAAAATCCTGGTAGACCTTCCTGTCCTAGCCGTATCGACCTTCCGGTCCGTAACCTTCTGACCTCCCGGTCCATATCATCTTGACCTTTCGGTCCTGATCATTCATAACATACATAACACATACATAGCATATAACAATACTCAACACATACATCTAATAGCATATAAGACCTTCCGGTCACACATAGGTACCACTCCAGGTACAGTATAGTGAGAAGACTCACCTCGTATGATATCGGAAAATCTCTCGTGCTCGAATACCCGCTCTAGCCTCCTCCTATCAATAGAATAACATCCCTAATCAATATTATCTCATAATCTCATCTCTAATGATGGGTAGAAGACCATTCGACCCCTCCCAAAACTCTCTTGAATCAGCTTAACCAAAAACCTAAGGTCAACTGAAGTCAACAGTCAAACTTTGATCTGACTCGTCGAGTGCACATGGGTGACTCAGCGAGTCCATGCGGGTCCTATGAATCCCTCTAGCCTTACTTGGCACGTCGAGTCATCCCTTCACTCGATGGGTTACTCCTGTCACGAATCGCGGGTCAACCTCGACTCGACTCGTCGAGTCCACTTATGAACTCGACGAGTTACATCCATGGCAACACTCAAATGACCTTCTGAGGTCAGATCCGCTTTTCTAACCTATAGATCTGACCTTCCCATACCCACTAATCACGTAAAGGTGAAACCTTTACACTCATGCAACACATATATGGTTCCTTTTGAAGAAATAGTCTCAAAAATGGCAACCTAAGTTCATTCCTTCCATAACTCTTCATAAAGCAAGATGGATAATGCTCTCTGGACCTCTATGGGTCCATATCTGAAGTCTAACACATAAAGGGACCATAAACTCATCAATTTAAGCTTTGAAACCACGAATTAGCAACCCTCTTGACCTCCTCTAGCTGGAAACACCTTCTTCTTTGCAAAACAACACCAAAAAGGATTAAAATGGCTTGCTCTCACACACAACTCGCCCAAGCTCTCTAGGGTTTCTCTCTCTGGACTGGTAGCCGCAAATAAGGGCTATAAGGTCCTTTAAATAGGGCTCAGGCCCGCAGATTTAGGGTTTCTGACCTCAGCACGGACTTGTTGAGTCATCCTGCTGACTCGTCGAGTCCATTCATTAATCCAGTCAACAAATCGCGATCCTGCTTGACGAGTCTAGGCGTCGACTCGTCGAGTCCTTCTCTCTAAATCAAAATAAATGAATAACATAGAATACCGGGGAATCCGGATATTACAATTCTCCCCCACTAGAATCAGACTTCGTCCTCAAAGTCTTGCTGTGACAACCTGAAATTTCCAACTGTATAAACCTCATCTACTCAATAGAAGCTAGTTCAGTTTCAGTGATTTTCAAGCTTTTCCGAACAAGTTTGTGTACTTTAGGGTTTATGTTTTACGTGATAACAGGAGAGTGGATACTCCTGGTTTTGTGAAACTTGGGCATTTCAAGTTTCATAATGTTACAGTCCAACATCAGGAATAAAAACATTTTCTGTCAAAATATTCCAGGACTATAAATAGTTTTCTGAACTAAATTGATTCATTATTTACAATTCCAAATAGAGAAAAGCCATATTCTCTCTGACAGATCTTCGGGTTTTCATCCCAGATTGTGAGTCTACTTTTCTATATGTGTTTCAATACTTGTTAGATGCTCATTAACACAAATTACATGTTTAGATTACAAGATCCGGGAGTTTACCGCCCAAGAACGTTCTTGGGGAGTAAACTCCAAAATGGAACTTTAATGCTTTCTAGACCCATCCACATGTTAGAGGACTTATCAAGGACATTGTGTATGATCTTTATAGCCTAGAAATCATCCCAGAAACATAAGTTCTAGGAGTTTACGGCCAAGGAACTCCCTTGGGCCGTAAACCCCTTTTCAAGGGCTTAAATGCCCTAAAACTTTCCCCAAATGCTTAAGGAACTTAACCACTAGTGCTTGTGCTTGTTTAGAACATCAAAAGGCCATAAAACCATAAGTTTCTAGGAGTTTATGGCCAAGGAACTCCCTTGGGCCGTAAACCCCTTTTTGTGGGACAAAAATCATTCCAAGCTACCCTTAAGCCTTTAGACAATTTACCTTGCACCTTTGGGACTAGAATGGAGAGTAGAACACATAGAAATCACTCCTTGGAAGGAGTTTACGGCCAAGGAACATGACTTGGGCCGTAAACTCCAAGTGAAGGCACCAAAGTGTGCCTCTTGTCCCCATTAGCCTTAGATAAATTCATGGATGCCATTCTTGATGTTTAAGTGCCTCAAATCAATTAAATTCCTAGAGTTTACGGCCGTAAACTCTAAGGTGAAGTACCTTAGGCCGTAAACTCCCATATGGAGTGTTCTAAAGCCTTAAACTACTTCATGTGTTATTCCAATAAAACTAGGAGTGTTCTAGGATCAAGATAGCACCACAAAACACCCAAAAACACCATTTGAGGAGTTCACGGCCATAAACCTATGAGTTTACGGCCGTAAACTCCAAGGTGTGGGGTTTGTTGGATGGTGAACTCATATACAAGGCTATTTGATGTTTCAAACCCTTTTGCCTTGTCCCGTAGCAACTTAGATGCAACCATTTGAACCTTAAACACTCACAAAAGTGTTTAAATGTTTTCTAAGTGTCTTAACTTATTTATTTAAGTTATTATTTGTCTAATTAGTTATATATATATATATGCTTATTGTATGATAACTAGGCTCGTGCGTGTAAACAAGTCTCCGTTGCCACCTAGCACGGTAGCCGACACTGCAATTCGGACAACTCACCACAAGTGAGTTCATACCCCTTGAATCAACCTTTGAAATGATTTTAAGTGTTTTAAATACTTTATGGGGGGGATACAAGTCAAATACTTATATTTATTACTTCAATCACATGTGATTGCATTTAATCACATGTGATTAATAACTAGGAAAACAATGATTTTTACCACTGTTAAAACTGTTTTTCAAACTGCTTTACTATTGAAATGTTTTACAAACTGTTTTACTATCCGAACTTATTTATAAACTGTGATTCAACAAATGCTACTTATACTTAAACTGTTTTATCAACTTATGCCTTCAAAATGTTTTATAGATCGACATCAAGTCGATCTTCTCTTGAAATTATATTACTGCTTCAAATGTTTTATGAAAACTTATTTATGCTTTTATATATCCAATTGCATGCCCATATATGTATAGATATATAAATAATGTCTAAAGGGCTTAGGAAGGCCATCCGCCCTATTTCCTTTTCCTCGATTTGGATGTGGTCTGGTGGGATTTCGGGTGACCATCCGAAGGTCATTTCCATATTACTTATATATCATATATACATGTATAGACATAAAGGTACTTCCATATTCATACTCATCAGTACATCATTAGCTGGTTACCATCGGGGTAACGCAGGATCATACATATACAGAAATACTAGAAACAATACATATACAGAAATACTAGAAACAATACATATACAGAAATACTAGAAACAATACATATACAGATATACTAGAAACAATACATATACAGATATACTAGAAACAATACATATACAGATATACTAGAAACAATACATATATAGATATACGAGAAACAATACATATACATGAATACTTAACAATTGCGATCCACTGTATCGGGCATGCCTTAAATGTCATGGCCCGAGTTGTAGCCAGAATTCTCTTGGAGGGAGAGCGTGAGTTTGCGTATAGATCTATACTGGATTGACTATCCTACACCTAGCTGCTAGCTACAGCCGGACCTGCAGGTCTGCGGGTGCCAAACGTCATTTCTTATTACGACCATTCATTATGTCGTTGATTATCAGTCGATAGCATGGTGCAATTAATCACAATAAACCTTAATATAAATCCGGTTTAAGGTAGTAGTATTTAGTACAGCAGTAGTCTTATTATACAAAGCTACAGTACTACAATGATTTACCCATTACATATTTTAGTGATAATCTCACTCAAGCATTAATGTACAAATTATATTTTTAACAAATGATAGTTATATTTGGGTAATCACACACTTTACAACAGAAAAGTTTACAAAACAGCCTAGCCTTGGTAGAAGGTTACTTTTATAGAAAATATAGGATTTTCTGAGTGATTCAAACTTTTATAAACACTTTCAACCATTTACTTACATTTTTACAACTTATACATTGAGACAAGTTCAAACGTTTTTATAAGAAACATTGACACTAAAATACTTATGAACTCACCAGCTTAATGCTGATAAACTCTTTCAAAATAACTTGTATTCTCAGGTCATCAGTAGACAGGTACCGAGGCCAGCTTTTGAGAAGATGGAGTGCATTCAAGACTCATCTCATATTATTTTGTGTTTCATTATTTTTGGTGTCTATAACTGTACAGAACACACTTGTATTGAAATTATATATTTAATGCAATGGATGATGTTGTTTGCTTATTTACATTTACTGTGTTGTGATACTGTACATGACGTCCTCCGCCCCGGAACGTTTCCGCCGTTCTTGGTTTTGGGGTGTGACACTTGCTCTACAAACAACTCTGGATGCCACTCCCGCATCTCCAACTCCGGCTCCCAAGTCAGATTGGACCCTCTCCGATGTTGCCACTGGACATGAACCAAGGGCACCTCCTTGTTCCACAGAACCGTGATCTTACGATCCACAATCGCGACAGGTCTCTCAACATAATTCAGGCTCGCATCCACCTGAATATCCTCTAGTGGTACCACCGCCGACTCGTCGGCTATACACTTCCTCAACTAAGACACGTGGAAGGTATCATGAATCTAGCTCAACTCCGCAGGTAGCTCCAAACGATACGCTACCCTGCCCACTCTCGCGGTCACCCTGAACGGACCAATGTACCGGGGCCCCAGCTAGCCCCTCTTCCTAAATCTGATCTCTCCCTTCCAAGGAGACACCTTCAGGAGTACGAAGTCTCCCACCTGAAACTCAAGCTCGGATCATCACCTATCCGCAAAACTCTTCTGGCGACTCTGAGCTGTCAACAACCTCTGGAAGTGAAACGTACATCTCGATCTGACACAATCGAGATCGGTACTCCATGACGCGATACCACCTCTCTCACATACAACTCTGCCAGCCTCTCAGCGGAAGAGCTCTCACTGATATCAAGAAAGCGAGCGCTCTTTGTCAGCCGGTCGACTATCACCCAAATTGCATCGACACCCCTCGCGGTCCTCGGAAATTTGGTGATAAAATCCATAGAAATATGTTCCCACTTCCACTGGGGAATCTCAAGTGGCTGCAACTTACCATGAGGATGTTGGTTCTCGGCCTTAACCCTGCAACAAGTCAAGCACCTCTCAACGAACCACGTAACATCCCTCTTCATACAGGGCCACCAATAGTCTCTCTTCAGATCCAAATACATCTTAATGGCCCCAGGATGGATCGAGAACCTCGATCTATGCGCCTCCTCCATCAATATGGTACGCGCCCCTCCTGCAAACGGCACCCAAATCCGATCCTGAAAGGTCATAAGCCCTTGGCTATCGGTAACGAACTCAGACATCTACCCGATCACCCGCTCCTTCTTGCGGTTCTCTGGTGTCACGGCCTCTTCCTGTCCAATACCAAAGTCATCACCGTCAACCGCATACAAGTGTCTCGAATCGGGGCACTCTCTGCCCTACGGATTAGAGCATCAACTACAATATTAGTTTTGCCCCGGTGGTACAGGATCTCGCAATCGTAATCCTTTACCACATCCAACCATCTCCTCTGACGCATATTCAGGTTGGGATGATCCATCAAATACTTCAAACTCTTGTGGTTCATGTATATGGTACACCGAACCTCATACAGATAGTGACGCCAGATCTTGAGGGCGAACACCACTGCCTCCAACTCCATATCGTGGGTGGGATACCTTGTCTCATGAGGCTTCGGCTGCCTCGATGCATATGCTATCACATTCCCTCTCTGCATAAGCACCGCACCCAACCCCAATATCGATGCGTCGCAGTACACCACAAAATCCTCCATTCCCTCTAGAAGGGATAACACCCGGGCTTCGCACAATCTCTGGCGAAGAGTCTCAAACGAGGTCTGTTGCTTCGGACCCCACGAAAAAGCAACGCCCTACCGGGTCAACCTGGTGAGAGGCACGACAATCATAGAGAAATTGTTGATAAATCTCCGATAATAGCCAGCCAATCCCAAAAAAACTCTTGATCTCGGTGGGGGATTTCAGCACCTTCCAACTAATCACAGCCTCAATCTTGGCCGAATCGATCAATATCCCATTCTGGTTAACGAGATGCCCCAAGAACTGGACTTGCTGTAACCAGAACTCGCACTTGGAGAATTTGGCATAGAGCCTCTCCAATCTCAAAACTCCGAGAATCTCTTTTAGATGCTCCTCATGCTGCTCTTTAGATCTCGAATACACCAGAATATCATCGATGAATACAATCACCGACCTATCCAACATCAGTCTGCATACCATGTTCATGAGATCCATGAACGTTGCTGGTGCATTGGTGAGCCCAAAAGGCATCACCACAAAATCGTAGTGCCCATAACGAGTCCTAAACGGCGTCTTCTGGATATCCTCATCCCGCACCCTCATCTGGTGATATCAAGACCTCAAATCTATCTTGGAGAACCAAGATGCTCCCTGCAACTGATCGAACAGATCATCAATCCTCAGCAGTGGATAATGGTTCTTGACCTTCAAATTTTTCAACTCCCGGTAATCAATGCACATCCGGTGTGAACCATCCTTTTTCTTGACAAAAAGGATCGACGATCCCTAAGGTGAGCTACTTGGCCTGATAAATCCTTTCCGCACCAGCTCCTGAAGCTCTGAGGATAACTCTTGCATCTCTGGTGGCGCAAGGTGATAGGGCGCCTTGGCAATAGGCGCCGCTCCCGGAACCAAATCGATGCGAAACTCCACCTGCCTCTCGGGAGGCACACCCGACAACTCCTCAGGGAAAACATCCGGGAACTCACGCACTATCGACACGTCACTAACCGAACCCCGCCCCTCTGCGACCACCCGTGAATCCATCACATAAGCCACAAACCCGCTACAGCCCTGTTGTAGGCTCCGCCTCGCTCTGCCAGCCGAACAAAATGCTGACCCAGAACGGGTACCCTCGTCGTACACCGTAATTACTCCCCCACTAGGTTCTCGTATCGTCACCAACTGTCGCTCGCAGTCTATAACAGCCCCAAATCAGCTCAACCAATACATGCCCACTATTACACACACGTCCCCCCATCGCAATCGGGAACAGATCTATCGGGGACTCAACACCGAAGATCTCGAGTACACATCCTCGAATCACGTCCGTAGCATACACCGCTTGCTCGTCAGCTATGGAAACTCTTAGAGGTTGATTCAACGCCTCCCGTTGGATACTGATGTGCTGACTAAACACTAAAGACACAAATGACCAACTCGCACCCGAGTCAAATAACACCAAAGCAGATACAGAACTCACAAGAAAAGTACCTACGCATATCATAATATAAGTATAATATCTCAAACTCAGCATAAATAAATGAAAGAATACATACCAGCCACAACATCGGGCCTTGCGCGGACCGCCTCCGTTGTCAACTGGAAGGCTCTCCCACAAGCCTTCGGTGCCTCGGCCTTCACCGGCCGAACCTCAGTAGCTCGCATGGCAGCAGGGGCAGATCCCTGCGTTGACCCCCGCAGTTGTGGACACTCGGCCTTCAGGTGTCCGGTTTGGTTGCACTGAAAGCAAACCATGAACCCCTTGGGGGCAATCCTTAGCTATGTGCCCCTCCTTGCCACATTTGTAGCAAGCACCTGATCGACAAACCCCATCATGTCCCTTGTCGCACTTCCCACAAGTGCGGCCCTTCTAGCCTCCAGATCTCGAATCGTCGGGATTTGCCTGCTTGACTGCCGACTGAGACTGTGCCGGCCGCCGATCCTTCCCTTGAGACTCGGCCTCATCCCGGGCCTGAGTCTCCAGTTCAATCACCCTCTTCCGGGCATTTTCCCGGAGCTCAGAAAATGTCTGGTATGATGATTTCGCCACGAACTCCCTGATATCCCTCCTCAAAATGCTCAAGTACCGACTCATGCGTGCCTGCTCAGACGACATGTGCTCAGGGCAAAACAACGCCATCTCATGGAACATCCGTGTGATCACAGTCACTGATTCTGTCCCCTGCTTGAGGGACAATAAATCATGTGTCAACCGTTCCCTCTCCACCGGGGGAACGTACTCGTCTTTGAACATGAAGGTGAACCTCTCCCAGGTCACCTCCGAAATCTCTACAGGAGTGAAGTTTGCCGTCACAAACTTCCACCAGTCCTTCGCTCCCAAGCGAAGTTGGTTCAGTGCAAACCAAAATCTCAAATGCTCCGGACACGAACAGGTGTAGAAGCATCCCTCGATATCAGAAATCCATCTCATCGCAGCAATCGGATCCTGCGTCCCATCAAACTCTGGTGGCTTCGTGTTGCTAAACTCCCGGAACAACATCGAGTCACCTCCTTGAGGTCTAGCAGCAGCAGCAGCAGCTGCAGCAGCCGCAACCTCAATAACCGCTGTGTACCGCTCATCAAAGGTATCAATCAATGTGGTCTTGATAGACCCAATCATCTCTGGAATCTCAAATCGGATCGCCGCAGCCACCTCATCGTGGATCATCTTACAAAGCTCCTCGTCACTCACGCCGCTCATCTTAGGCCTGTGGTGTGTCCCAACCATGATGTCTCTAAAATGCAACGTAAAATATAGAGACTCGCTCGAGCATACTCACACTCGATAACTCAACCCTACTTGTTCCCTAGTACCCAAAGGATTCTTACTTGGACTGCGCACTGATACGGTTTCATTAGTAGTACGGGCCCTATACTACCGTCCACACCACATTAGTATTCACCCCAAGTCCTCCTCCTAGGATCCCATATCACAATTACTCTACATCTCGCTAGCATAGGCTACCCTTCGGTAGACCTCTCATAAGCTCCTCACTGTTACCTACTTACTCTCAAGCATCTCATAGTAGCAGAAATCTTCCTAGGCTAAGGCATCACAAATTAGGCCACTCTAGTCCTAATATGAATACCTAGCCTACTATAGCATGCATAACATATCATAACATATCTCATAACCCTAGGCGTTGCTTGATCGTACACACTGCTTCCTTCTGCTTTTCTCAAATCCTTTTACTTTTTAGAAAAAAAATTAGTTTATGAAAAACTTTCTCAAATCCTCAGTTTGAGTTCATATACACCCGAAGGTGCATTTGAATACCTCAAACCAAGGCTCTGATACCAACTTGTAACAACGTAAATTTCCAAAACAATTTTTCATTTTCAAAACATACTTTTATTCATAAGACAATATCAAAACCTAATGTATCCAATGTTATCATAACAAAACATATCCCAGAATCTCAAGACATAAACTCCTTGAGTGTGTACGGATCATGCAGGCGCCTTCCCGCGATCCTCACTAGTACCTGAAACACATAACACAACTTCTGTAAGCATAAATGCTTAGTGGGTTCCCCAAAATACCACTTACAACACATATGCCACTCAAGGCCATAACTCTGTGGGACCTTCTGGTCCAAGTGTCTCAGGGGACTTCCATCCCGAAATCCTGGTAGACCTTCTGGTCCTACCCGTATCGACCTTCCGGTCCGTAACCTCCTAACCTTCCGTTCCATATCATCTTGACCTTCTGGTCCTTATCATTCATAACATACATAACACATACATAGCATATAACAATATACAACACATACATCTAATAGCATATAAGACCTTCCGGTCACACATAGGTACCACTCCAGGTACAGCATAGTGAGAAAACTCACCTCGTACGATATCGGATAATCTCCCGTGCTCGAGTACCTAATCTAGCCCCCTCCTATCAATAGAATAACATCCCTAATCAGTATTCTCTCATAATCTCATCTCTAATGATGGGTAGAAGACCATTCGACCCCTCCCAGAACTCTCATGAATCAGCTTGACCAAAACCCTAAGGTCAACTGAAGTCAACGGTCAAACTTTGATCTGACTCGTCGAGTGCACATGGGTGACTCAGCGACTCCATGCGGGTCCTCTGAATCCCTCTAGCCTTACTTGGCACGCCGAGTCATCCATTCACTCGATGGGTTACTCCTGTCACGAATCGCGGGGCAACCCCGACTCGACTCGTCGAGTCCACTTATGAACTCGACGAGTTACATCCATGGCAACACTCAAATGACCTTCTGAGGTCAGATCCGCTTCTCTAACCTACAGATCTGACCTTCCCATACCCACTAATCACGTAAAGGTGAAACCTTTACACTCATGCAACACATATATGGTTCCTTTTGAAGAAATAGTCTCAAAAATGGCAACCTAAGTTCATTCCTTCCATAACTCTTCATAAAGCAAGATGGATCATGCTCTTTGGACCTCTATGGGACTAGATCTGAAGTCTAACACATAAAGGGACCATAAACTCATCAATTCAAGCCATAAAAAGGGTATAGAAAACCCTAGATTCATAGATCTTAACCAAAACAGAAGGAGAGTTCGATTTGCTACATCAACACTGCAGATCCAAGCTTGGAAACCACGGATTAGCAACCCTCTTGACCTCCTCTAGCTGGAAACACCTTCTTCTTTGCAAAACAACACCAAAAAGGATTAAAATGGCTTGCTCTCACACACAACTCACCCAAGCTCTCTAGGGTTTCTCTCTCTGGACTGGTAGCCGCAAATGAGGGCTATAAGGTCCTTTAAATAAGGCTCAGGCCTGCAGATTTAGGGTTTCTGACCTCAGTGCGGACTCATCGAGTCACCCTGTCGACTCGTCAAGTCCATTCATTAATCCAGTCAGCATATCGCAATCCTACTTGACGAGTCTTGGCGTCGACTCGTCGAGTCCTTCTCTCTAAATCAAAATAAATGAATAACGTAGAATACCTGGGAATGCGGATGTTACAGAATCAGCCTCCACACTCTATTGCGCTCAAATTCATTGAGCTCTTCCTGCATTGCTTGTACCCAATCGGAATGATCGAGAGCAATCTTAACTGTTTTTGGCTCAATCTTGGAGATGAACGAATTAAACATGCAAATTTCCATTTTGTAAAATAATGCAGTCTGATTTGCTTTTTGTTGAGCTCTAAATAGAACACCTCAAGAAGTTGAACCAATCACTTGTGATTTAGGATGATCTTTTGTCCACTTTGCCAAAGGAGGGTAGTTCGGATCAGAGGGTGGATCCAATTTAGCATTTACATCTTCAAATTTCGACTGAGCATTTGAGTCCTTATTTTCACCCTCATCCCCCCCCCCTCTGTAATGGTGCATGTAGCTTAATATTCGGAATCAGCTTCTCCCCCTGGATTGGAGTGTCTAGGATGACTTCGGGATTTGAATGATCTTCCTGGATAGGTGAATCGTATGTGGAAGTTGAAGTTAAACCATCCCCCTGAACAAGAGCATTAGTAGCTTGTGGTTGTGGTGGTTTTTTAGAGGTATTCGGAATTTGAGGCTCTATTTCAAGGTCTTTGGCAACATCATCAGTGATCTTCGGTTCATCTTCCTTCTTATCTGCGGCTTTTGATTCCGAAGAAATCGCCTTTTCTAGCTCATCAAACAGATTCATGAATTCTTCGTAGAGATTTGAAATAGGAATCGTCACCGGATTTGTCGTTGGAAAAATCTCCTCAGATTAACAATCAATCTTCTAATACTTCTTCATATAATTATCTTCAAACGTGACATAATAGGTTTCTTCTATATTTTTCAACTTTTTGTTCAGAATCCTATCTGCCTTCGAAGTAAGAGAGTACCCCAAAAGATCCCTTCGTCTGCTTTCACATCAAACTTGTTCCGTTGCTCTTTAGAATTGGAGATAAAACACCTACAACCAAAGACATGAAAGATATTGACATTAGGTTTTCGTTTATTTAGAATCTCATAAGGAGTTATTGAAAATATTTTATTGATGAGAGATCGATTTTGAGTGAAACATGCAGTTCCCATAGCCTCAACCCAGAAGTAAAGTGGCATGTTCGCAAAAGATAACATAGTCCTTGCAGCTTCGCAAAGAGACCGGTTTCGTCTTTCAATGACTCCATTCTGTTGAGGAGTGTAAGGAGCAGAGAAGTTATGAGCAACTCCTTTTTCAGACAGTAATTCTTCAAACACTTGGTTTTTGAATTCCAAACCATTTTCACTGCGAATGTTCCGTACTATCTTTCACAATTGAAGCTCAATCTGCTTGATAAATTCCTTAAGCATGGAAGTTGCATCTGATTTCTGTTTAAGAAAATACACCCATGTAAATTTGGAAAAGTCATCAACAATAACTATAATGTATTTGTTACCACCAATACTCTCGATGGCAGAAGGACCACAAAGATCTATATGTAATAGTTCAAGTGGCTCGATCACTTTGGTGTTGATGATAGTCGAATGACTCTTCCGACTTTGCTTTCCCAGCTCGCAAGCAACACATAGATGTTCCTTCTCAAAATTAAGAAGAGGAAGTCCCCGCACAAGATCGCCAAGGACAAGTTTGTTGATGCCCTTGAAGTTGAGATGCGAGAGCCTTCGGTACTATAACCAACTGTCATTCGAAGATGCTTTCGTAAGGAGGCATATTGAAGGCTTTCCTGTGATCGACTTTATATCCAAAGGAAACATCTCTCCCTTTCTTTTGGATTTCATAAGTACTTCCTTTGTTTTCTTCTATAATTTCAGATCCCTCATCATCGAATGATACTTTCAGCCCTGTACCTGCAACCAATTGAAAGACCTTTGGTTTCATCAGAGTTATCAATTGCTCCTGACCAAAAGAATTCATTGCAACCATCTGCATTATCATCATCTACTAAGGACGTTAGTTTGGATGTCAGATTTTTGTCCAATCTGGTTTTTACTAAAACTTGATTGGGGACGGTTTGTACTTTTGGAAATATTGTAGCTTTTTCTTTTAAAACATCCGAACCCTTATTTTCAACAATACGAACATATTCAACCGAGTTTTTGGAAATCAAATTTTTCTTTGGTACATCCTCATTTTGTACAAATGTCAAACAATCAATCTCATCCTCTACAGAGATCTCACTCATTTCACTTTCGTCAAATTCAGAAACATTTTCAGCATTGAAAGTTTTTTCCGAACTCAATTTTGTACATAAAGAGTGAAATTTCTGTATAGTATTAGATTTAATGTGTTCTTTATCATTTTCATCCAACATCTGATTCAACATGAATTTATGTTCTTTGGACTGAATATATGCTTCAATTTTGTCAAGTCCAAATTTGTAAGATTCAGAAACATCCTCCAAGGACACAATGGATTCCTAGTTATAGCACTCTGCATCGATTTCATCCTCTTTCAATTTGAGAAAGGGTAAAATCATTTTGTGTACCTTTTTCCCTATTTCACAGTCAATATGCAGTTGGGTAATGTTAAAATATAACCGCTTAGCAATCAAACAGAAAACATTTCTTTGTTTTAAAAGCGCTAAATTGTCTCTTTTCAAATAAATAACATCTCTAGACCTAGTTAGCTCTAACTCCAACTTCTTTATCCACATCTGTCTCTCTTCACTCTTGTTTGTTATCTTGCTGATTTGATGAGTTATGTTAGAATTACTTAGACGTGTTCTTTTTAAGCTATCACTAAAACTAGAGACAGTAAAATTAAAATCATCTAATTCAGATTCGTAACGAGTGACTGGAATATAAAGAGACTGGAGAATAGATTGTACCTTACTGATGAATCTCTCACATTCACTGACCTGTTCTGAAACAGGTATTGCAGCAAAACAGTTGTCAGAGGCATGCGTGTTGTCAGTGGCGTATCCTCTCTGATTCAAAACATCACTGCGAACCATCAAGCATCTTCCCTCATACTCAGGGACTCCATACTTTCTTACGAAGCATCCACCATGCGTGGGCTTCCGAACTTCCTCGTCTTCTGAATTTGTTGACCAGAGTTCAACACGTCCAAACTCATCATCGTCCTCCTGCACAATCAAAGCATACTTAGCACTATCAACACTTTTTTTCTTTCTAATCTCTTCTATCTTTCAAAGATAGTAAGCTTCATCGTCTTCTTCATCCTTCTTCTCACTCATTCTTCTCAACATACACTCCCTGGCCAAATGATTCTTGACATGACAATAGTTGCAGTCATAGCCGGAATCTCCCATCAGCTTCTTTTCTTTCTCCGCGTCATCCTTTTGAGAGTTGTTAAGGCTCTCATCCTTTGCTTTGTCTGAACTGTAGTTCCCTTGTCAGTTCCTATTTTTGAGGCATCCAAAATTCTTTTTAGCAAACTTTCTGGGATTTGACACAACAAAGCGTATTTTTCTTTTGTAAGTTCACAATATGAGAGATCAGACTCTGAATCTTCTTCTGCTATCTTTTTACCCTTTGCAACTAGGGCCAACGAACCCATACTAGAAACAAGCTTAACATCTTTCGTCACTTCATCTTCATGGGATCTCAGAATTCCCACAAGTTTCTAACAAGTGCAATCAACAAAACAGTAAGAATAAAGAATAAAGAATAGTGACAAGTGCAATAAAAAAATAGTAAGAACAATGAAGATCAAAATGGTTTCGAATGATTAGATTCTATAGCCTTAGAAGAGTTTAACAAGAACTTCTTTGTAAAGACTATGTAGGGAAACACAACTCGTTAACCCTAAAACGGTGCATGCATGGACTATAAATAGTCTAACCCTAATATCATTAAACCAAGGGTGGACAGGCCCAACCCGTTACAAAATGGACCATTCTAGTACAAAACAATTGACACAACATTATTTATCCTAACATTTAGAGCTCTTATTTTTTCTTCCCGTTTGATATTTGGGTTTTTTTACCATAAAAGACACTACATCTTGACTCAGAGGGTGTTCGGGATTGCTTTTAAAACAATTTTTGACTTTTAACTTTTCTAAAAAGTCAAAAAATGACCAAAAGATGTTTGACTAATGAAAAAGATCTTTTAAATTAACTTTTAGTGTAGAAGGAAAAGTTTTGTTTTCAAAAGTCACAAATCCTATTTTTTTGTAACTTTTGAGACTTTTAACTGAAAAGTTGGCTTTTACCTAAAAGCAAATACAAACATATTTTAAAATTTTCTTTTGGAAAAACTCATTAATCAAAAAGTCCTTTTACAAAAAACACTTTTAATATTAAAAAGTAATCCCAAACACCCCCCTTATTTGTTTTCAGACCTAATTTTTTTTCCTTTAAAAAAAGACTCAACTTTTACCTAATACTTATTTTTTCAACCCCCATCCAGTTACCAACAAATAAAGTAAGTTTTTTTCGACTCTATATTTTTTGTTATTTCATTAATCAAGTTGGTTACCGACATGTAACCTATATCCAACCCTAAGCATCATTCATCTAAAAGAATAACTGATTATAAAACCCTAGTTCACTTATATTCTTCTTATTGTTGTTGTTGTACACCATATTGGATCTCATGAAATGCCTTCTTTTTCAAGCTAGAAACATAAAGGGGGTAAAAAAATGTTGAAATAAAGTTTTGTTAGTTTGAAAATGAGGTTCCTCTATTTACCTCTTGTCCCAATGTTGTTTTCACAAGATTAATTTTGTTTTTAAATGTTGTCCCAAAGCTATTTGCACAAGGTCTGTAGTGTATAGTTAAAATAAACATATCAGAGCTTGTAAAAATTGTCTTTGGTCAATATTTAAAAACAAAATCAATCTTGTGAAAACAACTGGGGTAGATGTGCACATTTTAAACCAATTTTTTTAATCGAAGGAAAAAAAAACCTAACGTGTTAGGTTAAAATTGTTGATTTTAATAGGTTTTGATAAATATCTAAAAATCAGTTTTTCCCAGATTTTTCTACTATAACTGAACCGATTTTTTAACCGAAAAAAAATGCCAGATTTTTTTATTGCAAATTTACTTCGGAAAAACTGACAAATCATAATTGATAATAACTAAAACTAGTCTAGATAAAACAAGTTTTTTTTAAACAATTTAAAAAAACAAAATCAATTCAAAACTAATATATGTGTACCTTTAGGAAAATAAATAGAAGACCTTAATCCTTAACATAGAAAAATTCAATTTCAACATTCTAAGCTTGAAAAAGAAATCATTTCATGTAACATAATATGGCATTACAAGAATAAGAAACTGGAACATGACCTAGGATTTTAGAATCGATTACTAATTTAGGTGATCGATGTTTAAGGCCCATGTGATTTAAGGGCATATAGGTTAACTGTTGATTGTGGACTCTGTTAATGAAATAATACGAAATAGATTAAAATTGAGTTTATTTTGAAAAAAAATTAGGCCTAAATAAAAAAAATAAAAATATATGATTAAGGAAAAAAAACCCAATTGGTTGTTGGTTTAGATGGAAAAAATAAATAGGTCTAAACCTCTCTCTCTCTCTCGATGTGTGTGTGTGTGTGTGTATATATATATATATATATATATATATATATATATATATAGAGAGAGAGAGAGAGAGAGAGAAAAGTTTAAATGAGAACCCTAAAAGGTTAAGAACCATCTAAGAACCATCTAAGAACCATCCTTATTAAATTTAACCCACTTTTAACATAATACTCGTTATATTCAAAATCAGATCTAGACTTGGATTTAGTCTCTCTCTCTCTCTCTCTCTCTCTCTCTCATAAAGCTTCAATAACTCAACTAATGTCTACTTTTGATTTCCACCACCGGTTACTCCTCAACCACCGCCACAACCACCGGGGACAACGATTCGACCTCCGACGATCACCACTGTCAATGATCTGGTGACCGTCGCTGTTGATAACGTCAAACCACCATCATATCTATAACATCGATGTTAGCTACAACCATTACAGTCGAACCTAATCCTTAACTGTTTGCGACGAGCATCTAACCTCCGACGACCTCCATTGTTGTTGCTTCGGTTAACCGTCTTCATAACCATCGACGTCAGCCTTGTATACCTTCAGATTTGTGAGTTATGCTTCATTTCCGACCATGACCCCTGACCTCTCCAAACCACCAGAAAACATTGTGTCGCTTCTCTCAACCTTTCAGATATAAAGCCAAAGACGTCGGAAAAGTCACCAACTGCCATTGATCTTTCAGATCTAAAGTAAAAACACACCGCTTTATCGTATTTGGTTAGATCTGGTCAGATCTGATGTGTTTGGTGCAATTTCAAGCGTGGATCTTGTTAGATCTGAAGTCAAAGGCACAAAGATTTCTCAGATCTGGTTAGATCTGTTCATATCTATAATAACCAGAGACTCTAAGAAACATGACAATCTCAGATCTATAAATCACATCAGATCGAAAACAACATGCACACAAGGTGTTTGATGAAATGTTTCAACGAGATCTGTAAGTTTTTAATTTATGAACAAGTGTTCAAATTTTATATTAAGCTATGAATTGATGTCTGAAGTGTGTATTACACTATGAATTCTAATTTTTTGATGCATTAAGTTGTGAATTTTAGTATTTGAAAAATGAATTAAGTTTTGAGTTAATATCTGAAATGTTTTATTAAACTGTGAATTCTGAAACTTTTGTTATCTAGATTTGAATTTTATACATGTAAATGAGTTGCAAATGTAGTGTATTAAAGTATGAATTTTGTATGTGAATTTTATTCATACTTTAATATAATAAATTCATATTTTAATACATATAAATGCCTCTAAATATAAGTTTTAAGTTGAGAATATAGATCTAAATATATTATTTTGTGTATTAAATTGTGAATTTATTGTACTTAACTGTGAATACGTTTTATTAAACTGTGAATATTTTATCTGAAGTTATAAATATTAGTTTTAGGTTAACAATATATAACTTTCATGTGTATTAAATTATGAATTTGTTATATCAAGTTGTGAATTTTGTGTATTAAACTTTGATTTTTTTTTATTAAACTGTGAATTGACTGTATTAAATTGTGAATGTTTATCTGAAGTTATAAATATAAGTTTTAAGATAATAATATTTAACATTTATGTGTATTAAATTATGAATTTGTTATATTAAATAGTGAATTTTATGTATTAAACTATAATTTACTATACTAAGTTATGAATTGACTGTATTAAATTATGAATTTTTTATACAATTTTGTGTTAAAATAATAATGATTTGTGTATGAAATTTTCTATTGTCTTTACTGTGAATGTATTTTTTTTGTTTTTGTATAAGTACGAAAGAATGTATTAGTTTATAGATAATTATTTTGCACTAAATTCAAATTGAGGGAATTAATATGTTTATTAAATTGTGAATATAGTATTTAAGCTGTAAATACATGACTTTATATAAATATATGATTTTTTATGAATGATGGCTGCGACGGTAGCACAAGATGGTTGATGGCAACATATGGTGGTGGTGATAGAGTTTTAGTTTAACTTATAAAATATGTCAATTAGTGTAAAATAGATTGTACTGCCTCCGTCCCAAATTAATTGTCCAAATTTGACTTTTGAAGTATTTATTCTTCAACTTTAACCTTAAATATTTTTTCTTTTTGATAATAATACTTGATGTAAAATATATGAATGTATTGTATTTTAAATGTCTTTTCATTGTTATAAGTTTTATTAAGTAATATATATCACAAACAAAAATAGTTAAGGTCAAAATCGAAGAAAAAAAACTTCAAAAGTCAAAAATAAACAAGTGAATTTTGTATATTAAACTGTAAATGGACTATATTAAGTTGTATTTTAATAACTTGTGTGTTAAAATAAGAATATATATATATAAATAAAAATATTATACTATAAAAATTACGAATTTCTCTTTTTTCATACCAAAATGACAAATATCATGATTTTTAACATATTTAATAAGTATTCACAATAAATGTTATTTATGAAAAGGGGTTCTTAGGATTCTTAATCTCTCTCTCTCTCTCTATATATATATATATATATATATATATATATATATATATATATATATATATATATATATATAATTTTATTTTACTTTTATTATTATTATTTCCTGACAACAAATATATGCTTTTTTTGTCTTCTGTATTTACCAAAGTACAATCCCTAAAGCATAGCATCTGAATCGAATCCCATAAGAAGCTTCATTAACCAAGAAATAATTCGTGTGTATTTTTTAAAGAGTACTTGTTTATCGTATTAGTTAATCTGACTATTGACATCCCAAAAATCAAGAAACGATAGCTAATAAAAAGATAGATAAATAAATAACCAAGCAAAATGAGTTAAAATGTATCTTCGTTTCTAAATATAGAACTCAATAATTATTCCAAATTACAGAAAAAGACATAAATTATCAAGAATTTCCAGATTACTTCACTAAGAGCAGATGAGATACTTCCCAGTGATGTCTGCTACCGCCAAGAGTTCCTCTGTAAATTTGATGAATAATTGAAGGGTAATTCCGGGTATTCACCAAAGATTAAAGCTTCTTGTAGATCTGTGAAATCTGACACCTTTATTACTCCAATATCTGTACATTAAATCTATAAACTGAAAAAACAGATGAAAAGGATATTGATTAGTAACATAGTGGTGGCGCCGGCAAGTGACACGGCGGAGGAGTTAGGCATTGGAGGGTTGTAATAATAATACGGGTAGTAATTCATAATTGGGTTCGGTGGTGTTGAAGTGGGGTAGTTCTTGTACGACGCCGGTGGTGGGTAGTAGTAGTAAACTCCCTGAGATGGTGGTGGTGGAGAATAGTAGTAACCACCTCCTGTTCCGGAAGTGGGAGGTGGTGGAGAGTAGTAGTAGCCGCCGCCGGTAGAGGTGGGAGGAGGAGGCGGTGGAGGGTAGACTGGTTGCGGCGGCGGTGGTGATGGTGGTGGTTGTTGGTCGCATGGGTTGTCACAGGCGGCACACATTGTGCATTCGATCTGGTATTTTGAGCCGACCCATGTGGTTGTTGGAGCTGCGAGTGAGAGGTGAGATGCTAAGAGGATGAAGAAGAAGAAGAAGAAGATGAAGATTGAAGTGTTGACCTTTTGACTTCTGGCCTCCATGTGAAGTGAGAAGGGAAGTGTGGTGGGTGTGGAAAGGAATGGAGGCTCTTTATCCTTGAGATTTGAGGCCAACCAATATAATAAGGGCAACCCACTTTTCATCATTATTGAATATGTGTGCATCTATGTAGTAAATTTAGTTATCTGGCTGCTTTAATTATGTTTTGGTATTTCATTTGATATTATTAGTTTCTTTAATATCAATAAATGGATCAAATCGATTTATTTTTAAAATCCACTTTTTATATTATGTGTGTTTTAAATAAAACTTGAACCTTCAACATTATAAATGAAGGCATGTCATCATTTTAATCGATTTCATGTTATTTACTTATGTAAGTAGACAAAAATGTTACACCTTTTTTACAACTAAGTCTTAAACTTGTCGACAAGTTAGTAAATTGAAATATCAAATATATATGTTCATGCGTGTTTGTAAATCATCTTGTTTGTCATTGTCATTGCTTTCAAGATCCACCATATCTTTTGCTTTTTCGTTGTAAGATTCATTTAAATGAGATATCCATAAACTGGAAGACAATATAAAACAAAATTTAAGTAGATGCACCTTAATTCTTAGCTATAACGTCATTTTAATGTCTTCACACACACACACAAAAAAATCTACATAAAGAACACAAGTTAATCTATGGGAGATTGGGAGTAGCTTGTATTTAATACGTTGTTCAATCATATTTGATAAAAAAAATTAACTTATAAATATAAAATATAGAAATATTAATATGCTCAATTATTCGATTTATCTAATTTTTTTAACGAAATAAGATCATCCTTATTTGGTTATTCAAACCAAATTACTTGAAAACCGAATATGCATAATCAATAACCAAACTGGAGAAAAACATAGAATTCACAACATGAACGGTTCTCTTTATTATGAAAATAAGAAGCAAACTTATAGATACATTACTACAATAACACTCACACTCATATATCACTAATAGAACAAGTAAAAATAAGTACATACTCAAACAAAAGAATGACTAAAATCCTACCAAACCCTAATAAAAACTACAGAGAATCTACGAGAGAAATATAACACAGATAATGAGAGAATGACAAATATACTCCTGAAACACACTTTACATACTACGAGTCACAACCACAAATCAAACACATATAAAACATGTGTAACATCCCAAATTTCGAGTCCAAAAATTTCATTTTAATTGACTGAGTATAAAAACATTCATAAGAAAACTACATAGAAATATATCATTTCGTAAATCAACATATCATGTCTGAAAACTCAAATCATAAAATAGCAACATGTCAGAGTACAATCCCAAAATATCTCAAGTGCAGAAAATCAATGTGTGTGTATGATGTGCTGCTATCGCGCCAGCTCCTTCCCCTTCGTTGAAGATGTACCTGAAACCAAAACTATAAAGTGTAAGCACGAAGCTTAGTGAGTTCCCCCATCGTACCACATACCATACAATCACATAACATACATATACTGTCAGGCATATCTGGGTGCCCGACCTACCCCTTCGGTCCTGTCGACCGGATATTGCCTAGCATATCTGGGTGTTGGCCTCCCCTTCGGTCCTGTCGACCGAATACTGCCTAGCATATATGGGTGCCGGCCTACCCCTTCGGTCTTGTCGACCGGATATTTCCTAGCATATCTCGGTGCTGGTCTACCCCTTCGGTCCTGTCGACCGGATATTGGGGACTATCCCACCCCTCTACTACTACCATAAAACATGTATCACATAATCATATTCTATCTAGTATGACTAGGTATGACTACCCCTCTTTGGCCCTATCGACCAGAAATCTTGGGGACTATCTCCCCTACTACTACTGGCATATAACATCATATCATACTGGCACATAACGTATCAGGTAGTAACAAACCTAGATGAATATCACAAAGACAATCATCTAACATACAACTCCTACTGGTGGGTCGGCATTGTGGCCGTAGACCCACCGCTACTGGAAGGTAACTCACCTCGAACGAGTAGCTACTGATAATCTGCGCGGGAAATCTCTGTCTGATGTTGCTCCGAAAATCCTCTAGGTATAATCCCCCACAAAACACTCAGTCAGAACCTGATATTTACTCTTAGGGTAAAATGACTATTTTACCCCTGACCAAGTCCAAGTCAAAGTCAAAGTCAAAGTCAACTTCCAGTTGACCTGACTCGCCGAGTTGGGCCGCCAACTCGTCGAGTCCCTATCCTTTTAACTGTCCTCATCTATGACTCTACTCGTCGAGTTTAGGAATGACTCGATGAGTTCTCCTTCTATACGAACATCGAATGAACCTTCATCCGACTCGCTAAGTTGTATGAACAACTCATCGAGTTCATCCTCATCCTATGAACCGGTCCTGTCCTCATCTTCAGAGTTCGGAGATTGCCTTGGACTCGCCGAGTCGGCCCATCCACTCACCGAGTCCTATGAACTCCAGGACTATGGCTTATCCTAATATGTTTGGGTCACTCCCCTGGACCCTCTAAAACCTTTCTGACACTCAACTGGGTCTCTTTGAATCATAACAGAAAAGGGAAGTCTAACCTCGGACTCGCTGAGTCCCAAGAACGACTCGCCGAGTCGATACTATCCAAGTCTATTTCTTCGATTTCTGGTGTACAACTCTTGTCCAAATGATAGATCTAGGTCCCTAAACTCGATCTAGCACGTAAAGTTACGAACTTTACGTGCATGCATGGGACTTTGAGCCTAAAAGGATCTAAAAGAGACTCTTAAGTTGCATGGGGGCTTCCATGGGTGCAAAAGCAGCCCTTTTCTGCCTTGTAACTCCTTCATGGACCTAGATCCGAAGCCTCAACCCCCAACCATGCTTGCAGTCATGGTTGGTTACCAAGAATGGCTTATAAAAGCCCTAAATCTCCCCAAAAAGGGATCTAGCAAACGAACAAGCAAGGTATCGACTTTATACCTTCTGGGAACTGCAAATGGTGCACAAACTTGAACTCCCTTAGTATTCTCTTGATTCCTCTAGGCTTTCCCTTCTTCTTTGAGTTCAAAATCACCAAAAAGCACCACAAATGCCTTATCTGTTTACACAAATTGTTAGGGTTTGCTATGGGGGGTTTCTGGAAGCAATAGGGACGAAGGGTGGCTAGATGAGATGCTTCAATATGGTGCAAACCCTTAGATTAGGGTTTTATCCACTCGACGAGTCCGTCATTTAAATCTTGTATCAAATCCGCTTCTACTCGACGAGTTGGACCTTCAACTCGCCGAGTCCTAGGCCCAAAATGCAAAAATACTTAAATAAAATACATACCAGGAACCAGGTGCTACAAATCTCCCCCATTTATTTTAGACTTCGTCCTCAAAGTCTGATGCTCTTTCTTGAAAAAGTTTTGGGTAATGTTCCATCATCTCATCCACTGGCTCCCAAGTCCATTCTGAGCCTTTCCAGTGCTGCCATTGCACCTTAACCAGCTCGACCCTCTTGTTCCTCAGATCCTTCGACTTCCGGTCAAGGATCGCCACAGACCGCTCAATGTAATTCAGGTTGTCATCGACCTGAATATCCTCTAAGGGCACCATTGTTAAGTCGTCCACCAGGCACTTCCGCAGCTGGGAGACGTGGAAAGTGTTGTGGATCTGACTAGGTTTGGCTGGCAGATCCAACCTGTACGCCACCTTGCTCACCCGGGCTAGAACCCTGAACGGTCCAATATACCTGGGGCCCAATTTTCCCTGTTCCTGAATCGGATGACGCCCTTCCATGGCGACACCTTCAGGAGAACCATATCCCCGACCTAGAACTCCAGGTCTGATCGGCGCTTCTCGGCATAACTTTTCTGCCGACTCTGAGCAGTCTGAAGCCTACTCCGGACCTACTGAATCCTTTCTGTCGTCTTGAGCACCACTTCGGTGCTCCCCATGACCCTCTGGTCAACCTCACCCCAACATATCGGGTCCTGCACTTCCTCCCGTATAACATCTCAAAGGGGGACGATCGATGCTCGCGTGGTAGCTGTTGTTGTAGGAGAATTTAGCTAATGGAAGGTAGGTATCCCAACTACCACCGAAGTCCAACATGCACGCCCGCAGCATATCCTCAAGTGTCTGGATGGTCCGCTTGCTCTGCCCATCCGTATGCGGGTGAAAAGCGGTGTTAAAGTGTAGACGAGTACCCAACTCGTCGTGGAATTTCTTTCAAAATCTGGAAGTAAACCGCACATCCTTGTCAGAAATCACGGAGACTGGCACTCCATGCCGAGCCACCACCTCCCAAATGTAGATGTCGGCCAGCTTCTCGGCCGATATACTCTCCTGAATCGGTATGAAATGAGCACTCTTGGTCAATTGATCCACGATGACCCATATAGAATCTACTCCCCACGCGGTCCTGGGAAGTTTGGTGATGAAATCCATGGTAATATCTTCCCACTTCCACATGGGAATATCTAACGGCTACATCTTGTCGTGTGGACTCTTATGCTCAGCCTTGACCTTTCTGCAGGTCAAGCACCGCTCCACGTACCATGCCACATTCCGCTTTATGCAGGGCCACCAATAGTCGAGACAAAGATCCCTATACATCTTCGTCGCCCCAGGATGGATTGAAAACCTGGACTTGTGCGTCTCCTCCATCAATGTATGACGCACGACTCCATGATAGGGGACCCACACCCTATGGTGAAGGGTCAACAATCCTCGGCTATCATATTCGAAGGAGGGAACCTGACCCACAATACGCTCATTCTTCCAATGTTCCTCCTTCATAGTTGTAATGCCCGTAGATCAAGGCTAGTCAATTTAGAGACGATAAGCGTCAAAAATGACTTTTTGATAGAAGAGTGTTTAGAATGAATAATCACAACCAAGTTGTAGTATATGTCACAAGGTTTCCGTGCATATAAAGAACGTCGAAATCCGAGTTATAACGAAGAAGTTATGACCTGTCGAAGTTTAGCGACAGAACCGACACGACACAGCGCGACGTAAATAGTGAATTTACGATAGAGTGAAATTTGGCCTTAGCGATCTAAACGAAGGTTATAGAATACGTTAAACCGAGAGTGTGCATAAAAAGAACGTCCAAATCTGACTTCGTATGAGGAAGTTATGATTTTTCTAAGTTTCAGCTGAACAGTATGCAGCCCGAAACTCGAATTTGAGATCGAGTGATTGTTGGTCGAAACAATCTAAATGAGAATCAAAGATTTCGTTGATAGTATTCAAATGGTAAAAAGACAGATGAAAACAGACGTCGGATGAAGAAGTTATGAATTTATAACGGAGTTTTCCTGTCCCGGCCTACTAAAAATAATAATAAAAATAAAGTCAAAATTAGCCGACGAAGTCTAAACAAAAGTTTTAGAGCGTAGTCTCACCTACACGTGGATATAAAGAACGTCGAAAACAGAGTTCGTATGAGGAAGGTATGAATTTTTGAAGTTTATTAAATAATTAAAATATTAAATTTAAATATAAATTCAGATATTATCCAAAGGGGGGGGGGAGAGTCATCGGGCTTATCCAGGTTACGCCCAACGTACCTGGATTTACGCCCAGCGTAAATCGAGGATCCAGCTTCCTATAAAAGGAAGTCGAGGCTGCCGAGTTTCTTTGCTCATTTTCTCTTCTCTCTCTCCCGTTTTACCTCGTTTTTCGTGCAAGAAATATCCCGAAGCCCCGGTATCATTCCCAAGCCCCAAAGCAAGTCCCGAAGCCCCGAAGATCCCGAGAAGTGCAATTCCCGAGCTGAAGCTACGCCCGCGAGAAGCCAATTTTTGTGAAGATCTTTCAGATCTACCGAAGAATACTACTTCTACAAGTCGTAGTGTTGTCCGATCATCTTCTAATCAAGTGAGTGTATAGTACCTTTCATAAACACGATAATAATACAAATATTGTTTTAATGTATTAAGTATATTGTTTTTATATGTGTGAGTGTATAGTTACTTTCTTCTAACACATAAATATAAAGTATTAGCTATGAAATATGTGCTATGTGTTATATATTATTTGTCTCTTTGAGATGGGCTTGGAATTGTTGTTTTTATACGGGTGTTAAATAATTTAAACTGTATATGTATTTTATATCTACAAATATGTTGCGTAGAACATGGGTAGAGGAAATATAGTGGAGACTATGAGACGTAGTGCCTATTGAGTAAGCTTTGGTAATGATGCAACTTCGTGCCTGTTGGGTAAGCCTTGGTGACAATGTGACTTCGTGCCTATTTGATAAACCTTGGTGACGATGTGACTTCGTTCCTGTTGAGTAAACCTTGGTGAAGATGTGATTTCGTGCCTATTGAGTAAACCCTGGCGACTATGCGACTTAGTGCCTATCGAGTAAAGCTTGGTGACGATGTGACATCGTCCCTATTGAGTAAACCGTGGCGACTATGTGACTTAGTGCCTATTGTATAAACCTTGGTGACTATGGAGTTAGCGCGTGATAGCTATGGATTTAGTAGCTGATAGATAAACTTTGGCAGCAATGGACTTCGTGCCAATTCCTTAGGTAAATCCTTAGGAATGAATGAATGAAGGATAATTGGTTCTTAAGGTAAACTCTTAAGAGTAAGGAAGATAATGGGGATGGGCAATTGGGTTGATTGTTTGATGATTGAATATGATAATTATATTATTGTGGGTTGAAAACCCTATATGCTCACCATGCTCCCAAACCTGACCCACTCAGTTTTCTTTGCATTACAGGTAATGGCACAAAGATGTAAGTTGGTGGACTTGACGAGAGATTTTGGATTATAGATCAGTAGTTATAAATAACTGTTGTAAGGTCTATTTTATATTGTTTATGTTTTTGGTCTGTATCGGAGCATGACATCCCGAGGTTTTATTATTTAATGAAAATACATTCTCTTTGAGAAATGTTTTGATAAATGGTTATCATATTTTGTTTTTGGGAACAAATTCCGCAACAGTTTTCTTTAAACGATATGATTACTCTGATTTTAAAAACAAAGCATAAACAAAGCGGTCTTTTCTGGCCGTGAAAATGGGGATGTCACAATAGCCTCCTGCTGGGCCTCTCAGATCTGCTCCAACAGTAGAGTCACCACGGTCATCCGCATTTAGATATCCCTGATCGGTGCTTCCTTGCGGCTAAGCGCGTCGGCCGCCACATTGGCCTTCCCCGGGTGGTAAAGGATCTCACAATCATAATCCTTCACCACGTCCAACCACCAACATTGTCTCATGTTCAGATTCGGATGGTCCATGAGATACCTCGGGCTCTTGTGGTTCGTGTAAATGGTACAATGAACCCCATAGAGGTAATGATGCCAAATCTTGAGGGCAAAAACCATCGCCCCCAGCTCCAAATCATGCGTCGGGTAGTTTGCCTCGTGAGGTTTCAACTGCCTCGAAGCGTAAGCAATAACATGTCCTCTCTGCATCAAAATTGTGCCCAAACCCGAGATGGACGCATCGCAGTATATGACAAAATCCTCCATGCCCTCTGGTAGAGCTAAGATTGGCGCCTCGCACAATCTCTGTATCAAAGTCTCAAAAGCAGCCTCCTGCTCAGGCCCCCAGCGAAAGACTAGGTTTTCCTCGTCAGCCTGGTCAGGGGTACGACTATCTTGGAGAAATCCGGGATGAATCTCCGATAATAGCCGGCTAATCCTAGGAAACTCCTAATCTCAGATGGAGACCTCTGAACCTCCCATCTCATCACGACCTCCACTTTGGTCGGGTCAACCGATATCCCGTTCTGGTTGACAAGGTGCCCAAGAAACTGCACCTCACGCAACCAGAACTCACACTTGGAGAACTTAGCATACAAGTTCTCCTTCCTCAAAGTCTCCAGAACCTCTCGCAGATGCTCTTCGTGCTCCTCCTGCGTCTTGGAATAAACCAAGATATCATCGATGAAAACTATCACGGACCGATCCAGCATCAATCTACATACGTGGTTCATGAGATCCATGAATGCGGCAGGAGCATTGGTGAGCCCGGAGGGCATCACCATGAACTCGTAGTGGCCATAGTGAGTCCGAAACGTAGTCTTCTGCACATCCTCCTCTCGGACCCTCATTTGATGATAACCCGAACGCAAATCGATCTTGGAGAACCAAGATGCTCCCTCTAGCTGGTCAAAGAGGTCGTCAATCCTCGGGAGTGGGTAACGGTTCTTCACCGTTACCTTTTTCAGCTCCCGGTAATCTATGCACATGCGATGCGACCCGTCCTTCTTCTTAACAAACAGGATCGGGGCTCCCCAAGGCGAATTACTCGGCTTGATAAATCCTTTGTCTAGCAGCTCCTGCAGCTGTGTAGACAACTCCTGCATCTCGGGAGGAGCCAACTGATACGGTGCCTTGGCTATCGGAGCCACACCAGGTACTAGGTCAATCCTGAACTCCACCTGTCGCTCCGAAGGTATCCCAGGAAGCTCCTCTGGGAACACATCTACGTAGTCTCGCACCACCGGAACGTCGCTCACTATCGCCTTACCCGTCTCGGGTATCCATAACATATGTGACATACCTGGTGCAACCTTGTTGTAGGTGTTGGATTAGCGTCTAAGTCCATAACTATTTTGGTATGTACTTGACCCGATGGTGCATGGTCCTTTTGGGTTGCCTTCACCAAAGCAACTTGATAGGATGAATTATGGAGAGAAATGATTAAATATGATTTATTAATATATTATGAGAATAATATATTAAAGGAGAAATCATATTGTTTAATTAATATTAGTCAATAATTAATTGGTAATTAGTTTTGTGACTAAAAGAGATTAATTAAACTTAAGGGACTGGAATTGTAATTATAAGATAATTGCAATTTGGGCCATGGATTGCCTTATATTAAGGAGTGGACGAATTCTATGGGGAAACCCATGAAGAAATCGTCCAAGGCCTTAAGGAAAGGGATCTATGGGTTGCTTAGGGCTTAAGCATCCAAATTAGGGTTTCCTTGTTAGATAACCCTAATAGCCTAACTATATATACATCCCTTATGACCCAAAAACGTGGCTAAGACTTATTCTAGGGTTTCACACATTTTAGGGCAGCCTCCTTCATCTCTCATCCTCATCCTCTTGCTCTTGGTGTTTGTGAACCATTAGAGGAGTGACATTTGTGACTCTAAGCTTTCTAAAGTCAATACAAGGAGGAATTGTGATTGTTATTGCTACATAACAATCAAGGTAACATCTTAAATCCATTCTTATGTTAATATGATTACTTGTATGCTAGAATTAGGGTTTATAGTCTTGGATAACTTGCATGTACAATAGAGAAACCTAGATCCAAGCATTAGGGTTTGTATGAGCACATAGGATGTTCTTATGACCAAAACCCATCAGTGGTATCAAAGCCTAGATTGGTTTATATTGTATTGATGCCTTGTATGTTGAAAATATTCGTTTTTTTCTGGTTCTGCTTGCTGAACTCGCCGAGTTTCTAGATGAACTCGCCGAGTCCACGCTGACTCGACGAGTCCATGCCTGACTCGACGAGTCGGCTGGTCAGAATGAGGGAAAACCGAGATTTCTTGTTGTTTTTGCTTGAGGATACTTGCCTTATCATATTAGATCAATATAAATCCGATTTTTTGATATATATATATATATATATATATATATATATATATATATATATATATATATATATGACTATATTCTTGATCTAATTGAAGATATTTATCAATTAATAAAATATTTGTTTCCTTATGTGATAATTGATTAATTATTTTGATTAAATTGGTAAATTGTTTTGCAAGAAATCATTAAATAAATCAAATATGGATAATTATATGATTAAATGTTAATTTAGATTATTTGTTATTTGACCCTTATGTTATGAAATGTTTCATATTTTCCCCTTTAGGTTTTATAGTTTAAATTTGACCTCAAAAGTTTTGTTGTTTTGAAATTTAAATAGTTGAAACCCTAATGTTTTGAAAAAGGTTTCAAAACTTGCCTTCAAGTTTTGGAATTTAAATTTTGATTAATAGTTTAATTTTGATGTATATTTAAATTCTAAACCCTAATGTTTTGAAATGTTACAAAACTTGCCCTCAAGTTTTGGAATTTAAAAGTTGATTAAAGGTTTAATTTAGGAATGTTAAATTCTAAAACCCTAGTATTGTTTTGAAAAAGATTCAAATCACACCCTTATGGTTTTATTAATTAATTAAGGTGTATAATTAAAAGAGGCTTAATAAATCCATAAAGTTTTGGTTTACAATTTAATTGAATTAAAAGTATAATTATTAGATTTGACCACCTAATATTTTAAAAGTGTAAAATACATCATATACTATATATAACATTAAAAGCCTAAAATTATATATATGTATGAGTAAAATTCAGTCTTACAGTTAGTAGGCCTCATTCACGAAGCTGGTCTATAAGGGGTGTTTAAGGAAATTGCCTATAAAATGGCGATTGAATGGGTATCCACTCTTACCCACCGCACTCTTGACTAGTGGAGGGTCGTTAGCCGAACGGGTAGGATAGGACGAAACCTTCCATTATAAGTATAATAAATTACAAAAAGTAACTAAATGTTTTTCAAATTCCCAATCTTAGTTACTTAGGCAAAAGTGAATTGATGCAATTCCATGAAATTACACTTTGTGCCCTTGTGAAGACGTTAGTGGAGTGTGTGTGGTTTACCGGCACACTAAATGGTTCTAAGCAAAGGTAGCAAAGGGTGACTCAATGTTTGTCATAGTTCGGTGGAGCGTGTGTGGTTTACCGGCACATCGAATAGGTGACTGTAACATGTGGGGGCACCATGTAAGTTTGCATGGTTATTCACACCCGCTTTGTGATTCACGGCATCCCAGTCACAAACTAGAAGGGCATATCGAGATTTAAACATGCCATTGAAATGTTCAATGAATCTCAAAGGATCTAGGAGTTTTCATAGATTTAAAACTTAAATTTCTTTTTCGTTTTTCATGGTGGAAATTAATGAATCGTCATTCACTTACCTTCAAATGTTCTGCAATTTGGGTTATGGCATCCCTCTCCCGAGTTGTAGAATATTGTGTTGGGTCCTAGCCTTAATATCTCATTTAGGTGATTTATTAAGGACTCAATCAATCAACTAACTTGAATTCGTTTTCTCCCGTTTTGTAGATGTCAAAGTACGACAACTATGGTCTTCCCAAATCCCGTGGAACAAGCATTCCGCATGAAGATGATATTCCACGATTCGATCGAGGAACAAGAAATCATGCTTCACTTCCTCCACCTCCTCCAATTATTCTCCCTAACCCTCAAGTTCAAAGGCTTGAAAAGTTCAAGATCACTCAAGCCCTTTTGGCAAGTAAACATAAAGAAGGAAAGTCGGTGTGTGCACACGTCCTAGGGATGAAGTCACACATTGATAGGTTAAGAATGTTGGGATCCGTTGTCTATGAGGAAATGATTGTTGATTGGGTTCTTCAGTCACTTCCTAACTCATATAGTGTGTTCGTAAGAGAGTACTATATGATGAACCGCGACGTGACCCTTATAGATCTCACCTATATGCTTATTGCTGTTGAATCAGCAATGGTTTGGCGCAATAGAGAAGCAAAATTAATTGGTGAATCTGCCTTCCAGACCTCTATGGATATAGGAAATGGCAACGAAAGACATGCTATGATCGAAAAGTTTGATCATAAGAGAAAGGCAATGTCTGAAGTAGTTCCATGTGCTGTTCCAAAAGAGTCGATTTGCTTTTATTGCCAAGAGAAGGGGCATTGGAGACGAAGCTGCCCTATTTACCTAAGAGATCTAAGAGATGGGAGAGTCGAAACGTATGGCTCTGCTTTAGGTAAAATCCATTGACTAACTCTTTTAAGCTTCTATTCTAGATTCTTAATACATGATGTGATAAGATTACAATTGATGTTTTGTAGGATCGAAGAAAAGAAAGGAAGCTTAAGGGAAGAAGTGAGCAGAATCTAACTGTGAAGGAATGGATTTCGATCGCATTTCTCGAAGATTAGATTCTTGAGCTACTACTTAGAGTTAGAATTAGATTGCTAAGAAAGATGTATTAGCATAGTTTTTCAATGAATTGCATTGTAAGGACAAATTTTTTTCGCAATAAAATAAATTTTGATTTTATATTATTTATTTATCCTTGCAATGGTGTATATGAAAAATTGATGTTTGAATGTTTCTATTATTAGCAATAATGGATTTGGTTCTTATTATGTTATTTGTGGAAATGTCGAAGAATTTACCGAATAAGGAAAGTTTCTCATCACCCAAGTTTCAATTGGACAGAAACTTGGAATCATGCAACTTGGTTGCACGATGAATGAGAAATTTCATTTTTGGAAATTAGACTAATTCATTGACAAAGTGTCAAGTGAAGGACTAGGAGATCAAATACACAAAGTTGTGTGTTGATCAAGTCCACCATAAGAGTAACAAAGATATTCGTCATGATTTACTAAAGGTTTAGTGAATATGATTATACTTATAAGATTAAGTGTAATTCTAAATTGATTAAAAAAGGTTTAAATCAATAGCAGAACGAATAAAAAGAATTAAGTAGGAAGAAAGATAAAAGTTTCTCCATTCTAAGAAGAAGGGAGAGTACCTTTTATGATAGGTCTTAATGATAAAGAACCATATCTCAATTGATCCTCTAAGTGAGTCTTAGTACAATTGTATGTCTAAGAAGAGGAATCAAGAATTGAAGAAATGGTTAAATCAAGAGGCCAATCATACTTCGTTCCAAAACAAGTCTTAGAGTTAAGATTGCGACATTGAGTGATAAGTATTAAGAAGGTTTATTGCATTCATCAAATGTGGAAAATTTGTGATGTCTTGGATAACACAAAGACCAACTAGGACCAATTTATGAAGTGTTTTGATAAAAACTACACTAACTCTCGAATATTTGGTTGTCAAGAAATGTTTATTGACAAGAGAATCTTATATGTCAAGGAGTCAGTGGGAGTCTTAATGGTCTTGAAAGGTTTCAATAACAAATCAAAATAGACCTTATCGATCATCACTAGCACACGAGTTGAGGTTTACAACCTATCGTGTTGACATTATTTTGTTTCTGTGCCGTTCCAATTAAGTTAATTATGCATGTGAGTTCTATGAGTTCTCATTTGAATGCATAAAAGGCAAGGACCTTGATCAATGAAAAGTACATTGATAGGAAAAGGTGAGCTGCTTAACTACTTGGAAGACATGGTGGGCAGCTATGCTACCATAAGGCAAGAAATCAAGATTAAGAAAGTTCGGTCCATATGAGTTTGAATTTGTCGTAAACTTTGGTTTTGACAAATTCACATGGATAGGAACACATACACCATTAAAATCTAAGTGTCATAAGATTTCCTCCTTCATGAAAATGACTGTGGAATGTTAATAAATTTAGTCAAAGGTATATAGTGTGTTCTTAAAATTTCGATTATGATTACGACATTCCTCTTCACAATTCGAATTTTGAGAACATAGCAAATGAAATATTATGGCGGAAGATTGATAAAGTATCAAATCTTTATGTAAGACATTATGCATTGTGTCCCATACGCTTCGGGTATAGGATCGATTGCAAATGCTATAATATTTGACCATTCTAAAATTTTCCAAATGTCTAGCGCATTTAGAGGGAAAAAGGACAAGAATCGGTTTTGACTAAGATAATTAAACAACTATCAAAGGACAATCCAAAGTTCGCCGAGGATTGGTCGCTTGTGAGTAGTTGGAAGTATAGTATTGGAAAATATGGAAATGTTTCCATATTGGATGGACCATATCGACATTATTATGAATAGATAAGATTCTATTAAGAATGAGTTGTCATATGGAAAATATGGAAACGTTTCCATATTGGGAATTGAATATTGAAAATCTATGACTAGATTAGAAACTTTTATGCAAAAGGATGTTCAAAGGAATGTACTTTGAGTGAGAGACATCATATCTAAGGAATTGTATTGTAACAATTTCCGATAGAGGACTTTGTAATTTCATTGGCAATAGTCTTTGTGACCTTGGTGCAGTGACATTACGAAAGGATCATTGCATAAAATGTTAGAATCTAACATATTCCATAAGTGGCAGGAATTCGATATTCTTTCACTTATGAAAAAGGATTAGGAGTTGTGAAATGAGAATGATTGGAAATGTGTTCAATTTGATCTATTTCACAAAGTAAGAACCATAGGTAAACATTGTGTGCATGCTAAGAGCATGGGACAAGTGTTGTAATTCAAGTAAGAAGTTGATTACCCGAAACAACAAATAATGAGTAATCGATATGGTGATAAATAAAAGGTGTTTTATTTATGCTCAAAGGTTTGAGGCCATATGGGATTAGTATTATTCTTGTGTTTCACTTTGCATGTTTTGACTTCCTGAATAATTTAATTGGTTAAGAACAGTCAAATTATTCGAACGGGCCACAGTCGTTCATATGTTGGAAGTAGGTATGAATGAAGATTGTCATGAATTGGTGTGTGGATTGTCTAAAAGAGTATTAGACATAAGCAAATGTTTGCTGCAACGTTCATGAGTGCTTATGAATATGATTTGAGCATTGGATTAAACCCACGCTCACTTGGATCACTCCATGGATTTTATCACGAGTGATTGGTGAGACGATAACATCTTATATTCTTGAAACCGAGATATGGGAGTTGTATCTTGCAAATCGGTTACACATTGATAATATGTAAACGCACCAGTAACTTGGTGTCATAAAACATATTGTTGTGTGTGATTCGGTGTGTGAGTGCAAGTGAGAATTGAATCAAAGTTTATCCGTTCCTTTTATCCAAAGTAGGATAAAAGCGATATCTTTGGTCCCCTCGATGATTTACTGATGACAAACGTAAATGCTCGGCCGGGCTAGGGCTAATTTAATTTGTTCAATTAGTCAGTCGTCATGAATCGGAAGTCGAGAAATAGTACAAAGAGAATGATTAGAAATCATGTCTCATACGATATCTAGAATGGAGGAATATATGATCCCTTATCTAAAGGACACGCGTATCTGATAGGATCAGAGTTGATAACGGCTTTGGAAAGCTACGATTGCAGATCAGGATCTGAAGTCATACGCATAATGGTTATTAGACTTATCCAAGTGGGAGACTGTTAGATTAATGTCTAAGTCCATAATTATTTTGGTATGTACTTGACCCGATGGTGCATGGTCCTTTTGGGTTGCCTTCACCAAAGCAACTTGATAGGATGAATTATGGAGAGAAAGGATTAAATATGATTTATTAATATATTATGAGAATAATATATTAAAGGAGAAATCATATTGTTTAATTAATATTAGTCAATAATTAATTGGTAATTAGTTTTGTGACTAAAAGAGATTAATTAAACTTAAGGGACTGGAATTGTAATTATAAGATAATTGCAATTTGGGCCATGGATTGCCTTATATTAAGGAGTGGACGAATTCTATGGGGAAACCCATGAAGAAATCGTCCAAGGCCTTAAGGAAAGGGATCTATGGGTTGCTTAGGGCTTAAGTATCCAAATTAGGGTTTCCTTGTTAGATAACCCTAATAGCCTAACTATATATACATCCCTTATGACCCAAAAACGTGGCTAAGACTTATTCTAGGGTTTCACACGTTTTAGGGCAGCCTCCTTCATCTCTCCTCCTCATCCTCTTGCTCTTGGTGTTTGTGAACCATTAGAGGAGTGACATTTGTGACTCTAAGCTTTCTAAACTCAATACAAGGATGAATTGTGATTGTTATTGCTACATAACAATCAAGGTAATATCTTAAACCCATTCTTATGTTAATATGATTACTTGTATGCTAGAATTAGGGTTTATAGTCTTGGATAACTTGCATGTACAATAGAGAAACCTAGATCCAAGCATTAGGGTTTGTATGAGCACATAGGATGTTCTTATGACCAAAACACATCAGTAGGTAGTGCCTAGCCCTTGCTGTTGAACACATTGTGGGTCCATGTTGTGGCCTCTCGCCATGGATCACCAACTCTCCCCCACCTGGGGTCCTGACTCGTACTAGCTGATGTGCGCAATTTATCACTGCCCCATTGGTGCTCAACCAATCCATGCCTATAATTACCTTGTTCCCTCGCAACGGAATGGAAACCGGGTCTACCAGGTAGCACTCCTCGAATAAACTCAACATACAATCTAGGAAAATTGTTGATTCACGCATCGATCAATCATCGGCAATCTCTACCTCTAAAGGGCAATCCAACATGCCCGAAGACTCAGCAAACCTCTTGTTGAGCGCAAGAGAAACAAAAGATCGAGTGGCACCTAAATCAAACAACACCTGTACTGGAATACCGTTCACATGGAACGATCCTAAACATGTACACACAAAGCATATATGAATATCATAAACATCATATAAATAGATCAGGGAGAAACAATCATACCCGTCACCACATCGGGTGCGACGCGTGCCTCATCAGTAGTTAACTGGAAGGCCCGACTCCTCACCACTGGAGCCTCTGACTTGCCCTGCCGGCCATCAGTGATCCGCAAGGTCCCTGGGGTTGGCGCCTTCACCGGTGTTGTTGATGTCAACTAGGGGCAACTGGCCTTCTTATGGCCCCTCTGGTTGCAGTGGAAACACAACAAATCGGACGTCTGAATAGTGGGTGCAGGGGCGGTACAATCCCTGCTGAAATGCCCCGTCTTGCCGCACTTTTAGCAGCCAGACGCTCCCAACCTTCAATCTCCCTCATGCGACTGGCCGCATTTCCTGCAACAACTATGGCTCTGTTGGCCTTTCGGCCCAACATCTGATCCCTTGGACTGATATAGACAGTGGTGAACATCTGGCAACATTTCACTGCCCCCATCAACATACGACTTTGTGCCATTCTGTTAACACCCAATTCCCAAAAATCTCCAAGCTACAGTTGGTGTATATAAGGTAAGTTTATCAGTTATCCATTTGTCACAGACATCATGTTAAACATGATATACGGATCACAATCAATCTCATATGGTGTTCAACTTTTGGTAAGGCGCCTTAGATGTCTAACTCTTAACACATAAGAGGAATAAATCGCATATTGACTACATAAGCCTCTTCCCTATTTAATACCATACCTGAAAATGGCTTTTATAACTGCCTAGTTAAGGACTAGCGTTTGACCATACTAAGCACAATACTCCCTACACATAAGTCCCACTATGTATCTCAGGTGTTGTGGATAAAAAGATAGTACCTTTTAATCAAGTATCATTCATGATAGCGATCCATGAGACGATCTTGATCCGGGTCAGTTCAATACTAGTTCTCTAAAAAGTAACTATGAAACTTGGTTACAGCCCATTGCTTACCTTCATCCGGTGAAAGTCAATCAATCTAATTCATATAGTCTTATTTCATAATTGCTCCCACAATTATAACCGACTATGAACTTTTGAAATAATAAGATTATTCATGGATTAAACATGTTAATATATAACACAACAAGTATCGATGTTATGATCATATCCCAGTATATCAAAACATTATATAATAGTTGTTGTTATCCAATATCCAAATACTAAATCAAAATCAAAATCCTCTTTCTAGAATAATAAAGTCTTATAGCTGAAGTGAGTCATTCATGCTTAGCACAAAAGAAGGACTTTATTAATGGGTTCGACTAACCTTAATTTGTATGAATTTTGCGAATACTATCATCTCCATATTTTACTTTACTTAAGGTATAGTTAAATATCTTGGAGCATATGATTGGTGTTCTTTAGCGATATAGAGTCTCTTAGCTCGATTAAGTATACTCTCGAAGTCAAAATGTAACATCCATAAAAATCACAAGAAATTTAAACTTTTTAAAACAACCCATTTACTAAAAGAAGTGTTTACAAAACCACTGTTTCCAAACATTATTTAAAATTAGAGTCTCCCAAGATCCAAACTGTCAGAAAACCAAGTATATGTATGGTCACGCCTTCGCCTCGACACAATCATCTGAAGCACAATAAACTAAAATTGTAAGCACGAAGCTTAGTAAGTTCCCCCAAAGTACCATCATACAAAAAAATCACATACACAAACACTCATGCCTGGCCCAATCAGCCACGGGCTGGAATACCAGGCATGTCTACGATGGGCCTAGTCATCTTCGGGATGGAATACCCTCGTATCACAAGTATGTTTGATCCAATCAGCCTCGGGCCGAAATACCAAAACATGGCGGGTCCAATCAACCATTGGGTTAGAATACCCCAGGCCTAATCAACCATCAGGATGGAATGCCAATATACAATGGCTCCAGTCAACCATCGGGTTGGAATACCCCAGACCTAATCAACCTCCGGGTCCAATCATCCTCGGGATGGAATACCCAAGTTAGAATGCCAATATACAACGGTTCCAGTCATCCTTTGGATAAAATAGCCTCGGCCGAATTAGCCATCAGGTTGGAATTCCCTCGGTCTGTTGGCTCACGCACAAAGCAATAAAGTCTCAACCACACCCAAAATATGTCGACATATACATAATAGATAAACATATAATCAATCATCAGACAATCAGGCAGATTTACAGATCACTAAGCATAACATCATCCTATATACCATGAAAGCGATCTAACAGATCACTACAGCACGATAACATACTATGACATAACAAGATATCTAATCCAATGGGGCGTCCTTGGTGCCTTCAACCCGTAAGTATAGTGAGGAAAACTCACCTCTCGATATGATCAATAGTTGATGAGGTCCCGACTCTGAATCTCAGTTCTAACCGACACCTATCCATCCAAAATACCAATTCTCAAACACCAACTAAAATACCCAAAATACCCCTAATCGCCCAAGGCCCAAAATCGATCCATTGGGCTTTTGCTGAGAACGTCTGGTGTTCCACCCTATGATGCCTGGCGTCCAAACACTAGGTGTTCCCATGCAAACGCTTTCCATTTGCTCACTGATTACCAACTTCCAAACCAATGTCTTAATGGCTTAAGATCTCATGTCCAAAATTCAGATCTAATCATAATGGAACGTCTAAAGCCATAAAGTTGCAAATTGTATGGCCATGCATGGCTACAATGAGCCCAACACCAAGATCCTAACTTAAAATCAACTATAAGGCTCCAAAACTCTTGCATGGAAGATTATGAAGACCCAAGATTGCATTTTTATGATTCTAGACTCACTATTATGCTTGAAAGGACAGTCCAAACCTCTAGAGCATTCCAAAATCACAAATATCAAGTATTTAGGAGCAAAAAGAACATAAACTAGCCCTAAATCAATATCTAACAAATGAGACATCAAGATCTGAACGTTATACCTCAAAATGATGCTCCAAGATGTCAAGAGTCCATATCCATAAGCTAGAGAGCAACCATAATACTACAAAGATATTCCTTCTCTTATCAAGAACACTAAATGATACAAAAAAGATGAACCAAGGCTTCAAACTCTCATACACACTTAGGGTTTTCAAAATGAGGATGGAGATTAGAGTGGTGAAGGGTTTTGAAGCCATAATGTTCTTTAAATAGGGTGCAAACCCTAAAAATTAGTGTTTGGTCTCTATGTGAAAACGCTTGGCATCCATCATAAAATTCCTAGTGTTTTATGCCAAACGTTTGGCCTTTAGACCAAAGACCTCATCATCAGGATGTGACACACAACGATTTCTATGTGATCCTTGGATAGCAGAGATCAATATATTTTCAATGAATTCATTCATCTAATCATATTAAATTTAAACTTCTAAAGTAGTGAATTCTTATTTTGTAGTAGATTGTGTCATTTTGTTTTGGTTGGACCTCATTCCAAAAAAAAATTCACTTTATCCCACAATGAAGCCATAATCCAATTATAATTTATAATTATCTCTATTTGCCTATAAATCAGAATCTTATGTAGCTATTTACATGAAGATTTTATTCTAAACTAATTGTCTCATATACATTCTCTTAGTTCTTCTAAGGTAATCTTAGAATGTTCCTATAGTCATCCAATGACTTAACCATGTATTCAATTGGTGTATTATGATATGCTCATAGCATGATCATATACCAAGTCTTGTGCATAATATGGCATAAATGATGGATTCCTTTTCCATGAAAATTGGATATAAATCATTTCAACTAGTTCAAATCCGTGAGCTAGGTTCCTTTTGAGGTTGGCTCAAATTTGTTGCCATGTGACAATGCTAAGGTTCCTCTAAAGGAATCTTCTATCTTGATCTCTTTCAAGATATTTTCAATATATGCGTAAAGATATAAAACTTTTAACATTCATTTTATCTATCTCTATAGATTTTACATTCCAAGAATGTATCCTGTCCTTCTTAAGTCTTTCATTTTAGAAACACATTCCGAGTCAAGGTGAATGTGTGGAATTTTCTATATGTAATTTCTTATGATTAAGTATGTCTCATTCATACAAGATTAGGAATGTCACTATGCTCCCACTAGTTCTTAGTAAACACACATGTTCTATTCATTTTTATATAAAATCATACCTTGTGGTTTCATATTAAAATGATGATTACAACATTGATGTTTGCTTTATATCCATAAGTGGATATCAAGCTTTACACATTTTTTTAGGATAACAGGTATTAAGAAAACCTCCAAGATAATCTATATAGATATCTTCTAGTAGATGTCTATTAAGAAGAACGATTTTTCTTGAAATTTATTTGCTATATCTCATTTTGAGAATATGAATTTATAGTAAACAATATCCTTATTGATATAATCATAGCTACTTGTGAAAAAAGTTTGATCAATAAAGATCCATTTCTTAATCCCTTTCCTGATGTTGGAATATTTGAATATCATTTATACAATAAAGATAACAATATCAAAGATAGGTTTGATTTAAAACAAGTTTAAGTCAAGAGTATTTTACATATAGAACTTGTTATTTATAAAATATTGATATTTACTTTATGATTCTTATTAAGAGATCTAGTCTCACAAACATACTTTTAATCATTTCCGAATATGAAGGTGATCGTTACGAAAAACGATTTAAGTAAATAGTTAATTATTTATAAAGTAAACTAAGCCATATGTTTAGGCAAGGTAAATTAAAACATATATTGTTCCAAAAGAAACATTGTTTTATATTACAAGTACATTACGTTCCTAGCATAATTAATAAACCAAACTCCGAGAGTGTAGTTCCAACTTGATTGTGCTCATGACTGGTTACTCTTTTGCAATGTTTTAAAAACCGGTTTGAACCGGCCGGTCGAACCGGTTAGACCGGGAATCGGAGGAGGAAACGGTTCAACTATCACCGGTTTTACGTTGATTTTTGAACCGGATTAAACCGACTGGTTTTTAGAAAAACCCGGTTTAACCGGCCAAAATAAACCGGTTAAACCAAATAAAAACACATGGACAAGAACAATTTGCATAATAAAATTTGGTATTTTTTTTCAAATCTATTTAGTTTTGTTTAAATAAAAACATATGGTAAATATTTTAATGTTTTTTGTCGTGTTTGTATTCATCTAAAACTATATTTTGTTTCGTTGTTATATTTTATTTTCTTTTTGACGTATATGTATTAATGTAAAACACTAAAACTTATGATTATATGTTATTTTAATGTATTTGGATTGATCTACAACTTATTTATATGTATATTTTTAATGTTTTAACTTGTAAACATCAAATTCATGATTTATTTATGTATGTATGTGTAGGAAAATATGAAAAAAATGAAAATTATAGAAATCAATTGACCCGGGGATCGACCCGATTAAACCGGTTGAACTGGGAAGCAGTCACCATACCGGTTCAACTAAAAGACCGGTTTTTACAACATTGCTCTTCTGTAAATATCTGCAAACCATTTACAAATATTGGATTAACATTTAACTACCAAGTACCTAAGTGTTATATGAAAAGTATGAGTTCTATCTAGTAGATACCTAAAGTACTAATCACTTCCAGACTTCCTTTCCAAATAAGAGGAGCAGATCCTCATCCAGTGTCCAGTTTCTCCACAAAAGAAACAATATCCATTTATGTGGGCCATAATGGATTTCTCGGTCTTAAAGGTTTTCAATCCATAAAACATGGGCCTCCTAGATCACACAAGGTGATTCTTTTGGGCCTTGTACTATTCCTAGTCCGATGTTAGAAACAACTTTAGCATCACAATGATGCCTTTACTAGGTGTCATGTTCAGGTCAATTGCTCAAAGCAAATAGTTTAAGACTAGGACCTTTAAGTGTATACAATTTGATATCTCTCACGAGATTGTCTCTTAAGACATGAACCTGTTCGTTAAAGTTGTATTTAGTGAATGTTATTGTTTCATTAAGTCGTTAAAGAAAATGACAATTCATGGTAATGAGAATGAATTATTTAACTACAAAATTTTAGCAAAATTCATTTAGTATTTTCAAGATTTAAACTCTTTAATAATTAGTACCCCTTTAGTTTCCAAAAACATTAATTATCAAAGTTTAGGATTCAAGTTGCATAACAAATAAATGGTTAGGTATCCTTTATCCCATCAATTTGAATTCAACCCGGTAGATATCGATTATCAATTATATCTTACTATATAATTCCTAGATTTATGGGATCGCTAATAACAAATTTAATTAGACATGTTTGATCTCATCTATGCCTTGGAACTCTCTTGTTTTGGTATCCTTTATTATAAAAGATTTTTGATCAAATCATCCAATTTGAAAAACTTGTGTAATCGGCCTATAACTTGGTTATAGAAATCGTGAAAACATCTCAACCATCAAAAGATAACACTAAGCGGTTAGGTATCATTTATTCCATTAGTGTATACAAGAGATGTGTGGGTGCTCTTCAAAAATGATTGCATAGATGTGAGGTTTAAAAGCGTCTTTTATATGTTTTATAACTCTTGTTTAAAAGATTATATATCATGGTTATTATATGCATATAATAAACCATGGTACTAATTTTCAAAGGAAAATCACTTTTAAATGTTCTATATAAAAGCTAGTTTTTATATAATTTGACGCGATTCAATTTTAATAGTTGGTATTAAGTTTGAGTGCATTTGAACCTTTTAACTTTTATATTTATAAAAAAAACTTTTTTTTATTACTTATATATTTGGAGTTTGTATAAGTTACAAAAATCACCATTTTAGAACTTATATTTGAGTATTTCAAAATTTAACGCTATTAACGTTTTTATAAAACCAAATTTTATTTTAAAATAATAGCTTATTACATCTTATATCCACATTATCAATTTTAAAAACCAAACTCCATTGATGTTTATTTTGTCCAAAAAAATATTTTAGCATGTGAAAAACTAATTTATCAACTGCACATAATAATTGTATAAATAAACAACACAAAAATGTAAAAAAATTATATGTGCATAAACATAACATATTTTTTGTGAGTGAAACACAAAAATGTCAAGTCCATTCATAAATGGACATTTTAAGGGAACAAAAATCCTCTTGTAATGTTTTTGTAGAAACTCACACTTGAGAAAAACATCTTTTGCTATTTGAAAAACTTTTTTAAAACAATATTTCGGCAATATGCAACACTTTTTAGAAAAGGTTGCAGAAAAGGTTGCATCAATTCCAACAACTTCAAAGGAAGCTGCCAACAGCAACAACTTTTGCAACAGATTACTGAAAAGATTGCATTTGTCCGTACACTCCTCAAAACCTTAAAAATTGTCTTGTTATCTTTAAAAAAATAACTCAAACTTCATTTCTTCTTACATTTTTGTACAAATAAATTATTTTAACAACTAATCTATTATTTACAAAAATAAACCAAGAAAACTAATCTATATAATTTATTACATATCATTTGAATAAATAAATTATTGCATTTAATTCCATGGTAGTTGCATTTAGGGCGTGTTCGACAAAATTAATTGTTAGCGGGTAGCTTGTAGCTTGTAAAGTTTTGTTAAACGCTACATAAAGTAGCATTTAGATTTTGAGTATTTTGTTTGAACTAAACGCTACAAGCTTGTAGTGTCAAACAAGACTTTTTGTTCAAAACGGAGTGTTTTGTCAAACGCTCCCAAACGTTGTGTGCCGAACATGCCCTTAATTTCATTATAATTTAACTAATAATGAGGGGTATTTTGATAAAATGAATATTTATTTTTAGAAGTAGGCTATTATTTTGGGACAAACAAAAAAAAACATGAACTATTAATATAGAACAGATGGAGTAATTCCTTCAAATTTTTAGCCCAAATTCACAGGCGTTATATAAATAATCAACAAATCTTTGAATACAACCACATACACACTCCAAATGATTGTAGAACAACACTTAGACAATTAGATTTTCAATATTATTGTATTTAAAACTTATAATCTTATAAAATAAAATGTGATATCGAAAACCGTAACCACCTAAAAAATTGATAGAATGGCGTAATGAATGTTTTTATGTGTAAATGGAAAAAATTTCATTATTGCCAATTTTATGAAATATTAGTGTTTAAGAGTATAAAATGACGTTATGTTTTAATTTTATGTGTAGGATGTGTTGCAAACATGTGAGTATGTATAGGTTGTTATATACCAAAAAGGTATTTTGGTCAAAATATTGAAAGTATACGAAAGCTTGAATTATATTGGTAAATAACCCTTGTATATGTAGCATTAGGAGGTGTATATATGGATAAAAGTTGGTATAAATGAGTAGGCATGTTAGTATAAAATATAGGAAAAAGAGTGTTCTTAAAATGAACACATAAAATTGTGAAGCAAGAAGTTGCGACACAACTATAAGATGATCGCGGCATGTCGAAACGTGGAGTCTGACGAAAAATAACGTGAACATTTGACGTAAGTTGGGGGCAATCCACTTTGGAAGTCGCGATGCGATATGGTCTTTGATCACATGACACATTTACAAGTATAATGTCAAAATGGAAGAATGTGCAAGACATGACAGAAAGGAAAGCGTGATGTGTCTTTATAGAGAACGTGGTGCGTTCACGTTGATTCCATATTAAGTATTTTATCTGTGAACTTCCAGTTGACTAACATAACACACATCCAAACATTCCAAAGCTCATCACATGCGATTTCAAAAGCTACGAGGTGATTTGATGCTATTGGAACCAAGGTTTATTGAAATCAATCTCTAATTAAAACTATAGACAACAACGTCTCTTTAATTTAGGTTATGAGCTTTTATGGTATATTAATAAAGTAAAGTTGGAAGCTTGAAGTTAATGATAAATAACTTGAGTATGATGTTGTTCTAAGTGTTTAGAAGCTTATTGTGAGCTTAACATGATGATTCCATGGTTTAATTTATAGATTAAGCAATTATGTTTTCAAACTTTAATTAAGGGAAATCATGGAATTAAGAAATTTGATTAAGAGCTTAATGAATTAAGCTGTTGAGAAGCTTATTTTTATGACAAAAATTGTCAATAATTTTGGTGGCCAAAATATGATTGTATGAAATGAAAATGTAACTAAGTTCTTAATGGATTAAGATGTATGCTAAAGGTTTAATATGATAATTTATTAGGTTTTGGCCAAATTTTGATATTCACCCTTTTCATACGCTCTAATTCCAAGCATTGTCGGTATCCATGATTTTAAGTAATTTTTTAAACTTGTCCTGAATATGACCTATAGCTCAACTTAACCATCTTGAAATTTTTGAATTTACATACATTCTCGTCGACATACGAAAATCATAAAAAAGTAATGTATCATGGATTATGATAGAACTTCGAAGGGCTATGGACAATGACCCAACATGGTTCAAAATATAACTGTACAGTTTGTGCTATTTTGGGCTTAAAACTAGTTCTTCTTCCAAGTTTTATTATATATTAAAAAATTCCATGCTATCATTTTATTTTGAACCAACATTTTTTTCAAAGTTTAATATTATTTTTATTTTGGAGTTAATTACACAGAATGTCTCTTTACTTTGTGGTATTTTGTAAGTTGCGTTTATGACAATCTTTACCATTTTTAGTTACAGTTTTCGTTTCTACAAAATGTAAAATAAATATATGGGCTTTACCGGGTTTTTTTGAAATAATTTAAATCATAAATAAAACAATTTGATCCCATCAACTCATCCCCACTACCAACCCCTACCACTACCACTATCACACTCTGTATCTACTTTCTCTTCTAGACCACCATCATACACAATCCACGAAAATCAATTTCATATCATCCTCTTCACATATCATTGTAAATCCATGAAATTCCAAAGAAATAATGAAATTTGATTTTAGATCCTTCAACGGTTACATCCTCTTCACAAACCGTGTTCATCTTTATCAAATATCCTTGTACATCCAAAAAGAAAATTTTATTCGTCGTCTTCATCTTCTTCAATTACCTTCAATTACGGTTTTAATTTTGGTATGAAATAAGCTACAATTTTTACTTAGTTTTTTGCAAGTCACTTAAGGTTTTTTTTTTTCTTTTCAAAACTGCAAAAAAGATTTCTATGGTATGTATTTTTTCTGGGTTTTGATCAAAACTTCCATTTTTTTTTATTATTTTTATTAGTATTTGGTTTTCTAGATATTGAAATGCCTATATTATCGTTGTTATTTATTTTTTATTTTTTTTTTATTTTTTTTAAATCTAATTTATTTATTTAAATAATTAAAAAAATAAGAAGGGATCTCGTGTCTCCCTCTTTTTATATATATATATATATATATATATATATATATATATATATATATATATATATATATATATATATATATATATATATATATATATATATAAACCCTAATCATGTATAATCATATATGTCCATTAGATTATTTTGGTTTCATTTTCAATGGCAAACTCAAACAATAAATAAATGAAAATATATAAACCATTCTCTTTATTCACTCCATCATTACATTTCTCCAATGCAAAAGCAAGCACTACAAGCCAAGAGCAAACCAAGAGTTGGGGTGGGATACGAAATGAAACAAATGGGTCAAATTGGGTCATCGTTTAAAACAAACAGGAGAAAAAAAAATAAAGAAGAGATCAAATGAACTTTGTCTTCCCTTTCGATCCAAAAATTTTGAAATCAAAATCAAGTATTGTTCATCGTCTTCTACAACAGCGATTTAAGTGGCTAAGTTGAAAAAAAAACAATAACTTATAAAAAAAACCTTGATTTTGTTTTTAAATTCTTGAAATCAAGCCCAAATCCAACACAAAACACGATTGTGACAAGTTGTGGTTTCCCACAATCGTCTTCTTCTCTCTTCAAACACGTCAACAGAAGCCACCCATGGCTTCTTTCCGCTCGAAAACAACAATTCCCCAACGACATCTCCATTGCTTCGCTAATCAACCTCCCTCCTTCCCGATACGGTCTATCTTGAAACGATTTAGACCCATTCATTGTCATCAATAGAGGTGGAAAGCTTCGTGAAAGCATGTTATTGGACTCTGCCTAATCTCTCCGACTCCTTTTGACTGATAAAGGTAACGATAGGAAGGAAAAATCGCTTCATCTTCGCTCGTGTCCCTGCCAGTTTCGCTACCTAAACTTCTAGTGCAAAGCTTGAGGCTTTTCTGGCAAAGTTTCAGAGATTTTTGGTCATGAAGATAAGAGTTTTTGGTTTCTGTGCAGAAGTATTCATCAATGGGATTGTGGGAAGCGGGAGATTAAATGAACCTAGAAGATAGAAGGTGGTTTTTTTCTTAGAAATATGTGGTAAGAAATAGCAGTTGGAATTCTGAGAACCGTGAATCGTAGTATTTAGGTGAATAAGTCAATCAATTACATTTAAATACAATGATGAAACAATTCACTTCACCAACATTTTTTTGGTTGTTTCGATGACATGAGAGAGATGGGCCTTCACTTATTTTTTTTTAATTATTTAAATAAATAAATAAAATTTAAAAAAATAAAAAAAAATGGAAAATAAATATCCCAAACGTATTATAGTCATTTCAATATTCAGAGGGACCAAATACGCAACGAAACTAGCTCAAAATGACCACCAACCTAAAAAAATCAGGGTTTGGACCAAAACCTGGAAAAATGCATACCATAGGGACCATTTTTGCAGTTTTGTCTTTTTTTTTTGTTAAATCGACATTGGTTGGCATATGAGTTTTCAACTTGTAAAACAAAGTAATCTTTAGCTTTGATAGCCAGGTGAGAACAACTTCACTGATGGCAGTCGATAGAGACAGTCTCCATGGTGTCGGTACCTTATAGAGGAACGAAAGAGACAATTTGTAGGTTTGAAAAATAATCCTAACCTCCTTCATTTATGGTTCTCTCTACTATAATTCAAAGTATTGAAGGATACAATCATAGATAAGAGGGATTGGTGGTGGTGGTATCAACGAGGAATGAGGCAGCGTCATAATTTTTTTCTTAGATGAGAGGCGTATCAAAGATTGGAGAAATGATTTTTATCGTTTTTGGTGTGTGTGATTTAATCACCATTAGGATGAAGGGTGAGTGGTGGGCTAGTGTCAGTGGGGGATAGAAGTGATGTCGAGGCGAAGCCAATGAGAGAAGAGGGAAAATATAAGTCGATTTGGTGTAGGGTGATGATGAAACATGTATATTTTATAAACACAACAATTTTATTTTTTAATTAATAAATAACAAAAATTGTTAGTGACTACGGTTTAGGCCTAAGGCCTTTAGGGTTTAAGTCATTTGGGTTAGGTATTCTCTATAGATTACTATGTAATTGTCTTTTGAGTATTAATCAATCTATTATCTAATATGGTATCAGAGCTTTAGGTTAAAACCCTACTACTTACTACAACCCACAGTCGTCGCCCTCCACCTCCGACGACCTTCTCTAGAAGGCGTCGTAGGTGCCTTCATTATGTTCCATATTTTTTCTCTTTTTTATCTTCTCCGCCTAGATAATAAATTAGGAGTTGGCACCAAACCAGAACTCTTTCGTCTGCTTCTTCTAATGCCTCGTCTACTTCTACCTCCTCATCAGATGACTCCTGTCTCTAAGCCTTATGCCTCCTCCTCAGATGGCCATTTCTTCATATCTCTTTTCCGATTCAGTCTCTTCTAATGTTGCTACTGTCTCCCACCAATGACTCTTTCTCTATCGGGAAACCTCTGATTTGCAGTCGTCTCTTTCTCTATCAATATTGCAGTCGTCGATCTCTCCAAAATTGGCTCTGTCTGCCGCATCTCAAGCCTTCTTTCTTTCTCGATGTCTTTCTCCGATCTCCTCTGTTGTCGGTTGCATGATCATTGCCGCCGTTGTCGTTCTTCTCTTCTTACACAATGGAATCGCCTCTAGCTATCGCTTCTTCTCTCGTCTTCTCCAACGAGCAATCGATGTTAGCCGCCATCGTAAGAGATCGAACATCACTGATGTCGCTATCTTCATCTAGTTTTTATGTTTTGTAATTTTTTTCCAGTTTAATCGTCTTCTTGTAACATTCCAAAAATACTAAGTAAAAAATTTTGTTTTTAAGTCAACCAAAACCATCATTCATTCATTTGAAACCATCGAAAGCATTTCAATGTGGAAAATAATTATCATAGTACAATCCCAAAATCATAAAATGCCAAATATTGGTGAATGCGATGTGATCATGCCAAGCTTTTTCCCTTTGGAACTGGAAGTACCTGAAAAACATTCAAACAAAAACCATAAGCACAAAGCTTAGTGAGTTCCCTAATATACCACATACCATACATACACATTATACATATATATCAACCTAAAGTTGTAATGAGTTTATTTCACCCCTGAGTCCCTTCCGACTCCATGAGTCCCTTCTGACTCTCTAATTCCCTTCCGAATATTTAAGTTCCTTCCGACTCCTTTGGTATCTTTCAACCAGTACGGGTGTATTTCACCCCTTCATCTAAGCATACAATCATTCTAGCAGGAGTCACAAAGACAACAAGCACATAAAGGCATATTAGTAAGTGTCACAAAGACAACTATTATCCTACAATATAATCCAGTGGGCTGAAATTGGTGCCTTTGACCCACAAGTACAGCAAGGAGACTCACCTCAATCTAATGATAAACAATCACACTTTCGTGTTGCTGCTACCATGGCTCCTTACACTGAACATATCCAAAATCAACATTAATTAATAATTAGGGTAATAACCTCTAATTGGTCCAAATCATATTCTATCTTACTATGGGTAAAATATCATTCTACCCTTCCCATATTCGACCCAACTAATCATGGCCCAAAACTCATATTGACCCAAGGCCCAAAAATGGCCAAAATGGGCTTCTAGGAGTATGCCATGCATACCTCCCTATTACACCTTACGCACTGGCTTCAACAGAAAGGGAAATATGGCATAGCCCGTTACACCATGTATACTCCATGGTTATGCCCATCACACCCCCCTGATGCTCAAGATCCGTTTTAAGCACTTAATACCTAAAGTCTAAACGTCCAATTCACATATCAAACTCTTGGAAAGGTATTAACTAATAAAGTTGACAACTTTTGGATTTTACATGGCCTGGTAGAGCCCAAAACCAAACCCTAACTTCTAACTTCATAAAATGGTCAAAAACTCATGCATGGATGAAATGTACCAAACAAGCTAGATTCGATTTTTGTGACTTAATGACCTTAAAAATGGCTAGAAATGATGCTCAAGGGTTCTGGAGTAACTCATACTCACAAGATCCAAATCCATGAGATTAAACATGCCAACACATAACCCAAATCTAGATCTAAAATAATGAGCCATAAAGTTTAGAGCTTTATACCTCCAGAAGATGCTAGATGAAAAACCAAGTTTAGATCTACTAGCTGCAAGCTTCTGAACACCTCTCCAATGAACTATTTCTTCATCAAAGAGAACAAAAACACACAAGAATCACTCTAAGAGCTCATGAACCTCACAAGGTGGTTAGGGTTTCAAAATGAGGCTTCGGGACAATGGAGGCTGGTGATAAGGGAGGCCTCAAGGACTTAACGTCCTTTAAATAGGGTCCAAACCCTAAAAATTAGGGTTTGGGATTTGCATGAGTATGCCCTACGTACCCCTTATGTAAGCCTAACGTACTCAACAAAATCTGTGTCCAAATTAAGTGGTGTAGGCCTTGCGTACCCATCAGGTACGCCCAATGTACTACCAACCCCCATTTTCATCTTAACTTCAAACAACCATAACTTCTTCGTTCCAACTCCGTTTTTGGCGTTCGTTTTATGCTCGGGAAAGTATTCAAGAGCCCCACAATCCTATCTCATTACTTTTGAATTAAACCATACCAAACTAAGATTCTTAATTCATGCAAGAAGCCCAATCTATAACTTTTCCCCTTTCTTCTCTTTGGTTCCAACATACGAACCAAGTCTAGACCTTACAACCTAATAACGCTTAGTTTATACATATAATTTAGGTGTTTTCTTATTATTTTATGCTATGTTTTTATAATATTTAGAGCTAAAAGGTACTTATAATGCTTTGAATTGTAATTTACAACTATTAATTATTGTTGGAGCGGAATTTAAGCAAAAAGCCCGGAAAAACAGAGTCGGGCTGCAAATAAGAAGAATTGGGTTGAAAGTGGGCCGCACGCCCTGCGTTCCTCGGATGAACGCGTTGCATTCGTGGCTTGCTGATTACGAGATTGCTTGGAGGAACGCCCTGCGTTCCTTGGACCTACGCGTCGCATTCGTTTGGCGGTGTAAAATTACTATATAGACATGAAATATCTAAATAATTAATGAAACTAAAACATCCTCTAAAACATCCACCTGACAATCCTGGACAGTCGGCCTTACTTGATAGATATTGATCTAGACTTTGGGATTGTTGAGGAATCTAAGTCCTTAGGATAATAAGTTCCATGAAATATGAAATTAGACTAAAACATAGTGTTATGTACATCTAGGTCTTTTGGAAAAAGTTGTAAGGCGAAGCTCTACCCGATTCACCAATCACCAGACATTTTGTCAAGTGATTACATAGTTACTTTTATCATACACATAGACATGAAATATCTAAATAATTAAATGATATATGTTCTTATATTCAAAAATGTTTTGTGTTATATGAAATATTATAAGATTATTTTTATAAGATTTACCCTATATTTATTTTCTTACCTGTAATATATTGGTCAGAAATAGGTAATGAGGGTTGAATAGAATAGAGGGGGAGATAGGTGATGAAAGATGAAAACAATAATAGGCCTTAACTTACTAGTACTATTGCACTGGAATATGACATCATCTACCAGAGTATTGTAACGCCCGTGTTTCTAGGCTAGACATTAATGTTGATGTATCAGTCTAGGTTAACCTTTGTAACTCGTTTTGAAATAATAAGAATGTATTATTTGAGTATTATGTGTTTTATGCTTAATTGTGTGAGTTAAATGAATAAAGAACAAGAATAAGCGTAATAATAAAATATTAGATAAGCCCGATATCTATGAAGGAAGTTGTAGTGGTCGTGACGAGGATTCTGAAATTATAAAGAATGCCGAAATCCGAGTTATGACCTGTCGAAGTTTCGCGACAGAACCGGTACGACACTCTGTGATGTAAATAGTGAATTTACGATAGAGAGATATTTAACCTTAGTGATCTAAACGAAAGTCGTAGAATACGTTAAACCGAGAGCATACATAAAAAGAGCGTCAAAATCTGACTTTGTATGAGGAAGTTATGATTTTTCTAAGTTTCGACTTAGCAGTATGCAACCCAAAGTTCGAATATGGGATCGAGTGATTTCTAGCCGAAACAATCTAAACGAGAATCGAAGATCTCGTCGATAGTAGTCCAACGGTAAAAAGATAGACGAAAACGGACGTCAGATGAAGAAGTAATGAATTTCTAACCGAGTTTTCCTGTCCTGATTTACTAAAAATAATATAGTCAAAATAAAATCAAAATAAGCCGACAGAGTCTAAATGAAAGTTGTAGAGCATAGTCTCACCTACGCATGGATATAAAGAACGTCAAAAACGGAGCTCGTATGGAAAATATACAAATTTTAGAATTTTGGAAATGAGGAGTACGTCCAGCGTACAGAAGTACGCCCAATGTACTTATGGTTCATGGTCTGGGTTGGGCCACGTCGCCCAACTCCCTAACTCGAGTGCCTCGGGTCCGAAGCCGTGACGCATCCGATCCAATCCACCCGGTACGCCTAGCGTACTAAGCGTACGCCCATCGTATAGGTCGACAAAGCAGTACGCCCCGCGTACTCTGAGATTACGCCCAACATAATCCGATGCTCAGCACCCTATAAATAGAACTCGAGGGCTACCGATTTTTTTTTTTGCTAATTTCCACTTCTTCACCCCTTTTTCTTTCTTCTACTTTGCGAGAAATACCCCCAAAGCCCCAGTATCAACCCTGACACCCGAAGCAAGTCCCAAAGCCCCAAAGATCCCAAGAAATAGAGTTGTCGACCCGAAACTCTGCCCGCGTGAAGCCCGGTTTTTGGAAGATATCCCGGTTTCATCGAAGATTATTATTTTAAGAGTCGTAGTGCTATCCGAGCATCGTCTTATCAAGTGAGTGTGTAGTTGCTTTCTTCTAACACATATATATGAATTATTTCTCTATAAAATACGTTCTATGTGTATATATATTATCTGTTATTTGGAATGAGTATTGAATGAATATATTATACAGGTTTTAAGTTATGTATGAATGTGTGTGTGTGTGTGTGTATATATATATATATATATATATATATATATATATATATATATATATATATATACAAAAATATTCGTTAAAGCATAGGTAGATAGTTGATGTGTGATGAAATAAAAATGATGAGAGGCCTCGATGTTGTTGTTGATCTAGTCATCTAGCAGAGTATGGATGACGACCACAGACTCTTTCTAGACAGTCCAATGGAACGCTGACAAGTTCATAACCTGTAGGTGTTGTGAACGATGTGTTTAGCGGTGTACTCTATCCCCCTCATGGTTGCGTTTAGGACATCTATTATTGAGGAAACCCCTTTGCAGTAACGTCCATCCCGATGAAAATCCTTAAACTAGGTCCATTGTGATAGTTGTTGTTTTAGGGACATAAAGTGAGGATAACGGGAATGGGTAATCGGGTTATTGTTGGTTGGTGAAATTAAATATAATTATTTATTGTAGGTTGAAAACCCTATATGCTTACCAGGCTCCCAAGCCTGACCCATTCAGTTTTATTTGTATTACAGGTAGTGGTGTGGGATCATAAGTTGGATGAATCATCAAGTTATTTTGTTTATAGGCCTGTAGTTGTAAATAACCGTTGTAAGGCTTATAATGTGCTATTTATGCTTTTGGTCTGTATCGGAACATGACATCCCGAGTTTTGTTATATATGAAAATACATTTCTTTAAGGAATGCTTTGATAAATTTCATTTATCATATTTTGTTTTGGGAACAAATTCCGCAACTCTTTTAAATCAAAAGATTACTCTGAAAATTATTTTAAAAACATAAATTAAATCGCTTTTTCTGGCCGTGATTTTGGGGATGTCACAAGTATAGATGACAACCACAAACTATTCTAGACAGTCTAGTGGAACGCTAGTAGGCTTGCAACCTGTATGTGTTTATGAACTATATGCTCACCAGATGTACTCTAAAACCTATTGAAATGTATTGTGGGTGAATTCCCTAAAATAATATTGTCTAATAAAGAAAATGATCCATAGGATAAATCCTTAGAAATGAATATAGAAGAAACCTACTGATAAGTATCACAGAGGAATCCCTGAACTAGTATTGTCAGCATAGATGATCCTTATGGTAGATCCTTAAGAATAAAGAAGATAATGGGCATGGGAAATCGGATTAATTGTTTGATAATTAAACATATTAACTATATTATTGTGGGTTGAAAACCCTTTTTACTCAATTGGTTTCCTAACCTGACTCACTCAGTTTATTGTATGACAAGTATAGATATAAAAGATACATTCTGCTGAGAGATTAAAGGAGTATTAGGCCACTAGTTTAATTAATGCAAGAATTGTAATATTTCATTATGCTTATGTTTCTATATTGACGATGACATCTCAACGTTTTAATATAAATAAAATACATTTCTTCGAAAATACTTTGATAATATCATTATCATGTTTTTGGGAACAAATTCCGCAAATTATTCCCCAAAAAAGGATACTATTATTTTAAATAAGCATAAACAAATCGGTCTTTTCTGGCCGCGAAATTGAAGATGTCACAGTTGGTATTAGAGCATTAGATTAAGAAAACAAGGAATTTTAGAGGATTTCTAGACTTAAAATTAGAATACTAAGCAATGATCATGAGGTGCGTGTCCATATTATTTTAGGTCGTACACGTGAATTGACAGAAGCACTAACTTACTTTAGGATAAGATGCCTAATTTTCTTTTATGTTCTAAATGGTTTGAATTATAGTGTGCATTAGGTTTCTTATCTAAATTGCTATTATTAGATTTAAGGTCTATTGCCGACCTAGAATTAAGAAATTTTATGTGTTCAAGTTTCTAAACGTTTAATTACGGTACTAGAATTGACATATAACTTTTCAGAGTAATAAGAAATTAGGAAATGAATTCAATTCCAAAGATGAGTTTCCATTTCAGGGGTATACTATGCTTGGCAACTCATACAACAAAAAATCGTCCCACTACCAGTACAACAATTGAGACTGGAATGGGAAATTAAATGGGCATCAGTACAATAATGAAGCTGGAACGGGAATGGTGGTGGACAAAACAATGTGAATTAGCAACAGAATGGGAACGAAGTTGAGCAACGAAATGTAAATGGTGAAGAGGGATATGAACATGCTTAATCTTATGGTTCTCCAAAAAAGGTATAACTTTGTTTAATTTTATAAAACACAAACACGAATTTATCAGATAACTTAAATATGTATTTACATGCATTATAGGAGGTTGTTCATTTGTTTTTTGGATGAAGTCTTTTACTTAGATAAGCTTCATAAATTGAAAATCAAAGAAGAATTCATTAATTTTCCATGTTTTAACAAATTATTGTCTTAATTGCTTTTTCACTTCTCATTAATATTAATTTATTATCATGACTACATGTTGAATCTTTTGTTTTGATCACTTGTTTTCATTTAATTTTTGTGCAAGTGTCACCATTATCCTTCAAGGTTAGGTTATTTTAAAATCTTAGATATACTTTATATAGCAAACACCATCATCCATATGATTTTCCTTTTATATTTTTCAGATTAAGCTACCTTCAAGCATTCGTTCTTCGGATGATGAATGAAAAACAATCAAAAGCATTTGACCATATGGTTGTATACAATATAAATATTTATTTAATTACCACCTAAACCGTTTGTATTTATTTTTTCATATTCTTGGTCATTCACTTGGTGGTGGCAACAAAAGTAGATTGTTATTTGTTGCAATTTTCATATTTAAATAGCATAATCCTTTACAATGTAACTTAATAAAATCTTCCTGTTTTTTCCGTTGGCGTAGCGTTTCCAACCCCGTAAAGCGGGGTTCTTCCCTAGTTTAAGCTTTAAATTATCATCTATGCTTGTGGTTATTATCAGTAATTTATCTAAAATTCTATATTATTTTAATATAATAACCGTATAGTATGTGAGTTTTAACCTAATTAGATTATATATCAAATTAAATATTATAGTTTATTTGTGATAATATATTTCAGTTTTTTAACTAACATCACAATAAGAAAATTTATTATTCATATATTCTAGCTTGAAGAACGAACGTGCATCCTAACAAGATAGTGATATATATATAATATAGAAAATGACCAATTCATTGTCCGACAATATATATCGAATTGAATTATGAACTGTAGTCTTCATGCACTAAAAATTATAATAAATACAAAAACTATGAAAACAATAAGTTTATAATCCTGAAACGTGTCATTAATCGTGTATAATCCATGGTTGAGGGGTGCATGTTGAAAGGAATGAGATATTTGCCGTATAAAAAAAATACATTTTTAAATTATAGTCAGTTTTGTTAAATATTTTAATACAATATGTTAAATATAATGATTATAAAAATAATTACACAAAAGAGGGTCAATCACGTAAATATTTTAAACTGTGTAGTCTTGTTTATATCAAAACATTCTCATATTTCACAACGTTTTCTTTATAAGTCTTGTAAAATTGACAATGTTTTGTTTTATACAAAGTTTCCAAGTTAAAATGATTCACTTCTTGATCACACAAATAATATTCATAATTTTCTTTAATTGTTTTGCAAGAAAATTAAATATTTATGTAAAATAAAACAAAACAATTTTCATGATATGAAAGGATTTGTTTTATTACCAATACAAAGGTCGCATTGATCTATCCGATAACATGATAACCTCTCTAAAATGATTTGATCTTTTTTTCTTTCTTTTTAAATTAACCAATTTTGAGAAACAGAGTTTTAAGAATACAAATTTTTTTACAACCTTTTATCTCATCCACTAAATATCATATAATATCATATGAGATGTAAATCCATACACAATAGTACACTAAATAATTATCTTAAAGACACAATCCACATTATAACTGCACTCCTAGATTTGAACACTTAACCCTTGAAGATTTTTTAAGTATATCTGATTGGAACCAAATGTGCCCCGGACAATTTCGTTATTTAGGTTCAAATGTCACTTTTTTATTTTCTACTATTTTTCTTTGTATGGGAACAATAAAATAGCAATCTAATAAATACATAGAAATATTGAAGTTAAATCCATGATGTCATGAAAAATATATTTGTTGAAAGCGCAATAATATGTAATAGCATAAAGATTATACAACTTTTTTATAGTAGTGTATTATTAAGATGCATTTTTATCTAAATTTCAAACAAAAATCCAAACCTCATTGTTAGATTTGGTCTTTCTAAAAGACTAGAACAATGTTTCAAAATGATTCATTTTTTGGATGTGGTGTTTTGGTTTTTTGTGGTTTTGATTTTATGTGCACATCTGCAAATCGTATACTGAAAAAAAAAATTAAAAAAATTAGTTACTTTAAATACAAAATTTATACAAAGAAAAATACATGTCCACTCCAAGGAGACTGTTTTGTCAACCCCACCACCGGGTGGGGTTTAAGCCTGTTACCGTTATTGCTTCTCTTTCTAGTTTCTATATATAACGTATGCTTTCTCTTTCTCTCTCTAAAAAACCTTACTTTCAAATTTCAAACATGGCTTCCACCTTCTTCCTCCTCCTCCTCTTCTTCACCACCACCACCATAGTCACCGCCCAAACTCCTCCAGCACCTGCACCATCACCATCCTCCGCCACCTGCAACGGCGTCTTCCTATCCTACTCATACAGTTCCGGAGCCCAAATCCCACCAAAACTCAAATCCGACCCCGCCAAACAACCTTACCGCTTCAAATCCACACTCTCTGTACTCAACAACGCCGCCGAGGAGCTTAAATCATGGAGGGTTTTTGTTGGATTTCAGCATGATGAATACCTGGTGTCCGCTTCTAACGCTGTCATTGCCGACGGCTCAGCTACTCTTCCGGGTCCAGTCGGAAATGGGACAGTTTTCGCTGGGTTTCCGAATTCTGACCTCAAAACCGCCATTGAGACCGCCGGAGATCTGACTCAAATGTCCGTTCAGGTGAAATTTCTTGGTACACAGTTCGGAGTCGGGTCACCGGATGTTCCCATGCCTAATAACATCTCTCTCGTGAACGATGGGTTTATCTGTTCTGTACCTACTATGCAAGGTAAACTCATTGCAATTTCGAATTCATTCATCTGGATTAGTGGATTTGATTTCATTTGACATAGAAATGATTCAATTGTTATGATTTTTCAGGGATTAGAGTAATGGAAGTTTGTTGTATGAAAGATCCAAACGCAATAACGAACGTAACTCTCCCCGACGAGTTTCTTCCACGGCAAACCGGCGACCTGACAATCATGTACGACGTGATTCGCACCTACGAGTCCAATTACTGGGCCGCCGTCACCATCGAAAACCACAACCCTCTCGGCCGCCTCGATAACTGGAATCTGACATGGGACTGGATGCGAGATGAGTTCATCGGAGATATAAAAGGTGCGTATCCCTTCACTCGGGATTCATCCAGTTGCATATTCGGCCCACAGGGTGCGTTTTACACATCAATGGATTTCTCCAACGTTTTGAACTGTGAACGCCGACCAACGTTGATCGATTTACCCCTCGAGATGACCAACAATACCCAAATCGGAAACATCCCGTTTTGTTGCCGGAACGGCACCATCCTCCCGCCGACGATGGACCCAAGCAAGTCAAAATCGGCATTCCAGATACAAGTCTACAAAATGCCACCGGATATCAACCGGTCGGAGCTCGTTCCGCCGCAAAACTTCAAGATAAACGGCCGGTTGAACCCGGATTATAACTGCGGCCCGCCGGTACGAGTCAGCCCGAGCGAGTCACCGGACTCTGGCGGACTACCTGGTTCGACGGCGGTTTCGAGCTGGCAAGTCGTCTGTAATATAACTCAACCTAAAGGTTCGAGTCCACGATGCTGTGTGTCGTTTTCGGCGTATTACAACGAGTCGATTATCCCGTGTCCGACTTGTGCGTGTGGCTGCCGGAATACGAATCCGGGAACGTGCAGTGCCACCGCACCGGCGTTATTTCTTCCGTCGCAGGCAATTTTAGTTCCGTTTGACAACCGAACTGCACTAGCCACGGCTTGGGCTCATCTGAAACACCGAAACGTACCGAGTCCGTTGCCATGTCCGGACAACTGTGGAGTTAGCATCAACTGGCACTTGTTGACGGACTTTCGCGGCGGATGGTCTTCCCGTTTGACTATGTTTAATTGGGAAGATGAGGCTTTCGCCGACTGGTTTGTGGCGGTGGAAATGGACAAATCTACACCGGGGTTCGAGAAAGCGTACTCGTTCAACGGGACGATTCTGGAGGTGAACCGAAGGAACGACACGATTTTGATGCAGGGTCTTCCAGGACTGAACTATCTCGTCGGAGAAGTAGATGGGGCGAGCCCGGAAAAAGATCCTCGGGTACCTGGGAAACAGCAATCGGTGCTTTCGTTCACGACGAAGAAGATGTCGGGGATTAATGTGGCCGGCGGCGATGGGTTTCCGACTAAAGTTTTCTTCAACGGGGAGGAGTGTGCGCTTCCGGGAATAATTCCGACGAATGATTCTCACCGGAAGAAGTTGGAAGGAGTGTTTTCAGTGGTTTTAGCGATTATTGTATTGGTGTTGATGCAGCATTGACATGACATCCATTGATGTCGATTTTCGATTTCTTGATTCTTTTTCTTTCGAATGATTTTGGGTCGAATTTTGTTGTATAGAAGTAGTTTTCTATGTAAAACATTTATTATATATGAATCCCACGTATTTTGAAACATATGGTATTGATCTTATATAATTGTAGATCGATTGTTTTCCAAAAAAAGAAAATTTTGAGGTTAGTTATTATTAATACAAAACGTATTTACTTGTCTTCTCATTAATCACAAAAGTGGTATAAATACAATGCATGGTATCCTTGCTAATAACGAGAATAGACAGATCCTCACACCTAATATGCGACGGTGAATTTCCATGGTTTAAGTAGGTGCCAATGAAAGTTCTATGTTTCGCTTGGCGAGCTAGGTTGGGTCGAATCCCAACTTTGTTGGCCCTTAGCCGCAGGAATGTTAAGGTAGACTCCCAATGGTGTAGTGCATGTATCTCGAGGTTAGAAACTTCCGACCATCTCCTAGTGGACTGCTCGTTTGCGAATCATGTATGGAGGAATCTGGAGAAGTGGTGCGGTATTGATGAGGGTGTCAGACTGAAGATGGGTTCCAATCGCAAGAAGAAGGCTCTGTTCTCGATCCTCTATGGTGCTCTGTGGGCTATTGGCGAGCCAGGAATGATAGAATCTTCAATGGCGATATTGCTGATCCGATTAAGGTTGTCGATTCGATTAAGTCTATGACATTTCTATGGGTAAAACATAGATATGGCAGGTGTAGTATTAATTGGGGTGATTGGATTGGATCCCCGTTAAACTGTTTGTAATTGAACTCTGTCTTTTGTTTTTCTTTATCCTTCCACTAGCACCTTGCTAGGGTTGGTGTTTTATATAATATATATTTGCTGGTTCCAAAAAAAAGTTATAATGGATTGAATGAATTAGCCCCTAATTATTCCAAAAAGGTTTGAAAATTGAAACCACAAATACTCCACATGAAAATTAATTACGTAAATATGGATTTACATAAAATTATTTGAATGAATTAGCTCCTAGTTGTTCATTCTTAGGGTTTAGGGTTCAATTGTGTTTGATAATATGTTGAGAATATTAATAACTATTTGTGAAACCCATGTATTACATGACTTAATTTTTTTTTAAAGTTAAATATAAATATTTCAAAACTTTGAATTTTTAAGAAAATAAACCAAATAATGAATTATTATAATAAAAACAAATAATTAAAATAGAGATAAGAAATTAATGAGCTTTAATTTTAGGAATTTTAAAATTAAAAGGTAAGTTTATTAATGAAATTGATATCAATTTATTACTACATTTAATGTAATTATTATATTAAAATATTATGTAGAATTTAATAAAATTGGAGAACTCATAAAATAACATGTGAAAAAAAAATTAATTCAAAATAACCATAACATAACATTTGACAATTGAATAAAAATGTGACTAGTGACAAAAACTCTTATATGTATGCCAAAAAAAACTTAAAAGAAAAAGAAAGACATAATTACATAGATGGTCCTTGCGGTTGACATAGTTGACCAACGCTCGTCCTTATGAGAAATTGTGTGCATAGATGGTTCATGTGGTTTCAAAATCTTGCAAAAGACAGTCCTTTTAATTAACAATATTTAACTTTTTCAGTTAAGTCCCTTATGAAATGACATATTTGCCCTTCCTGCCATAGGGACCATTTATGTAATTTGCTCCGGTCATAGGGACCATTTATGTAACTGTCTATTATTTAATTTCTTTATATTTATGTGATTTAGAATATTTTTTTTGACGGTTTGTTCGAATATATTCTTAATTTTTTTTGACTTTTAATGTTTTTATTAATTTTTTTTGTTTATATTCATTAAAAATTTCATGGTCACCGTAATCATAATTCGTAACTTAATTCACTTCGAATCATATTCTCCTTCTTTTTGTTATTTATTATAGATAATGTTATATAATTATTATTTTTTAATTCAAATATATTACTATATAACACATATAAGGTTGTATAATTATTATTTTTTATAAAGCTTTTTATAAACATTTAAAAGAAAATATAAAAAAGTTTATTAAACGTGAATATGATTAAAATGGATAGTCTAATCGGAACATATAGGCTATTTGGAATCCAAAACCGATATCAAGTTATACATAGGTTAATCGAAATTTGTATAACTTGAAAACAAAAAATGTTTAAAAGATTTAAATAACTCAAAAATACTAAAATTAAGTCTAATGTGAAATGACATGGTCGTTTTCGTCAAAACTACGAGACAATCTTAGGTTAACCTATGTGTACCTAATTTATATTAATCATATTCACGTTTAGCAAATTTTTTTATTTTTTTTTTTACAAAAATGTTTATGAAAAGCTTTACAAAAATAATAATTATACAACCTTATATGTGTTATATAGTTATATATTAATTATAAAATAATACTTAGAAAAACTTATCTATATTAAAACAACAAAAAAGGAAAATATAATTGTAAGAGAATTAAGTTAGGAATTATGATTACGGTAACCATGGAATCTTTAACAAATATAAACAAACAAAATCTAAATAAATAAATAAATAACATTAAAAATCTTCGAACAAAAAGTAAAAAAAAAATTAAAAGAAATTATTCAAATAAAAATTCAAAACAAATATTAATAAATGTGTTCAAACAAAATATCAAAAATATTAGAAAAAATTATATGAACAAAGTATCAAAAAATATAAGCAAATATATATATATATATATATATATATATATATATATATATATATATATATATATATATATATATATATATATATAACATTAAAGAATATATTTAAACAAAATGTCAAAAAAATCTAAATCGTAGAAATATAAATAAATTAAATAAAAATAATAATAAATAATAGACGAAGTTACATAAATGGTCGGCTGAAACAAAGTACATAAATAGTCCTTATGACAGGAAGGGCAAACGTGTCATTTCATAAAGGACTTAACTAAAAAAAGTTAACACCGTTGGCCTTATAAGCTTTTGAAATTATAAGGACCATCTATGCATAAAATTTGTCATAACAACAACAGTTGGTCAACTGTGTCAACCACACGAACCATTTATGTAATTTTGTCAAAAAGGAGGTATACAATCGTATGATGACCAGACTTTTGATAGTTAAATTTTAGCAAAATCCGGTTGATAGTTGGAAATTATAGTTTTACTTGTTATACGAGAATTTGACAAAAATAGCTGAAAAACTTAAGAAATTAAATACTATCTTCTTGGCTTTTGTTAATGTGTAAAATTATATAAAAAAAGTTGTTTAAAAAAGAAAAATATATAAATATACTTTTAAAAATAATTTTGAAAATTGATTAAAAGGTTCAATAGTTGTTTTTTTTTAAGTGTTACATAAAATAACTTATAAATTTGGAGTTTTTGTTCAAAATAAAAGCTAAACATTTGAACTTTCAAATATAGTTTTTTATTTAAATTTAACTTTTTGTTAAAAATTAAAAAATAAAAACTCTCAAACGCTCGGTGTCAACCACGTCCATACTTTAGGGTAGAATTATCAGGTTTTTGTTATATTACTTTTATGTATCTTCAACATTTTCACATTATTTTATGAAACTGGGAATTATAAAAACCAAACTTTGACCAAGTGATTGTAAGTTATATGCTAACAAAAATATAAGTATTTTATCTATTAAACAAAATATTTAAGAGACTATAATCATCTAATTATACCATGAATGCCTTATATTCATTTTTTCTTTTTTCTAATTAAATATAATTTCACGCATTTAACAATTAACACAATACAATTCAAATCGATAAAAAACCAACAACATATTATATCACTAATCCAACAAATAATTTCCAAAAAATAAGATCATAAATATTCAAAAACAAGCATAAGCATCAAGTTAACCTAAAACTAATTCAATTTTCTGCAAATACCCTCAAATCCAACTCACAAAGTTAATCAATCTACTACCTAAACAAAACAAATTATCTGCAAATATGCGTTTGCATATACCATAATAAACAACCTATAAATCTTTGAAAATTCAGCTGAAAAAAAAAAAAAAAACTAAACTATGTACGCCTGATAATGCACGATGTCCAAGTGTTGAAGCACATCTTACACCGGAAGATTATCCAGTGAATACCAATCCAACCCTAATTCGTTTTCCCCTTGTCCAATGCCTTCTTGCTGTTGTTGCTGCTCAATGCCACGAAATAAATAAATAAATAAGAAAAAGTACAATACTCTAATAAAAATAAATAAAAAAGTTGTAACAAACCTGTGTAAACATTGCGGTTAGGAGATCATCTTGACTGTATTCTTCGGGGCAAAATGTGCTTTTGTAATTGACCTTTTCGGCCTTAAGCATTGAAGAATTGTCCACAACGTGGGTCCCACTTCCTTCCCCTGTCGAGAAAATGACCTTATTACCCCCGATTTTCTGACCAGAATCATAGTTGTTATGTTGAAGCACATTCAATCCTCCTTGCATATTTTTATTCATATGGAGCGAAGGGTCAAAGGTCAAATCCGCCCCTTGTAAAGGTCTGGTTTGAATTTGATTTCCATTGTTTACAAGACCATAACTTGGAATTCCCAAATTACCCCTAAGCTGAAAACGATTCCCTGTCGACTCCGTTACATGATTCCCAGGTGAGGAGACTACCTGACCAGGCAAAACGGGCTGTCTAGAGACATGATTTTGACTTTGACTTTGACCGTTCAAGGGAATCAGACCTTGACTAGTCAACCCTGCAAAAGAACCCTGCATCCCCACGAGCTGCTTTGGCTCCATAGTTGTGGGAATCCCATGAAGCAAATTCATCGGTCTGATGATATTACCATTATGCCCCTGGCGGTTTTGGACTTGACCATATCTTGATTGAGGGTTTTCAAAGCTAAAAATGTTTCTTTGATCGATTAAGGGCACGGAAATTGGGGATTTTGGGTAGCCTGACCGGCCAAGTGCCGCCGCTTGGAGGGTGGCGAGACTTTGACCCGGGAGTTGACCGAGCTGACCAAGCTGCCCGCTGGCGGCTAAAGCTTGAATTTCGAGATCACTGAGTGTTGAAATTGATCCGTATCCAGCATCGGGAGTGCTGAAAAACGAAGGGGTATTTCCGCCTGATTGGTGGGACCCACTGAGTCTTCTAAGATAAAGACGATATTTCTACACAAAATGTTATAAATATTAAATATGATTAATAAAAAGTAAAACTACACTGTTAGTATAATAATTTAGGAAAAAAACGATATTTGTGGTTTAGTATATTAAATATGACTAAAAACCATATCACTAAAACAATAATCAAATTTTGTAATAAAATAATTCAGGAAGATGTAATTGTAAATATATGAATAACAAAAAACCAAAATCAATCATTTTTAATCGTAAATTAACAAAAAAAAAAAAAATTAGTTAGGTTTAGGATTAAAATTTTTACCTGAAGGTGACTAGCAACATTTTCACGTGTTATTCCAGGAACATTCATGAGGTCCAATATTTTCTTAGGAACAGCTTCTGCGTAAACAAGATTCAAGTACACAAAGGACAGATTAGTAATTTCATAATAACTCACTGAAACAAGCTGATTATGTTCAAAAAATTATTTAAAAAAAAAACATACTATCGATTCCAAGCTGATTAACGGCTGCAACAAACTGTTGATGAAGTTCCACACACCAAACAACACGAGGCTTCTTCAAAGAAGAAGAATCATCTCTTTCTTCACCTTCACCTTCACCTTCATCCTCATCGTCTTTCCTCCTTTTTGTGTTTTTCCAATTATGCCCTTCGTTTGCAGAAGACGAGTAGTCCGGATCTTCAGCCTGTTTCTCCTCCTTCCTGTCCACGTCATCCAAACTTGCTGACGTGTCAATGTCTTTCCATTCACGCTTCTTTTTTCGAACCACATGTTGCCAAATGTTACGCAATGCTTCTATACGTACGGGTTTTATTAAATAGTCACATGCCCCGTGTGTTACTCCCTTCATCACTACACTCTTGCTGTCATCCGCTGACATCACTAATACAAAAAAGAAAAAAAAAATCAATTTTGACCAAATATAACGAAAGTCAAAAATTCTTTAAAAGGAGTAGATTGTCTTTTCGCTAACTTTCTCGGTAAGTTGTTCTTTTTGTATTCAGTTACATTTAATGAATAAGCATCCACATCAACAATATTACAACAGAGAGAAAATAGCCAAATCATCACTTAATGTTAGTTTGAGACTTATTTGTAAATTAGGGTAAAATAATGGGACTTTAATGGAACCAGGTTAGCAATGAAACCGGTAACCCAGGAAAAAAAAGGGTCGAATCGTTATTTTACAGGTAATTCATGCTTTTTTGTAAATAAATTTTAGTTTGGGAGTTTTTCGTAAATTTGGATAAAATATTGGGACTTTAACAGACACGACAACTAAGTTTTGTCCTGTTGGTTAACCTTGACACGATGGGACATAAAATTATTATGTGTTGGGGATTGATTGGACTAGAATGGGACTAATGTCAATTTTTATGTCACATCCAAAAGAGAAGAAACATTGTGAGACAAAAATTTTAGGGTTATCTGATAACCTCTGAATTGAACAATTCACATGTCACCTCTAAATCAGTCAGCATTCAGTGTGTTGTGTTTGATACAGCCTCTAAACAACCTCCGAACGAATCAAAAGGCTCTAAACAGTTATGGAACCGTACCTTCTCTTAACCATTAAGAGGTTGTAATCATTAAACACTAAATGGTTCAGTATTATCAAATGACGATAATGCCCTTGGCATCAAAATCATGAAAAAAAAAAGTCCTAGAAAGCTTGTAAACGGTCTCAATCACAGTTTACAAACAAGGATCACAAGCGAGAAAGTCACTGACAAATAGATCATGGATTTTTTTATTTTTATTTTTTTAAATCAAGAAACATGAAAAGGATTGAAAAGTGGTTGACTTACTGATAACAGGAAGGTCCATTTCAAGCCCAATGTGTACAAGGAGTTTGAATCCATCCATATCAGGCATATGAACATCGCTAATCACCACATCGAATCCGTTTTTGTTTTCCCGAAGTAAAGATAAAGCAACCTCGGCCCTATTGCATTTAGTCACTGCAAATTTAGAAGATCTTAGAATCAGTTACTTCAAATCTATACACAAATCATAAGTACATAAACGATTTTCAATTGGGTAACAAAAGCAAATTGAAAATCGAATCGAGGATTGCGTAAAAAAAATTAATCATATTATATTACAAAAACCGTGATCTAAATCGAAGTAATAAAAACCCAGATTTAGTAACTCTCGGCATAATTCATAAATCAGTGAGGATTTTTCACAAACAGTTGGTGTGCGTTTAGTGTATGGTTGTACTTACCTTCGTATTTGCAATTTCTTAGCATCTTCTCTAAGATCATGAGACAAGTTGGGTCGTCATCAACAACAAGCACTCGTAAACCAGCCGGAAACTGGTCCGGGACATTACTATCACCCCCGGCGGTCGAATTCCGAGAAACGCTACTTGAACTAGGCATCGTCGACTGTTTGTTGACTAGTGTTTGACTTGCAAGATTCAGTGATTTCTCCGAGGAAAACCTCAATCACACCCATAAAAGTACATGTCCTTTTTTGTGATTTATGAATCAAATCAAATTGATTTTCCACAGAAGCATGCGTTACCCAATTCAAGAAAATCAAGAAATTAACATAAAACGAAAACAGGAACAAGCTAAAGTTTTGACTTTTAGAGAGAGAGAGAATGGGGAATTACAAGTGGGTGGATTGGAGATTTATATTTAGACATGATTGTGTGCTTCAAAGGGTTCAATTTTTGGAAGTTTGTAGTTATTGGTGTTTTGGCAATTTATTGAAATTGATTTTTTCCATTTTTGAGTTGTTTATTGTTTAATTTCCTTTTTCTTTTTAAGGTTAATCATAAATGTTTTTGATGAAATAGTTTCCATTTTTTTTTTGTCATTGTCGAAAGTGGGTCTCTCCGTAGAGTTTGGATCCAGCTCATTTTTTAATGTCTTCTATTAAGCCTTTATTGTATGGTATGCGGATCACAAAGGGCGGTGGCTCGTACACACTAAGGTGCTGTTTGATTTTTTGAAGCAAAAATTCATGAAGTCTGCGGACCATCTCTATAACCCTCTGCAGTAGAAGAGGTGGACTAAACGGCTGCATACTGTAATAAGAAGCGTGTTTGTTTTTTTAACATTTGCATACTGCTGCAGATATTAAAAAATTAAAATAAACTAATTTTATAAACCGAAAATAGCTTTTTAATACGTAAAATCTAATAATGTATAACATTTCGGTAAAAATTAATGATATTTCAGTAAAAAATAACGATATTTAAACAAAAAATAAAGATATTTTAGTAAAAAATAATGATATTTCATCAAAAAATTATCATTATTGAATATAAAAAACGAAAAATAAATTCAACAAGATTAAATGAAAAAAAAAAACGAAAAAAAAATATGAAATAAAATTTTAACAACATATAATCAAAATTTCAACAATAAAAAAAAAAGAGAGAGAGGCTGAAAGAGGCAGTACAAGTGTTGCGCCAAACAGAGCACGCATAGAGGTTTTTGACTCAGAAGACTTTTAAAAAACAAACAGCTGCGAGATGAAAAGTGATGCGCGTGTGCTGCGCCGCGCAGCAATAAGAGGTTTGAAGAGGGTTTTTTCCAAAAAAACAAACAGCACCTAAGCATGAACTTCCGTGGTATGTCGTTGTCGTGCTCGATTGTGTTGCGCACCGCAAAGTTAAACAACCAATGGGAGTGGGGTTTTTCATTTTGATCGTTGACAGGACCCGTTCAAGTTTCAATGGCTAATTTTTAAATAATTTTTTTTAAAACACAAATTTTACCTATAAAAATCACAATATACTATTTTTTAATACCATTTTTTTCTTTCTTTATATATGTAGCACTCAACATTTTTACAATCACCCCCCCCCCCCCCTTCCCCAAAAAAAAAACCCTTAGAAATTACAAACCAGATAACAGTTTTACATTAGATACAACTCCTCGTCAATTTCGACCATGAAATCCTCTAGGTGGTTTTGTTAATTTGCTTCAAACCAATTTCCCTATCCAACAAACACCACTTTTCCAACATCAATTCCAACCTTTCCCAACCTTTCAACAACAATTTCATCAACAATCGTCACAACCACCACCTTCACAACCACAACAATCACAACCACCTCATTCGCAAGATTTTGTTTGGGAAACGCAACCTTCACCACCACCACCTTAACCAAAAACAAAGAAAGCAAAAAAAAAAAAAACGGTGCGAACCACTGCTACCCAAGAAAGGGTGCCATGGACAAAAGAGGAAGAAGAAAAGATAGCGGAGGTGTGGGTTTCGACTTCCCAAGACTCAATTGAAGGAGATAATTAAACCTTCAATTGTTTTTAGGAGAAAATTTGAAGCGTGTTCTAACTTCTATGAGTTAATGGAAAGTGAAAATCGAAATCTCAATCAATTTAGTTCTAAGTGGCGAGACATTTGACTAAAACGCACCGAATTTGAAGAAATTTATAACAACCTCCAAAACATACGCAAAATTGGTTCTGTCTTCAAGGTGGCCTTGTAACAATTTGAAAAGACAACGCCAACCCGCAAAGCTTTTTCGTATGTCAAAGCATGGCTAAAACTGAAAGACTTTCCAAAATGGAAAGAGCAGACGGAAGGAACTTCACAAACATCTTCTGGTTCAAAGCGTTCAAGAAACTCGGATGCAACTTTCCAACTATCTGATGGGCGAAGACACAACGACATCAACGATGATCTGCTCGATCTTGAAGACGACCAACCTCTTCGTCGGTCGGTTGGAAAAAATAAAGCAAAAAAGCGGGTTCATCGGCTTCGGGTTCTATTGTTATCGATCATTTTGGAGAAAATTTTGATCGATATGTCCACATTCAAGAAACCAAGGCAGAGATGTTGAGTCGGTGGAGCAAAAAATGATAGAAGCACATATGTCATTCCAAGAGGAGCAAATGATGCTTCGAACACAAACAAACATGGAGATTTTGAAGATGAAAGCGGATCTCGAAGGCGAAAATTTGGAGATTTTTCTCGCGATGAAAGAGTCGGTTCGAACCCAATATAGAAATATGGGGTAGTTTTTTTAGTTATGTTTGGTATTTTTAGGTATTTTATTTTTATTTTCATTTTTATTTTTTTATTTTAATTTATGTAATTTTTTTTAATGTAATGTGGTATTTAATTTAATTAAAAATAGTATTAAAAAATTATATGTTTTTTTGAAATAAATTTAATTAAAAAAATGAGTTGGGATGATGTGTTTAGTGGTAGTCATCTCATAGTTACTAATAGGGAGTATGGTGATGATGTGACACCTACTACTATAGTCGTTAGTGGTGGCTATAACGGATGATCTAAGGAAAAATAAAGGCTTAAATATTAGTGTTTCTAATAATAAATAACATTGTCTTATAATTATTATCAAATAGCTATTCATTATATAAAAATATAAATGGTTGATGTGTGTGAAACGGACTAGTTTTTAATCCTACTACTTCAAACACAATTTAACACACGAAAGGCAGTGTACCTATCGTTAAACAATATAGTTCAAGTAAGCAGGGTATCGAAAACAGGAAACGGTAACAATTAACTAACCACTAGAATTATCTAATTAAAACTAACGATAAAAAGAAGGGGTTTCTCTAGTGTAGCAAGACTAAAAACTTAAATAAATGACTAACACTCAACCTAAGATAACTAAGCAACTAATGCAAATAAGAGGTAATTAAATTCAATAATAAAAAAGACTTTTGTTCAGGTTCGACTCACTTGTTTCTATAGTTGATTTTATGGCAAGTGCAATGGATTATTTTGTCATTGGCTACCGATTAATGTGATTTGATTCATGTTCACTATTACTAATCCTTAGAAAAAAAATTAATTTAAACAGTCGCCAATTGGTTAAACTAATGAATTTCCTAGTATTTTGATTCGTGTTAAGTAAGACCTGTAGTTGTAGCTAATTAAATTACTAATTCAATTAACATCTTGTATGGTTGTTCATCACACAAGTAACTTACCTATTTTCTAATTAATCCTAGGTTCATATTCACTAATACTAGGCATATAACATTGTTTTCACATAAATCATCTGAAGCAAGCAATTAAGAGGATGTTCATGCAACTTAATAGACTTGATAATTAACAGAAAATAGTTATTGTCAACACATAAGGATCGTTTACAAGCTTAACAAAACAATTTTCACCAAATCAAATAATCCATGCCATAAATTCAATCCATATTAACAAGATAGTCTACCCTAAACAGAAGTAATGAGTTTTTAGCTCATATCAACAACAAGTAATATCTCAAAAACGAAATCCATAAGTAAAAACATAGTTTTGTGCAATAGATTAAGAAAAAGAGAATATATGTTGCCTTTGATCTCTTCCAAATCAATCTCTAGGGTTGATCTTCGAATTCCAGAGCTTCAATAACCTTCCAATCGCAGATAAGTCGCTAAAAGATCCAAAGGAAAAGTCCTTCTCTCGGAAACTAGAGCCCTTTATATAGTTTTTTGAAAACAGGGGCGACTCGTCGAGTCCATAGACTGACTCGCCAAGTCCATCACTTAAATCCCGTGTACGGTAAGGCACCTGATGGTTCGTGAATATTCTTATCGACTTGACGAGCTGAGGACCAACTCGTCGAGTCCTTCAGCTTTTTGGCTTAATTTCTTCTTTCTTCAATTCCCGAGATTCCGATTTCTAATCCCGCTTCCTTTTTAACTTGAGCATGTCTTTTAGGCTAAAAATAAAAATTAAACATAATTAAGTACCTTTTGTCCAATAATCGAGACAAAATAACCAAAAAATATTAAGATATTAACCAAAATATATGACTAAATATGCACATATCAAAATACCTCACACTTGACTTTTGCTTGCCCCCAAGGAAAACTAAGTTTTAACACACTAGTACCATATAAGACAATCCTAATCAAACTCAGCCATTATGCCAAGACCGTAACGCATGCATTTGTGTCTAAAATTTTTCCTAAAGACCCCTTAATCCTAAATACTCACAATCCTCATAAACACTCGCCCACTTCTTGTGAACAATGCTCATTTTATGCATCCCTCCGAATCATCCACGGAAAACTTTCTTAACCTCAAGTCATTTTTGGTTAAACTACCAAGCATACATAAATTCTAGGAAAATTACAACTTTGATACCACAATGGAGCTCTTTGAATTCTTCACTTATTTGATCTTTGATCTCTTTGAATTCACCACCTTCTTTGTTTGATTTTTTTGGTATCTTCAACTTTTGAATTTTGATCTTCATACTTTATATTTTGACTACTCCAAAATTCTTTAACTTTTTGGTAATTTCTCTCTCTTTTTTTTACATGTTCCTCACTTTTTTTTCACTCAAACCATACATGCTTAAGCAAGGAGCTTAACTTCATCCTTTATTGGTTAAGGTATTAGTGTTATGTGCAATGAGTACTTAAGTTTTCCTGGATACATTTCTGGTACACGATGCTAAACATATTGCATTCCTTAAACTAAGAAAGGTCATGTTTTTTCCCATGATTTTACTAGAATAAAGGGGGCCACAAATGCATTATAATGTGTATAGGCTCAACTAAATATTTGGGTCCTCATAAAATCATCAAACACAATACTATCATGAATCCTAATTGCTTTACCAAGCTTTCCTAAATTAACCATAGAAATTTATGAAAAATTTTTAAAAAATAGACTAAAATTTTAAATTTGACTAAATGTGACCAACCCCCTACCCCACACTTAACTGATGCGATGTCCCCATTGCATATTATGCATGATAAAAACATAAAAGTAAAGAGAGAATTGGAACAAACTCCCCTGGGATAGTGGTGGCGAGGTTGATCTTCTTCATTTAAAGCTCCATCTTCAATTGACTTTAGGCATGGGAACAACTCATCCATACCTCGGGCGTCAAATCTCGTGTGTACAGCTCCAAATATAAAAGAAAAAGCTCTTGGAAATGCTCGGAAAATGATCTTCAAATAATATAATCGAAACCAGCATCAAAGGGAATCGAATCATCAAGCGGAAAATAAAAAGTTGAGAAACTCGTCGAGTCCATGTGGAGACTCGGCGAGTTATAGTTATAAAAGCAGAACAGTCGCATTTTTTCACTTGGACTCGTCGAGTTCTAGATGTGGACTCGACGAGTAGGCGTTGTATGGAAAAACAAATCTCTTCTTCTTCAGGTCCGTTTCTGGGGTGTTTGGGTAATATCAAAATGACACTCCCCCTCACTTTTCTTCAATAAATAAGCACTCTTTAACCCTTTCCATTATCAGACTCATACTTGGACTCAAAACTCCTATTTCTCTTGCCTAAACTCGACTTCTCTCATATTTTTCTTTACTCTCTACTCTTGCACTTATTTCCTCACCCCTAAACTGAAAAGGATAAAAAACAAACACACATAACAAAACAAGGAAAACAAACTAAAAATCCTAATAACTAGGAGTTTAAACATCAAACAAATAAACAAAAAACAAACCAAACAAAATAAAAATTGTCTTAAAACAAACCACACAAATAAAATTAAAAGGATAACTAGTCTTCATCTCCTATTCCGCTCCCCCCGGCTCCACTCCTTCTTGCATTTACCCTCTCTTCCCAACTACTCACATAAGGATACCCGGGCCCATCCATAGGTGGTATGTTCAAGTGATTAAGCAAATGAGCGAGTGTTTGATGGTTATAATTCATACTCCTCCCCAAATCATCTTGATATCTCCTCACTTCCACATTATACCAATCCATCGGCATATCATCATCAACCGAGATTACCGGCAAGTCTTCTTGAATATTCTCTTGCCTCGGTCTAACCCGTCTACCCGGTTCCTCGGGTGCCGCAACCGCATCATCATCCGGGATTGCAAAGTGACCATTACCATAGTCTTCCACAATTCTTGCCCTCATGCATGATACTAAATGGAGGTGTTGGTAACATAGTCAACATGCTCCCGGCTCCCGTTTCCATGATATCATATGATCTTGCCAATAGAGTAACAAACATACCCCCATTTATTTTTTAAGTCGTCCTATTCTTCACCGCTCCCTCTCCTAAATACCTCACCAAGAAATATGGAATATTACAAAAGGTGTTGGGCATTATAATGCACTATAAGTAAAAAACGTCAAGGCTCGGGACCTTTTCATCATCTTTCCGCATGTTAATGGTGCTAGAAACTAGGCGGTGAATCAAATGGTGAATGGGGGACCGTATGCTCCCTTCTTGAGCCGCAGAAGGAATATACACTTTGTTTGCAATTGTATTCCACCAATTTACTAAATTTGTTCCCTCCGGAAAATCCTTGTGACAATTCTCCAAGATCCTCCCAAAAGCTCCAGTCATAACTACTGACTCATCATAAATTCCCAACCTCCAGCTCAACTTTGCCATACTACACTCTCGGTGCTCCCCACCAAGACAAAAGGTTAGGACTTTCGGGTTGTAAAAATCATTCCCCCCTCAGAATGATATTGTAGAGAAAAAATCCGAACATATCTCCTGGTATACCAGTTCTTGAATCTGAAATAAATTCCTCCATCCATCACACGTAACCGAGATCCCATCTTGTACAAACACTTTAGTCATGTATGGGTTTAATGCCTCCTCTAAGCCTACTTGTACTAGTCACTCCTAATCTATCTCATTTGGTACATAGATGTCCTTGGCCTTGAGTACTTCCAGTTTCTTCTTCCACCTCGCCATAATTGATTTTGAAGCTATTTATGGAAAGTTTAACCAAGGGAAATCCCCTTGTCTACCTCTTGAGCTCTATCCCGTTCTGAACATTTTCTGCAAAATCAAACACAAAGAAAAACCACCAAACCACAAAAACATTAAATCAAAAATCTGGAAAATAACAGCATGGACTCGTAGAGTCCATGAACAGACTCGACGAGTCTGATGAATTGCTCGCGAAAATATGCTCTAATTCAAGACAAATCAGCCATGTATACTCAAAATTTCTTTTAGGGGTTTGTCTAGGGTTGTACACCAAGTGTTAATTCACACAAAATTTCAACTATAACACTCTAAATTGACCAAAATCGAAACCCTAAAATTCATGTCAAGTTCAAAAATCGAGATTCTAACCAATTATGGCCATTACACTACTAAAGATCAAAACTTTAACATAATTATGGGTGAAAGTACTAACCTTTTAGCAAGAAATTGGAATAAATCACGAAATTTGGAGGATGGTTGCTCGAGAAAATATCTGCTCGTCGAGCGTGTGTGTGTGGTGGCTGCTAGAATGAACAAGTTTACCTTTTAGGGTAAAAACCCTATTTTACAAAGTTTAAAATTATTATTCTTTTCTGGTTAAAAAGTCGACTCAGCGAGTAGGTGCCCTGACTCGGCGAGTAGCATCGCGGTTTAATGTACTTATTTTCAAATGGATAGGTGTCCCGACTCGGTGAGTTTTTTACTCTGTGTGAAAAAATTTTGAAATTTTTTTACTGTCTTTAACTAAATTGCACCACACCCCACACTCAAACTTTGCTTGTCCTTAAGCAATCATTTAAAGCTTAGAAGAAGATTTAGACTGAAAATCCATAGAAAACACACAAAAAGAAATAAAAGACTAAAAAAAAAGAAAAAAAAAGGGAAAAAGAAAGCAAACTCAATCATCGGGTTGCCTCCCATAAGCGCTTCTTTTTTAGGAGTCTTTAGCTGGACTCCTTCCCGCTCTACGTTGCAGGGGCTTTCTCCAAGTCCAACCCTTCTTCTAGTCCTTCATCCTTTGGCATTCCCTCTTCGTATCTCTTGATCCTATGCCCATTGACTTTAAAGCTTGACCCATCCTTGCTCTATAACTCAATCACCCCGTGTGGATATACATGCTTGATTGTAAAAGGCCCGGACCAACGAGTGTGCAATTTTCTCGGAAAGAGCTTTACTCTTGAATTGTACAAAACTTTTTGCCATTCTTCAAACTCCTTATTACCCTTCAACCTTGCATCATGCCATCTTTTGGTCTTGTCTTTATAAATAAATGAGTTAGTGTAAGACTCATTCCTTAATTCCTCCAAAGCATTCATTTGCAATAATCGATTGGCCGCAACTCATTTAGCTCAAAATTGAATGTTTTTAAAGCCCAATAGGCTTTATGTTTAAGCTCCACAGGTAAATGACAATTGTTGCCATATACTAGCCTATAAGGTGTGGTTCCAATGGGTGTCTTGAATGCGGTTCGGAAGGCCTAAGTGCATTATCCAATTTATCCGCCCAATCTTTTCTATTGCTACCCACCGATCTCTCCAGAATTCTTTTAAGTGCTCGATTTTTAATTTCAGTTTGCCCATTTGTATTGGGTAATATGGTGTAAAAAACCTATGGCGTATACCATATTTTTGAAACACTTTCGCGAGTTCATCATTAGCAAAGTGGGTTCCTCTATCACTAATCAAAGTTTTTGGCACTCCAAATCTAGAAAATAATTTTTTAAGGAATTTTACCACCACCCTAGCATCATTGGTTGGTAATGCTTGCGCTTCTGCCCATTTTGACACACAATCCACCGCCACAAGTATGTATTTGTTGCCTTCGGATGAAGGAAATTGTCCCATGAAATCCACACCCTAAACATAAAACACTTCACAAACTTGAATATTCCTTTGAGGCATTTCAGTCCTTGCCGAAATTTTACCCGTTCTTTGGCAAGCATCACATTTCTTTATGTATGTAGCAGCATCCTTGAAGATAGTAGGCCAATAGAACCCCACATCAAAAACTTTCTTAGCAGTGAATTGTACACCATGATGTCCTCCTGCCAGCCCATTGTGGCAATGCTCTATAATGTCACAGATTTCCTTGCCAAATACACATCTTCTAATAATCCCATCTGCATAACTCCTAAAAAGATAAGGCTCATCCCAAAAATAATATTTAATTTCTGAAAAGAGCTTCTTTTTCTGTCGATGAGTGAGCCCTTTTGGAAGAAAATCTCCTACCAAGAAGTTTGCAATATCGTCATACCATGGTTTTCCCCCATTATAACCATCAAATACTCTTCCGAGAAGCTATCTTCAATACCCTTGTCGTCTATCTATTCCCTTGTCGGATTCTCTAATCTGGAAAGATGATCAACAACTACATTTTCCATCCCTTTCTTATCCATGATCTCAATGTCAAATTCTTGAAGTAGCAGCACCCATCGGATCAACCTTGGTTTTGCATCCTACTTAGCAAACAAGTACTTAATAGAAGAATGGTCATTAAACACATTAGTTTTAGACAAAATTAAATAGGGACGAAATTTGTCAAAGGCATACACCACGACTAATAACTCTTTTTCGGTTGTGGTGTAGTTTTCTTGGGTAGGATTTAGGGTCTTGTTGGCATAGTAAATGGGTTGAAAGTGCTTGTCAACCCTTTAGCCAAGTACAACTCCTAAGTCAAAGTCGCTTACATCATACATTATTCCAAACGGTAAGTTCTAATTTGGGGCAATAATGATCGGGGCATTAGTCAATTTTTCTTTCAAAATTTCAAAAGAGGCTAAACATTCTCTAGAAAAATTAAAAGGTGCATCTTTCAAAAGTAGTTGAGTTAAAGTTCTAGTAATTTTTGAAAAATCTTTAATAAAGCGGCGGTAAAACCTGTGTGCCCTAAAAAACTCCTAACGCCCTTTACATTAGTTGGTGTAGGTAATTTAGCAATAGTGTAAATTTTCGCCCGATCCACTTCAATCCCCGCCTTGGATACTTTATGGCCTAACACAATGCCTTCTTTCACCATAAATTGACATTTCTCCTAATTCAATACTAGATTGGTCTTTTCACACCTAGCAAGCATCAAGTCGAGGTTAGTAAGACAATCATGAAAAGAAGAGCCAAAAATAGAAAAATCATCCATGAATACTTCCATAAAATTTTCCACCATGTCATGGAATATCGCCGTCATGCATCTTTGGAAAGTCATCGGCGCATTGCATAACCCAAATGGCATGCATCGATAAGCAAATGTTCCACTTGGACAAGTAAAAGTGGTCTTCTATTGATCAATTGGGTCTATAGGGATTTGGAAATAACCTGAAAACCCATCTAAAAAACAATAATATCTATGGCCCGATATACACTCAAGAATTTGATCAATAAAAGGGAGAGGAAAGTGGTCTTTGCAAGTGGCATTGTTTAGCTTTCGATAATCGATGCACACCCGCCAACCGGTTACCGTTTGTGTAGGTATAAGCTCGTTCTTCTCATTTGTGACGACCGTCATCCCTCCTTTTTTTTGCACTACTTGAACGGGACTAACCCATGGGCTATCATAAATGGAGCATATTATCCTTGCATCTAAGAGCTTGAAAACTACTTTCTTGACCACCTCTTGCATGTTCAAGTTTAAACGCCTTTGGTGTTGTACTACTGGCTTCGCACCTTCTTCAAGAATTATCTTATAGGAACAATATGAAGGGCTTATTCCTTTTATATCGGTAATTTTCCATGCGATGGCATTCTTCCTTTTCTTTAAAACTTGGACTACCTCTTCTTTTTCAGCTTTGGTGAGGGCGGAAGCAATGATAACATGTTTTTGATCACCTTCTTCGAGAAATGCGTATTCCAAATGTCCAGGCAGAGTTTTCAGCTCTAATTTTGTATTTTATACACTGAACACGTCGACTCTAGAGAGGGGACTCGTCGAGTCCAGGGCAAAATTCTTGTCTGATCGCGATTTCCCAGATGGACTCGTCAAATCAGTGTCTCCAACTCGGCGAGTCGATTTTTCAGAGACTTTGATTATTTCTTTGTATTCAGATTCTTCAAGCATTTTGTCTATCTCCTTTAGGTCTCTTTTAGCATCAAAGTCATCTTCAAGGTCAATGGAAGGCTCGTTTAAGTTTTCTTTCTTCCATTCTTCCATTAGGTCATCCAAAGTGTCCACCGAAAAGGTCGTGTCATCACTATACTTAGAATGCTTCATTGCCTTATCAAATCCAAAAGTGACTGACTCGTCCCCCAATCGAAGGGTAAGTTTGGATTCTCTCATGTGTACTATGGCACTCGTGGTGTATAACATCCCGGAAATTCAGAAGTATAGTTGAAGGGCTAAAGTGTAAATTAAGGCGGGGACTCGACGAGTAGGTCTTCCGACTCGCCGAGTCGGAGTGGGATTGGTCGCGGGATTAAGTGACCAACTCGCCAAGTCGGTAGCTGGGACTCGACGAGTTGGTGCTGAAGAGAGGAAACCCTAATACCGGGGGTTGTGCCCTATATAAAGAACATAACACCTCTTCCCCAGCCTCTTTACCTTCCCTTTGAGTTCCAGAAACCCTAGATTCGTGTGAGCTTTCCTTTGTGAGAGATTAGAGCCTTGGAAGAGGAATCTTGGAGGGAAGTTGAAGAGCAAGTAGATTGGAACAAGGGGCTTTACATAGATTTAGCTTACTCTTCAGTTGGAGCTTTCATTTGAGGTAATAACCTGTTGTTTGAGCTTTTGTGCATCTAGATTTATCATTTGTGGGGGTTTTTTGGGGCATGAATGAGGTCCATCTCGAGTTTGGTGTGAGATCTGAGGTTGCTACCTCAGATCTTGGCTTGTAATGACCCAAGGATCCATAAAGTCTATGTTCAAGAGATGTAGGTGAATTTATTTTGTCCCAAACCTTAGCCCAAGAGTGTTTTATGCTTAGGTCTCTTTGGATTCACGTAAAGGTTGCCACTTTACGTGATGGATGGGTTGTAAGGGAGTGGATCTATGGTTTGGAGCCCCTGCATGGCTTGGGAAGCCACTGTATGGATTAAGAGCTAGAGGTACTCGGCGAGTCACATGGGTGAACTCGGTGAGTTGGACGAAGATGGGCAGGAACTCGACGAGTTGGAAGAACAACTTGGCGAGTGTGTTGAATGTTGTCGTGGACTCGGCGAGTCTTGGGGCGACTCGGCGAGTTGATTCGTGGATTGGGAGTTCTGAGTATAGGGACTCGACGAGTCAGCGGGTTGACTCGGCGAGTAGAGTCAGTTAGGAAGGTTGACTTTGACTGAGGACTTTGAATTTGACCAGGAGTTGACCAGTTGACTTCCAGGGGCATTTTGGTAATTGTTGGCATTTATTTTGAGTTCAGTGTTTTGGTGTTGGCTAGTGGTGGAGATGGTGTCAGTGGTCGGAGCAGCTTGGTCTTATCTTTTCAGTCGGCAGTTGCAGGTGAATTATCCTCACTATATCGACAGGGTCTACGGCACCAAGGCCAACCCTTTATCGGATTGTAATCCGGGTATCGTTATGTTATTGCTTTGCTATGTTTGCATCCTAGTAGTTAGGATGGTATATGTTAGGGACCTGGTTAAGGTTGGTATCCTGGTATATAGGATGATTCTATGCTAGTGACCGGTTAGGTCGATATCCTGGTTAGGATGATGTTATGTTATGTGATCTACTAGATCGGTTTAATTGGATGTGAATTGTTATATGATTGTATGTTTATATGCACATGGTTGTTGGAATGGGGTTGGGTTGAGGCGGGTCCTGCTTTGTGCTGTAGGCCAACATACCCAGGGTGGACCGGTTATCCCGAAGGCCCAGCGAGCGGTCCAGATAGGCTGTAGGCCCCACGAGGGCGGACCAGACGTGCCGAGGTTCGGAGAGAGTGGACCAGGCCGACTGAAGACCCGGTGCGGGCGGACCAGTCATACTGTAGACTCAGAGAGTGGACCAGGTGGGTTGAAGGCCTGGTGCGGGCGGACCAACCACATTGCAGACTTGATGTATATGGCTAGACTCAGAGGATGGACCAGGTGGACTGAAGGCCCGGTGTGGCGGACCAGTCACACAGTAGACCCGAAGTGCATGGCTGTTCTGTGTTCTGTTATGATATGACATGTTATGTGTATGGTATGTGGTTGGTATTTTAGGGGTATCTCACTAAGCTTTTGGGCTTACAGTTGTGGTTTAAATATTTCAGGTACTTCAGGAGACCGTGGCAAGGCAAAGGCGTGATCGTACCGCTCCTCATGTTTATGTTTTACGATATGGTTCTGGGAATACTCTGATAATAATTGTATTTAAAACCTTTTGTAATAACTTAATGAAATTGGGTTATTTTTGAAAAGTTTAAATTGGTTGGAATTTTTAGAGTGTTACACGGTGTTTAGGAAAGGTCTTCCAAAGATGATCGGCACTTGGTGGTCCTCTTCCATGTCTAGCACTATAAAATCCATGAGGAATACAAATTTATCAACTTTGACCAATAAGTCCTTGCATATTCCCCTTGAAAATGTCACTATCTTGTTAGCTAAATGAATTGCTAGACGAATCGGTTTCGGCTCCGAAAGGTTCAACTTTTTAAAGAAAGTGTATGGCATGAGATTAACACTCGCCCCCGAATCCACCAATGCATAACTAGTGGCTAGGTTACCGAATTGGCATGATAAAGTCAACATCCCGGGGTCACCCGTATTCTTTGGCAACTTGTTCAACATTTCAGCTGAACAATTTTCATTAAGTAATACCTTAGACACCTCTTCCAACTTCTTTCGATTTGTAAGTAGCTCTTTTAAGAATTTCGCGTACTTAGGCATTTGTGTAACCGCTTCTATGAAAGGCATGTTGATTTGGAGGGCTTTGATGTGTTCCAGGAACTTTTTAGAATCTTCATTCTGCTTCTCTTGTCTAGCCCGTCATGGAAATGGCAATGGAGGTTGATAAGGCTTCAAAGGGGGGTCTATTTTCTGTTCAGACTATGGACTCGTCGAGTCCTTCTCCACAACTCGTCGAGTCGAGTTGACTGTTTGCGATTTTGGGTCCTCTTTCTGTTCCTCCTGCATCTCTTTTGTATCTTCATTCATAATGGGTATCATAGGGGTAATTATCTTTCCACTTCTAGTCGTCACGATGTTAATTTGAGCACCTCTTGGATTTTTCTCGGTATTGCTTGGAAATTCACCCGATGCTCTTTGATTGATTTGTAGTGCAAGTTGGCCCAACTGTTTTTCAATGTTAAGAATAGAAGCTTGTTGATTCCTCATCAAATCTTGTTGCCCTTTCATCATGACTTGTTGTTCTCTTATTGCAGCATCGGTTTCGTTGTGTCTTTTCTCAGATGCAACTGCAAATCTTGTGAGCATATCTTCAAAGTCCAATTTCTTTTCTTGCACCGGCTCCTCCTTTTGATAGAAACCTCTTGTCTTTAGTGATGGGTTTTATGCATAAGAACAATCCTATGTGCTCATACAAACCCTAATGCTTGGATCTAGGTTTCTCTATTGTACATGCTTTGAATCCAAGACTAATAAACTTGGATCTAACATATTATAAACTGAATTAGGGTTTAGAGAATTACCTTTGATTGTTATATAGCAATAACAATCAATTCTTTGCTTGGATTGGCCTTAGAAAGCTTAGTGTCTCAAGTGTTGCACCTCTAATGGAGTCACAAACACCATATACAACTTGGATGAAGAGGAGAAGAGAGAGGCTGCCCAAAAACGACTAGAAACCCTAGAGAATCAGTTGTTCACGTTTTTGGGGCCTAAGGGGTCCTTTATATACTTGTGTGGGCTGCTAGGGTTTCAGTCAAAACCCTAATGGACAGCTTAAACTCTAAGTAGCCCATGGAACCTTCTGGATAAGGCCATGGACGAAAATATGATGGGCTTCCATCATAATTTCGTTCACCCCTTGATCCTTTAGCATTCCTTAGCCCAATAACTCAATTATCCAATAATTGCAGTCCAGTCCCCTGAATTTAATTAATCTCTTTTAGCCACAAAATTAATTATCAATTAATTCTTGACTAATATTAATTAAACGATATGATTTCTCCTTTAATATATTATTCTCATAATATATTAATAAATCATATTTAAACCCTTCTATCCTTAAATCATCCTACATATTGCTATGGTGAAGGCAACCCAAAAGGACCATGCTCATAATCGGTTCAAGTACATACCAAAATAGTTAAGGACTTAGACACTAATCCAACAGTCTCCCACTTGGATAAGTCTAATAACTATTTTCCGTATGACTTCAGAACCTGATCAACAATCGTAGCTTTCAAAAGCCGCTGTCAACTCTGATCTTATCAGATAGCGTGTCCTCTAGATAAGGGATTATATATTCCTCCATTCTCAAGATATCGTATAGACAAAAGACATGAATTTCAATCATTCTGTCTATACTGCTTCCCGACTTCCGATTTATGACGACTGATAACAGACTACAATTGAACACATCAACTTAGTCCCGGCTTGGCCAAGCGCTTAGGTGTCATCACTAAATCATCGAGAGGCCCACATATATCGCTTTTATCCCACTTTGAGTAAAAGTAATGGATAAACTTCGACTCAAATGCTCGCTTGAATTTACTGATCGAATCACACACAACAATAAGTTTTATAACACCATGTTACTGGTGCGTTTACTTATTATCAATGTGCAACCGACCAACAAATAACAACTCACACGTCTCGGTTTCAAGAATATACAATATTATCGTCTCACTAATCACTCGTGATAAAACCATGAAGTGATCCAAGTGAGCGTGGGTTTAATCCAATACTCTAATCTTATCAAAGCACTCATGAACTCTGCAGCAAACTTGTGCCATGTCTAAACACTTCAGACAATCTACAGACAGATTCATGACAGTCTTTATTCATACCTACTCCTAACGTATGACCGACTGTGGATGTTTGAATAACCTAGTTATTCTGGAAGTCAAAACATGCAAACTGAAACATGACAATAATACTTAATCCTATATGGCCCCAAACTTGTGAGAGTAAATAAAACACTTCTATTTATCCACCATATTGATCACTCATTATTTATCATTTAATGTTTCGTATAATCAACTCATTACTTGAATTACAACAACAATTGTCCCATGCTCTAAGCATGCACACTTTGTTTCCTATGGTCCATGCTTTGTGAAATAGAACAATTGAAAACTTTTCCAATGATTCTCATTTCACAATTCCTCAATCCTCATTATTAGTGTAAGAACACAAGGTTCTTCCACTACTAGAATATGCTAGATTCTAACATTTTACGCAACGATCCTTTCGTAAAGTCATAGCACAAAAGTCACCAAGACTTGGCTAATGAAATTACAAAGTACTTTCTTAGATATTGTTACAAGACAATTCCATAGACGTGAAGTCTCACATTCAAAGTACATTCCTTTGAACATCCTTCTTGCATAAAGTTTTCTAATCTAGACACATAATCTCAATATCCAACTCCCAATATGGAAACATTTCCACATTTGCCATATGACAGCTCATTCTTAATAGAATCTTATCTATTCATAATAATGTCGATATGGTCCATCCAATACCATACTTCCAACTACTCACAAGCGACCAATCATCAACGAACTTTGGATCGTCCTTTGATAGTTGTTTAATAATTTTAGTCAAAATCCATTCTAGTCCTTTTTCCCTCTTAATGTGCTAGACATTTGAAAAATTTTAGAATGGTAAATATTATAGCATTTGCAATCGATCCTATACCCGAAGCGTATGGGACACGATGCATAATGTCTTTCATAAAGATATGATACTTTACCAATCTTTTGCCATAATATTTTATGTGTCATGTTCTCACAATTCGAACTATGAAGAGGGATGCCGTAATCATAATCGAATTTTAAGAACACACAATGTATCCTTTGACTGAAAATGTTAAAATTTCTCAATCTAAGCTTTAGATTTTGAAATGAAGTATAATATTCTCTCCCTTAATTATATTAAAACAACTTTTCAACCCATGCAACTTTGCAAATTGAATCTTTGTTTTTCTATAATTAATATTGCTAACTTGCAATACTCGCCATAATAATCATACAAGCATAACACTTATGCTCCCACTATCATGATGATTATTATTATATAAGCATAACACTTATGCTCCCACTAGCTTTGACATGTATTCAGAAAACAAATGAACTTCCAGAAAACAATGCCTATTGAATTTCTGAAATTCATATTTCTAATACCAGATGCTTCGATAAGCCTTTATCTAAGCTTCTTAAACTTATACACATTTGCCTTAGATAGCTCATATGTGTGCTTAAACAATTCAGAACTTATGTTACTAAGTTCCAAATGTTCAAACTAACTGCCAAATCTCACAATTCGAACTATGGAAAGGGATGCCGTAACCATAATCGAATTTGAGAATACAATTTTCACAATTGCTATCTTCTTAAGATCTCTCTTAGTGAAAGCATTTCCTCACAGTCATTTTCATGAAGGAGGGAATCTTATGACACTTAGATCTTACGGTGTATGAATTCCTATCCATGTGAATTAGCCAAAACCAAGGTTTGCGACAAATCCAAACTCATATGGACTGAACTTTCTTAATCTTGATTTCTTGCCTTATGGTAACACGAGTGCCCACCATGTCTTCCAAGTAGTTTAGTAACTTGTCCTTACATATCAATGTATTTTTCATCGACTAAGGCTCTAGTATGCAATCAAATGAGAACTCATAGAGCTCACATACACAATTAACTCAATTGGAATGGCAAAGAAACAAAATAATGTCAGCACGACAGGTTGTAAACCTTAAGTCGTGTGCTAGTGATGATCTATAAGGTTTATTCTTGATTTGTTCTTGAAACCCTTCAAGACCATTAAGACTCCCACTGACTCCTTGATATATAAAATTCTCTTGTCAAGAAACATTTCTTGACAAATCGAATATTCAATAGTTAGTGTAGTTCTTATCAAGACAAAACACTTCACAAATTGGTCCTAGTTGGTCTTTGTCTTATCCAAGACATCACAACTTACCAATTTCTAATGTGCAAGAATAAGAAAACTTTTCCAAATTCCACATTTGATGAGTGTTATAAACCTACTTAAGACTTGTCACTCAATGTCACAATCTTGGAGTATGACTCTAAGACTTGATATTGGAATGAAGTATGATTGGCTCTTTGATTTAACCATTTCTACAATTCTCGATTCCTCTTCTTAGACATGCAAATGCACTAAGACTCACTTAGAGGATCAATTGAGATATGGTTCTTAATCATTAAGACTTCATCATAAAACACAATAAAAGGTACTCTCCCTTCTTCTTAGAATGGAGAAAATTTTATCTTTCTGCCTTCCTGATTCTTCTTATTCGTTCTGCTATTGATTGAAACTATTTCAGTTAACTCAGAATTATACTCAATCTTATAAGTATAACCATATTTACTAAACTTTAGTAAATCATGACGAATATCTTTGTCACTCTTGTGGTAGACTTGATCAATGTACGACCTAGTGTACTCGATCTCCTAGTCCTTCAATTGACACTTTGTCAAAGAATTAGTCTAAGTTTCCCAAATGTGAAAGTTTTTCATTTATCATACAATACACATTGCATGATTCCAAGTTTCTGTCCAATTGAAACTTGGGCGATGAGAAACTCTCCCTATTTGGTAAACTTTTGATATGTCCACAAATAACATAATTAAGAATCAAATCCATTATTGCTAATAATAGAAACATTCAAACATCAATTTTTCATACATGCCATTGCAAGGATAAATAAATAAGATAAAATCAAAATTCATTTTATTGCGGAAAATTTTTGTCCTTACAATGCAATTCAATTGAAAAACTATGTTATTACATATTTCTTAACAATCTATTCTAACTCCAAGTAGTAGCTCAAGAATCCATTCTTCAAGTAATGCGATCGAAATCCATTTCTTCACGATTAGATTCAGCTCACTTCTTCCCTTAAGCTTCCTCTCTTTTCTTCGATCCTACAAAACATCAAAATGCAATCTTATCACATCATGTATTAAGAATCTAGAATAGGAACTTAAAAGAGTTAGATAATGGATTTTACCTGAAGTAGAGCCATACGTCTTGACTCTCCCATCTCTTAGATCTCTCAGGTAGTTAGGGCAACTTCGTCTCCAATGCCCCTTCTCTTGGCAATAAAAGCAAATGGACTCCTTTGGCACAGCACATCGGACAATCACAGACTTAGTTCTTTCTGGACTTCCAATGTTGCCAGTGTCCATTGAAGTTTGGGAGTTTGATTCACCAGACAAATTTGCTTGATTAGCACGCCAAATCATTGCTGATTCAGCAGCTATAAGCAAATAGGTGAGATCAATAAGGGTCATGTCGTGGTCCATCATATAGTACTCTCTAACGAACTCACTATATGATTCAGGAAGTGACTGAAGAACCCAGTCAACAGCCAACTCACTTGAAATCTCGACACCCAACATGTTTAACCTATCAATGTGTGTTTTCATCTCTAAGACGTGCGCACACACAGGTTTCCCATCTTTGTGTTTACTTGCCAAAAGGGCTTGAGTGAGCTTGAACTTTTCAAGCCTTTGAACTTGTGGGTCAGGGAGAACAATTGGAGGAGGTGGAGGAAGTGAAGCATGACTCTCATTTCCTTGATCGTATCTCGGAACGTCATCTTCATTTGGAAAACTTGTTCCATGGGATTTGGGAAGACCATTGTAAGATTCAAACATCTACAAAACGGGAGAAAATTCAAGTTAAGTTGATTAAGTCCTTAATAAAACACCCAAATGAGTTATTAAGGCTAGGATCCAACACAATATTCTACAACCTAGAAAAGGGATGCCGTAATCTAGTTGCAAAATATTTGAAGGTAGGTAAATGACGATTTACCAATTTCCACCATGAAAAACGAAAAGGAAGATTAAGTTTTAAATGAATTGAAACTCCTAGATCTTTTGAGATTCATTGAACTTTTCAATGGCATGTTTAATCTCGATTATGCCCTACTATTTGTGACTGGGATGCCGAGGATCACAAACAAGGTGTGAATAACCATACGAATCACGTGGTGCACCCAATGCTACAATCACCCAATCAATGTGCCGATTAGCCACACACGCTCCATTGATCTACGACAAACATCGAGTCACCCTTCGCTACCAATGTCATCCCCAAATTAGTGTGCCGGTTAACCACACACGCTCCACTAATGTTTGACAGGGGTACGAAGTGTAATTCTATGGATTAGCATACAATTTCACATTTTTCCTAAAGTAACTATGATTTGGGAATTTGAAAAAGCATTTAGTTACTTTGTACTTCATTATACTTATAATGGAAGGTTTCTGTCCTATCCTACCCGTTTGGCTAACGACCCTCCACTAGTCAAGAGTGCGGTGGGTAAGAGTGGATACCCATTCAATCGCCATTTTATAGGCAATTTCCTTAAACACCCCTTATAGACCAGCTTCGTGAATGAGGCCTACTAACGGTAAGACTGACTGATTACTCATACATATATAATATTAGACTTTTAATGTTATATATAGTATAGGGTGTATTTTACACTTTTAAAATACTAGGTGGTTTAACTTAGTAAATTATACTTTTAATTTAATTAAATGTAAACCAAAAACTTTATGGGATTATTAAATCACTTTTAATTATACACTTTAATTAATTAATAAAACCATAAGGGTGTGATTTGAACTTTTCAAATTACTAGGGTTTTAGAATTTAACATTTCAAAATTAAACTTTTAATCAAATTTAAAATTCCAAAACTTGAGGGCAAGTTTTGAAACATTTCAAAACATTAGGGTTTAACTTATTTAAATTTCATAAACAAAACTTTTAAGTTCAAATTTAAATTATAAAACCTAAAGGGTGCAATTGAAACTTTTTCACATCACAAAGGATCAAATAACAAATAATATAAGTTAAACAATTAATTTACTCATTATCTATATTTGACCTAATCTTATTTTAGTCATTAGATAATTACCAGATAACTTTAAATAATCCATATTTATCACATAAACAACCAATATTTAAAAGATTTGAAATTATCTATTGTTTTGGCAAGGATAATCATTAATTTAAGATAAAAATCGGATTTTAACTTCAAAAACCGAATTAAGCATCAAATCCAAGTCAAAACAGCATCCAAAACCCGAAAATCCCTCTGCCTGACGAACTGACTCGCCGAGTAGGGGTCAACTCGCCGAGTCCAGATACTGACTCGCCGAGTTGAGTCGGGCAGGGGCCAAAAACTCGATTTTCATCAAATAAAGCAGTTAAGCATCACATACAACTGAAACCAATCAAGGCTCTGATACCACTGATGGGTTTTATGCATAAGAACAATCCTATGTGCTCATACAAACCCTAATGCTTGGATCTAGGTTTCTCTATTGTACATGCTTTGAATCCAAGACTAATAAACTTGGATCTAACATATTATAAACTGAATTAGGGTTTAGAGAATTACCTTTGATTGTTATATAGCAATAACAATCAATTCCTTGCTTGGATTGGCCTTAGAAAGCTTAGTGCCTCAAGTGCTGCACCTCTAATGGAGTCACAAACACCATATACAACTTGGATGAAGAGGAGAAGAGAGAGGCTGCCCAAAAACGACTAGAAACCCTAGAGAATCAGTTGTTCACGTTTTTGGGGCCTAAGGGGTCCTTTATATACTTGTGTGGGCTGCTAGGGTTTCAGTCAAAACCCTAATGGACAGCTTAAACTCTAAGCAGCCCATGGAACCTTCTGGATAAGGCCATGGACGAAAATATGATGGGCTTCCATCATAGTTTCGTTCACCCCTTGATCCTTTAGCATTCCTTAGCCCAATAACTCAATTATCCAATAATTGCAGTCCAGTCCCCTGAATTTAATTAGTCTCTTTTAGCCACAAAATTAATTATCAATTAATTCTTGACTAATATTAATTAAACAATATGATTTCTCCTTTAATATATTATTCTCATAATATGTTAATAAATCATATTTAAACCCTTCTCTCCTTAAATCATCCTACATATTGCTATGGTGAAGGCAACCCAAAAGGACCATGCTCATAATCGGGTCAAGTACATACCAAAATAGTTAAGGACTTAGACACTAATCCAACATTTAGCCTATATTTCTCCTCATTTTCCTTTTTGTACTCGTCGTATGGTAGCCACTCTTTTTTCGGTTTTCGCCAATCTTCATCATAGCTATCGCCACTAGAGTAACACACTTGCACTTTTTGGTTCCTATGCTCGTTTAGATCACAATCTTTAGTAAGGTGAGGCTAGCTACAATTCTCACATCCCACCTGGATTGCATGGATTGATTGATCCATCTTTTTCATTCTTCGGTCCCAACTATCTAATTTAGCTATCACTGCCGCCATATTATCAGACACCGAGTTCACCACCTGACGAGTCAAGTCATTCCTTGAATTATGATATTCTCTAGAGTGCTTAGAGAATTCTTCAATTAGCTCCTTTATGACTGCAAAGTTTTTCTTTGTGAGTGGTCCTTGGGAGTCAAGGAGCTGTCTGGTTGTCACGTTCACTCCATCATAGAAAATGGAGACTTCTTGTGGAATGTTTAAGTCATTGTGGGGGCAATTCCTCAACAAGCCTTTGTATCTCTCCCACGCCTCATAGAGTGACTCGCACGATTGTTGCTCAAAATTGGCAATGACTTTCTTCAACTTTGCTATTTTTGAAGGAGGGAAAAATTGATATTCTTCACGCATTTTAGCCCATGTGGTGATGGACCCTGGAGGGAGTGATTTTAGCCAATCTTTCGTGGCTCCCTTAAACGTCACCGGTAGCATACGAAGCAAAATGGTCTCGCGAGGCACATTATGAATGTTGAAATAGTCGGCAATGTCATTGACCTCGTCGATATGCTTGTATGCGTCTTCGTGATCTTTCCCGTAGAATGGGATGTCCTTGAGTTGACCGAGTATGTGGCCTTTTAGCTCGAAGGTAGCAGTTGCTGGAATCGCGGGTTTCACGAGTTCCGGCCCGGTATTATCACGCATTCTCTTCTTGTATTCACCCATGATGATATCAGCGATGTTAGCGATGGTGTTATCGGGTTCGCCTTCTAGGTCGCTTTCTTCTTCGGTTTCAATTTCTATTTCATATCCGGTTTCTTTTAGATTGGGATCGTGTTCAAAATTTTCTATCTTACTTTCTTCGCTCCTTTAACTGCTAGACTCACCCACTTTCTTTCCTTTCTTCTAGGGCCGGTCCAGACGGTGGGCAACCTGGGCGACCGCCCAGGGCCCATGACTCCAGGGGCCCAAAATTTATGGGTTATGTAGTTTTATATATATATATATATATATATATATATATATATATATATATATATATATATATATATATATATATATTACCTAAAGGATTTTTAGGGCTTAAAGTTGGTTGAAACTCAATTTAGCTCAAAATATAAACAATTTAGTTTGCTTTTTATTTCAAATTGAAAACGTCTATATTGAAGAGTAATGATATTTTTTGAATCTTTATTATATTTGTATTTGAGGGACCATTTTTTTCTTTCGCCCTGGGCCCCATATATGTTTGGACTGACCCTGCTTTCTTCTTTCCAAAAACAGATTTAAGGTCCTTGAAAGGTGACTTCTTTGGCGGGTTAGTCTCTTTAACGGTTTTACCCTTGTTCTTCCTCAAAGTTGATTCTGGATCTTCAAAAGGTGAGACCAAATGTGTATTTTATCCTCGGGTCATAATATACCTGAAAGAAAACAGAAAAACACGCGTAAAAAGAAAAACGAAAATGAAAAAAATGCGATGGACTCGTCGAGTCAGTTCGACTGGACTCTACGAGTTCACAGCTAAAACAGAAAACTAAAAACTAAATTTTTTTAAGACAAACTAGAGCTTAAACTAGATAACTAATTTACTAAAATAGTAACTTTGTGCAAGATAAGTCTTATACAAAGGATCGATAACTCTAGTAATTAAGATAACTATTTAAAACCGTTACCCGCCAACGGCGTCAAAAACTTGATGTGTGTGAAACGAACTAGTTTTTAATTCTACTACTTCAAACACAATTAAACACACGAAAGGCAGTGTACCTATCGTTTAGCAATATAGTTCAAGCAAGCAGGGTATCGAACACAGGAAACGGTAACAATTAACTAACTACTAGAACTATCTAATTAAAACTAACGATAAAAAGAAGGGATTTCTCTAGTTTTGCAAGACTAGAAACTTAAGAAAATGACTAACACTCAACCTAAGATAACGAAGCAACTAATGCAAATAAGAGGTAATTAAATTCAATAATAAAAGAGACTTTTGTTCAGGTTAGACTCACTTGTTTCTATAGTTGATTTTATGGCAAGTGCAATGTATTATTTTGTCATTGGCTACCGATTAATGTGATTTGATTCATGTTCACTATTACTAATCCTTAGAAAAAAATTAATTTAAACAGTGGCCAATTGGTTAAACTAATGAATTTCCTAGTATTTTGATTCGGGTTAAGTAAGACTTGTAGTTGTAGCTAATTACATTACTAATTCAATTAACATCTTGTATGGTTTTCATCACACAAGCTTACACATTAACTTACATATTTTCTAATTATTCCTAGGTTCATATTCACTAATACTATACATATAACATTGTTTTCACATAAATCATATGAAGCAAGCAATTAAGAGGATGTTCATGCAACTTAATAGACTTGATAATTAATAGAAAATAGTTATTGTCAACACATAAGGATCGTTTACAAGCATAACAAAACAATTTTCACCAAATCAAATAATCCATGCCATAAATTCAATCCATAGTAACAAGACAGTCTACCCTAAACAGAAGTAATGAGTTTTTAGCTCATATCTACAACAAGTAATATCTCAAAAATGAAATCCATGAGTAAAAACCTAGTTTTGGGCTTCAAGTTTGGACCATTTTATGGGGCTTGGATGCTTGGGTTCTTGTTGGGCCATATGAGAACAAGAGTTTTGGACTAGGAAAAGTTATTGGGATGTAACGCCCCGATTTTCAGGTAATAATTTAAATAAAAACATTTATGGGTTTTGGCCCTACTCGACGAGTTGGTTCCCTACCCGTCGAGTAGCAGCGGGTCGGATCGCGAATTAAGTGGCCTACTCGGTGAGTCCTTTGTTGGACTCGGCGAGTAGGAGCTGGAGAGTGAAACCCTAAGTTCCGGGGTTTGCACCCCTATTTAAAGAAGCTCACGCCTCTCTCAGTTCTTTTGCAACCTCCTTTGCATCTCTATCTTGTGTGTGTGTGTGCCCTTGTGTGTTGAAGTTTGAGAGAGAATTTCTGGTGGAAAAGTTTGGTGAATCAAGTGATTTTGGCAAGGTGCTGGGAAGAGATCCGATTTCTTCTTCTGTGGACATCTCTTGGGTAGGTAATTGACTATTTCCCTCAGTTATTTCTATTAGACCTCATCTTTGAATGAGTTTTAGGGTTTTTGAAAGGGGATCAAGTTGGTATGACGATCTATGGGCTAGATCTGAAGTTGTAACTTCAGATCTGGACCCCCTTTGGATCTTTTGAGCATAAAGTCCCAGCTTTAGTCGAGTGTAAGGTCCCCTTGGTCCATGAGCACCCATTTAGGGCTTGGTTTTGGCATTTGGAGCTTGTAAGGCAATGCATGCACGTAAAGTTTGAAACTTTATGTGATAAGTAGGCTTAAGAAAGCTAGATCTACAATTTGGGACCTTGCCATGGCTTATAGACGTCTGCATGTTAAGTTGACTAAAGAAACTCGGCGAGTCGCAAAGCCGACTCGGCGAGTCATATGAAGATATGCATTGGACCCGACGAATGGGATGAACAACTCGGCGAGTCAGTTGAAGGAAGCCGGAAACTCGACGAGTTGGTTGAACAACTCGGCGAGTTAGATGAAGTTGGTCATGAAACTCGACGAGTTGAAGAACAACTCGGCGAATTGTATGAGTTTTAGCCAATGACGTGTTTGTATGTATACTCGTCGAGTTGCAAGGAGGAAACTCGACGGGTGGTCTTGAGACCTGATCAGGATTCGAAGGAACTCGACGAGTCACCCCGATGACTCGGCGATTTGGTGTGTGCTTCAAAGACTCGGCGAGCCGCCGAGTGTACTCGGCGAGTTGAGGTCAACATGAACTATTGACCTTGACCAAGGACTTTGACCTTGATCAGGGATTGACTAGTAGGTTATGGGGTGTCTCATAAGAGTAAGAACTTATGAGTATATTGTGCTATGGTTATAGGTGGTGGAGCCGGTGTCAAGTGATCCGATAGTTGGAGTTCGCATTTCTATCGACATCTGCGAGATGAGTTATCCTCACTATATCGATAGGGTCTACGGCACCAAGGCCGGCCTTTTATGGTTTACATCCTGGGTCAGGATGGTTGTCTTGATATTGCCATGTTAGATTACATCCTGGTTTAGGATGGGTGTTATGTTATTGCTTTGCTAGAATTTATCCTGCTTAGGATGGTCGTTATACTAGAGCTTGGTAGTTATGGTATGCTGCATAAGTAAGACTGTTCACTATTCGGATAAAACCGAATTATCCAATTGGACAATTTGGATTGGACAATTCGGTTCGGATATTCGGATTTTTGGATTGGTTTTCAACAAAACCGAATTATTATTTTGGATTAGTTTTGGTTTATAAAATAAGAAGCGAATAGTCCAAAAAAACCGAATAAACATTTATTATTTATCTATTTATAATATATACCTATAGTTTTTTATTAATTTTGTAATTTATTTTTTCAAATAAGAATGTTTCACCAGATAAAAAAACATTAATATGTATTTTCACTTAAAAGTTTTCTATCTATAAAATATTTAACTATAATATATATTCTTATTAGTTGTTTACAAATTTCAAATCACAACTAAGTAATTTGTTTTTGCTTTTTGTGTAAAGTCTAATAATATTATAATTATTTGTCGTTTTAAAATGTTTCGGTTTTTGAAAACCGAATTATAAAAACCGATCCAACCGAATTGTAATTGGATTGGATCGGATTTGATTTAAATTTAGTTTGGACTATTCGGATCCAAGTTTTGAAAACCAAAATCAATTTGGATTCACTTGATTGGATCGGATCAAACCGATCCATCCAAACGAACACCCCTATGCATAAGATTCTGATATGTTGGATTGGAATCAAGATAGATAGTATGTTATGCTTATATGGCCTGTGAGGATTGGTATGTTAGTGACTTGTTAGGTCGATACACTAGCTATGAGTGAAACTCTACGATTGATGGTCAATGAGATAGATATGTTTGCTATGTGAACATGCCAATATATGATAGTATGCATACATGGTTAGTTACTTGATGGCTGGGTTGAGGCGGTCCTGCTTTGTGCTGAAGGCCAACACACCCTCAGAGCGGTCCGGGGAGACTGTAGGCCCACGCGGCGGACCAGTCATGCCGAAGGCTTGGGATAGATTCAGATAGACTGTTGGCCTAGTAGGGCAGACCGGTCCGGCCGATGGCCTAGTATGTATGTTGTTTTGATTGATCGTTATGGCTATGGTTCTGTCAATGTGGTATTGGTATTTTGGGGGTAGCTCACTAAGCCCTCGGGCTTACAGTTTCAGTTTATTGTTTCAGGTACTTCAGGAGAGCGAGGGAAGGCGAAGGCGTGACCGTACCGCTCCTCATCCTCATGATCTATTTTGGGACACTCTGATGATAAATGGATTGGAAATGTTTTGTAAAAACAATTACTATTTGACTCTTTTGTTAGTATTAAAAGTTTAAATTTGGCATAAATTTTATGGGTGTTACATGGGATTTAGGGTAAGTCCCATGAGAGGGTTTGGGAGTGGGCTTCGGATGATTATTTGGTTTTGGGCCTTTTAGATTTTGAGTTGGGCCTTAGTCTTGGGCCAAGCTAGGTGAGGGGTAAAATGGTCTTTTTACCCTAAGTATGTACTGTTGGACTTATGGTTATGGTTTGGAACCCAAGTGTTAATTGGGTGTTGTTTTGGTATGATTAGTCAGAGATTCGTTGGACCAGCAGCTAGGGATTTTTATACAGTGAGACTCAGCAGTCGAGGTGAGTTTCCTCACCATGTATAGCGGGTTGAAGGCACCAATGCCGACCCATAATCTGATATGTTAGAAAACTCATTGTCAGTGTGACACTAGTATGTATATGTGCTTGTATGCTTACTGAGCGGGGCCCGATAATTATCCTGTATGTCATTACTTGTTATGTAGTATGAATTTTATGTGGGTGGGTCCCGTTATACGAGTTAGGGCGAGGCCTGTTATACTCATTGGACGGGGTCCGTTATGCGAGTTAGGGTAGGTGTAACACTCTAAATTTTCAAATAAAATTTTCATTTTTAAAACCACATAAAACACAATCTCACATTTCTCAAAACCCAAATGTATATTTTGTTCAAAACACAAGACAACATAATGTTTGACAATATCCCAGAATCCTCAAAACATAATCTCAAGCCGGTGTGTATAATCAAGTAGGCACCTTCCCGTGATCCTGAGAGATACCTGAAACACATTTCACACAACATTGTAAGCACGAAGCTTAGTGAGTTCCCCAAAATACCACACACAAATAACTAGCATCTCATGGCTATATATCGATAAGGACCCTCCAGTCATGTGTCTCAGTGAAGACCCTCCGGTCTCACAGCTCGGGTTGGACCCTCCAGTCCTGTATCTTAGTGAAGACCCTCTGGTCCCACAAAGACAGAATAACTCAATAAGGCACATAATAATATACAACATAAGTCACAACAAAATGCATAGTATATCACATAACTCAGTATAAGCACATAAGACCCTCCGGTCGCACTCAAGTAAGTATAGTGAGAAGACTCACCTCGTAAGTAAGCAAGTAGGTCTCGTACTCAACGATCGGTCTAGACTCCGCCTACATATCATAATCATCTCTAATTAACAATTTATAACAACAACTTGCAAAGATGTTAAACTAACCCCTTTTCTAACTCTCAGGAAGGGTAAAAGACCATTTTACCCCTCCATGGTCTCCATAACCCATAACTTGACCAAACCCTAAAAGTCAACAGAATTCAACACTTGAGTCAACAGTCCATATTGACCCATCTCGTCGAGTGTATCTATGCGACTCGTCGAATTCCTTCGTTTCTCTAAAAAATCGGGAAAATCTAACTCAACTCGCCGAGTTTGCAACACGTCCAAACCATTGGGGGAAACCCTAACCAACTTGTCGAGTCCCTTCACTCCATTCTCTCATTCAGACATTTTTAAGCAGAACTAAGTCCTCATACTCTAGATCTAACCTTCTAATGCTGAAATACCACGTAAAGCTGCAATCTTTACATCCATGCATGACATCCAGGGCTAAGTTTGCCAACCCAAAGCTCAATAAAGGGTTTAATGCATGAAATTTGGCCAATAGCTTGATAAAGCTTGAATCTTAAGCCTAAGGGACCTAGTATTGTCCAGATCTGAAGTCTCGTCTTCAAGGCGTGCTCAAACAACTAAAGGACTTAAAGAGAAGATGGAAATGGCCATAAACTCCCTAATGGAGAGATCTAACGCACAAGTGGTCAAGGTAATAGCTTTTTACCTCCAATGACAGCTAGCACTGAAAGAATACTGGATCCAAGGGCTCCTTCTCGTTCCAAGCCTTTTGCTCCTCAAACTCCTTCCAAGGATGCACTAAAACATACAATATTAGCCTCTCTCTCTCTCTCTCCATCTCCCTCTCCCTTCTCACAGATGATAATCACTCGATTAGGGTTTCTCTCAACGTGTTAAAGGTGATGAGGGAGGCGGGGTAAAGGACTTAAGGTCTTTTAAATTGGGTGCAAACCCTGAAAATTAGGGTTTTCACACTCAACTCCTACTCGTCGAGTTGGGTCCCCTCAACTCGTCGAGTAGACTCTAAAAATCACGCGACTATCTCAATATCTACTCGGCGAGTTGGGGCCTCCAACTCGTTAAGTTGCCCTGTCAAAATGAATATAATTTAATTAAATATTTTACATGGGAATCAGGATGTTACAACGCGGCCCGTTATACTTTTTGGGCGGGGCTCGTTGTGTGTTTTATGTTTGGTATGCGGTATCTTGGGGAATTCACTAAGCTTTGTGCTTACGATTTTCACTTTATGTTTCAGGTACTTCCGATTCCAAAGGGAAGAGCTCGGGATGACTGCATCGCACACACCACAGAGTTTCCACTTTTGAGATATTACTATGATTTATATGATGTTTGATACACTTATTTTCACTTGGGTTATATGGATAATGTTTTGGAATATTGTTGTATTAAATTAAAAATAAATTTTTTGGATCATATTTTTGGGACGTTTCATGATGGAGGCTGGGGGTGGTCGAAAACCTAGCCTCCATATTCCTTATAAAGAACCCAAAGCTTGAAACTTAAGGTTTTGTACACACAGCGGCGCCATGCCATGATAAACAATACACCACATTGTGACATCATCTAACAACCACATCGTGGTAAACAATGCTCAACTCCATGGCAGGACAAAACACTTCACACATTTTCATTGAATAAACATAAGAGTATAGTCCCTGAAATACAAATATTACATATTTTTATGCTTTCGCGCTTATGAGAAGTATTGAATATTGTTGAGAATTTTACACATATCATAATGTTGTTTTTCTCACTTGGTTAAGAGTTTGTTTAATTAGGTTACTAAAAAGTTAAACTTAATTGAAGAGTTTGTTTTAACTAATTAATTTAGTAAAAACGAACTTACTAGAGCTTGTTAGTAGTTTTCATTAACAAATTAAATAAAACACATCATAAATAATTAGATGTGGATTGATCATATAATTAGAAAAGTCGTAGCAAAACAAAAGTGTTTTTTATTATTGAATTTACTTTAGTTATTTTACATTTATTTTTAGTTGTTGGAATAATATGCAAAAAAAAAAATGTATTGTTGACTGGATGGAAACTTACGCGGTTGCATATTAAAAATCATTATAAATGAAATAATAATAATATTTATAATATATTTATTTTTTTATTAGAATAGTTAAATAACAAATTGCTTATTATTTATTAGTCAAAAAATAAAATAAATAGATAAATAGTTTATTTATTAAATTAAATAAAATCTTTAGTTAATTAAAATATCAAATTAATTAATAATGAGTGTTTGGCTTTCATGGTAAGAAAAATGGGCTTGAGAAACTCATCACTTAAGTAGTATTTAAAGGACAACAAGTCTAAATAGTTAAAACTTTAATTATTGTTATTTATTTATTTATTTATTTATTAATATTAATATTATTATTATTATTATTATTATTATTATTATTATTATTATTATTATGATGTGATAGGTGTCGTCCATACCTTATGGGTGTTGTTAGTGAAACACCCTTTTTTGGTTTTATCTATTAAAAACATTTAAATCACCTTTTAAAAGTAATAATATCATTTGTGGAAATCGATCCTAAAAATATTTAATGTCTTAAAAAAATAATTTTAGTTTCAAAAGGTTGTAGAAATATCACTTCATAACATTTTTTTTATCATAAAGATCTTTCATGTGAGGAAGCACTAAAGGAAGCATTAGAGCTTCACGAGAGCATTGTTGATTAAAAGCTTAAAAGCAGGATTTTTTTTAGCATAAAGATCTTTCAAGATATGAGGAAACATTAGAGCTTCATGAGAGCATTGTTGATTAAAGCTGGAGTTTGGATGGAAGATTTCTTAACCAAAGATTAAAATCCACGTCGCATGAAAAAAGCAAAAACACGATCGTGTAATTATCTCGAAGAATTTATGGATCACTATTTGTGTTGAAGACTCCTCGACAAGGTTACACGATCTAAAAACCATCCATGCAGTCCACGATAGAGTTACACGTTAGTGTTTACTTTTACACTATCATGTTTTTCTCCCAAGGTCTCAAAATAGCAACGTACTTCATTTATTCCAATCAGAACACACTTTGCATAAATTATAAATAGTTGGTTTTTTTTATGTATGTGTCAGTATAAATTTGAGTTTATCTACGTTTCGACGTATTTTTTTAAGTTTTCGTTATTATTTTTATGTATGTTCTCTACATATGAGTTGAGTTACATATAATACGTTTTTGAAATTTTAAACTTCCGTTCGTTACCTTAAAAAAATCATAGTTATTTTTATGTACATGTCGATATAAATTCGAGTTTTTTTACATTTCGACATGAATTTTGTATATATTTCTGTCTTTTATTTATTTATCTAAATTGAAGTGTCGAAACATTTTCTTTTGTCCCACTTTAGTCATTGCGTTTTGATTTTCATTTTTGGTCATTGTTTATTTATTTATTTTTATTTTTTATAGCATTGTCATTTTTGTAAATTTGTTTTATGTAACTTTCGGTATAGTTGCTACATGTTTTCTAAATACTCCGTAAATATTTAACACATGCAAACCATCATTCATCAAATACATTACCGTTGCCGCAACGTACTATGGACAAACACCTAATCATGTACTAAAACCTAGGGGTGTTTACGCTCCGGTTTTTTCAGATTTTATGTCAAACCGAAGCCAAACTATTAGTACGGTTTTTGTAAATCGAAAATCGAAGCAGAACCATTGAAAATTAAAACCGAATGAAACCGAACCGTTACTAACGACAACGGCGTAGCTAGGATTTTGTTTTAGGGTAGGCCAAATAATATAAAAAATATAAACGAGTGGTAAAATTCTTCAAACAATAACAAAATATAAGTATATATGTATTTTTACCTAAGTTGCATACGATGTTGTATTACATCATTAAAGTAATCTAAAATGGAGTCTAATCGACATAGGCAACTATATATTCTCTTCTATTAATTTCAAGTTTTGAATGGAATAAGCCATATAACAATCGTAATTCCTTTTATTTAACAAAAATATATATTATACATACCATATATATGTAACTTTAATTTTGTGTGGGTGGGCCAATGCTTACTCTTGTTCTATATTGGCTACGCCCCTGACTAACGGTTTGACTCCGGTTTACTTTCATGAAACATTTTAAGCTTATTTGAGTCGAGCTCATTATATAAATATTTGGGCGCAATTTTTTCAAAAAAAAAAAAAAAGCCTGTCAAACAAGGGTTGGTCTTCACTCACAACATAAAGATTGGGCTGCAATGTTTGTTTATCTTGATAATCATATATCTATAAATTAATATATAATAAAACTATATATAATTACATATAATAAAATTATATATATATATATATATATATATATATATATATATATATATCCTATGGTCCGGTCCAATTTTATACGGTTTGAAATTTTTTATGCCAAACCGTTCATCACGGTTTCGAAAATTTGAAGCCGCAAGCCAAATTGTAAATAAAATACAAACCGTGAAACCAAACTGATGCCGGATTTAACCGGTTTAGACTTCCAAAGTCCGACCAATCCGAACCTAAATCCAATTCCAATTAATGGAACCAAAGTAGAATACCTCGTTAAACTCTTTCACCATTTTACTTAAATATCAGCCCATCTTCACGCGCACACAAATTACCCATCTTTAAATTCATTACAATTTTGAATTTTAGCCCACCACTTTTCTTTGTTAACTTAATAGTACCATATAGACCTATACAAACCGGTTTTTTTCGAACTTGTTTTGTGTTTTTATATAGAAATACATAATACAACTTCAAACATAAAAACATAAAGCATCTAAATTATCAAACTAATACATCTTCACACATAAAGACATAAAATATAAAACATCGTCGTCATCTTAGTCTTTATTCCTAGTCGTAGTCATTGTTCTTTGGATTTATTCTTCATCCGCCATATCATCGTGCAATGCTCTCTCGTACTCGAGCTCTTGTAGGGTGAGGGACACCGACAATCCCATGGCTACTTCTTCGTCATGTACTTGTTGTTCAACATGCAACGGTTTGCCCTCTAGTAGTTCAACGTCTTGTATTCGTTCCACGCCATTGAGGTAACATTTCAAACAAATGCATATTTCCACCGACAAAGGGATGAGTTTTGTTCTTCTTGGTGGTAAAACCCTGCCATCGAGGTTTTTTGACGTTTGGTTAAGCTAAACTTGAGAGCTAAACATCTCATACATATATATACTATAAGGAATGGTTAATATGGACAAATAGGAGCCAAAATCGAGCCATACACACCCTCAAATGGCTATATAGCTGGTAGGAAAAAACAAAAAAAAAAAACGGCCATATCTTTCCTCGAAAAACCGGTTCATCAGACCGGTTCCAAACTGGGCCCAACGGTCAAATACTCGAATTGGTATGATCTGCCGGTTCGGTCTAGCGTGGGTTCGCTTAGAGGCTGGACCGGTTCAGTGGTTAACTGGTTTTCGGTTCCGATACCGGTTCGGGTCGTGAACCGGTTTTTTTTGCCCACGTCTAGCACCATACAATATATAAAAAAAACTTTTTTCTGCCCACGTACCTTTGAAAGAAGAAAACTCGGCGTATTTGGCCCATCAGTACCATAACCATTAAAATTCACCCAAACCAAATTCAAATCAGTGAATCCAAATCCAACAGTTACTATATGAAGCTTTAACCCAACAACTTCAAAAACTTTAAATCTTTGTAACACCTTCAAAGTTCAAACCCCTCGACATATTCCTTTAACCCACCAACATCACTATTATCATTTTTTTTCTTTTAGGATCAGAACTAAACAAACCAAATCCAGCAATCTCAACTTGTCATGACAACTAAAATTAGCAACCAACTTCCAAAAACCATTGCTATTCTTCACATTCACCTTACTAATTAACCAAAAAATTATGCTATTCTTTTTCATTTTTACCCTTTTGCAGTTTTCCAATTCCATGAAGCTCAACTCCAGAACCTTCTTCGGTTAGTTTGGACCGGGTTAATCATATTTTTTTTCATTAAAAATATAACTGAATTACTATTTGGATATTTGGGTTTCAGGTAATTGTATTTCGGGTCAGGTTGGGTATGTTGTAGAAATACTCGAGAATTTTTCCTCAGAACTAAAATCACGTTTTGGGATATATTTTCATGTCATATATATAAATCAATGCTAGATACATCTTTTTTGAATTTCATAAACATAATACTATCGCAACTTTGTCGAATACATATTATGATATTAATTAATGAAAGCCTTGTTGATATAAAAGTATTACATACCTTAATCTTTCTTCTACTCTAATAAATGAAAATCTTTTTGTCACATGTCACACTCTCATTGATTTGACCACATGTCATTTTGTGGTTATTTTCAATTAAATTTTTTCCACATGACATTTTGTGGTTTTTTTTTTTTTTTTTTTTTTTTTTTTTTTTTTTTTTCATTTTATCAAATTTCACCTAATATTTAAATTGTAATAATTATAATAAATATAACAATAAATACATATCAATTTCATTAATTGACTTTCTTTTTAATTTTAAAATTTCTAAATTAAAGCCTCATTAGTTTCCTTTGTTTATTTATCTAAATTATTTGTTTAAATTAAAAAAACATATTAATTTTAATAATTCCATATTTTTCTAATTTTTTTTTTTATAAATTCAAACTTTTAAATGTTTAGAATTTCATATTTAATTTTTTCTTTAAATGAATCAATGTAATACATGAGTTTTACATCTAGTACAAAATAAATGAATAGACTTAAGCCATGGGTCTATAATATGAAGAATCTTGAACGTTTATACCCTTTGCAATTGATACTTTCAGTTTTCTTGTGCCAGAAGTTGTGGAGTTACTCAATAGAGTTCAACGGGTCATGCATAGTTATATTATGACTCCAAGATCTATAGATGTTGTTTTTAAAAGAATTATTTTTGCCATCCAAAAAAGGGTTGTAACACAGCTTATTGCTCGGTTACCCGCAACGTCTATGTATATCTTTCTTATGAATTTGGTAATAAAAAAGACTATAGCATTTTTGGTTATGTAACGACTTCCTACAATAACTATCCATTCTGGAACTGTCTCTCGTTTCAGTGCATGATCAGTTGATATATATAATCTAATTCAAGAATAAATAAATATATGAAAACTCTTCATTTTTGGGTATACCCGAATTTAAGTTTGCTACCTTAGACCCGAACCAAAATTATCATGGTTAAACCAATTACCCTATATTGAGGACCAATTGTGAAATATCTATATACATAAAGGGGTAATAGCATAACACAGACATATGTACACCATTAGCTGGGTAGTTTGGTGGAGAGTTCCTCTGGTGTCTTTCTCTCTCCTCTTTCTTCGAAATTACATCACTTTCGCAATCTGAGAAAACCTATACAACATCCAGACCATAAAAAGCTCAATCAATACACGGCTGCTCATAATCTTTTGAAGAATTTCTTGTCATTGTTGCTTTATTTCGAGATTTATTTTCTAAGATCGAGAAAAAATGGACTCAGATTCATGGACTCGTCTCTCTACATCTAATTCTTCTTCAAGACGCGGAAGTTACCAATCTCGCTCAGGTTCGTCGTGTTTTCCAATCATCCTCTGTTTTCCTTGAAATTATTTGCAAAAACAGATTGAATTTCAGGAATATGCTTTTGAGTCGTTGGAATTTTGAGTTAATTTGTACTTAGTTAACATTATCGAAGCTTTTGAGTTACAATTGGTATTTTTCAATATGGATATAGAAACAAATTAATCGATGTATTTGCATATTTTAAATAAAAAAAAAATAAAATCATACATTCATACTTCAGTGAGCTATTATTCTTTTCGCATATTCGTTTTCAGAACTTTACCAAAAGGTGTACTTTATGGAACATGTTTATTATATTTCAGAATACTCTCATTGAATTTCTACCGAGTATAATAAATAAATAAACCTAACATCTATAGATGATGATGATGATGATAAAATAATAAAGCAACTTTCAGTGTTTTTAGAAGCTACTTTGGAAAAATATACTCTGAAACATTTTAACAGTTTGTTTTTAAAAACATTGAAAGTATAATACACAAATAAATGATAGTACATTGCTATTTCTTTTACAGAAACATTTCATCTTGTGGATGAATTTGAGGGTGATGAGGAGCCAAGGCCAGAGTTTTTGTGCCCATTTTGTGCAGAGGATTTCGACATTGTTGGTCTTTGTTGTCATATTGATGAAGAGCATACACTTGAAGCAAAAAATGGGGTATCACTTTTTCTTTCAAAAAATAAAAAAACTCTTTATTCCTTGTTATTTGCAATCATAAATGGTATATTGTCTATTTCAATGGAATATTTGCACTAATAAATTTTATTTTTAATACTGTAAATGCAGATATGCCCGGTGTGTGCTAAAAGGGTTGGTATGGATTTAGTTAGTCATATGACAATGCAACATGGGAGCCTTCTAAAGATATCCTTTTTTTTTAATCGAATTCCTTTCATATCTCTTTACTTTTTAATCACAATCGATACTCGTGACTCGTGAGTAGTTCTATATATCATTGAGGGTTAATTTTGTAAATATGTAGAAAATACATTGCTATTCCTTGACTAAAGATTACGTTCAACGCAAGAGAAGGTTTCGTAGAGGTGGGACCCACACCCACACAAACACCAACTCAACCCTTTCGATTTTAAAGAAAGAATTTCGGGAAGGAAATCTTCACTCTCTTTTTGGACTTCAGTCATCATCATCATCATCATCTGAGCCTGAACAATGGTTATCTTCTTTCATTTCCAACACACCATCATTACTTGATGTTGATCAACCACCACCACCACCACCACCAACTGCTCAACCTCATGCCGCCACGTCAGCAAAGTCAATGGCGGAAAACACCCACAAGGATTTGTTGCGAAGGTATCACCTATTATAGCATATCCTACTTTTGTGCTTAATACATAAAGTACAATTTAACAAAGAAACACTTTGTCTTTTTTTTTTTGGGTAACATACGCACTTTTGATTGTTTTAGGAGTAAACAGCAGCGGGGTCCACTTTCGGACAAGGATCAAGAGGAGAAGGCTAGGCGAAGTGAGTTTGTTCAAGGCCTACTGTTTTCTAGTTTCCTTGATGATGGTTTATAAGTAAGTTATCAGGGGTATTTTAGGAAAAAACAGACGAATTCTTAAAAAGTTAAAGCCTTGTAATGTATTTTAGATATAGGTTATATAAGTTTGCTTTAAATCGTTATGTGCAAACTTTTCTATTTCAGTTTAATAGAACATGACGACATGACCATGATATAACATGTTGCAATGTGTTTGACATATGTATTTGACATAGTTGGGCTAATGTCAATTGGATAATAACTCAAATTTTTTTGTCCCAATAAAAAAGATGATGGGTCAGGAAGTCACTCTTGATTTTTTAACTTTGAAAAAGACGAGAATGCCTCGTCGTTATCGAAAAAATATTATTTTATAAGGTATTAAAATAGATATCTTAAGTTGGTTATTAACAATATTTATACCCAAGTAATTATGAAATATAAAATCTTCAGTTGATGTCAAATTCAACTAATTGATATCCATGTAAACAATAACATGTTAAAAAAGTATTTTTATTTTATGTTATATTTTATAAATGAAAGTAAAAATAAAGCCATAAACTTTAGTATTAAAACTTAGAAAAAGAAACTAAATTAGACATTTTGTTAGTTCATTATTTTACAAAATTAACCTGACAAGAGTGGTGTCGAACATCATTTAACTCCAACACTTCAAATTATATATCAAACTTTTATATTTCTACAACTATTAAGCCTTTTAAAGTATCCACCACTAATCATAAATACGATGAGTGTCACCTCATCGTCACACAACCACATGTCACCTTATCATCACACAACCACATTCGGTTGAACTCACTATTCCATATATCCTTACTTTTTTAATCATTTAAAATGGAAGAGAGAGAGAGAGAGATGTGGTTATTTGTGCAGCACACTACAAATCATCATGACCACAACTAATCACAACCCATCGGGGTGGTGTTCACGGATCGTGGTTGTTGTCATGTACACCACGGAAGGGTCTGTGGTATGCAATGTCTTAAAAAACGGTTTTTTAATTGAACTGGTTTGGTGACCGGTTCCCGACGGTTGATTCAACCAAGAATTTTCTACATCCGACAGTTGTGTGCATTGACCTTTGAGTTATATACACTCTGAAAATATTTTATTATCTTTGGAAATATATTGTTCTTAATGGGCTAAGTAAAATCAAACTATATAAGTCCAATAAACCGGTTCTATTAACCGTTTTTGAATAAACCGTTAAAGCTGGTCCTTATTGAACTGCTCTTGTCTCGGGTTTAATGTTCAACCGGGTTTTTAAGACATTGGTGGTATTTACTCCAAATGACTTATACTTTTTGATCATTAATGGTGTCTATTGTTCTTTTTGTAACCTACTTTTTGAATGAACTTAAATATAAATATAACTAGTAAAACTTTCTATTCTCAATATATAACTAAAAATGGGATAAATATTTATTTATTGCAAAAGCATTTCAGTTCTCTAAAATTATTTAACAAAATGGTTTTTAAAACAAAACATACAACCATATTTACTGTAGGGAAATTTTGGCTAAATGCTTATTTATGCAAAACAATATTTCAATCTTCTAACAAGCTTATAACTTACACAAATCATAAATCTCAATTAGTTTCTATTTTAGAAAAAAAAAACACATTAGTTACAATCAAGTCTGTACAAGCCTCTAGCAAACCAAATACAAAAAGTTTCATCATTCAACGAAACCTTAACAAAAACAAGAAATCTAGTATAACATTCAAAATTACCATATCAATCAATTTATACGGTTTTTTAGTGGTTTTTAAAAAACTCGTAATCGGGATGATATACATCCAAATTTCGGAGCCAATTCTCGGTTGAGTGAATGAGTGAGTTGATTTTCTCAGTCCCGTGGGCCCCATTTATGGTCCAGTCAGAATTCTTGAACTTGTAGACAGAGAGCCCAAAAATCGGTAACGAAAGCTGACATGGCATTTGGCCTTCATGAACCTGCCTAGCTGTCAATGAACCGTTTGTACCTGAATAGTCAATCACAACATTTCAACATAGTAAGTAAAACTTTGTTTTTTGTAATAAACATAAACGTGTACGGAGGGTAAAAGAGGAATTTTACTTTTTAATGGTGTTGACAAGGAATGGTAAGTCAAGAAACTTGTATCCACATTTTGGAGAGATGGACCCACGGGTATTCTATATATTGGATACCTACAAAATAAAATTCAAATTAATGAATTATATAACTCTAAAAAGACACGTCATCTATATGCCATGAAATTTATAGAGTTTTAACCAAACAGAAAAAAATAGAAATTAAAAATGATAAAAGAATTTTACCAAGCAACAGAAAGCCAACTTGACTGAGTTAGATCACAGCTCCTGTATGTATTTAGTTCTGGAAATATGGATTCAAGATCTGATATCTGTAAAACCAAACCCAAAACATTTTGTAAGTCAACAAAAAGTCAACCATCTTATTGCATATTTTTTTGGTCATAAATGAAATGTTGTTGCATAAAATGCGCATTTACATGTTAATTGATATTTAATGATAGTAAAAGGAATAAAATTGTGTAGTACTACTTCACTATTTTGTAACGTAAAAGGAATAAAAAAAAAATTGTTATTTTAATGACAATTAAAGGAAAATTGGTAAATCTTAAATTAAGGGCAAATTGGTAATTTCAATTTTGCATGGTTGAAAGACTCGCCTTGGTTGCTAAAGGAGCACGTTGAAAGGGTGATGCGCGTTCAAAATATTCAAACAAATCATCTCTAAGCATGAGTTTATTCAAACTCCGGGCAGCAGAATCAACATTTTCAGCTGCCCGGGGTCCTCGGGCAGCCGCTTCATAGCTCTCATCACTGCTAGTTGTTCTAGATGACTCACAGTCACTATCCTCACCTGGTCGTCTGTAAATATTAAATAAAACAAAATGTCAAAATTTAAAAACTAAATTAGAAATAAAGTGAAAGCACATTGCCATTGATGTACCTTATGGTGGTTGTAGATGATGCAGGATCAACATACAGTTGAATGGCTGATAAAGATGGTGCATAGTATTGAACAACAGAGTCTTGTTCATTTAACAAAAGAGGAACTCCAACTCCATATGCACTCCATTCCTTAAAAGATTCCCAAAGATCACCAAGCAAAAAGTATGGGTGATAATCATCTTCATCATTCCTCCATCCCTTCATGCTGCTCTACATATCTCAAAATCACCATAAATCAACACCAAAAAAATAGAAAATGATCTTACTAAAAAGATATAATACTCTTTCAATCTTTTTCCCTAATCAATAGCGTAGAAAACAAGTAAGAATTTCATATGTCTTAATTCACAGTTTTGGAAAGGACACCAAGAACAATGGACTTGTTGAATTTGAAAAGGGTTTACACAGATTCACAAAAAGTGAAAACAGAACACGTAATTCCATTACAGAAAATGCATATTTGGTTGATTAATGATTACCATTTACGCATATAGTATAACATCAAGAAATGGTACAAGAAATGGCGATTTAGTGATTCGGATGCTTACAATTACCTTAGGGAAATGCTGGGCAGTAACAATTGGTGTAGTATGCTTCATGAATCGGTCCAAATTAGTCATCGGTAGAGTACTATTACTACCCCGACTCACCGAAGACTCCGATTTCTCCTTCTTCGCTTGATGTTTTGGGTGTTCTGCTTGCTGTTCCTGCTGCCGCTGCTGTTGCTGTTGCTGTTGCTGATTGTACCTTCTCATCGCAGGCGGGCTGTAAAATCTGTCCTTCCGTAGCCTACTCCGACTCGAATTCGACATATCCGCAAATTATAACTAGAACACAGAAACTTGAAAGGTTTTCGAAATGATGATCACCAGAGCCAATACAGAATATATATAGGTATATGCGTTTATGTATGAAATGATTATATGTATGTATGTATGAAAGGTTTTTGGATGAAATTGATAGAGCTTTCTTTACTTGAATTGAAGATGTTTCGAAGTAATGGAAGTCAGCAAGGTTTATACCGAGATCGAAGTTTTATGAAACTCTATTGTTAGGGTTTTTGAAAGAGAGATTTGGGTCTTTAGGCTGCTTCAAATTTTGGACAAAGCAATTTACAAAAATGGTCCCTTGGCTATTTCTCTACACACAAGTTTCAACTTAAAAAGAATAGTACGTGACTTTGTTAAGGTGTTTGGTGTATGGAGAAAGAGGAAACAAAACCGATTAAACATTAACTTCACATGGAAAAGAGCATCGGAAAAGGACTTTCATAGATTATGATCAACTTTTTCAACTTACTATTTGATTTACTTCTTATCGGGTCTGGTAAGAGGTTACCTCTTACTCGGTCCAATAAGTGAGTTTGATATCGACACTCTTACCTTCTTACTTGGTCCTAATGCCTGTTACTGGGTCCTTCTAAAAAAGATGTTGACAGAAGACTAAAACCTTTATTTCCTTTTCTAACCCTTTCTACGCCTTCAGTTGTTTTGTCACTTAAAGGAGACGAGCATCATCGCCATTTATCTGTTGGGAAATTTAGGGTTTGTGGTGGAGATCTGGATACGAACTTGGATCGTGATATCACTTTCCGAACTGATATTTCTACCCTATGCCTGGGTTACAAGAAATTCAGCCTAGGATAATCCAAGTGGACACTTACGTTTCTAGGCACAGAAAACATAAACTAATATGCTAAAGGATTCTGTGAATGTGTGATGAAAAACGAGAGCTAAAGAACGTCCCCCTTCTGGAAAGGAAGAGTTGTTTATATATTAAACATGATTAGGGTTTCATTAGGGTTGGGGGCCGTTATTAGTTGCTTTGGAAGCAAGTAATATTAATCCGGATTAGGGTTACCAAAACTAACGAGTTTCGTTAGTTTTACCATAATCACCCTCAAGAAATTGAGTTTTCCATTGTGTTCCCACATGCAAAATTCTGCCCCTTGGACCCCGCTAGGGGCGTTGCCCTTGGACCCCCGACTAGTCGTTGAATCGACTTCTGACTCGACCTTATACATGCGTGCACTCCGCACAACCCCGTACATATATTAGAGTACAAATCATGAAGCCCCTTAGCTCACATGTTAGTTCCAATTACTTAAAATGACATGATGACACTAAAATCACCAACATTATCAGCCGCACTTCGTCCTCCACCCTCTGCCAGTAAGTTCCTCCGATACTCGTCCACTTGCGTCGACCTTCACACTCTATAACTCCCATGGTAAGCATTTTCTTTTGTGTTTTTTTCTTCTTCTGAAATTATATGCAAACATGGTTGAATCGATTACAACAATATAAGCAACGAAGTCATCTGAATCGGCTTCAATTATAGTAGCACATATATAGTCGTTTCGTTCCTCATTCTCTTTGTCATCCGATTTCCATTACAAACTTGTTTTTTTTGAAAAACTTTGTGCATATCAACTTTTTGATGGAATGTTCGAATGAAATCCATTTGTAATTGTTGTTTGTGTTTGCTATGTGGTAGAATGTGGACGTTTTTTTTTCTGGTGGTTTTATGTTTTACAACATGTACCGGAAGGCATGGTGTTGGTTGTTGTTTTTAGGTGGTGTTTTGCTTTGTTTCCAGGGTGTTTTTGCTTGGTTCTCCTTGGTTGCTGCTTACATGTGTGTTTGTCTACGAGCATAAATGGATTTTATTTGTATACATGTGATGTTATTTTTTGAACTTTCTTAAGACCATACTTGTAAACATATGCAAGACAAGTCACAAGATGGTAAAATCAAATATAAGCATTTATAAACATATATGAATTGAGTTGCTCCTTATACAAAACTAAAAAAGTTCAACTCTTGTTTTTACTTAATTCTTTTTCAAAATAAACAAGATCCATGAAGAAAAAAAAACAAATATATAGAATGTTAAAATAATTCTATTAATACAAATACTTGGTAATTTGTATTTGAACATTATGAAGATAGAATGTGCTCATATTTGTTTATTGATGTGTGGAAAATTTTAGAGTCTTGATTTGCTTCTTGATACCATTTGTACACTTGATTTCTAGTTTTTGGATAATTAATGGAAGAGTTTGAGGAAGTATAATATCTCTATTTATCTATTTATAGATTGAGGATACAAGAAACCAGTTGGAAGAAGTTGTACCGAAGGCCAACCATAGATGAATTTGGTCACAAAGAATATTCGAAAGAAGTTTATACACAAGAAGCTTGATTGGAAAAACAAGGAGAAATAGTAAAATCTATTCAAGAATCATCAAGTTATAATTTTTTAGAGTTCTTGGTACTGTTTTTTGAAGTAGTTGGGAAATTAGATCTTATCTTTCATCTCTACAATCATTGTTGTTTTTAGTCTTTGTAATTATTTATATTTAATTTAGATTTTGTATGTATTTTGTATATTTTGTATACTTCATATAACTATTCATCAATGTCTTCAAATATTTTATCAAACATATACATTTTATTCAACACAAAACAATTAAGAAGAGTAAACTAATCATTGTTAGTAGTCAGCATAGTCAGTCAGATGCGTAATTAAATGCGTAATCAAAAACATGTTTCAGTCAGATGCATTCAAACAACATGATTTCAGTTAGATGCAATCAGAGCTTCAAACCCAGTCAGGTCCTAACTAAGTCAGCAATTATCAAAAAACCTCTTAGCGTTTCACCCATACATGAAACACAAGTTAACAAAGTCTAAACCTAAACCAACAAACTCAACACGAAATGAACAAATTTGGTAACCGATTTCAATTTACAAAATAAATGGATTGACATGACACAACACGAAAGCTAATCATATAATGTTAGGGTCAATGGTTATCATTTTATTTATTTAATGTTTTCCAGGTCAATATGGTAAAAATAATTACATAAAATTAAACATATATTAGTTACTTATTATAATTTTAAGCAAATGATTATCAAATTATATGGTTTCAGTTATGATTTTAAAGTCACAATAATCAATTAGAAAATATGAATCCAACTACATCTCAAGTGTTCAAATCAATTATGTTTGTCTCTCAGATGACTGATTGAATGTAATACGATGGTATAAAAGGGAACTACATGCAAAATAAAGAATAGTAGTACACAATATCAAAGGTGTTTTGTTCTACACTTTCAATAAACTCGTCATTTTGGTTATCTTATTCATAAGTTATATATATATATATATATATATATATATATATATATATATATATATATATATATATATATATATATATATATATATATATATATATATATATATATATATAGGGTTAGGTTCATGTGAGACGGCCTAATTTTGTGAGACCGTGAGACGCATTTTTTTTATTTATTTTTTATTTTTTTACTTAATTCAAGTTCCGAAAATAATATTTAAAAAAAGAATTTTTTGATTTTTCCATTTATTTTTCATTTTAAAATTATTTTTAGAATATATACAGTGTAATATTCTATTTAGAATATTTCACGTATTTTTTAAAAAAAATGGGATTTTTTAATTTTTTTTAGTTAATTCAAGTTCCGAAAATAATATTTAAAAAATGAATTTTTAGATTTTTCTATTTATTTTGCATTTTAAAATTATTTTTTAGAATATGTCAGTGTAATATTCTATTTAGAATATTTCATGTATTTTAAAAAAGAAAACGGGATTTTTTTTATTTCTTTTTAGTTAATTCAAGTTCCAAAATAATATTTAAAAAAAGAATTTTTGGATTTTTCCATTTATTTTGCATTTTAAAATTATTTTTAGATTTGGTCTCACAGTCTCACAAAATAATATTTAAAAGAAGTACTATGATTTTTATAAAGCATAAACTAAATCGGTCTTTTCTGGCCGTAAAAATGGGGATGTCACAGTCCTAACCCAGTAAGGCACAACATAATATATCATATATCATAAAGACAAGATGCATAATATCACATAACTAAATATAAGCACATAGGACCCTTCGGTCGATAACTCAAATAAGACCCTCTGGTCACTCAATATTACCACTCAGGTAAGTATAGTGAGAAGACTTACCTTGAAGTATGCAAGTAGATATAGTACCCCATGAACACCTAGACTTCGCCTACAATATAATTATCTCTAATAAGCAAAACGAAATAACCAATCCGAGATGCTAAGCTAACTCCTCCACTAAATCTCAAAAAGGATGAAAAGACCATTTTACCCCTCCATGGTCTCCAAGGTCCACCGTTGATCAAACCCTAAAAGTCAACAAAAGTCAACGCTCAAGTCAACAGTCCATGTTGACTAAACTCGCCGAGTGCATCTATGCAACTCGTCAAGTTCCTTCGCTTCCTCTGAAGTATTGGGAAAATCCAACTGAACTCATCGAGTTGTCTCATCAACTCGCCGAGTTGTAGCGTGTCCAGTCTATCGGGGAAAACCCTAACTGACTCGTCGAGTTGGCTCATGCACTCGCCGAGTCCTTCTAGACCAATTCTCATCCAGGCGATTCCAGGCAGAAATAATGTCTCAAACTCTAGATCTAGCCTCCCAAGGCTGAATTACCATGTAAAGCTGCAAGCTTTACGTCCATGCATGGCATCTTGGGATCGAAATGTCATAATAAGCTCCATATGGGGTTTAATGCATTAAGAGCTTGTCACTAGCTTGATAAAGTTTGGATCTTTGGGATCAAGGGACTACATATGGTCCAGATCTGAAGTCTCAACTCCATGACAAGCTCAAAACACTCTAGAACTTAAAGAAGGATGGGATAACGGCCCTAAACTCCCTAGAAACGAGATCTAACCAAACAATGAGCAAGGTGGTGACTTTTTACCTTCAATCAGAAGCTAGGAATGAATGAACACCGGATCCAAAATCTCCTTCTCATCTTCAAGTCTTTTGCTCCTCAACTTTTCCTCCAAAAATGCACTAAATCACATAATGTTAGCCTCTCTTTCTCTCACACAAAGTTATAGCTCGATTAGGGTTTCTCACAGAGTGTTGGGGTGATAAGGGAGGCGAAAATGGAGGCTTAAGTTGCTTTAAATAGGACACAAACCCTGAAAATTAGGGTTTTCTCACTCAACACCTACTTGTCAAGTTGAGGTCCTCCAACTCGTCGAGTAGACTCTAAAAAATCACGTGGCTATTAACTCCTCTACTCGGCGAGTTGGGGCATCAAACTCATCGAGTTGCTATGAAATTATGACTACAAAATAATTAAATATTATACCTGGGAGTCGGGATGTTACAATTCTCCCCCACTAGAATCAGACTTCGCCTCCGAAGTCATCCTTTGGAAACAACTCTAGGTACTACTCCTGCATCTCGAACTTCGGCTCCCAAGTACACTCGGATCCTGTCCGATGCTGCCATTGAACTTGAACCAAAGGCACCTCTTTATTCCTCAAGACCTTCACCTTCCTATCCAAGAACGCTATCGGCCTCTCAATGTAGTTCATGCTTTCATCAACCTACATGTCCTCTAAAGGGACCACTTCCGTCTCCTCGGCTAGAGACTTCCTCAGCTAGGACACGTGGAAGGTGTTATGAATCTAGCTCAACTAGTACAAATATTATATCAAACAAATAGAATGCATAATGAGCCATCAGCCTGACTGGACCGCCTCACATGGCCATCAGTCTATCTGGACCACTCTCCGAACCACTGGCACGTCTGGACAGCCTCTCAGGGCCTTCATCCTATCCGAACCGCTCGTCGGGCCTTCGTCCTGACTATTATGCCCTACCGGGTCTGCAATCTATCTGGTCCGCCCTGGGTATGTTGGCCTTCAACACAAAGCAGATCTGCCTCAATCCAACCCCCAAATCAAACAATTATGTGCACATAAATATCACACACTAGCATGTATAATTGTCAAACCGATCTAACAGATCACTAATCATAGCATCATCCTATATACCAGGATACCGACCTAAGCGGTCACTAACATAACATTATCCTATATACCAAAATATCGACCTACCAGGTCACTAAGCATATCACCATCCTAACTATCAAGATGCAAATCAGTAAGCATATCATACAATAAACCCCGTATACAAATCCGAAAAGGGCTGACATTGGTGCCTTCGACCCTGTTAGTATAGTGAGGAAAACTCACCTCACAAGTAGCTCGGGATGATAATGTCAATGCTCCAAATACAACTCCAAAATTAATCACCTACATCCACCAGTAATCCACTTCCATAAATTTCCAATTTACTAAAATACCCCCAGAAGTCAAACTGGTCAACCCTTGGTCAAAGTCATAGTCAATTGTTCAAGGTCAACAATTCATGTTGACCTAACTCGTCGGGTGTAGCCCACTGACTCGTCGAGTTCTTCTAGAACTCGAGAAACCGTGAAAACCCTAGTTGACTTGTCGAGTTTCCAGACAACTTGTCAAGTCCCTGCGGTGTCTAAATGTCGGGAAAACCCAAACTAACTCATCGAGTCATCTCACTGACTTGCTGAGTCCATGCATAAACCAAAACGGCCAATCTTCATCTAACTTGTTGAGTTGACCATGCAACTCGTCGAGTCCCTTCGGTCCATTTCTCATTTAGACGTTTTTAAGCTACCCTAAAGTTCCAAATTGTAGATCTAGCTTCCTAAGTCATAGTTACCACATAAAGTTGCAAAATTTACATGCATATAAGGTCTTAAACGCCAAAAACATGCTAAGGAAGAAGTTTTAGGTAATGAGAAGGCTATAACTTGCTAAAGACTAGAACTTTATGACTATAAGGGTCTAGAGGAATCCAGATTTGAAGTTACAACTTCATATCATGCCCCAAACCAGAGATAACTCCATAACAGGCTAGATAGAGCCCTAAACCTTTGGATGAAGAGATCTAGCTAGAGAAAAGTCAATGTAACGACTTGTTACCTTCAAGATGATGCTAAGATGAAGTAGAAATTAGATCCACAAGCTTCTCCTTGCTCCAAGCTCCTTAGACTTTAAGACTTCTTCACAAAATCCACCTTTCAAGATTCTTAACACACAAAAATGGAGAGTAGGCGCGATTAGGGTTTTCTGAGCTCAAAGGGGACGGTAAGGGAGGTAGAGGGAGGCTAATGACCCTTTAAATAGGGTGTAAACCGTGGAAATTAAGGTTTCATTTTCCAGCTCCTACTCTTCAAGTTGGGGTCCTCCAACTCGTCTAGTAGACCTCATAAATCACGTGGGGTGACTAATCTCTACACGATGAGTAGAGGTCTCCAACTCGTCGAGTAGGCTTCCTTAATTGCATGCAAATCCCTACAATCTCATTCCTGGAAATCGGGATGTTACATAAATCTATCCAGTTAGTTATAGCATGCTACTTTCATTCTTATTACAACATTCTAATTCGAACTTTTTTCTTATTAAAGCATTAGACATCGAGAAATCTATTAAAGTACAACATTGTACTTTCAAGTTTTCTCTTATTACGACATTACACCTTGAAAGTTTCACCTAATTATAATAGTGAAATTCTTTTGTTTCTGGATTACATTGTTATAAGTGGGTAGATTTTTCAATGTACAACTAGTAATCGCTTAATTTTAAGCTCCCAATCTAAGTGTATCCTACCTCGATAGCCAGTAGAGTCGTAGCCAAATAGTAAAATTGGCATGCAACCATATATGTGCAATACATTTCAACAATAATTAACTTTATAATCCTTAAAAATAAATAATTGAACAAAATCTCCTTTTCTAATCGTGAAAATAATTCCAAGACTTTGCATATTCGAACCAATCTAATTAGAAAAAGGCACCCCACTTCTTCTTTTCTTCTGGAATCCTAATTATATAAATTGATATAGTTTCATTTTAGTGATAATATAAACAAAAAATCATATCATTTTGTAATTAATAATTATTTCGTTGCATAATGAATAATAATGAATACCCTATATATGTTATCCCAAGGTATATTGCAAGTATATTGAACATAAAATGAGATCTGAGGTACCTGAAATCACAAAAAGGAGAATTTTAATATAAACAATTTTATAAAGTGCTTTATTAATTTAGATATATAAAGAACAAATTAATGATCTAACAATGATTTGGGTGTCTCTGTAGGCTACAAAGAATTATAGAATTGTGACGACGAGGATAACAATTTTGCAAGCTATGTCCAAGAAATAGAGATTTTTGGGCCATCCTCTAAAGAAACCTAACTCCATTGGTGTAAGGAACAAGAGTATAATGTCCACATTAATAAGAACTTTCGCCATGCCTTATACTAGCTGCATTCAAAAGTGTTTGTACATGTTATAGTTTTCATCTTTTTTTTTTTATCCTTGTATGATCTAAATATAAAAGAGACCAATTTAAATGTTTGAATGTTATAGAAGAATATGATATTTTTTATTGTTTTCCTTGTATTTTGCCCATATTAGGTATGGACTTCCCCATGTCTTATACCACAAAATATGTTGGTAAGACTTGAAATTATAATAATCAGTTTTGATTTTGTTTGGGAAGAAAGTAGAAAATTGTAAGAAGAGTGATTTTTTTAATAAATGTAGAATATCTATGTACATTTGGATTTGAACAATTGATTTTCTAATTATCTAGTTTTGATTCTTCAAGTTAAAATAATAAATTTTAAAAACAAAAATTCAAAATCCCTCTAAGAAATTTCATATTGATTTTAGGTTTTAAGCTCAGTTTAAATCTAACACAAGATTAAAATCGATGCTCTTACTATTTGTTTTGATTTTTGAATGGACGGAATATATTGTGATTAAAAAATAGACCCAACATAAAGTACCTCTTTTTGAGGGTTTTAACTCCCATTTGAGGATGAAACATCATAGTCTGCAGTCGAGACACTCTTAGTTTCTTTAACATTTTTCGTAGTTTCTATCCATTGATCCTTCTTTGACCAAACTACTTAAAGAGATATGGATAGACAAGTCACATATAATATTCAGAAAACTCTAAATCATCATTGATTGAATTTAATTAATCGTATTGATAAATAAATTCATATTATTAATCCTAAAATAGTATAAAGAGATTTCATTCAATCGTTTCATGACCAAACTTATCTCAAGTCATGTCACACAGATAAACCAAAAGAACAAGGAGATTTTAAAGAGAGAAACAACATACACGAGTCTAGTTCATCCCCAGAACAGGAAATGTATATCAACGGTAAGAGTAGAATACAAAATCTGAAGGTTTTTGTTATTACGAGCTACAATGAAGACATCTAACACTACCAACATGCAGTCATCAGCATGTTGGAAGAGTTGCAGTTTTAGTCACCAACACAGAGGAGGAGTTGCAGTCATCGATCAACGCTACAATCAAGAGTGAACCGATTGTGTTGTAAGGTCTCTGTTCAAAGAATCCCTAACTATCATTACTCAATTTTTTGATGAGGACAAGTATGGACGCTAGATTTTAGTGAAAAATATATAAGGCAATTGGTACTCTTGACAAGCTAATTTGATATGGGTTAGTGTTTTCTTTCTTTTTTTTTTTTAAAAAAAAAATTATGACACTATTTTTAAGAAACAAAAAAAATGCATTCTATAAACCCTTTTAATTTAAGTAGAGATGACATCTTTTTTTATGACACATACCTTTGCATGTCATAAAGTTAGGGTGTGTCATAGTTCACATGTCATTAAAAGCCTATATTCTAGTAGTGATGTGTATGTATATGTATATATACTAATTTGCTTCACTAAATTATTATTATTATTTCTTTAATAAGATTTTACATATTTTAAAAGCTAATTTTGTCAAATACTTCCATAAAAATAAAAATTGCACCTTCCATTTAAATAAATAGCTACATTTTCGTCTCAAAAGACATTTATGAAAACTCTTTAGTTAGTTATGAAGATTGATAACATATTGTTCATAATAAGTTGTTCATATAGTTGAAAAAATTATTTTTAGTTTCATTTCACAAATCAAATGGTGCTAGACCAACTTTAATATCTCTAAAGTTATGTTATTGAAATGCACAATAAAGTATGTTTCCCACAACATTTGTAAAAACCCTTTACATAGTGATGCAGAAGGATAATGAAATGTAGATATCAAGTAGTTAATATAGTTGAATGAATTGTTATTAATGTTATTTCCCAAATCAAAATATGGGAGACCTATTGGAGTGCAAAATGAATTTTGTCTTCAAAAAGCATTTGTAGAACCTTTTTACTATGCTATGAAGATTGATAACGTAATGTTGATATCAAGTTCTTATTTCGAAAAAAAATATTGTCCTTTGAAATATCATTATGCACGACCCACTTTAATACCTCTAAAGTTACTCGAAGTGCACATTAAATTAGATCTCGAACAAAATTTGTAAGAATTGTTTACTTAGTTACGAAGAATGATAACATAATGTTGATATCATATTGTTAATATAATTAAATAATTTTTTCTAGTGTTATTTTGAAAATAAATTATTCAAAACCAACTTTAATATCTCTAAAATTATATTATCGAAGTGGACAATGAATTACATCTCAAACAACACTTGTAAAAACCTATACTTAACTATGAAAAATGATAGTGCAATAATGACATAAAATAATTAATATAGTTGAATGAATTGTTTTAATGTCATCTTTAAAATCCATTGTGCAATATTACCATGTGTATATGTATTTTTATCAAAAGTGCATAATGAATTTAGTCTATACAAACAATTGTAAAACCCCTTTATTTAGCTATGAAATTGATAACGTAACGACGATATCAAATTTAGCTATGAAAATTGATAACATAATGATGATATCAAATTGTAAATATAGTTTAATGAATTGGTTTTAATGTCATTTTACAAATCAAATTCTACAAGACCAAGTTTTATATCTATAAAGTTATGTTATCTAAATGCTTAATAAATTTCGTCTTAAAACACATTTATGAAAACCAGCTACTTGTTATGGAGATTGATAACATTATGTTCATAACAAGTTGTTAATATAACTGAAAGAAATGTTTTTTTTTTTTTAATTTTTTTTATTTTTTTTATTTCATTTTGCAAATCAAATGATGCATGACCAACTTTAATATATTTAAAATTATGTTATTGAAGTGTACAATGAATTATGTCTCAAACAAGATTTATAAAAACCATTTACTTAGTTAATTTTGTGAAATGCTTAGTAAGTATGAGCTTATATTATTTGATAAGATTTACAGATAATAAAAATTAGCTTTTCTAATATTTTCTCTTCCGAAATGTTCATATAACACAACATGGCACGATAATAAAAAAACATTAATAAGAAAGCATCGATATCATGACCTCGAACTTAAATAAGTTAAGAAATCGTATTCACAAGGGTCGATACTGACATCAACTTTTACAAGTTCAGAAAACATGAATGCTGACCAACATTATTTATATTCGCATTCAAACTGACATTAACAATGTAACATATTTACTTTATAATAAAAATCTTTTGTAAATCATTTTGAGTTTTGCATATCTCAGTTAATTTGTGTCGTATTTACTTTTTCAATTCATACAAATCAATATAATTAAAATTAAAGAAAAGTAAGTAAATATTATAAATATTTTTCTTGTCAAATAATAGTTTAAAATAAAAAATAAAATACCGCTTGATAGAAAATAATCGGTTATACATGAACTCGATTACAAATAAATCACATAACATAAAATAATAATATAACGGAATATCAATCTTCTTAATCGATCATGATGATTGATGAGTTATATTTCTCATTTGTTTAACAAAAAGTCATCAGTTATAAGCTCCTATTCTTTACATATAAGACCACAATTACATATGTTTGTGTAATTATATATTTTTATGTAGACTCCAAAATTATATCTTTATATTACAAATAGTTGGATATTCGCATATTATCACTTATGTGAATCACGGTTTTATCCTATAGGATTTACATAATTGTTTTACCTCTCTCCATGCGATCGTTGACCAAGAAAGCGACATCAACTTGGTTTATGCTATTAGATATACCCCACAATATGATTACCAACACCTAAGCACCATGTTTGATTCACTATATCCTTATTATCTTAAGAAATACCTACTACTCTACATTACCATTTTTTATATAAATAAAATAAAGATAAAACTGTAAAAATGATCGCCTGTTTTGACCCTAAAAAATTGGATGAATGATCATTTTAACAAGTTTGTTTACAGTTTTGGTCCTTGTCCAAACTGAAAAGATAATTATACCATATACAATGTTTTAAAGATTTTTATAATATTTTTATGATTAATATATATTAAAAAGGTCCAACTCTCTCTCTCTCTCTCTCTCTCTCTCCTACTACTATTACTTTTCATCTTATCTTCTATCTCTTTTCAAAATACGCACACCCACCCACAAACAAACACACACTCTCAAGAAACCACTACTCCATCTCTATCTGCCATAACCGTTGGCCATCACCATCCTCCGCCAACCACCTCCATCCCCCTACATCTTTTCACCGCAACTCTAAACCGTCACTGCTTTGTCATTAAATTGTTGCCCTGACCCACCATGACATCATCGAGCATCTTAGTTCAACAACAAAGGAAAGTAAAACCATTCAAATTGTTGATGATGAAATCATTGAGAAGGATCCCAGTTCAGAACAAGAAAACGATCATATATCAACACCGATGAATGGTTCGCCATCAACCCTAGTAAATAAGCAATCAACCAAAGGCTGCAGTATGTCATCATCCAACTCTAATTCACCATAACTAACGATAAGATCTTTAAGAAGTATCTATTCTAACACTCGACCGATAAATTTTAATGAATGTGTATATTTTGCTCTTTTCTTTGATTATGACCTAATAAGCTTCGAAAAGGCGGGTAAAAGGGAGAATTGGATGCTTGCAATTGATGAAAAGATGAAAGCCGTACTCAAGAAACATGTGTGATGAAACCCAATTCTAGGAATCACAACCTATTTGTTTCACTTTTAATTTAGTAATAACATACAAAGATCCAACTTCATGGGTGTCTTTTGGGGATGAACACACCCAAAGCATTGTTAGGATAATGGATGGGACTTGGCATTTGGATTTTTCTTGAGTGTTGTAGATGTAGATGATCATGCTTGACTGAAATGAAGGTGTGGAAATATAGCTATTTAGGTAGGCGATGGTTCGTGACCTTGTATTAGTTATGTCGTCGGTTAGGCCACCTCCTACCAGCGTTGCCTTCGCCGATTCAAAGCACTGCTCCTTTTTCATCTCCGATCACCACTGCCTTTTCTATAAGCCACCTTGCACCACCACCCCTGGGTCACCTCCATTGAACCCTTATGTCTCTTTTTTATCCCTATTATCACACAAACACAAGGTGTATGTGTGTGTTTTCTTCTTCCTCGGTCGGTAACACCAAAGAGGTGTAATTTTGACTTTTGGAGAGAGAGGGAGAGAGATCCATTTTCTTTAATTATTTATTATAAAATAGTTAAAAAAAGAAAGAAAAATAATATATATATATATATATATATATATATATATATATATATATATATATATATATATATAAGGGTATTTTAGTTTTTTCAATTTTGAGGGAGACCTTTTCCACATTGGTCAGTCAAAAGGACCATAAATCCAAAAAAAAAAGTTATGGTTTGGAGCAAAAATAAAAAAAAAGCATACTACAGGGGCCATTTTTACAGTTTTGTCTAAAATAAATATAATATATATTAAAATGGGGAATTTTTATTAATGGCTAACAAATACTTACAAATAAATAGATAAAATTGGATTTAATAACCACGCTACACGGCTAGCACTAACTTTCCTAATCCGAGCTACAATGCAAGTGTAAGAATAATCAATCTATATATTTATCGGTTAACATATTCCTTTGCACATTTTGACCACTAAAAAAGGAGATTATTTATGAAGTTTGTAATGAGCTACCACATAATCATCAATATAGCCTCTAAGGTGTAACGTTTCATAATGGATATCTGAAAGAGAATCAATCCAAGTCACAAAAACCTAGAGCACTGTAAATTTAGGAATCATAACATCGCACCACTTACTAATGTATCTGTATAACTCTGTTGCAAATTAGCACTTCAAGAGACACGATGAAGTGCGTTTGACCGTGAATTCCTTTCAAATTATCTCGACATCAAATGGCTTGTAAACTCGCCATCAAATCTCATAATGCCTTTTAAATTATTTTGACAAGTATTCAAAATAGATTTGTTTACTACAACTCATTAACCTATGGATTTCACTATAAGGACTTATTATACTCAGTAAGTCACCATACTTAGGCTGTGTTTGGCGCGCCACAGCTAGCTGATAAGCTAGCTTATTTTTCGAGCTTTTTTATGTTGTTGTGTTTGGTAAGCCAAAAAGTAGCTTATAAGCTAGCTTTTTGAAAAGCTACTTACACTAGCTTTTTAGGAGCTTTTTTAAAAATTTCCAGATACACCCCTTAATTAATTATAGAAACACATACTTTCACATGTCATTTTATGTAATTTTATATATTTCAGCTAGCTTTTCAGCTAGTTTTACCAAACGCCATTTTTTATCAGCTAGCTTCTCAGCTATCAGCTATCTTTTTATTTAACAACTAGCTTTTTAGCTATCAGCTAGCTTTTCAGCTAACAGCTAGCTTTTCAGCTAGTACGCCAAACATAGCCTTAATAATTTCTCAATCACAAAAGCTTGATAGGCTCGTTAAGTGTAGTCGACAACGATTTTACGACAACTCAAGCTACCATTTCAACTAAGAACCACGACAATGGTTTTACAGCTACTCAAGCCATCATTTCAATTATCAACAACAAAAATGGTTTTATAGCTACTAAATCCACCATTTCAACTATTAGTTCTCAGTAATGGATCTACATCTTCTCAAACTACAATTTCAATAACTAACTAGTGACAAAGGCCACTACTATAAAACTCATAAATAATTTATCAATTATCAACAAAGATATTGTCACAAAGTACTCATTGTTGGAACAGTGTCTAAGGCTGCAACTATATTTGGTAAGTATTTGACCCGATTGTGCATGGTCCTTTTGGGTTGCCTTCACCATAGCAACTTGACAGGATGATTTATAATGAGAGAAGAAATATTATTAATATATTATGAGAATAATATAAGGAATAATAATATTGTTATTTGATTAATATAAGTCATAAATTAATTAGGAATTAATTTGGTGACTTAAAGAGATTAATTAAATAAAGGGGCATAAACTGTCAATTGTGTGATAGTTGTACTTTGGGCTATAATCCCTTATAGATAAGGGGTGGACGGTTTTGGGGCTTTAGATAGACCTAGAATTTGTCCAAGGCTTATCATTAAGGGGATTGGATTGCTTAGGGCCTAGGTTCTCCAATTAGGGTTTAAGGGTGAAACCCTAGGAGCCTCACTAGTATAAATAGACCCTAAGGGTAAAGGGAAATCGACACTCTTGCATTAGAAGAAACCCTGGCCGATTTCCTCCCCTCTTCTCTCTCTCTCTCTAATCATCCTCTTGCTAGTTGGTGTTTGTAAGCCATTAGAGGAGTGACAATTGTGACTCTAAGCTCCAAGGACAAGAAGATTCAAGCTAACAACTCAAGGTAATCTTCTAGATCTGTTTTCTTATGTTATTATACTAGATCTATTGATCAAAGTCTTGGATACAATGCATGTTCAATTAGAGAAACCTAGATCCAAGCATTAGGGTTTGCATGTACCCATATGAATGTTCTTATGGCTCAAACCCATTAGTGGTATCAGAGACTTGATTGGTTTCTATTGAATTGATGCATTGGTTGCTTGTTTGTTGATTGCAAAATTCGAATTTTGTCCTTCTGCCTGATGAACTCGGCAAGTTCCATAGTGGACTCGGTGAGTAGGCCTCAACTCGGCGAGTCCATTGTGGTACTCGGCGAGTTCGAGCGTCAGAAAGAGCTAGTTTCGGGATTTCTTGCTGTTTATCTTATGGAAACTTGCCTTTATCTTAATGGGTCAATATAAATCCGATTTTAACATATATTTGAGTATATTCTTGACCTAATTAAAGATATTTATCAATTAATTAAATAATAATTTCCTTATGTGATAACTGATTGATTATTTTAATTAAATTGGTAAATTATTTTGCAAGAAACATTTAAATAAATCAAATATAGATAATTATGAGATTAAAAGGTTAATTTGAATTATTTGTTATTTGATCCCTTATGTTTTGAAAAGTTTAAAACTTGTCCTCAAGTTTTGAAATTTATGCTTTGTGATTAAAAGTTTAATTTAGACAATTTAAATTTCAAACCCTAGAATTTTACAAGTTTAAAATTCAACCCTATACTAATATAATATTACAAGATTAATATATATATATATATATATATATATATATATATATATATATATATGTATGTATAATTAAAATGCTAGTCTTACCGTTAGTAGGCCTCATTCCTGAAGCCGGTCTATAAGGTGGGTATAAGGTTGCGACCTATAAAATGGCGCTTAATGGGTGTACACTCACACCCACCGCTTGCTTGATCGGTGGAGGGTCGTTAGCCGAACGGGTAGGATAGGGCAACCTCATCTCCTCATTAAAAGTATAATATTGAAATACAAAGTAACTACATGTTCTTTTCAAAATTCCCAATCCTAATTACTTTAGGAAAAGTGAATTGATGCAATCCCATGAAATTACACTTTGCACCCTTGCTAAGAAGTTAGTGGAGCGTGTGTGGTTTACCGGCAAACTAATTGGTTCTAAGCATAGGTGGCAAAGGGTGATTCATTGTTTATCATAGTTCGGTGGAACGTGTGTGGTTTACCGGCACATCGAATAGGTGATTGTTACAATGAAGGCACCGTGTAGATTTGCATGGTTATTCACACCCACTTTGTGATCCTCGGTATCCCAGTCACAAACGAGAGGGGCATATCGAGATTTAAACATGCCATTGAAAAGTTCAATGAATCTAATCGAAACCTAGGAATTCTCAATACATTTAGAACTTAAAGTTAGGTTTTCATGGTGGAGAATTAGTGAATCATCATTCACTTACCTTCAAATTGTTTGCATGTTGGATTACGACATCCCTTTTCTAACATGTAAATATTGTTGTTGGATCCTAGCCCTAATTTTTCTTATTGGGTGATAATTAGGGATTCAAATTCTAATCTATCTTTGTCTTTTCTATTTGTAGATGTCGAACGCAAACAACGCTGCTGCTAGTTCATTCACATGGATGAGCCTTTGCCAAAAGGTGACCTTCGATGGAACGAACTTTAGTGAATGGATAAGATACATTCTCACAATTGCTCGCTATGAGGACAAGTAGTATGTCCTTGATGAGAAGCTCGAGAAGATCAACCCATAAATCGTTACTCCGGCTGAAATGACTGCTTTTGAGACTCATGAACGTGATGCGACGAAGGTTCATTGCATCATGATATCCACAATGAATGCCGAATTTCAAAAGTCCTATGAGGACATGTATCCCTACGAAATGCACCAAGACTTGTTTGAGAGATACCACCAAAACGCGATGCAGGAACGTTACGAGATCTTCACTAACATGATCTCCGCTAAAATGGGTCATGGAGAATCTCTAACCGTGCACCTGCAAAAGATGCAAAGGTATGTCGATCGTCTTCGCAAGTTGAATGTTGACTTTGGGGAAGACTTGGCAATCGACATGGTGCTTCACTCCTTGCCTCCATGTTACAATCAATTTAGGATGACCTACCACATGAACAAGGAAGAGGTCACCCTAAGTAAGCTCCAAGGTCTCCTAAGGGTTGCCGAGAGCAACCTCAAGGACAAGTCTGTTGCACCAACTCCCAATCCACCCGCTGCTCCTGTTTTGGCAATTGGGCAAGGAAGAGGCAAGAAGAGGAAGGCTCCGTCTAAGAGCCACCGCAAGGGAAAGTCCCGAGATGGTTCCTCTTCTAGTGGGACCAAAGTTGATCCCGCTAAGACTAACCCTAACCCAAAGGAGGCAGAGTGCCACCACTGCCATAAAATAGGGCATTGGAAGAGAAGCTGCCCAGACTACCTGCAAGCCATCAGGGAAGGAAAGATCAAGCCGTCTTTCGCAGGTATATACACAATTAAATCTAATGATTCATCTCATGCTATTTCTTGGGTACTAGATATCGGGTGTGGTTACCACATTTGTTCTGAATTGCAGGGACTAAGAAGAAATAGGGATGTGGAGCGTGGAAGAATAAATCTAATCATGGGGAACAGAAGATCGTCGCCTGTGACCAAGATTGGAGTGTATTCTCTAGTGCTTAGGAATGGTTTATGTTTAGATTTGAACAATTGTTGCTATTCGCCAGAAATGGAAAGAAACATCATTTCATTTCATGGTTTGTTTAGACAAGGATTTAGATTTTCTTTTAATAATGAGAATGGTTCTATTTGTGCTTATCTAAATGGTGTCTTATATTTTGAAGCAATACCATGTAATGGAATTTATGCAACCGTTATGATTGTAGATAACCTAGGAAATGATGTTTTATGCATGGATTCTTCCAACAGTATGGATAAAGCATCCTTGTGGCATTGTCGTCTTGGACATGTCAACAAGAAGCGCATAGCCCAACTCCAAAAGGATGGAGTGTTGGAGTCATTCGACCTTAGGGAAGATGACACATGCGAGTCTTGTTTGCTTGGAAAGATAACTTAGTCACCCTTCACTAGTACATGTGAAAGGGGTGAGGGTCGATTGGACCTCATACATACCGATGTATGTGGACCGTTTAGATAAACCACGAAGGATGGAAATTACCGCTTCTATGTGACTTTTACCGATGACTATAGTAGATATGGGTATATCTACTTAATCTAGCAAAAGTCTGAAATGTTTGAAAAGTTCAAAGAGTTCAAGAATGAAGTGGAGAATCAATTGGGCAGGAAAATCAAGATGCTTCGATCCGATCGAGGAGGAGAGTACCTAAGTCTTGAATTCCATGACTATCTCAAAGAGTGTGGAATAGTTTCACAATTGATGCCTCCTAGGACACCACAGTTGAATGGTGTGGCAGAAAGACGTAATCGAACCTTGTTAGACATGGTCCGCTCTATGATGAGTCGTGCTTCACTACCTATCTCATTCTGGGGGTATGCCTTAGAGACTGCCGCCCATATCCTTAACCGAGTCCCTACTAAGAAGGTTGCCAAAACACCTTACGAGATGTGGACAGGGAAAGCTCCCTCGTTAGCACATATCAAGGTTTGAGGTTGTGAGGCTTTCGTAAGACGAGATACTCACGACAAACTCGAACCTCGTAGTGAGAGATGTATTTTCATCGGCTACCCGCAGAAATCCTTTGGATATCTCTTCTATAGAACGAAGGACAATGTTGTCTTCGTTGCAAGAAGAGGAGTTTTCCGAGAGCGAGAACTCATAAGCCAAGGAGACAGTGGGAGGCAGATCGAGCTTGAAGAGATTCAAGAGTCGATTGATGAAGGAACCTCTACCGCTGGGGTTCAACCCGAGGAGGAACCTTCGGTTGAACCGATTGACGAGTCCTTACCTCTTAGACGTTCCGAAAGAGTTGAAGTTCAACCCCAGTTTTATGGTTTTCATACTACTACCGAAGGGGACACGTATATTAGTGATGGCACACTAATAAATCTAGATGAACCTAATAGCTATAAGGAAGCCATGGCAGGCCCGAAGTCTGCAAAATGGAAAGAGGCAATGGACAGCAAGATCCAATCCATGTATGACAACCAAGTTTGGAATTTGGTTGATAATGTGCCTGGACGTAAGACCGTTGGGTGCAAATGGATCTTCAAGAAGAAGACCGACGTGGATGGAAACGTACACACATATAAGGCGCGGTTGGTTATGAAGGGTTTTACTCAAACTCCCGGAGTTGACTATGATGAGACCTTCTCACCAGTTGCGAAAATAAAGTCTATTAGGGTGATGCTGGCCATTGCTGCATTTCATGATTATGAGATATGGCAGATGGATGTCAAGACCGCTTTCCTTAATGGAAAGTTTGTTGAGGATGTTTATATGGCTCAGCCAGAGGGGTTTGTTGATACGAAGCTTCTGAATAGAGTGTGTAAACTTGAGAAGTCCATTTATGGACTTAAGCAAGCGTCTCGCAGATGGAATCTTTGCTTCGATGAGAAACTCAAAGAGTTTGGATTTGTACGAAGCGAAGATGAATCATGTGTATATGTCAAAGCCAGCGGGAGTATAGTCAGCTTCCTCGTTCTGTATGTCGATGACATACTACCCATAGGAAACGACGTCCCGACACTGCAGGAGGTTAAGTCCTGGCTCGGGAAGTGCTTCGTTATGAAGGACCTCGGAGAGGCTTCCTATATTTTGGGAATAAGGATAGTGAGAGAACGAAGTAAGAGACTAATAGGACTTAGTCAGAATACTTACTTAGATAAAGTACTAAAACGATTTAGTATGGAAAATTCGAAGAAGGGAGAATTACCGATACAAAGTAGTGCCAAGTTGAGTAAGACTCAAAGTCCGAGTACCGAAGCCGAAATAGCAGAAATGAGCCGAGTACCATACGCTTCCGCATTTGGCTCAATTATGTATGCTATGACTTGTACTCACCCTGATGTAGCCTTTGCTTTGAGCATGGTTAGTAGATATCAAGGGAACCCTAGCAGAGCCCATTGGATTGCGGTCAAGAATATCCTTAAGTACCTTCGGAGGACCAAGGAATGGTTTTTAGTCCTCGGAGGGAGTGATGACTTGAAGGTGCGAGGGTATAGTGACACCAGCTTTCAAACCGACAGGGACAACTACCATTCGCAGCCGGACTGGGTCTTTACCCTGAATGAAGGAGCAGTAACTTGGAAAAGTTCCAAGAAAGAAACCGTAGCTGATTCAACGTGCGAATCAGAGTACATTGCAGCGAGCGAAGCGTCGAAGGAGGCAATATGGTTGAAGAACTTCATTGGTGATCTTAGAGTTGTGCCTACCATAAAGGAGCCTATGGAAAATTTATGTGATAATGAAGGAGCGGTTGCCTTGACCAAGGAACCAAGGGATCATGGTAGATCTCGACATATCGACATAAAATATCATTTCCTTAGACATCGAGTAGAAGAAGGACAACTCGTGGTTAAGAGGATATCATCAGAAGATAACCCAGCAGATCCGCTTACGAAGGGACTGAGCAGGGTTAAGCACTTGCAGCATGCTACGAGTATTGGGCTGAAGGATGATATTAGTTTAGATTAGATAGTATTAGAAACGTGTAATAGATAAATGTAATTAACATTTGATGATTAAATAAAGGAGTATTATTTATGAGTAATGTTACTGTCTTATGTTAATTGTTTAACTATTGTTTCACTTTGCATGTTTTGACTTCCAGAATAATTGAGTTTATTAAGAATAATCGAATTATTCAAATTGTCCACAATCGTTCATGTGTTGGAAGTAGGTATGAATGAAGATTGTCATGAATTGGTGTGTAGATTGTCTAAATGGTATTAGACATAGCAAAAGTTTGCTGCAACGTTCATGAGTGCTTATGAACTAGTTTTGAGCATTGGAACAAACCCGCGCTTGCTGGAATCTGATGGGTTTTGGTCATAAGAACATCCTATGTGCGCATACAAACCCTAATGCTTGGATCTAGGTTTCTCTATTGTACATGCAAGTTATCCAAGACTATAAACCCTAGATCTAGCATATGATAATCAATATAACATATAAATTAGGGTTTAGATCATACCTTGATTGTTATGTAGCAATAACAATCTCAAATCCTTCTTGTATTGACTTTAGAAAGCTTAGAGTCACAAATGTCACTCCTCTAATGGTTCACAAACACCAAGAGCAAGAGGATGAAGAAGAGAAGAGAAGGAGGCTGCCCAAAACATGTGGAAACCCTAGAAGGAAGCTTGTCCACGTTTTTGGGGCATAAGGGTTCTTTAAATAGTGAGGCTATTAGGGTTATCTAACAAGGAAACCCTAATTTGGATGCTTAAGCCCTAAGCAACCCATGGGCCCCTTCCTTAAAGGCCTTGGAACGATTTCTAATGGGTTTCCCATAGAATTCATCCACCCCTTTAATATGGAGTCCATTAGCTCAATATTCAACTATCATATAATTGACAGTTCTAGTCCCTAAGTTTAATTAATCTCTTTTAGCCACAAACTTAATTCTTATTAATTATTGACTAATATTAATTAAACAATATGATTTCTCCTTTAATATATTATTCTCATAATATATTAATAAATCATATTTAATCCTTTCTCTCCATTATTCATCCTATCAAGTTGCTTTGGTGAAGGCAACCTAAAAGGGCCATGCACCATCGGGTCAAGTACATACCAAAATAGTTATGGACTTAGACACTAATCCAACAGTCTCCCACTTGGATAAGTCTAATAACTATTATGCGTATGACTTCAGATCCTGATCTGCAAACGTAGCTTTCCAAAGCCACTGTCAACTCTGATCCTATCAGATACGCGTGTCCTTTAGATAAGGGATCATATATTCCTCCATTCTAGATATCGTATAAGACATGATTTCTAATCATTCTTTCTATACTATTTCTCGACTTCCGATTTATGACGACTGACTAATTGAACAAATCAAATTAGCCTTAGCCCGTCCGAGCATTTACGTTTGTCATCACTAAATCATCGAGGGGCCCAAAGATATCGCTTTTATCCTACTTTGGATAAAAGGAACGGATAAACTTTGATTCAATGCTCGCTTGCACTTACTCACCGAATCACACACAACAACATGTTTTATGACACCAAGTTACTAGTGCGTTTACATATTATCAATGTGCAACCGATTTGCAAGATACAACTCACACATCTCGGTTTCAAGAATATAAGATGTTATCGTCTCACCAATCACTCGTGATACAATTCATGGAGTGATCCAAGTGAGCGTGGGTTTAATCCAATGCTCAAATCATAATCATAAGCACTCATGAACGTTGCAAAAAACATTTGCTTATGTCTAATACTCTTTAGACATTCCACACACCAATTCATGACAGTCTTCATTCATACCTACTTCCAACATATGAACGACTGTGGCCCGTTTGAATAATTTGACTGTTCTCAACCAATTAAATTATTCAGGAAGTCAAAACATGCAAAATGAAACACAAGAATAATACTAATCCCATATGGCCTCAAACCTTTGAGCATAAATAAAACACCTTTTATTTATCACCATATCGATTACTCATTATTTGTTGTTTCGGGTAATCAACTTCTTACTTGAATTATTACTACACTTGTCCCATGCTCCTAGCATGCACACAATGTTTACCTATGGTTCTTACTTTGTGAAATAGATCAAATTGAACACATTTCCAATCATACTCATTTCACAACTCCGAGTCTTTTTCACAAGTGGAAGAATATCAAATTCTTGCCACTTATGGAATATGTTAGATTCTAACATTTTATGCAACGATCCTTTTGTAATGTCACTGCACTAAAGTCACAATGACTATTGCCAATGAAATTACAAAGTCTTCTATTGGAGATTGTTACAATACAATTCCTTAGATATGATGTTTCTCACTCAAAGTACATTCCTTTGAACATCCTTTTGCATAAAAGTTTCTAATCTAGACATATATTTTTAATATTCAATTCCCAATATGGACGCATTTGCATATTTTCCATATGACAACTCATTCTTAATAGAATCTTATCTATTCATAATAATGTCGATATGGTCCATCCAATACTATACTTCCAACTACTCACAAGCGATCAATCCTCGGCGAACTTTGGATTGTCCTTTGATAGTTGTTTAATTATCTTAGTCAAAACCGATTCTTGTCCTTTTCCCTCTAAATGCGCTAGACATTTGGAAAATTTTAGAATGGTCAAATATTATAGCATTTGCAATCGATCCTATACCCGAAGCGTATGGGACACGATACATAATGTCTTACATAAAGATTTGATACTTTATCAATCTTCTGCCATAATATTTTATGTGCTACGTTCTCAAAATTCGAACTATGAAGAGGAATGCCGTAATCATAATCGAAATTTGAGAACACACTATGTATCCTTGACTAAAATTTATTAACATTCCACAACCTAAGCCTTTAGATTTGAAATGAAGCATAATATTCTCTCCCTTAATTATAGCAAAACAACTATTCAACCCTTAAAACTTTGCAAGGTATGACTCTTGTTTTCTATAATTAATATTTCTAACTTGCAATACTTGCCTTAATAATCATACAATCATAACATTTATGCTCCCACTATCAAGATGATTATTATAAACATAACACTTATGGTCCCACTAGCTTTGACATGTATTCAGAAACCATCTTAACTTCCAGAAAAACAATGCATATTGAATTTCTTTAAGTTCATATTTCTAATACCTAATGATTTGATAATCTTTTATCAAGGATTCTTAAATTTATTTACCTTTGCCATAGATAGATCATATGTGTGTCTAAACAATTCAGACTAATTGCCAAATCTCACAATTCGAATCATGGAAAGGGATACCGTAACCATAATTGAATTCGAGAATACAATTTCACAATCACTATCTTCTTAAAATTTCTATTAGTGAAAGAATTTCCTCACAGTCATTTTCATGAAGAAGGGAATCTTATGACACTTAGATTTTAATGGTGTATGTGTTCCTATCCATGTGAATTTGTTAAAACCAAAGTTTACGACAAATTCAAACTCATATGGACCGAACTTTCTTAATCTTGATTTCTTTGCCTTATGGTAACATAGCTGCCCACCATGTCTTCCAAGTAGTTAAACAACTCACCTTTTCCTATCAATGTACTTTTCATTGATCAAGGTCCTTGCCTTTTATGCATTCAAATGAGAACTCATAGAACTCACATGCATAATTAACTTAATTGGAACGGCATAGAAACAAAATAATGTCAACACGATAGGTTGTAAACCTCAACTCGTGTGCTAGTGATGATCGATAAGGTCTATTTTGATTTGTTCTTGAAACCTTTCAAGACCATTAAGACTCCCACTGACTCCTTGACATATAAGATTCTCTTGTCAATAAACATTTCTTGACAAACAAATATTCAAGAGTTAGTGTAGTTTTTATCAAAACACTTCATAAATTGGTCCTAGTTGGTCTTTGTCTTATCCGATACATCACAAATTTCCATATTTGATGAATGTTATAAACCTTCCTAATACTTATCACTCAATATCACAATCTTAACTCTAAGGGGGTGTTTGGATTAGATTTTTAGCTTATTGCTTATAGCTTATTTGTGGTGGGAATAAGCAATAAGCAATAAGCATGGGGATGAATGCTTATTAAAATTAGCTTATTTCGCATAATAAGCTGGATTTTATCCAAACACTTAAATTAGCTTATTGTGGGAATAAGCAATAAGCAGCTCTTTTTTTCCTATCCAAACACCCCTTAAGACTTGTTTTGGAACGAAGTATGATTGACTTTCTGATTTAACTATTTCTTCAATTCTTGATTCCTCTTCTTAGACATACAATTGCACTAAGACTCACTTAGAGGATCAATTGAGATATGGTTCTTAATCATTAAGACATATCATAAAGCATAAAAGGTACTCTCCCTTCTTCTTAGAATAGAGAAACTTTTATCTTTCTGCCTACTTGATTCTTCTTATTCGTTTTGCTATTGATCTAAACCCTTTAATCAATTCAGAATTACACTTAATCTTGTAAGTATAATCACATTTACTAAACCTTTAGTAAATCATGACGAATATTTTTATTATTCTTGTGGTGGACTTGATCAGCACACAACTTTATGTACTCGATCTCCTAGTCCTTCACTCGACACTTTGTCAATGAATTAGTCTAATTTCCAAATATGAAATTTCTTATTCATCGTGCAACCAAGTTGCATGATTCCAAGTATCTGTCCAATTGAAACTTGGGCGATGAGAAACTTTCCCTATTCGGTAAATTTTCGACATTTTCACAAATAACATAGTTAAGAATCAAATCAATTATTGCTAATAATAGATACATTTTGACATCAATTTTTCATACACGCCATTGTAAGGATAAATAAATAAAATATAATCAAAATTTATTTTTATTGCGGAAAAATTTGTCCTTACAATGCAATTCATTGAAAAACTATGCTAATACATCTTTCTTAGCAATCTAATTCTAACTCTAAGTAGCAGCTCAATAATCTAATCTTCAAGTAATGCGATCGAAATCCATTCCTTCACGGTTAGATTCTGCTCACTTCTTCCTTTAAGCTTCCTCTCTTTTCTTTGATCCTATAAAACATCAATTGTAATCTTATCAAATTATGTATTAAGAATCTAGAATAGGAGCTTAAAAGAGTTAGTCAATGGATTTTACCTAAAGCAAAGCCATATGTTTTGACTCTCCCATCTCTTAGATCTCTTAGGTAAATAGGGCAGCTTCGTCTCCAATGCCCCTTCTGTTGGCAATAAAAGCAAATTGACTCTTTTGGAACAACATATGGAAAGCTTGTTCCACGGGAGAATAATTGGAGGAGGTGGGAAAGAGAAGCATGATCTCTTATTCCTCGATCGAATCGTGGAATATCATCTTCATATGGAAAGCTTGTTCCACGGGATTTGGGAATACCATAGTTGTCATACTTTGACATCTACAAAACGGGAGAAAAACAAATTCAAGTTAGTTGATTGATTGAGTCCTTAATAAATCACCCAAATGAGATATTAAGGCTAGGACCCAACACAATATGCTACAACCTAGAAAAGGGATGCCGTAATCTAGTTGCAGAATATTTGAAGGTAAGTGAATGATGATTCACTAATTTCCACCATGAAAAACGAAAAAGAAATTTAAGTTTTAAACCTATGAAAACTACTAGATCCTTTGATATTCATTGAACATTTCACTGGCATGTTTAAATCTCGATATGCCCCTCTAGTTTGTGACTGGGATGCCGAGGATCACAAAGCGGGTGTGAATAACCATGCAAACTTACATGGTGCCCTCACATGTTACAATCACCTATTCGATGTGCCGGTAAACCACACACACTCCACTAACGTCTTCGCAAGGGCACAAAGTGTAATTTCATGGAATTGCATCAATTCACTTTTGCCTAAGTAACTAAGATTGGGAATTTGTAAAGCATTTAGTTACTTTTGTACTTCATTATACTTATAATGTAAGGTTTTTTTCCTATCCTACCCGTTCGGTTAACGACCCTCCACTAGTCAAAGGTGTGGTGGGTAAGAGTGGATACCCATTCAATCGCCATTTTATAGGCAATTTCCTTAAACACCCCTTATAGACCAACTTCGTGAATAAGGCCTACTAACGGTAAGACTGACTTTTACTCATACATATATATATATATATATATATATATATATATATATATATATATATATATATAATGTTAGACTTTTAATGTTATATATAGTATAGGGTGTATTTTACACTTTTAAAATACTAGGTGGTCTAATTTAACAATTATACTTTTAATTCAATTAAATTGTAAACCAAAACTTTTATGGATTTATTAAACCTCCTTTAATGATACACCTTAATTAATTAATAAAACCATAAGGGTGTGATTTGAACTTTTCAAAACAATACTAGGGTTTTAGAATTTAACATTCCTAGATTAAACTTTTAATCAACTTTTAAATTCCAAAACTTGAGGGCAAGTTTTGAAACCTTTTCAAAACATTAGGGTTTCAACTATTTAAATTTCAAAACTAAACCTTTGAGTTCAAATTTAAACTATAAAACATAAAGGGGAAAATTTGAAACTTTTCATAACACAAGGATCAAATAACAAATAATATAAATTAAACAATTAATTTTGTCATTATCTATATTTGACCTAATTTCAATTTCTTGCAAAATAAGTTATCCAATTAATACAAATAATCAACTTTAATCATATAAGGAAGTTATTATCTAATCAATTGGTAATTATCTTTTGTTTAATCATGGATATACCCATAAATATGATTAAAATCAGATTTTAATGATGAAAACCAGATAAGGCAAGTATCCATGAGTAAAACAACAAGAAATCCTGAAATCCCCTCTTTCTGACACTCGAACTCGCCGAGTACCCCTATGGACTCGCCGAGTAGGGGCCTACTCGCCGAGTTCATCAGGCAGGTTGGCCAAAAATCGAATTTGCAACTTGAATAAACACATAATGCATCAATACAATAGAAACCAATCAAGGTTCTGATACCACTGACGGGTTTTGGTCATAAGAACATCCTATGTGCTCATACAAACCCTAATGCTTGGATCTAGGTTTCTCTATTGTACATGCAAGTTATCCAAGACTATAAACCCTAGATCTACCATATGATAATCAATATAACATATAAATTAGGGTTTAGATCATACCTTGATTGTTATGTAGCAATAACAATCTCAAGTCCTTCTTGTATTGACTTTAGAAAGCTTAGAGTCACAAATGTCACTCCTCTAATGGTTCACAAACACCAAGAGCAAGAGGATGAAGGAGAGAAGAGAAGGAGGCTGCCCAAAACGTGTGGAAACCCTAGAAGGAAGCTTGTCCACGTTTTTGGGGCATAAGGGTTCTTTAAATAGTGAGACTATTAGGGTTATCTAACAAGGAAACCCTAATTTGGATGCTTAAGCCCTAAGCAACCCATGGGCTCCTTCCTTAAAGGCCTTGGAACGATTTCTAATGGGTTTCCCATAGAATTCGTCCACCCCTTTAATATGGAGTCCATTAGCTCAATATTCAACTATCATACAATTGACAGTTCTAGTCCCTTAGTTTAATTAATGTCTTTTAGCCACAAACTTAATTCTTATTAATTCTTGACTAATATTAATTAAACAATATAATTTCTCCTTTAATATATTATTCTCATAATATATTAATAAATCATATTTAATCCTTTCTCTCCATTATTCATCCTATCAAGTTGCTTTTGTGAAGGCAACCCAAAATGACCATGCACCATCGGGTCAAGTACATACCAAAATAGTTATGGACTTAGACACTAATCTAACAGAATCACCTTATGGAATGTTACGAAAAGGTTGATCGCAAGACGATAATATCATATGGTCATAAAACCTAGATATATGGTTTGTTATTTGTTAATTGGTTGTACATTGATAATGCATAACCGCATCAGTAACTTGATGTTATAAAACGTATTGTTGTGTATAGTTGATTAATGAATAAGTAAATGCATATAAGTCGAAGTTTATCTGTTACTTTTATCCTAAGAGGGTAAAAGCGATATCTCGGCCGCTCGATGATTTGATTTGACTTATGTGCCGGGCCCGGTCAGAACTAAATTGATGTCTTTGATTAAGTTCTATGTCGAATAAATCTGAGATCGAGAAACCAACTGCTAGACAATTAATTCCATAAGAATTGTCTGCATGATATCTAAACACTGGACTGTACGATCCCTTATCTAAAGGACAGATTGATAAGATCAGAGTTTGACAGCGTCTTTGAGAGCTACGATTGCTAATCGTATTATGTTTGTATATATATAGTTACTAGACTTATCCAAGTGGGAGACTGTTGGAATAGTGTTTAAGGCTGCAACTATATTTGGTAAGTATTTGACCCAATTGTGCATGGTCCTTTTGGGGTTGCCTTCACCATAGCAACTTGACAGGATGATTTATAATGAGAGAAGAAATATTATTAATATATTATGAGAATAATATAAGGAATAGTAATATTGTTATTTGATTAATATAAGTCATAAATTAATTAGGAATTAATTTGGTGACTTAAAGAGATTAATTAAATAAAGGGGCATAAACTGTCAATTGTGTGATAGTTGTACTTTGGGCTATAATCCCTTATAGATAAGGGGTGGACGGTTTTGGGGCTTTAGATAGACCTAGAATTCGTCCAAGGCTTATCATTAAGGGGATTGGATTGCTTAGGGCCTAAGTTATCCAATTAGGGTTTAATGGTGAAACCCTAGGAGCCTCACTAGTATAAATAGACCCTAGGGGTCAAGGGAAATCGACACTCTTGCATTAGAAGAAACCCTGGCCGATTTCCTCCCCTCTCCTCTCTCTCTAATCATCCTCTTGCTAGTTGGTGTTTGTAAGCCATTAGAGGAGTGACAATTGTGACTCTAAGCTCCAAGGACAAGAAGATTCAAGCTAGCAACTCAAGGTAATCTTCTAGATCTGTTTTCTTATGTTATTATACTAGATCTATTGATCAAAGTCTTGGATACAATGCATGTTCAATTAGAGAAACCTAGATCCAAGCATTAGGGTTTGCATGTACCCATAGGAATGTTCTTATGGCTCAAACCCATCACTCATTAGACGGATCATCATACTCAGTTATTCTCAATCTCAACACTCTATACACTTGTTAGGTATAGCTTCAAAGTACTCGTCATGAGGGCCACAATAATCCTTGGATAAGATACCTTTTATGTGACTCACCAAACACGTTATGTACCACCAAAAGCATCTCGTTATATGGATTATTGTACTTATTTAATGTTATCACAAGGCATTTGTTATGTGATATACTTTACTCATTATATATTTCTAACATATACTCATACTATATGACTCGTCATAATCATGATATATTGTCATAAGGTTACTTGTTATGTGACTAAGTACAATCGTTAAGTATTACTACAAGGTACTAGTTATGTGGTTTATTATATTCATTTAATGGTAAACAACTATAATCTATAAACTCTACTAATTCTCTCTTAACACCATACCATAATAACCCCTGAGTATTACAACTCAAGATATAGCTCCTTTATATATTTGACTCAACATTCCCATCAAGTACATCATACTGAATTATGTAGCTAAACTTGTTAAGCTCCATATATTACTTATCTATGTGTCTTAATTCATTAAGAAATAATCTTAAATCCCATTTTAAATCCTCATTTCACAAATTGGATATCATGGCTTAATTTACAAGTCACTTATACATGACTAAATTTAATAACCAACTTTTTCATCAAAATCAATTACACTCCACGTATAGCTCATTTATATGACTTAAATGATTAAGAAATAAACTCAATTAAACATATTTCATAATTTCACCAAATTAGGGTTCATCCATCTTTTTGCAATTTCAATCTTCTAACCCTGATTTCAACATATGACACCTACCAACAAGTTTATTAAATTTACTAGACTACTAACATCAATATATTCGTGCATACGAGCTAGATTTTCATCAATCTTCTCCAATTTCCCCATAAACACTAATCAAATTTAATTACGAGGATGAAATTACCCTTAATTCAAGTAATAAAGGTAGCTCATTGCTCCTTTTGGTCTCTATTTATACTTTTCATAAAACTTGATAAAAAACCTCTCCATAATCGCACTAGTAGTCACATGACGACATGAATTGGAAAAATAGGGTAAAGGACCGACTCTCTTATGTTTTAAATCTATTAACCTGTCGGCTATTAAACATCGTATACACCTCTCGTATGTGTCGTGTGATCTTTAATATCACCACATCTGCAACTCCTTCACAACACATTCTCTTTAGACCATAGTATCGTACTTTTGGACGCACCTCACACACACACACACACACACACTACACGTCATGTACCAATTGTAACGTCCCAAAAATAAGACCCAAAAATTTCATTTTTAAATTTATAAAATGTTAATCCAAAACATAGTAATACAACCAAGATGGATCAAAGTGTATCACTACATCATAAATACCAGAGTAATCATATGAATGCAGAACAAAATAGTGTGTGCAATGCAATCACCCCGAGCTCTTCCCCGTTCCACCAGAAGTACCTGAAACATAGACTAAAAAAACCGTAAGCACGAAGCTTAGTGAGTTTACCCTAAATACCACATACCACACATATCAAACATATAATGGGCCCCGCCCAATGAGTATAACGGGCCCCACCCTAACTCGCATAACGGGCCCCGCCACTGAGTATAACGGGCCTCGCCTTAACTCGCATAACAGGCCCTGCCCGACATACAAACATACAAGTATAACAAGTAATTGTTGGATTAGTGTCTAAGTCTATAACTATAATTGGTATGTACTTGACCCGACTCGGCATGGTCCATTTGGGTTGCATGGCATCAGAACATTTGGATAGACCGTTTGTGAGAAGAGGACATTTGTGACATATTAATATATTATAAGTTCTAATATATTAATATGAAATCATGTTATTTAATTAGTATTGATCAAGAATTAATTTGGACTTAATTTAGTGATCAAAAGAGACTAATTAAATATGTGGGGATTGATTGTGTAAATCATTAATTCTTATATATGTGGGCATATGATCCAAGATTCCTTATGTTAGGTTTAAGCCATGTGGTGACCCATGGATACTCCATGGAGGTTAAAACCCATGGAGCATAAGGAATGGGAAAATTCATGAGTCACATGGTGTAACCCTAATAGCCACAATATATAAAGACCCCTTTAGCTCAAGAAACGGGCACTAGTGATACATATATGAGGGCTAGCCAATTTGAGCATGAAGTGTCTTCTTCTCATGGTTATTCCAAGTGTTGATGATGTTGTGTGAACCATTTGAGGTGTCACACTTGGGACACTAGGCTCTCGAGCTTCATGGAGTCAAGCTACATCAACAAGGTATGTATTCTATCTATTTTATTACCCAAGTATCAAAAGATTGTATGCTAGATAGGGTAATACCTTGGAATATTCATATTTGCATGTATAATAGAGAAAACATATATCCAAGGTATTTAGGGTTGCATGTACACTTAGGAGTGTTAGAATGCTCATAACCCAACAGTGGTATCAGAGCCTAGGCTTGTTTTCTTGTTATACATGCAAAATCTGCCTAAAAATCGAAGTTTTTTGCTGTCTGGACAATGGACTCGGCGAGTCCATCAGGTGAATCGACGAGTCCATGCCTTAAAAGTGTTCAAAACGATCCAGCTCGCCGATTTGGTTCATGCACTCGATGAGTTGGACCCCCAGACAACATATCTTCAACTGTTTTGGCTGGAAATGGACTATGAACATCACCCTAAGTTGTTTTTCAACTTATAAACCTGGTTTTGATGTGGTAATGTTCATGCTAATCCAATTTCAAAGATAATTATCAATAGATTCATGTTTTGTATTAGTTTAAGGTTTAGGCTAATTACATGAAAAAGTTTGATTTGAATTATCTTGTTCTTATGAGTTGCTTAGATTAATAGAAAAGTTATATGAATCTGTTGTCTTCAATCCAAATTAATCTAAGAGTTGATTCTAAAATGTGTTTTTGTAACTTGTCCTCAAGTTATATGAAACATCACATTTAAGATTCATAAAACTCATAAATATTTCCATAGGTATGAATAAAGAAAATTCATATTCTTTTAATAGTTTAAAGTCTTCCATAACTTGTCCTTAAGTTATGGAACTTGAAGAGTTTTTGGATTAAAACTACTTTAAACACATAAGTTATGGAAATTGAATAGTTTTGAATAGTTTCAAAACTTTCCCTCAAGTTTTGGAATTTGAAAAGATTTCCCTAATGAATGCTTTAATTCCAAGTTAAGCCCTTAGAATTTTAAAAGTTAAAATTCAACCCTTATACTTTATAATATTGTAAGTTAATAATATATATATATATATATATATATATATATATATATATATATATATGTATGTATGTATAAGAGCAATCGTCTTACCATTAGTAGACCTCATTCACGAAGCCGGTCTATAAGGGGGGTATAAGGTTACTGCCTATATAATGACAGTTTAATGGGTGTCCATTCTCACCCACCACTTCCTTGACTGTCGGAGGGTCGTTAGCCGAATAGGTAGGACAAGGACTATAATTCTCCCTTCATTAAAAGTATTAATGATAAATATAAAGTAACTAATTTTTTTTATAATTCCCAATCTTAGTTACTTTAGGAAAATGTGAATAAGGTGCTAATCCATGAAATTACACTTTGCACTTTGCTTAAGTCGGTTAGTGGAGCATGTGTGGTTAACCGGCACACTAGCTTGATTTAACAAGGTAGACAAAGGGTAACTTAATATTTATCATAGTATCGGTGGAGAGTGTGTGGTTAACCGACACATCGATTAAGGGGTAAATATTAAGGGTACCAAGTGATTTGCATGGTTACTTCACACCTTGTTTTGTGATCCTCGGCATCCCAGTCACAAAACCTGAAGGGCACACTCGGGATTGAAACATGCCATTGAATAGTTCAATAAATCTCAAAAGATCTAGGAGTTTCAAATCCAAGTAAAACCTAATTAAATTATTCCGTTTTCATGGAGGAAATTGGTGAATCTTCATTCGCCTACCTTCAAATATTTTATAGCTTGGATTACGGTATCCCTCTTCCAAGTTATAAAAGTATTGTGTTTGGTCCTAGCCTTAATATTTCATATTGGATGTTATATTAAGGACTTTAGATCAACTATCTTGAATATCTCCCAAAAGATGTCTAGTTCAGACATCTATGATCTTCCCAAATGTATTGGAACTTCACTTCATCCACCTCCCCAATTATTCTCCCTAACCCACAAGTTCAAGGTCACTCCAGCCCTATTGGCAAGTAAGGTCTATGTGTGCTCACATCTTGGAGATGAAGTCAGATATTGACAAGCCGGGAGAGTTAGGTGTCAAAGTCTTAAGAAATTTGGATGTTCAATCACTTTCTAAGTCACATAGTGAGTTCCTTTAGGACTACTATGAAACGGACTATGATAAGACCCTTAATGATCTTATCTATTTGCTTGGTACTACTGAATCAGAAATGATTTGAGGACCTGTAAAGCAAATTTGATTAGAAGATTAACTTTCCAAACCTTCAATGGACATTGACAATGGTTACATTGGATACCCAGTAAAAGCTTTCTCTTCCCAATTGAAAGGGATTGGCCATAATCAACTCGGTTGACCAAATGGTAAAGAGAAAGGCTAAGTATGAGATTATCCCATGTACCATTCCCAAAGGGTCCATATGGTTCTATTGCCAAAAGGAAAGGGCATTGGTTGCGAAGCTACCAAATTTACCTGAAGGATCATATGGTTGGTAAAGTCCATAAGTTTGACTCTACTTCAGGTACAGTCCACTATCTAACTCGGTTAAGTTTCTATTATGAGATTCTTATTACATGATGTGACTGGGTCACATGTTGATGTTTTAAGAATCAAAGGAAAAGTGAGGGAAAATTAAAGAAAGAGTATGCTGAATCTGATCACGAAGATGGATTTCTATCGCTTGATTGAAGATCAGATTCTTGAGCTACTCTTAGGAGTTATGATAGATTGTTAGGAAACATGTAATAGCATGGTTTTCATTTAAAGTTTCATTGTAAGGAAAAGTTTTTTTTTTCTGCATTTTATAAATAAATAAAAGTTTGTTTTACTTTATTCTATATCTCCTTGCAATGGCATTTATGAAAACTTGATGTTTGTATGTTTCTAGCAATATGAATTTGATTCTTTCATTTGTGGAAATGTCTAAATTTACCAAATAAGGAAAGCTTCTCATCACCCAAGTTTTCAGTTGGATAGAAACTTGGAATCATACAAGTTGTACAGTATGATGAATGAGAACTTTCGGCTTTGGAAAAATTAAGACTAATTTCTTGTTCACATGTATATGTGAGTCAAGTGAAGGGATAAGGGATCGAGTACACATTCTTGTGCACTGATCAAGTCCACCACAAAAGATCTATAAGACTATTCGTCATGATTTACTAAAGTTTAGTAAATATGGTTACACTTACAAGTTTAAGTGTAATTCTGGTACATTGGAAAATTTTCGATGTATGGAAGAACGAATGAGAAGAATCAAATTAGGCAGAAGGATAAAAGTTTCTCAAATCTAAAAAGATGGGAGAGTACTTTAGTATCATGTTATATGATCATCTTAATGATTAAGAGACCTTATCATAATTCATCCTCTAAGTGCATTCTAATAGCTAAGAAGAGGAGCTATGAATTGTTGAAGTGGTCAAATCAAGAAGATGATTCATACCTCGTTCCAAAAACAATTCTTAGAGTCATACTACAAGGTTGTAACTTGAGTGACATATCTTAAAGGAAGGTTTCTTAACACTAGTCAAATGTAAGGGTAAAAGTATTCTACTCTTGTACATTTGAAATTGGTCAGTTGTGATGTTTTGGATAAAACAAAGACCAACTAAGACCAATTGTGTGAAGTGTTTGTCTTGATAAAGAATCCAAACTATCTCTTGAATATTTGGCAAGATAGTCTTATATGTCAAGAGGAAAGTATGAGTCTTAAAGATATTGAAAAGTATTTCAAGATCTAATCAAGAATAAAAACCTGTAGTTTGACACTAGCACACGACGTGAGGTTTATAAACTATCTTGTTGACATATTTCTATTTCTGTGCCCATTCTAGTTGAAGTTGGCTTTGCATACGAGTTCTTAGAGTTCTCAATTGGTTGCATAACAACTTGGAAGCTATCGCAGGCCCTTGAGCTGCTAGGTGGCAAGAAATTAAGATTGAGTTCAGTCCATATGTGTTTGGATTTGTCATTATGCTTGTCTTGTGACTATGGTTTTGACAATTGATGTGGATATGAACACATACACCATAAAATCTAAGGGTAATAAGGTTTCTCTCCGATTCATGAAAATGATGGTGAGGAAACACTTCCACCAAGTAGATTAGAAGCAGATAGCAAAGTTCTAAACAATTGAGACTATGATTACGACATCCCTTTTCATAGTTCTAAAATTGTTTAGACACACCTATGAGCTATCTAAGATAAGGTGTATGATTTTCGATTAAGTCTTATCAAGGAAATCTCGTCTCAGAAATCTGAACTTTGGTAAGAAAGTTAGTAAAGTATTGACTTCTAGAAGTCCAACTGATTTCTGAGTACATGTCAAAGCTAGTGGGAGCATAAGTGTTATGTAAATAATCATCATGTTAGTGGGAGCATGATAATGATTATTAGTACTGCAAGATAGCAATGTTAATTATAGAAAAACAAAAGTTTCAATTCGTGAAGTTGCAGGGGTTGAAAAGTTGTTTTGCTTTAATTAAGGGAGAGGAAATTATACTTCATTTCAATTCTAAAAGCTTAGATTGAGGTTTTAATCATCTTTAGTCAATGATATATATGAATTTGTGTTGGAATGGATCAACATAAGGAAATTCTATATATGGGACTATTATTTGCATTCTAAAATTCGATTATGATTATGGCATCCCTTTTCATAATCTGAATTATGAGAACTTGGCAAATAGAAATATTATAGAAAAAGGGCTGGTCTAGTATCATGTGTTTATGTGAGACATCATGAATCGTGTCACATATGCTTCGGATATAGGATCGATTACATGTGGTATAATATTCATCCTCTCTAAAATTTTCCAAATGCTTGGGGAATTAAGAAGGGAAAAGGTATAGAATTGGATATGACTAAAATGATTAATCAATTGTCGAGGACAATCTAAGGTTTACCAAAGATTGGTTGCTCAGGGACAGTTGGAAGTGTAGTGTTAATTTTGGAAGGACCATATTGACATATTCTGAAAAGAGGCAACTCTTGTTCAAGAGTAATAGTCAAAAGGGGAATATGGAAATGTTCCCTTAGGTGGAAGTTGTTCAATAAATCTGTGTAAGATTAGGAAACTTAATGCAAGAAGGATGTTTCCAAGGAGTTGATCTCCTTTGGAATGCTCTGTAATGTTTGTTGTCAAGTCTTTGTGACTTTGTGCATAATCATTACAAGAGGATCAATGCATATAAGTTTAGAATCTAACAAGATTTTGGTAAATGGCATGAATTTGGAATTCCTGCATTTGCGGTAAGGACTTGGGACTGTGAAATGAGAATCATTGGAGTTATGTGCAATCGATCTATTTCACAAAGTAAAGATCATAGACAAACATAGTGTGCATACACTACTAGAAAAACAACCTTTTACGACGCTCATTGCGCGTCGTAAAAGGCTCAGACGACGCGCAAATACGCGTCAAGGAAGGCCCTGTCATGAAGAGAGACGGCGCGCTTTTGTGCGTCCTCTATAGACGACGCGCATTTACGACGCTCATTTACGACGCGCAATTACGACGCGCGTTTACGACACACAATGCGTATCAAGAAAGCCCATGTCATAAAGGAAGACGATACACATTCGCGTGTCGTAACCTTACGATGCGCGTGTTAATGACACACAATGCACATCAAGAAAGCCCCTATCAAGAAAGGTCATGTCATAAATGAAGATGACACACATTTTTGCGTATCATAATTTTAAATGTTTAGAAAAAAATATTATTTATAGATTTACTTATTTTCAAATTAAATTTGTATTTAATGTTTCATAATAGAAAATAAAGTATAATATACAAAAAATAGAATCCATTGCATAAATTTAATGTCATATAAATAATCGTTCCATGGAAAGATAAAACAAATCAATAGAAGTTGTAACAAAAATTTACACACTAATTACATAGAAGAAATATGAAAAACTTCAAATCCCTGAGATTAATAGTTCTAACAAAATCTTCACATGAGATACATACAGTTGGACCAGTAAGCTAGGATGTTCCCGAATCGACAATAGTAGCTAGCACAAGAACACGTACACGATATCTTCTGCTAGAATTCACAACTATAGTTGCAGTCGTGCTTCTTCTTCTTCTTCTTCTGAACTCATCTCTTGAAACCATTGCTGTAAGCCTAGTCTGAATGGATACAACAGGTTGTAAATGCTTGTATGATGTTCTTCCTGCACCTCCTTAAATACTTTTAAAGGACATGAAAAACTTAACTACCAAGGGCAAATCCAAGGGCAGGAGATTCTCTGTTCTAATGGACATCATAATGTAAATAGTAAATAGTATATACCATTTCAAGATCATTGTCCATATTTGCCTTGTCAAGGATAACCACAAAAGATCAAATCTTGATAGAAGTGTTGGAGTTCTACGTAGATCATATCTCCCCCTGAATCATCAAACAAAACATTCAAAACACAATTTAAGGAATAAATGTAAAGAGAAAAATACCACTGTTGCTCCAACTTCTCCAAATCTACAAAACACAATAAAAATTATGATCAAAGAAAGTGATTATACAAGCGTCCAATCACGAATATAGCATCGCGCTTTTATATTTTTCCTGTTAGAAAATAGCACTCAGAAAAAATCTACCCAATTTTTCACTTATTGGGACATTGTACTGTGAAAAACCTACTCAATATAGCAACAAAACAAATCTTTATTACCTGAGCACAACCTGGTACCCGTAGCAAATACCGGTTCCTTTCGTGAATCCACTTAGGTTGGTTTAACCAGCATGCAAAATGGCTCTAACAATTCTCTGGTTCACTCTCCACATTTCTTCACCAACATCATCATCTTTAGCAATCCATGGCTGTAATTCTCTCTCAACCTAACAATCAAAACAAAATAGATTCAATTTTTTTTTTAATATTGTAATAAGAAGAAATGTTAGGATAATGTTAGGATAATTTTTTTGACATCCATACCTAAGGAATACAAATTAATCCCCAGCCACCAATCTAAAGAACCGATTTTTGTTATTGTATATAGCTCTTCCCTCTGCAACAGTCTATCAATAACATATAAATTAAAAACAACTCTTTTGCTTTTTCAAATCTTTATTTACCTGAGCACAACTGGGTACCCGGTCAAATTCGTCGGAACCGGAACCGGAACGGGTTACACCGGTTCTTGATATTTTGGAACCACTTCCAGAACCCATGACAATTCCTATATTTTCCTTCTTTAACGCAGGTGCATCATTTACCCCATCTCCAGTCATGGCAACCATCTCCAGGTGCATCATTTTTTTTAGTTATACTTAAAATAAAGAGTGTATTAGGGTAATGAGTAATGAATGCTAGTCTTACATTGTACTGTAGTATATAGAATGATGAATCTCTTGAAATTGCTAACATATCACCAGACAATCAGTAACAGCATCAACAGACAACTCACCGGTATACCTAACAAATTGTAATACTAGTAAATAATGTAAACTGCAAGTTTCTTAAATAAATAGATTTTCACATATAAAGTGTTATCACTTTTAATTACTCTTTCAATCATTAGTCTCAGATTAATGTGTGTACATAATATTAAAAAAAATCGAAAATCAACCAACTTAATATTGACTTTTATATAACCATATTCTGATATTTATATGAGTAAAGACGAATGCCGAACGAGCATGAATCCAAACTCATTTATTGAGTGTAGGTATTTTAAATACTATTAGATTAATATGTGAATGAGTTTTGTTAAGTTTCTTTTATGCCTGTCAATTTATAGAGGTATTTATTTATGCATGTGTTAAGAAAGATACCAAAAAGGTAATAATAGAATAAAATCTCCATAAATTAAGAACCCAAGTCTCTTCTAAATAACTAAGATTAGTAAATTACTTTGCCGTCTCCCTTGAGTTGGTACATAGATTAGATACTAGACTTGTTCAACTTGCAGGGGTGTCTTGCTAAGTTACATAATAGACCCCTAAGATTAAAATGAATACAAAATGCTTAAAGTTGTTTTCGTCTTCATATAGTTCACTAAGAAGCATTGTGCATACGTATAAACGTGCATACATATAAATGTTAAGATGATAAAATAAATTAAAAAAAATACCTTTACTGACACTGCGTCCAAGATTATTGCTAACACGTAATGGATCAATAAGATTAATATGTTTGGAAACAAAAGTTTGCCCTTGGTTGTGCTGACCACCAGGAAAAACAACATACAAAGAGCTACAAGCATCAAGAAATACTTTGTTCAACAACAATTCTCCACTGTCTTTACGAGGTGGCTCAGCTACAATTTTATAAGAATATGTCCACATCAGCATAAAGTCAAACATTGACTTCTGTTAATTATATTATTGAGAAGAAACTAGAAACATCATCATACACTATTACCAGTCACATCTGGAAGTGAGCTTCTTGGCACAGGACCCCATAAGTTAACACAAAAGTTTTCCGAGTTGAAATTACTAAAGAACTCCAGAAAACGGTAAAGTACCTGAAAATGCAGTGAGAGCATTCATAAACAAAGGTTCCAAATACATATCTGTAAAGGGTATGTTTGTAAATTGTATGTTAAACAACCTCAAGAGGTCCAGCAAAAGAATTGTTGACAACATGGAATATGTAAAGAACCAAAGTCTCAAGGGCATAAGTTGATATGAGCCCATGGTGAGCACCAAGTATGCGGCTCTCATAATAACACCAGGCTTTGATCAGTATAATGCTCCTCTTAAACAAATGGTTCTGGTTTATCAGATTATCAACCTCCTCAAGAAAGCAAAGGGTACACAATCCTCTAAGCTGATTAAAAGATATATCTACCATAATGTTTTCAACAAGGCACTTTATAATCTTCACCTGTAGCTAAACAAACCATAAAGAAATCAGCTTGTAAACAAGTTGAGAAAAAAGATTGATAAGGGGGTGTACCTTAATCAAACACAAATTAAAATTTGAACAAGGCACTTTAATTTATTATTACCAACCATTTAAACCCCCCATTCTTTGCATTTATCAATACATTTGATTGTCAAAGCAGCCTCCTCTTGAAGCTGAAACTCACATAACACATTAGGGGTGTATATGTATTTTGTGTTCTGGCATATAAAAAATGATAAGGGGGTATACCTCTATCAAACACAAATGAAAATTTGAAGCGTAAATTAGTAGCTTTTTCATCACTGCATACTTGTATTATGGACAGACAATCAATCACCTCTTAAGTTACCTAAATGCTTTGCATTTGAACTCAGCAGCAACAATTTGTCATCATAACCTCCAGACATATCTGAATGTGATACCTGATATTTCTCAGTTGTATGATATTGTAAAGGTGAAACACTATTTGGAAAGCCTGAATTATGTCTGTCAAAGTTATCTACATAATCAAATTTCAGTTCTTTGTGGATATTATTTGAAGGTCCAGTCATAAGGCCATGAGATTGTTCACTAGCACATTCCATATTCATTGTTATGCACTTCTTTTCATATTGCAAAAACATGTGGACTAAATTCATAAGTGTGTATAAGGTTCTACTTATAAATCTGTGTATTTTCTATTTTTGTAGTGCAAGGCATAATATAAACCTGGATAGCAGCAGTTAAAGCATGACCAATGTGTAGAGCTCCAGTCACATTAGGAGGTGGAAGAACCTGCATTTACACATAAACAAGACATCCATAACCAAATTACATTAATCAATGGTTTTATACAAGCCACAAGCCACAATCCCAAAATCAATCTGTTTAAAAAGGTCTATAGAAACGTCATTGTTTATGAACATTTATAGACATGAAATAGCAGAGAAAATCACAAGAGACTCGTGATGGTGAAAGGAGGTTTAGAATTAAAACTTAGAATCTGTGATTCCAAAGTAATGATAGGCTCTGTTTTATTTTCAATTCCATTTCCATCCATATTGTTTGTAACAACAGGAACTCACTGGAGGGAAGGTTCTAATGCTTATGGAAGTCTTAACAGAACCTTTCGCCTATTCACCATCATTTATGTTTTTCTCTTCTGATTATATAGACATCTCTTTCGCCATCATCACACCATGAGCAGCCCTAAAAAACCAAAAAAATACAAAATTAGTTGACTAAGAAAAAATAACCTCAGCTAATGTTGTACCTGGGATTCAAAACAAAAACCGAATGTTTCATTCTTTAATCTTGTGGTATGTTGTGTTAGTGGTATAATGGGGCTTTATTGGTGGCGCTGGTCAACCAAAGAGAAGACGAAGGATGGTGGGTGGTTGTCGAGTAGTAGGGGGTAGAGAGAGAGAGAAAAAATCAGGTGTGGTGTCTGTGACTCTCCTCATCGTCAAGATTGAGAAAATCAGGTGTGGTGTCTTCGAAGGCACCAGTGGGAGGTACATGTTTGCCTAGATCCTGAACTCCCACCGGATTTCTTCTTGGACTTCATGCTCTTCCATGGGTCGACTTTCTTCCCTTTGCCACTGTGATTACGCAGACGTACCTGCGAGAGTCGGTCCTCGAAAATTTCAGTCTCGAGTGATTCGGAGTGGGACCATCGGTAGAGGAAGAATCATCGAGCATTTCTTTCGTTTTGAAGGAGAAGCTTAAGGGCAGCGGTGCGTGGGATCTGAGTGGGGACAGAGGGATTGGCGTTCTGATCTTGAACCGGTATCTTGAGATGGCAGAAGTGTGTGCTTAGGTTTCTAGATGCACTCCAAACTCTTAAAGCTTATCGAGTTCGATGTTGATGGTGGCAGCTTAGGGATTGCAGAGAGAGAGAGAGAGAGAGAGAGAGAGAGAGAGAGAGTACAGAGGTAAAGGAAGACGAGCCGATTCAAAAGGATGTGCTGATTCAAAAGGATTATTAGGGTTCTATTGTAGGATTCTAGTGTGGATTGAGTTTTTAAGGCTCAATGGCAGTGGCAGTGGCGATGGCTGGCTTAGGGTTTACAGAGAGAAGGAAGGAGTGAATGAAAAGGGAGATACTGAGGAGAGAAGGTAGAAGTGGGGTTCTTCAAAATTTTAGAATTTCAGACGATTTCGTTTTCCCCCTTTAAAAACGCGCGTTTAGGCAAAAAAAATATAAAGCGACACATTTAGAGGACGCACACTTTATGAAAGGCGCCCTCCGCATTTCTTTTTTTTTTCTTTTCTTACACTAATTTTAGGGCACGCACAAATGCGTGTCCACTATCCTTCAAAATTTTCAAAATTGACATTACTTTTTAGGGCACACACCAATGCGCGTCCTCTATCAGCGAGTGTCATTGTTTGCGCGTCATTAAAGGGCTGTTTTCTAGTAGTGATACTTGGTGTATGGCATGACTAGTGTTTAGAAAAACATAGTGTACATGCTTGGAGCATGGGACAACTATTGTTTCAATTCAAGTATAAAGTTGATAGTTTGAAACAGTATGCAATGAATAATGGGTAATCAATATGGTGATAAATAAAAGATGTTTTATTTATATTCATAAGTTCTGAGACCATATTGGATTCAATTATTCTTCTGTTTCACTTAGCATGTTTTGACTTCTATAATAACTAGGTCGTTCTTCCTGATTGACTAAGTTACTCAAACCATCCATAGTCGGTAATATGTTGGAAGTAGATATGTATCAAGACTGTCATGGGTTGGCTTGTAGAGGTCTAAGATGTTGGACAAAGTGGTGCTACAACACTCATGAGTGCTCATAAGTTCTGAGTATTGGATTCAACCCACACTCATTGGAATCACTTCATGGATTTTATCACAAGTGATCATGAGACGATAATATTTTATACTCTTCAAACCTAGAGATATGAGTTGTTACTATGAGTCGGTTATACATTGATAGCACGAAACCACATTCTTAACTCGATGTTATAAAACGTGCCTTTGTGTATGATTCAACAAGTAGTAGAACAAGCCATATGAGTCAAAGTTTATCCATTCCTTTTACCCTCGGGATAAAAGCGATATTTGTGGGCCCATCGATGATTTAATGATGGCACATGTGAGTGCTTGGCCAAGCCAGGACTGATTTGATCTGTTCAATAAGCCAGTCATCATGAATTGGAAATCGGGAAACAACAAATGGACAGAGAGAATGTTTTATAATCCATGTCTCAGTCCATATGATATCTAGAATGGAGGAATATATGATCCCTTATCTAATGGACAAGTCATTGACAAAGGTCAGAGTTCATCGACAAGGTCAGAGTTCGACAACGGCTTTTGAGAGCTACGATTGCCAGTTAGGTTTTAAAGTCATACTCAATAATAGTTTTAGACTTATCCAAGTAGGAGACTGTTGGATTAGTGTCTAAGTCCATAACTATAATTGGTATGTACTTGACCCGACTCGACATGGTCCATTTGGGTTGCATGGCATTGAAACATTTGGATAGACCGTTTCTGAGAAGAGGACATTTGTGACATATTAATATATTATAAGTTCTAATATATGAAATCATGTTATTTAATTAGTATTGATCAAAAACTAATTTGGACTTAATTTAGTGATCAAAAGAGACTAATTAAATATATGGGGATTGATTGTGTAAATCATTAATTCTTATATATGTGGGCTTATGATCCAAGATTCATTATGTTGGTTTTAACCCATGTGGTGACCCATGGATACTCCATGGAGGTTAAAACCCATGGAGCATAAGGAATGGGAAAATTCATGAGTCACATGGTGTAACCCTAATAGCCACAATATATAAAGACCCCTTTAGCTCAAGAAATGGGCACTAGTGATACATATATGAAGGCTAGCCAATTTGAGCACGAAGTGTCTTCTTCTCATGGTTATTCCAAGTGTTGATGATGTTGTGTGAACTATTTGAGGTGTCACACTTGGGGCACTAGGCTCTTGAGCTTCATGGAGTCAAGCTACATCAACAAGGTATGTGTTCTATCTATTTTATTACCCAAGTATCAAAAGATTGTATGCTAGATAGGGTAATACCTTGGAATATTCATATTTGCATGTATAATAGAGAAAACATAGATCCAAGGTATTTAGGGTTGCATGTACACTTAGGAGTGTTAGTATGCTCATAACCCAACAATAATAAGATACAGAATAACCATTGGGCTCCTCCCACTAAGCATACAAACACATACACATGCAAGAGTCACATAGACATCAAGCACCTTAACATAATAAACCATGGGTCGGCATTGGTGCCTTCGACCCGCTAACATGGTGAGGAAGACTCACCTCAAACTGTTAAATGACACAGATAAATCTCTGGCTGGTGGTCCGATAATCCCCGCGCTATGAATACCAATAACATCCAATTAATAATTGGATTCCAATCCATAAGTATCATACTAAACTAGGGTGTATGAGCATTTTACCCTTTACCTAACTTGGCCCAACGCTAAGGCCCAAACCAACTACACAAAAGGCCTAATTCCAAAATGGTCACCCAAAGCCCAATTATGGCCCAATATTCCAAATTGGGTCGAAATCCCTTCATGGGCCTTCATCCAAAAGAGCCCAATATAAAAGAATTAGCGCAAAAATAGAAACCTGATGGCCCAACAAGACCCTAATCTCCTAAGGTCCAAACATGGGCCTAAAACCGAGAAGCCCAAACCGTAGCCCATCTGCTAAGTACACGGGGCATACTCAGCTTGTACGCTTGGCGTACACCCTCCGGGATTAGTACGCCCAACGTACCAACTTGGTATGCCCACCGTACTCCCCAGTTGGCCACCCCGCTTCATTAAGATCTTAATTAGTTGAGACTTCAAGCCAAACTCTCAGATCTGATTCTGTAAGACTAGTTATCATGTAAAGTTGGCAAATTCACACACATGCATGGTTTAATGGGGCTAAAGGGCTCAAAAAGAGCTTAACAAAGGTCTTAACACATGTATGATCCAGGATAAACCATAAATCTTGCATTTTTATGAACAATGGGACCAAAAGAAGCCTAGATCTAACACCAATACTTCTGGAGTGAGTCAAAGAGCTCATAAATCACTCCAAGTACTCAAAATGCATAAAATAACAACATAAATAGATCTAGCATCATGGATCACCAAGATGTGAGATTTTACCTCAAAAAGATTGCAAATGATGAGCTAATCCCGAATCCTCAAGCTCAAGACACCTCTCCAAATGGTCCTCTCCTTTTTCTCCTTCACAAACCACCACAAACACTCTTTAAGGTTCAAAACTCACAAGAACACACTAGGATTTCGATTTATGGACAAAGGAAGGTGCAGACAGACTAAAAATGACCAAATGAGGCTATCATAAGGTTTAAATAGGGTGAAAACACTAAAACTTAGGGTTTCACTTATGCTCACGTATGCCATGCATACTCCACGTATGCCCAACACACGTGGATGGGATCTGCGATCAAGTTATCAGGATAGTTAGCTAAGTGTACCACCTAGTACGCCCCGCGTACTAGCTTAAGGACTAAAATTCAAAGTTTTTGAGATCGAAAGGGTTTAATACGAAACTTACCAAACTCGAGTGTTACACCAACAAAATATATTTTATTAACTTAAAATAGAAACGTACAAAGATGTTTTACATCAAACAGTATGTGTTGCTACATCTAGATTACGCACCGTAGTATAGATCTAACTCTTCACAAACTTTCCAATTTTACCCTTATAATTACCAATACCACATCTTAATGGATTAAACTGGATTCTTACCAATTCCAACGATTAAAATATCTTTTACCAATGATATCCACTAAATATAAAGTTAAAATCTCATATTACTCATAAACTGACCAAAATACCCTTCTAACATACTAGAGTTTATAAAATAGGTGTTACAAGCTATCTTCCACTTTAAAGGATTTTGTTTTCTAAATCATATGAAACTAGTTCAAGTACGTTCACTTTAACTTCTCCTTGTATTACCTGTTACGATGTTATTCTAGGCTTATTTAACTATTACCTTCTTAAATCTCTAAACTGGGTTTAATGAATCAGAAAATCCATTTTCACTACTAACGTATTTAAGTTATTTTTATATACTTACGAACCTCTCATTTCTTTAGGCCATTCTCTGCTTCAACTTTCAAATCTATTTTAGGACTTTCTCCCTCCTTAAATGAACACATAAATGTTCTAAATAGTATACTTCTTACTTGCTCACACAGTACTCTCATGTATACTCTTTCTCTTTAATATTTTTCGGCTTTATATAACTTTAGAGGTTCATATTAGATAAAAACGGGAAATTTATGCTCACAATGAAATAAGTCAAATAAGTTATCTCTTCAGCTTGTTACTTCAACTACAAATTTGGGATTATAAAGGCTGCAAATCTCACTACTCACTTTACTACAATAAAAAACAGTTTATATGCATTTTTGAACATATTCACTAACATCCAAACCACTTGTTGAAACCCCAACGTAGAATCTTAAAGGTAAATATTAATACTAAGAATGATATTCACTACAAATGAAGAGCATGTCAGTTGCTAAAGCAATTATTCAAACCCCACCGTAGAATCTCAAAGGTAAATATCATTATTTGACCATTAAACCTCTTGCAACATAAATAACTGCTTATATTTTGAATGTCCAAAATGCAACAACAGCAAGAAGAACAAGAACAACTCTTGAGCTATACTACTCTATTTTCCATCAAAGCATCATCAAATATGATGCTAAAGAGGAGTTGTAACAACCATTGTTAAAATCATAATATCATTCTCAATATTAATATTAACCAATATCCTCATGTAATAAAAATTGCATTTAAGGTAATCATAGACTTCCATGTATAGAAGGATAGAAAATCACATATTATTCTACTTGAGGTCGTTGCAGGAAACTTGGACATTTCCTAGCAATTATCACTAACTATTCTCATTCTCCATAATATTATTTCACATACTATCAACCCTAGCTTCTAATGTTGGATTAAGGTGTCTAAGACAATAACTAAATTGGTATATTCTTAAATCAGAAGAAAAGTCCTTTTTAGGTTACCCTCATAACCGGAATAGAATGACTTTTGGAGAGAGAGGCTGATTTGTTAATTTATTATATGATTAATAAATTGTAACAAATGAATTATTAATATATTATATGATTAATATATTAATTAGAAATAATAATAATTAGGTAAGAATTAATCAGAAATTAATTGGAAATATATTTTGGTTAATTAGAATTAACAGGAAGTGTAGGGACTAAGTATTAATTGCTCAATAGTTGAACAAAAGAGGGATTTTAGAACCCTCAAATCATGGACAATTTTGGCTAGGACTTTTAGGGTTTATAGAATGCTTCTTATTGATAATTAAGGAGTTGAATAATTACCAAATTTGAAATATTATTATTATAATCAAATTAGGGTTATCCAAGGCTTCTTTATTAGCTATAAATAGGATCCCTAGGGTCTCATATTTTTTCCCACTCATTCTAAGCTTCATAGAGCCGAAATTTTGTGCTAAGCCTTCTCTCTCGTCAAGTCTTCCACTAATTAGAGTTTAGGGTAGAAGCCATTAGAGGCATCCAAGCTTTTGGTGCTTGCTTTCCAAGGAACTCAAGGAAGATTTTGGAATATTAATTGCTATATTAATCGAGAGGTATGTAACCCTAATCCTTATTGTGATTTTCAATTTCATAGCCTCTCTCTAGGGTTTCTTGATATTCATTATTAATTGCTATCAATAGAGAAAACATAGATCATTCTCGGATGCATGTAAACTTAAGGGTTTAAGAGTTTTTCCGCCACAATTTTTTTTATAACCTAAAAAATTCACCAGAGGTATCAAATCCTTAGTTTTCTATTTGATTGTACATATAAATGAATTGATAAAAATTAGGGTTTTTGAAAATTAAAGCCTAAAGGCTTAAACATTTCGATAACGACTAGGGTTCTGGAAACCCTAGCCTCCACCCTTATTTTTGAAAAATTTGGAAGGTTCCATTAGGGTTTCTAGTTCCCTAATTAGAATTTTAAAATGCCTTAATATTTGGATAATTAAAACGTACTAACCCTTACCCTTTTTTGAAAATTAGAAGGGTTAAAGGAGTAGGATTAAATTTGAATAATTTTATTAATTGTTTAATTGAAGAGGATTAATTAAATCCCTAATGATTTAAATTTATTTAATTGGTTAATTAAAGGATAATTGGTAAATCATTAATTGTTTAAAATTAATTAATTATTAAAAGTCAAATTCAAAAATTAAATTTAAATCCTAGTATTTTGAAAAGTTTTAAAATACACCTTATACTATATATGATTAAATGTTTAATATATTATATGTATAAGACAAGTCAGTCAATCAATAGCAGGCCTTATTCATGAAGCCATGCTATAAGCAAGTATAAGGAAATGACCTATAAAATGACTATTGAATGGGTGTCTACTCTCACCCACCGCTCCTTTGCGTGGTGGAGGGTTGATAGCCGAATGGGTTGATAGGACATAACCTCTTAAAATTATGATGCTATTAAAGTACTAGAACCTTTATACAAATCCCAACTCTAGTTACTTTAGGACAAAATGTGAAATGTATTCTAATCCATGAAAATGAACATCACCCTTCATATGTCATCGGTGGAGTGTATGTTGTTAACTGACACACTAATTTTGGACCATAAAGTTAAGTGATTGACAAACAGAAAATTATCATTGTTAATGGAGCATGTGTGGTTTACCGACAAATTAATTTGAGATGGTAAATGACACCGAGGTTGTCAAGCAAGTTTGCATGATTATTCACATATTGTTTGTGATCCTCGACATCCCAGTCACAAATTAAAGAGCGTAATCTAAGATTAAACATGCCATTGGTAAGATTCAATGAATCTCAATCAATATAGGAATTTCATGTTAGATTGAAATTGGTAAATTTGTATTACCTACCTTAATAAATTCACAATTAGATTACGACATCCCTCTTCTTTATTGTGAATTGTATTTTGGATCCTAGCCTTGAATATTTACATCGGATTAAAATATTAAGGAATTATACCACTAACTAAAAACTTTGTCTCTTTATATAGATGTTTGGAAACGGTGCACTCATTACTACTCAAACCGGCCCCTTTAACTCAAGCTTCTCCCTACTCTCAATTTTGTCAAAAGAAAAGCTCACAGGTCCTAACTACATGGAATGGATGAGAAACTTGAAGATTACTCTTTAATATGAGGGAAAATAATATTTACTCAAAAATTCTCTTGTTGAAATCAATCATTCCATTGCTACTCCTGAGGAAATCATTTCCTACAACAAACATTCTGATGATGCCATAAAGGTTGCTTGCATCATAGTGGCCACTATGGAACCTGAGTTGCCGAAGTTCTATGAGGACTAATGTCCAAATGAGATGAGTCTCAACCTTTCTGAAAAGTTCCATAAGAAGGTGAGACAAGAGCGCTGCGAAGTGGTCATGTGTCTTATGGCATGCAAGCTTAAGGAAGGAGAATCTTTTTATGATCACATACAAAAGATGCAAAGGTACATGGAGAAACTATAAAGGTTCAATGTGTCGTTTGACGAGGTGTTGGCCATTGACATGGTCCTTAACTCCTTGACTCCTAGTTGTGATCAATTTGTTCTGACTTATCATTTGAATAACACGGAGACGACATTGACCCAACACCATAACTTGTTGCAAACTTTGAGTCGGGGATGAAGAAGAATCATGCTCCTTCTGCAACAAGTGCTCCTATCCTGGCCATTGGACCTAGCTAAGAGAAAAAGAGGAAGGATCCTTCCCAATCCAACAGGAAAAGAAAGGTCCGTGTTGGAGGGTCTAGCAGTGGGTCAAAATTGAAACCTAACTTTGATTCCCCTACGATCAGTGATCCAAAAGAGGCCACTTGCTTCTATTATGGCGAAAAGGGTCATTGGAGAAGAAGCATCCCCAAATACTTACATGGCTTAAAGGATGGTAAAATCAAGGCGTTCTCATTAGGTATTTACACTATTCAAGTTAATAACACACAACTTTCTTATTCTTAGGTCCTTGACATAAAATGTGGTTTCCACATTTGTTCTGATTTTCAGGGGCTAAGAGAAAGTGAGGAAGTGGAGCATGGAAGGCTGACCTAATCATGGGGAATAGGCGATCTTCACATGTTACCAATATTATTACTTATTAACTTATTTCATTTCATGTATTGTTTAGACAAGGTTTTATATATTCATTTGATAATGACATTAGATCCATTTATGCTTTTCATAATGGTATTTTTATGCTTAAAGCTTTGCCTTGTAATGGTGTGTATGAAACTGTGACTTGTGTTTATAACTTAGGCAATAGTGTATTTAATGATGATTCGTCTAATTGTATGGATACAGCATGTTTGTGGCATTGTCGCCTTAGGCACATAAACAAGAAACACATCGCCCAACTCCAAAAGGATAGAGTGTTGGAATAATTTGATATTAGGACAGATGATGAATGCAAATCTTGTCTCTTGGGCAAGATGAAAAAATCACCTTTCATTGGAATATGTAAAAGAGGTTAATGATTGTTGGACCTAATATCTACGGATGTGTGTGGACTATTTAGATATGCCACAAGGGATGCTAATTGATACCACGTGACATTTATAGATGATTATAACACGTATATGGTTATGTATACTTAATCAAACATAAGCTGGAAACATTTGAAAAGTTCAAAGAGTTTAAGCACGAAGTCGAGAATCAATTAGGTAAGAAGATAATAATGCTTGGATCTGACAGAGGTGGTGAGTATCTTAGTATCAAGTTCCATGACTACCTCAAGGAATGTGGAATTTTTTCATAATTGACTCCTCCCAGAACACCACAACTAAATGGTGTGGCTGAGAGGCATAATCGAACCTTTCTTGATTTGGTTCATTCCTTGATGAGTTGGGCTTCTCTTCATATTCGTTTCTGGGGGTATGGCTTAGAGACAGTCACTTATATCGTGAATCTTGTTCCAAAAAAGAAGCTTGCTAAAAAAACCTCATGAGATATGGACAGGGAAAGCTCCCTCACTCTCAACTATCAAGGTCTGGGGTTGTGAAGAACTCTTAAGATGAGAGATGCACAAAAAAATTGAACCCAGAGGTGAGAATTATTATTTGATTGGCTACCCACAAAAGCCCTTTAGATACTTGTTCTACAGACCTAGTGAGAACTGATGGGTTTTGGTCATAAGACATCCTATGTGCTCATACAAACCCTAAAGCTTGGATCTAGGTTTCTCTATTGTACATACTTTGAATCCAAGACTTGAACCCTAATTCTAGCATATGGAAATCAGAATTCACATGTAAATAGGTTTAAGAACATACCTTGATTGTTATATAGCAATAACAATCCAATTCCTCCTTGAATTGACCTTGGAAAGCTGAGAGTCACAAGTGTCACTCCTCTAATGGCTTACAAACACCATAAGCAAGTGGAGAAGGTATAAAAAGAGAGAAGGGAGGTTAGAATTCGTCCTTAGGACTTCTTGGGAAGGGTTGGACGAATTCCTAAGCCCTAGGGGGTTTATATAGGTGTAAAGATTAGGGTTTCAGTCATTATCCTTATCTAGTTGATTATCCATTAAGCAACCAATAAGATAATCCTTGAATCCTTATCATACTCGAATTCTAAGGCTTTCCAACCTTAAATTCGTCCACCACACTTATAAGATAATCCTTACCTTATTTTGTAACTATCACATAATTACAAATCAGCCCCTCTAGTTTAATTAATTACATTTGATCACAAAACTAATTCTTAATTAATTATTGACCAATATTAATTAAACAAATATGATTTCTCCTTTAATATATTATTCTTATAACATATTAATAAATCATATTATCCTCTCTCTCTATATATTTCTCCAATCAAGTTGCTTTGGTGAAGGCAACCCAAAAGGACCATGCACCATCGGGTCAAGTACATACCAAAATAGTTATGGACTTAGACACTAATCCAACAGTCTCCCACTTGGATAAGTCTAACAACTATTCTGCGTATGACTTCGGATCCCGATCTGCAATCGTAGCTTTCCAAAGCCGCTGTCAACTCTGATCATATCAAATACGCGTGTCCTTAGATAAGGGATCATATATTCCTCCATTCTAGATATCATATGAGATATGATTTCAAATCATTCTCTTTGTACTATATCTCGATTCCCGTTTTATGACGACTGACTAATTGAACAAATCAAATTAGCCCTAGCCCGGCCGAGCATTTACGTTTGTCATCACTAACCCATCGAGGGGCCCAAAGATATCGCTTTTATTCTACTTTGAATAAAAGGAACGGATAAACTTTGATACAATGCTCGCTTGCACTCACTCACCGAATCACACACAACAATATGTTTTATAACACCAAGTTACTGGTGCGTTTACATATTATCAATGTGCAACCGATTCGCAAGATACAACTCACACATCTCAGTTTCAAGAATATAAGATGTTATCGTGTCACTAATCACTCGTGATACAATTCATGGAGTGATCCAAGTGAACGTGGGTCTAATCCAATGCTCAAATCACATTCATAAGCACTCATGAACGTTGCAGCAAACTCTTGCTTATGTCTAATACTCTTTTAGACAATCCACATACCAATTCACGACAGTCTTCATTCATATCTACTTCCAACATATGAACGACTGCGGCCCGTTCGAATAATTCAGTTATTCTTAATAAACTCAATTATTCTGGAAGTCAAAACATGCAAAGTGAAACACAAGAATAATACTAATCCCATATGGCCTCAAACCTTTGAGTATAAATAAAACACCTTTTATTTATCACCATATCGATTACTCATTATTTGTCGTTTCGGGTAATCAACTTCTTACTTGAATTGTAACACTTGTCTCATGCTCCTAGCATGCACACAATGTTTACCTATGGTTCTTACTTTGTGAAATAGATCACATTGAACACATTTCCAATCCTTCTCATTTCACAACTCCAAATCCGTTTTTCATAAGTTAAAGAATATCAAATTCTTGCTACTTATAGAATATGCTATATTCTAACATTCTATGCAACTATCCTTTCGTAATGTCACTGCACCAAAGTCACAAAGACTATTGCCAATGATATTACAAAGTCTTCTATCGGAGATTGTTACAAGACAATTTCATAGATGTGATGTCTCTCACTCAAAGTTCTTTCTTTGAACATCCTTTTGCATATAAGTTTCTAATCTAGTCATAGATTTCTCAATATTCAATTCCCAATATGGACACACTTCCATATGTTCCATATGACAACTCATTCTTAATAGAATCTTATCTATTCATAATGATGTCGATATGGTCCATCCAATATGGAAACATTTCCATATTTTCCAATACTATACTTCCAACTACTCACAAGCGACCAATCCTCGTCGAACTTGGATTGTCCTTTGATAGTTGTTTGATTATTTTAGTCAAAACCAATTCTAGTCCCTTTTCCCTCTAAATGCGCTCGACATTTGGAAAATTTTAGAATGGTCAAACATTAAGCATTTTCAATCGATCCTATACCCGAAGCGTATGGGACACGACGCATAATGTTTTATTTGCTATGTTCTCAAAATTCGAATTGTGAAAAGGGATGTCGTAATCATAATCGAAATTTTAAGAACACACTATGTACCTTTGACTAAATATATTAACATTTCTCAACCTAATCCTTTAGATTTGAAATGAAGCATAATATTCTCTCCCTTAATTATAGTAAAACAACCTTTCAACTCTTACAACTTTGCAAAGTATGACTCTTGTTTTCTATAATTAATATTGCTAACCTTGCAATACTTTCCTTAATAATCATACAATCATAACATTTATGCTCCCACTATCATGATGATTATTATAAAACATAACACTTATGCTCCCACTAGCTTCGGCATGTATTCTTAACCATCTTAACTTCCAGAAAGACAATACTTATTGAATTTCTTAAGTCCATGTTTCTAATACATAGTGCTTTGATAATCTTTTATCAAGGCTTCTTGAACTTATACACCTTTGCCTTCGATAGTTCATATGTGTGTCTAAACAATTAAGACTAATTGCCAAACCTCTCAATTCAAATTATGGAAAGGGATACCGTAACCATAATTGAATTCGAGAATGCAATTTTACAATCACTATCTTCTTAAAATCTTTCTTAGTGAAAGCATTTCCTCACAATCATTTTCATGAAGGAGGAAATCTTATGACACTTAGATTTAAAGCGGTGTATTTGTTCCTATCCATGTGAATTTGTTAAAACCAAGGTTTACGACAAATTCAAACTCATATGGACCAAACTTTCTTAATCTTGATTTCTTGCCTTATGGTAGTACAGCTGCCCACCACGTCTTCCAAGTAGTTAAGCAGCTCACATTTTCCTATCAATGTACTTTCCATTGATCAAGGTCCTTGCCTTTTATGCGTTCAAATGAGAACTCATAGGACTCACATGCATAATTAACTCGATTGGGTTGGCATAGAATCAAAATAATGTCAACACGATAGGTTGTAAACCTCAACTCGTGTGCTAGTGATGATCGATAAGGTTTATTTGATTTGTTCTTGAACCTTTCAAGACCATTAAGACTCCCACTGACTCCTTGACATATAAGATTCTCTTGTCAAAACCATTTCTTGACAAACAAATATTCAAGAGTTAGTGTAGCTTTTTATCAAAACACTTCATAAATTGGTCCTAGTTGGTCTTTGTCTTATCCAAGACATCACAACTTTCCACATTTGATGAATGTTACAAACCTTCTTAATACCTTTCACTCAATGTCACAATCTTAACTTTAAGACTTGTTATTGGAACGAAGTATGATTAACTTATTGATTTAACCATTTCTTCAATTCTTGATTCCTCTTCTTAGACATACAATTGTACTAAGACTCACTTAGAGGATCAATTGAGATATGGTTCTTAATCATTAAGACCTATCATAAAGCATAAAAGGTACTCTCCCATCTTCTTAGAATGGAGAAACTTTTATCTTTCTGCCTACTTGATTCTTCTTATTCGTTCTGCTATTGATCAAACCCTTTAATCAATTCAAAATTACACTTAATCTTGTAAGTATAATCATATTTACTAAACCTTTAGTAAATCATGACGAATATCATTGTTACTCTTATGGTTGACTTGATCAACACGCAACTTTGTGTACTCGATCTTCTAGTCCTTCACTTGACACTTTGTCAACGAATTGGTCTAATTTCCAAATATGAAATTTCTCATTCATCGTGCAACCAAGTTGCATGATTCCAAATTTCTGTCCAATTGAAACTTGGGCGATGAGAAACTCTCCCTATTTGGTAAATTCTTGACATTTCCATAATAACATAACTAAGAATCATATCCATTCGAACATCAATTTTCACAACGATTTCATTGTAAGGAAATAAATAAATAAGTCGAACAAAATTTATTTTATTTATAAAAGCAGCGGAAAAATTTGTCCTTACAATGCAAAATCCATTGAAAACTATGTACAAAAGAAAATTTCTAACAACTCTATCATAACTTTCTAAGCTCAAAATTTAATCTTCAAGTCCATGCGATCGAAATCCATCTCTTGTGATTAGATTCATCTTGCTCTCTTATCAGGCTTCCTTTCTTTTCACCGACCCTACAAAACACTCAAATGTAATCTTATTACATCATGTATTAAGAATCAATGAATAGGAACTTAATGGAGTTTGATAGTGGATTTTTACCTAAAGCGCAATCATACCTTTGACTCTCCCATCTCTTAGATCTCTTAGGTAATTAGGGCAACTTCGTTTCCAATGCCCCTTCTCTTGGCAATAAAAGCAAATTGACTCTTTTGGAATAACACATGGAACTACTTCAGACATCGCCTTTCTCTTATGATCAAACTTTTCGATCATTGCATGTCTTTCATTGCCATTGTCTATATCCATAGAGTTCTTGAAGGCAGATTCACCAATCAACCTTGCTTTTTCTATTGCGCCAAACCATTGCTGATTCGGCAGCAATAAGCATATAGGTGAGATCTATAAGGGTCATGTTGTGGTTCGTCATATAGTACTCTCTTACGAACTCACTATATAAGTTGGGAAGTGACTGAAGAACCCAATCAACAGCCATCTCTTCACTAACAACGGATCCCATCATTCTTAGTCTATCAATGCGCGACTTCATCCCTAGGACGTGTGCACACACCGACTTTCCTTCTTTATGTTTACTTGCCAATTGGGCTTGAGTGATATTGAACCTTTCAAATTTACAATCTTGTGGGTTAGGGAGAATAATTGTAGGAGGAGGAGGAAGTGAAGCATGATTTCTTGATCCTCGATCGAATTGTGGAATATCATCTTCATGTGGAATGCTTGTTCCACGGGATTTGGGAAGACCATAGTTGTCGAACTTTGACATCTATAATACGGGAGAAAACGAATTCAAGTTAGTTGATTGAATGAGTCCTTAGTAAATCACCCAAATGAGATACTAAGGCTAGGACCCAACACAATATTCTACAACTCGGGAGAGGGATGCCGTAACCCTAATTGCAGAATATTTGAAGGTAAGTGAATGACGATTCACTAATTTTCACCATGAAAAACGAAAAAGAAATTTAAGTTTTAAATCTATGAAAATTCCTAGATCCTTTGAGATACATTGAACTTTCAATGGCATGTTTATATCTCGATATGCCCCTCTTGTTTGTGACTGGGATGCCGAGGATCACAAAGCGGGTGTGAATAACCATGCAAACTACATGGTGCCCTCACATGTTATGGTCACCTATTCGATGTGCCGGTAAACCACACACGCTCCACCGAACTATGACAAACATTGAGTCACCCTTTGCTACCTTTGCTTAGACCCATTTAGTGTGCCGGTTAACCACACACGCTCCACTAACGTCTTCGCAAGGGCACAAAGTGTAATTTCATGGAATTGCATCAATTCACTTTTGCCTAAGTAACTAAGATTGGGAATTTTATAAAACATTTAGTTACTTGATAATTCATTATACTTATAATGGAAGGTTTCGTCCTATCCTACCCGTTCGGCTAACGACCCTCCACTAGTCAAGAGTGCGGTGGGTAAGAGTGGATACCCATTCAATCGCCATTTTATAGGCAATTTCCTTAAACACCCCTTATAGACCAGCTTCGTGAATGAGGCCTACTAACGGTAAGACTGACTTTTAGTTATACATATATATAATGTTAGACTTTTAATGTTATATATAGTATAGGGTGTATTTTATAACTTTTAAAATACTATGTGGTTAACTTTAACAATTACACTTTTAATTCTATTAAATGGTTAACCTAAACTTTAATGGATTTATTAAATCTCTTTTAATTATACACCTTAATTAATTAATAAAACCATAAGGGTGTGATTTGAACTTTTTCAAAACTTCTTAGAGTTTTAGTAACATTCCTAATTAAACTTTTAATCAACTTTTAAATTCCAAAACTTGAGGGCAAATTTTTGAAACATTTCAACACATTAGGGTTTAGACTTTAAATATGCATCAAAATTTAAATTCCAAAACTTGAGGGCAAGTTTTGAAACCTTTTTCAAAACATTAGGGTTTCAACTATTTAAATTTCAAAACAACAAAACTTTTGGGGTTCAAATTTAAACTATAAAACCTAAAGGGCCAAATATGAAACTTTTCACAACAACAAGGATCAAATAACAAATAATTCAAATTAACATTTAATCACATAATTATCCATATTTGATTTGTTTAATGATTTCTTGCAAAACAATTTATCAATTTACTCAAAATAATTAATTAATTATCTTATAAGGAAACGATTATCTTATTAATTGATAAATATCTTCAATTAGATCAAAATTATAGTCAAATATATCATATAATCGGATTAATAATGATCTAACATGATAAGGTAATTATCCCAATGCAAAAACAGCAAGAAATCCCGAGATAAGCACTGTCTGACGCACCGACTCGCCGAGTCACCTTCTGGAACTCGCCGAGTAGGGCTGACTCGCCGAGTCCAAGAGTGACTCGCCGAGTCAGGTCGAACAGTGAGGCAAAACACGATTTTCAGTTACATCAAGCATCAATACAATAGAAACCAATCATGGCTCTGATACCACTGATGGGTTTTGGTCATAAGACATCCTATGTGCTCATACAAACCCTAAAGCTTGGATCTAGGTTTCTCTATTGTACATACTTTGAATCCAAGACTTGAACCCTAATTCTAGCATATGGAAATCAGAATTCACATGTAAATAGGTTTAAGAACATACCTTGATTGTTATATAGCAATAACAATCCAATTCCTCCTTGAATTGACCTTGGAAAGCTGAGAGTCACAAGTGTCACTCCTCTAATGGCTTACAAACACCATAAGCAAGTGGAGAAGGTATAAAAAGAGAGAAGGGAGGTTAGAATTCGTCCTTAGGACTTCTTGGGAAGGGTTGGACGAATTCCTAAGCCCTAGGGGGTTTATATAGGTGTAAAGATTAGGGTTTCAGTCATTATCCTTATCTAGTTGATTATCCATTAAGCAACCAATAAGATAATCCTTGAATCCTTATCATACTCGAATTCTAAGGCTTTCCAACCTTAAATTCGTCCACCACACTTATAAGATAATCCTTATCTTATTTTGTAACTATCACATAATTACAAATCAGCCCCTCTAGTTTAATTAATTACATTTGATCACAAAACTAATTCTTAATTAATTATTGACCAATATTAATTAAACAAATATGATTTCTCCTTTAATATATTATTCTTATAACATATTAATAAATCATATTATCCTCTCTCTCTATATATTTCTCCAATCAAGTTGCTTTGGTGAAGGCAACCCAAAAGGACCATGCACCATCGGGTCAAGTACATACCAAAATAGTTATGGACTTAGACACTAATCCAACAAGAACGTGGTATTTGTAGCTCAAATATGAGTCTTTCGTGTGAGAGAGCTCATATTCAAAGAGCATGGTGAGAGTTTTATTGATCTTGATGAAATTCAAGAGTCATCCAATGAACGAACCTTATAGAACACTAACACACAACCCGAGGAAGAAATTCTAATTGATCGAGTTGACAACTCATTAGCCCTTCATCGTTCCAGTAGGGTTAGCATGGCACCTAAGTTCTACGGTTTCCATATTACTACAGATGGTGACATGTTTGTCAGTGATCGTACACTGGTAAATTTGGACGAGCATTTTAATTACAGGGAAGCAATGACAGGCCTTGAAGCTGCTAAATGGATGGAGGCAATGGAGAATGAGTTTCAGTCCATGTATGGAACTTGGTTGATCATGTACGTGGTCGAAAGATAGTCGGGTGTAAATGGATCTTCAAGAAGAAGACTATCATGGATGGGATAGTACACTCTTTCAAAGCTAGGCTAGTTGCAAAGGGTTTTACCCAAACCCAAGGGATTGACTATGATGAGCCCTTTTCACTAGTAGCTAAGATAAGGTCTATTAGTATTATGCTTGTTATAGCTGCATTTCATGGTTATGAAATTTGGCAGATGGATGTTGAAGCCGCTTTCCTTAACGGGAATTTAACTGAGGACGTCTACATGAGCCAGCCAATGGTTTTTGTACATGCCAAGTTTCTGATAGAGTGTGTAAGCTTGATAAATCCATATATGGATTGAAACAAGCATCTCAGAGCTAGAATCTATTCTTCCATGAGAAATTCAAAGAGTTTGGATTCTCTAGAAGTGAAGATGAGTCCTGCATATATGTCAAAGCTAGTGTGAGTGTAGTGACCTTCCAAGTGTTGTATGTTAATGACATACTCCTTATAGGAAACAACATTCCAACTTTGCAAGAAGTGAAGTCTTGGATTGGAAAGTTTTTCGCTATGAATGATCTAGGGGAATTGGTTTATATTCTAGGAATAAGGATTCATTGGGATAGAAAGAATCTTTTTATTGGTCATAGCCAGAGTATATATTTGGGTAAAATACTTAAGAGTTTCAGTATGGAGAATTCAAAGAAAGGAGAATTTCCTATTAATAGTACTATTAAGTTGAGTGAGACTTAAAGTCCAGGTGATAATGAAGAGATATTTGACATGAGTTGAGTCCTATATGCTCCGGGTGTAGGATCGGTCATGTATGCAATGACATGTACTCACTCTGATGTGTCTTATGCTTTGAGCATGGTTAGTCGATTTCAAAGAAATCCTGGAAGAGCCCATTGGATTGTGGTGAATAATATTCTAAAGTATCTGCAAACAAAAAAAATACATGTTGCTAGCTCTTGGTGGTAGTGATATGTTAAGAGTGAGTGGTTACAGTGACAACAACTTTCAAACAAACTGAGATAAGTTTTGTTCGCAGTCTAGTTGGGTATCCTTATTGAATAGGGGAGTGGTTACTTGGAAGAGTTCCAAGCAAGACACGGTGGCTGATTCCACCTGTGAGTCAGAGTATATTGCAGCGAGTGAAGCATCAAAGGAAGTGTCTTGGCTAAATAACTTTATTGGAGATCTTGGAGTTGTTCTAACTATTCAAAAACCCATGAAACTTTTATGTGATAATGAATGCACAATTGCTTTGACAAAAGAGCCAAAGGATCATGGTAGATCCAAACATATGGACAAACAGTACCATTATATTCGACATTAGGTAGAAGAAGGACACCTTCTGAGCAGACTCAAACACTACTAGCATGCCAAGAGCATAGGCTTAAGAGACGATATCAATTTTAGTAGTTAGGTGATAAACTTGTAACAAAATAAATGTGTTTGATTTGGTGAATGAATAATAGAGAATTATTTATGAGTATCGTACTACCTTATTCAATTATTTGTTCTTGTGTTTATTTTTTCATGTTTATACTACTTGAGTAATTTGAATTATTCAAACTTCCACAGTAGTTCGTACTTTTGGAAGTAAGTAGTGAATTAAGATTGTCTTGAATTGATTGTAGATTGTCGATTGAGGTTAAGACATTGCAATTAGATTTGATACAATATTCATTATTACTTTGAGAATATGGGTTTTAAGTATTGGATAAACCCACACTTAGAGATTACTTCATGGATCTAGTCATGAGTAATTCTGAGATGATAATATCTTTTATTCTTCAAACAGAGATACATAAGTTGTAATTTATGAATCGGATGTATATACACGTTACATAAATGCATTAGTAACTTCATGTTATAAAACATGGTGTCATATATTATTTGGTGAGTAAAGGTTACAATTATGTAGTCAAAGTTTATTCGTTCCTTTTGCCCTAACAGGAAAAGCGATATCTTTGGGCCCCTCAATGATTTGATGTTGACATTATAAGAGTTAGGCCCAGCCAGGACTAATTGATATGTTCGATTTGAAGTCCAATAATGTCATTTCAAATCAGGAAATCGAGAAACATAATCTTGGAGAATGAGATTGATTCTGATCGATGTCTCGTGTCCATACGCTATCCTGAAGAATAAAGGTATAACCGATCACTTATCTTAGGGTTGACGGTTGATTTGAATCAGAGTTTGGCAGTGGCTTCGAAAAGCACATTTTGTTTTTTAGTTCAAGGTATATACTTGCAATTGTAGTTACAAACTTATCCGAGTGGGAGACTGTTGGATTAAGGTGTCTAAACTAATAACTAAATTGTTATATTCTTGAATCAGAAGAAAAGTCCTTTTTGGGTTACCCTCATAACTGATAACTGAATATAATGACTTTTGGAGAGAGAGAGGCTGATTTGTTAATTTATTATATGATTAATAAATTGTAACAAATGATATATTAATATATTATATGATTAATATACTAATTAGAAATAATAAGAATTAATTAATAATTTATTGGAATTAATTTTGGGTTAATTAGAATTAACTGGAAGTGTATGGACTAAGTTGTACCAATAATGGAACAAGAGAGGGATTCTAGAACCCACCTAGCATGGCTAGTTTTGGCTAAGGGCTTTTAGGGTTTCTATGATGCTCCTTATTGATAATTAAGGAGTTAGATAATTACCATATTTCAAATATTAGTATTTTATTTAAATCAAGGTTATCCAAGGGTTTCTTAACAGGTATAAATAAGACCCCCAATGGTCTCATATTTTCATCCAATCCTTCTAAGCTTCATAGAGCCTAAATTTTGTGCTAAACCTTCCCTCTCCTCAAGTCTTCTAGTTATTAGGGTTTGGGGTACAAGTCATTAGAGGCATACTCAAGGAAGATTTTGGTTGATTAATTTCTAAATTAATCAAGAGGTATGTAATCCTAATCCTTATTGTGATTTTTGATTTCATAGCCTCTCTCTAGGGTTTCTTGATATTCATTGTTAATTGCTATCAATAGAAAAAACTTAGATCCTTTTAGGTTGCATGTGAACTTAAGGGTTTAAGCGTTTTTCTGCAACATGACATTATTTTTATAACCTAAAAAACCCATCATCTAACCCTTCACAACTAGTAATCAGGGCCGGTCCTGAAAAATGAAATATTCTTAAAGGCACAGGATGAACAAGAAAAAAAGGGCCCTTATCTTTACTATAATTTTGTATTTTTAAATAAAAATATATAATGAAGGATTAGAGTTTTTGGCCTGCATGAGTTTTCGATCTTCTGGTCATTTAGGAACTCGACGAGTTACATAGGTAACTCGGCGAGTTGATGAATTACTCAGGTGACTCGACGAGTTGCTGGATGCAGTCGAAGAGTTGAAGTCAACATTGACTGTTGACCTTGACTTTGATGAGGGTTGACCGGGGTCGAATTTGAGGGCATTTATGGTATTTCGGGTTTATGAATAGTCAATCACATGATGATTATAGGCAGTTGAGTTGGTGCAGTACGTTGGGACTTATTGGATCTTATCTTATCAGTTTAGCATTCACGAGAGGTGAGTCTCCTCACCATACCAATGGGTCTAAGGCACCAAGTCCGTCCCATTTTGTGATATGTGGCACACTAGTTGAAGTAGAGATATGTGGTGTGATATTTAGCTATATGCTAGTGATTATATGATACTTGTAGGGAAGACCATGGGGGGAGCCCATGTCACTTGGATATAAGACCATGTGGGGAGCCCATGGCTTGTAAGTTAAAGACCATGGGGGGGAACCCATGGCGATTAGATGAAAGACCATGTGTGGGAGCCCATGGTTTATCGATTAAAGACTATGGGTGGAGCCCATGTCACTTTGGTGTAATTCCATGTGGGGGAGCCCATGTCATCCTTATATGTTTATATGTATGGCTCTTGTGATATATGTAGATTTTATAGCTAATATGATTATGTGTTTATGTGGATTGTGTAGGGTATGCTCTGGGGAACTCACTAAGAGTTAGCTTACAGTTTGTGGATTTGTTTTAGGTACATCTGATCCTAAGGGAAAAGGCAAGGCTTGATGAGGCGACGTGCACTCTCTCTCAGGCGTTTTTATGGAACACTTTGATGCTTTAAAATAATATTGTTATTGTTATGAATTTGAAAACAATTGTATTTGAGATTTTATGATTTATGGAAAGTGTTTTGGCTAATTAAAAATGAAAAATTACTTTTGAAAATTTGGTCGTTACAAGTTGGTATCAGATCCTTGGTTTGAGGGATTCGGGCACACTCTCGGGTGTGTCAGGACTCAAACTAAGGAATGGTAAAAAAATTTGCTTTCAAAAATAAAAATTTAAAACTTTTAAGAATGGAAAAGAGGAGAGCGCAACGTGCGTGATCGACCAAGCCAAGTAAGTAGTTCCCCAATATGTGAGCCATGTAATAAAAATATTTGAGTTATGATAATCGTATGGATCTTCTATGTGTATGCTTTTAAAATTATATACGGTTAGGAGCTTATAGCCTTAGAATGATTGATTTGGCCTTATTTCCTGTTTCTTGTCTGGTTGTGGTCCTAGGGTAGAATCTCTTATTCGAAAGTCTATTTGATCCTTTTCTGTGTATAATTTGCATGCATAAAGGCAACCTATTATGATTGGTATAACTGATGTGGGTAGAGCAAATCTTAGGATAGCCTAGGATTTGTGCTATGCGGTAGTTTGTGGGATATGATTTGTTTTGGGATGAATTGGAGTTATCAGATAGAGCCTTGGGGAAGGTACAGGTAGGTGTGGAAGGTAGTATTGGGCCCGTACTACTGAAAGCACAAGACTTGTACCCAAACCAATGTTAGATATGGAAGCTCTAAGGAGGACCGGTGTGGGAAGATCCCCTATTTGGATATCCTGATCATTATGATTTATGACATTGCAGTTCGGTATGGTGGTGACACGACATGGAGTTGGGGGATCAGGATTGGGATCCGGATCTGGGTCGGGCGACGGTACCGAGCCCATTGATGAGAGGCTGTGCGAGCTTACTGCAACCGAGGTGACGAGGGGAATAATTGATGCTATCCCATTGATTTTTAGGATGATCAAGGAGGGTATGATGGACATCATGGAGGAGAGGCTCAGGGCGTTTAGAGCCGAGATTGCTGCGGGCCAGGTCGGGGCCAGAACTCCCTCGTTCCGGGAGTTCAAGGCGTGTGGGGCGCCGGAGTTCTTTGGGGTCAGGGATCCCATAGTTAGCCGAAGCTGGGTGGCGGACATAGAGAACACCCAAAACACGAGTTCTTGCCCTGATGCGTTAAAGGTAGGTTTCACTTCATGTATGCTGAGAGATCGAGCCCGAGAATGGTGAGGAGAGGTGACTAGATAGGTGGGAGCAACCGGTGTGGCTGAGATGACATGGGTCGAGTTTGTCAGGCGATTTGACCTGGAGTTTGCACCAGCTATTGAGGTGCAGTGATTGGTGAGGGAGTTTCAAGAGCTCCAGCAGACCACCGAGACTGTGGCGGAGATCACCGCCAGGTTTCGGGAACGAGCATTGTTGATCCCACAGTATGCTATAGATGAGGACATGAGGAGGACGAGGTATCATTCCATGTTGAGGGATGATATTCGAGAGTTTGAGAGTTTCACAGGGTGCAAAACCTTTAATGAGATGGTGGAGAAGGCCCGTGAGTGGGAAATGGAGTTGGACTTCCGCACCAAGTGGAAGCCGGAGCAAGCACAGACAACAGTAGGTCAAGCTAAAAGGCCCAAGACCTCGGATTCTTCCAGTAGGGGCCAGCAAGGTCGTGGCTGGTGTGCCAAGTGCGGTAAACCGCACAGTGGGGTTTGTCGGATAGCGGGCTTTGGGTGTTACGCATGTGGCTAGCCGGGTCACTTGAGCAGGGATTGCCCCAAGAAGGGCCTGATTTGTTTCCACTACAACCAAAATATCCTTAAAAAGGCCGATTGTCCGACGTTGCAGGGGTGAAGAGGAGCAGTGGCCGCGCTTGCACCCGCCACAATGAGGATTACTTATGGCTGCCCTGCTAAGGCGGATGCTCCAGCGATGAAGAGCCGTGCATTTCAGCTGACCACCGAGGAGGATCGGGAAGCGCCATACGTTGTGGCTGGTACGTATTTCATCTCCATGATCTAGATTTATTGCATTAGTTATGTGTATATTGTGCTTATGTATAGGGACCTTTTTGGTCAATGGTATGTCTGCTCATATTTTGTTCGATTCGGGTGCTACCCGATCATTTGTATCTCTTACTCTTAGATAGAAGTTTTGGTATGCACCAGAGACTTTGGATTATCCGCTCGAGGATGAGATTGCGGACGATCGCACTGTGAGTGCTGCAAGGGTGTATTGGGACTGTGTCTTGAATGTTCTTGGGGAGAGGTTTCATGTTGATCTAGTCCCGATACCATTGCGAGGGCTGAAGGTGATTGTCAGGATGGACTGGTTGGGGGCCAATGGGGCCATGATCGATTGTGAGCACCAGTTGGTGAGGGTTAGAACCCGAAAGCGGGGGAGAAATAGTTATTCATGGAGAGAGGGCCTCGTAGGGTCCAACCCTCTATTCTGCTGCGAGGGCTAGGAGATTTCTGTAGCAAGGTTGTACGGGATTTCTGGCATATATCTCGGATTCGAGGGTTGAGACCACGACTGATTTGGGCAGTGTACCGGTGGTACAGGAGTTTCGGGATGTCATTCCTGAGGAGTTACCCGGAGTGCCTCCGGAGAGGCAGGTGGATTTTCGCATCGATTTAGTGTCGGGTGCCACTCTGATTGCAAAGGCATCATACTGGCTAGCTCCACCCGAGATGCAAGAGCTATCTACGCAGTTTCAGGAGCTGCTAGACTGAGGGTTTATCCGTCCGAGTAGTTCCCCGTGGGGAGCTCCGATCTTGTTCATGAAAAATAAGGACGGGTCCCACAGGATATGCATTGATTATCGAGAGCTGAACAAATTAACGTTGAAGAACCGTTATCCACTACCGAGGATCGATGATTTGTTCGATCAGCTGCAGGGTGCGTCTTGGTTTTCCAAGATTGATCTTCGGTCGGGGTACCATCAAATGAGGATTCGGGATGAGGATATTTTGAAAACAGCTTTTAGGACTCGGTATGGGCACTATGAGTTTGTGGTGATGCCATTTGGGCTCACCAATGCCTCAACAACATTCATGGATCTCATGAACAGAGTGTATAGACCGATGCTGGATCGGTCGGTGATCATTTTTATTGATGATATCCAGGTCTATTCTAAGACCAAGGAGCAGCATGAGCAATATCTGAGGGAGGTATTGGAGACACTGAGAATGGAAAGGATTTATGCCAAGTTCTCAAAGTGTGATTTTTGGCTGCGTGAGGTGCAATTTTTGGGGCACATCATAAAATAGGAGGGCATTTCGGTTGACCTGGCCAAGGTTGAGGCTGTGATGCAGTGGGAGGTACCAAAGAACGCATCTGAGATTCATAGCTTCTTGGGTTTAGCGGGGTACTATCGGAGATTCATCCAGGATTTCTCCAAGATTTCCGTGCCTTTGACCCCCTTGACCAAGAAGAATGTGACATTTCGATGGGGCACGGATCAACAGTTGGCTTTTGAGACCTTGAGACAGAGGTTATGCGAGGCTCCGATTCTAGTACTATCTGAAGGGTTGGATGATTTGGTAGTGTATTGTGACGCATCGATCTCAGGGTTAGGAATGGTACTGATGTAGAGAGGGCATGTGATCGCGTACGTTGCGAGGTAGTTGAAGCCTCACGAGGTGAACTACCCCACTCATGACCTGGCGTTAGAGGCATTAGTGTTTGCCCTCAAGATTTGGAGGCACTACTTGTATGGAGTGCAGTGCACTATTTATACTAACCATAAGAGTTTAAAGTATCTGATGGATCAGCAGAACCTCAACATGCGGCAGAGGAGGTGTTTGGACGTTTTGAAAGATTATGATTGTGAGATCTTATACCACCAAGGGATGGCCAACATGGTGGCCGATGCTTTGAGCCGCAAGACGGCGAGTTCCCTGATTAGGAATGTTTGTTAGAGGATGGCAATGATCTATCCATTATTGGATATGATCAAGGAGGCTTAGGTCGAGGGTGTGAAGAAAGAGAATTGGAAGATAGAGCGGATTCAGGGTCAATATTCCTTGTTTGTTCGGGATAGCTGAGGTCTTCTGACATAGTGTGGCCGGGTGTGGGTACCCGTGATTGGAGGATTGAGGCAGAAGATATTGGAAGAGGCACACAAGTCCAATCTCTTTATACATCTGGGGGCTATGAAATTGTATAGAGATCCGAGACTGAGTTATTGGTGGCTCTGTATGAAGTGGGAGATCGCTTGGTTCGTGGAGTGGTGCTTGACCTGTAGGAAGGTCAAGTCCGAGCATCAACAGCCTCATAGCAAGGCTGACCTGCTACCCGTTCCCATGTGGAAGTGGGAGGAGATCACAATAGACTTCATCATGAAGTTACCAAGGACAGAAAGGGGTGTGGACGCCATATGGGTGATTGTGGACAGATTGACGAAGAGTGCCCACTTTATTTTGATCTCTAAGAGTATATCCGTAGAGAAGTTGGTGGATATTTATGTGCGAGAGGTGGTGGATAGACACGGGATATTTATGTGCGAAAGGTGGTGGCTAGGCATGTCTTGATCTTCTAAAAGCCGAGTTTCTTTTTATGATAGAATCGAGACTTTCCGTTTGAACTCGTTGAGTCTTTCCTTGGACTCATCGAGTTCTCCTTCATACAAGTCAGGACATTTGCTGTCAACCCGCCAAGTTCATTCTTGGACTCATCGAGTTCGTTGATCTTCAAGTCCATAAGCACGTCCAACTAGCCGAGTCATCTTCTAGACACAATAAGTTTTCGCAGTAACAGAAAAGGTTGGGGAACCACGACCCAACTCGTCGAGTCCTAAGAACTAATCGTCGAATCCACCAAAGTCTAATTCCATACAACCGATTTTAGTCGGGCTTAATGCATCCAAAACATAGATCTGGTGTTCTAGGGTCGATATAACACATAAAGTTACAAACTTTACGTTCATGCATGGGTTGCTTGGCTCAAAGAGGCTCTAAAAGTGGTTCTTATGATGCATGGGACTCCCATGGCCATAAAGTTGGCAACTTTATGCCATGGATTCCCTCAAAGACCCTTGATCCAAAGTCTTAACGCCAAACACGCTTGCATCCATGATTGGTTCCAAAAATGGTTCCTTAAAGCCCTAAACTACTCCCTGAAGGGATCTAGTAGATGAATGGACAAGGTATAGACTTTATACCTCAAATAAGCTGGAAAATGGAGTTCTTCTTCTGGATCCAAAGCTCCTTCCTTCAACCAAGCACTTCTAGCTTTCCCTCCTTTAATAAAACACCAAGAAATCACTTCTTTTTTACTCACACACTCTCACAAAGCTCAAGATCACGAGTCAGGGTTTTATGGACCGTGGGAGGTGATGAGAAAGGACACAATGGGGGTGTTAAGTTCTTTAAATAGGGTGCAAATCCTAAAAATTAGAGTTTCACTCCGGCAGCCCTACTCATCGAGTCGAGGCCTCTCGACTAGTCGAGTAGGCTTCAAGTCCCACGTTCATTCATTCGTTCCTACTCGACGAGTCTTGGGCCTCCGAATTCGACGAGTCCATTTGCAAAAATGAATAATTATTTATTCAAATACATACCTAGAACTAGGCATTACAATCTCCCCCGCTTATTTTAGAGATTGTCCTCGAAGTCTGCTGCATCTGGAAATAGTTCGGGGTAGTGCTCCCTCATCTGGTCCTCCGGCTACCAAGTCCATTCTGATCCCTTGCGGTGCTGCCGTTGCACCTTCACCAACTCGACCTTCTTGTTCCTTAGATCATTCGTCTTCATGTCGAGGATGGCTACTGGCCGTTCGATGTAGTTCAAGCTTTCATCCACCTGAATATCCTCTAGAGGTACCATCGCGGAGTTATCTACCAGGCACTTCCGCAGCTAGGACACATGAAAGGTACTGTGGATCTGACTAAGCTCGGCTATCAGGTCCAGCCTATACGCCACCTTGCCCACCCGAGCTGCAACTCTGAAAGGACCAATGTACTTGGGGCCCAACTTGCCCCACTTCCTAAACCGAATGACACCTTTCCAAGGTGACACATTCAGGAGAACCATATTCCTGACCTGGAACTCCAGTTCCGATCGACGTTTGTTGGCTTAGCTCTTCTACCAACTCTAAGTAGTCTGAAGCTTTCTCCTGACCTACTGTATCCTCTCCGTCGTCTTGAGTACCACTTCAGTACTCCCCATGAACATCTGTCCAACCTCACCCCAACATATTAGGGTTTTGCACTTCCTCCCTATAACATCTCGAAGGGAAGACGGTCGATACTCACATGGTAACTATTATTGTAGGAAAACTCTGCCAGGGGAATGTAGGTATCCCAGATACCACCGAAGTCTAGGACGCATGCCCGCAACATATCCTCCAGAGTCTGGTTGGTTCGCTCGCTCTGACTATCCGTCTATGGGTGAAAAGTTGTGCTAAAATGCTGACGAGTACCCAAATCGCCGTGAAACATTTTCCAGAATTTGGAAGTGAGCCGCACATTTATCTCAGAAATCACGGAGACTGGCACTCCGTGTCATGCTACTACCTCTCGAATGTAGATTTCAGCCAGCTTCTCGGCCGAAATGCTCTCCTGGATCGAAATGAAACGAGCACTCTTGGTCAATCGATCCACGATGACCCAAATCGAATCCACTCCCCGTGCAGTCCTGGGAAGCTTCGTGATTAAATGCATAGTAATGTCCTTCGTGATGTCTCTAGCGCTCTACCTTGACCTTCCTACGGGTCAGGCATCTCTCGACGTACCAGGCTACATCCCGCTTCATGCAAGGCCACCACCAGTCAGGACGAAGATCTCTGTACATCTTCGTCGCCCCGGGATGGATGAAAAATCTGGATTTGTGCGTCTCCTCCATCAGGATCTAACGCACACCGCCTGAGTACGGAACCGTCACCTGAAGGTGTAGTGTCAACAGCCCGTGGATATCATAGTCAAAGGAGGAAATCTAGCCCATAATACACTTACTCTTTCGGTATTCTTACTTCATAGCCTCCTGCTGGGCCTCCTGGATCTTCTCCAGAAGCGGAGTCACCACTGTCATCCTCAAGCAAATGTATTTGATTACGGTTGCCTTTCGGCTAAGCGCATCGACTATAACATTGGCCTTCCACGGGTGGTAGAGGATCTCATAGTCGTAGTCCTTCACCACATCTAGCCACCGACGCTGCCTCTTGTTCAGATTCGGCTGATCCATGAGGTACCTCAAACTCTTGTGGTCCGTGTAAATGGTAGATCGGACCCCATAGTTTTAATGCCGCCAAATCTTGAGGGCGAAAACAATCGCCCCAACTCCAGATCATGCGTCAGATAGTTCGCCTCGTAAGGCTTCAGCTGCCTCGACGTGTAAGTGATGACGTGCCCCCTCTGCATCAATACCGTGCCCAAACCTGAGATGGACGCGTCACAATATACTACGAAATCCTCCACGCCCTCTGGCAAGTCTAAGATCGGTGCCTCGCACAACATCTGTCTCAACGTCTCGAACGCTGCCTGCTGCTCAGGTCCCCAATGAAAGACCATGACCTTCTTCGTCAACCGGGTCAAGGGTAGTGCCATCTTGGAGAAGTCCTGTATGAATCTCCGGTAATAGCCTGCTAACCCGAGGAAACTCCGAATCTCACATAAAGACTTCAGAACCTCCTGGCTCATCACGGCCTCCACTTTGGCCAAGTCAACCAAAATCCCATTCTGGTCGATAAGGTGCCCATAATCTGCACCTCATACAACCAGAACTCACACTTGGAGAACTTGGTGTGAGATCCCAAAAATCACTGCCAGAAAAGACCGATTTCATTTATGCTTTTTAAATTAATTTCAGAGTAAATCCTTTTGATTTAAAAGAGTTGCGGAATTTGTTCCCAAAACAAAATATGATAAAATAATATTCATCAAAGCATTTCATCAAGAGATGCATTTTCATCATATAATCAAAACTCGGGATGTCATGTTCCACTACAGACCATAAAGCATAAACGATAACATTACAAGTCATTCAACAAATATATACATATACAGACTTGTAAACAAAACAACTTGATGATTCATCCATCTTATGCCCTTGCGCCACTACCTGTAATACAAATAAACTGAGTGGGCTAGGCTTGGGATCCTGGTGAGCATATAGGGTTTTCAACCCACAATAAATAATTATATTTAATTTCACCAACCAACAATACCCTGATTACCCATTCCCGTTATCCTCACTTTATGTCCCTAAAACAACATCTATTTCAAGGGACCTAATCTAGGATTTTCATCGGGACAGACATTACTGCTAAGGGGTTTCCTCAACAATAGATATCCTAAAGGCAACCATGAGGGGGATAGAGTACACTGGTGAACACATCGTTCACAACACCTACAGGTTATGAACCTGCTAGCGTTCCACATGACTGTCTAGAAAGAGTCTGTGGTCGTTATCCATACTCCGCTGAATAACTAGATCAACAACAACAACATCGATGCCTCTCATCTGTTTATCACACATTAACTATCTACCCATGTTCTACCCAACATATTAGTAGATAAAAATATGTATTTTTATACATAGTTTAAAACCAGTATAGCATGTTCAATCAATACATATTCCACATAACAGATGAGGCACACACACATAACATGTATTTCATAGAGAATAAATCAGATCTATGATATGGAAGAAAGTGAATATACATTCACACATATAACAACAAAATATACACATAACACGTATTTTATATAAAATACTCCATAATTATGCGTTAGAAGAAGGTGACTACACACTCACTTGATCAGAAGATGATCGTACAGTACTACGACTGGCAGAAGTAGTATTCTTCAGTAGATCTGGAAGATCTTCACAAAAATTGGTTTCTCGCGGGCAGAGCTTCGGCTCGGGAATCGCACTTCTCGGGATCTTCGGGGCTCGGGAATAATACCGGGGCTTTGGGGTATAAATGGCATGCAAATCGAGGCAAAAACTAGAGAGAAAGGAAGAATTTGGCAAAAGAATAAGGCTGCCCTCGCATGCCCTTTTATAGGAGGCCGAGGCCTCGCATTACGCTGGGCGTAATGCTCTACGCGGGGTGTAATGCCTCGGATCGTCACTGCATGTGTCATTGGAGCACTCGAGTCCGAGGCGGTGCATGCATCGGGGTACGCTGGGCGTAGTTCGGATCAGATCGATGACTTCCCCCCTCCTTCGGATAATATCGGGATTTAATAATTAAATTTATATATTAATTAGTTAATAAATTTCAAAAATTCATATCTTCCTTATATGAACTCCGTTTTCGACATTCTTTATATCCACGCGTAGGTGAGAAAACTCCGTTATAAATTCATAACTTCTTCATCCGACGTCCATTTTCGCCTATCTTTTTATCGTTTCACTAAAATTAATGAGATCTTCGATTCTCGTTTAGATTGTTTCGGCTAAAAACCGCTTGGTCTCAAATCGAGTATTCAGGCTGCATACTGCTAAGTTGAAACTTCAGAAAATCATAACTTCCTCATACGAAGTCAGATTTGGGCGTTCTATATATATTCGGAAACCTCGTTTCAGCCACTACAACTTTATATAAAGATATCCAGCTTATCTCACACTTAAATTTTGACGCTTATTTTACTCTTAATTCATTTAAGCCACATAATTAAGCAATTAAGCATAAAACACATAATATTCAAATAACACATTCTTATTATTTCAAAATGGGTTAGAAAGGTTAACCTAGACTATTACATTGCTATTAATGACAAGCCTAGAAACACAGGCGTTACACTTGGCGTACAAGCTCTCCCTTCTCAGGGTATCCAACACCTCCCGCAAGTGCTCCTCGTGTTGCTCCTGCGTCTTGGAGTAAACCAAGATGTCATCGATAAAGACTATCATATACCGATCCATCATCGGTCTGCATATGTGGTTCATGAGGTCCATGAACACGGCAGGAGAATTGGTGAGTTCGAAGGGCATCACCACGAACTCGTAGTGGCCATAGCGAGTCCGGAAAGCATTCTTCTGTACATCCTCATCTCTGGCTCGCATTCGGTGGTAGCCTGAACACAAATCTATCTTGGAAAACCAAGATGCCCTTGTAGCTAATCGAAGAGATCATCAACCTCAGGAGTGGGTAGCGGCTCTTCACCCTTACCTTGTTTAGCTCCCGATAGTCTATACACATCCGATGCGACTCGTCCTTCTTCATCACAACCAAGATCGGGGCTCCCTAGGGCGAACTGCTCAGCCTAATGAATCTCATGTATAACATATCCTGCAGCTGTGTTGACAACTCCTACATCTCGGGAGGATCCAACCGATATGGTGCCTTGGCTATCGGAGCCGCACCAGGGACTAGGTTGATCCTGAACTCCACTTGTCTCTCCGGAGGTAACCCAGGTAGCTCCTCCGAAAATACATCCGGGTACTGTCGTACCACTGACACATCACTCATAGTCGCCTTACCCGCCTATCGGGTATCCATAAAGTAGGCGACATACCCTGCGCAACCCTGCTGAAGCTAGCGCCTAGCCCTTGTTTCCAAGCACATAGCCGGTCCACGTTGCAGCCTCTCGCCCTGAATCACCAGCTCTCCCCCACTTGGGGTCTTGACACGTACTAACTACTGCGCCAAGTCGATCACCGCCCCATTAGGGCTTAACCAGTCCATGCCTAAGATAACCTTGTTTTCCTTCAGAGGAATGGGAACCAAATCCACGTGGTATCGCTCGTCATATAACCTCAAAACGCAATCTCTGAAAACCTTTGATGCCTTGACAGATCGGTTGTCAACAATCTCGACCTCTAAAGGACATTCTAACATGCCTGAAGACTCAGAAAACCTCTTGCTAAGAGCAAGAGAGACAAATGATCGGGTAGCCCCCGAGTCAAATAACACGTGTACTAGGATGCCGTTCACATGGAACGATCCTAAACAAAACACATAAACATAGAACATAAATATCATAACCGACATGTAATAAGTGTTAGGGAGAAGAAAACATACATGTCACCACATCCGGTGCAATACATGCCTTCTCGACGGTCAACTGAAAGGCTCGACTCGTCACTATGGGAGCATCTGTTTTGCCCTGTCGGCCATCCGTGATCCGTAGGGTCGCTGGAGCTGGCACCGCTACTGGCACTCCTGATGTCAGTATCGGGCAATTGGCCTTTTTATGTCCTTTCTGATTGCAATGGAAGCAAACCAGGTATGATGTCTGAAGGGTGGGGGTAGGGGCAGTACAATCCCTACGAAAGTGCCCAAGCTTTCCGCACTTATAGCAGCCCGATGATATTAGTCTACAAACCCTATCATGAGTCTTGCCGCATTTCCCACAACAGCTCCGGCCCTGTTGGCCCTTCGACCTAGTGTCAGATCCCTTGGGTTTCTTCCCTGAAACCCCAGTAACCTGTCCAGCCTCCGCCTTCCTCTTTCGGATGTGCTCTATATCAATGTCCCTCTCTTTTGCCCTAGCTATCATGTCCTCCACAGTCGGGCATGCTGAGTAGCTGACATTTTTCCAAATGTCAGCTCTCAACATATCGTAGTACCGGGTCTTCCTCATCTCCTTGTCCCCCGCGTACTAAGGTACTAGTAAGGCCCTCTTTTTGAACTTGGCGGTAATCTCTGCCACCGACTTAGTATTCTGTCTCATGTGAAGAAACTCCCTGGCCAGTTGCTGAATCTCCACAGCTGGCCTAAAATCAGCCTTACACCTGGTCACAAAGTCGGATCAGGTCATAGTCTCAATTGCTGGGTCTCCTAATGAGTCACTGACCGCCTCCCACCAATATCGAGCTCGGTCTTAAACAACCTGCAACATACCAGACCTTCGACCCCTCAGGGCAGAAGCTCGTCAACTGTGCAGACTCGATGTCTTCAATCCACCTCCTAGCAACAATTGGGTTCTTCACTCCATGGAAGTTTGGCGCACCACATCCCCTGAAATCTTTGAAGGAGAGAGTGTGTGTCCCCGACTAACCAGATGCCATGTCGCTCCTGAATGCCCTGAGGCGCTCCTCCATTAGCTCGATAATCCCTTCCTTGATCGACCCCAAAATCACTGGGGTCACTTCCAAGATGCCTCTCATGATCTCAGACGCGATGACTTTGCGTACTCCGTCAGCAACTGGCTCGGAACCTTCACCCGAACCTAAACCTGATCCTGACCCAGACCCTGAACCTCCTGCTCCGTGACGTGTTACCGCCATTCTGAAACAAAACATATAATCGTTGGGGTCATATATAACCTTGAGAGATCTCACACACTCTACAAGCTCCCTGGTTCTTTCTTAGCCCTCCTTGACTCGAGTATAGATCCTCTGCTTTCAGTAGTATGGGCCCGTACTACCTTCCACATCTATCCGTACTTTCCTCAAGGATTTCCTTGACATTACCAAGTCCCTTCTATTAGTACTACTCACTGCACTGATCTCATCCTAGGCTTACCCTAGGGTAATTCTCCGACCTACTCTCCGCCATCAACTGCATAAGAAATCCTTGCTAACTTTACCTAACTATCTTGCAAATACCATTACATATCACTAAGACTAGATAATTCTTTGAATGAGAGATCCTACCCTACAACGGTTGGACTCAAAATGGACCTGCGAAATAGGGCTAGACCTAACCTTCTAAAATTATTTAGTCCTCGCACTATGTAACTTAACGTATTTGTTTACTAGTTAGTTAAAGATAACTAGAATTTATAAAGGCACAAAGCAAACAACATTCGAGCATTAAGTAACCATACCAAGCATATCCTATTTAGGCCATCATATCATTGACTAATCAACTCAAGCATGAAATTCAATAAGCATATATAGCAGGCACATAAAGCATCTTCCTAGATCCTAGTCCTAATCTAGCATGTAGTTGTCATACATATAACAGACATATAAGGCATCCTCCCTAGATTCTCAGCCCTAATCTAGCATGCATTTCTCATAATCATATCATATAACATAACAAACATGTATGGGTATCTTGGGGAAAACTTACTTGAGCTCGACCGATTGCATGCATCACACACCTTGTTCTTTCTCAAAACTCTTTATTTTAAATTTTAGAAAAAAATGATTTTATTGAAAAATCTTTCAAACCCTCGATTTGAGTCCAGACACGCCCAAAGGTATGTCCGAATCCCTCAAACCAAGTCTCTCATACCAACTTGTAACATCCCAAAATTTTCATTTTTTAACATAGCGATTCATAAAATAATTTATAAGAAAACATCATCAAGTAATTTATTTCATAAAAACCATAGATCACGTGTTTCAAAACCATATCATCAAATAGTAACAATGTTAGAGTACAAATCCCAAGAATCTCATGTATGGAAAATCATGTGTGTGATGCGCTGCTACGGTGCCGAATCCTTTCTCTTCGAAGAAGAAGCACCTGAAACAAAAACTGAAAACCATAAGCACAAAGTTTAGTGAGTTCCCCTATTATACCACATATCATATAACATACATACTGTCTAACATATCCGTGTACTGATCTACCCTTTCGGTCTCTTTCAACCGGTAACTGCCTAGCATATCAGGCTGCTGGCCTACCCCTTCGGTCCTACCGACCGATACCTGGCCTAGCATATCAGGGTGTCGGCATACCCCTTCGGTCCTTTCGACCGGTACGTTGCTTAGCATATCAGGATATTGGCCTACCCCTTCAGTCCTTTCGACCGGTACTAGGGACTATTTCACCTCCTACTCTACCACATAGCATCCTAGTACATAAATATATAATCATATACTGTCTAGCTTATTTGGGTGCTGGCATGCCCCTTCGGCCCTATCGACTGGTATTGGGGTTTATCCTACCCCTCATATCACATATCATATAACATCATAGCATACTTGTATGTAATCATAACATATAGCAACATACCAGATAATTATCATAAAGACAATCATCTCTACTATAAATCTTACTAGTGGGCCGACCTTGGTGCCTTAGACCCACTTCTACTAGAAGGTAACTCACCTCAATTTTGTGAAGTAGTTGAACTGTCCTTGGTGCTGGGATCAACTCTCCTCAAACTCCTATACATAAAATCTCTTTTAATTACTCTTTCAAACTTGTAACCCCTTTAAGGGTCAACTCTGGTCAATGGTCAAGTCAAAGGTCAACACTTTTGGTCCAAGTCAACATTATGGATGACCCAACTCGCCAATTTGGTATGTCAACTCTTCGAGTCCCATGATTCAGAGAGTCTCGAACTTGCGATCTAACTCGTCGAGTTACCCTCCAACTCGTTGAGCTTCTCCTTATGAAAAAATCAGGACTTTCCGTTTGAACTCGTCGAGTCCTTCCTTGTACTCATCGAGTTCTCCTTCATACAAGTTGGGACATTTTCTATCAACCCGCCGAGTTCATCCTTGGACTCGTATAGTTCGTTGATCTTCAAGTCCATAAACACGTCCAACTCGCTGAGTCATCTTCTAGACTCAACAAGTTTGCTCAGTAACAGAAAAGGTTGGGGAACCACGACCCAACTTGCAGAGTCCTAAGAACGAATATTCAAGTCCCCCAATTTTAGTCGGGCTTAATGCATCCTAAACATAGATCTGGCCTTCTAGGGTTGATATAACACGTAAAGTTACACACTATACGTTCATTCATGGGTTGCTTGGCTCAAAGAGGCTCTAAAAGTGGTTGTTATGATGCATAGGACTCCCATGGCCATAAAGTTGACATCTTTATGCCATGGTGTTCCTCAAAGACCCTAGATCTAAAGTCTTAACCCCAAACATGCTTGCATCCATGAATTGTTCCAAAAAATGGTTCCTTAAAGCCCTAAACTACTCCATGAAGGGATCTAGTAGATAAATGGACAAGGTATAGACTTTATACCTCAAATGAGCTGGAAATCGAGTTCTTCTTCTGGATCCAAAGCTCCTTCCTTCAACCAAGCACTTCTAGCTTTCCATCCTTCAAGAAAACACCAAGAAATCACTTCTTTTTCACTCACACACACTCACAAAGCTCAAGAACATGATTTAGGGTTTTCTGGACTGTAGGAGGCCATGAGGGATTCCACAATAGGGGTGTTAAGGTCTATAAATAGGGTGCAAACCCTGAAAATTAGGGTTTCACTCTGGTAGCCCTACTCAGCGAGTCGAGGCCTCTGGACTCATCGAGTAGGCTTCAAGTCCCGCGTTCATTCGTTCGTTCTTACTCGACAAGTCTAGGGCATCTGACTCGTCGAGTCCCTTTGCAAAAGTGAATAATTCTTTATTAAAATACATACCAGGAACCGGGCATCACACAAGTTAGAATCATTTTACTGACAATGGTCCAAGAATAAAGCAACCTTGTTAGATATAGACTTGAACCCTTATTACATGCACTTTACAACCACCTTATTCTTCAATATTCAACCATCAAATGGAGAAGATAAGCTCACAAAAGATGCCAAGGCTCAAAAGAAGCAAGAAGAGGGTAGAGTTTCTCAATGAATGATATGAGGTGATGGAAGTTGGTCATGGAAAGGATGCTAAGAAGTTAGATCCCTTAAATGTGGCTCAAAACGTTAAGGTTAGGGTTTTGGTCTGCAGCGGTTACGCTCAGCGTAGCATAACCTACACTCAAAATAGGTCATTAAATTCGTGTCCAATATTCTTTACCTACGCTCAGCATAGGGCCAAATTCCTAATAGTCATTTCAACTTCAAACTATCATAACGTCTTCGTTTATACTTCATTTTCGACGGTCTTTATATCCATGGAAAGGTATTGAAGAGCCCCACAGTTTTATCTAGTTACTTTTGACTCAAAAGATATTGAACTAAAATCCTTAGCTCATTCAAGAAGCCTGAAATATCACCTTTCCAATTTTTCCCTTTGTTCCAAGGCATAACTCAAGGGCCTTAATCAGTAAACCAACATCACGAACACTAGGTGTTTCAATTCTCTTCCACTTAAACTAGATTTTTTCCTCGAAATCTAATTCGGTTAGAATTCATGGAAATTACAAAAAATAACTCTCTCTCCCCCAACGGTGCGATCCCACTCATAGCAAACTACTCACACCAGGAAAAATCTCGGAAATACGACTGAACTAATTCATACCTCACAAAATCGAGAACCCATCAACCTAAAACTCCATGAAAATACATAATGGTTGATGAACATGTTGGGTTTTGAGCAATTTAACACTCCTATAGTGTACATGCAACCTTAGATGCTTTGGATCTATGTTTTCTCTAATATACATGCAATCTTGGTTTTCCCAAAGCATCATCCTAACTAGCATACAATGGAGTGTATTTACAATAAAATTCTAGTTAGATGACATACCTTTTGTTGAAGCTGGAAACCTTGGACCTTTAAGAACTTGGCACCAATAGTGTGAATGCCTCAACTAGAATCACAACACACCTAGGACAAAGGATAACTAGAGAAAAGTTGTTTTACACTCAAATTTGGCTAGCTCTTCCAAAGAACACATGTGTAGCCGATTTCATGAGCTAGGGGATTCTCATATAATGTGGCTTAATTAGGGTTACACCATGCAAACCCTAATGTGCATGACCTTCCATATTCCTCATACTCCATGGGTTTAAACCTCCATGGATCATTCATGGGTCACCACATGGGTTTAGCCTAACATAAAGAACTATGGATAATAAGCCCACATTATAGAATGAATGATTTACATAATCAATCCCCATATATTTAATTAGTTTGTTTTGATCACATAATTAAGTCCAAATTAATTCTTGATCAATACTAATTAAATAATAGGATTTCATATTAATATATTAGAACTTATAATATATTAATAAACCATAAATAACCTCTTCTCAAAAGTACATCCTATCAAATTGTCCTGATGATATGAAACCTAAATGGACCATGCTACTCTTGGGTCAAGTACATACCAATAATAGTTATGGGATTAGACACCTAATCCAATAGTCTGCCACTTGGATAATTCTAATAACTATAATTGCAAGTACGACTCCAAAATCCCGACTATTAATCGTAGCTCTTAAAAGTCGCTGTCGAACTCTGACCTAGTCAGTGACGCGTCCATTACATAAGGGATCATATATTCCTTAATTCTAGATATTGTATGGACCGAGACACAGATTTAAAATCATTCTATCTGTCCATCTGTTGTTTCCTGATATCCGATTTATGACGACCGACTAATTGAACAAATCAAATCAGTCCAGGCTTGGCCAAGCGCATAGGGGTGTCATCACTAAATCATCCAGGGCCCACATATATTGCTTTTATCCACATGGGATAAAAGAAATGGATAAACGTCGACTCAAATGCTTTCTTGTACTTACTCACTAAATTACACACAACAATATGTTTTATAACATCAAGTTACTAGTGTGTTTACATATGTTAATGTGCAACCGACTCGCAATTACAACTCACATGTATCCGTTTCAAGAATATAAGATATTATCGTCTCACAATTACTCATGATAAAATCGATGAAGTGATTCAGATGAGCGTGGGTAGAATCCAATACTCGAATCTTATTCCAGGAGTACTGACGAACACTGCAACTATGTCTAAAACACCTAGACAAACTACAGACCCATTAATGACAGTCTTGCCTTAATACCTACTTCCAAAGTATGATTGACTGTGGATGGTTTGAATAACCTAGTTATCCAGAAAGTCAAAACATGAAAAGTGAAACATAAGAATAATACTAATCCTATATGGCCCCAAAACGTTTGAGTGCCATATTGATTACTCATTATTCATTGTATAATGTTTCAATTTATCAACTTAATACTTGAATTAAAACAATAGTTATGCCATTCTCCAAGCATGCACACTATGTTTGTTTATGGTCCTGACTTTATGAAATAGATTAATTGAAAAACATTTCAATGATGCTCATTTCACAATTCCAAATCTTTATCGTAAATGTAAGAATATCAAAATTTTGCCATTTACTGTAATCTATTAGATTCTAACCTTATATGCAATGATCCTCTTGTAATGATTATGCACAAAAGTCACAGAGACTTGGCAACAGACATTACAGAGTATTCCAATGGAGAGAAATTCCATGGAAACGAAGTCTCAAATTCAACGTACATTCCTTTGAACATTCTTCTTGCATTAAGTTTTCTAATCTTACAAAGATTTAAAGAATAACTTCCACTTATGGAAACATTTCCATATTCCCATTTTGACCATCATTTATGAACAAGAGTTACCTCTTTTCAGAGTATGTCAATATGGTCCTTTCCAAAATTTAAAATATACTTCCAATTGTCTATGCGCAACCAATCTTTTGTTAACCTCAGATTGTCCTCAACAATTGCTTAACCATTTTAGTCATATCTGGCTCTATTCCCTTTTTCCCATTTGAATTCCCTAGGCATTTGGAAAAATTAGAACACGAGAATATTATAGCATATGCAATTGATCCTATACCCGAAGCATATAGGATGCGATTCATAATGTTAAACATAAAGACAAGATACTTTTTTTTTTGCTATAATAATTCTATTTTCCATTTTCTCACCATACGAATTATGAAGTGGGATGCCGTAATCATAATCAAATTTTGAGAACGCAATTATCATTTCCATATATAGAATTTCCCTATGTTGAACCACTCCAACATAGCCATTGATATATATTTGACTAAATTTGATTAAAATCTCAATCCAAGCTTTTAGAATTGAAATGAAGTATAAATTCCTCTCCCTTAATTATAGCAAAACAACTTTTCAAACCCTACAACTTTGGGACCTCATACACCTTTCCTTATATAGCTCACATGTGTGTCTAAACAATTTTAGAACTTATAGCCATAAGTCTGAAATGTTTAGACCTTTTCCATCTCTCATAATTCGAATTATGAATATAGATGCCATAATCATAATCAAATTTGAGAATGCAAATATCACAATTGCTATCTCCTTAAAATCTACTTAGTGAAAGCATTTCCTCACAATCATTTTCATGAATTGGAGAGAAACCTTATGACACTTAGATTTTTATGGTGTATGTGTTCCTATCCATGTGAATTTGTAATAACCATAAACATAAGACAAGGTTTGTGACAAATCCAAACTTATATGGACTGAACTTTGTTCAATCTTAATTTCTTGCAACCTGGCAGCACAATGGCATACCATTGCTTCCAAGTTGTTATGCAAACAACTGAGAACTCATAGAACTCACATGCATAGTCAACCAACTGGTTTGGGCACAAAAATAAGAATATGTCAACACGATAGGTTACAAACCTCAAGTCTTGTTGTAGTGATAAACAATAAGTTTTCTTCTTGATTAGTTCTGGAAACTTGTTAATATCCTTAAGACTCCCACTGAACTCTTGACATATAAGTCTCTCTTGTCAAGAACCACTTCTTGACAAACAAGTACTCAAGAGTTAGTTCAGATTCTTATCAAGACAAACACTGCACACAATTGGTCTTAGTTGGTCTTTGTTTTATCCAAAACATCACAACTTACCAATTTCAAATGTACAAGAGTAGAAAACATTTTACTCTAAATTTGATAAGTGTTATAAACCTTTCTTAAGATTATGTCACTCAATTTACAATCATGGAGTACGACTCTAAGACTTGTTCTTGGAACGAAGTATGACTCATCTTCTTGATTTAACCATTTCAACAATTCTCGATTTCTCTTCTTATCCATATAAATGCACTAAGATATCCTTAGAGAATCAATTGTGATACGATTTTTCATAATCATAAAGATGATCATAAACATGATACTAAAGCACTCTCCCATCTTTTCATATTGGAGAAACTTTTATCTTTCTGTCTAATTTGATTATTCTCATTCGTTCTTCCATACATTGAAACTTTTCCATTGTTTCAGAATTATACTTAAACTTGTAAGCATAACCATATTTACTAAACTTTAGTAAATCATGATAAATAGTCTTATCGTTCTTTGAGGGGAACCTGGACCAGTGCACAACCAAGTGTTTTTGATTCACTTATCCTTCACTTGACTTACATATAAAAGTGAACAAGGAATTAGTCTTAATTTCCAAAATATGAAGGTCCTCATTCATCACACAATACAAGTTGCATGATTTCAAGTTTCTATCCAATTGAAACTTGGGTGATGAGAATCTTTCCTTATTTGGCAAGTTCTCGACCTTACCACAAACGAAAGAATCAAATTTATATTGTTAACATAGAAACATAGAAACATCAATTTTTCACAAATGCCATTTTAAGGAGATATAAAAATAAAACAAAATTTTATTTATTTATAAAATACGGAAAAAATTTCCTTACAATGCAATTACAAAATGAAAACTATGTTATTACATATTTCCTAGCAATCTATCATAACTCTTAAGCAGCAGCTGAAAAATCCAATCTTCGAACCATGCGATTGAAATCCATCTTCGCGATCATATTCAACATACTCTTACTTTTAAGTTTCCTTCATTTGCTTGATCCTACAAAACATCAAAATACAACCTTGTCACATTATGTATTAAGAATCAACAATTAGGAACTTAATAGAGTTAGATAGTGGACTTACCTGAAGCAGAGTTAAACTTTTTGATTCTACCTTCTTTTAGATCTTTCAGGTAGTCAGTGCAGCTTCGCTTCCAATGTCCCTTCAAATGGCAGTAGAAACAAATGGCTTCTTTTGCATTGGCTCATGAGACAATCATAGGCTTAGCCTTTCTCTTTACCATTTAGTCATCCGAGTTGACTATGGCCGATCCCTTACCATTGGGAAGAGAAATCTTTTTTGGACTTCCAATGTTACCATTGTCAATGTCCATGGAATTTTGAGAAGTAGATCTTCCAATCAAATTTGCTTTTCCAGTGCTCCAAATCATTGCTGATTCAGTAGCAACAAGAAAATAGGTAAGATCAATAAGGGTCATGTCATGGTCTGTCACATAGTAGTCATTAATGAACTCACTATATGACTCAGGAAGTGATTGAAGAACCCAGTCAACAGCCAACTTCCTCGAGACAATGACACATAATACTTTCAGCCTGTCAATATGTGACTTCATCTCCAAAACATGAGTCCACATAGGCCTTCCATCTTGATGTTTCATTGCAAGTATGGCTTGAGTGACCTTGAAATTTTCAAGTCTTAGAACTTGTGGGTTAGGGAGAATAATTGGAGGAGGTGGAAGAAGTGAAGTATGATTTCCACGACCCAACCGTGGAACATCATCTTCAAGGGGAAAGCTTATTCCAAATGATTTGGGAAGACCATAGTTGTCTGAACTAGACATCTACAATGGGAGAAATTCAAGTTAGTTGATTTAAGTCCTTAATATAATACCCAAATGAAATATTAAGGCTAGGACCCAACACAATATTTTACAATTCGGAAGAGGGATGCCGTAATCCTATTGCAAAATATTTGAAGGTAGGTAAATGACGATTTACCAATTTCCACCACGAAAAACGAAAAAGAATTTTAGGTTTTAAGTGAATTGAAACTCCTAGATCCTTTGAGATTCATTGAACTTTTCATTGGCATGTTTAAATCTTGATTGTTCCCTTCAAGTTTGTGACTGGGATGCCGAGGATCACAAACAAGGTGTGAATAACCATGCAAATTAGCTTGGTACACTTAATGTTACAACCACCTAATCAATGTGCCGGTTAACCACACATGCTCCATTGATTTATGATTAACATCAAGCTACCCTTTGCCACACACTGTCAGTCGCAGATTAGTGTGCCGGTTAACCATACACGCTCCACTAACTACTTAACAAGATGCAAAATGCAATTTCATGGAATAACACCATATTCACATTTTCCTAAAGTAACTAAGATTTGGAATTTAATAAAAGTTTAGTAACTTTATAATTATCATTATATTTTTAATGAGAATTCAAATGTCCTGTCAAACCCGTTCGGCTAACGACCCTCCACCAGTCAAGGAAGCAGTGGGTGAGAGTGGACACCCATTAAATTGCCATTTTATAGGTAGTAACCTTATACCCCCCTTATAGACCGACTTCGTGAATGAGGCCTACTAATGGTAAGACTGACTTTATTCTTATACATATATATAAATATTAAACCTATAATATTATAATAGTATAAGGGTTAAATTTTAAAATTTTAAAATTCTAGGGTTTTATTTGGAACTAAAGTATTCATAAGGAAACTTTACAAATTCCAAAACTTGAGGGCAAGTTTTGAACTATTCAAAAACTTTTGGAATCCATAACTTATGATTTTAATATATGTTTTAATGAAAAGACTCTTGAAAATCCATAAATTGAGGACAAGTTATGGAGTTCATAAAACATTTATGAAAAGGACTCTTCATGTTCCATAACTCGAGGACAAGTTATGGATGACATAAAACCATTTAAGATGGCATTTAAAAATTGAGACTCTTCACTTTCCATAACTTGAGGACAAGTTATGGAATTCATCAAAAAAACATTTAGATCAACTATTGTAACTTACAAAATCAAACAATTTGTCTATGATCTATATTAAACTCATAAGAACAAGACAATTCATATCAAACAAATTTAATGTAATTAGCCTAACCATATAAACTAATACAAAACATGAAACTTTGACAATTATCTTTTAAATTGGATAAGCATGATAATTACCACATCAAAAACAGGTTTATAAGTTCAAAACAGTTTAGGGTAATGATCCTATTCCAATTCCAGCCTTAAAACTCGAGATTCTGCACTCTGGAGAACCAACTTGTCGAGTGCATGAACTAACTTGGTGAGTTGGTTAGATTTGTGATGGGACTCGGTGAGTTCCCCAGTGGACTCGGTGAGTCCACTGTCCAGAAAGCAGGAAATCTATTTTTTTAAATTTTGAAAGCAAGTAGCATCAAGTATATTGGAAAACAACCCTAGGCTATGATACCACTGTTGGGTTTTGAGAAATCTAACACTCTTATGGTGTACATGCAACCCTAGATGCTTTGGATCTATGTCTTCTCTAATATACATGCAATCTTGTTTTTTCCATAGCATCATCCTAACTAGCATACAACGGAGTATCTTTACTACAAAATTCTAGTTAGATGACATACCTTTTGTTGTAGCTGGAAACCTTGGACCTTTAAGAACTTAGCACCAATAGTGTGAATGCCTCAAATGGAATCACAACACACCTAGGACAAATGATAACTTGAGAGAAGGTGTCTTTCACTCAAATTCGGCTAGCTCTTCCAAAGAACACATGTGTAGCCGATTTCATGAGCTAGGGGATTCTTATATAGTGTGGCTTAATTAGGGTTACACCATGCAAAAATGTGCATGACCTTCCATATTCCTCATGCTCCATGGGTTTAAACCTCCATGGATCATCCATGGGTCACCACATGGGTTTAGCCCAACATAAAGAACTATGGATCATAAGCCTACATTATAAGAATGAACGATTTACATAATCAATCCCCATATATTTAATTAGTCTCTTTTTGATCACAAAATTAATTCCAAATTAATTCTTGATCAATACTAATTAAATAATATGATTTCATATTAATATATTAGAACTTATAATATATTAATAAACCATAAATAACCTCTTCTCAAAAGTCCATCCTATGAAATTGTCTTGATGATATGCAACCCAAATGGACCATGCTACTCTCGGGTCAAGTACATACTAATAATAGTTATGGGCTTAGACACCTAATCCAACAGAACATCCACCCGTCATACTTTCCCTAAGTCTCTGACCTGTAACACTAGTAAATCGTGCATAACAACACTCAAAATAGTTAGATCATGAATTTCAACCTATCCTAGATTCCTAAATCGCCTAAAAGTTCTCAAATACACCCTTGACCTTTTGACAAGTCATCACTATCCTACCGCTCCTATGAGCGTAACAATGGTCAATCCAGAAGAAAATCTCGTGAAACATCCACACCCCTATATATTTAGGGTACAATCATCTAACAAGTTATCCAAGATTCCTACAATGAACTCTATCACTGGCAACTTAACTAACTTGAAACCTTTCTTCCAACAACGAATACAGATCCACTAAGAAAATTCCGCGATGAACTACCGATAAAGAATCGTGATTTTTCCACCAATTCAAAATCCTACCAATGTCCGACCCAAACCCGCTGGCTACTGAGCCATCACTAGTATTTCCTTACTATTCAAAATGCCCAACTATGCTAAAGACCAACAAACAACACATATAGATCTCCATGACAGGACTGCCGACCCAACACATAAGTGAAAACCACGACGGTTCATCACACATCCTGACACCATCCAACCATTGGAACGAGAAGCTCACATTAACTTACCATTCTTACCATCATCAAATCACAAACATGAAAAACCAACATCCGGTGGGCCTATAGACACACAACTATCATCCCACTGACCTGTAGGAACCCAATCAACATCCCACCTTACACTTACCAACAACTACATGATCCATACCATTCTATAACATGTAACGCTTCCACAGTTTAAACCGCTATTGACACATCATCAGACAAAACATGCTCGCATATAACTAGGAAATGAGATAAACTGTTGAGTGCTTGCCCTAAATTGAAATTAATAAATCAAAAAGAAGTATTCCATAAGGCCATACTAAGTGTACTCAAGCTACCACACTCAATCCCCATACAATCTACAAGACCTTATCTATTGGACTGCCAACAATCCACACCTCCCAATGGAAACATAATGCTCTTCAAGCCGACTACATTCCTTTTTTAAAATAACCTTTCCCCAAGGGTGAAATACCAGCAGATCGAGTGAAACAATGATACTCAACCACTACTAGGAAGATTCTCCTAATAACCAAAACAAACTCTCACCCTTAAATGAAGTTGCACAGATCCACTAATGTGCAATTAAACCAATAAAACTTCCAAATTTGGAGAAGAATTCCAAAATTATCTAGATTATTTCTAGAGCCCTGATCGATTCAATCTAAATATCAAACCTGTCAACATGATATTCCATAATTGGACCATGTGTATACTTAATATCACACATGGAGATTAGCTACAACATTGTAACATTTGAACATCCACTACGAAGACAAACACCAAACTCGATCCTAATAAAACTCATAGTTCCTCAGTGTAACATCTTGACACCCAGGTATAATATTTAATTAATTTATATTCATGTTTTCAGAGCAACTCGACAAGTTGGAAACCCAACTTGTCGAGTAGAGAGTTAAATTGGCTGCGTGATTTTTAGAGTCTACTCGACAAGTTGGAGGACCCCAACTCGACGAGTAGGAGCTGAGTGTGAAAACCCTAATTTTCAGGGTTTGTACCATATTTAAAGGACCTTAAGCCTTCATCTCCACCTCCCTTATCACCTTGACACACTGAGAGAAACCCTAATCGACCTATATTCATCTGAGAGAGAGAGAGAGAGATAGAGAGACGCAAATATTGTATGATCAAGTGCATTTTTGGAAGGAAATTGAGGAGCAAAAGTCTTGGAACAAGAAGTAGCCCTTGGATCCAGTGTTCTTTCAGTGCTAGCTGCTATTTGGAGGTAAAAAACTATCACCTGGATCATTGTTAGGTTAGATCTCTTTACTAGGGAGTTTATGGCCATTTCCATCTTTTCTTTTGGTCCTTAAGTTGTTTGAGCTTTCCATGGAGTTGAGACCTCAGATCTGGACATTATAGGGTCCCTTGAGCCTAAAGATTCAAGCTTTATCAAGCTATTAGCCAGCTTTCATGCATTAAACCCTCTATAGAGCTTGTTTTGGCATTTTGAGCCCTAGATGCCATGCATGGACATAAAGCTTGCAACTTTACATGATACTTCAGCCTTAGAAGGCTAGATCTAGAGTATGGGGCCTTAGTTCTTCTTAAAATATTTCTGAATGAGAGAATGGACTAAAGGTGCTCGATGAGATGACGAGCCAACTCGGCGAGTTGGCTAGGGTTTTCCCCGATAGTCTGGACGCGTTATAACTCGACAAGTTGGTGAGACAACTCGACGAGTTGAGTTGGATTTTCCTGATACTTCAGATAAAACGAAAGAACTTGACGAGTCACATTGATGCACCCGACGAGTTGGGTCAACATGGACTGTTGACTCGGGTGTTGACTTTTGTTGACTTTTAGGGTTTGGTCAAGACATGGATTATGGAGACCATGGAGGGGTAAAATGGTTTTTCTCCCTTTCCGAGAGTTAGAATAGGGGAAGCCTAACATTTTAGAGTTGTTATTATAAAGTGTTAATTAGAGATGATTATGATATGTAGGTGTGATGGGTTTGAGCCATAAGAACTTTCCTATGGGCACATGCAAACCCTAATGCTTGGATCTAGGTTTCTCTAATTGAACATGCATGGAATCCAAGACTTACAATACTAGATCTAATGTAAACAATTGAATCAAATCATATGAAATTGGATCTAGAACAATACCTTGGATTACTTACTTTATACTTCTTCTTCTTGGAGCTTAGAGTCACAATTGTCACTCCTCTAATGGCTTACAAACACTAACTAGCAAGAGGATGATCTTGAGAGAGAGGAGAGAGTGGGAAATCAGCCCTAGGGTTCCTTGCCTTGCATGAGTGGAGATTTCCCTCACCCTAGGGGTCTATTTATACTATGAGCTACTAGGGTTTCACCTTTAACCCTAGTTGAATAACTTAGGCCCTAAGCAATCCAAGATCCTCCTAGATATTAGGCTTGGACGATTTTAAGGTTCCTAAACCCTAAATTTCGTCCACGCTTATATCCATAAGGATACATAGCCCAAAACACAACTATCACACATTTGGCAGTTTATGCCCCTTTATTCAATTAACCTCTTTAAGTCACCAAATTAATTCTTAATTAATATATGACTTATATTAATCAAATAACATTATTAATCCTTTAATATATTATTCTCATAATATATTAACAATAATATCTCTTCTCTCTTAACAAATCATCCTGTCAAGTTGCTATGGTGAAGGCAACCCAAATGGACCATGCACAACCGAGTCAAGTACTTACCAAATATAGTTACAGCCTTAGACACTAATCCAACAGTCTCGCACTTGGATAATTCTAGTAGCTATATGTGCAAACAAAAACCGATTAGCAATCGTAGATCTCAAAGACGCTGTCAACTGTGATCTTATCAGTCTCCTGTCCTTTAGATAAGGGATCGTACAGTCCTCTATTTCGATATTTTGCTGACAATCTCATGGAACTTATTGTCCAACAATTGGTTTCTCGATCTCAGATTCATTTGACATAGAACTTAATTGAACACATCAATTCAGTCCTGACCGAGCCCGACACATAAGTCAAATCAAATCATCGAGCGGCCGTGATATCGCTTTTATTCTCTTAGGATAAAAATAACTGATAAACTTCGACTTATATGCATTTATTATTTACTAATCAACTATACATAACAATTCATTTTATGACATCAATTTACTGATGCAGTTTCACATTGTCAATGCATAACCAATTAATAAACAATAAACCATATATCTTGGTTTTAAGACCATGTGAGATTATCGTCTTGCGATCACTTGTGTTACATTCCATAAAGTGATTCCAGCAAGCGCGGGTTTATTCCAATGCTCAAAACTTGTTCATAAGCACTCATGAACGTTGTAGCAAACCTTTTCTATGTCTAATACCCTTTTAGACAATCTACACACCAATTCATGACAATCTTCATTCATACCTACTTCTAACATATGAACGATTGTGGACCATTCGAATAATTCGATTATTTCTTAATAACTCAATTATTCAGGAAGTCAAAACATGCAAAGTGAAACAATAGTTAAACAATTAACATAAGACAATAGCTTTACTCATAAATAATACTCTTTTATTTAATCATCAAATGTCAATTACATTTATCTATTACATGTTTCAAAACTATCTAATCTAAACCAATATCGTGTTTCAGCCTAATGCTCCTAGCGTGCTGCAAATGCTTAACCCTACTCAGTCACTTCGTAAGTGGATCTGCTGGGTTATCCTCTGACGATACCCTCTTCACTACGAGGCGTCCTTCTTCTACTCGATGTCTAATAAAGTGATATTTTCTGTCGATATTCCGAGATCTACCATGATCCCTCGGTTCCTTGGTCAAGGCAACCACTCCCTCATTATCACAGAAAATTTCCATAGGCTCCTTTATAGCAGACACAACTCCAAGGTCACCAATGAAGTTCTTCAACCACATCGCATCCTTTGACGCTTCGATTGCTGCAATGTACTCTGATTTGCACGTTGAAACAGCTACGGTTTCTTGTTTGGAACTTTTCCAAGTCACTGCTCCTCCATTAAGGGTAAAGACCCAGCCCGACTGCGAATGGTAGTTGTCCCTGTCGGTCTGGAAGTTGGCGTCACTATACCCTCGCACCTTTAAGTCATCACTCCCTCCGAGGACTAAGAACCATTCTTTGGTCCTCTGAAGGTACTTAAGTATATTCTTGACCGCAATCCAATGAGCTCTGCTAGGGTTCCCTTGATATCTACTGACCATGCTCAAAGCAAAGGCCACATCAGGGCGAGTACAAGTCATAACGCACATGATTGAGCCAATTGCGGAAGCGTAGGGTACTCGGCTCATCTCAGCTATCTCGGCTTCGGTACTCGAACTTTGAGTCTTACTCAATTTGGCATTACTCTGTATTGGTAGTTCTCCATTCTTCGATTTCTCCATACTAAAACGTTTTAGTACCTTATCCAAGTAAGTATTCTGACTAAGTCCTATTAGTCTCTTACTTCTTTCTCTCACAATCCTTATTCCCAAAATGTAGGAAGCCTCTCCAAGGTCCTTCATAGTGAAGCACTTCCCGAGCCAGGACTTAACCTCCTGCAAGGTCGGGACATCGTTTCCTATGAGCAGTATGTCATCGACATATAAAATGAAAAAGCTAACTATACTCCCACTTGCCTTGACATATACACATGATTCATCTTCACTTCGTACAAATCCAAACTCTTTGACTTTCTCATCGAAGCAAAGATTCCATCTACGAGACGCTTGCTTAAGTCCATAAATGGACTTCTCAAGCTTGCACACTCTATTGGGATGCTTCGGATCGACAAAAACCTCTGGCTAAGCCATGTAAACATCCTCAGCCAACTTCCCATTGAGGAAAGCGGTCTTGACATCCATCTGCCATATCTCATAATCATGAAATGCGGCAATGGCTAGCATCACCCTAATAGACTTTATCTTAGCAACTGGTGAGAAGGTCTCATCATAGTCAACTCCAGGAGTTTGAGTAAAGCCCTTCGCCACCAATCGCGCCTTATACGTGTGCACATTCCCATCCACGTCGGTCTTCTTCTTGAAGATCCATTTGCACCCAACTGTCTTACGCCCGGGCACATTGTCAACCAAATTCCAAACTTGGTTGTCATACATGGACTGAATCTCGCTGTCCATCGCCTCTTTCCATTTTGCAGACTTTGGGCCTGCCATGGCTTCCTTATAGCTATTAGGTTCATCTAGATTTCTTAGTGTACCATCACTAATATACGTATCCCCTTCAGTAGTAATATGAAATCCATAAAACTGGGGTTGAACTCTAACTCTTTCGAAACGCCTAAGAGGTAATGACTCATCAATTGGTTCAACCGGAGTTTCCTCCTCGGGTTGAGCGCCAGCGGTAGAGGTTCCTTCATCGCTCTACTCTTGAATTTCTACAAGATCAATTTGCCTCCCACTGTCCCCTTGGCCTATGAGTTCTCGCTCTCGGAAAAACCCTCTCCTCGCAATGAAGACAACATTGTCACTCGGTCTATAGAAGAGATATCCAAAGGATCTCCGTGGGTAGCCGATGAAAATACACCGCTCACTACGAGGTTCGAGCTTGTCGCGAGTTTCTCGTCTTACAAAAACTTCATAGCCCCAAACCTTGATATGTGCCAACAAGGGAGCTTTCCTTGTCCCCATCTCGTGAGGTGTTTTGGCTACCTTCTTTGTAGGGAATCGGTTAAGGATATGGGCCGCAGTCTCTAAGGCGTACCCCCATAATGAGATAGGTAGCGAAGCACGACTCATCATAAAACGAACCATGTCTAACAGGGTTCGATTACGCCTTTCTGCCACACCATTCAATTGCGGTGTCCTAGGTGGCGTCAATTGCGAAACTATTCCGCATTCTTTAAGATAGTCGTGGAATTCAAGACTTAGGTACTCTCCTCCTCGATTGGATCGAAGCATCTTGATTTTCCTGCCCAATTGATTCTCCACTTCATGTTTGAACTCTTTGAACTTTTCAAATGTTTCTGACTTGTGCTTGATTAAGTAAATATACCCATATCTACTATAATCATCGGTGAAAGTCACATAGAAGCGATTCCCATCCTTTGTGGTGGATCTAAAGGGCTCACACACGCCGGTGTGTATGAGATCCAATAAACCCTCACCCCTCTCATAAGTGCCAGTGAAGGGTGACTTGGTCGTCTTTCCAAGTATACAATATTCGCACGTGTCATCTTCCCTAAGGTCGAATGACTCCAACACTCCATCCTTTTGGAGTCGGGATATGCGCTTCTTGTTGACATGTCCAAGACGACAATGCCACAAGGATGCTTTATCCATACTATTGGAAGAATCCACACACAATACATTATTTCTTAGGTTATCTATAACCATAACAGTTTCATAAATTCCATTACAAGGCATTGCTTCAAAGTATAAAACACCATTTAGATAAGCATAAATAGAACCATTCTCATTATTAAACGAATATCTAAATCCTTGTCTAAATAAACCATGAAAAGAAATGATGTTTCTTGCCATATCTGGCGAGTAACAACAATTATTTAAATCTAAATTCAATCCATTACTAAGCACTAAAGAATACACTCCAATCTTGGTCACAGGCGACGATCTTCTGTTCCCCATGATTAGATTTATTCTTCCAAGCTCCACATCCCTATTTCTTCCTAGTCCATGCGAAAGATGGCTTGATCTTCCCATCCTTGATGGCCTGCAGATATTTCAGGCAGCTTCTCTTCCAATGCCCTATTTTGTGGCAATGATGGCACTCTGCCTCCTTTAGGTTTGGGTTGGGCTTAGCAGGATCAACCTTGGTCCCACTAGAAGAGGAACCATATTGGGACTTTCCCTTGCGGTTGTTCTTCGAAGAAGCCTTCCTCTTCTTGCCCCTTCCCTGCCCAATAGCCAAAACAGGAGAAGCGGTTGGATTGGGAGTTGGTGCAACATACTTGTCCTTAAGGTTGCTCTCAGCAGTCCTTAGGAGCCCTTGGAGTTTGCTTAGGGTGACCTCTTCCTTGTTCATGTGGTAGGTCATCCTAAATTGGTTGTAGCATGAGGGCAAGGAATGGAGAACAATGTCGATAGCCAAATCTTCCCCAAAGTTGACATTCAACTTGCGAAGACGATCGACATACCTTTGCATCTTTTGCGAGTGCACGGTTAAAGACTCTCCACTTCCCATTTTAGCAGTGATCATATTCGCTATGATCTCATAGGGCTCTTGCCTTGCGCTTTGGTGGTATCGCTCCATCAAGTCTAGATGCATCACATAAGGATACATGTCCTCATAGGACTTTTGGAATTCAGAGTTCATTGTGGCTATCATGATGCAATGCACTTTCGTTGCATCACGTTCATGGGTCTCAAAGACGACCATTTCTCCGGGAGTAGCAGTTTCTGGATTGATCTTCTCGAGCTTCTCATCGAGAACATACTCTTTGTCCTCGTAACGCGCGATTGTGTGAATGTACCTTATCCACTTGCTAAAGTTCGATCCATCGAAAGTCACCTTTTGACAAAGGCTCATTAGAGTGAATGAGCTAGCAGCAGCGTTGTTTACGTTAGACATCTACAAATAGAAAGAAACAAAGTTGATTAGAATTAAGTCCCTAATTAATCACCCAAATGAAAAATTTAGGGCTAGGACCCAACAACATTATTTACATATTAGAAAAGGGATACCGTAATCCAATATGCAAATAATTTTGAGGTAAGTGAATGACGATTCACTAATTCTTCACCATGAAAAACATAAGCTTTAGGTTTTAAATGTATTGAGAATTCGTAGATTACTTTAAGATTCATTGAAACCTTTCAATGGCATGTTTAAATCTCGATATTCCCCTCTAGTTTGTGACTGGGATACCGAGGATCACAAAGCGGGTGTGAATAACCATGCAAATCTACATGGTGCCTTCATTGTTCCAATCACCTATTCGATGTGCCGGTAAACCACACACGCTCCATCGAACTATGACAAACAATGAATCACCCTTTGCCACCTTTTCTTAGAACCAATTAGTGTGCCGGTTAACCACACACGCTCCACTAACTTCTTAGCAAAGGTGCAAAGTGTAATTTCATGGGATTGCATCAATTCACTTTTCCTAAAGTAACTAAGATTAGGAATTTTATAAAACACGTTTAGTTACTTTATATAGTTCCATTATACTTATTAATGAGGAGAGGTTTGCCTTATCCTACTCGTTCGGCTAATGACCCTCCACCAGTCAAGCAAGCGGTGGGTGTGAGTGTACACCCATTAAGCGCCATGTTATAGGCAGCAACCTTATACCCACCTTATAGACTGGCTTCGTGAATGAGGCCTACTAACGGTAAGACTAGCATATTTAATTGTATATATATATATATATATATATATATATATATATATATATATATATATATATATATATATATATAACTTGTAATATTATATTAGTATAGTGTTGAATTTTAAACTTTGTAAAATTCTAGGGTTTGAAATTTAAATCATTAAAATTAAACTTTTAATCACAAAACTTAAATTTCAAAACTTGAGGACAAGTCTTTAAACTTTTCAAAAACATAAGGATCAAATAGCAAATAATGTAAATTAACAATTAGATTATCTCAATTTGATCTTATTCAATATTACTTGCAAAACAATTCACCAATTCAATTCAAATAATCAATTATTATCATATAAGGAAATTATTATTCAACTAATTGGTAAATATATTTTGTTTGGTCAAGAATATACTCATATATATGTATAAAATCGGATTTTAATGACCCAAAACAGTTAAGGCAAGTTTCCTCAAGTAAAACAACAAGAAATCCCGAAACTAGCTCCTTCTGACGCTCGAACTCCCCGAGTTCCTCTTATGGACTCGCCGAGTTGGAGATACTCACCGAGTTCATCAGCCAGAAGCACAAAAATCGAATTTTTCAAGCAACAAGCAATCAACCAATGCATCAATTCAATAGAAATCAATCAATGCTCTGATACCACTGATGGGTTTGAGCCATAAGAACTTTCCTATGGGCACATGCAAACCCTAATGCTTGGATCTAGATTTCTCTATTTGAACATGCATTGAATCCAAGACTTACAATACTAGATCTAATGTAAGCAATTGAATCAAATCATATGAAATTGGATCTAGAACAATAACTTGGATTACTTGCTTGATACTTCTTCTTCTTGGAGCTTAGAGTCACAATTGTCACTCCTGTAATGGCTTACAAACACCAACTAGCAAGAGGATGATCTTGAGAGAGAGGAGAGAGTGGGAAATCGGCCCTAGGGTTCCTTGCCTTGCATGAGTGGCGATTTCCCTCACCCTAGGGGTCTATTTATATTATGAGCTACTAGGGTTTCACCTTTAACCCTAGTTGAATAACTTAGGCCCTAAGCAATCCAAGATCCTCCTAGATATTAGGCTTGGACGATTTTAAGGTTCCTAAACCCTAAATTTCGTCCACCCTTATATCCATAAGGATACATAGCCCAAAACACAACTATCACATATTTGGCAGTTTATGCCCCTTTATTCAATTAACTTCTTTAAGTCACCAAATTAATTCTTAATTAATATATGACTTATATTAATCAAATAACATTATTAATCCTTTAATATATTATTCTCATAATATATTAACAATAATATCTCTTCTCTGTTAACAAATCATCCTGTCAAGTTGCTATGGTGAAGGCAACCCAAAAGGACCATGCACAACCGGGTCAAAGTACTTACCAAATATAGTTACAGCCTTAGACACTAATCCAACAGGCAGAGTCTAGACTGATCGTTGAGTACGATACCTACTTGCTTACTTACGAGGTGAGTCTTCTCACTATACTTACCCGAGTGGTAATACTGTGTGACCCGAGGGTCTTATTTGAGTTATTGAATGAAGGGTCTTATATGCTTATATTGAGTTATGTGATATTATGCATTTTATCTTTGTGATTTATGATATATATTATTTTGTGCCTTACTGAGTTAGGCACAAAATAATATATATCATAGGGTTTACGCGGGAAGGCGCCAACTTGATTGTACACACCAACTAGAGATTTTGTTTTGAGGATTCTGGGATATTATCAAACATTTGTTGTCTTGTGTTTCGAACAACTTATACATTTTTTGGTTTTTGAGAAATGTGAGAATGTGTTTATGTGGTTTTAAAAATGAAAAAAAAAATATTTGAAAATTTAGAGTGTTACACTCAACCAAACCGACAAGGGTACATACAACCCGAACCCTAGTTTTACCAATGACAAGACTATAATTAAGGGTCGATGCACCAACCGTACCTTTGACTATTACTGCTCGGAGGCCCTCGAACGACTCCATAAGTGGAATAATAACCAATTAATCAGAAACAGATCGATAATTAAACATAATGATCCAACACATCCTGAACAAAGCCCATGCAAAAATGTTCTTATCGAACTCAGAAGCCTATCAACATATCAACAATTGCTCATCCCATCCAAGGATAAATAACCATACTATGAGCTAACCATGCTCTCTTTATCCAATGCACATCCTACACGACTCAAACAATCCTTCCTCAAGATCCTTTGTGTTTCCAAAATAATCTACTGACTGCAAAGAGTTCCTTACCCCTACAACATATTGCTAAGAGAACAACATATGTGTTCATGAAGACATAAGCCTAATGGTAACTTGATTTGTACTCACAATCTGAAAAATTCTTAAATTCTCCGCGACCGTGGAGAACCTAACGAATCCTTGAGAAAGGCAACGAGAAATTTCCTAATGTCACACCCCCAGCCGGTGGCGCACTACTAGAAATAGAGGCATCAGCGACAGACATTTCCATCGCTGAAGGCCTTCAATGACGGATTAGCGACAGAATATGCCCGACGAAAAAACCTTGCTCGCTAAATGTCAGCGACAGAATAGTGACAGATTTAGCGAGGGATTAGCTAGGGATTTACTTGTTTCAAATTGATAAAAGGGCTGGTAGCTTCCGTTGCTAATCCGTTGCTAATTTCCGTTACTAATCCGTCGTTGATGACATTCATTTAGCTAAAAATTCCATTGCTAATTGTGATGATATTTGTATCATTAGTTCTCATGTATTAATTTAATAACCAAAATTCATAGAAATTTTAATACTAAAACTAAAACTATATTCCAAGCATTAAATTAAATATTAATATTCGGCAAACAAAATTTATACTCATATTCGATTTCACAATATAGAAACCAAAAAAAATCAAGTGTCAAAGATTAAATCGATTTCAAAATATCAAAACAAAATCATAAAAATCAAGAGCCAAAGTCTAACTAGGTAGGCGGGGGGTTACTTCATTGGGTGAGTTATAGAACTAATGTCGTTATACATCTTGGAAATTTCTTGTTTTTTGGCCAAAACTTGTTCACATTCCGCCTTACTCTCTTCCTTTATCTCCTTACGCATACGATCAACAGCAACCTACAAAGCAACAATAATTAACTTTACACCGAATTAAACATTAAGCCATATCATGGAATTAAGAGCAACATGCTTTCAACTTGAAAAAAAGTATATAAATAATTAAAAATAAAAACATACTTTTAGCTTGAAAAAACTATAAACTAGTACAAGAAGACAATTAATATTCTAGATTGCATATATACCTTTAAAGACAATGAAGTCATGCACTCATCAGTGGATGCATCAAGATAACCAAAGCTACCATCAATAGCCGTTTCACGACCCAAACAAAACAACCCATATTATATAATAATAAATAATCAATTTTTAAACTAAATTGTTAATTCTTAATTAAATAATACCTATCTTATAAGCACTAACACCGTGTTGATGAAATCATTCCTCAAAAATAATAAGCCTGTTGGTTTTCCTAACTGGATCATTGATTGTGTGTATATATCTATTTAATTGCATTTGTACTAAAGAAAGAAGCTACTGTAAGATAAAATTATTTTTGATTGTTGTAAAAGAAATGGATAAAGAACACAAATGGAATATGTCATGGGAACTTAATATTTCACAATAATTTAAGCAGTAATGCAAAATCAAGTATGAATTAGTCACCCGCAGTGTAGGGTGCATTGAACTCTAACATTGTTGTATGATGTTATTTGTATTTTTTGACTGAGTTCGGGCCTTGGCATATTGCAGGCATCAGTAAATATGATCTTAATTGTATTGATAGTGTCATGTCCCTGTTAAATTCATTAAGTCAAAAAAAAAGAAACATATTTATGTTTTTATAGTAAATCCATTCTTCTCACCTGATACAAGAAGGCTAGAACTAGTATATTTATCAAGCAATTGATAGTACCTGTCTTGCTTCCATAAGTAATGATCATCCAACATGTATTGCCATTCAAGGCTTTTGAAAAATCTCATCCCCCTGACATAACATATTTACAGTAGAAGGTTACATCTTCTTTGTATAATCAAATGTGGCCTCAAAGAATTGATAGTACCTGTGAGTTTTAAAACCAAGCCCACATAGCGAAACTTCTTGGTATAATTATTGTTGTATAAGGTAATTTGTTTGGATAAAAAAAGGTTTCACCAACGAACTAAGAATTCATGATACAAGTCGACCAATAAGGATGACAAATGAATCTTATAATTCTGTTTAAGAACAATAATAAATAGTTATGCACTTTTGGATGAATATAATTAGGAAAAGAATTGAGTACTTATATCCTGAGATTATTGATACTCGCTCAAACACATATCCTTCAAGAAGATTATGATAATAAACTTTAGTAAATATAAAACATAAACTAGATTGAAATAAAAGGTTATATGTAATCTGAAAGTCAGAAATTAGGTCTCGATTGGAAAGAAACTTGGTATAACATCCCAAATTTTCAAGCCAAAAATTTCATTTTAAATTAACTAACTTATAAAAATCATTTCTCAAAACGTAGCTGATAACATAACGTTCCATAAACCATATCAATTATATTTCCAAAATCATATCATCAAGTAGTAATAAAATCAGAGTACAATCCCATGAATCGCAAAATGCGGAAAACTAATGTGCGTGTGATGTGCAGCTACCGCGCCGGCTCATTCTCCTTTGCTGAAGAGGTACCTGAAACAAAACTAAAAACTGTAAGCACAATGCTTAGTGAGTTCCCCCATCATACCACCTACCATATAATCACATAGCATACATATTGCTAGACAATTTTGGGGTGCCTAACCTACCTGGCCCGACCATTCTGGGGTGCCGACCTACCCATGTCAAGCCGTTCTGGTGTGCTGACCTACCCATGTCAAGCCATTCTAGGGTGCTGACCTACCCTTCGGTCCTAACAACCGAACTCCGGGGACTATTTCACCCATTACCACTACTACCACATATATCATAACATAAACATGCTGTCAGACATATCTAGGGTACCTGACCTACCCTTTGGTCCTAACAACCAAACTTGGGGACTAGTCCCATCCTACTACCACTATCACATATAACATATCGTGCTAACATATAACATATCAGGTAGTAGCAAACCAGACAATTATCATAAAGACAATTATCCTCTCTATAATCAACTACTAGTGGGTCGGCCTTGGTGCCTTCGACCTACTTCTACTGGAAGGTAACTCACCTCGATGCCGTGTAGTGTTTGAACTGTCCTCGGTACGAGAATCAACTCGTCTCAACTCCTGAATTCCTACACACCAATCTTTCCTGATTACTCTCTCATGTTCATAACCCTCTTACAAAAGTCAACTCAAGTCCAAGTCAAGTCAAGGTCAAACCCTAGTTAAAGTCAACTTTGGTCAAAGTCAACATCTGGTTGCCTCGACTTACCGAGTTGGTCCACCAACTCGCCGAGTCCCCATGTTCACCTACTGCCATAATACCGTCCTTACTCGTTGAGTCTAGCAAGAGCACGACGATTTCACCTTCAACAACATATCTGACTATCTTCAACCGACTCGTCGTGTTCGTCCTTGAACTCGTTGAGTTAATCTTCATCCATATGAAGATGTTCAGTCTATGACTCGCCGAGTTCATCCTTGAACTCGTCGAGTCCATCTTCATGTGGTTGGGACATTGCCTTGAACTCGCCAAGTCTGTTCACCCACTCGTCGGGTCCTATGATTTCTAGGTCTATAACAAACCCTTAGCAGGCTAAGTGTTCCTTCCACTCAACCAAAACCATTTCCAGAAGACGTTTGGGGGCAAAAGCGTCCCGACTCACCGAGTCACCCAAGCGACTCGTCGAGTCCCTCCTAGTCCAAAACTATTCAGTCGATTATAATGAGTCTTAATGCACCCAAATCATAGATCTTGCCTCCTAGGGTCCCTTTTACACGTAAAGTTCCAATCTTGACGTACATGCATGAGGGTTTTTGGCTCAAAAAGCCATAAAAGAAGTCTACAAGATGCATGGGGTGCTTATGGCAACAAAGTTGGCACCTTTATGCCATATGGACCCCCAATAGTTCCAGATCTAAAGTGCAACACCAAGCACATATACAAAATCTGATTATGGCTTCACTATGCTCATAAAAACGGTACAAATAGCCCCAAATCAAAATCTAAGAGATAGATGGTCAAGGTTCCAACTTTTTACCTTGAATGAGCTGAGAATGGTGTAACACCTCTGGATCTTCTTGCTTCTACTTGAACTCCCAACTCCCAAACTTCCTTCCTCCTTTCCAATAGGAACCGGGTGTTACACTTGGAGATTGGAACGAAACTTGGAAGTATCAATTTCTACGTATGTTTGAACAAATATAGAAAAGTAACAAAACCAAAAACCAGAAATCGGATGACAAACTCACATAAAAATCATTAAACATATCAAGATCTTCATTGAGAATCATGACAAACCAGTGTTGGATTTCCGCTAAGTGATGCAGAAGAGGTGGTAGATTTTGGTCGGAGTTAACTCCAATAGGGCTTCGATTGGGTGTTGGTTGATGGTGGCCGTCTGTGTCATCGGCGATAATAGGGGCCGAGATTGATGGAATAGACGATGAAGGGTCGGGGGCGCTAGGAAGCCGACGTTGGGGGTGGGTCTCCAAATAAAATTAGGGTAAGAGTATATCGATTTGGGAAGGAGACGGGGCAACGAAAAAATGGGAGGGAATTGAAAATCAAGAAAAATAATTGAGAGGGAACTGAAACTTAGTGACGGATTTCAACTACAAATTAGCAAGGGATGTTTTCTGTCGCTGATTCTGTCGGTAATCCGTCTCTAATCCCTTGGTAAATGACTTGAATTTATGGAATAGAAATCAAGGTGTTTTCTGTCGCTGATCCCTTGCAAATGCGTCGCTGATTAGCTAGGGAATAGTTCCGTCGCTGATTCTGTCGCTGATACCTCTTTTTCTAGTAGTGGCGGAAACATCGTGTGGTGTAACTTAATTTTTGTATTATAGTTATTAAACATACATTGAACAGTGCAAAAGAATTTTTTAAATTACATACCTTTGTTGATAATAGAAAGTTACATTATTCTTGTCTTCCAAATAATTATTACATAGTATCCGAAATATCACAAATATCACAAATATCATAGACATATTCATTATATCCGAAATAGACGTTCCATACGAACATAACTTCACTTTTACATATTAATATCATAAATATCACAGACATATTCATTATATCCGAAATAGACGTTCCATACGAACATAACTTCACTTTGTCATGACTTTTATTATTACAATTTAAATCTTTACTGCATTGAATTACTATTAATTTAATTAACTATTTGTTAAAAACATCTTTTTATCATACCTTAATCATCGTCAATAATTATTTATTATTTCTTAAAAAAGTTTAATGTTTACGATATTAAACACAAATTTTATAATATGTTAATAATTTTTTTTTATTAATATATATTAAATTACTTATTTATTCGTCATTTCGTTTATATTTATTTCAAAAAAATTTCTTAAAAAATATTTAATATTTAAATCTTCATAAATAGTTTTTTAATCGACTCATACATATAATACGCGGGTCTCTGATAAACAAAAAATCAAAGAAGTTATAGAGCGAAGAGATTCGAATTCCATCGGTGAGGATCAAGTTTTCAACATATAGCCCACTAACAACTTTATTTATTCACCTATCCCAGGATTATTTAATTGTATACTTTATATAATGTGTAAATCCTTAATTAGCTTAGAAAGTAATCCATGTGCAGTAAGTCAATACTGGAATGCGGGTTATATTTTTTAATTCTCTTGTTCCGACCCTCCGACCCTATAAATACCACCATCTTTACCCATATTTCATTACAACATAAATCATTCATCTTCTTATATATTCTCCAAAGATAACTTAAAATGGCTGTTATTACTGTCGAGCTCGAGGTTGCTTCCTCATATCCTGCTTCCAAACTTTTCAAGGTCTTTAGTGAGTTCGATACCCTTGCACCTAAACTTGAACCTGAAACATACAAAGCCGTCGATATCATCCAAGGTGATGGTGGTGTTGGAACGATCAAAACCATTACATACGGTGATGGTAAGTAACTGCACCATTAATTACATAAGTGACTATTTGATTTTTGTTTGTTTTGATTTCGAAATAACTCATCATGATCACAAAATGATCTTAATTTTTAATGGCTAGTAAATTTGTCACTTATTACTCCCTAACAATTCTACAACCCATGCACAGCTGTCCCATTCACAAGCTCAAAGCACAAGGTTGATTCAGTTGATGTAAGCAACTATAGCTCAGCATACACCATCTTTGAAGGTGATGTCTTAATGGGCATAGTAGAATCTGCCAATCATCATGTAAAGTTTGTACCTTCTTCTGATGGAGGATCCGTATACAAGCACACGGTGGTGTTTACCTGCAAAGGCGACAATACTGTACCTGAGGAAACTATCAACCTTATGAAAGAAGGATTTAAGAAGAGCTTTAAGGGGTTTGAAGCCTACGCCATTGCTCATCCTGAAGCGTACTGAGTCATATGGGATCCACATGTTTTGGTTCAATAAGACACGGTTTGGTTTGTCAGTACCCATAAGAGAAAAAAATATATATGGTTTTTCTTTTACTTCAATTCTTGCCTTCGTCAACTATATTAATATATGGACATTAGTCCGGTTGTATCGTTCTTGTAAGTTGTTTGCATTTGATAGTACAATTAATTAACAAAAACCACACGTAAATTAATTATGTTTGATGTTTGATTTCCAGAATAACTATTCTCTTCCTTAATTAGGCTAATTTGTCTCCCCTCAACTTTTAAGATATAATTCATGTCACCTTTGGATTGGCTTATTTTCATCTTGCTACTTGCTTTAAAAGCCGTCTATACATAGTAACTAAATTTCTTATAAATGATCATGATATTCTCAAGCATGATCGATCCATACTCAAATATTACGATGAATAAAAGTTTTACTTATACGTAACAGGCAATAGATAACAAATAGGGTCGCTAACCTATTCTAGATGACAAAAATAATTATTTTAAAAGTCACGTCCATAAATTTTTGGGTCATAATATTACTATGCATGACCGGTTGAACTTTATTAAAGAGGTCCACAACATCTGATACAAGGAAATCAAAATATCAAATGCGAACAATATCAACGTGTTGATTTTCGTGCACATTTTTTTTATGTTTTGTCATTTTGAAAGAGACAATTTTTAAAGAAGTCTGTCTCACAATGAAAACCTCACTTTTTAAGCCCACAAGAGGGAAAACCTACGTAAGATCCATACATGTGTATTTCCCTCCTATCCATCCAACAACTAAAACATCGGCATGTCTAAACATTGATCTTCTTTCCAATGGGTCAGTGAAGATGTTCACATGTGCCTCTTTCCTGGTAGTAACCCTGAAGTGCCTAAATTTGTCAAAAAGGAACATCCCTAATTAGATCGTATCGGTACTTGAAACCCAAGAGCTGTCTACAATGTATTGTTTGCTACCAAAAACCCAAAAATAAGTCCTAACATGTTTTGTGACAATATGGATGGCTCAACCATTTGGAAGATCTAAGCAAACAAAAAAAATTAGGGCCCTTCGGTTTTACAACTTGAACCAAATTCCAATCTATTTTCTTAATGCATCTATGCTAATCACTTATTTAAACATGACGTTTGCTGAAGTTTTGATCTCCCAGCCGATGTGAGACTCAAAGGTAGAGTTAATATGAAGCAAGATGATGATCAAACTTATATAAGAGAGGAGAGTTGCTGAGTTTCATTCATGAGCGATGTGAAATATGTTTAAGTATTTTCCGAAATAAAATAAATGAATGGTAAGCAAACAGATTCGAGCATAAGACCCTTAGTCTGATAAACCAACATTTTTAGCACCAGGCCAAGCTCCAACTTGTGTTTCTAACCCAAGAAATATATATATATATATATATATATATATATATATATATATATATATATATATATATATATAACATAATAAACTTTAAAATTGGGTTACCTTTAGATTTGAAGCCCCAAGCACTTGGTTAGTTTTGTAAAGAGTAAAGCTGCCCTTGTATGACAAACGTGACATACAACTGAAAATAAAGGGATTACAAAGGGATACTTTAGGATAGCATGATATTTCACCAACGATATATTCTGGCCAAGACTATCAATATGAATACCATAAGAAAATCATGGCCATGGGATGCCCATATATACTCAAAAATTGTTTTCTTCTTAATAGTTATGTCCAAATGTATTTCAATGTCTTGGATAATTTTACTAAAAATTACATTAACCAATATATGTTGGCCTTTAAGAGGATCGATGTCCTTATTAGTGAATTCGTTTAAGTCAAAACTCGAAATTGTATCCTGAAGATAAGACAAAACACAGAGATCATCAAAAGTCATATATACTTAGGAGAGAATATTGTTTCATATATGATGATAAATTCCACGCTTATTCACGATTCCTCAACAAGATCTCAAAATTGATCAAAGACAACCTTTTTATTAATTATAAATTGTTAACGTCGCAACTTCGTACACAATAAATTTAATTGACTGAATCTGAATGCCACTTGGACGATAATTAGAGTGTAGCAAAAATATATTACATTGCTAATTGTAACAGTGGCCTACAAGTTGGATTTGGTTATACCGTTCAAATAAATTTTGTAACAATTTTATTATGCTGAAAGTCGTCATCCGGCGAATAATTAAATAATATTTTTTTTTGATGTGAACTTTCATATGATATAGAGTATATTTATAGTTTATAATATCAAAATCAATTTAGTAATTTATGGTGTGTTTTTTAAATGAAAAGGATACAATGTTTAATAATATTAATCCAAATAAGTTTTAAACTAAGACATCATATATAATTGCCGTAGGATATTTCTCATATTTATGTGATTATACTTCATGTTTTTACTTATTATTATATTAGTTGACCTAAAACTGTATAACAAGGATTGTAGATTCTTGGAGATTTTCAAAAGTTTATAATTCAATTTGATAGTGAACACCCTAGTTTTAGTTTTTTAATTAATTGATTATTAAGAAAACCGGAGTATCTTACCTACAATTAGCATTATCCATAGATGCATTGAATTATTCAAACACATTACCAAGCTCACATGATTTAAAATGAATTGAATAATTCAAACGCGGCTTTATTTTTTCCAAACACTAGCTAATATTATAAAGTAATTAAGGTCGACATAGAGTTGGAGTCAATATTTATATGTATATTTATATATAATTTGCTAATAAATAAGTAAATAATTGTTGCCAAGTGTTCTTATTCTGTACATCAGGTTTTGATTTTTCCTCTCATTCCAATTACTTTTTCTAATTATCGCTTTATCATTTCTTCTTTCACAAATTCAAAAAGGAAAATGATAATCCCTAAAAAATGTAAAATCATGGACATAAATATCGGTATTTTGTTAACTTAATGATAATATTTATTGGATAATATACACAACATATCTTTTACAGATCTATTCCTTAATCTCACCTTTATGAGATTAGAAATATTGTTTCATTATTACATATATATAGCTCATTTTGTTTCGAACCAAATTTATTGTAGCGTACGTTTGGGTATATGATACGTGTGTATGTCGATTTATGAGTTGGTTAAAGTTGAGAAAATGTAAGAATTTAACTGGTCTAAACCTCTGTAATTGAAGCTTGACGATGAGTATTATTATAAATAATAACCATTTTCTTGGGGTTGTTTAGTTGGTTATCAACATCATTACATTTTTGTATTGATATTTTTTCGTGTGTTTTTTCTGTAAAAAGTTGTTTGAATGGTATTACTTGTAAAAGGGTTTTATATAAAGGGTTTAATGACTAATCAGATAAGGTGTTTGATAAAACGCTTGAGAGAATGGAAGAGCCATGTAAAGTTTTTTTATTTTATTTATTTATTTATTTATTTTTATTTTATTTTATTTTATTTTTATTTTTATAACAGTTTGATACATAAACATCGTAAGGTTGAATCTCGTGGAAGTCATTTCATCTTTATAAGAAGATTGTGAGTCATGGATTTGTTCCTCATACTACGGTCATTATTGTTTCATAAAAAAAGTATTATTTTTTGGCTAATGTTCCTTTTCAGGTATAAAATTTTCCTATAAATGACTTTTCATGATTATTTTTATTTATTCTCATATAGCATAAGATACTTACAAATTTAACACTAAGTAGCGGCTATGCAAGGGGCACATACTATTTGTATCCCATAAGATATGGTAGCTTATAATATCTTGTATCCCAATACGATGTAGTTATTGTAAAACTGTTAGGTGCATTTCATGCATTCATTTTGTAGTTTTAGTTCATAAAAATGCATTGCATTTAGGTTTAGACTCATGCATTTTGCATATTTTTCGGGATTTTTCATGATGTGATTCCATTCACACACTTTTATGATATTTCAGGGATTTTTGAAGGTTGGATCTTGATGAAAGAAGTTATAAAGAGTTGGAGACAAAGTTTCAGAAGTTTTGGAGCATTGAAGAGAGAGAGAGAGAGAGAGAGAGAGAGAGAATGAAGAAATAAAGAATTTGGCTTCACAGGAGTTTACATGGCCGTGTAAATGGTAGCTTATAATTTACACGGGCCATGTAAACGTATATACAAGAGCATTCTACTTCGAAGGCCTGGAAGGATTGAGCATTCTACTTTTCTTGTTTACACGGCCGTGTAAATGACACCCTTTAATTTACATGGGCCGTGTAAACATCTCGACAGTTTTTAAAGAAGTTTTACTCTCATATAATTCAAACAATCAGTTTAGTGGGAAGTTAGGTCAGATTTTGGGCAGAGAGAAGACGATTTTCAGAGCTTTTGGAAGTAGATTAACACTTGGAAACACTTTAATGTCCTTTTTGTAAGTTAATTTGAAGTTTAAATTGTTTGATTTGTAGTTCAACCTAGACATGTGTGGTTGATTTCATTATCATTTCCGAATCTGAATTCTTAAGTATGTGTTGTTAGGTTGTAACTTGAATTTGATTTGTGTTTAACATCTAGTAATCTTTGATTTGATCTTAATCATGTGTTTGGTTGGTTCTCTTTTTCACTTGATCAATGAATTAGGGTTCTAGTCAATCTAGTTAATCAAATTATGAAATATGTATATGTTTTATGATTTGATGTTAGTAACACACACTTACTTGGTTGTAATTAGATCAAAATTAGTGCAATCAAAGATTAAATGTTTATATTCCCAAGCTTAAGAGGAATGTTAAACATTGTTGGTAATTAGTGCAAGAACTTAATGTCATTTAATGATTTGATGCAAGAACTTATTTGAATTGAATCAATTAAATGAAGTTTTATTTGAAGAACTTGTTTTGAATAAAATACTTTTGCGAATTTGGATATTAGAGTTTATTAATATCTAACTTACCAACCTAGATTGAACATGAGTTATAATCATATTACATCTTTCAACATAATACATGTATACGAGTCAGAATCGGAAATGTACTTCTTTTACTGCGTTTTGTTATCAATCTTTCTTATTTATGAAGTTTAATTCAAGTTCAAATACAATCCCCCATTTTAATATTATTTATATATTGTGTGAAAATATGGCAAGATAAGAAGTCCTGTATTCCTGTGGACCGACCCTATTTACTCTATAATATCTTTAGTATAAGAAATAGCAGTGATTTGAGCTTTATTAATATTATTTTATCCCATTATTTGTTGGTTTGACAGCCAAACAAAAACCTAGGTAAGTAACACGTCATCGGAAACAATTTCACTTGATCAATTGATTACCATTCATTTTTTTCCAGTTATTCTATGATATATATGAAGTATACATCCAATAGTTTTTCAATTATAAAATGATAATATGTATGTGGTTGGCAGTGGTGCAAAATGTCATAATAATTAGATTCTTCAACACGAATGACATGGGAAGGCTTTATAAGCATTTAAATGTATACAAAGTTGTAGTGAGCTTCTTTATGAGGTAAATTGTAGGAAGTACAAAGAACGTTTATGCAATGACGGTTCAACCAGTTTAGGGGCTCTAAGCGAATCAATATTTTGGAGCCCTAGCTTAAAAAAACTCTACATAGAGTCGACCCTGCATTTATGGATGCGTTGTCATGGTTTTTGTGTGTTTGGTTCATGTAGGGTAATTAAGATTACTATCTGATCCAACACGTTACTTTAGTTAAGCAATTTCAAGAAACCTGCTATTGGATTACATTTTTCAATTAATTATCATCATTTCATCATATCTGTAACATCCTTAAAATTTGAAAGAGTTGACTATATACGAATAGTTTGACTAAAAGGATTAATTTTGTCATTTTTGTAAATAGTATGAAAGGTTGAAGATTTAGTTTCGTTAATTTGTTGCAACATGTTAAAGCGATCTTTATGATGAAATGCATTCTTGGTTTGGGCGATCTAAGTAACTAAATGGTGTAAATAACCACAAGAGCAAAATAGGAATTTTGTAGTTTAGATGTGCCAAATTTGTGACTTAATAGATTAAGTTCTGCAAGAATTTAGTCAAAAGTAACTTAATGGATTTGTTAAGCTACTTCCCACTTTCTTGTGGATATAAATTTCACAGAAATTGGACTTAAAATGAGAAACTTGTGATCATTTTAAGTTAAATGAAAATTTGGTAAAACTAGTATGGAATCATGAAATATTATGTTGAATGCTGAAAACACAATATGTGGGTATAAGGATCTTGATACGTCAGGGAGAGGGAGTCTGAGGTGGCAGATGACGTGTTTAATGAGCGACTCGGGGACCTACTTACAACATTTTGTATAAAACAGGGGAAAACAAGTTAGTTACCTCATTTTTCTTCCACTACATGATTCTAGAAGCCCTCGTAGGTGATTTTTCGTTTCTAGATACTAAATCTTGAGGAGAATTCAAAAGAAACAATGATTAAGCTTCTCTTAATTGAACTCAAAGTAAAATATTCCATCTATTAAGCTTGAGCAATATTTAAAGGTAGAATTTTAGAAAGTTGTTAGAACTTGATCTCTATGTCTTGAATTTTTATTATGGTGTTGTTATGCGTATTGTAAACAAAAATTCAAACTTTAAAGGTTGATTATACTATAACATCTTGACTTTTATAGTGGTGTTGATTCTGATGACATGTACGGAATATGAAAGATCTAGTGAATCATCATGTAAAATCAAGAACACAAGGGGTAAATAAATTTGTGTAAGCACATATTAGATCTAAAAAGAATATACAAATGGGTTTGTACAAAGTTTCTCTCTCTAGTCTAACACTCTAAATGGTTCCTTACATAAAATGAGTTCCACTCTCTTCCTTATAAAGGAAAGACAACTCGTCACACATACAAGTGGGTAAAGCCTCATCCAAGCGTGACTTTAAACCCTAACATTCTCCCCCCTCAAAGTTAGGATTGGATGCCCCGACTTTAGTTTCCAACGAGCTAGCACGATCAAGACCAAAACTCCCCCTCGAATTAACACCGGTCTTCAAATCCGCAAACGAATATCTGTGAAACCCTCTTCGAATACCCATCATTCTCCCCTGTTTGTAATAAAAAAATGATTATAAAACCCATTAAGGATGAGAAGCGCCCGAGGAATGAACAATACAATACTCCCCCTTGATGTGTACCAAAAATGAATCACCAAAAATCTTGCACGAAAAAACAATCATGAAAAAGCCTCAAAAAATTTCCAATTTGTGAAAATTTTTGACTTTTTGGTGAAAGTTGCAAGATTTTTCAAAAATCGGGTAAAAATTATCATTTTCTAAATTCTGCAGGGACCCGTTGCGCCAAAAACAGCCTAATATGCGAAATTCTCCCCCATTCGCAAAATTGGGTAGAAAATGTTAATTCGTACAAACTGCAAAGACCAGAACTGTAAAATCTTCATTTTCTCAGAAAATTAACTCAATTTCGAAATTGGGTGGTTGTTGCCAACTTTTCAAAACTTCATAGACTCATTTCGAAAATTATATACTTTCTTCAAACCTTCGAGAATGAGATTCAAAATTTCGAATGTATGCCTGAGGGTTCTAACTTTCGAAAGTATAAGGACCATTTACGAAACTTCCATGCTTTCTTTAATCTTGCAAAACATAGCCCAAAATGTCGAAACGTGTATTAACTGACAAGTTTTCGAAATCTTCCCCCAATTCGTGTTACCAGTGATAAATGCTTCGTACGTTCCAGTCAAATTTTTCTTGGCTTCGTTAACAATAACCAAAATCCTTCGTTTTCTTACGACCCAAACACATCCTTCCTATTCGATATCAAACAACAGTCAACCTCAAAGTGATTCGATCCCATTTGATTTCTAACCCAATCGACTTCAACCATCGACTCTTAACTCCATTCGATTCCAGTCCTTCATTCTCTTTTCATTCATCAACACAAATACCCTCATTCAGTCATTTGCTTTCTAAATCCATGGCTTTGACTGTCGAATTCAACATCAATCAACTAAAAAACATCGTTTTTCAAGCCATTCAACATCTAAACACCGAGACACCAAAATCGAATCCCAGTTTAACCCCAAAATATTCAACCGATTTTCCCCGGTTCGTTTGACAAGTATCGACCATAACTATTCGACACCAAATCACCAAACAAAATCAAACTCAAAATTAATTGACATAACCATTCAATGACCAGTCGAACACTCTATACCGAATTAGATTTCGATCCTCCATTGCTTTTTGGAAATTATCGAAGTGCCATAAACCCATTATTCACTCGACCTTGCTGCCTTCGCTATTGGTATCTTCTCAATCAAACATCAATTGAACCTGATTTCGAAATCAAATCAAGTCATACAAATATCAATTCTGATTACTCTTCAAACATCAAAATCAATTCCTCTTGAATCGACAATACAGTCGAAATGGATTTCAGTTCCAAGATTGCTTTCATCTTCAACTTACTCGACGAACTAGCAAATAAACGTTGATTTCAATTCAACGTAAATCGAATTCCGATTTTATCAATTTTGATTTTTGACTTTGTTGAAGCGAAGTGGGAAATCCAAAAATATGAGAGAACGATACTAAGATAATGAAAAATGAACTGATATCAAGTTGGAGTCAATATGAACAGTAATGGACATTTTGATTCTTGAAAAATGATTTTGATCTTGGGCTTCGAATTAGATCAAATGAGGAATTGATTTCAAAATGGGCTTAAAAGATGAACAGTGAATAGTATTAGAAAGAAAATTGGGCTCAAAAGAATTTATGATGAATATTAATGTTTTGTGATTTGGACTGGGCTTGATCTAAAAAAAATTATGTTAGATCAACAATGGGGTTGAAACGGATTAGATCCAACGAGACAAATCGATCAAAATTGAAAAACACAAATCAAGAATAGAAATCATGGATGTTTTGGAATCCATTTGAGAATTTGAGATACCTTTTTGACAATCCGAGTTCCATTTGCAATGAACAAATCAAATTTAGAAGATCTTGGTTCTTTTGTCAGAACGAGAAAATCTCCAATTTGAACATTGTACCACCAACTATGAGTGATGTACAACTCGTTCTTCGTGTCCTTCATAGATCCAAGAACATCTTCAAAAGAACTACCAACACATTTGGGTTTTGACTTCAAATTCAATGCAACCTTTGGAGATTGTTGCTTTGGAACCCAAATTTGTTTAACGGATTTTGACTTCACAACATTTGATGATTTTTGTGAGTAAACCAGCTTGTTTTTACGATTCATCTTCTTCTTCTTCTTTTTCTTTCTCATCTTTTTTGCATCTTGAAGACTTGACTTCATGAACAAACCCACTTTCCACAACTTGAACATTTTGTGTTTGAATCAAATCTTTTGGAGTTTGATATTTGTGGATTTCTTGGATCACCGGCTTCCAATACAGAATCATTCCTTCAAACGAATCACAAGAACACAAAATATCATCGGTGTGAACTCCGATCGAGCAAAAAACTTTTTCATCATGAGAATCAACTTGAACTCCTTTTTCTTGAACATCAAGAACATCACATTGAACTTCATTGTCAAGAACTTCAACAAACTTAAGAGCACGAAGATCATTTGGGGCTTCAATAAGAGAAACATATTTCTTATTGAACAAATATTTTTCTTCTCCATTCTTATCATTACTACGAGTTGATATGGACCATGTAATCTCAGCCATGTAAGGGTCGAAGTCTTATAAAGAGTCAAATAGAGTTTAGCCAATTTCTTATGTAACATATTTGCTAAGTCACTTTCATACGAAGCTTAATAGTTTTAGACTTAGTATTTTTTGTACTCTATGTTTCCCTATAAATAGGGACTAAGCTTAGATTTAGAGATACGAGTTTTCCAATTTTCGTTATCTGTTTTGTAATCGAGCTTATTGAGAGTGATACAAACTTCAAAGTCTTATTTACTTTCTGAGTTCATTACTTTTATTGATCTTGTTCTTAATCAATTTCTCGAATACAATTCTTCTACAATTGGTACTAAAGGAGGAATCAAACTGCATTGATCTGCTTTTCATTCTGAATCATCTGATTTTGAGTCATTTTTTTTCTCAAAAGTTTCCGCGCTTTTGGTTCTGAAAATCACGTATGATCTACAAATTTGATTAGATTATGCATTCAAATTGTATAATCGAGTCATCGATTATAAGTTTCTGATCAATTCCTTTGATCAAATTTCAAATTCATCAAGTTTTCTGTGATTTCTGAATTTTTCTCGTGTGTTCATCAATGGCGAACTTCAACATGAACACAATGACTTCATATTCTCATCTGCTCGGATCATCAACCAAAATTCCAATGCTGATTCCAGAATACTACGATCAGTGGGCTGATCGTATGGAAGACTACTTAAATGGTCTTGATGAAGAGTTGTGGAAGTGCATCAATGGAACAGTACAACCTCCATTGAATGTTGAAAACATAGGTTCATCTGGAACTACTTCTGCTGTTGGAGAGCAACAAACAAGACTGAAGAACAACGAAAAACGTTGCATGAGAGAGTTGAGAGGTGCTTTGCCACCTGTTGTTTACAACTACATTTGTGGTTGTAAAATTGCTAAGGAGATCTGGAATACTCTCAAGGAAAAGTATCAAGGAAGTGAGAAGACTAAGATCAATTCTGTTAAGCAGTGTTTGGTTGAGCTAAAGGAATTCAGACAAAAGGAAACTGAAACAATTGAAGTTTACTACGATCGTCTGAATGAGTTGATCTATAGATGCAATCGCTATGGAATCACAAGGTCCTTAATGGAGTATAATCTTACTTTTGTTATGGGACTTAGGAAGGAATGGATGAGTGTTAGTATAATGATCAAAAATCAACAGATCTTCGATAGTTCATCTTTGAATGATGTATAAAATCAGCTGAAGACACATGAAAGTGAAGTTTCTGAAATAATGGAAGAAGCGAAACAGAGTTTAGGCGGACCAATGGCTTTGGTTTCGAAAGTGTCGGAGGTGGAATCTGCTGAAAAGGAGAATTCAGATGAAGAAGGTTTTATCATGAATTCGGATGATGAAGCTGTAGCTTTTTACTCTAATAATCGAGTTAAAAAGTTTTTCAAAAAGCCTTTTAATCCTAAGGGAAAGCAGAGTGAGGTGAAAGGAAATTTTACGAAGTTTGGTGTAGAAGAGAAAAAGAAATTTGAAAAGTCTGAGAAGAATGATGACAAGGTGAAAGAGTTTAAGGCAGAAAAGAAATTGAAAGGTGATTCTGGTGTAGATTGTCATTACTGTAATGGTGCGAATCACTTTGCAATTGATTGTATGCTTCAAAAGAAAGAGAAAAAGAAGAACAGAGTAAAGGACGAAGCATATTATGCTGAAAAACTAGAGGAAGTTCGTGAGAAAGCGAAGGGATTGTCCCTTGTAGCACAAGGAGAGGATGAAGATGAAGAAAGTGGCACTTATCAGATTTGGTCATCCGGGTCTGATGATGAGGAGATGAGGCATCCTACTCATGGTGCCATGTTTGCAAGATTTGAGGATGGAGAAGAAGAGGAGATATCTGGCCGTTGCTTTGTTTCGAAGTCAAGTGAAAAATCTCTTATGACAACTAAGGTACGTGCTATACTCGAATCTTTTAATATTCCTTTACATGCATATGATTCTGAAGTAATTGCTTTTGATGATACTGTTGCTTACTTTGATGCTATTGTTGTGTCTGCTAGTAATGAGGCAAAGAAACTTAATAATCAATTGCTTGAGACTCAAAAGTTGCTAGACACGAAACGTTGCAGGGTAGAGTATCTAGAGTTACAATTAGGAAATGTCAATAATGATAGAGAGAATCTAGATAAAGATGTAAGGATATTGTTGGCACAACGTAACATCTATTGTAACTCTACAAAACATTTATATGCCAAATTAACTGCTTTACATCATTCTTCTGACATAAGAGAAGAACGACATTGTAAACTGTTGCCTTTTCTTGCATTCAAAAGAGAAAAAGTTGATGTCATGTCATATGATTGTGAAAACACAATAACTGATTTTAACAAAGTACCAGACTATAGGTTTGCATATGGCGTTGTTAAGATAGATGAGTTTTTAAAGGCTGATGAATTGGTTAATGTTGTTAATGAAAGTTTGACAAAAGATGAACAAGTGAAAATTTTGAAAAGAAATGAACATTCAAAACTTGATTCAAAACTCAATTTTGCTGATGTGGATGAGAATTCGGATATTCTTAGCGAAATCAGTGAAATTGAAGAAGAAGAAAGTATTGATTGTTCTCAGTTGTCTATCATTAACATCACATTTAAGGTCAAAGGTAAAGAAATTGTTAATGATTTGATGGTTGAGGATGGCATTGGGAAACCCTCTACTTCGAAATTTTTTGACTTTGTTGATGTGGAAGTTCGAGACAGTCAGACAGATAGTAGTGATGATGAGGAGGACGAAATCAAAGCTTCGAATGTTTGTAAGACAGAAAAGAAAGTTTCAATTGAAACTTCATTTCGAAGAATTGTTGTTGAGCAAGTGTATGGTGACACAGAAAAGTTCGACAAAGTGATTAGTGACAAAGGAGCACATTTTCTGGAAACCAACACAGTTGTGTATCCAAACTTTACATGTACTGATAATGTTGTGTTTCCAAACCAAGTGTTTGTCACTGCTGGAAATGCAGAAAATATAAAGCCATAATTCAACAAATTGGTCGAAGAAGACAATAAGCGTTCAACAGATGAAAGATTCTTTTCAAATCAAAACACAGTTGAAAACAACCTCACTAAGAATTTGTATGCTTTTCAAGAACGAAAACCAAAACAAAAATGGGTTGTTAAATCTGAAAAAGAAAAAGAAGTTGTTGATTCAACTCCAATTGTGAAACTTAATTCAAACAAATTCAAAGTGCTTGTTGATAAGTTTTCAAAAGAACACGAAGTTTCAAAAAGAAAGGCACGAAAGACAATTTTTTGGCAAGTAGTGTCTAATGAAAAACCCGCTCTAACTAAATCCAAAGTTTCATTTGAGAAAGTCAGTGTTTCAAAATCCAAATTAACAACCCGCTCTAACAAAATCCAAAGTTTCGTTTGAGAAAGTCAGTGTTTCAAAATCCAAATTAACAAATATTTCAAAAACAAAGAGTTTTCAAAAGTCTTTTGTCACAGATAAACAACGAGACACGTCTTTTCATCAGCCAATGAATGTAATAGACAAATTTCCAATTAATCAAAAGGTTGCACATGTTCGAAAATTTGATAACATTCGAAAGTATGAGACATCACAAAAGGTTGTGAATGATTGAAAACTTAACAATGTTTGAAAACCAACGAATTGTCAACCCATTACAAATGAAACCTCCAAATCAAAAGTAACATTTACACCACAAAAGCCAAATTTTCCAAATCCTTCAATCACAAAACCAACAAAGGTTTCGTGTTCATATGGAAAATCAAAAATTCATTACATCAATATTTGGCTTGATAGACAAGGCAAAATGTATCAGTCTGGAAGGTTTTCTCAACTTCAGATCAAAATAGCTTACGAAAAGTATTTGAATGAGTCAAAAAATGGAAGTTTATCTTCTCAAGATTCGAATACTCCAGTTCAGAGATGGAAACCAATCAACAAATTAACAAGAATTGAGATGCCTGAGGTGTAATCTAATGAAAATCCAAAACTATCGAAACGTTATATTTCAATATCTTTAGATAATGATGTTGATTTAATTGATAATATCAAGGAAAAAGTTCGAACTTGGGCTTTTAGTTCTATAATTCACTCTTTGTTTCAAGCTAATAACCAAGGACCCAAAAAGCCTTGGGCACCTAAATTCTTTAATTAAATGCAGGTACTATGTGATGAGCAATATGATACAAAATGGTACATTGATATTGGTTGCTCACGTAACATGATTGGAAGGAAGGAGAACTTAAGAGATTCTCGAAGTCTTGAAAATGTTGGAGTGGTGAAGTTTGGTAATAATCAAAAATGTCAAGTCCAAGGATATGGCAAAGTAATGAATGGGCATTTCATAGTCAATCGAGTTGCATATGTGGAAGGTCTTCAATATAATTTGATTTGTGTTTCGCAATTAGTTGTGGGCACTAGAAATCAAGTGGTGTTTAACGAAGAAGGGAGTATAATCTTAAAAGTCAAGACGAACGAAGTGTTGCTAAAGTTGAAACGATATGGCGATATGTTCACACTGGATATTAAACCAAATGTGGGAAAACCATCTATTTGTCTACTTTCGAAAGCCTCAAATGATGTCAGCTGGTTATGGCATAGACGTTTGTCACATTTAAACTTTTGAAATATAAACAAGTTGGTTACAAAAGACTTAGTTCGTGGTCTTCCTATGTTAAAATTTGATAATAATACTCTTTGTGCAGCTTACGAAGAAGGAAAACAACATCGCAAAGGACATCCTATCGTGATAGATTCGAAAATTGTTGAACCATTGGAACTTCTTCACATAGACCTTTGTGGACCTTCAGATGTTGAAACACTTAACAAGAAACAGTACATTTTGGTTATTGTTGATGATTTTTCACGTTTCACTTGGGTATTTTTTCTCAGGTTAAAATCTGAAGTGGCTCAAACAATGATTGATTTTATAAAAAAGATAGAGATGATTCTGAAGAAGAATGTTCGAAGAATAAAGAGTGATAATGGGTCTGAGTTTAAGAATAACATGCTGGATTCGTTCTTAACTGAAAAAGGAATTTCACATAACTTCTCATTACCATATACACCAAAACAAGATGGTGTTGTTAAAAGAAGGAGCAAATCATTGTGTGAGGCTGCAAGAACAATGTTGACATATGCGAATCTTCCTCAATATCTATGGCTGAAGCCGTCTCTACAGCATGCTTTACTTAGAATCGTTCTTTTATTCATAGAAGATTTAATATCACTCCTTATGAAATCATAAATAATCGAAAACCTAATGTTGGGCTTATAAGTGTTGCGTCATGGGCTCGGTCCTTAGCCCCCGTTTTGTTTGCCGGTTTGGGCCTGTCCAACCGTGCATGTTTTATTCTAGGGTTTAGTATTTAAGCTGCATGCATGCAGTCGCTGTTAATAACGCTTTCATTATTTTTTTCATTGAGTTTTTGTAAACCCTAGCTCGCCTCTAAAGTGGAAGTTCTTCATCGAGCTCTACTGAGGCGTGACTATATTTGAATCATAAGCATTACGTTGATTCCATACTGTGTTCATATTATTATTGTGTTTGTTTTGTTTGATCTTCATCTTTTTACCTATGATAGATCTAATTGATCTGAGATTTATTCTCATCAATTGGTATCAGAGCAGGATGCTGTGTAATTCATACACATCTCTTCTGTTGAAGAAGCAATTAGGGTTTTTCCACATTAATTGATATTAATTAAGCCGTCATTCCATATTGGTGATCTCATTAATTTTCGATCTTACTCTAACGATAAATTACAAGTCTGATCTTAAACAGGTATTCGATCAAATGTCATCACGATGTCCATGGATGAATCTCAAACCAATCCAATCAACATCTCCAACAACATTGGTTCAACAACAAGGATTCCAATCTTGTATACTCAAGATTATGAAGTTTGGACGCATCACTTTGAAGATTATGTGATTAGATCGGAAGATAATTGGTACTTAATCTGGGAAGCTATCACTGTTGGCCCATTCGCTCACTCAAGCACATCAAAGATTGTCAAAACTCAGAAGGAGTACAATCAGCTTGTGAATGATGTAAAAGATATTCCTCAAGACGAAAAGCAAAAGTTTCAATGCAATATCAAGGCCTTAAGGATGATTAGGTTTGCTCTGCAGTTAGATACGTTCCGTTTGGTGAGTTCTTGTGCTACTGCCAAAGAGATGTGGGACAGGCTGAAAGAATTGTATTCCACTGATGAAGATCTGGAGCATTCGATTCAAACTCTTTTGCATTCTAAATTTGGTGATTTCAAATAGAAGCCCGATGAGAAACTGGTTCAGGCTTTTGATCACTTTAATCATCTCTTAAGTAAGATGATAAAGCATGGGATCGAAAGGAAGGTTATTAAACAGAAGGTTACATTCGTGAACGGTTTAAGATCTGAATGGATGGCTGTCGTATCCACTGTTAAAGCACATGAACAGTTTAAATCGTATTCTCTGGCGAAACTGGTGGAAATCTTGAAATCCCATGAAAGTGCACTATTTAAGAAAACAAATGTGGTTTCTAGTTTGGCTTCGTTAGCCCTTGTTTCTAAAGGGAAAAGTTCTGTTGAAGAAGAAGAGGAATTGGATCTTGCTGACTACGATCTAACCGGTGAAGAGTATGCCCTGATGGTGTCCAATCCTAGAAAATTCATTAAAAGAAAGTTCCCAGCCAACAAGAACCGAAATTAGCAGGGAAGTTATAGCGTTGAAAAGCTTATGGAGGAACCGAAGACAGGGTCGAATTCTGAAGAGTCCAAGAAAGAAGTGAAAATTGGTGGAGACTTAGGATTTGATGGCCATTATAGTGGAGGCAAGAATCACTTTTCCAAAGACTATATGCTAAAAAGAAAGTAGAAAAGATAGATGACGATGATGAGGAAGCGAACCTCCTGAGATGGTTGGAGGAAATCAAGAAAAGAAAATCAGCTGCTAATAATAAAACCATGAATGATTTGATTGTACAGGATACATGTATCAGTGACGAATTCAGTGGAGTAGAAGTGTGGACCACGGATTCAGAAGACGAAGAAGTAAGGAAACCCACTCATGGCAAGGCGATGCTGGTGAAAGAGGAACCTGCTACAGGAAGGTGTTTAATGGTGATCGAAGGTGTATCAGAGATGAGAGGATACACAACTGATGGTGGGATAGAAGGCGTAAAGGAGCGAGAGGACAAGTGTTTTGCTGCGAAACCTGTTAGTGTACATATCAAAGAATGTGATGAGTCGATGAAGAAGGTACAAAATATTCTTGCTTCTTTGAAAATACTTGTTACTAACTATGAAAAGGAATTGAATAGCTTAAAATCTAAATTTTCAAGTATAAGTAGCAGTCTTACCCAAACCCGTGTCACAAACTCTAACCTGACTGTTCAAATTAGCAGGATATCATCGAAGAGTGAGGAAAGGAGGATGTGGATTGAGCAGAAGGAAAAAGAGTTGATTAGGTCTAAGGATGAATCGATTTATTTGCAACGAGACAATCTTAAAATTTTAAAACAACGAAATGTTTTTTGTTTGATTGCTAAAAGACTTTATTTTAATATCACTTAGTTGCATCTCGATTGTGAAATAGGAAAGAAGATACATCGCATGATTTTACCCTTCCTTAAGTTAAAAAAGGATGAAGTCGATGCCGAAGCTTACAACTGTGAAAACGTTGTATCTTCTGATGAGGTCTCACCAACATACAAAATTGGTCTTGACAAAATTGTGTCCTATATAAAGTCCAAAGACCATAAGGACATGCTCAAAAATCTATTAGATGAGAATGATAGATTGAAGTTAAGAACCGAAACTGTACAAAAATTTGACTCATCGAATGCCAAATTAAGTTCAGAAAATAAAATTGATGTTGAAAATGCATCTGAACTTAATGAGGATGATGATTTAAGTGAAATTTCTGTAGAAGATTTGGGGGACTGTTAAGAATTTGTCAAAAACGAACCTGAAACAGACAAAAATCTAATTTCTGAAAATTCTATTGAGTTCGCTCGCTCGTCAGCAGACAAAACCAAAATTCTCAAAGACAAAGCCGTTGTGTATCAAAAGGTACAAACCACTCCAAATCAAGTCTACACAGTTCAAGGAGTCAATCCTCAACAAACAGTAGTACTAACTGCTATGGTGGAAGAAGACAATGCTGCTGGTTGTGATGAATTCTTCTGGTCAGCACCAATAGACAATGCTGATGAGACAAAAGGCCTATCTCAAAAAACCTCATGGAGAGTGAAGGGAAGGTATGTGCCCAAACCACTGAATGAGCTAGCAAAATATGACGTGCCAATTACTAGCGCCACCAAAACATTTTTGGGCGAACTAACACTCACTACTAGTGAAACATCTTTGTCTAAGAGCGAAAGCAATGCTCGTGTTCCGAAGAAAAAGGCAAATATCCACAAAAATCCTAAACAGGTGGCAGATCGAAAATACCAACAAAATCTGAGATACAAGAAGAATCTCTCAGAAAGAAAATAGTTTTGGAGATCACAAAATCCTCACTATGTCAGGAATGAAAGGAAGCGTAAGTCATAAGAGGAATCAAGGAATCGAAAGGAAGGTTTCGGTCCGACGCAAACTAACAGCCGAAAGGGTAGTTTCGGTCCCTTGACTGAAAGGAACCGAAAGGGTAGTTTCGGTCCTCAGAACAACATCAACCGAAAGAGCGGTTTTGGTTATCAACCCTATATCAACCGAACGACCAGTTTCGGTCCTCAACCCAATAGCAACCGAAAGAGCGGTTTCGGTCCTCAACCCTACAAGTTCAATCAGACGGACAGAAGATCCAATGTCACTTCTAAACCCAAGTCTTCTCATTCTAATTCTTATCCTTCAAAAGATTTAAAGGGGAAAGGAAAGCTCTTTCAAGAAGATGACAGACGTCTAAAAGAGATCCAAAAGAATGCAGACGTCAACACCTCAAATCCTACGCCTACTGAATCTAATTCAAACAAAATTAAAGTCTTCACTATAAAAAGAAAAGATGAAACAACTTTGATTAAACGTACTTATTTGGTTGATATCTCTCTTGCTATTCCCTATCCTGTAAAAGGCTCACAAGGACCCAAGAAACTTTGGGTTCCTAAATCTGCTTAATATTTTGCAGGTTATCCGTGATGAGCAGTTTGACGAAGAATGGTATATTGATAGTGGCTGCTTGCGTCACATGACATGAAGGAAGGAAGGAAGAACTGATGGAGTTTCGGTCTCTCAAGGATGGTGGTATTGTGAAGTACGAAAACAACTCATATGGAACTATCAAAGGCTATGGAATGTGTTGGGCTGAAGTTCTGTTTTATGTTGCGTCTTTTGGGCTCGTAGATTAGCCTTTTATTCTCCGGTTTGGGCCTGTCCAACTGAGAGCCTTTTATGTATAGTATATAAGTTATCGCTTGCATGCATATTAGGTTAAGATTCAAGATTTCAGTTTGTACATTCAAGAGTTCTACGATATTGCTTTCTTGTAATCTCCCAATCCTTTACAGTTGATGTTCTTAATCGAGCTCTTCTAAGGATTTTATTTAATCATTCAACACGATTGATTCAAGCTGTTGTGTTCTTAATATTGTTCTCTGGTTTGCTATTATTATTGCGTTCTTGCTGTTTCTTATACTTATACTTGTTCAAGATCTAATCGATCTTCATAGATTAAAAGTTGTTTTAATCCCATCAATTGGTATCAGAGCAGGAGACTGTGTAATCGATACACATCTTTTCTGTGAAAAAGATTTCCATTAGGGTTTTTCCGCAATCATCGATATTTATTGAGCCGTCGTCTTAATTGACGTATCTTAGTATTTATTGTTTTGCCCTAATCTGCTTTATTACAAGTCTGATCTTTGAACAGGTTATTACGATCATAATGGACGCGACGCAATCAAACCCTATTAATATTTCCAAGAACATTGGTTCGACGACAAAGATTCCAATCTTATACACCCATGACTATGAAGTATGGGCACATCATTTTGAAGATTACGTGATTGGATCGGAGGACAATGGTTTTCTCATATGGGAAGCCATTATCAATGGACCGTTTTCTCATTCCGCGACATCCAGAGTTATTAAGACGCAAAAAGAATACAACGATCTGCTTAAGGACGTGACGAATATTGCGCAAGATGAAAAAGACAAATTCCAGTGCAATATTAAGGCACTAAGGTTGATCAGATTCGCCCTTCAGTCCGACACATTTAGACTGGTCAGCTCATGCACTACGGCGAAGGAAGTGTGGGATAGACTTCGCGAACTGTATTCCACAGACGAAGATCTTGAACATTCTATCCAAACTTTGCTTCTATCTGAGTTTGGAGAATTCAGGCAAGGGGCTGAAGAAACTGTGACCCAGATGTTTGATCGCTTCAATCATCTTCTCAGCAAGATGATCAAACACGACATTGAAAGGAAGCTCATTGAACAAAAGGTTACTTTCTTGAACGGACTGCGATCTGAATGGAGAGCAGTTGTTTCCACCATCAAAGCCCATGAACAGTTTAAATCATACTCTTTGGCAAAACTGGTGGGTATTCTAAAGTCCCAAGAGAAGATTGTGGTTCAAGAGAAAAATGTTGTCTCCAGTCTTGGTTCGTTGGCCCTCCTATCTAAAAGTAAAGCTGTGATGGAGGATGAAGAGCTCAATTTAGAAGGACCTCTCAACTGAGGATTATGCCATGATGGTATCCAATCCTAAGAGGTTCATAAAGAAGAGATTCCCCAACAACAAAAACCGAAACTGGCAGGGGAGTTACAGCTCTGAAAAGGCGAACAATGAACCGAAGGCTGAGGAGTCCAAGAAGGAACCGAAGGCAGATGGCGATTCTGGAGTAAGCTGTTTTTACTATGGTGGCAAGAACCACTATGCTAAGGACTGTGTTCTTAAAAAGATGGCTGAAAAGGATGACGGAAAGGATGAGGAAGCCGTGCTGCAGAAGAGATTGGATGAGTTGAGAAAGAAAAAGTCTACCGCTAACCCTTCTATTAATGCTCTTATTGTGCAGGGTTCGGTTAATGACGATGAGTTCGGTAGCACCGAAGTTTGGTCTACTGACTCAGAAGACGAAGAAGTGAGGAAGCCTACTCATGGAAAGGCTTATATGGCTAAGGAGGAAAGAAGTGGTGGAAAATGCTTCATGGTGTCAAGCGCATCTCAGATGAGGGGATACAATACTGATGGAGGAAGCAATGGACCGAAGGTGCAGGAAGATATGTGCTTCACGGCCAAACCACTCAGCCAACAGTTCAATGAGCTTGAAGAACTGATAAAGAAGGTACAATCTGTTTTTATTTCATCTAAAGTACCATCATCCTCATATGAGAAAGAACTAAAAAACGTTAACACAAGAATTTCTCATTTAGATAGTAGCTTAACTCAAACTCGAGTCACCAATTCTAACCTGACTGATCAATTAAGCAGGGTGGCGTCGAAGAGTGAGGAGCGGCGTATGTGGATTGAGTTAAAAGAGTCGGAATTAATTAAAGTCAAAGACGAAAACATTTATTTGCAGAGAGACAATTTGAAATTGTTAAAACAACGAAATGTTTTTTGTTTAATAGCTAAACGTTTATATTCCAATATTACTCAGCTTCACTTGGACTGTGAGATAGGCAAAAAGATCCACTGTATGATTTTACCATTCCTAGAATTTAAGGAGGATGAAATCGATGCCGAAGCTTACAATTGTGAGAGTGTGATTTCGTCTGATGATGTTAACCCAACTTATCAAATTGGACTGGACAAAATTGAGTCCTTCATTAAATCCAAAGACCATAAGGACATGCTCAAAAATCTTTTGGACGAAAATGACAGACTTAAACTGAGAACCGAAACCATACAAAAGTTTGACTCTCTAAATGCCAAAGTAAGCTCAGAAAATAAAATCGATGTTGAAAATGCATCTGAGCTTAACGAGGACGAAAACATGAGTGAAATTTCTGTAGAGGATACGGTTGACTGCTCAGAATTTGTTAAAAGCGAAACTAAAAACCACAAAAATCTTATTTCTGAAAATTCAGTGGAATTCGCTAGATTGTCCCAACAAAAGTCCCCAAAATTAGTAGAAAAAGCTGTTGTGTATCAAAAAGTCAGAACCACTCCGAATCAAGTATACAAAGTGACTGGAGTAACCGAACATCAAACAGCTGAACTTACGGCTATTGTTAACGAAGACAATGCTGATGGCTGTGATGAGTTCTTCTGGGAAGCTCCTATTGACAATGGAAACGAAACCGTTGGCCTATCTGAAAGAACCTCTTGGATGAAGAAAGGGAGATACATACCTGAACCCTTGAACAAGCCTGATAATTTCAGTGAACCAAGCACAAGTGGTACAAAAGATACTCCTCAAGAGGTTGATCGTTCAGCAAAAGAAGACATTCCTTCAACGCCAACAGCTCGAAGTGAAACTTCATCAGATACTCCTTCCACTTCCTCAGGGCAAACTGAATCTTCTTCGAACATTCCCTCTGCACCCTCAGCTCAAAGAAAAACTCCTAAAGTTCAAAAGGAACCAGCAAAGGTGACATCAAAAGCGAAAGCGAACGTTCATCATCAACCTAAACAGATGAGGGATAAAAAGATAGAAAGGAACCTAAGATACAGGAAAAACCTTTCTGAAAGAAAACAATTCTGGCACTCCCAGAATGCATACTATTCACACAAAGACAAGAATCTGAAGTATGAAAACAATCCCGTAAGAAAGCCTGATAATTCCAACAACCGAAACCAAAGGTTCGGTTCGCAAGAAGATACCAACCGAAAGCCAAGGTTCGGTTCGCATGAAAATACCAACCGAAAGCAAAGGTTCGGTTCTGAAAAGGATTTTATTTAATCATTCAACACGATTGATTCAAGCTGTTGTGTTCTTAATATTGTTCTCTGGTTTGCTATTATTATTGCGTTCTTGCTGTTTCTTATACTTATACTTGTTCAAGATCTAATCGATCTTCAACCGAAACCAAAGGTTCGGTTCCAAGAACAACTCCAACCGAACTCAGAGGTTCGGCTCTGAAGTCAGACGAGAACAAGACTCAAAGGTTAACCCCACCAACGATCAAAAGCAAAAGGGTCACCTAGAGTCATCAGCAAGGAAGACATCACCATCCAAATCCAAATCCTCTCTTCCTAATTCTTCTCGTTTATCTCCATCTTGCTCTAACGCTAATTCCGTTGATTCTCAAAAACCTCGTCCATCTGCTGAACAGAAGGGAAAGCAGAAGGTCGATGAATCCAAACCTGAGTCCAAAGCGAACAAACCCAATCCTAACAAAATAAAAGTATTCACCATTAAAAAGAAAGATGAAACAACTTTAATTAAAAGAACATATCTTGTTGACATCTCTCTAACTATTCCTGTTCCCATGAAAACCTCACATGGACCCAAGAAACTTTGGGTTCCTAAATCTGCTTAATTTTTGCAGGTTATAAGTGACGAGCAGTTTGACGAAGAATGGTACATCGACAGTGGCTGCTCGTGTCACATGACAGGAAGGAAAGAGGAACTCAGGGAATACAGATCTCTTGCAAATGGTGGCAACGTTAAGTTTGGAAATAACTCTTTCGGCACCATAAAGGGATATGGGATGATAACGAATGGTGATTTTACCATAAGGAAGGTGGCCTATGTGGAAGGACTTCAACACAACCTCATCAGTGTATCTCAGCTTGTTGGAGGTACAGGTCTCAAAGTTTCATTCGATGATGAAGGTTCTGAAATCATAGAGAAAAAGACAAAGAAAGTGATTCTGAAGTCAGAGCGAAAGGGTGAAATGTTTCCGCTGAACATGAAACCCATCAAAGGAAACCCAGCAATATGTCTGCTATCAAAAGCTCAATCCGACGAAAGCTGGTTGTGGCACAGAAGACTCTCTCATCTCAATTTCAAAGATATCAACCGACTTGTCACTGGAGGTCATGTTAGGGGTCTTCCATTGCTCAAGTTTGACAGAGAGCATTTATGTGCTGCATGTGAAATGGGAAAGCAGAGTCGTCAAAGTCACCCATCCATAATTAACACAAAAGTTGTTGAACCACTCGAATTGCTTCATATCGATTTGTGTGGTCCTTCATCTATTGAAAGCATCGGTGGTAGCAAGTATATTCTTGTTGTCGTTGATGACTTCTCTAGATTTACATGGGTGTTCTTTCTAAAGCACAAATCTGAAGCGACTCAAAAGCTGAAAGTGTTTATCAAGCAAATTGAAGTCCAGCTCAAGAAGGTCGTTCGCAACATCAGGAGCGACAATGGTCTCGAATTCAAGAACAGGGAGTTTGAAGTGTTTCTTGCAGAAAAGGGAATTAGCCATAATTTCTCAGCTCCCTACACACCACAGCAGAACGGAATAGTCGAAAGACGAAACCGATCTCTGTGTGAAGCTGCCCGAACTATGTTAAGTTTCGCTTCCTTACCTCTTTATTTTTGGGCTGACGCTATTTCTGCTGCTTGTTATACACAAAACAGGTCCTATCTCAACAAGCGATTCACGCTCACACCATATGAGATATTAAACAACAGGAAGCCCAATGTGAAATTTTTCCACGTTTTTGGCTCAAGGTGTTTCATCTTTAACTCTAAAGAACACCGCAACAAGTTTGATGTCAAAGCCGACGAGGGAATCTTTCTGGGTTACTCACTCACTTCAAAGGCGTACAGGGTCCTAAACAAACGATCAAGAAGGATTGAAGAGACATACTATGTGACCTTCGACGATAGCTATGTCAAGAAGCTACAGGCCATAGATGACACTGCCAGGGAAATCTTTCCTCAAACTGGTCAAGTCACAGTCTCAATCACCAATATGTACGAGAATTTTCTGGATCTCTTTGACGAACCGGAAAAAGCTTCTCTCTCAGAAGCAGGTGCAGCCGACAACAAAATAGATCATATGAAGCAGATTGTCGAAGATGCTGCAAGAAGAATGCATGAAGGAGAATCGCCTACTGATGAATCTCCAACCAACAATGCTTCAGTCGAGGGGGAGCCAAGTTCTCTTGTCGAGGGGGAGCCTAGCTCACAAGTCCAGGGGGAGCCAAGCTCTACTACTTCAACCGAAGGTCCTTCATCAAGCGAAGGTAACTCTCCAACCGAAGATGCCCCTCCAAACGAAGGTGCTTCAATGCCTGAAAATCCAGAACCACAAGAAACCCCTGAACCTCATGTTTGTCAAGACTCATCAATTGAGGGGGAGCATGATGATATGACGCTTGATTTTGATAGCCAATCTGAGCCTGAAGAGATGATCAACGCTGAACTAGATCCAACCTTCGATCCGAATTACCCTCCTCTTACAAAATGGACCAGAGATCATCCTATCTCTCAAGTAGTTGGTGATGTATCTGAAAAGGTTCTGACCCGATCTCAACTGAAGGCAAAACAGACATCCTTATTCTCAAAGGTTGAGTTTTGTATGTTTAACTCATTTGTATCAAAAGTTGAACCGAAGACAGTGAACACTGCCCTCGATCACTCTGATTGGGTTCAAGCAATGCAAGACGAACTAAACGAGTTTGAAAGGAACAAAGTCTGGCGCCTCATTCCAACTCCTCCGGATGCTTCAGTTGTTGGTCTCAAATGGGTTTTTAGAAACAAAATGGACAAGGAAGGTAATGTCATAAGGAACAAGGCTCGTCTGGTTGTCAAAGGATACTGTCAGGAGGAAGGGATAGATTACGAAGAGACGTTCGCTCCAGTAGCTAGGCTAGAATCGGTCAGAATATTTCTGGCCTATGCTGCTCACAAAAACTTTGAGGTCTTCCAAATGGACGTCAAGTGCGCATTTCTCAATGGAGAACTTGAAGAAACTGTGTATGTGGAGCAACCTCCTGGGTTCGTAAACGAAAAGTATCCAAATCATTGCTACATTCTGGATAAAGCTGTGTACGGCCTCAAACAAGCTCCGAGAGCCTGGTATGAAACGCTTACAAAATTTTTAAAGATGTCCAAATTCAAACAAGGTTCGGTTGACCCAACCTTCTTTCGCAAAAAGGAAGGTAACCACCTTATGATAGTTCAAATTTATGTCGATGACATCATCTTTGGCTCTACGAATCCCAGCTTAACAGCTGAATTTAGAAAGTTGATGGAGACTAAGTTTGAAATGAGCTCAATGGGTCCTATTAATTTTTTCCTTGGTTTAAATATAAGACAGGGACCCGAAGGCATCTTTATCAATCAGGAAGCTTACACAAAGACTCTCCTAGCAAAGTTTGGCATGATGGGAGACTCAAAAGTCAAAGTCCCAATGGCATTCGGCACCAAACTTACCCCTTCACTGGATAAACCGGCTGTCGACATCACGCTCTATCGTCAAATGATAGGCTCACTGATGTATCTAACTGCTAGCAGGCCTGATATCATGTTTTCTGTATGTTATTGTGCTCGATTTCAGGCTAATCCACGCGAACCTCACATGCTGGCAGTGAAGAACATCCTACGCTATCTCAAGCGAACCGCCTCCTTAGGTCTATGGTATCCATCCAACTCTGGCTTCTTCGTTCAAGCCTATTCTGATGCTGACCTTGGAGGATGTGGACTCGACCGCAAAAGCACAACTGGTGGCTGTCAATTTCTTGATGGGAAGTTGGTCAGCTGGCAATCCAAGAAACAAACATGTGTGTCGCTGTCTACTGCTGAAGCGGAATACATTGCCGCTGCATCCTGCACATCACAAGTGATTTGGATCCAGAGTCAACTTCGAGACTATGGACTCAATATGAAGAAGATCCCTCTATATTGTGACTCTGAAAGTGCAATTAGGATCTGTCATAACCCGGTGCAACACTCTAAAACCAAACACATAGCACTGAGGTATCACTTCATCAAAGATCATGTGGAAGATGGAAATGTCGAAGTTCACTTCGTAAGAACCACTGATCAACTGGCTGAAGTCTTCACCAAAGCTCTTCCAGAAGCATCATTCAATAAAATTTTGCAAGGGCTAGGTATGATGGAATCAGAGTCAGTTCCTCACACTACCTCTCGATCTCAAACGTAAGAAGCGAATCCAACCGAACGTTCGGGTTCGGTTCAACCATTTCACTCGCTCATTACTTCAAAGGTAGTTTCTCCTTGTTGTATATTTCTGGTGCAAAATTTGTTTTTCTTTATGTAAAAAGTTTTTTTTATTGCATATCTAAACTCCTTGGTTTCTTAAAAATTTTTCCAAAACCGAAACCTCCAGAAGGTTCGGGTTCGGTTTTCCAAAATTTTAGTGAACCGAAACCAACCGAAGGTTCGGGTTCAGTTTTTCAAAATTTTTTCTGAACCGAAACCAACCGAAGGTTCGGGTTCGGTTTCTCAAAATTTTTCTGAACCGAAACCAACCGAAGGTTCGGGTTCGGTTTTTCAAAATTTTCCTCAACCGAAACCAACCGAACGCTCGGGTTCGGTTTTTCCATTTTTTTTTGCAAAGTTTTTTTTTAATCGTATTTTTTTTCTCTTTTCTTTTAACTCTTTTATAATTTTTTTTTATGTCTTATTTTTTTTACTTTTAATTTTTTTTTCTCTCAATTTCAAAAACTCCAAAAATATTTTAATTTTTTTTGTGTGCTCCTTCGTTTATGGGGATATATTTCATGACTTACTTAAGTGTCCCTAGAAGCATGCTGCTGTATGTGTCCCAAGCCTCATAAGATTTTGAATAATAGCCTTCATGACCTGGTATACACAAACCTTGTCTTCCCAATAATGCTAACTCATTTATTCTAATCATGAGCTACCTCACTCTTTTCTCACATGAGTTCAGAGTCTCCTGCTTGGTCCTTATGTTCGCAGCAGAGGTACTATGTCTTCTTTCACCATCCCCATTATACTTCTCCATAACATTCGCATCATCACTGTAACCCTTGAGACTCTCAGCAACTACCACTGAGGTTTATGGTTACACAACATCTGTGTTTATGATCTTAGCATCGTGCCACTACGAGCTGAGTGAAACCCAAAACTCAACACCAACGAATTGACGGTGACCAATTAACTTGATCAAGTTTTCACCAATGAATTAACGAATGTACCTTCATGAAATCTCATTTTTTTTGCGTGGTTCCAATGAAATTGTTACACACCATGACATTTCTTCCCAAGGGATCCAGTTTTAAATTTTTATCTGAGATTTCATATTAATCCAAGCCACTACAAAATTAACTCAAACCTACTTGTTCAACAGACTACACTGGTCTCACAAGTACTTTGTTCACGTTCGTTCTTATATCAGGAATTGAATTGTTGAATCAAAGAGAAACCACCCTTAATTTGCCTTATTTAAAGAAGCCTTTCAACATTTATTGATAAATGTTTGATCGTAATTCAACGGGATTCCACACTAACACTTTGAGGTCTCTCTTGACCTTGAAGGAAGAGATTCGTGCCCGGGATCATCAGTTTCGTGTCATCATTGACATCACAGATTATCCTACACAGAGTTGCTTTATTTCTTTAATTTTTTTTACACTCTTTGCACGAAAATCCTAGATTTTCAAAAATTCCGTTACTAATTATTTTACAGGCTGGATAATTAATGGATGGTTCATAATGAAGTTGTGGTTACCAATAATTCACGCGGGCATTTTATTCAAAAGATGGCATTTAAAAAGGGATAAGTTCAAAAGGTTGCTGACGGGGCGGGAGTTCAAAGGATAGAAATTCAAACGACGGTACAAAAGGAGGGCGCGTGAATTTGAAGCGGCCGCGCTTTTTCTGACACTATTGGACGCGTGTGCAGTATTGAAGCGTCATCCATCTGGCATTAATGGCGCGTGTGGAAATGGAAACGGTTCCTCTCTCTGAACCGGCGCTTATTGGGCGGCGTGATCCTAGGAATCTGACACTCTCTTTCCTACGTGATCATCGCACGTCCCAACTGTCACCAATCAGTCAATCAAAAACCCTTTCGTATTTCAATAAGAGATTTGAAACGATCTTTCTCTCTCCTATCACCTACTATAAAAAGCCATCAACACCACCTTTTACCTCTTTACTGCCCCCATAATTCCCAAAGCAAAATTACTCCCAAAACTCTATCCCGGTCATCTTCTTCTCCACACCTGCAACAATGGCTGAATCTTCATCCGTTCATGCCACTTCTCAAATTCTTCCCATCAGACCTCAACAATGCCTTGTCATTGATCTGAACCCACTAGCCTATGATCCCTACATGTCGCCGGTTATCGAATGCCTCAAGTACTCCCAGCTTGCTCCGGCATTGTCCATAATTGAAACGGTGCCAATGGTGGCTCTATCTCAGGTCTATGCGACGGCCTACTACGACAAGGGCGTCGACAGGATATTTTTCGAAGTGGCGGAACACAAAACGTCGATTTCTCGTCCCCGCTTCTGCACCATGCTTGGGTTTGCTGCAGACCCATCGCGTATTAACCCGGAGACGATTCCGGTTGGAATGTTATACAGCATGTTCTACAACATGGGCTACACGGAAGTTCTTACCTCCGTCGCCAGGTTCAAGAAGTCATGCCTACCGCCCCTGTGGAATGGGTTATTTACAGTTCTCTTCAAGGGACTGTCTGAGAGGAGCTCAGGATCGGACGGGGCCAGTCGTCTTTTCCTGTCAATCATGTATGGGGTGTACAACAGGATCAACCTCGATTATGGGTTTGTCCTTTGGCAACAACTGATTCAGAGCCTTTCTTCCACTTCTCGACACTCTGAAGTGTCGCTGGCCCGGTTCTGGATCTTGATCACAAGATGGGCCATGGACAGGTTTGAGGTCCCAACTGCTGACGGTGCACCGATGTCTTCTGTTGGTACGTTCCATACCAAGAAGATCATCGTATCCGATGCATCGAAATTCTCCTTCATTGGCTCTATCCCGGAGTCGATGTATGGTAGTGTGCCATCAGACAGCAGTATGATCAAGGCGATCAAGGAGTTAGGGCCATCTGGTCCGAGGGAACTGACACCGGACATGCTGCGATCAATTCATGATGCCGACAAACCGGTGGCCAGGGGTAAGAAGGCAGACAAGGGGAAGAAACCATCCAAAGCCCCAAAACCTTCTCCCAAGAAGCGCAAACAACCGAAGGCTGCTTCGTCACCACAACCGAAAAGGAGGAAGACCCAACAAAAGCGAAAGCTAGTCCTTCCCTCCTCATCAAGTGAATCCGAAGGTGAGAGTTCGGACTCTGAGGGATCACAAGGAGATGAATCTCCACAAAGAGGCAACACACCCCCTCGGTCCCCAACCCCGGAGATGGAACTTCACCAATCCCCAGTTCCTTCCCCTCCACCCACAATTCCTATTTCCATTCCCACCATAAACCCTACTATACCACCAACCTCATTCCCTATACCACCACCCATATTCACCACATCAACCGAAACACCACCTGTTACCGAAACCCCACCTGTAACCGAACCTCCACAAACCGAAACCCATACACCACCACCACCCGAAACTTATCCCCCACCCACTCAACCTGAACCAACTAAACCAATAACACCCCCAGCTTCACCACTACCTCAATCTCCAGAAGACGCCTCCGACGGCGATGATCAATACCTTGGTGGTGATCACATGAACTATGATTCGGTCTATTATAGTCCGTTTCAAGTTCAAAGTGATGAGGAGGATGATGCTCCAGTGACAAAGAAGCATCTTCGCGAGCTTAACGAGAAGGTTGTTCAACTTCTCGCCTCCTCTTCCAACCAGCAGTCCTCTTTATCTGAAGCCGCACTTCAGAAGATAGTTGATGCCTTCTCCAAGGATCAACATGATTCAATGGCCTCAGCAACTGCTGCGATAGACGCCTCCACCCGAGCTTGTGAGGCTGCGACCGAAAAAGTCGATAAACTATTCCATGACGCTACAATCCTGCTGCAGTCTATGCAGGAAAGCGCCGAAGCCACCAAAACAACTCTGGAACCACTTGTTAATCAATTGGCCCAGTTTGTAAAGACGGAGTTATCCTCATTCGCTACCCTCAGACAAAACCTTAGCGACGACAACTCGGCACTCCGTGCCTCCATCGATGCCCGCTTGGCAAAGCTACAAGAGGATCTTGCGGCTGAAAATTCACTGATGGACGTCCTGACGAGTAAGACTACTGCCCTCAAGGTCAAGAGCACCCAACTTTCCAACTCCGAACAACAATTGGAGGCTCTTCGATCCGAGAGGGAAATCATCAAGACGTGTGTTTCGGATGTCCACGCCGCTCTATCCAACATCCTGGAAGCACACGACCCCATCCTCAATCACTCAGTGAGGCGTACTCTCGCTGAGAAACTCTCTCCGGCCATGGACCTATTGAGTAAAATTGAAGGCCTACCCAGTTTCGTGTCCATTCCGAAACAAGGGGGAGATGAGAAGAAAGGATCGAAACCCCCTCCTTCCTCCAAAGCTACTCACACAACCGAACCACCCCCAACTGGTCATGCCTCGGGTTCGGGTGTGAAGAACAAAGGCAAAAACATAGCAGAGGGAGGAGATGACGATGAAGATGAAGATGAAGACAAGGAGACTATTGCGGACATGTTAAAGAGAAAGAACAGTCGCAATACTGATGACGATGTCAGTCGTGTGGCACGTGAAGCTGAAGAAGCCGAACGTAAACAAAAAGAAGCCAACGATCTCCTTGAGAGCCGAAAGCTGCTCTTCCCTGCCTGGACCAGGGATCGTCTGATAAAAGAAGCCATAGAGACTCCAAGCATACTATTGCTCGAGCCGGTGATATCGTTCGACTGCAACAACTCGGTCGATTCGCAATTTGATATGCCGCTGACTCGAAAGGCGTTCATCTTCCACGCCTTCTCCAACATTTTCGAAGTCTCGCATCCGAACGATGAGCTTGACAGGGAGCTCATTGACTTCTACCTGGAGGCCGCTCGCCCTCAATACCTTACATGGAGCGCCCGGAAGATTGTCAATGTTCGGGTGATGAAGCCGTTTGCCGTGGGGAGATTCACAAACGTCAAGTTCAAGCTTATCCGAGGATCTGCAAGAACTGCTCACATGATCTCTCTGGCGGATCTGCCCAATCTGAACCCTCATGATTGGATAGTCTTGTACAACATCTTGCTGACAAACGAAGCCGAATATGGTCCCATCTTAGACCATGTCAAAAGGATGCTGGCATGCTATATCATGGAGGTGGCCCTAATGGATCAGGAGGTTGCCACAGTGTTTAAGAAGAAACCGAAAGTCAAGCCTGTGGGATCGGCTAGTGATCTAAACACGATGAAAATGGGCAAGATAGATTCGAGGCGAAACTCTGTGATGTTCACCAGAGCCGAAGGACAGAAATGTCTGTTCGCGTTAGCTGACAAGCACCTCTACACCACTACCTGCTTGGAACACGTCCTATCAATCGTCAAGCGGTGTAAGGACAATTCGGCTGATGACATCAAGTACTTTGAAGATATGATCAATTGGTACATCCGGTTTAGACAGACCATCCTTTCCATAACCAAGTGTCTGTTTAGTACCGTGAAGAAGAAGGTACCAGCTTCAGCCGCCGGCCCAAGTAAGAAGTGAAGGTCTCGCTCCAAATTGACGCAAAGGGGGAGATTGTTGGGCTGAAGTTCTGTTTTATGTTGCGTCTTTTGGGCTCGTAGATTAGCCTTTTATTCTCCGGTTTGGGCCTGTCCAACTGAGAGCCTTTTATGTATAGTATATAAGTTATCGCTTGCATGCATATTAGGTTAAGATTCAAGATTTCAGTTTGTACATTCAAGAGTTCTACGATATTGCTTTCTTGTAATCTCCCAATCCTTTACAGTTGATGTTCTTAATCGAGCTCTTCTAAGGATTTTATTTAATCATTCAACACGATTGATTCAAGCTGTTGTGTTCTTAATATTGTTCTCTGGTTTGCTATTATTATTGCGTTCTTGCTGTTTCTTATACTTATACTTGTTCAAGATCTAATCGATCTTCATAGATTAAAAGTTGTTTTAATCCCATCAGAATGATTACGAATGGTGATTTCTCGATAAGAAAGGTCGCATATGTTGAAGGGCTCCAACAGAACCTTATCAGCGTATCACAGCTTGTAGTTGGAACTGGATTGAAGGTATTTGATGATGAAGGCTCAGAAATAGTCGAGAAGAAGTCCAATAACATTCTGCTAAAATCAAAGCGAAAGGGGGAAATGTACCCTTTAAACCTCAACCCAATTCAAGGTAAACTAGCAGTTTGCTTACTCACGAAGGCTCACTCAGATGAAAGTTGGTTATGGCATCAAAGACTCTCTCATCTTAATTTCAGGGATATCAACAAGCTGGTTTTAGGAGATCATGTTGGAGGTCTTCTAGTTCTGAAATTCGACAAAGAACATATATGCGCAACCTGTGAAATGGGAAAGCAGAGTAGACAAAGTCATCCATCCATTATCAATACAAAGGTGATAGAACCATTGGAGCTATCGCACATCGATCTGTGTGGTCCCTCTTCCATTGAAAGCATTGGTGGAAATAAGTATATTTTGGTCATAGTGGACGATTTCTCTCCATTCACATGGGTGTTCTTCTTGAAGCAAAAATCTGAGGCTACTCCAAAGCTCAAGCTCTTCATAAAACAAGTAGAAATTCAACTGAGGAAAATTGTTCGTAATGTAAAAAGAGACAACGGATTGGAATTCAAGAACAAATATTTTGAAGATTTTCTTTCTAAGAAAGTAACGACTCATAACTTCTCAGCCCCGTATACTCCACAGCAGAATGGTATCGTTGAAAGGCGAAATAGATCTCTATGTGAAGCAGCTCGAATGATGTTATGCTTCGCATCCTTACCTTTATATTTCTGGGCTGATGCAATTACTGCTGCTTGTTATACTCAGAACAGATCATATCTAAACAAGCGATTCTCCGTCACTCCTTACGAGATCTTGAACAATCGGAAACCGAATGTGAAATTCTTCCATGTGTTCGGTTCAAGATGCTTCGTCTTAAACTCTAAAGAGAATCGAAACAAGTTTGATACTAAGGCTGATGAAGGAATATTCTTAGGTTACTCCCTGAATTCTAAGGCATATAGAGTTCTAAACAAGAGCTCTAAGAAGATTGAAGAAACATACTATGTTACTTTTGACGATAGCTATGTTAAGAAAATGAAGTCAACCAAAGGTGCAATGCAGGAAATCTTTCCAAAGACTAGTCAGGTTACAGCCTCTATTTCAAATCTTTTCGAGTAATATATGCTTCTCTTTGATGAGCCTCAAATGGCAATTGATTCTGAATCAACGGCGAAAGACAACAAGGTTGATAATCTGAAACAAATCATCGACGATGCTGCTCAAAAGATGGTTGCTGATCAACCTAAAGCAACCGAGAGGTCAGACGTAAGTGTACCTTCAAATGACCATCCTTATGTCCAGGGGGAGGGTCCGTCTCTACAACACGATCAAGGTTCTTCATTCCAGGGGGAGAATTTTACGTCACAGTCATCAAGCTCTACCGAAAGTCCAAACGAAGGAGAAGATATTAATCCAGATTCTGAATAGGCGTCATCCTTCGAGGGGGAGAACACCAATGTCAATGATGATGACATACTATTAGAATTGGAAGAAGAAATCAATGAAGAATTGGATCCCTCTTGTGATCCAAATTACCCACCTCTTATTAAATGGACCAAAGATCACCCACAAAGTCAATCATTAGGGAATCTTCAGAAAAGGTGTTAACTCGATCACAGATCAAAGCGAAACAAGCTGCACTCTTTACTCAAGTAGAGTTTTGCATGTTCAACTCCTTTATTTCCAAAGTTGAACCGAAGACTGTTAATTCAACACTTGATCATTCTAATTGGGTTCAAGCCATGCAAGATGAGTTAAATGAGTTTGAAAGAAACAAAGTATGGCGCCTTATTCCAACTCCAAAGGATGCTTCGGTTGTCGGTCTTAAATGGGTATTCAAAAATAAGATGGATAAGGAGGGGAATGTGATTCGTAACAAAGCTCGGTTGGTTGTGAAAGGCTACTGTCAGGAAGAAGGTATCGATTATGAAGAGACCTTCGCTCCTGTTGCAAGATTAGAATCTGTTTGTATCTTTCTTGCCTATGTTGCACACAAAAACTTTGAAGTCTATAAGATGGACGTCAAGTTTGCCTTTCTCAACGAAGAACTTGAAGAAACTATGTACATTGAGCAACCGCCAGGCTTCGTGAACGAGAAGTATCCAGATCACTGTTACATACTTGACAAAGTGGTATATGGCCTAAAACAGGCTCCTAGAGCATGCTACGAAACTCTGAATCGATTCTTAAAAATGTCTAAATTCAAACAAGGTTCGGTTGACCCAACCTTCTTTCGTAAGAGAGAGGGTAACCACCTTATGATAGTCCAAATTTATATTGATGACATCATCTTCGGCTCCACGAATCCCAGCTTAACAGCTGAATTCAGGAAGTTGATGAAACTAAATTTAAGATGAGCTCAATGGGTCCAATTAACTTTTTCCTTGGCTTAAACATTAGACAGGGACCCGAAGGAATTTTTATCAATCAGGATGCATACACCAAGACACTGTTAGCTAAGTTTGGTATGATGGGAGACTCCAAAGTTAAAGTTCCAATGGCTTTTGGGACAAAGCTTACACCCTCTTTGGAGAAGCCAACCGCTGACACAACGCTCTATCGTCAAATGAATGGATCTCTGATGTATCTCACAACTAGTAGACCTGACATCATGGTGTCAGTCTGTTATTGTACCAGATTCCAAGCTAACCCACGCGAACCTCATTTGCAAGCTGTGAAAAACATCTTTTGCTATCTGAAGCGAACCTCCTCTCTCAGTCTGTGGTATCCAGCCAACTCAGGATTCTTTGTCCAAGCGTTCTCAGACGCTGACTTAGGTGGCTATGGATTAGATCGTAAAAGCACCACTGGAGAATGCCAATTTCTCGACGGTAAATTGGTTAGCTGACAATCAAAGAAACAAACTTGTGTTTCTCTCTCCACTGCAGAAGCTGAATACATCATTACAACATCATGCACATCTCAAGTTGTATGGATACAAAGTCAGCTTAGAGATTACGGGCTGAACATGAAGAAAATCCCACTATATTGCGACTCTGAAAGTGCAATTAGGATTTGCCACAAACCAGTGCAACACTCAAAGACTAAACATATAACACTGAGGTATCACTTCATCAAAGATCACGTGGAAGATGGCAACGTGGAAATTCATTTCATAAGGACAACTGATCAACTGGCAGATATATTCACTAAGGCTTACCTGAAGCAAGCTTCAACAAGATTTTGCAAGGCCTAGGAATGATGGAAGCAGAATCAGTACCAAAATCGCCTTCACTTCAATAAAGGTAAGAAGAAAAATAGAGTGAACCGAAATGAACCAAACGTTCGGTCTATTCAAGTGAAGCTCGACCAAGAACCGAAATGAACCGATCGTTCGGTCTATTTCGGATTCGGTCCTTCTGAACTTAATCACTTCTTTTTCTTATCAAGGCATTTTGATTGTATCCTATGTACACTCTTTTAAATACTTCTTTTTATATTCATAAAGTCCAAAAATATTTTTCTTTTTCGTTTAATTGAATAATTTTCACAAAATACAAAAATATTTTTCGTTTTAATCTAATGATTTCTTTTGCATAAGTGTTACTCTCGATGATGAAGATCTAGAAAGTATAATTTCTTTTCTATACACATTCTACATGTCCCTAGAAGCATGCTGATGCATGTTGACTAAAGCCTCGACATATTTTGAGTAAAGCCTTAATAACATGATACATACAAATCAAGTTTTCCCAAGCTAGGCTGCTATATTCAGTCTAATCATGAGCTACCTTACTCTACTCATATTGAGCTTAGAGTTTTCTGCTTCGTCCTTCTTTTATAGCAGAGGTACATTTGCTTCTTATACCACCTTTATCATTTTTCTTCATCACACTTCATCTCACCAATGTAACCCTTGAGACTCTCATCATTTACCACTGAGGTTTATGGTTATACAAAAATCTGTGTTAATGATCTTAGTTTCGTGCCACTATGTACTAAGTGAAACCCACCATTCAACACCATTAATGAATTGACAGTACATGATCACTATGTTACAAATTTTAAAAGAAATCTCTTTTTATTTTGAGTGATTTTTCTGAAAATTTCTATTACCAAGAATTTTTCTTCCCTAAGGATCCAATTTATTTTTTTGGGACTTCTTACCTATCCAACAGTCAATAAATATCTTCCCCACCTACTTGTTCAATAGATCACATTGATCTCACAAGTACTTCATTCAGTTTCGGTCTTATATCAAGTATCAGAAATTATGAATTGAAGCGAAAGCCACCCTTTATAAGCTTTAACTAAAAAGATGCCTTTCAATACTTAACAATTACTTGATCGTTATTTAATGGGAAGCCACACAAGCACTTTAAAGTCTCTCATGACTTTGAAGGAAGAGATTCGTGCCCAGAATCAGTTACTTTATGTCTTTTTAAGACATCACAAATTATCACAAAAAGTTTGCTTTATTTCTTTATCTTTTACACTCTATGCACGAAAATTTTTACTTTTCCAAAATCTGGCTCTATTAATGGTGCCCTAATTGTTCCAGCTTCGTTCCTTCAAGTATTACAATGCTCGATAAAGTTAAACGGCAATGACGGTTCATGTGAAACATGGGGTGACAATTGGGATAAAGTTAAGGCTGACTTAGTAGTTATCCAATCGTTTTAATGATTTGAAAAAGCACTTTTTATGGAATGGCGTGTAAAAGGAAATGTCCTTTCTCTTTCCTGCGTCATCATCGGGTATGCCTACTGTTCATCCGTCAAATCAGGTGCAGTTTTCAAATAAATCCAAGATATCAGCCGTATTTTTCTCTCTCCTACTTGTACGCATAAAAGGTTTTGGCAAGCTGATCTTTACCATTTTATTACTTACAAAACTCTCTCAAAGAACAAAGGTGATTCATTTCACTGTTCATCTTCCTCTCCAAGCTTCAACAATGGCAGATTCCTCTTCCGTTCACGACGCATCTATTCACTCCACCCTTCTCACAATCAAACCTCAACAAAACCTGATCATTGATCTTACTCCCTTCATCTATGAACCCTACATGTTGTATGTCGTTGAATGTCTCAAGTACTCACCTCTGTTCAATGCTCTGTCCTAGGACGAAGTTGTTCCCATGTCCTGACTCTCACTCACCTATTCAATTGCTTACTATGACAAGGTCGCTGAGTGAATTCACTTTGAAATCCACAATGAGAAGGCCTCCATCTCCAAGAACCGCTTCTGTGCCCTAATTGGTCTCTCTCAAGAACCGACTTTGGTAAACCCTGAATCGATCACTACTGGTCAACCGTTCTCAATGTTCTATCAAATGGGGTACACTGAAACCCTCGCCACCATTACCAAGTTCAAGAAGTCCTGCCTTCCTCCTCAATGGAATGATCTTTTTACTCTCCTGTTCAAAGGACTCTCTGAGCGAAGCGCCGACTCAGATGGAGCAAGCAAGTCATTCATGACTGTGCTTTATGGGATATCTCACGGGATCAATTTGGATTATGGAACCATCATCTGGAAAAAACTTGTTCAAAGATTGGTTTCTTCATCAAGACACTTAGAGATCTCCTGTGGGAGGTACTGGTCCATCATCACCAAATGGGCAATGGATCGTCTCCAGGTTCCAATCATGGCAGACTCTCTTCTTTCCTCCATCGCCACCTTTCATACCACCAAGATTATTGTCACAGATCCCACTAAATTTTCCTCCATTGGATCCATCCCTGACACCATGCTTGCTTGTGTGTCTGAAGCAAGCAATGTTATGCAACAATACAGGAAGATTCCTTCTTCGGGTCCAAGGGAGCTCACTCCAGCCATGCTTCGCTCCATTGAAGAGGCTGACAAGACAGCCAAGAGGGGAAAGAAAATTGAGACTCAGAAGGAGACGAAGGTTACTAAACCAACCAAGGGGCAAACCCCTAAAAAGCGAAAGTCAGATAAGGCTGCTCCGTCACAACCTCAACCGAAGAAGCAGAAAAAGCCCGCTCGAAGACTCATACTCTAATCTTCAAGAGATTCAGACTCAGAGTATGTTCCTCCCAAACACATATCTGCTCCTCCTTCGGAATCTAACAACTACAACTCTGATGATGAGGCTTCAGGTCGTGGTGATACCTCGCATTGCTCGCCTACCCCAGAAATACCTGTTCGCTCCCCACCTCCTTCTCCTCCACCTGTTTCCATCCCAATATCCATCCCTCCAATATTTCCTATCCCTACCACTCAACCATCAACCACTATTCCCATCCCTGCTCCAATCTTCACAGACACTACCACTACCACCACTACTACAGGGGCTCCTTCTAGAGCTCCCACCCCACCTGTTACAACCGAACCACCTGTTACCACCGAACCACCAGTAACAACCGAACCTCCTACCACTACCAAACCCCTATCACTTACTCCATCTACTGACACCACCCCAGTTCTAGGCGGTGAGGACATGGAATTTGATTCCACTTATTTTAGTCCTTACCGTGTACAGAGTGATGAAGACGAAGATGCACCTGTCACCAAGCATCATCTCAAAGCAGTCAACGACAAACTTGATCAACTGCTTTCCTCCTCTTCCTCTGGGGCTTATTTAGATGCTGCTCTTAAGGCATTGTTCTCCTCTGTTGTCCAAGAACATAATGCCTCCCTATCTGCTGCCGCCAAGGCCATTGATGCCTTTACCTCCCAATGCCAACGGGCCTCCCTTGCTGTTGAGGCTTCCACAAAGGAGTGCAAAGAAGCGACCGCAAAATTCGATAAACTAATTTCTGAGGCTCACTTATTTTTAGATTCTTTACAGGCGGCTGCTCAGAAGAACTCTCATATTGTGAACACTTCGGTTGATAACCTTCAGCGCTCTCTTCAAGCTGAACGGTCCAATCTTGAAGCTGTACGATAAGCAATCGAAGTAGTCAATGCCACTTTGCATGATAATGTCAATGATCGATTGACTCAACTAGAGGCAGAGTTAGCTATGGAAAATCGTATCATGATGAGCTCGACAAAAGAACCTCTCTGCTGAAGATGCAGAACCTCAAGCTTTGCATTGCAACAACTGAACTCAATGATTTAAAATATGAGAGGGAGGTTATACGAAGCTTTGCTGCCGATGTTCACTCCATTTTACTTCAGCTCCTTGAAGCCCATGATCCTATCATAACCATTAGCATCCGCAGACATCTGGCTGACAAACTCAGACCTGCATTGGACATCCTTAGTCGTATTGAGGGTGTTCCGGTTACTGGTGTCCAACCGAAACAAGGGGGAGAGAAGGTAGTGAAGACTCAACCTCCTCCTGAACCGAAACCAACTGATGAACCGAAGGTTAATGAAGCTTCGGTCAGTAATAGAGACAAGAAGAAGGAGAAAATTGGGGAGGATGACACTGATAATCAAGAAGATGTTGATGAAAAGGACCCTGCTATGCCTTTTTAGAAAACTAAATCTTCTGATAAAGAGCTTGAAGAAAAGTTTAAGAAACAAACGGCTGAGCTTGAGCAGAAGCAAAAGGAAAAGGAGCTCCTGGAAAAGAAGAAGTCTATTTTTCCTGAGTGGACTCTTGATTCGCTCTAAAGGTGTGCTATTGATGAAACAAGTACACTTTGGCTTGAGCCTGTGATGTCGTTCGAGCTTGAAAACTCAAAGGATGAGCAGTTTGATATGCCAATCACACGAAAGGCATTCATTTTTCACTGCTTCAACTTGACTGTTGCCATCCCATCTCCAGACCCGAAGGTGGATCGGGATCTATTGGAATTCTATATGGATTTCGCTAAGCCTCAGTTCTTGACCTGAAGTTCGCAGAAAATCAAAACTGTCAAGGTACTGAAGCCCTATACAACAGCGAAGTTTGTTAACGTGAAATTTAGAGTGACTCGAGGATCTGAAGGCTCGGTTCACAACTTCACTCTTGCTGATCTACCGAACCTCAATCCCCACGATTGGATACTCCTCAACAACATCTTACTGTTAAATCCTCAGGTGTATCAGCCGATCATTGACCATATCAAGCAAATGCTTGTCTGCTACATTCACGAAGTAGCAAAAATGGATCAAGAAATCACCTCAGCAATTCACAAGCGAACAACGATCAAACCAGTGGGAAGAGCTGGCGATGTTAACTTGATGGTTAAAGGGAAGATTGATTCGAAGTACCAAACTGTGATGTTCATCAGAGGCAAAGGTCAGAAATGCCTGTTCGCTCTTCTTGACAAACACCTCTTCTCAACTGCTTTCTTGGAGCACATTTTGGAGATTATTCAGAGGTGTAATTAGAACACAGTAGCCGACAAGAAGATGTTTACTGATATGCTGAGATGGTACATTCAATTTCGGCAGATGCTTCTTGCTATCATCCCTCGGGTATTCAAGGTGGTAAAGACTGTGAAGCCAACTCAGAAGAAATAATCTCTCGCCTTATTTGATGCAAAGGGGGAGATTGTTGGGCTTATAAGTGTTGCGTCATGGGCTCGGTCCTTAGCCCCGTTTTGTTTGCCGGTTTGGGCCTGTCCAACCGTGCATGTTTTATTCTAGGGTTTAGTATTTAAGCTGCATACATGCAGTCTTTGTTAATAACTCTTTCATTGATTTTCTCATTGAGTTTTTGTAAACCCTAGCTCGCCTCTACAGTGGAAGTTCCTCATCGAGCTCTGCTGAGGCGTGACTATATTTGAATCATAAGCATTACGTTGATTCCATACTGTGTTCATATTATTATTGTGTTTGTTTTGATTGATCTTCATCTTTTTACCTGTGAAAGATCTAATCGATCTGAGATTTATTCTCATCACCTAATGTCAAATTTTTCCATGTTTTTGGTTGCAGATGTTTCATCATGAATCTTAAAGACAATCTTTCCAAGTTTCAAGCTAAAGCTGATGAAGGAATATTTTTGGGATATTCGCATCATTCAGTTGCATATCGAGTGTTGAACAAACGAACTCGCAAAGTTGAAGAAACTTTTAATATTACCTTTTATGATTACTATGTTAAACAAGTGGAAAGAAAGTTTGAACAAAAACCAATTCTTGTTGAATCAAACAATCAAACTGAAAATGATGATTCAAATGTTTTTGATTATGATCTAACTTTTGGTGTTCCAGGCAGGGAAATTGATGTAGAAGTTCATGCTCATGATAATCAAACAACTGAATCCTCAAAACATATTGATGATTCAACACTCACTTCGGATACTACTAAGAATGGCGAAAGTATGCTAGATGCTCGTATGGAAGGGGCGCATACGAATATACCTCTAAATGTTGAGGGATAGCATCCTTTTGAGGGGGAGAAGAGTAGTATGGATCGTGATTTTGAGGGGGAGCTTCAAAATGATAATCATGTTGAGGTGGAGCATGATGATTTAGATACAATTAATCTTGATCAAAATGATGAATTTCATGAATTTGATGATAATATTGCTATGGCAGGTACTGGAAATGAAGAAATGTACGAAGATGGACCATTGGAATTTGATCCAGCATATCCACCACTTGAGAAATGGACGAAGAATCATCCAAAAGAACAAATAATAGGTAATCCACAAAATAGAGTTTTAACAATAGCTCAAATTCGTTTGAAAAATGAGATATTAAATTTAAATCAAGAATATTGCATGTTTAATGTTTTTACTTCGAAAATAGAGCCAAAAACAGTTAAGGTTGCTATGGAACACTCAGATTGTGTTGTTGCTATGCAATCTGAACTTGCTAAATTCGAACAAAACAAGGTTTGGAGACCTGTTCCAAAACCTAATGATGTTTCGATTGTCGGGCTAAAATGGATTTTTAAAAATAAAATCGACAAAGATGGCAATATTATTCGAAACAAAGCTAGGCTTGTAGTAAAAGGTTATTCGCAACAAGAAGGTATCGACTATGAAGAAACTTTTGCCCCTGTCGTAAGACTCGAGGCTGTTCGAATATTTTTAGCCTATGAAGCACACAAAGATTTTGATGTTTATCAAATGGATGTCAAATGTGCATTCTTGAATGGAGAGCTCGAAGAGACAACATATGTTGAAAAACCACCAGGTTTCATTAATGAAGAATATCCTAATCATGTTTACATTTAAAATAAGGATGTGTGTGGGTTAAAACAAGCACCAAGAGCATGGTATGCAACTCTTACCAATTTCTTAAAACAATCAATATTTAAACAAGGATCAATTGACCCCACATTGTTTCGTAAGAAAGTTGGGGATCATTTAATGCTTGTTCAAATTTATGTTGATGATATTATTTTTGGCTCTACTGACCCAACTTTGTCTAGAGAATTTGAAAATCTAATGAAAAGTCAATTCGAAATGAGCATGATGGGTAAAATCAATAATTTTCTTGGTTTGAATATTCGACAGCACAGAGAAGGAATTTTCATCAATCAAGAGAAATACACGAAGAATTTGCTTGAAAAGTTTGGAAAAATGACTAATATCACGAAGGTACGAGTGCAATGGCAGTAGGAACGAAGTTAACACCTTTGTTAGATTCACCTGCTGTTGATCATACTTTGTTCGAAGCATGATAGGTTCTCTACTTTACTTAACTGCAAGTAGACCTGATATCATGTTTTCTGTTTGCAATTGTGCAAGGTATCAAGCAAATCCAAGAGAACCACATTTAACATCTATGAAGAATATTTTTCGTTATCTCAAAAGAACAGTTTTGTTAGGATTGTGGTATCCTTTGAAATCAGGATTTTATATTCAAGCCTTCTCGAACGCAGACCTTGGTGGGTGTACTCTCAACAGGAAAAGTACAAGTGTAGGGTGTCAGTTATTGGATGGGAAGTTGGTGAATTGGTAGTCGAAGAAACAAACTTGTGTAGCTATTTCTACTGTAGAAGCTGAATACATTTCTGCTGCTGCTTGCACTTCTCAAATCATTTGAATTCAAAGCCAATTGCGTGATTATGCAAATAACATGAAAAGGATTCCATTGTGCTGTGATTCACAAAGTGCTATTCGCATTTCTCTTAATTCAGTACAACATTCGAAAACAAAACACATTGCTCTTCGTTATCATTTTATAAAAGATCATGTGGAAGATGGTAACATTGAAGTTCATTTTGTGAAAACTACTGATCAACTTGCTGTTATTTTCACTAAACCACTTGATGAAAAATCTTTTGTGAGAATTTTAGCAGGTTTGGGAATGTTAGATGCGAATTTAGTACCAGGATCAAATATTCAAGATTAACGAAATGATGTTGGTGAGAAAGATGTCGATTCAGAGACTTACCGTATTAACTATTCAAAGGTTACTGTGCATTAAGAGGCTTAGACACGCTTCGTTTTCGTGTACTGTAACTAAAACTATTCGCGTGTTTGATAACATCCTTTTATTTCACTAGTTTAGCATTTGTTCATTGAAACACTGAAAAACCCAAAATATTTTTATTTCTTTGCATTAATTTTCGAAAATTCAAAAACAACAAAAAGATTTTCTTTTCAAAAATATAAAATCACAAAAAGATTTTTGTTACTTTGTTATTTTTTTTGGTCTTCAAGAACATTTTCATGGCAAATTTTTCAAAGGGTATTGCTTATGTTTCTACGGGAAGGTATTTTTCTTAAATCTTTATACTAGTTAAGATGTCCTTAGAAGCATGTTGCAGCATATCGACCCAAGCCTCAACTGACTCTATGTGTGTTATGAAAGCCTTAATGAAATTTTCATATGAAAATTTCTTCCCAATTAGGCTTACATTCGCATTAGTCCAATGAGCTACCTTACTATTCTCAAATGAGTTAAGAGTTATCTATTTGGTCCGTATATAACAGAGGTACGTCAGATCTTAGCCAATCTTTTTCATCACAAATTTCTTAACACATGTCACACACAAAGACACATGCTCAAGAGGTCATTGATCAAACCAATTGTGACTTAAACATGTCAAAAGTCTGTGTTAATGATCTTAAATCATGAGACCGTGATGTGTGAAAACCCAGAATTTTCATTTGTTCAAAAATTTAAAGTCAAGAACTTAAATTAAAAGTCAATTACATTCCTAATAATTTTTAGCCAATTTAAAGTCCGTTTAAGTGTTTTAAGTGTTTATTCTTCAAACGAACGGATGAAAGGAAGTACCGTCTCGAGTTTTGGAGTTGAAAAACCGCACATACCACCTTAATAAGGAGTTCACGGCCAAAATTTTAGATTTTGGGCCGTAAACTCCCTAGTTGCTGTGAACTCATGCCTTAGGCATGAATTTACTCCCCAAACTCCTCACTTTTCACTTCCATTCTCAAGAACACCCTCTATTCTCTCTCAACTATCATCCGGTCTTTCACCCGATCTCCCGAAAATGTAAGTGTTTCTCGACTTGATTTGTTGTTATAACATGACACCTAGTGTTTATACATCATTTCATCCATTCACTTTTGTGTTTTACTTAGATCTTCAAAACACCAAGAACACACACTAGTGTTCTTGGACCTTAAACCCCAAATCAAGCTTCTATCTTGTAAGTACACTTGCCCTAGCTTCTTGGGTGCTTAATATGAACTTGATAAGACTTGAAAATCATCAAATAACACAATAACAAAGGAGTTTATGGCGAAGGATGTTCTTGGGCCGTAAACCCCTTTTTAAGTGGTAAAATGGACATTAGTCCCTTCCTAAGCCTTGGATGCCAACCTTGAACCTTCCTAGAAGTGTTTGAGACGTTAAACAACAATCAATTCATGTCCCTAAGAGATTTTACAGCCTTGAACACATAAGAATATGGTCATTTGGCCGTAAACTCCACAAGGTAGTCTTATTATGCCCCTAATGCTTTCCTAAGGCTTGGACTTGATCATCGGATGCTAAATCATGAATGGTAAGATCTCAAAACACAATTTGGCACTTAGTACCATGAGTTTACGGCCCTAAAATCATGGGGAAATGGTCATGGGCCGTAAAGTCCATAAAGGGGTGGTTCATGGGCCATAAACTCCAATGCCATGTCATACAACCCTTAGGTGCAACCCTTTGGTACCTATAGCACTTGAATCAAAGTGTTTCCATGACCTAGGGTGTCTTAAATTGATTAATTAGTTATTAATTGACTAATTAGATTACATATATGTTTATTATATGATAACTAGGACCATTGTGTGTGTTCACGTCCTCACTTGACACCTAGCACCTTGTCCGACACTTCCGAACAAACCACTCACTGCAGGTGAGTTCATACCCCTTAATTAACCTTTTAAATGTTTTTAAATGTTTATAAATGCTTTATGGGGGGGGGGGGGGAATACAAGATGAATCATGTTTAGTTATTATATCAATCACATTAGATTAATAACTAGTATGCAAATGGATTTACTATACGTTAACTGTTTTATCAAACAGATTTTTTCAAATGACTTTCTTAAACATTTTTATATGATTAAAACTCTTTATTAAACTGTCTTACATACTGTATGTTTCGTTTTAAACTCCTTTATAAATGAGTTTCAAACAAAGGTCTTCCTTATACTTAAATTGTCTTATCAAACAAAATACTTTCAAATCGTTTTACAAACTGACATCAAGTCATCTTTTCTTAGTATTAAACTTTCAAAGATTTTACAAAACTTCTTTTATGCTTTTATATTATCAAATGCATGCCCATGTATGTATAGTTATATAAGTAATGTTTAAAGGGCTTAGGAAGGCTAGTTCACTTTATTTCCTTTTCCTTGTTTGGATGTGGCTTTAGGGTATCGGTTAGTCGTCCGAATGTCGTCTAAATATTAGTTATATACCATGTATACATATATAGACATAAAAGTTTCCTCATTCAGTTCAGTACCTTTGGGTAGCAAAGGCATACTTTCGGTTATACATGTACATTATTAGTAACTAGTATAGGTATAGTTAGGAGATAATACTTACCATTCCAAGTACAAGGAATCACACAAGAGTCAGTTTATTCATGAGTCTATAGTAGTACATTACTTGTTACATGAATACGTTTACATAAATACGATTACATAGATACTCTTACATGGATACTTTTATGTAGATACTATATGATGAGTTACTATTACATACTATATGTGTAGATACTATTATATAATTCTCCTTCTTATCTTTATTTTGTGATACATTCACATAACCGATGAGATAGATTGGACTTAATATCCTAGTACCAAAGTATACTTTAAGGGACTAACCATTCCTAAAACCTCTGTTAGCTACAGAGGTAAATGCACATCTACGAATGTCTACAATTGATACCATTACAGGTATACTTAAGGGACTAACTATTCCTAAACCCGACTGTTAGCAACAGAGGTAAATGTACATCTACGGATGTCTACAGTTAATACTATTCAGCATTTACTATGTCGTGTTTATCCTAGTACCAAAGGAAAATACTTAAATGATTATATTTTCCCTACTACTTTTATTTTGTGATATGTTCACATAAACGATGAGGTAGACTATATATCGTTACTAGTAGTCATTCTAGGGAAAAACCATGTTTGTTACTTTCAAAAAAGTTGGGTCTTGGTAGAAGGCTACTTTCAAAACAGTCGGGTCTTGGTAGAAGACTACTTGTTATACTAGTAGAAATTATAGGGATCTTCTAGGATTTTCAAACGTTATTCGACTACTTACAAACATTTTCATAATTATACAAACGTTTCTCCAAATATTTACAAGTCTTTACTTCACAAATTTACAAATCAAAGACACATTAATACTTATGAATTCACCAGCTTTTTGGCTGGTAATCGCTTTCAAAATAACTTGTATTCTTAGGTCACAAATAGACAGGTACGACGACCAGGTTTTGTGAAGACGGAGCAGTCAAGACTCCTCTTTCATTTTGATTTATACTTTAGTGTCTATTAAACATGTCAGAACACACTTGTATTAAAATTATATTATTAATGCAATGGATGATGTTGTTGCTTGTTTACTATTATTCATTGTTGTGATATTGTACATGACGTCCTCTGCTTCAACACGTTTCCGCTGTTCTCGGTTTTGGGGTGTTACATGATGCAAGTGAAACCCAAATATACAAAATTATTAAGGAATTGACGGGGAACTTCGTTCCAGATTCTTACGAAAAACTTGTTTCTGTACCAATGTTTCGTATACTCCAAATCACATTCTTTCGTATGAGTGGTTTTGATCGAATGTTCGAAGTCCACGACATTTGTTTCCCAACAAAATCCAGCTTAAATATTTTTCTTTGAATGTGATTTTTGTGTGAGTATCAATTCTTTTCCTTAGTCACTTTAACAAATTTTCCACAGCCACTTGTCACTGACTACACTGGTCAAACAAGTAATTTCAATTACAATTACTCACCTTATGTTTAGACTGATATGTAACGAAATTTGTATACCACCCATTAAACCTTTAAAAAGAAGCCGTTTGATACTTCTCTATAAGTATTCGATTGTAATTCATGGGAAAATGCACAAGCTGTTAGTTATCTCTCTTGATAATTAATGAAGCAACCTTTGCCCGGGGTTTAACTGCTTTCGTGTCAAAATGTTTGACATCACCGATCCCAAATTTTTTACAATTGCTTCTTATCTCTTTCCATTGAATCACTGCGCTTACGAAATCCTTGAGGCTCTAAGTAATACCGACTTAGGCTGAAGATTTCACAAGACTGGAAAATGACTTCATTTCGAATCCCAAAAACGAAAGAGACCAACATCCAATCCGAAGGGTTTGATCTTATCCACAAGTACTCACGAACAGTCTAAAAGTAACCGTTTGGAAACTTGGTCCTAGTTTCAAGGAACTTTATCTAACATGGCTACAATAACGACTACTGGCGTGTAATTCAAGGCGAGACGTGGCATGATCTTAATGATAAACGGTTCATCTTATGTTGAAGTTACATATAAAATACAATTCTTTTTTAGTTGCTCATTACGCGTTCAAATTTCATGAAAATTGAGAAAGCCCTAATTCTCTCAAAGCTTTAAAACTACTCAACAATGGCTGATGTTCTAACTTCCAACACTGAAGAGGTTGCTTCTCAACCGATGATGAAGATTCAAAGCTCAAACTATCAGGTTGAATCCAATGTTTCATTGTATCCAGAAGAACTCAAAATGTTGATTGTTGTCTTGAAGAGATCTGTTTTGGCTACTGCGAAGTTCAACTCCTTCGCAATCCCAATATCTTGGTTGCCCATGGCTGCTTCTACTGCAACATACAACAAAGCCACTGATATGATTACATTAAACTTGGTGAATGAGAAATGTATTCGTCTCACCAAGAAGATGTTTTCATAGTTTTTGGAGATTCCCAATTCACCACCATTCTTCAAACCTACCAACCCTCAAATCATACATATGTTCAACGAGATAGGTCACCAGCCACCACTCGAAAAGATAAGCGATTTCAAAAAGTTTGGGCTTCCCTGTATATGGAATTTCTTGTTTGGGATTTTCCTCTGATGTTTAACAGGAAGAAGTGTGGGTCTTGACAAGGGAAGACTAGAGATATATGCAATGGTAATGGGGTTATATTACGACTTAAGTGTAGACTATGCCACCTAGTTGTGGGAGGAGTTCTCGAAAATTTTGGTAAGAAAAAGTGTGGCTAAGGGGATTTCTTGTGCCAGATACTGGAGTTTAATCTTGGAGAAAGCATATGAGAAAGAGGGAATTCAAGTCCCTGAGGGTGAGGATACTACTGAATTCACGAAGTATCAGTTCCCAAAGACAGTCGTAGACGATGAGAATGTATTTACAAGTGTTGCACTCATTCCTGATGCAATGGTCCAGAAGGTGAACCCTACTCACAAGATTCTTGTGAAGTATCTGAAGAATGTAAACCTAGATGTGGAAACTGGGGTGTTACTTGAAGTCGAAGCAGGATCTTCAAATCCATCTAAGAAGACGAAGTCTGATGGTGATGAAGTAAAAGGACCAAGGTCGAAATCTTCACCCAAGAAAGTCAAGGGTGATGATAAGAAGAAGGCAGAAGAGAATGAAGATCAAACTTTGTCACACCCCAAAACCGGAACGGCGGAAACGTTCTGGGGTGGATGACGTCATGTCAAGTATCACAACACATGCATATAGTAATCAAAGTACAACAAAACATTGCATTAATAGTAAAAATTTTACATGGTTACATTACATAGTATCAAAGTAATACAAGCAACAAAATATATAAAGTGCAGCAAGGTACTTAAGCCATCTTCATCAGCAGCTCCGGGGATGTACCTGTCTAATTGCTGACCTGAGATTACAAGTTATTTGAAAAGCGAGTATCAGCATTTTTACAAATGTTGGTGAGTTCATAAGCATTTAGTGTCATTTAGTCAAATAACTTTAATAAGTAGTAGTTTAAGTGTTTTCGTTGCTTCAGTGTTCCTTCCAGAAAATCCTATATTTTCTTTAAATAAAGCAGCCTTCTACCAAGACTGTTTCAGTGTATTGTGGTAAGAGGTAGTTTTCCCTTAATTGCTATTTTTATCAAAATACTGAATTTGATTATTAAAGAAAGCAGGAGACATCAGGGAATAATATATGTCTCAGCAGTGAGGACTGCTGACTAAGGCAAAGAATAATAGACTTCAGGAGGGTATCGAATTAACGACATGCCTGGTTCAATCTAACAAAGGGGAGACATAGACCCCAGAAGGTACCAAATGAAAGGTACAGCTGGTAAGGTCTAAAACAGTGAATATAGACCGAAGACGATACCAATTAGAAGGTATCTTTCACAAGGTCAAAACCAAGACTACAGACCCCAGACAGTATCAAATGAAAGATACAGCTAGCAAGGTCGAAACAAAGACTATAGATCCCAGACAGTATCAAATGAAAGATACAGCTAGCAAGGTCGAAACAGAGACTATAGACCCCATACAGTATCAAATGAAAGATACAGCTAGCAAGGTCGAAATAGAGACTATAGACCCCAGACAGTATCAAATGAAAGATACAGCTAGCAAGGTCGAAACAGAGTGACTCTGAAAAGTGACATCAGTATACAGTGTAAATTGCTGACGAAATATCGTTACCTTAAGGCCATGAATTATAAGGTAACCCAGGATACTCGTAACCATACTGACTAGAGTTCCAGACGCCCTAGAAGCATCTAAATAATGTGACATTTGTCATGCCTTGGCTTGGTGAGCCGTGGACTGTAGCTAGCAGTCAGGGTGCGGGGGTGTCAATCTCGTATAGATCTATACACACAATGTCCGTTCTCCCTACAGAAGACTCTGGTTACCAACTAGACGACGTAGAAGGCCGTGTCCTGAAGATGCATCCCAAATAGTGGGTTTCTAATGAAAGTGCTGAACTAGAGGTAGAGACTTCCCAATAGTGGGTTTCTAATGAAAGTATAAAATAGAGATAGAGACTCTTAACTGAATTGGCTGAAATAACCTGTATGTCTAAGCTTGTACACATAGTATATAACTAATGAATCAAACGACCTTCGGATGGATATCCGATCCCACCAGACCACATCTCAACGAAGAAAAGGAAATAGGGCGGGCAAACCTTCCTAAGTCCTTCAACCATTATTTATATGCGTCTATACAATCACAGACATACATCTAACTATGCTCGAGTGGGTATCAAGTGAAAGTGATTCTCGTGAAGTAGGAGTGTCTAACAAGTGAAGTAAGAGCGGTCACAAGTGAAGTATAAGTGTCGAATAAGTATAAGCGCATCGCGAAGTAGAGATGGCACTAAGTGAAGTAAGAGCGGTCGCAAGTGAAGTATAAGTGTCGAATAAGTATAAGCGCATCGCGAAGTAGAGATGGCACTAAGTGAAGTAAGAGCGGTCGCAAGTGAAGTATAAGTGTCAAATAAGTATAAGCGCATCGCGAAGTGGAGATGACCACAAGTGAAGTAAGAGCGTATCAGTATAAGTGAAGTAGACTTGTATCACTAAGTAAGAGTGTAAATAAGTATAAGTGTCATCAGGTATAAGTGACTTCAGTCATAAGTGAAAGCATTACTGTCACTAGGGGTGAGCGCGGTGCGGTTCGGTGCGGTTATTAGCCAAAACCTCACCACTAACCGCAAATGCGGTTAATCCATTTTCAAAACCGCATGGTGCGGTTATTTTTGCGGTGCGGTTAAACGGTTTTTTTTGCGGTGCGGTTTATTTTTTCTATGTTGCGGTTATTAACCGCATGGATTTGATGCGGTTATTTTGTGTGGTTTTTAACCACAGTTTAGAGCTCAAATAGTTTTAAGAGTTCAAACATATTACTTGTAATAATAATAAAAACCATAAGGTATAAGACAATTAACTATTTAACATAAACCACAAACAACTAATATCTTAAAAACGTTAAATCAATAGTAATTAACAATAAATATCATAAAATTGTCTAATTTCATCCTTTTTTCAAAGTTAAACATAAGAAAAAACCAACACTTTTGTCTTCTAGTATTTTATCCGTTTTTCATTCATGAAATTTGTCTTATTTTTAATATTTAATAAACTAATTATTGATAAAAAACTGTATATAATATATGCGGTGCGGTGCGGTTTTTTTGCGGTTTTTGGAAATTAATAACCGCACCGCACCGCAAATTTGCGGTTTTTGAAAAACAAATAACCTCACCATCGGTTTTTATTGCGGTTGCGGTTTTTCGGTTGCGGTTTATGCGGATTTTGCGGTTATTTTTAGTTGCGGTGCGGTTTTTGCTCACCCCTAACTGTCACACCCCCAAACCAGAATGGCGGAAACATTCGGGGGTGGATGACTTCACGTAGTATCACAACCATTGAATATTGTAAAGAAAGTAACACAACCATCACATATATATTGAAAACGTATGTTGTTGCGTTATACATATTAGCAAAAGAATATTACAATAAGATGATAAATGTTCAATAATAAAACATCCTTAGTGTTCCTTTCTCCAAAGCTGGTGGTTACCTGTATTACTGATTCCCTGAGAAATACAAGTGGTTTTGAAAAAGTGTCAACAATTAAGTTGGTGAGTTCATAAGCGTTTTGCATTGAAAAGTATGACCTTTTTGATAGTAAACCGATGAACGAGGTTTTCTGAAAATCCAATATTTTCTATAAATGATTTGAAAAGTTTCCCGTGTTGGAGTTCTTTTGTGTTTTCCATACTTGAATAATAATGATAAAATTTGTGTTAATGATAAAATGGAAAACTGAAATGCATATATGAATCTCGTAAATCTGACTTGTTTTTATACTTTTATGTGAGTTTTATAACCATGCTATTGACATTGATGGCCTGTAACAACGTTCTTCAGGCGTTGGAACTGTTATGACATTTGTCACCCCAGGCCTGCCGGCCTAGCTGTGGCTAACAGCTTAGGTGTGGGATTGTCAATCCCGTATAGATCTATACACAAGTATCACGCTCCCCCTACAAGGGATTATGGTATATAATACATGACTTAATAATGCATACTCGAACGTACGTGAAGCTGTCTCACATTACTTGGTATAAACAGATTTACGATGATAAAGACTTTACTTCATTTGAAAGTATTTCATTGGTCAAGATGTATATGTAAAATGTATGAATAACTTGTTAGCTATGCTCGTTATAGCTTCTCAAAAGCATGTTTTCATTTAGTAAGAATAACTTGGTGATATAATAGCCCTCTAAGCATAAAGATGTTTATAAAAACGATACTTCGACTTATAATGTACTTGTATTCCCCCCCCCCCCCCTAAAACATGAAAAGAATTGAAAAGTAGGGGTATGAACTCACTCGTTAAGTTTGAAGAGAGAGGCTAGGTTTGAGCAGAACTTCGACCGCGGATGGTTGCGTCGTCGGGCTCTTCGGGGGTCTCTGCAGCGTAAATCTTTCGTCGGGGGCTCGAGTGCGGAAACCAAGGTAAGAAAATGGTCTCTGGAGCTGGGAGAATGGCTGAGAAATGGTGAAGGTGTGCCTAAACTCGAAGCTTATGCCTTCTATTTATAGGGCTGGAAACCCTCGTACGCGGCGCGTACTTCCGGAGTACGCGGGGCGTAAAATGGCGTCATGGCTTACGACTCGGGTCTAGTTAGCGTATCTTGGGCGGGTCGATGGGACTCCTGGGTCTAGCCGAGCGTAGCTTGGGCGGGTCGATGAGACTCGACTCTGGGTCTAGTACGCGGGGCGTAATCCCTGCTTCCGACTTCTAAATTCCGTAACTTTCGCGTACGAGCTCCGTTTTTCACGTTCTTTATATCCACGCGTAGGTGAGATTATGCTCTACAACTTTTATTTAGACTCCGTCGGCTAGTTTTGACTTTATTTTTAATGATATATTTTTAATCGGCCGGGCCTCCTAAAGTTCGTTAAAAATTCATAGGTTCTTTATTCGACGTCGGTTTTCGTTTGTCTTTTTATTGTTTTATTACCACTGAGGAGATCTTCAACTTCCGTTTAGGTGGCGATAGCTAAATAACACTGGATCTTCAATCTGAGTTTTTAGCCCTCTACTACTATTACGAAACTTTGAAAATTCGTAACTTCTTCATACGAGGTCCAATTTGGGCGATCTTTTTATGTACGCTCACCTTTCAACGAGATCTACGACTTTGGTTTAGATACTTAAGGCTAAAATGTATTTTATTGAGATTCTACTTTTTATGTCAAATAATGTTTTAACGTCGTGTCGTAAATATACGAGTGGTTATAATTTCTTCAATATAACCCGGTTTTGAGCGTTCTTTATGTTCTTGGAAACCTTGGCATGATATCTAATATTTGATGTATCCCAACTTAGATACTTGAACACTTTATTTTCGAGGTTAATTTCGTTGCTTTTTAGCTTTCGAGTGTTTACAATGCTTTTTGGGAAAAATAGGGTTGTCACATCATCCCCCTGTTAAGGGAATTTCGTCCCGAAATTTAATCTAAGATAGAGTTTACAGTTTTAGGAAAAAGATGCGGGTACTTTTGTTTCATCTGATCCTCGCGTTCCCAGGTGTATTCAGGTCCTCGCTTGGCGTTCCAGCGGACCTTTACAATGGGTATGCGGCTTTGTTTAGTCCTTTTGATTTCTCGATCCATGATCTCTACTGGTTCCTCCACAAATTGAAGGTTTTCATTTATTGCAATTTCGTCTAGAGGGACGACAAGGGTCTCGTCAGATAAGCACTTCTTCAGATTCGATATGTGAAAGGTAGGGTGTACGTTGTGGAGTTCCTGAGGTAGTCTAAGTTTGTAAGCCACTGGACCGATCCTGGCAAGGATCTCGAATGGTCCGATGTATCTAGGGTTCAGTTTCCCACGTTTTCCGAAGCGTATTAAACCTTTCCAAGGCGAGACTTTGAGTAGGACATGGTCTCCAACTTGGAATTCCAAGGGTTTTCGTCTCTTATCTGCGTAACTCTTTTGTCTATCCCTTGATGCTTTTAGACGTTCTCGGATTTGAACAATCTTCTCCGTAGTTTCCCTTATGATTTCTGGTCCAGTGAGCGTGTTGTCAGTTTCTTGTCCTTTTGCTAGTTGCGTGTCCCCCACTTCGGCCCAGCACAAAGGTGACCTGCATTTGCGGCCATAGAGGGCTTCGAACGGGGCAGCCTTGATACTGGTGTGGTAGCTATTGTTGTACGAGAACTCGACCAATGGTAGATGTGTGTCCCATGCTTTGCCAAAATGGATTACGCAAGCTCTCAGCATGTCTTCTAGGGTTTGTATAGTTCTCTCGCTCTGACCGTCGGTTTGTGGGTGATAAGCGGTACTCATGTCTAGTCTTGTCCCCAAAGCTTTTTGTAGTGACTGCCAGAACCTTGAGGTGAATCTACTATCTCGGTCCGAGATAATGGATATGGGCACACCATGCAGTCCTATAATTTCTCTGAGGTATGTCCTTGTTAACTTCTCCAATTTATCCGTCTCTTTGATCGGTAGGAAATGTGCTGACTTAGTTAACCTGTCGACAATTACCCAAATGGTGTCAAGTTCGCTTGTTGTCTTGGGTAACTTTGTTATGAAATCCATGGTTATTCGCTCCCACTTCCATTCGGGTATTTCTGGTTGTTGTAATAAACCCGAGGGCTTCTGATATTCCACCTTGACTTTGGCACATGTCAGGCATTTGCTTACGTAGGTAGCAATTTCGGCTTTCATGTTTTGCCACCAGTACAACTTCTTGAGATCGAGATACATCTTATCGGAGCCGGGATGTATGGAGTATTGTGTTTTATGGGCTTCGTCCATAACGATTTCTCTGAATCCACCATACTTCGGTATCCAAATTCGATCCATGAAATAACGAATTCCGTCGTTCTTGGTCTCAAGGTTCTTATCCATTCCCCTTAGGGCTTCTCCTGTCACATTTTCGGATTTCAAGGCTTCTATTTGGGCTTCCTTGATTTGCGTGAACAGGTGTGTATGGATTGTCATAGTTAGGGATTTCACTCGGCGACCTGAGTACTCCTTCCGACTGAGTGCATCAGTCGCTACATTAGCCTTTCCGGGGTGATATCGAATTTCGCATTCATAATCACTAAGTAGTTTTACCCATCGTCTTTGTCTCATGTTGAGTTCCTTCTGATTAAGGATATGTTGGAGGCTTTTATGATCAGTGAAGATGGTACATTTTGTGCCGTAGAGATAGTGTCGCCATATCTTCAGAGTGAAGACGACTGCTCCTAGCTCAAGATCGTGCGTTGTGTAGTTCACTTCGTGCGTCTTTAGTTGTCTTGAGGCGTAGGCGATGACCTTCCCTCTTTGCATTAAGACACACCCAAGTCCTTGGTTTGATGCATCACAATAGACCACGAAGTCCTCCGTTCCCTCTGGCAAGGTTAGGATGGGCGCACTACATAAGGCTCGCTTTAGTGTCTGAAATGCGCTGTCTTGTTTTTCTCCCCAGTCGAAGGTCACATTCTTCTGGGTTAGGGTGGTAAGTGGCTTGGCAATCTTTGAAAAGTTCGGTATGAATCTTCGGTAATACCCGGCGAGTCCCAAAAATTGCCGGATTTCTGTAGGGGTTCTTGGAGTAGTCCAACTATATATTGCCTTTATCTTGGAGGGGTCCACGTGTATTCCTTCTTTGCTTACAACATGTCCTAGGAAATCCACTTCCCGAATCCAAAATTCACATTTGGAAAATTTTGCGTAAAGTTTCTCTGCCCTTAATGTTTCCAGTACTTGGCGGAGATGTTGGCTGTGTTCTTCCTGGCTTCTCGAGTAGATGAGTATATCATCTATGAATACGATAACAAATTTATCCAGGAAGGGACGACATACTCGGTTCATCAAATCCATGAACACTGCTGGAGCATTCGTCAATCCGAAGGGCATTACTACAAATTCGTAGTGACCATAACGTGTTCGGAAAGCTGTTTTGGGGATGTCTCCTTCCAGTACTCGCAGTTGGTGATAACCAGATCTTAGATCGATCTTTGAGAAGTAGCTTGCTCCATGAAGTTGGTCGAATAGATCGTCTATGTGCGGTAAGGGATATCGGTTCTTGATCGTGAGTTTGTTTAGTTCCCGATAATCGATGCACATGCGAAAGGATCCGTCCTTCTTCTTCACAAATAGGACTGGCGCTCCCCATGGTGAGAAGCTCGGTCTGATGAATCCCTTGCTCAGCAGCTCGTTTAATTGACTGGATAGTTCCTGCATCTCGGCTGGGGCTAAACGGTAAGGTGACTTTGCTACAGGGGTAGCTCTGGGGATTAAGTCGATTCTGAACTCGACTTGACGTTCCGGTGGGATTCCTGGAAGATCTTCTAGGAAAATATCCGGGAAGTTGCAGACTTCCGGAATATCTATAATGTTTTTCGATTCTCGTTTCTTGTCTACTACGTGGGCTAGAAAGGCATGATATTCCTTACGAAGATATTTTTGTGCTTTAATACAGGAAATGATTTGTAAACTTGAACTAGGTTTGTTGCCATAAATGACCAGAGTTTCGCCGTTTGGCAGATTTAGGCGAACAACCCTTTCGTGGCAAAGGATATCGGCATGGTGAAGGCTCAACCAGTCCATACCGATGATGACATCGAAACTTCTTATGGAAATGGGCATAAGATCGACTCGAAACAAGCGCTCGTTTAAACTTAGTGTGCACCCTACGTACAAATCGTTTGCGTGTTCTGTTTTACCGTTTGCCATTTCTACAGTGAATATTTTATTGAGTGGTTGGGGTTTTTGATTAAGTAGGTGTTTGAATTTATGACTCACAAAACTTCTCTCCGCACCGCAGTCAAAAAGTATGCATGCATAAGTGTTGTTGAGTAGGAACGTACCCGTAACCACCGTGGGGTCCGCTATTGCTTCTCTCTGTCCTACTGCCAGCACTCTCCCCATACCGCCAATATTCCTTTCCTTGGGACAATCCCTCCTGAAGTGTCCAGTCTCTCCGCACCCATAACACGCCCGGCTTACTCCAGTGCCAGAAACTTGAGTGATTGGTCGTGCCGGTGCTTTACAGAAACAGGCTGTGTGCCCTTTCCTGTCACAGTTCTTGCAGTGCATCTCGCAACAAATACCATGGTGATGGTAGTTGCACTTGCTGCACTTGGGCAGAATCCCCGCATATGGTTTTGTTGGCGCAGAGGTAGCAGGAGTTGTGGTGGGGGTAGTAGCAGCATGAACCGCAACCATTTGCTTCTTTGAAGGTTTTTGCGAAGTTTGTCCCTTCCTTTTGTTCCAATGTTTCTTCTTCTTGTTGTTGTTGGCATTGATTTCATTGTTGTTGTTCCTTTTGGTTGGTTCAGCCACAATAGCCGCGACTCCTTGACAGACACCATGATCAACAAGAGATTGCGCTAGTTCCTTGGAGCTGGTGAAAGTCAAGGGTCTGGAAGCTAGCACACTTCCTCGAAGTTGGGGTGATAGTCCCCAGAGGTATCTTTCGACCTTCTGGCTCTCCAGGGTTAACATTCCTGGGCAAAGTGTTATTAAGTCACTGAACCTGTTGGTGTAACCTGCTATATCCGAACCTACCATCGAGAGGTTCCACAGTTCCTGTTCAAGCTTCTGAATCTCGCCTCTTGGGCAGTATTCTCGAAGGAGCATTCTTTTCAGGTTTTCCCAACCCATGGAGTTTGCCACCACCAGGATTAGTGTTTGGACGTGGCCGTTCCACCATGTCAGGGCGCGTTCAGAGAAAGTAAAAGCGGCAAACTTTACTTTGCTTTCTTCATGACATGCACAGATTTCGAATACAGCTTCTGTTTTCTCTATCCATTGAGATAGAGCCAATACTCCCCCAGTCCCGTAAAAGGGAATAGGTTTTCCGTTGGTGAAGTCTTTGTAAGTGCATACCCCTGAACGGCTTTGACCTTGGCCATTTGTAAAACTGTTTGTTCCTCCCCCGATCCGTTGTTGCTCATTTGTGCCATTGCTGCAGTTACAGCAGCGGTTACAGCAGTCTGGAACATAACGGTGTCCATAATTGGAGGAGGTGGTGGAGGTGGTGTTGAAGCTGAGTTTCTGCGTGTTGATCTACGAGGAGGCATGTTCTGGTAGAGAAAAATAAGAATGAATACTATAAGTTTCTAATGTTTTGATAATCGTGTGTTAGTTGTATCTTGTAATTTGTTTTGACTTTAGTTTATGGTTTCAAGGTAGGCATAGAAAATTAAAAACTCGAAATTTCTAAGAGGTAAGAAATACTTCATATTTATACATATAGGTCACACCTGAGGTGTGTTACATTGCATATTTTGTTCGGGAAAATTTGATCCTCCTAGAAATCTCCGATTACGGATACAACAGGGAAAACAAGGGAAATAAAGGAAAAAAAACTTTTATCCGGAATCCTAATCTATAACAAAATTGTTGGGCATCGAACAAGCTCTACTTGCGGCGTTTGGAGCTAGACTCGGCATCCGACCGTTTGATTCCCATCAGTCGCCTCTCAAGATCTGCTTTTTGTTCCTTCATCTCTCTTATTTCTGCCAGAGCCGTTATCATTTGATTCTGAAGTGTCCCCGTGTAGATTTGGGTATTCTCATGTAGTCCTTCCAAACGGCGGATGTCAGCAGCGTTACCTTGGGTAGCAGCATTGACCTCGCGAACTCTGGTTGCTTGCCTGTCCGTCTCGTAGTTCTGGGTAGCTATAGCGTTCACAAGAACAGGAAGTGCTCGATCAGCTGAGCTTCCCCCACTGACATTGTAAAAATCTCGGCACATGCCGAAAGGAGGGCGTACACCTTGTTGGCGGCTCCAGTAGTAGAGGTGACTTCCCCACATGGGAATGGGTCCCGGTTGATATGGTTTGATTTCGGGAGGATGAGGGATGGGAGGGTCGTACACTTCTGGCTCGGAGTCTGTCCCGCTAGAAATCTCCTCGATCTCTTTGTCGACTTCGAATTCCTCTCCGACTTCGACTTTGAATTCTCCCTCGATAACCCCTTCGGGTTCTTCCTCGACCTCTTCTTCGATTTCCTCTGGGTCTTCCTCCGGGTCTTCTTCTATCCAACCGCCGTTGCCTTGGTTTGGGTAGTAGGGATCTCCTGGTAAATGGAATCCGGCCATTTGTCTATACTAGGATAGATGTATGAGAACTTTATAAGGAAAGAAATTTCTATCTAACGACTTATTATTTTTAACTATAATTTTTATTGTACAACTATTTTTAATAATACTCCTATAATATTTCAATTTGGCGAAACTAAATTAATTTTGTATTTGGGTAAGTTTTCGGCTTGTTGTCCACTATGACCATTCCTCGACGTACGTTGGTCAAATCCAGGATAAATATAGTTGATCAGGCTATATTTATTTTCGACCTGATTACATACTCCGAGGCTCAATCGTAGTGACGTAACTTGCCTTAATACTTTTTAGTAAAACTTGTTATGATACGAGATTAATGCATGCTTTTAAAAATGTATATCTTTAAAAGAAAGTATTTTGTTCATGAAAATGTTTCATCAGAGGGTTTTTGGTCCCCTTTGTATTTATAGTTTGTATATCGTATGTGGTTCGATATACATAGTTCACTATAAACAATGCTCTGATACCAATCTGTCACACCCCCAAACCAGAATGGCGGAAACATTCGGGGGTGGATGACTTCACGTAGTATCACAACCATTGAATATTGTAAAGAAAGTAACACAACCATCACATATATATTGAAAACGTATGTTGTTGCGTTATACATATTAGCAAAAGAATATTACAATGAGATGATAAATGTTCAATAATAAAACATCCTTAGTGTTCCTTTCTCCAAAGCTGGTGGTTACATGTATTACTGATTCCCTGAGAAATACAAGTGGTTTTGAAAAAGTGTCAACAATTAAGTTGGTGAGTTCATAAGCGTTTTGCATTGAAAAGTATGACCTTTTTGATAGTAAACCGATGAACGAGGTTTTCTGAAAATCCAATATTTTCTATAAATGATTTGAAAAGTTTCCCGTGTTGGAGTGCTTTTGTGTTTTCCATACTTGAATAATAATGATAAAATTTGTGTTAATGATAAAATGGAAAACTGAAATGCATATATGAATCTCGTAAATCTGACTTGTTTTTATACTTTTATGTGAGTTTTATAACCATGCTATTGACATTGATGGCCTGTAACAACGTTCTTCAGGCGTTGGAACTGTTATGACATTTGTCACCCCAGGCCTGCCGGCCTAGCTGTAGCTAACAGCTTAGGTGTGGGATTGTCAATCCCGTATAGATCTATACACAAGTATCACGCTCCCCCTACAAGGGATTATGGTATATAATATAGGACTTAATAATGCATACTCGAACGTACGTGAAGCTGTCTCACATTACTTGGTATAAACAGATTTACGATGATAAAGACTTTACTTCATTTGAAAGTATTTCATTGGTCAAGATGTATATGTAAAATGTATGAATAACTTGTTAGCTATGCTCGTTATAGCTTCTCAAAAGTATGTTTTCATTTAGTAAGAATAACTTGGTGATATAATAGCCCTCTAAGCATAAAGATGTTTATAAAAACGATACTTCGACTTATAATGTACTTGTATTCCCCCCCTAAAACATGAAAAGAATTGAAAAGTAGGGGTATGAACTCACTCGTTAAGTTTGAAGAGAGAGGCTAGGTTTGAGCAGAACTTCGACCGCGGATGGTTGTGTTGTCGGGCTCTTCGGGGGTCTCTGCAGCGTAAATCTTTCGTCGGGGGCTCGAGTGCGGAAACCAAGGTAAGAAAATGGTCTCTGGAGCTGGGAGAATGGCTGAGAAATGGTGATGGTGTGCCTAAACTCGAAGCTTATGCCTTCTATTTATAGGGCTGGAAACCCTCGTACGCAGCGCGTACTTCCGGAGTACGCGGGGCGTAAAATGGCGTCATGGCTTACGACTCGGGTCTAGCTAGCGTAGCTTGGGCGGGTCGATGGGACTCCTGGGTCTAGCCGAGCGTAGCTTGGGCGGGTCGATGAGACTCGACTCTGGGTCTAGTACGCGGGGCGTACTCCCAGAGTACGCGGGGCGTAATCCTTGCTTCCGACTTCTAAATTCCGTAACTCTCGCGTACGAGCTCCGTTTTTCGCGTTCTTTATATCCACCCGTAGGTGAGATTATGCTCTACAACTTTCATTTAGACTCCGTCGGCTAGTTTTGAATTTATTTTTAATGATATATTTTTAATCGGCCGGGCCTCCTAAAGTTCGTTAAAAATTCATAGGTTCTTTATTCGACGTCGGTTTTCGTTTGTCTTTTTATTGTTTTATTACCACTGACGAGATCTTCAACTTCCGTTTAGGTGGCGATAGCTAAATAACACTCGATCTTCAATCTGAGTTTTTAGCCCTCTACTACTATTACGAAACTTTGAAAATTCGTAACTTCTTCATACGAGGTCCAATTTGGGCGATCTTTTTATGTACGCTCACCTTTCAACGAGATCTACGACTTTGGATTAGATACTTAAGGCTAAAATGTATTTTATTGAGATTCTACTTTTTATGTCAAATAATGTTTTAACGTCGTGTCGTAAATATATGAGTGGTTATAATTTCTTCAATATAACCCGGTTTTGAGCGTTCTTTATGTTCTTGGAAACCTTGGCATGATATCTAATATTTGATGTATCCCAACTTAGATACTTGAACACTTTATTTTCAAGGTTAATTTCGTTGCTTTTTAGCTTTCGAGTGTTTACAATGCTTTTTGGGAAAAATAGGGTTGTCACATCATCCCCCTGTTAAGGGAATTTCGTCCCGAAATTTAATCTAAGATAGAGTTTACAGTTTTAGAAAAAAGATGCGGGTACTTTTGTTTCATCTGATCCTCGCGTTCCCAGGTGTATTCAGGTCCTCGCTTGGCGTTCCAGCGGACCTTTACAATGGGTATGCGGCTTTGTTTAGTCCTTTTGATTTCTCGATCCATGATCTCTACTGGTTCCTCCACAAATTGAAGGTTTTCATTTATTGCAATTTCGTCTAGAGGGACGACAAGGGTCTCGTCGGATAAGCACTTCTTCAGATTCGATATGTGAAAGGTAGGGAGTACATTGTGGAGTTCCTGAGGTAGTCTAAGTTTGTAAGCCACTGGACCGATCCTGGCAAGGATCTCGAATGGTCCGATGTATCTAGGGTTCAGTTTCCCACGTTTTCCGAAGCGTATTAAACCTTTCCAAGGCGAGACTTTGAGTAGGACATGGTCTCCAACTTGGAATTCCAAGGGTTTTCGTCTCTTATCTGCGTAACTCTTTTGTCTATCCCTTGATGCTTTTAGACGTTCTCGGATTTGAACAATCTTCTCCGTAGTTTCCCTTATGATTTCTGGTCCAGTGAGCGTGTTGTCAGTTGCTTGTCCTTTTGCTAGTTGCGTGTCCCCCACTTCGGCCCAGCACAAAGGTGACCTGCATTTACGGCCATAGAGGGCTTCGAACGGGGCAGCCTTGATACTGGTGTGGTAGCTATTGTTGTACTAGAACTCGACCAATGGTAGATATGTGTCCCATGCTTTGCCAAAATCGATTACGCAAGCTCTCAGCATGTCTTCTAGGGTTTGTATAGTTCTCTCGCTCTGACCGTCGGTTTGTGGGTGATAAGCGGTACTCATGTCTAATCTTGTCCCCAAAGCTTTTTGTAGTGACTGCCAGAACCTTGAGGTGAATCTACTATCTCGGTCCGAGATAATGGATATGGGCACACCATGCAGTCGTACAATTTCTCTGAGGTATGTCCTTGTTAACTTCTCCAATTTATCCGTCTCTTTGATCGGTAGGAAATGTGCTGACTTAGTTAACCTGTCGACAATTACCCAAATGGTGTCGAGTCCGCTTGTTGTCTTGGGTAACTTTGTTATGAAATCCATGGTTATTCGCTCCCACTTCCATTCGGGTATTTCTTTCGTCGGGGGCTCGAGTGCGGAAACCAAGGTAAGAAAATGGTCTCTGGAGCTGGGAGAATGGCTGAGAAATGGTGAAGGTGTGCCTAAACTCGAAGCTTATGCCTTCTATTTATAGGGCTGGAAACCCTCGTACGCGGCGCGTACTTCCGGAGTACGCGGGGCGTAAAATGGCGTCATGGCTTACGACTCGGGTCTAGCTAGCGTAGCTTGGGCGGGTCGATGGGACTCCTGGGTCTAGCCGAGCGTAGCTTGGGCGGGTCGATGAGACTCGACTCTGGGTCTAGTACGCGGGGCGTACTCCCAGAGTACGCGGGGCGTAATCCCTGCTTCCGACTTCTAAATTCCGTAACTTTCGCGTACGAGCTCCGTTTTTCGCGTTCTTTATATCCACGCGTAGGTGAGGTTATGCTCTACAACTTTCATTTAGACTCCGTCGGCTAGTTTTGACTTTATTTTTAATGATATATTTTTAATCGGCCGGGCCTCCTAAAGTTCGTTAAAAATTCATAGGTTCTTTATTCGACGTCGGTTTTCGTTTGTCTTTTTATTGTTTTATTACCACCGAGGAGATCTTCAACTTCCGTTTAGGTGGCGATAGCTAAATAACACTCGATCTTCAATCTGAGTTTTTAGCCCTCTACTACTATTACGAAACTTTGAAAATTCGTAACTTCTTCATACGAGGTCCAATTTGGGCGATCTTTTTATGTACGCTCACCTTTCAACGAGATCTACGACTTTGGTTTAGATACTTAAGGCTAAAATGTATTTTATTGAGATTCTACTTTTTATGTCAAATAATGTTTTAACGTCGTGTCGTAAATATACGAATGGTTATAATTTCTTCAATATAACCTGATTTTGAGCGTTCTTTATGTTCTTGGAAACCTTGGCATGGTATCTAATATTTGATGTATCCCAACTTAGATACTTGAACACTTTATTTTCGAGGGTAATTTCGTTGCTTTTTAGCTTTCGAGTGTTTACAATGCTTTTTGGGAAAAATAGGGTTGTCACATCATCCCCCTGTTAAGGGAATTTCGTCCCGAAATTTAATCTAAGATAGAGTTTACAGTTTTAGGAAAAAGATGCGGGTACTTTTGTTTCATCTGATCCTCGCGTTCCCAGGTGTATTCAGGTCCTCGCTTGGCGTTCAAGCGGACCTTTACAATGGGTATGCGGCTTTGTTTAGTCCTTTTGATTTCTCGATCCATGATCTCTACTGGTTCCTCCACAAATTGAAGGTTTTCATTTATTGCAATTTCGTCTAGAGGGACGACAAAGGTCTCGTCGGATAAGCACTTCTTCAGATTTGATATGTGAAAGGTAGGGTGTACGTTGTGGAGTTCCTGAGGTAGTCTAAGTTTGTAAGCCACTGGACCGATCCTGGCAAGGATCTCGAATGGTCCGATGTATCTAGGGTTCAGTTTCCCACGTTTTCCGAAGCGTATTAAACCTTTCCAAGGCGAGACTTTGTGTAGGACATGGTCTCCAACTTGGAATTCCAAGGGTTTTCGTCTCTTATCTGCGTAACTCTTTTGTCTATCCCTTGATGCTTTTAGACGTTCTCGGATTTGAACAATCTTCTCCGTAGTTTCCCTTATGATTTCTGGTCCAGTGAGCGTGTTGTCAGTTGCTTGTCCTTTTGCTAGTTGCATGTCCCCCACTTCGGCCCAGCACAAAGGTGACCTGCATTTGCGGCCATAGAGGGCTTCGAACGGGGCAGCCTTGATACTGGTGTGGTAGCTATTGTTGTACGAGAACTCGACCAATGGTAGATGTGTGTCCCATGCTTTGCCAAAATCGATTACGCAAGCTCTCAGCATGTCTTCTAGGGTTTGTATAGTTCTCTCGCTCTGACCGTCGGTTTGTGGGTGATAAGCGGTACTCATGTCTAGTCTTGTCCCCAAAGCTTTTTGTAGTGACTGCCAGAACCTTGAGGTGAATCTACTATCTCGGTCCGAGATAATGGATATGGGCACACCATGCAGTCGTACAATTTCTCTTAGGTATGTCGTTGTTAACTTCTCCAATTTATCCGTCTCTTTGATCGGTAGGAAATGTGCTGACTTAGTTAACCTGTCGACAATTACCCAAATGGTGTCGAGTCCGCTTGTTGTCTTGGGTAACTTTGTTATGAAATCCATGGTTATTCGCTCCCACTTCCATTCGGGTATTTCTTTCGTCGGGGGCTCGAGTGCGGAAACCAAGGTAAGAAAATGGTCTCTGGAGCTGGGAGAATGGCTGAGAAATGGTGAAGGTGTGCCTAAACTCGAAGCTTATGCCTTCTATTTATAGGGCTGGAAACCCTCGTACGCGGCGCGTACTTCCGGAGTACGCGGGGCGTAAAATGGCGTCATGGCTTACGACTCGGGTCTAGCTAGCGTAGCTTGGGCGGGTCGATGGGACTCCTGGGTCTAGCCGAGGGTAGCTTGGGCGGGTCGATGAGACTCGACTCTGGGTCTAGTACGCGGGGCGTACTCCCAGAGTACGCGGGGCGTAATCCCTGCTTCCGACTTCTAAATTCCGTAACTTTTGCGTACGAGCTCCGTTTTTCGCGTTCTTTATATCCATGCGTAGGTGAGATTATGTTCTACAACTTTCATTTAGACTCCATCGGCTAGTTTTGAATTTAGTTTTAATGATATATTTTTAATCGGCCGGGCCTCCTAAAGTTCGTTAAAAATTCATAGGTTCTTTATTCGACGTCGGTTTTCGTTTGTCTTTTTATTGATTTATTACCACTGAGGAGATCTTCAACTTCCGTTTAGGTGGCGATAGCTAAATAACACTCGATCTACAATCTGAGTTTTTAGCCCTCTACTACTATTACGAAACTTTGAAACTTTGAAAATTCATAACTTCTTCATACGAGGTCCAATTTGGGCGATCTTTTTATGTACGCTCACCTTTCAACGAGATCTACGACTTTGGTTTAGATACTTAAGGCTAAAATGTATTTTATTGAGATTCTACTTTTTATGTCAAATAATGTTTTAACGTCGTGTCGTAAATATACGAGTGGTTATAATTTCTTCAATATAACCCGGTTTTGAGCGTTCTTTATGTTCTTGGAAACCTTGGCATGATATCTAATATTTGATGTATCCCAACTTAGATACTTGAACACTTTATTTTCGAGGTTAATTTCGTTGCTTTTTAGCTTTCGAGTGTTTACAATGCTTTTTGGGAAAAATAGGGTTGTCACATCATCCCACTGTTAAGGGAATTTCGTCCCGAAATTTAATCTAAGATAGAGTTTACAGTTTTAGGAAAAAGATGCGGGTACTTTTGTTTCATCTGATCCTCGCGTTCCCAGGTGTATTCAGGTCCTCGCTTGGCGTTCCAGCGGACCTTTACAATGGGTATGCGGCTTTGTTTAGTCCTTTTGATTTCTCGATCCATGATCTCTACTGGTTCCTCCACAAATTGAAGGTTTTCATTTATTGCAATTTCGTCTAGAGGGACGACAAGGGTCTCGTCGGATAAGCACTTCTTCAGATTCGATATGTGAAAGGTAGGGTGTACGTTGTGGAGTTCCTGAGGTAGTCTAAGTTTGTAAGCCACTGGACCGATCCTGGCAAGGATCTCGAATGGTCCGATGTATCTAGGGTTCAGTTTCCCACGTTTTCCGAAGCGTATTAAACCTTTCCAAGGCGAGACTTTGAGTAGGACATGGTCTCCAACTTGGAATTCCAAGGGTTTTCGTCTCTTATCTGCGTAACTCTTTTGTCTATCCCTTGATGCTTTTAGACGTTCTCGGATTTGAACAATCTTCTCCGTAGTTTCCCTTATGATTTCTGGTCCAGTGAGCGTGTTGTCAGTTGCTTGTCCTTTTGCTAGTTGCGTGTCCCCCACTTCGGCCCAGCACAAAGGTGACCTGCATTTGCGGCCATAGAGGGCTTCGAACGGGGCAGCCTTGATACTGGTGTGGTAGCTATTGTTGTACGAGAACTCGACCAATGGTAGATGTGTGTCCCATGCTTTGCCAAAATGGATTACGCAAGCTCTCAGCATGTCTTCTAGGGTTTGTATAGTTCTCTCGCTCTGACCGTCGGTTTGTGGGTGATAAGCGGTACTCATCTCTAGTCTTGTCCCCAAAGCTTTTTGTAGTGACTGCCAGAACCTTGAGGTGAATCTACTATCTCGGTCCGAGATAATGGATATGGGCACACCATGCAGTCGTACAATTTCTCTGAGGTATGTCCTTGTTAACTTCTCCAATTTATCCGTCTCTTTGATCGGTAGGAAATGTGCTGACTTAGTTAACCTGTCGACAATTACCCAAATGGTGTCGAGTCCGCTTGTTGTCTTGGGTAACTTTGTTATGAAATCCATGGTTATTCGCTCCCACTTCCATTCGGGTATTTCTTTCGTCGGGGGCTCGAGTGCGGAAACCAAGGTAAGAAAATGGTCTCTGGAGCTGGGAGAATGGCTGAGAAATGGTGAAGGTGTGCCTAAACTCGAAGCTTATGCCTTCTATTTATAGGGCTGGAAACCCTCGTACGCGGCGCGTACTTCCGGAGTACGCGGGGCGTAAAATGGCGTCATGGCTTACGACTCGGGTCTAGCTAGCGTAGCTTGGGCGGGTCGATGGGACTCCTGGGTCTAGCCGAGTGTAGCTTGGGCGGGTCGATGAGACTCGACTCTGGGTCTAGTACGCGGGGCGTAATCCCTGCTTCCGACTTCTAAATTCCGTAACTTTCGCGTACGAGCTCCGTTTTTCGCGTTCTTTATATCCACGCGTAGGTGAGATTATGCTCTACAACTTTCATTTAGACTCTGTCGGCTAGTTTTGATTTTATTTTTAATGATATATTTTTAATCGGCCGATGTATCTAGGGTTCAGTTTCCCACGTTTTCCGAAGCGTATTAAACCTTTCCAAGGCGAGACTTTGAGTAGGACATGGTCTCCAACTTGGAATTCCAAGGGTTTTCGTCTCTTATCTGCGTAACTCTTTTGTCTATCCCTTGATGCTTTTAGACGTTCTCGGATTTGAACAATCTTCTCCGTAGTTTCCCTTATGATTTCTGGTCCAGTGAGCGTGTTGTCAGTTGCTTGTCCTTTTGCTAGTTGCGTGTCCCCCACTTCGGCCCAGCACAAAGGTGACCTGCATTTGCGGCCATAGAGGGCTTCGAACGGGGCAGCCTTGATACTGGTGTGGTAGCTATTGTTGTACGAGAACTCGACCAATGGTAGATGTGTGTCCCATGCTTTGCCAAAATGGATTACGCAAGCTCTCAGCATGTCTTCTAGGGTTTGTATAGTTCTCTCGCTCTGACCGTCGGTTTGTGGGTGATAAGCGGTACTCATGTCTAGTCTTGTCCCCAAAGCTTTTTGTAGTGACTGCCAGAACCTTGAGGTGAATCTACTATCTCGGTCCGAGATAATGGATATGGGCACACCATGCAGTCGTACAATTTCTCTGAGGTATGTCCTTGTTAACTTCTCCAATTTATCCGTCTCTTTGATCGGTAGGAAATGTGCTGACTTAGTTAACCTATCGACAATTACCCAAATGGTGTCGAGTCCGCTTGTTGTCTTGGGTAACTTTGTTATGAAATCCATGGTTATTCGCTCCCACTTCCATTCGGGTATTTCTTTCGTCGGGGGCTCGAGTTCGGAAACCAAGGTAAGAAAATGGTCTCTGGAGCTGGGAGAATGGCTGAGAAATGGTGAAGGTGTGCCTAAACTCGAAGCTTATGCCTTCTATTTATAGGGCTGGAAACCCTCGTACGCGGCGCGTACTTCCGGAGTACGCGGGGCGTAAAATGGCGTCATGGCTTATGACTCGGGTCTAGCTAGCGTAGCTTGGGCGGGTCGATGGGACTCCTGGGTCTAGCCGAGCGTAGCTTGGGCGGGTCGATGAGACTCGACTCTGGGTCTAGTACGCGGGGCGTACTCCCAGAGTACGCGGGGCGTAATCCCTGCTTCCGACTTCTAAATTCCGTAACTTTCGCGTACGAGCTCCGTTTTTCGCGTTCTTTATATCCACGCGTAGGTGAGATTATGCTCTACAACTTTCATTTAGACTCCGTCGGCTAGTTTTGAATTTATTTTTAATGATATATTTTTAATCGGCCGGGCCTCCTAAAGTTCGTTAAAAATTCATAGGTTCTTTATTCGACGTCGGTTTTCGTTTGTCTTTTTATTGTTTTATTACCACTGACGAGATCTTCAACTTCCGTTTAGGTGGCGATAGCTAAATAACACTCGATCTTCAATCTGAGTTTTTAGCCCTCTACTACTATTACGAAACTTTGAAAATTCGTAACTTCTTCATACGAGGTCCAATTTGGGCGATCTTTTTATGTACGCTCACCTTTCAACGAGATCTACGACTTTGGATTAGATACTTAAGGCTAAAATGTATTTTATTGAGATTCTACTTTTTATGTCAAATAATGTTTTAACGTCGTGTCGTAAATATATGAGTGGTTATAATTTCTTCAATATAACCCGGTTTTGAGCGTTCTTTATGTTCTTGGAAACCTTGGCATGATATCTAATATTTGATGTATCCCAACTTAGATACTTGAACACTTTATTTTCAAGGTTAATTTCGTTGCTTTTTAGCTTTCGAGTGTTTACAATGCTTTTTGGGAAAAATAGGGTTGTCACATCATCCCCCTGTTAATGGAATTTCGTCCCGAAATTTAATCTAAGATAGAGTTTACAGTTTTAGGAAAAAGATGCGGGTACTTTTGTTTCATCTGATCCTCGCGTTCCCAGGTGTATTCAGGTCCTCGCTTGGCGTTCCAGCGGACCTTTACAATGGGTATGCGGCTTTGTTTAGTCCTTTTGATTTCTCGATCCATGATCTCTACTGGTTCCTCCACAAATTGAAGGTTTTCATTTATTGCAATTTCGTCTAGAGGGACGACAAGGGTCTCGTCGGATAAGCACTTCTTCAGATTCGATATGTGAAAGGTAGGGTGTACGTTGTGGAGTTCCTGAGGTAGTCTAAGTTTGTAAGCCACTGGACCGATCCTGGCAAGGATCTCGAATGGTCCGATGTATCTAGGGTTCAGTTTCCCACGTTTTCCGAAGCGTATTAAACCTTTCCAAGGCGAGACTTTGTGTAGGACATGGTCTCCAACTTGGAATTCCAAGGGTTTTCGTCTCTTATCTGCGTAACTCTTTTGTCTATCCCTTGATGCTTTTAGACGTTCTCGGATTTGAACAATCTTCTCCGTAGTTTCCCTTATGATTTCTGGTCCAGTGAGCGTGTTGTCAGTTGCTTGTCCTTTTGCTAGTTGCGTGTCCCCCACTTCGGCCCAGCACAAAGGTGACCTGCATTTGCGGCCATAGAGGGCTTCGAACGGGGCAGCCTTGATACTGGTGTGGTAGCTATTGTTGTACGAGAACTCGACCAATGGTAGATGTGTGTCCCATGCTTTGCCAAAATCGATTACGCAAGCTCTCAGCATGTCTTCTAGGGTTTGTATAGTTCTCTCGCTCTGACCGTCGGTTTGTGGGTGATAAGCGGTACTCATGTCTAGTCTTTTCCCCAAAGCTTTTTGTAGTGACTGCCAGAACCTTGAGGTGAATCTACTATCTCGGTCCGAGATAATGGATATGGGCACACCATGCAGTCGTACAATTTCTCTGAGGTATGTCCTTGTTAACTTCTCCAATTTATCCGTCTCTTTGATCGGTAGGAAATGTGCTGACTTAGTTAACCTGTCGACAATTACCCAAATGGTGTCGAGTCCGCTTGTTGTCTTGGGTAACTTTGTTATGAAATCCATGGTTATTCGCTCCCACTTCCATTCGGGTATTTCTTTCGTCGGGGGCTCGAGTGCGGAAACCAAGGTAAGAAAATGGTCTCTGGAGCTGGGAGAATGGCTGAGAAATGGTGAAGGTGTGCCTAAACTCGAAGCTTATGCCTTCTATTTATAGGGCTGGAAACCCTCGTACGCGGCGCGTACTTCCGGAGTACGTGGGGCGTAAAATGGCGTCATGGCTTATGACTCGGGTCTAGCTAGCGTAGCTTGGGCGGGTCGATGGGACTCCTGGGTCTAGCCGAGTGTAGCTTGGGCGGGTCGATGAGACTCGACTCTGGGTCTAGTACGCGGGGCGTACTCCCAGAGTACGCGGGGCGTAATCCCTGCTTCCGACTTCTAAATTCCGTAACTTTCGCGTACGAGCTCCGTTTTTCGCGTTCTTTATATCCACGCGTAGGTGAGATTATGCTCTACAACTTTCATTTAGACTCTGTCGGCTAGTTTTGATTTTATTTTTAATGATATATTTTTAATCGGCCGATGTATCTAGGGTTCAGTTTCCCACGTTTTCCGAAGCGTATTAAACCTTTCCAAGGCGAGACTTTGAGTAGGACATGGTCTCCAACTTGGAATTCCAAGGGTTTTCGTCTCTTATCTGCGTAACTCTTTTGTCTATCCCTTGATGCTTTTAGACGTTCTCGGATTTGAACAATCTTCTCCGTAGTTTCCCTTATGATTTCTGGTCCAGTGAGCGTGTTGTCAGTTGCTTGTCCTTTTGCTAGTTGCGTGTCCCCCACTTCGGCCCAGCACAAAGGTGACCTGCATTTGCGGCCATAGAGGGCTTCGAACGGGGCAGCCTTGATACTGGTGTGGTAGCTATTGTTGTACGAGAACTCGACCAATGGTAGATGTGTGTCCCATGCTTTGCCAAAATGGATTACGCAAGCTCTCAGCATGTCTTCTAGGGTTTGTATAGTTCTCTCGCTCTGACCGTCGGTTTGTGGGTGATAAGCGGTACTCATGTCTAGTCTTGTCCCCAAAGCTTTTTGTAGTGACTGCCAGAACCTTGAGGTGAATCTACTATCTCGGTCCGAGATAATGGATATGGGCACACCATGCAGTCGTACAATTTCTCTGAGGTATGTCCTTGTTAACTTCTCCAATTTATCCGTCTCTTTGATCGGTAGGAAATGTGCTGACTTAGTTAACCTGTCGACAATTACCCAAATGGTGTCGAGTCCGCTTGTTGTCTTGGGTAACTTTGTTATGAAATCCATGGTTATTCGCTCCCACTTCCATTCGGGTATTTCTTTCGTCGGGGGCTCGAGTGCGGAAACCAAGGTAAGAAAATGGTCTCTGGAGCTGGGAGAATGGCTGAGAAATGGTGAAGGTGTGCCTAAACTCGAAGCTTATGCCTTCTATTTATAGGGCTGGAAACCCTCGTACGCGGCGCGTACTTCCGGAGTACGCGGGGCGTAAAATGGCGTCATGGCTTATGACTCGGGTCTAGCTAGCGTAGCTTGGGCGGGTCGATGGGACTCCTGGGTCTAGCCGAGCGTAGCTTGGGCGGGTCGATGAGACTCGACTCTGGGTCTAGTACGCGGGGCGTACTCCCAGAGTACGCGGGGCGTAATCCCTGCTTCCGACTTCTAAATTCCGTAACTTTCGCGTACGAGCTCCGTTTTTCGCGTTCTTTATATCCACGCGTAGGTGAGATTATGCTCTACAACTTTCATTTAGACTCTGTCGGCTAGTTTTGATTTTATTTTTAATGATATATTTTTAATCGGCCGGGCCTCCTAAAGTTCGTTAAAAATTCATAGGTTCTTTATTCGACGTCGGTTTTCGTTTGTCTTTTTATTGTTTTATTACCACTGAGGAGATCTTCAACTTCCGTTTAGGTGGCGATAGCTAAATAACACTGGGTCTTCAATCTGAGTTTTTAGCCCTCTACTACTATTACGAAACTTTGAAAATTCGTAACTTCTTCATACGAGGTCCAATTTGGGCGATCTTTTTATGTACGCTCACCTTTCAACGAGATCTACGACTTTGGTTTAGATACTTAAGGCTAAAATGTATTTTATTGAGATTCTACTTTTTATGTCAAATAATGTTTTAACGTCGTGTCGTAAATATACGAATGGTTATAATTTCTTCAATATAACCCGATTTTGAGCGTTCTTTATGTTCTTGGAAACCTTGGCATGGTATCTAATATTTGATGTATCCCAACTTAGATACTTGAACACTTTATTTTCGAGGGTAATTTTGTTGCTTTTTAGCTTTCGAGTGTTTACAATGCTTTTTGGGAAAAATAGGGTTGTCACATCATCCCCCTGTTAATGGAATTTCGTCCCGAAATTTAATCTAAGATAGAGTTTACAGTTTTAGGAAAAAGATGCGGGTACTTTTGTTTCATCTGATCCTCGCGTTCCCAGGTGTATTCAGGTCCTCGCTTGGCGTTCCAGCGGACCTTTACAATGGGTATGCGGCTTTGTTTAGTCCTTTTGATTTCTCGATCCATGATCTCTACTGGTTCCTCCACAAATTGAAGGTTTTCATTTATTGCAATTTCGTCTAGAGGGACGACAAGGGTCTCGTCGGATAAGCACTTCTTCAGATTCGATATGTGAAAGGTAGGGTGTACGTTGTGGAGTTCCTGAGGTAGTCTAAGTTTGTAAGCCACTGGACCGATCCTGGCAAGGATCTCGAATGGTCCGATGTATCTAGGGTTCAGTTTCCCACGTTTTCCGAAGCGTATTAAACCTTTCCAAGGCGAGACTTTGTGTAGGACATGGTCTCCAACTTGGAATTCCAAGGGTTTTCGTCTCTTATCTGCGTAACTCTTTTGTCTATCCCTTGATGCTTTTAGACGTTCTCGGATTTGAACAATCTTCTCCGTAGTTTCCCTTATGATTTCTGGTCTAGTGAGCGTGTTGTCAGTTGCTTGTCCTTTTGCTAGTTGCGTGTCCCCCACTTCGGCCCAGCACAAAGGTGACCTGCATTTGCGGCCATAGAGGGCTTCGAACGGGGCAGCCTTGATACTGGTGTGGTAGCTATTGTTGTACGAGAACTCGACCAATGGTAGATGTGTGTCCCATGCTTTGCCAAAATCGATTACGCAAGCTCTCAACATGTCTTCTAGGGTTTGTATAGTTCTCTCGCTCTGACCGTCGGTTTGTGGGTGATAAGCGGTACTCATGTCTAGTCTTTTCCCCAAAGCTTTTTGTAGTGACTGCCAGAACCTTGAGGTGAATCTACTATCTCGGTCCGAGATAATGGATATGGGCACACCATGCAGTCGTACAATTTCTCTGAGGTATGTCCTTGTTAACTTCTCCAATTTATCCGTCTCTTTGATCGGTAGGAAATGTGCTGACTTAGTTAACCTGTCGACAATTACCCAAATGGTGTCGAGTCCGCTTGTTGTCTTGGGTAACTTTGTTATGAAATCCATGGTTATTCGCTCCCACTTCCATTCGGGTATTTCTTTCGTCGGGGGCTCGAGTGCGGAAACCAAGGTAAGAAAATGGTCTCTGGAGCTGGGAGAATGGCTGAGAAATGGTGAAGGTGTGCCTAAACTCGAAGCTTATGCCTTCTATTTATAGGGCTGGAAACCCTCGTACGCGGCGCGTACTTCCGGAGTACGCGGGGCGTAAAATGGCGTCATGGCTTACGACTCGGGTCTAGCTAGCGTAGCTTGGGCGGGTCGATGGGACTCCTGGGTCTAGCCGAGCGTAGCTTGGGCGGGTCGATCAGACTCGACTCTGGGTCTAGTACGCGGGGCGTACTCCCAGAGTACGCGGGGCGTAATCCCTGCTTCCGACTTCTAAATTCCGTAACTTTTGCGTACGAGCTCCGTTTTTCGCGTTCTTTATATCCATGCGTAGGTGAGATTATGTTCTACAACTTTCATTTAGACTCTGTCGGCTAGTTTTGAATTTATTTTTAATGATATATTTTTAATCGGCCGGGCCTCCTAAAGTTCGTTAAAAATTCATAGGTTCTTTATTCGACGTCGGTTTTCGTTTGTCTTTTTATTGTTTTATTACCACTGAGGAGATCTTCAACTTCCGTTTAGGTGGCGATAGCTAAATAACACTGGATCTTCAATCTGAGTTTTTAGCCCTCTACTACTATTACGAAACTTTGAAAATTCGTAACTTCTTCATACGAGGTCCAATTTGGGCGATCTTTTTATGTACGCTCACCTTTCAACGAGATCTACGACTTTGGTTTAGATACTTAAGGCTAAAATGTATTTTATTGAGATTCTACTTTTTATGTCAAATAATGTTTTAACGTCGTGTCGTAAATATACGAATGGTTATAATTTCTTCAATATAACCCGATTTTGAGCGTTCTTTATGTTCTTGGAAACCTTGGCATGGTATCTAATATTTGATGTATCCCAACTTAGATACTTGAACACTTTATTTTCGAGGGTAATTTTGTTGCTTTTTAGCTTTCGAGTGTTTACAATGCTTTTTGGGAAAAATAGGGTTGTCACATCATCCCCCTGTTAATGGAATTTCGTCCCGAAATTTAATCTAAGATAGAGTTTACAGTTTTAGGAAAAAGATGCGGGTACTTTTGTTTCATCTGATCCTCGCGTTCCCAGGTGTATTCAGGTCCTCGCTTGGCGTTCCAGTGGACCTTTACAATGGGTATGCGGCTTTGTTTAGTCCTTTTGATTTCTCGATCCATGATCTCTACTGGTTCCTCCACAAATTGAAGGTTTTCATTTATTGCAATTTCGTCTAGAGGGACGACAAGGGTCTCGTCGGATAAGCACTTCTTCAGATTCGATATGTGAAAGGTAGGGTGTACGTTGTGGAGTTCCTGAGGTAGTCTAAGTTTGTAAGCCACTGGACCGATCCTGGCAAGGATCTCGAATGGTCCGATGTATCTAGGGTTCAGTTTCCCACGTTTTCCGAAGCGTATTAAACCTTTCCAAGGCGAGACTTTGTGTAGGACATGGTCTCCAACTTGGAATTCCAAGGGTTTTCGTCTCTTATCTGCGTAACTCTTTTGTCTATCCCTTGATGCTTTTAGACGTTCTCGGATTTGAACAATCTTCTCCGTAGTTTCCCTTATGATTTCTGGTCTAGTGAGCGTGTTGTCAGTTGCTTGTCCTTTTGCTAGTTGCGTGTCCCCCACTTCGGCCCAGCACAAAGGTGACCTGCATTTGCGGCCATAGAGGGCTTCGAACGGGGCAGCCTTGATACTGGTGTGGTAGCTATTGTTGTACGAGAACTCGACCAATGGTAGATGTGTGTCCCATGCTTTGCCAAAATCGATTACGCAAGCTCTCAGCATGTCTTCTAGGGTTTGTATAGTTCTCTCGCTCTGACCGTCGGTTTGTGGGTGATAAGCGGTACTCATGTCTAGTCTTTTCCCTAAAGCTTTTTGTAGTGACTGCCAGAACCTTGAGGTGAATCTACTATCTCGGTCCGAGATAATGGATATGGGCACACCATGCAGTCGTACAATTTCTCTGAGGTATGTCCTTGTTAACTTCTCCAATTTATCCGTCTCTTTGATCGGTAGGAAATGTGCTGACTTAGTTAACCTGTCGACAATTAACCAAATGGTGTCGAGTCCGCTTGTTGTCTTGGGTAACTTTGTTATGAAATCCATGGTTATTCGCTCCCACTTCCATTCGGGTATTTCTTTCGTCGGGGGCTCGAGTGCGGAAACCAAGGTAAGAAAATGGTCTCTGGAGCTGGCAGAATGGCTGAGAAATGGTGAAGGTGTGCCTAAACTCGAAGCTTATGCCTTCTATTTATAGGGCTGGAAACCCTCGTACGCGGCGCGTACTTCCGGAGTACGCGGGGCGTAAAATGGCGTCATGGCTTACGACTCGGGTCTAGCTAGCGTAGCTTGGGCGGGTCGATGGGACTCCTGGGTCTAGCCGAGCGTAGCTTGGGCGGGTCGATCAGACTCGACTCTGGGTCTAGTACGCGGGGCGTACTCCCAGAGTACGCGGGGCGTAATCCCTGCTTCCGACTTCTAAATTCCGTAACTTTTGCGTACGAGCTCCGTTTTTCGCGTTCTTTATATCCATGCGTAGGTGAGATTATGTTCTACAACTTTCATTTAGACTCTGTCGGCTAGTTTTGAATTTATTTTTAATGATATATTTTTAATCGGCCGGGCCTCCTAAAGTTCGTTAAAAATTCATAGGTTCTTTATTCGACGTCGGTTTTCGTTTGTCTTTTTATTGTTTTATTACCACTGAGGAGATCTTCAACTTCCGTTTAGGTGGCGATAGCTAAATAACACTCGATCTTCAATCTGAGTTTTTAGCCCTCTACTACTATTACGAAACTTTGAAAATTCGTAACTTCTTCATACGAGGTCCAATTTGGGCGATCTTTTTATGTACGCTCACCTTTCAACGAGATCTACGACTTTGGTTTAGATACTTAAGGCTAAAATGTATTTTATTGAGATTCTACTTTTTATGTCAAATAATGTTTTAACGTCGTGTCGTAAATATACGAGTGGTTATAATTTCTTCAATATAACCCGGTTTTGAGCGTTCTTTATGTTCTTGGAAACCTTGGCATGATATCTAATATTTGATGTATCCCAACTTAGATACTTGAACACTTTATTTTCGAGGTTAATTTCGTTGCTTTTTAGCTTTCGAGTGTTTACAATGCTTTTTGGGAAAAATAGGGTTGTCACATCATCCCCCTGTTAAGGGAATTTCGTCCCGAAATTTAATCTAAGATAGAGTTTACAGTTTTAGGAAAAAGATGCAGGTACTTTTGTTTCATCTGATCCTCGCGTTCCCAGGTGTATTCAGGTCCTCGCTTGGCGTTCCAGCGGACCTTTACAATGGGTATGCGGCTTTGTTTAGTCCTTTTGATTTCTCGATCCATGATCTCTACTGGTTCCTCCACAAATTGAAGGTTTTCATTTATTGCAATTTCGTCTAGAGGGACGACAAGGGTCTCGTCGGATAAGCACTTCTTCAGATTCGATATGTGAAAGGTAGGGTGTACGTTGTGGAGTTCCTAAGGTAGTCTAAGTTTGTAAGCCACTGGACCGATCCTGGCAAGGATCTCGAATGGTCCGATGTATCTAGGGTTCAGTTTCCCACGTTTTCCGAAGCGTATTAAACCTTTCCAAGGCGAGACTTTGAGTAGGACATGGTCTCCAACTTGGAATTCCAAGGGTTTTCGTCTCTTATCTGCGTAACTCTTTTGTCTATCCCTTGATGCTTTTAGACGTTCTCGGATTTGAACAATCTTCTCCGTAGTTTCCCTTATGATTTCTGGTCCAGTGAGCGTGTTGTCAGTTGCTTGTCCTTTTGCTAGTTGCGTGTCCCCCACTTCGGCCCAGCACAAAGGTGACCTGCATTTGCGGCCATAGAGGGCTTCGAACGAGGCAGCCTTGATACTGGTGTGGTAGCTATTGTTGTACGAGAACTCGACCAATGGTAGATGTGTGTCCCATGCTTTGCCAAAATCGATTACGCAAGCTCTCAGCATGTCTTCTAGGGTTTGTATAGTTCTCTCGCTCTGACCGTCGGTTTGTGGGTGATAAGCGGTACTCATGTCTAGTCTTGTCCCCAAAGCTTTTTGTAGTGACTGCCAGAACCTTGAGGTGAATCTACTATCTCGGTCCGAGATAATGGATATGGGCACACCATGCAGTCGTACAATTTCTCTGAGGTATGTCCTTGTTAACTTCTCCAATTTATCCGTCTCTTTGATCGGTAGGAAATGTGCTGACTTAGTTAACCTGTCGACAATTACCCAAATGGTGTCGAGTCCGCTTGTTGTCTTGGGTAACTTTGTTATGAAATTCATGGTTATTCGCTCCCACTTCCATTCGGGTATTTCTTTCGTCGGGGGCTCGAGTGCGGAAACCAAGGTAAGAAAATTGTCTCTGGAGCTGGGAGAATGGCTGAGAAATGGTGAAGGTGTGCCTAAACTCGAAGCTTATGCCTTCTATTTATAGGGCTGGAAACCCTCGTACGCGGCGCGTACTTCCGGAGTACGCGGGGCGTAAAATGGCGTCATGGCTTACGACTCGGGTCTAGCTAGCGTAGCTTGGGCGGGTCGATGGGACTCCTGGGTCTAGCCGAGCGTAGCTTGGGCGGGTCGATGAGACTCGACTCTGGGTCTAGTACGCGGGGCGTAATCCCTGCTTCCGACTTCTAAATTCCGTAATTTTCGCGTACGAGCTCCGTTTTTCGCGTTCTTTATATCCACGCGTAGGTGAGATTATGCTCTACAACTTTCATTTAGACTCCGTCGGCTAGTTTTGACTTTATTTTTAATGATATATTTTTAATCGGCCGGGCCTCCTAAAGTTCGTTAAAAATTCATAGGTTCTTTATTCGACGTCGGTTTTCGTTTGTCTTTTTATTTTTTTATTACCACTGAGGAGATCTTCAACTTCCGTTTAGGTGGCGATAGCTAAATAACACTCGATCTTCAATCTGAGTTTTTAGCCCTCTACTACTATTACGAAACTTTGAAAATTCGTAACTTCTTCATACGAGGTCCAATTTGGGCGATCTTTTTATGTACGCTCACCTTTCAACGAGATCTACGACTTTGGTTTAGATACTTAAGGCTAAAATGTATTTTATTGAGATTCTACTTTTTATGTCAAATAATGTTTTAACGTCGTGTCGTAAATATACGAGTGGTTATAATTTCTTCAATATAACCCGGTTTTGAGCGTTCTTTATGTTCTTGGAAACCTTGGCATGATATCTAATATTTGATGTATCCCAACTTAGATACTTGAACACTTTATTTTCGAGGTTAATTTCGTTGCTTTTTAGCTTTCGAGTGTTTACAATGCTTTTTGGGAAACATAGGGTTGTCACATCATCCCCCTGTTAAGGAAATTTTGTCCCGAAATTTAATCTAAGATAGAGTTTACAGTTTTAGAAAAAAGATGCGGGTACTTTTGTTTCATCTGATCCTCGCGTACCCAGGTGTATTCAGGTCCTCGCTTGGCGTTCCAGCGGATCTTTACAATGGGTATGCGGCTTTGTTTAGTCCTTTTGATTTCTCGATCCATGATCTCTACTGGTTCCTCCACAAATTGAAGGTTTTCATTTATTGCAATTTCGTCTAGAGGGACGACAAGGGTCTCGTCGGATAAGCACTTCTTCAGATTCGATATGTGAAAGGTAGGGTGTACGTTGTGGAGTTCCTGAGGTAGTCTAAGTTTGTAAGCCACTGGACCGATCCTGGCAAGGATCTCGAATGGTCCGATGTATCTAGGGTTCAGTTTCCCACGTTTTCCGAAGCGTATTAAACCTTTCCAAGGGGAGACTTTGAGTAGGACATGGTCTCCAACTTGGAATTCCAAGGGTTTTCGTCTCTTATCTGCGTAACTCTTTTGTCTATCCCTTGATGCTTTTAGACGTTCTCGGATTTGAACAATCTTCTCCGTAGTTTCCCTTATGATTTCTGGTTCAGTGAGCGTGTTGTCAGTTGCTTGTCCTTTTGCTAGTTGCGTGTCCCCCACTTCGGCCCAGCACAAAGGTGACCTGCATTTACGGCCATAGAGGGCTTCGAACGGGGCAGCCTTGATACTGGTGTGGTAGCTATTGTTGTACGAGAACTCGACCAATGGTAGATGTGTGTCCCATGCTTTGCCAAAATCGATTACGCAAGCTCTCAGCATGTCTTCTAGGGTTTGTATAGTTCTCTCGCTCTGACCGTCGGTTTGTGGGTGATAAGCGGTACTCATGTCTAGTCTTTTCCCCAAAGCTTTTTGTAGTGACTGCCAGAACCTTGAGGTGAATCTACTATCTCGGTCCGAGATAATGGATATGGGCACACCATGTAGTCGTACAATTTCTCTGAGGTATGTCCTTGTTAACTTCTCCAATTTATCCGTCTCTTTGATCGGTAGGAAATGTGCTGACTTAGTTAACCTGTCGACAATTACCCAAATGGTGTCGAGTCCGCTTGTTGTCTTGGGTAACTTTGTTATGAAATCCATGGTTATTCGCTCCCACTTCCATTCGGGTATTTCTTTCGTCGGGGGCTCGAGTGCGGAAACCAAGGTAAGAAAATGGTCTCTGGAGCTGGGAGAATGGCTGAGAAATGGTGAAGGTGTGCCTAAACTCGAAGCTTATGCCTTCTATTTATAGGGCTGGAAACCCTCGTACGCGGCGCGTACTTCCGGAGTACGCGGGGCGTAAAATGGCGTCATGGCTTACGACTCGGGTCTAGCTAGCGTAGCTTGGGCGGGTCGATGGGACTCCTGGGTCTAGCCGAGCGTAGCTTGGGCGGGTCGATCAGACTCGACTCTGGGTCTAGTACGCGGGGCGTACTCCCAGAGTACGCGGGGCGTAATCCCTGCTTCCGACTTCTAAATTCCGTAACTTTTGCGTACGAGCTCCGTTTTTCGCGTTCTTTATATCCATGCGTAGGTGAGATTATGTTCTACAACTTTCATTTAGACTCTGTCGGCTAGTTTTGAATTTATTTTTAATGATATATTTTTAATCGGCCGGGCCTCCTAAAGTTCGTTAAAAATTCATAGGTTCTTTATTCGACGTCGGTTTTCGTTTGTCTTTTTATTGTTTTATTACCACTGAGGAGATCTTCAACTTCCGTTTAGGTGGCGATAGCTAAATAACACTCGATCTTCAATCTGAGTTTTTAGCCCTCTACTACTATTACGAAACTTTGAAAATTCGTAACTTCTTCATACGAGGTCCAATTTGGGCGATCTTTTTATGTACGCTCACCTTTCAACGAGATCTACGACTTTGGTTTAGATACTTAAGGCTAAAATGTATTTTATTGAGATTCTACTTTTTATGTCAAATAATGTTTTAACGTCGTGTCGTAAATATACGAGTGGTTATAATTTCTTCAATATAACCCGGTTTTGAGCGTTCTTTATGTTCTTGGAAACCTTGGCATGATATCTAATATTTGATGTATCCCAACTTAGATACTTGAACACTTTATTTTCGAGGTTAATTTCGTTGCTTTTTAGCTTTCGAGTGTTTACAATGCTTTTTGGGAAAAATAGGGTTGTCACATCATCCCCCTGTTAAGGGAATTTCGTCCCGAAATTTAATCTAAGATAGAGTTTACAGTTTTAGGAAAAAGATGCGGGTACTTTTGTTTCATCTGATCCTCGCGTACCCAGGTGTATTCAGGTCCTCGCTTGGCGTTCCAGCGGACCTTTACAATGGGTATGCGGCTTTGTTTAGTCCTTTTGATTTCTCGATCCATGATCTCTACTGGTTCCTCCACAAATTGAAGGTTTTCATTTATTGCAATTTCGTCTAGAGGGACGACAAGGGTCTCGTCGGATAAGCACTTCTTCAGATTCGATATGTGAAAGGTAGGGTGTACGTTGTGGAGTTCCTAAGGTAGTCTAAGTTTGTAAGCCACTGGACCGATCCTGGCAAGGATCTCGAATGGTCCGATGTATCTAGGGTTCAGTTTCCCACGTTTTCCGAAGCGTATTAAACCTTTCCAAGGCGAGACATTGAGTAGGACATGGTCTCCAACTTGGAATTCCAAGGGTTTTCGTCTCTTATCTGCGTAACTCTTTTGTCTATCCCTTGATGCTTTTAGACGTTCTCGGATTTGAACAATCTTCTCCGTAGTTTCCCTTATGATTTCTGGTCCAGTGAGCGTGTTGTCAGTTGCTTGTCCTTTTGCTAGTTGCGTGTCCCCCACTTCGGCCCAGCACAAAGGTGACCTGCATTTGCGGCCATAGAGGGCTTCGAACGGGGCAGCCTTGATACTGGTGTGGTAGCTATTGTTGTACGAGAACTCGACCAATGGTAGATGTGTGTCCCATGCTTTGCCAAAATCGATTACGCAAGCTCTCAACATGTCTTCTAGGGTTTGTATAGTTCTCTCGCTCTGACCGTCGGTTTGTGGGTGATAAGCGGTACTCATGTCTAGTCTTTTCCCCAAAGCTTTTTGTAGTGACTGCCAGAACCTTGAGGTGAATCTACTATCTCGGTCCGAGATAATGGATATGGGCACACCATGCAGTCGTACAATTTCTCTGAGGTATGTCCTTGTTAACTTCTCCAATTTATCCGTCTCTTTGATCGGTAGGAAATGTGCTGACTTAGTTAACCTGTCGACAATTACCCAAATGGTGTCGAGTCCGCTTGTTGTCTTGGGTAACTTTGTTATGAAATTCATGGTTATTCGCTCCCACTTCCATTCGGGTATTTCTTTCGTCGGGGGCTCGAGTGCGGAAACCAAGGTAAGAAAATGGTCTCTGGAGCTGGGAGAATGGCTGAGAAATGGTGAAGGTGTGCCTAAACTCGAAGCTTATGCCTTCTATTTATAGGGCTGGAAACCCTCGTACGCGGCGCGTACTTCCGGAGTACGCGGGGCGTAAAATGGCGTCATGGCTTACGACTCGGGTCTAGCTAGCGTAGCTTGGGCGGGTCGATGGGACTCCTGGGTCTAGCCGAGCGTAGCTTGGGCGGGTCGATGAGACTCGACTTTGGGTCTAGTACGCGGGGCGTACTCCCAGAGTACGCGGGGCGTAATCCCTGCTTCCGACTTCTAAATTCCGTAATTTTCGCGTACGAGCTCCGTTTTTCGCGTTCTTTATATCCACGCGTAGGTGAGATTATGCTCTACAACTTTCATTTAGACTCCGTCGGCTAGTTTTGACTTTATTTTTAATGATATATTTTTAATCGGCCGGGCCTCCTAAAGTTCGTTAAAAATTCATAGGTTCTTTATTCGACGTCGGTTTTCGTTTGTCTTTTTATTGTTTTATTACCACTGAGGAGATCTTCAACTTCCGTTTAGGTGGCGATAGCTAAATAACACTCGATCTTCAATCTGAGTTTTTAGCCCCCTACTACTATTACGAAACTTTGAAAATTCGTAACTTCTTCATACGAGGTCCAATTTGGGCGATCTTTTTATGTACGCTCACCTTTCAACGAGATCTACGACTTTGGTTTAGATACTTAAGGCTAAAATGTATTTTATTGAGATTCTACTTTTTATGTCAAATAATGTTTTAACGTCGTGTCGTAAATATACGAGTGGTTATAATTTCTTCAATATAACCCGGTTTTGAGCGTTCTTTATGTTCTTGGAAACCTTGGCATGATATCTAATATTTGATGTATCCCAACTTAGATACTTGAACACTTTATTTTCGAGGTTAATTTCGCTGCTTTTTAGCTTTCGAGTGTTTACAATGCTTTTTGGGAAACATAGGGTTGTCACATCATCCCCCTGTTAAGGGAATTTCGTCCCGAAATTTAATCTAAGATAGAGTTTACAGTTTTAGAAAAAAGATGCGGGTACTTTTGTTTCATCTGATCCTCGCGTACCCAGGTGTATTCAGGTCCTCGCTTGGCGTTCCAGCGGATCTTTACAATGGGTATGCGGCTTTGTTTAGTCCTTTTGATTTCTCGATCCATGATCTCTACTGGTTCCTCCACAAATTGAAGGTTTTCATTTATTGCAATTTCGTCTAGAGGGACGACAAGGGTCTCGTCGGATAAGCACTTCTTCAGATTCGATATGTGAAAGGTAGGGTGTACGTTGTGGAGTTCCTGAGGTAGTCTAAGTTTGTAAGCCACTGGACCGATCCTGGCAAGGATCTCGAATGGTCCGATGTATCTAGGGTTCAGTTTCCCACGTTTTCCGAAGCGTATTAAACCTTTCCAAGGGGAGACTTTGAGTAGGACATGGTCTCCAACTTGGAATTCCAAGGGTTTTCGTCTCTTATCTGCGTAACTCTTTTGTCTATCCCTTGATGCTTTTAGACGTTCTCGGATTTGAACAATCTTCTCCGTAGTTTCCCTTATGATTTCTGGTCCAGTGAGCGTGTTGTCAGTTGCTTGTCCTTTTGCTAGTTGCGTGTCCCCCACTTCGGCCCAGCACAAAGGTGACCTGCATTTACGGCCATAGAGGGCTTCGAACGGGGCAGCCTTGATACTGGTGTGGTAGCTATTGTTGTACGAGAACTCGACCAATGGTAGATGTGTGTCCCATGCTTTGCCAAAATCGATTACGCAAGCTCTCAGCATGTCTTCTAGGGTTTGTATAGTTCTCTCGCTCTGACCGTCGGTTTGTGGGTGATAAGCGGTACTCATGTCTAGTCTTTTCCCCAAAGCTTTTTGTAGTGACTGCCAGAACCTTGAGGTGAATCTACTATCTCGGTCCGAGATAATGGATATGGGCACACCATGCGGTCGTACAATTTCTCTGAGGTATGTCCTTGTTATCTTCTCCAATTTATCCGTCTCTTTGATCGGTAGGAAATGTGCTGACTTAGTTAACCTGTCGACAATTACCCAAATGGTGTCGAGTCCGCTTGTTGTCTTGGGTAACTTTGTTATGAAATTCATGGTTATTCGCTCCCACTTCCATTCGGGTATTTCTTTCTTCGGGGGCTCGAGTGCGGAAACCAAGGTAAGAAAATGGTCTCTGGAGCTGGGAGAATGGCTGAGAAATGGTGAAGGTGTGCCTAAACTCGAAGCTTATGCCTTCTATTTATAGGGCTGGAAACCCTCGTACGCGGCGCGTACTTCCGGAGTACGCGGGGCGTAAAATGGCGTCATGGCTTACGACTCGGGTCTAGCTAGCGTAGCTTGGGCGGGTCGATGGGACTCCTGGGTCTAGCCGAGCGTAGCTTGGGCGGGTCGATCAGACTCGACTCTGGGTCTAGTACGCGGGGCGTACTCCCAGAGTACGCGGGGCGTAATCCCTGCTTCCGACTTCTAAATTCCGTAACTTTCGCGTACGAGCTCCGTTTTTCGCGTTCTTTATATCCACGCGTAGGTGAGATTATGCTCTACAACTTTCATTTAGACTCCGTCGGCTAGTTTTGACTTTATTTTTAATGATATATTTTTAATCGGCCGGGCCTCCTAAAGTTCGTTAAAAATTCATAGGTTCTTTATTCGACGTCGGTTTTCATTTGTCTTTTTATTGTTTTATTACCACTGAGGAGATCTTCAACTTCCGTTTAGGTGGCGATAGCTAAATAACACTCGATCTTCAATCTGAGTTTTTAGCCCTCTACTACTATTACGAAACTTTGAAAATTCGTAACTTCTTCATACGAGGTCCAATTTGGGCGATCTTTTTATATACGCTCACTTTCCAACGAGATCTACGACTTTGGTTTAGATACTTAAGGCTAAAATGTATTTTATTGAGATTCTACTTTTTATGTCAAATAATGTTTTAACGTCGTGTCGTAAATATACGAGTGGTTATAATTTCTTCAATATAACCCGGTTTTGAGCGTTCTTTATGTTCTTGGAAACCTTGGCATGATATCTAATATTTGATGTATCCCAACTTAGATACTTGAACACTTTATTTTCGAGGTTAATTTCGTTGCTTTTTAGCTTTCGAGTGTTTACAATGCTTTTTGGGAAAAATAGGGTTGTCACAATTACTGAGTAGGAGTATAAAATGAGTATAAGCGAAGTGGCAGTAACTTAAAGTAAATATATACGTGAAAAGGAATCTTAATGAAAAGCCTTTACGAATAGAAAGTTTCACACATTGTATTCTTTTGTAAAATATGTTTGAAAATCTTGGAAAATCTTTCACAAACCAGTTTAGAATGAATTTAGTTTAAAAGGTATAAGTAAGAGTTTTAAAACCATTGAAAAGCGTTATAACGTCCTACTCAGTAAAAACAGTGTACAGTGGCAAAATCTAGTGCATGCGGGTTATCAATCACATGCGATTGATATGATAACTGGCATGTTTAACTTGTAATCCCCCCTATAAAACATTTAAAAGCATTTAAAAGGTTCATTCAGGGGTATGAACTCACCTGGTGTAAGTAGGTCCGACGGAAGTGTCGTTTAGGCGTTCGGGGTCACGCAAGGACTTGAACACACACAAGGACCTATTTTAACATATGATAACATATGTTCACATACAATTAGTATATAATATACTAATTAAACAATTATACACACTCAAAGGAGTGAAAAACACTTTTGGTTGAGTGTTTGGGGTCCCGGGTAGCGTTTAAGGGTGCTAAGGGTCTCCTATCAGCTGTGGGACTTTGCCATACTCACATATCTAGTGTATAAATGGACTTAAAACACCAACATGGACCAAACAAGGAGTTTACGGCCCAATCTAAGGGATTTTACGGCCGTAAACTCCCAAGGTCAATTTCTTGGGTGTTTGATGCTTCTAGCTTGTTCATAGAATTATTCTAAGCACTTTTCCTCAAAGGCATGATTGGATTTGAGGCTTCTAAGGGTACTTTATAGGAGTTTACGGCCTAGGAACTCTCCCAAGGGAGTTTACGGCCGTAAACTCCCAATCTTTGAGTTTAGAGAAGTTTTAAGCCTCTAATGCCTTTCTAGTGATTTCTAATGAAGTGTGATGCCATTTTGGGTGATTAAAACCAACATTTGAGGGGGTTTTAGGGGAGTTTAGGGCCTAGATAATGCTTGGGCCATAAACTCCAAGAAATCCCTCATTTTTCTTGTGTTTAAGCCCTTAATTCCTTTCTAGCATTTTATAGAAATAGCCTATGGTCATTTAGGGGGGGGGCAAAAACTACAATTTTGAGCATGATTTAGGGTGTTTACGGCCTTGGCCATGTCTGGGCCGTAAACTCCTTTCTTTAATTCATTTTGGAGTGTTTCAAGGGTCTAAACTCAAGAGGATATGTCCCTAAATTATGTAATAAGCCCTAGGATGAGTTTGGGAGTGTTTTGGGGCACATTTGACATGATTTTTGAGGAGTTTACGGCCTAAGCTTGTGCTTGGGCCGTAAACTCTTGTTTGAGTCCTAAAATCATGCATTTTAATGTTTAAACACCCCTAGGCTATATCCCCTAATTATTTCCAAGCTTATGGACAAGTTTAGAGGCATGTTTGGCACCATTTTAGGGGTTTACGGCCCTAGAATGTTCTTGGGCCGTAAACTCCTTATACCATGCCTTCTTGGATGATTTTTGGGCTATAAACATGAATCACTATGTTTAGAATAAGCTAGGGTAGGCGGACTTACAATTTGGAAGCGTTTGGTTGCGAATTCGGGGCGAAAACGGGTCTAGAGAGAGAGTATAGAGAGAGAGTGTAAAAAGTCTCCCATTTGACTCCACTCACCCATATATGGGGTTTTGAGTCGAGGCTCAGAAGAATTTTACCCGATACTGCCGTTAAACGGGGCTTTTGGTCGCACCCGATTTAGTGGTCGCAATAATAAAACTTGACATTTTCCAAGTGAATGAAAATGTGTGTCCTGTGTTTTTATTCCCTTTTATCACGACTTAACGGCATGTTAAAGGTAATCAAATGGAATGTTTATTAAATTGATGCTCTCTAATTAACAGAAGTTTTATACAGTGGAATATTCCGTTAATGGTAACGGGGAAATGTAACGGGACAACTTGGGTTGTCACATCATCCCCCTGTTAGAGGGAATTTCGTCCCGAAATTCAGGTCTAGGCAAGGAAGTAGGTATGAATGGCCAAGTAGAGGTAAGGGAGTACTTCCTATACGGTTCTCCTCGCATTCCCAAGTGAACTCTAATCTGTGGTTGCCATTCCAACAGACCTTCACGTACGGGATGCGAATTCCGTCTTTAGATAACTAGTGGGCTCTAACTGATGTATCTTTAGGGTTAGAGTTCTCGACGGATTCTATCAAGATGATTGAGGCACTAAGAGTGTTGTCGGTAAGTCACGCATCAAGTCTAAGAAGTAGATCGATCGGGTGTGAATCTTGTGGTATATCCGAAAGTAGTAGCGTCCTGAAAAGGGGTTGGACCATGTCTCAATGAGTATTCTCGGATGGCCCTACGCTCTCGGAAGGGTAGAGTCTTTCAGTACTTAGAACATAGTGTACTTCTATGGCAAGATCATCACTGGCGTGATCGCCATTCCGAAGTTCCTAACGTTCTCTCTTGTACTGGTAGTGTAGTCTTTCGGGTTGGTTCTTAGGAATCTCAAATGGTCTTCAGTTTCGTGTTTTCTGCCATCTGGCTGATAGAGGCTTTCTAGATCGTCGAGTGGGTGGCGTGACTATGGTCATTGGTTTGCTGTAGAGTGTCTATCTCAAGCATTGTGCAAAGTGGACCTGCACTAACGTACCTTGAGATACGGAAACCCTGAGGGTCGGGGAGATAGGGTTTCACCAGACAAGTGTTGGACTATCTCGGGAGGTGGTTCTACTATCTCTGCTTGAGATAGTATTCGTGGAACACCTATTAGTCCAAGAATCTCTAAGACTGTGGCTTATTCTAGCGTGGAAAGTGCGTGCTCCTGCATAACCCCTCAACTAACACCAAGGCTGGTGTCGAGTCTATAATCTCTTCGGGATCCGGGTCATGAGATTTAACGCAACTACCTTCGCACTTGTCCAAGTATTCTTGGCTGCGAAGGTTATCCTGTGGTTCTCGGTATCCTAGTGTTTACTTCGGAAAATATAATTCATCGTCTACAGGCCGACGACGATTTCCTCCTTGCGAGAGGGTGGAGGATGATAAGCACTTCCTGCCTATAATTGGGTGGGCAAGGTGCCTGAGTAGTTAGAGCATCAATTGCAACTACTCTTCCGAAGGTTCTAAGTTTTCTCGGCCTAAGTCAAATCTAGTGAGTATAGGGTCTTCATCACTCGGGACTTTACTAGTTCATCCCGCAGTGGTTCTCTTGACTCCGGCTCCTATGTTATGGAATAGAGTGAAAACGTCTTGCGAAGAGGTTCATGGTAGAACTCATGCTTGGCTTAACTGTCAATACTTGGTGGATGCCAGCAGTATTCCTGGTTATATTGATCAGCCTCCGGAGTTCTATTCTCTGGGTTCACGAACCTGAAGTGCGAGATGCGGAGGATCTCGCGGGGAATCCAAGAGGTATGCTTCAGATGGTTGTCGTCTTCTGAAATATCTACAGTGTTGTTCACTTCGGTGTCTATCTGACTACTAGAGGTCGGTCAACAATGAATGGTACCCTCTCCTGGGTACTTTGGGAGGTTTGAAATAAGATAGACGGTTGACGAATCACATTAGGTTTGATTATTTGTGTTAGGTTCGGGTTCGGAAGAACCTTTATTTGCCAATATTGCTTATGGAGAAAGCTCACAGCACTACGAATGTACACATGGTTGCACGAAGTTAAACCATGCTCAATAGAGTCGTCGGAGTTGGCACACTTCGACATGATATAAAGTGAAGATCGATAGAGTCATGTGCCGAACAGGCACACAAGTTCTAGGCGTCTCGGGGTTTCGTCCTATGTATCCCTACCGCGGATACTTGGACCGATTAGAGTCGACGCGGAACTATAATGAGTTCTAAGTGCTTCCGAATAGAGTATCTTTTCATGAATGGATTCTCACGAGGCATTTCTATAATCGCCTCACATATACTAGTCATGTATATTTAAGGTGGGGAGGACTGTTGACTGAGCGACTCCGCCCTAAATCCACAACCAAACGAGGAACAGGAAATGAGGCGGCATTCGCTCACTCTAGGTCTGTCCATCTCAAATATACATGGCCGTAACGTATATGTTTAGCCATCATAGTTTTACCTAATGAATTTTAAATTTTATAACAGTGCTGCGACTTTCGCCTTACAAGAAAGAATTTATATTTGAATTAGTCTTTTATTGTTCTTAGCTTAGTTATCCGAGATCGAGAGACGTACCAAAATCTAACGAGTTTCCTTGCTGCTTCTCCCTAAGCAGTAGTGTCAGGCTCCTTCTGTGTCTTTATCTTTCTCTTCGGTTGGGCAGTCCCTCTTTAAGTGTCCCTTTTTACCACATAGGTGGCAACCTGTACGGGTCGCCACATTGGTGGTTGATGTAATGAACTCACCCGGGGTTCTGCAGACGCGAGCAGTATGCCCCAACATGTGGCACCTAGCACAATAGAGTTCCTGGCAGGCACCATGATGATGGTAGCTGCACTTGCTGCAGTGGGGAAGGTCTCCTAGGTATGGTCTTCTTGAGGTCGGGAGGGAAGGATTGACAGAGGTATAGAGTACCTCAACTCGTTGCCCTTCGGAAGGTCCTGGAGCCGAGGTACTCCCCTTCTCTATCTTAAGTTTTCTCTTTAGTGGGTTCAGTGGAGGTTCTTGGGTGGCTGAGTGTGGAAGTGTTGGTTGTTGCTGTTCATTGCCAGGATTGGAAATCCCGACAGGGCCCTTGCTAACATTGGCGTTGTTAGCATTCAAGTGAGCCATGACAGCTGCTACGGCTGCTGAGACTGCAGCTTGGAACGTAGCTTCATCGAATAAGAGGGCAGGTTTCTTGCTTGCAGGTTGGTTACGCTTCTTCGGTGGCATGGTTTTCCTACACGGAAAGGAATACAAGGTAATGAGAGACGATGGTTAACCCTGGACATTTCTATCCTGAACGTATTAGGCATAAACTTTTCCCGTGCCTCGGGTACTGGCTGTCTGAGTGTCGACCTACATCCCTATGATGTAGTCCTGGTAATCAATGTAAGAGTATGAGTGTCAGAAAAAGGCCATAAGATGCGAGTCATTCCTACTAAGTTATCTTTATACTTGGAAAGGTTTCACTCTCCGGCCTGGAGAGAATTGAGAACGGTTCGGAACGAAATCGTGGAAAGAGAGGCTCATGAAAATTTATGGCTAAGCACTCTCAATAAAGGTGCGGGGGATCCACCCTAATCGTGTATCTGGCAACGGAAAACGACGATTTACCTAACACATAGTGTGAGTAGTGTAGTCACTAACTCACTAAATTGCATTATTTTGAGGGTGAATTATCGTGACGAATACGAGGAAAAGACAATTCCCGGGTTCCATGTACTAGCTCCCTCGGTCTGCCTCGTATCTTTGACTGGAATCGGCGTTGGCTTCCTTCGGGTAGTTTCCTAGGGTTCTCTTCTTGTATGGACTTATTGAATTTCTACTCCGCCTTCCTTTTGATTCCAACTGTAGGTGTCATCACTTCATGATGGATGACTAGGAATCTCCGAAATTTAGGCGAATCTCTCACCACTGTCCCTAAGAGAATATTGGCACTTGGTACATTCAATAGTCTCGACCTAGTTCATTTATTTCCGTACAAGAAATCTTCTCAATGAATCTCCTCGGGGTCGGAATCAACTCTTCTGTCAAGCACTGAAGTGAGTAGGGTTTTCTACGGGGTTCGCGCGAGAATGGAGATGTCTAAAGAATCCTAAGAGATTATTAACATTTCACTGTATGATCCATATCGAGTCCTGCTACGATTACACAGGGTATACAAATCATATATAGCTTAGATTCGATAGGCCTTCGAATATGTGATACTACTCCAGAACCACATCCCAACAAGGAAAAGGAGATAGAGCAAAACCACACATTCTTAGCCTATGGGATCCTTATCATATATAACCTTAGGAGTATACCCTCTGTAGTTGTAGGTATATCAATAGGGATCTTTTTAGTTATTCACGCAGGGTTGTTTATGGATTCTAAAATACCCCTATGGTATTTTAATTCTTGTTTGAGTCTTATCTTCTGATTATGATTCTGGGATTAGTGTGGATCTTTTAGCGTTCTAAAATACTCCTATAGTATTTTAACTTTATGTTTGGCTCTAGCATTCCTAGTTGGTAAGTTTCAGACCTGCTGCACACCACTATCACTCCCGAGCACATGTTCATCGCATCTCGGATAAATGTAGTTGATCAGGTTACATTTATCCCAGCTTACGATTACATAACTGCCCAGGTTTGACTGTAGTGCTCAACATCCGAATACTTTTATTATTGTTCTTCTTGTGATACTTTTGTTCGAGTGTTTAGATTCTGGATGTTATTATACTTTGGTAAAATATGGTTATATTTTAAAGTATAATTCTTGGTCAGAGTGTTTTATCCCATTGTATTTATAGGATGTATATCTTTTATGAATTGATATACTTAGCTCACTATAAACAATGCTCTGATACCAATCTGTCACACCCCAAAACCAGAACGGCGGAAACGTTCTGGGGTGGATGACGTCATGTCAAGTATCACAACACATACATATAGTAATCAAAGTACAACAAAACATTGCATTAATAGTAAAAATTTTACATGGTTACATTACATAGTATCAAAGTAATACAAGCAACAAAATATATAAAGTGCAACAAGGTACTTAAGCCATCTTCATCAGAAGCTCCGGGGATGTACCTGTCTAATTGCTGACCTGAGATTACAAGTTATTTGAAAAGCGAGTATCAACATTTTTACAAATGCTGGTGAGTTCATAAGCATTTAGTGTCATTTAGTCAAATAACTTTAATAAGTAGTAGTTTAAGTGTTTTCGTTGCTTCAGTGTTCCTTTCAAAAAATCCTATATTTTCTTTAAATAAAGCAGCCTTCTACCAAGACTGTTTCAGTGTATTGTGGTAAGAGGTAGTTTTCCCTTAATTGCTATTTTTATCAAAATACTGAATTTGATTATTAAAGAAAGCAGGAGACATCAGGGAATAATATATGTCTCAGCAGTGAGGACTGCTGACTAAGGCAAAGAATAATAGACTCCAGGAGGGTATCGAATTAACGACATGCCTGGTTCAGTCTAACAAAGGGGAGACATAGACCCCAGAAGGTACCAAATGAAAGGTACAGCTGGTAAGGTCTAAAACAGTGAATATAGACCGAAGACGATACCAATTGGAAGGTATCTTTCACAAGGTCAAAACCAAGACTACAGACCCCAGACAGTATCAAATGAAAGATACAGCTAGCAAGGTCGAAACAAAGACTATAGACCCCAGACAGTATCAAATGAAAGATACAGCTAGCAAGGTCGAAACAGAGACTATAGACGCCAGACAGTATCAAATGAAAGATACAGCTAGCAAGGTCGAAATAGAGACTATAGACCCCAGACAGTATCAAATGAAAGATACAGCTAGCAAGGTCGAAACATAGTGACTCTGAAAAGTGACATCAGTATACAGTGTAAATTGCTGACAAAATATCGTTACCTTAAGGCCATGAATTATAAGGTAACCCAGGATACTCGTAACCATACTGACTAGAGTTCCAGACGCCCTACAAGCATCTAAATAATGTGACATTTGTCACCCCTTGGCTTGGTGAGTCGTGGACTATAGCTAGCAGTCAGGGTGTGGGGGTGTCAATCCCGTATAGATCTATACACACAATGTCCGCTCTCCCTACAGGAGACTCTGGTTACCAACTAGACGACGGAGAAGGCCGTGTCCTGAAGATGCATCCCAAATAGTGGGTTTCTAATGAAAGTGCTGAACTAGAGGTAGAGACTTCCCAATAGTGGGTTTCTAATGAAAGTATAAAATAGAGATAGAGACTCTTAACTGAATTGGCTGAAATAACCCGTATGTCTAAGCTTGTACACATAGTATATAACTAATGAATCAAACGACCTTCGGATGGATATCCGATCCCACCAGACCACATCTCAACGAAGAAAAGGAAATAGGGCGGGCAAACCTTCCTAAGTCCTTCAACCATTATTTATATGCGTCTATACAATCACAGACATACATCTAACTATGCTCGAGTGGGTATCAAGTGAAAGTGATTCTCGTGAAGTAGGAGTGTCTAACAAGTGAAGTAAGAGCGGTCACAAGTGAAGTATAAGTGTCGAATAAGTATAAGCGCATCGCGAAGTAGAGATGGCACTAAGTGAAGTAAGAGCGGTCGCAAGTGAAGTATAAGTGTCGAATAAGTATAAGCGCATCGCGAAGTAGAGATGGCACTAAGTGAAGTAAGAGCGGTCGCAAGTGAAGTATAAGTGTCAAATAAGTATAAGCGCATCGCGAAGTGGAGATGACCACAAGTGAAGTAAGAGCGTATCAGTATAAGTGAAGTAGACTCGTATCACTAAGTAAGAGTGTAAATAAGTATAAGTGTCATCAGGTATAAGTGACTTCAGGCATAAGTGAAAGCATTACTGAGTAGGAGTATAAAATGAGTATAAGCGAAGTGGCAGTAACTTAAAGTAAAAATATACATGAAAAAGAATCTTAATGAAAAGCCTTTAGGAATAGAAAGTTTCACACATTGTATTCTTTTGTAAAATATGTTTGAAAATCTTGGAAAATCTTTCACAAACCAGTTTAGAATGAATTTAGTTTAAAAGGTATAAGTAAGAGTTTTAAAACCATTGAAAAGCGTTATAACGTCCTACTCAATAAAAACAGTGCACAGTGGCAAAATCTAGTACATGCGGGTTATCAATCACATGTGATTGATATGATAACTGGCATGTTTAACTTGGAATCCCCCCCTATAAAACATTTAAAAGCATTTAAAAGGTTCATTCAGGGGTATGAACTCACCTGGTGTAAGTAGGTCCGACGGAAGTGTCGTTTAGGCGTTCGGGGTCACGCAAGGACTTGAACACACACAAGGACCTATTTTAACATATGATAACATATGTTCACATACAATTAGCATATAATATACTAATTAAACAATTATACACACTCAAAGGAGTGAAAAACACTTTTGGTTGAGTGTTTGGGGTCCCGGGTAGCGTTTTAAGGGTGCTAAGGGTCTCCTATCAGCTGTGGGACTTTGCCATACTCACATATCTAGTGTGTAAATGGACTTAACACACCAACATGGACCAAACAAGGAGTTTACGGCCCAACCTAAGGGAGTTTACGGCCGTAAACTCCCAAGGTCAATTTCTTGGGTGTTTGATGCTTCTAGCTTGTTCATAGAATTATTCTAAGCACTTTTCCTCAAAGGCATGATTGGATTTGAGGCTTCTAAGGGTACTTTATAGGAGTTTATGGCCTAGGAACTCTCCCAAGGGAGTTTACGGCCGTAAACTCTCAATCTTTGAGTTTAGAGAAGTTTTAAGCCTCTAATGCCTTTCTAGTGATTTCTAATGAAGTGTGATGCCATTTTGGGTGATTAAAACCAACATTTGAGGGGGTTTTAGGGGAGTTTACGGCCTAGATAATGCTTGGGCCGTAAACTCCAAGAAATCCCTCATTTTTCTTGTGTTTAAGCCCTTAATTCCTTTCTAGCATTTTATAGAAATAGCCTATGGTCATTTGGGGGGGGCAAAAACTACAATTTTGAGCATGATTTAGGGTGTTTACGGCCTTGGCCATGTCTGGGCCGTAAACTCCTTTCTTTAATTCATTTTGGAGTGTTTCAAGGGTCTAAACTCAAGAGGATATGTCCCTAAATTATGTAATAAGCCCTAGGATGAGTTTGGGAGTGTTTTGGGGCACATTTGACATGATTTTTGAGGAGTTTACGGCCTAAGCTTGTGCTTGGGCCATAAACTCTTGTTTGAGTCCTAAAATCATGCATTTTAATGTTTAAACATCCCTAGGATATATCCCCTAATTATTTCCAAGCTTATGGACAAGTTTAGAGGCATGTTTGGCACCATTTTAGGGGTTTACGGCCCTAGAATGTTCTTGGGCCGTAAACTCCTTATACCATGCCTTCTTGGATGATTTTTGGGCTATAAACATGAATCACTATGTTTAGAATAAGCTAGGGTAGGCGGACTTACAATTTAGAAGCGTTTGGTTGCGAATTCGGGGCGAAAACGGGTCTAGAGAGAGAGAGTATAGAGAGAGAGTGTAAAAAGTCTCCCATTTAACTCTACTCACCCATATATGGGGTTTTGAGTCGAGGCTCAGAAGAATTTTACCCGATACTGCCGTTAAACGGGGCTTTTGGTCGCACCCGATTTAGTGGTCGCAATAATAAAACTTGACATTTTCCAAGTGAATGAAAATGTGTGTCCTGTGTTTTTATTCCCTTTTATCACGACTTAACGGCATGTTAAAGGTAATCAAATGGAATGTTTATTAAATTGATGCCCTCTAATTAACGGAACTTTTATAGAGTGGAATATTCCGTTAATGGTAACGGGGAAATGTAACGGGACAACTTGGGTTGTCACAAACTTCGAAGGAAGTTGTTCCTTCAAAATCAGGAGTTCTTAAACGGTTTCGTAAAATATCCTCTAAACAAACTTCGTCTGATGACTCTCAGACGGTTCGTAAGACCCAAGTTAACCGCAAATGAGTTGTAATCTATAAAATTCATGCTCCTGCTTCTCCGTTGTCCAAAAAGAGACGTGCTCAAGATGTTGCGAAGCATATCACATAGAAACGGTACAAGCGAAAGAGTGTAATAAGAGACGATTCCTAGGAGAACGAAGTTGTTCCTAATACTCCTTTGGTTTCGGCTTTTCCTATGGTAACTTCTACACCAATAACTTCTTTAGCTTCACATGTTTCTACCATTTATCCTACAACAACCATTCCAATCGAAATAGTGGTAACCAAGTGATTTCTTGAAGAGGTTCCTATTTCTAACATCACTGATAACATATCTGATATGGAGGAGAATGTTACAGTGAGTGTTGACACTTCACAGCCTATTATTCTTTCTTCTTCACTACCACTATCAGTTCTACTTCATTTGTTTCATTACCACTAGTCATTCAACCCATATCTACTTCCACTTCATCCCCATTGTTCGAAACTATCCTTCAATAGCCTATCATTACTCTTTTTCCATCCCAATCCACAGAAACACCCAAACCTCATTCCGATGATGAAACAGAAGGAGGAGGTTTCGGATGAAATTTCGACGAATTGCATTTCGATTCGGAAGAGGAGGAGATTCCTGATCATATGTTACTGTCAGGAAAGCAGTTCAAAATCTTGAACAGGAAGTTAAACTCTATTCTTCAGTCCCAAGCTGATTCTGGAGCAACACAATCAGTTTCAGGTATTGAAGTAGATGCTATGTTAAAAGATGTTGAACGAATACTTCTTGAAAAGATAGATGAATCTAATCAGAATAATGAGCTTCGAATAAAGACGCAAGGAGGGAACTTTGAAGGAGCTTTGAAGGAATTGAAATATGTTGCGAAGGAATGTCATGTTCTCTTCGAACAAGATGTTAAAAAGGTTCGAGAAGATGTCAACTTGAATCTGGAAGAGTTGAAGAAGGAAGTCTCTCAGGAGATTAATAATATGTATTCTCAGAACAATTCAATGCAAGAGAAGGTCGATATAATTACTGGGGCAGTTACAAATTTTATCAAGACTTTTCAAGACACTGTGCCGAAGTTCGAATCTAAAGCAACTGAAGACAAGGATCAGTTTGCGAAGTTGGTCGAGTTACTTGCTGACTTGAAAAATGTTGTATCGAAGCCTGCTCAACAGTCCATTTTAACTCCTGAGTTCCTTACTCAGAAGCTGAATGTGCTTGACCAAGTCATTCAGAAGGTTGTTGCTCCCATATCGAAGTTTGCACAAATGTTGCCACAGAATGCCCCACCTGTTGTCACAGGGGTGCAAGGGGTAGAAAAGAAAGTGAGCAAAGGAACAAATGTGAATAAAAAGGGATAAGGTGAGAAGAAGACAATTGAAGATTCAAAAGTTGTTGTAAAGGTGATTTCTACACAAATCCCTGTTTCAATCCCAATGAAGTCTGACCCCATCTCCATAACTGTCATAACCAAAAAACCGATTACAAAACCGAAAGGGATTGTGATTGGTTCGGCTACAGAAGGGGGTAGTTCAAGTTCTGAAAAACCGAATCCTGATTTGACCGATAAAGGGAAAGGTGTTTTAATCAAAAAGTCTAAAGAAGAAAAGAAAGCAAAACTTAAGGCTGAAATCGAACTTCAGAGGCAAATTCAAAGTATTTTGAGGCTAAGGGAGAATGATCCACCTGCTATGGACAAAGGTGATCCCAAGAAGCTATATTCGTATGAATCAATCGAATCGAGATTTCATTCAATCACATGTATGCTTTCGAGAAGAAACCGAGAAAGAGTTATTTGATTGCTGACACAGATTTCAGTCAGTTGGACTTCCCGATCAACGAGATGATGTTTATCACTGCACAATACAAAGTCAATGAGAAATTCAAGAGCCCAGATGATTATACACACATGAAAATTTGTTTTCATGCTGTACTTGGAAAAGATCAAGATGAAGTATGGTCCCTGATCAAGATCAAGAAAGTTACTGCTATTAAGAAGGATGCTATGTTCGAAAACATGATACAAAACTTTAGGTATTATGTTGTTCGTGCAAACATCAAATCATTCGACTTCAGCATTGCATACTTCCCTTTAATGAACTTGAATGATCTTATTTAAGTTGCATTGCTTTTAAAAGATATGGAAGAAACTAAGCTCAAGGAAACATATTCAAATTTTTTTCGAATTGGTCTAGCACATATCAAAATATTCATTGATAATTACTATGATTATTTGGCATTAACTGACGAAGATTTGGCTTCGGGTCTTGGAAGGAAGGTAAATGTAGCTATGGAACCTTCGAAACCACAAGTTGAGTTAAATAAGTATGCTGATGGAGAGATATGTTTGAAACCATTTGGTTTAGTTTTTGCTGGGAAGGATACGAAGGGGAAGGCTAGGAGGTTTCTCTTTCAAGTTGCTGAGATCGAAAGATATACAACGTCGCAATATACGAACTTCATTGTTCGTATGAAAAACTCCACGAAAAACAACGAAGGTAACAAGAAGGAGTTAAGGAAGGTTTTTACCTGGTACTCCGAGATACGAAGGATGATACACTTGACTACTCAGATTCTTACAATCTGAGTAGTTAGACTCGTTTACAAAGGGGGAGATTGTAAGGTTCGAAGTCTTGTAAAGAGTCGAATAGTGTTTAGTCAATTTCGTATGTAACATATTTGCTAAGCCACTTTCATATGAAGCTTAATAGTTTTAGACTTATTATTTTTTGTACTCTCTATTTCCCTATAAATAGCTAGGGACTAAGCTTAGATTAAGAGATACAAGTTTTCCAATTTCGTTATTTGTTTTGTAATCAAGCTTATTGAGAGATATACAAACTTCAAAGTCTTATTTACTTTCTGAGTTCATTACTTTGATTGATCTTTTTCTTAATCGATTTATCGCATACAATTCTTCTACAAGCCAACCATTTGATCTCACAAAGTGGTTGAAATATCAAGCTTCCATGATCATCCTTCAATCCTCCATAAGAAACCATAGTTTTCCAATATATCAACTTGTTTAACACCAACCCATAATATCGATCTTTATTGACTTTGTATTTGACATCTTCAATGATCACAATCCAAGAATTGTAAGGCAAATTCACCATGATCACAAAAACTTGAAGATTTCTAGAGATAGAAAGTGATTTCGAATGGATTTCTAGAGAGAGAAAGTGATACAAACAAGTATTCAAGAGAGAGAAAATTGAATTATGGATCAAATAAAGGAAAAATTCGATTTCTAGAACACAAAACATTCTGTAAGCATGAAGATCAATAAGAAAATGAAGAATCACCAAATCAAGATAGCCATCAAGGATCAATTCTTGATTCAATCAAGAACACCTGCTCTGATACCAATTATAGTGGTGTTGATTATGATGGCACGTGCAGAATATGAAAGATCTAGTGAATCATCATGTAAAATCAAGAACACAAGGAGTAAATAAATATGTGTAAGCTCATATTAGATCTAGAAAGAATATACAAATGGGTTTGTACAAAGTTTCTCTCTTTACTCTAAAAATCCAAATGGTTCCTTACATAAAATGAGTGCCACTCACTTCCTTTTAAAGGAATGGCAACTAATTACACCTAAAAGTGGGTAAAGCCTCATCCAAGCATGACTTTGCACCCTAACATTCAAGGTATTTCCCTTTTGACCCTTGTGTAACACACAGATCAAGTGCACATTATCTTTAATATTGTGAAGTTAAAACTTTCAATATTATCCCTTCTCACGATGTGAGGAATGCCTTCTCTGATGGGTTTTATGCATAAGAACAATCCTATGTGCTCATATAAACCCTAATGCATGGATCTAGGTTTCTCTATTGTACATGCAATGAATCCAAGACTTGCAAACCCTAATCTAGCATACATAATTTCGAAATTAGCTAATTGCATCAGATCTAGATGCTTACCTCTTCAAATAGTGGCTTGAATCTTCTTCTCTTGAGCTTAGAGTCACAATTGTAACTCCTCTAGTGGATCACAAACACCACAAGAAAGAAGGAAACTTGAGAGATGAGGAAGGATGCTAATTTTCGGCCCTAGGGTTTCTCGTGGAAGCAAGTGGCCAAAAATTGGAGCCTTGGGGTCTTATTTATAGTGCAGGCTGCTAGGGTTTCAGTCTAAACCCTAATGGACAACTTAGCCACCAAGCAGCCCAAGGAACCTTCTGGAATAAGGCCCTTGAATGAAAATATGATTATCTTTCATCATAATTTCGTTCCCCCTTAGTAAATTAGGTTTCCCAGCCCAAAACTCAACTATCACACATTTGATATGTGCCAAAGAGGGTGCTTTCCCTGTCCACATCTCGTGGGGTGTCTTGGTAACCTTCTTGTTGGGAACTAAGTTAAGGATATGGGCGGTAGTCTCTAAGACATACCCCTATTGGAAATGATGCCCGACTCATCATAGAACGAACCATGTCCAACAAGGTACGATTACGTCTCTCAACCACACCATTCAACTGTGGCGTTCTCAGAGGCATCAATTGCGAAACAATTCTGCATTCTTTTAGATAGTCATGAAACTCAAGACTTAGGTACTCTCTTCCTCAGTCTGACTGAAGCATCTTGATTTTCCTGCCCAGCTGATTCTCCGCTTCATTCTTAAACTCTTTGAACTTTTCAAAGGTTTTTGACTTATGCTTGATCAAGTAGATATATCCATATTTTCTATAATCATCTGTAAAAGTCACGTAGAAGTGGCAAGCATCCCTTGTTGTGGATCTAAAGGGCCCACACACATCTATGTGTATGAGATCCAATAGACCCTCACCCCTATCACAAGTTCCAGTAAAGGGTGACTTGGTCATCTTCCCAAGTAAACAAGATTCACACACGTCATCGTCCCTAAGGTCGAATGACTCCAACACTCCATCCTTTTGGAGTTGGGCTATGAGTTTCTTGTTGACATGTCCAATGCGACAATGCCACAAGCATGCCTTGTCTAGACTATTAGACAAATCAATATTCAACACATCATTTCCTAAATTATCAATAACCAACACAGATTAATAAATCCCATTACAAGGTAATGCATTGAAATAAAAAACACCATTCAAATAAACATTAATAGAACCTTTACTATTATCGAATGAGTATCTGAAACCTTGTCTAAACAAGCACTTCTTTTGGCTCAAATCCATCAGTGGTATCAGAGCCTTGATTGGTTTCTATTGTGTTGATACCTTGTATGTTCATCTTTGCTGAAAATGGTTTTTCGGCCCTCTGCCCGAACTGACTTGGCGAGTCACTTGCTACACTCGGCGAGTCGGCTCAACTCGGCGAGTCCAGTTAGTGACTCGGCGAGTAAGGGAGTCTGACACAGGGAAATCGGGATTTCTTGCTGTTTTGCTAAAGGATAATTACCAAAATTGTTTTTGACTAATACAATCAGAATTTTATTATTATTATATGATTATCCTTACCAAAACAAAAGATAATTATCAATTAATTGAATAATAAATTCCTTATGTGATAAAATTTGATTATTTAAATTATTTGATGAATTATCTTGTGAATAAAATGGAATAAGTCAAATTTAGATAATCATTAAATTAAATGTTAATTTCAAATTACTTTGCTATTTGACCCTATGTGTTTTGAAAAAGTTCAAAACTTGTCCTCAAATTTTGAAATTAAAATATTTTAATTAAAAGTTTAATTTGAATTATTTAAATTTCAAACCCTAGAATTTTACAAGATTAAAGTTCAACCTTATACTTTATTTATTATAAAATTAATATATATATATATATATGTGTGTGTGTGTGTGTGTGTGTGTAACTTAAATGCTAGTCTTACTGTTAGTAGGCCTCATTCACGAAGTCGATCTATAAGGGGGTTATAAGGTTATGGCCTATAAAACAACAGTTTAATGGGTGTCCACTCTCACCCACCGCTTCCTTGATTGGTGGAGGGTCGTTAGCCGAACGGGTAGGATAGGGAAACCCTTTCCTCATTAAAAGTATAATGAATTAATAAAGTAACTAGATGGTTTTTACAAAATTCCCAATCTCAGTTACTTTAGGCAAAAGTGAAATGATGCAATTCAATGAAATTAGACTTTGTACCCTTGCTAGGACGTTAGTGGAGTGTGTGTGGTTAACCGACACACTAATTGGTCTCTAAGCAAAGGTGGAAAAGGGTGACTCGATGTTTGTCATAATTCGATAGAGTGTGTGTGGTTAACCGACACGTCGAATAGGTGACTGTAACATTAAGGGCACCATGTACATTTTCATGGTTATTCACACCCGCTTTGTGATCCTCGGCATCCCAGTCATAAACTTGAGGGGCATATCGAGATTTAAACATGCCATTGAAAAGTTCAATGAATCTCAAAAGATCTAGGAGTTTTCAATACATCTAAAACTTAATTTTAATTTTTTATTCATGGTGGAAAATTAGTGAATCGTCATTCACTTACCTTCAAATTATTTGCATGGTAGATTACGACATCCATCTTCTAATTTGTAAATAATGTTGTTGGATCCTAGCCCTAATTTCTCATTTGGCTGTTTAATTGGGGATTCATTTCTCAAACTTGGCTCTTTTCTATTTTAGATGTCGAACGCAAAAACAACGCTTCTGGTACCTCTGGCTTATTCTCATTCATGAACTTGTGTGGGAGAGTGATCTTTGACGGGTCCAATTTCAGTGATTGGATCCCCAACATTCGAATGGTCACTCGTTACGAGGACAAGGAGTATGTCCTTGATGATAAGCTGAAGAAAATCAACAACACTGCCTCTGCTATAGAGATCGCGGATATTGAGGCCCATGAGCGTGATGCTACGAATGTCCATTGCATCATGCTGGCGACTATAAATGCAAAATTCCAGAAGTCCTATGAGGACATGTATCCCTATGAGAGGCATCAAGATTTTCCGGACCGGTACCACCAAAGCGCTAAGCAAGAAAGGTACGAAAATCAAGATAAACTTGATCATGGGGAACAGAAGATCGTCACCTATCACCAAGATTGAAGTTCACTCTTTAGTGCTTAGTAATGGATTAGGATTAGATTTAAATAATTTTTGTTATTCGCTAGATATGGAAAGAAACAACATTTCTTTTCATGGTTTATATAGACAAGGTTTTAGATATTCATTTGATAATGAAAAGGGTTCTATTAATGCTTATCTTAATGGTGTTTTCTATTTTGAAGCATTGCCTTGTAACGGAATATATGATACTGTGATCAGTTGGGTAGGAAAATCAAGATGCTTTGATCCAATCGAGGTGGAGAGTACCTAAGTCTTGAATTTCACGACTACCTCAAGGAATACGGAATCGTTTCGCAATTGATGCCACCTAGGACACCGCAGTTGAATGGTGTGGCCAAGAGGCATAATCGAACCTTGCTAGACATGGTTCGTTCGATGATGAGTCATGCTTCGCTACCTATCTCATTCTGGGGGTATGCCTTAGAGACTGCTGCCCATATCCTTAACTTAGTCCCTACGAAGAAGGTTGCCAAAACAACTCACAAGATATGGACATGGAAAGCTCCCTCGTTGGCACATATCAATGTTTGGGGTTGCGAGGCTTTCGTAAGACGAGAGACTTACGACAAGCTTGAGCCTCGGAGTGAGCTGTGTATTTTCATCCGCTACCCGCAAAAGTCCTTTGGATATCTCTTCTGTAGACCGAGTGACAATGTTTTCTTCGTTGCGAGGACAGGGGTTTTCTGAGAACGAGAAGTCATAATCCAAGGGGAAAGTGGGAGGCAAATCGATCTTGAAGAGATTCAAGAGTCGAGCGATGAAGGAACCTCTAATGTTGGCGCTCAACCCGAGGAGGAAACTCAGGTTGAATCGATTGACAGGTCCTTACCACTTAGACATTCCGAAAGAGTAAGTGTTCAACCCCAGTTTTATGGTTTTCATATTACTACAGAAGGGGATACGTTCATTAGTGACTACAAATTAGTGAATTTCGATGAACCTAACAGCTATAAGGAAGCCATGGCTGGCCCGAAGTCTGCAAAGTGGAAGGAGGCGATGGACAACGAGATTTAGACCATGTACGATATGCATGTTTGGAGCTTGGTTGATAATGTTCCAGGTCGTGTTGGGTCAAAATTATGGTTTATACTTTGCTTTTCTAGGCAATTGTAGTTTTCTGTAATGTTTTATGAGTTTACGGTCAGGTTTATAGTCAGGTTTATATATATATATATATATATATATATATATATATAGTGAGGGACTAGAGAAGGAGAGCATATTCTAGAGAGAGAAAATTGAGAGGAGCTTTAAGTGTGTGTTAGTGTAGCTGAATCTTGTATCTGGATCTTCATCCATATCAAATCATACAAGATTCATCATCTTCTTCTTCTCCTTCTCTTCTATTAGATGTGGCGTCATCCATTTGATCGAGATTCCGCACCATCAAACGGATTTGATTGATACAAAAGCAGATCAGGGACTTACAAGTGGTATCAAAGCTTCGATTGTATCAGTCAATTTTGTCAGATCTAGAGCTTATTTGATCTTATTTTGGAAGGATTCTTGCATTTTTGGATAGATCTTGGTAAAATAATGGGGGGGGGGGGGGTATGTTCTTCGCATTTTTCATAAAAACGAGTTTTGGATCAAAAAGGGTGAAAAACATCGTTTTTTTTGCGATCTGAAGCAGTGTTTACGGTCGTCGAAGTTTACAGCCGGAGTTTACGGCCGGAAACAGTTTACGTCTGGACGAGTCTTTAATCAGTGTACATTTTAAAAAAAGGGTGAAAGGATTTTGAGGGTTGCAGGATTCGAACTCGGGTCCTCTAATTCTTCAAATTGGAGTCTTACAAGTTGAGCTACAAAGGAAGACGTTAAACATCTCGCTTGTTTAAATCATAAAGCTTCACAACAACTTGCTTACTTCAAAAAAGGAAGGAACGTTTTTTGGGTTACCAAGTTTCGAACTTGGGTCGCCTGATTCATCGTTCCAGCGCCTTGCCAAGCCATCTAGCAAGTATCTTGGTTCATTCCTTCGAAATTTAATTCAAAAGGAGTCTTTTCTCGGTTCCAAATGCACAAAACTTGACACTTTCAGCGCAAAATTCAAAATCTTTTAATTTTAAATTCCATTTTCAACCCAAAAATTTTATTTTTTAATTTTTGTCTTTTAATTTTGACATTTTACTTAAAATTATGACTTTGACTTTCAAGTTTGACATTTGACTTCAAACTTTGACTTTCTCGTTTAACATTTAAATTTTCAATTTAGATTTTCAGGTTTGACTTTTAAGTTTGATTTTGGTTTCTAGTTGTGCTTTTAATGGTTTTTGAGGTCTATGAGGGAATTGAAGACATGAAAGAGAGTCATCAGGATATGTTAAGACAAAAGTTCAACATGTTCAATTATATCCTTGGAGAAACCCTGCAAGCTTAGTTGCAGCGATTTACTACACTTACTACTGAGATGAATATAGCTGGGATCTTATCAACTAAATCTGAGATAAACAAATAGCTACTGAATTCACTTTCGAAATCGTGGGATATGAACGTGGCTGTCATCAAGAAGACAAAAGATCTCAATCATCTTAGTCTTGCTATTGTAACTGAAGAACTTGATGCTTTGAAGTGTGGAAAAACAATGAGTTCCGCAAACATCCTGGCCAATGAAGTTTCATGTACTCCATCTTGTGAAGATACGATTAAAATTCTTCGTGAACATAATGATTTGCTAAAAAGGGAAGTCGAGGACCTAAAATACGAAGGATATCAACCCAGGAAAGGACAGAAACCCCGAAATGCTGAATTAGAAGCAAAAATCAAAGACTTTAGGAGGCTTCAGGAAGACTATAGCAATAAATGTGAAATTTATGACTATGTTACGAGACAACTTGCTGAAGTAACTGCTGAGCTTGACACATTAAAAAGCAAATTTGAAACTGTAGATTTTGATTTTAAAAAATTTGATGTGTCAAGCGAAGTAGTTGCAAACATGATAGACCATTGTTTACAATTTAAACATAACCAGCAAAAAGGTCTTGGGTATGATAGTGTTCCTCCACCTTTCAATCCTAACTACACATCCATCCCTATGACACAGGAAGAAATTGACAGGGAGGCACATCTTCAATGTGGCAAACCAACTGGATTTGTGTCAAGAGTTAAAGTAGCAGAGGATGAGAATAAGGAGAACACCATTGAACAAACCAATATCTCCTTGAAATCTGAATCTGTTGCTTTGAACTCAGCTGCTTCTGATCAACCTGTTGTTGAGAAATACAGGCCACCAATTCCAGTAAAACAAAGTGCCTATTGTAATTGTGCTTGTGGGAACAATAAGAGACAAGGCAAGGATATGCCACCAGGGGCAGGAAGAAACAACTTGACAGTGAAGAAAAATGCATGTTTTCACAGTGGAACACCTGGACACATTGCCATAATTGTCCTAACTGTGCATATGTTCCCTACTATGCACAAGGCTGACAGAACGCGCCAATTGGGAGATAGTTCAAAATAAACTCTTCTAGGTCACAATTACACAATGGGGACTGGAACGCACAGAAGGCCAAGAATCAAACTTCCAAGGTCAAGAATCCAAATCCCAAAGGCAAGAAGGCAATGCCAGCCAAGAAGTCCAATCCAAGAGATGCTCATGTGAAGCCAAGACCGGTTAGGTAAAAATCATCTCGGAAGCCGACTTCGAATTCAAAATCAAGTGCCGAGGCACCCATCTGATCGAAAAAGAAATGGGTCAAACCCAACTACAACTGGGTTCCAAAGGTTCAATCTCCCAAATCACCTAACGACTCTAATATTTCTACATCTTCTGTTTGTGATAAACAGTACATGTCGTGGGAGAATGTTCCTTGCAAAGATGACAAAGGTCGACATAGTTTACAAATGGACTGGGTTCCAAAGACCAACTGATCCCGCTCTGTGTCGGAGCAGCTATGGAGGCATATCATCAGACTTTGGTTTGTGGGTAGTGGCTGTTCCAGGGACATGATAGGGGACATCTCTCCACTGTACAACATTCAGACCTTTGTTTGAGAGTATGTGTCCTTTTCCAGGAAAGGTGGAAAGGAAGAGATCACAAATGGGGTTAGTTCTTAATGACATGAATAGTTTTCGGATCTGTTCTGAAATTATGCGTGCTGTTCTCAGACCTTCTGGATGCAAATTCAATAGGTGAATTACGGTTTGTATACACCTAAGTTTATCTTACTCTGATTCGTTTTAAAGACAATTTTTCATTTTCTTAATAGTTTTTCGTTAGTAGTTATTATTGGGAAGTGATATCAAGAAAGTGATAACGGGAAATCTAAAAGATGTGTAAAGGACTGAATCTGAATTGTCTAGACTTTATATTCAATGTGTTGGTAGGCACGAAGGATTTGACAGTGTGGATTTAGATAGGATTGTTTGGACTGACCATACGACAATCGGGTAGATTGAGCAATGAGATAAACACGGGAACCCACAAGATACACTAAATTAATACGCATCTAGAACTATGGCTTAAATCTTCCTTGATGTACGGACTTATGTCCTTAATTCTAGTTCTGATAGGACAACTAGGGGGTTCTGATAAAATAGGTCTGTAGGAAATTATTTTCTTGCTTTCTATCTGTCAGTCATATGTTGCTTCCTCTACGTGATTGGAAGAGATCCGACCTGGAATGCAACATATGTAACTCTATTTCTACGCACCTCCTTATCTATGGAATTCTTTATATCTGTTAGCCATATGCTATCTCCTCTGCATGATTGAAATGATTCGACATGGAACCCAGCATATGCAATATTCTACCTCTCAATCCCTCTATCCTAGTTACCCATATGTTGTCCCCTCTGCGTGATTGAAAGAGATCCGACGTGGGACACAACATATGCACCTATTTCTAAATTTGACTTCCTCCTTAATAACTTTTTACTCACATAAAGTGAGTTCTTTGGAAGTTCTTGATAACTAGGGTATATCGGGAAGTGGGGAACACATTGTAGTGCGACTAAAATTGAACCATTTAGAGGTTGTATGTAGATCTCGCTGCTTAATTTAAGTGGACAACAATACTCGTGGTCATCGTCAGCTAAATGGTTTATTTAGAAAAGTTTGTTAATATCCTTCGTGTTTAGATGGACTACAATACCGACAATTGACCAGATCTATTCATGAAGGTGAATGTACTGATAAACAAGTTAAAACTGTCTCACAGCTTTGATCCCAAATATTTTTGTTTTCGTTAAATTTGTTCATAGTTTTCTGCTATGCACAAATTTAGGGGGAAAATTAAAATTTTAAAACCAAAAAAAAAATTAAAAAAAATCAGAAAAATTAAAAATCCAAAAATAGTGTTATTTCTGTTTTATTTCTTGTTCAGAAAAATATGAAAATCCAAAAATAATTTTTTTTTCTATTTTATTTTTTATTTTTCCAGAAAGTATGAAAAATCCAAAAATATTGTGTGCTAAGTTTTCTTTTAGTTTTGTTTTGTCTTGAAAAGTGAATTCAGATCTAGATGAGCCTCATGGAGACTGTATCGAGATTTTCTGAGCCGAAGCTTCATACGTGATCATCAAAGAATTCTCATGCCAAGGTGCAAGAAATGAAGATTATTCTTTCTTCATTCAATCCTTCAACCCCATAAGTTAGGTGAAGCTGTAATTGAAGATTATGTGACAGATTGCATTGAAGTCTCCTCAATCAGTCTACTGCTATCTGTGAACTTGCTGAAGTGATCCATAAGATTTGTTCTCTCTAATATTCTCTCTGAAGATTCTCAAACTGAAAGCGCTATCTTTCAAAGTCTTATCAAGAAGCCTCCTCACCCAATGTGCGTTTAAATTTCAAATTCTGCAGAAAAGCCCAACTGCTCAAGATGAAGTCATTTATTGAAGATTTATCAAGTTCATCTTGAAGTTGTGAAGAAATTGAAGATTAATGCTGAAGCCAAGCTCCCAATGAAGATTGAAAAGAAAAGTCAGCTACTTTTTAGGGGGAGCTTGTTGGCTAAATTAAGAGAACAAAGCTGTAAACGAAGGGGGAGATTAGTGGGTCAAAATTATGGTTTATACTTTGCTTTTCTAGGCAACTGTATTTTTCTGTAATGTTTTATGAGTTTACGGTCAGGGAGGTGTTTACGGCCGTAAACCCATTTACGGCCCATGTTTCTCATGTGTGTGTGTGTGTATATATATATATATATATATATATATATATATATATATATATATATATATATATATATAGATTGAGGGACTAGAGAAGGAGAGCATATTGTAGAGAGAGAAAATTGAGAGGAGCTTTTAGTGTGTGTTAGTGTGTGTGAATCTTGTATCTGGATCGTCATTCATATCAAATCATACAAGATTCATCATCTTCTTCTTCACCTTCTCTTCTATTAGATCTGGCATCATCCGTTTGATCGGTATTCCGCACCATCAAACGGATCTGATTGATACACAAGTAGATCAGGGACTTACAGATCGTAAGACGGTCGGGTGCAAGTGGATCTTCAAGAAGAAGACCGACATGGATGGGAATGTGCACACATATAAGGCGTGATTGGTTGTGAAGGGCTTTACTCAAACTCCCAAAGTTGACTATGATGAGACCTTCTCATCGGTTGCGAAGATAAAATCTATTAGGGTGTTGCTAGCCATTGCTGCATTTCATGACTATGAAATATGGCATATGGATGTCAAAACTGGTTTCCTTAATGGGAAGTTGGTTGAGGATGTTTACATGAGTCAGCCAGAGGGTTTTGTCAATGTGAAGCATCCCAATAGAGTGTGCAAGCTTGAAAAATCCATTTATGGATTGAAACAAGCGTCTCGCAGATGGAATCTTTGTTTCGATGAGAAAGTCAAATAATTTGGATTTCTACGAAGCAAGGATGAATCTTGTGTATATGTCAAATCCAGTGGGAGTATAGTTAGATTCCTCGTATTGTATGTTGACAACATACTACTCATAGGAAACGACATCCCGACGCTGCAGGAAGTCAAGTCATGGCTCGGGAAGTGCTTCGCTATGAAGGACCTCAGAGATGCTGCCTATATTTGGGGAATAAGGAGAGTGAGAAAGATAAGTAAAAGACTAATAGGGCTTAGTCAAAATACTTATTTGGACAAAGTACTAAAACATTTTAGTATGTAGAATTTTAAAAAGGGGAAGTTACCAATCCAAAGTAATCCCAAGTTGAGTAAGACTCAAAGCCCGAGCACCGAAGTAGAGATAGCAAAAATGAGTCGAGTACGCTACGCTTCTACAATTAGCTCAATCATTTATGCTATGACTTGTACTCGCCCTGATTTGGCCTTCACTTTGAGCATGGTCAGCAGATATCAAGGGAATCCTGGCAAAGCACATTGGACCCAATCAAGAATATTCTTAAGTACCTTTGGAGGACCAAGGAATGGTTTCTAGTCCTCGGTGGGAGTGATGACATAAGAGTGCGAGGGTATAGTGACGCCAGTTTTCAAACCTACAGGGACAACTACCATTCGCAGTCGGGCTGGGTCTTTACCTTGAATGGAGGAGAAGTGACTTGGAAAAGTTCCAAGCAGGAAACCGTAGCTGATTTAACGTGCAAATCAGAGTATATAGCGGCGAGCAAAGTGTCAAAGGAGGTGATATGGTTGTAGAACTTCATTAGAGACCTTGGAGTTGTGCCAGCCATAAAGGAGCCCATTGAAATTTTCTGTGATAATGAAGGAGCGGTTGCCTTGACCAAGTAACCGAGAGATCATGGCATATCTCGACATATCGACAGAAAATATCACTTTATTCGACATCGGGTAGAAGAATGACTCCTCATAGTGAAAAGGTTATCGTCAGAGGATAACCCAACGGATCCCCTTAAGAAAGGACTGAGTAGGGTTAAGCACTTGCAGCACGCTAGGAGCATCAGACTAAAGGACGATATTAGTTTATATTAGATAGCTTTGAAATGTGTAGTAGATAATTGTAATTGACATTTGATTATTAAATAAAGGTGTATTATTTATAAGTAAAGTTACTGTCTTGTGTTGATTATTTACCTATTGTTTCAGTTTGCATGTTTTGACTTCCTGAATAATAAGATTATTCGAATGTTCCTCAGTCACTCATACTTTGGGAGTAGGTATGAAAGAAGATTGTAATGAATTGGTTTTTAGATTGTCTAAACTGTATTAGACATAGCAAAGGTTTGCTGCAATGTTCTTGAGTTCTTATGAATTTGATTTGATCATTGGATTAAACTCGCGCTTGCTGGTATCACTTCATGGAATTTATCACGAGTGATCACAAGACGATAATATCATATGGTCTTAAAACCTAGATATATGGTTTATCATTTGTGAGTTGGTTGTGCATTGATAACATGTAAACTCATCAGTAAATTGACGTTATAAAACACATTGTTGTGCATGATTTGATGAGTGAATGGAAAATGCATATAAGTCGAAATTTATCTGTTCCTTTTATCCCAAGAGTGTAAAAGCGATATATGAGCCCCTCGATGATTTGTTTTGACTTATGTGTTGGGCCCGGTCAGGACTGAATTGATGTGTTTAATCAAGTTCTATGTCAGGTAAATCAGAGATCGAGAAACAGACTGCTAGACAAAAAGTATGACTATGTTCCGTGTAATTGTCCGCACGATATCAAGAACGAAGGAATATACGATCCCTTATCTAAAGGACAGGTTACTGATAAGATCAGACTTCGACAGCGTCTCTGAGAGCTACAATTGCTAATCAGATTGTACTTAAATTTGTAGTTACTAGACTTATCCAAGTTGGAGATTGTTGGATTAGTGTTTAAGCCCGTAACTATATTTGGTATGTACTTGACCCGGTTGTGCATGGTCCTTTTGGGTTGCCTTCACCAAAGCAACTTGACAGGGTGATTTATGGAGAGAGAGAGAGAGAGAGGTTATTATGGTTTATTAATATATTATATGAATAATATATTAAAGGAGAAATAATATAGTATAAATTAATATTAGACAAGGATTAATTGAGAATTAATTTTGTGGCTAAAAGACATTAATTAATAAAGGGGACTTAAACTGTCAAATGTGTGATAGTTGAATATTGGGCTGACAAGACTTATGGACTAGGCATGGACGAATTTAAGGATGTGTCCATCTTAATTTCAGTCATAAGGGCCCTATTCCAGAAGCTTCCTTGGATTGCGTAAGGCCTAAGTTGTCTATTAGGGTTTTGACTGAAACCCTAGTTGCACAAGTATAAATAGAATCCCCAGGGCATTAGTTTTCGGCCACTTGAAACCCTAGAAGTATTCATAGCCGAAATTGTGCCTCTTCCCTCTCTCTAATATCATCCTATTGCTTGTGTGGTGTTTAATAGCCATTAGAGGAGTGACATTTGTGACTCTAAGCTCTAAGACAAGAAGATTCAAGCCATTGTTGAAGAGTTAATCATCTAGATCTGTTTTCTTATGACAATTTCGAAATATGTATGCTAGATCTAGGGTTCATAAGTCTTGGATGAATTGCATGTACAATAGAGAAACCTAGATCCAAGATTTAGGGTTTGCATGAGCACATAGGATGTTCTTTTGGCTCAAACCCATCAGACATATGGTGTGTGGTGGGTTGAGGCGGACCGGTCTACACTGAAGGCCTAGAGACCTAGGGCATCCCAGATAGACTGCATGCCTGAGAGGTGTACCAGTTATTCCGAAGGCTCACAGAATGGTCCAGATAGGTAGAAGGCCCGGTGAGGCGTTCCGGTCATGTTGATGGTTCTGTCAGCATTCCAGATAGTCTGTGTGACATCCCCATGCGTTACAGTCTGTATTCTGGTTCGGCGTCCCATTCAGGCTGAAGGCTCTGTGTGCATGTATTTTGCTATTATGTTTATTTGGTGGTACTTTGGGGGAAGTCACTAAGCATTGGCATAAAGTATTCGGTTACGTTTTTAGGTACTTCAGATGACCACGGGAAGGCGAAGCCATGACCATACACATCCTTTTGTTATGACTTATGATTTTAGGAGAATCTGAGGATTGGAAAATGTTTTGAAAACTATGATTTGTAAATACTTTATAAAATTGGGTTGATTTTAAAAGCTTAAACTTATTGTGATTTTTATGGATGTTACACCTTGGTTGGTGATTGATTTCCAAAGTTGGAGTGACAACCCGATATTTCTATTACGTACAACCATTCAATTCAATAGAAGTCAGAACAGTTCCTGCTAACTTTCAATCGTTTTGGATTAAGTTTGAGGGTTTTAATTTTAGTACTTCAAGAAATATCAGGAGAAAGGATGCCCTAGGGTTTATTGTGCAACAATATTATTCCAAAACTCCAAGAGTTTTGAGTTTATGGCCTAAAAAAAGGTGTTTATGGCCGTAAACCCTGGTGTGGGGGTATATATATGACACTTAGTCATTATTTGCCATTTTTCACAAAACCAAGATCCCAAGGCTCAAAACTCTCTCAACTATCATCCCGTCTTTCACCCGATCTCCCGAAAATGTAAGTGTTTCTCGACTTGATTTGTTGTTATAACATAACACCTAGTGTTTATACATCATTTCATCCATTCATTTCGTGTTTTACTTAGATCTTCAAAACACCAAGAACACACACTAGTGTTCTTGGGCCTTTAGCACCTTTTCAAGCTTCTACATAGTAAGTACTTCTATCCTAGAGTACTATAAAGCTTGTTACACTTCTAAACACAAGAAAACAGCCAATAAACACCAAGATCAAGGTGTCTACGGTCCAAGATGTTCTTGGACCGTAAACCCTAAAAAGTGGTGCCAAAGTGTGCCCTAGTCTCTCCTAAGCCTTGGAAACTTGCATAGATTCCTTCCTTGATGAGTTAAGGGCATGAAACCATCAAAAGACCATCAAACATATGGGTTTACGGTATTAAACCCAAAGGAAAATGGTCTAAGGACCGTAAGCTCCATTTTGGAGTAAAATGGTTCCCTAATCTCTTCCATTGACTTATACTTCAAGTGGAAATACTTCTAAGGACTTGTAAAGCTTCAAAAAAACAAATGGTCAAGGAAGCATGAGTTTACAAAAGTGAACTCATGAGTTTACGACCGTAAACTCATTGAGTGATGGTCATAAAACCGTAAACTCCAATAAGGGGTTTTTCCTTGAACCCTAAACTCAATAGCAATGTCCTGCAACACTTAGATACAATCCTTATGACTTATAGCACTTATAAAGGTGTTTAACATGTCCTAGGATGTCTTAACCTTGTTAATTAGTTGTTTTAATACTAATTGGATACATATATGTGTTATTATATGTCAAATAGGATCTTTGAGTGTGTATAAGTCTTCACTTGACACCTAGCAATCCTATATCATCAGTTCATCCAAACCAATCACTACAGGTGAGTTCATACCCCTTAATTAACCTTTGAAATGCTTTTAAATATTTTTAAATGCTTTATGGGGGGGGGGGGGGAATGCAAGTTGAACCATGTTAGTTATTAGATCAATCACATGTGATTAATAACCAACATACAATTGAATTTTTCATGCTTTAAACTGTTTTACCAAACAAATGACTTTAAACTGTTATCAAACCATTTTACATGTCAAACACTTTTTCAAATTCACTTTTATACTAAACCTTTCTTTTACAGTTTTCAAACTTATATATATTGTTAAAACCATGTCTACTACATATATAGTTATATAAATAAGGCTTGAAGGACTTAGGAGAGATAACCCACTTTACTTCCTGTCCTCGTTTGGTTGTGATCTTAAATTACCCGATTGTTTGTCCGAGTGTTGTTGAATCCTTACTTAGGTATAAAGACTTTTATCTCAGTTCAGTACATTCAATCATTCAACAATTTTACTAATAAACTATAATAGGTATTGTTTAGAGTTATACTACTTACTACTTTTAGTTCAATGAAGCATAAAAGAGTCAATTCATTCATGATTCATTACTTATTACTATGAGAACATATACAACTATACAAGAAAGAGAACATATACAACGATACTATGAAGAGTAACAATACATTACATATACAAGTATACGATAACATAAATGTGATCCACTGTATCGAAGCATGCCTTCATTGTCATGGCCCGAGTTGTAGCCAGAATCTCCTGGAGGGAGAGTGTGAGTTTGCGTATAGATATATAATAGATTGACTATCCTACACCTTGCTGCTAGCTACAGCCAGACCTGCAGGTCTGCGGGTGCCAAACATCATAATTTTTTACGACTTACAATGTCGTGTTTTACGTCGATAGTATGGTACAATTAATCACATAATAACTTAATATACATTCGGTTTAAGGTGGTTAGTACAACAGTAGTTCCTATAATACAACACTACAGTACTACATTAATTTACCGTTTACATTTATTTGGCGATTATTTCACTTAAACATTAATGTAAAAACAATATTTTGATGATGATGGTTACACTTGGGAAACTACACACTTTTACAAGAATCACACATACAAAATCGTTTTGCCTTGGTAGAGGGCTACTTTTAGTAGAAAATATAGGATTATCTAGGAGTTACAAACTTTTGCAAACACTTACAAACATTCATATACTTTTACTACAAACGTTTACAAACTCGTACTTCAAACATCGTTTCAAGCAATTCGATACAAAAATAGACACTAAATACTCATGAACTCACTAGCTTTAATCCTGATAAACTCTTTCAAAAATACCTTGTATTCTCAGGTCATCAGTAGGCAGGTACTGAAGTCAGCTTTTGAGAAGATGGAGCGGATACAAGACTCATCTTATATTTTGATTCATTGTTTTGGTGTCTTATATACTACACTACACACTTGTATTAAAATTATATACTTAATGCAATGGATGATGTTGTTTACTTGTTTACTATTATATATGTGTTGTGATACTTTACATGACGTCCTCCGCCCCAGAACGTTTCCACCATTCTCCGTTTTGGGGTGTGACAGATTGGTATCAGAGCATTGTTTATTGTGAATTGAGTATATCAACCCATAAAAAATATACTAACTATAAACCCAATGGGATTAAAACACTCTGACCACGAGTATATACTTTTAAATTATAAAATATTTAACTAAGTATACAAGACTGCATTCATACTAAAATCAGTGTCACAATGACAAATACAAAAGTATTACGATTGTTGAATATTACAAGTAAACTCGGGGATGTATGGTCAGTCTTGGGGGTGGCATAGCCTGATCAACTATGCTGGTCCTAGGAGTGATTGGCATATGCCCTAGAATGGTTGTAATATGGCAGCAAGTCTAAAAACTTACCAACACTAGTACAATGAAAGCACTAGAACAAAACATAAGTTTAAAATACTATAGGAGTATTTTGTGTTACTATAATCAGTTATCTGAGAACTAAAAAGGTCTTTATCAAGTAGGTCAATAGTCGTTAAGTAGATACGCTAAGGTTGTATGAAATTTAGGTGTTATAGACTTAGAATTTGTGACCTTTTCTTTACTTCCTGTCCTTGTTTGGTTGTGGATTTGGAGTTAGGGCCACTTATTCGAAGGTCTATCCTGCTCTGATTTAATATAACTGGTATACACTACACAACTATTAACATAACTGATAAAGATCATCTTATAATTATCTTCAGTAGTACGTCTATTTTTATAAGATTCTTATACCCCTTGTCTCGCATATATATCATGGCTAGATTTCATCATGACGACCCGTACTTCTCCCCCCCCCCAAGGCAATGCATGATGGCTTGAAGAAGAGCCCGAAGATGAGCATCCAATACCTTTGGATGATCACCTCGCAGAAGGCTTCTCGGATGGATCTGACTCCGAGCCAGAAGTCAACAACCTACCTCAAGAAGGTCAAGCCCCAATTAACAACCCCCGACCAACATTTCAGGGTCCCACACCCTTGTGGGCAACAAACTTAAATCGTTGGAGCGATGAGCAGGGTCAACCTTTACGCTACAATGGGGACCGAAGCTTTTACAACGTAAGCAAGGGTGGCTCATCTGACCGAGCCCTGCCTATCATGGTCCGCAGGATTGCTCGAAATATCAAGCAAGGTCGAGCAGCCATCGGCCAAATCTTGGAAATTGATGCCAACTCTGGTGTCAACACGGTCTGCATTCGCCGTCTCAAAGAAGCAATGGAAAGGACCAGAAGGACGAATGAGACTCTGCAACAACAGCTGGCTGCCTCCCGAGCTAAAGTCATAGAAGTTTGAGTTCGCCGGAGGGCTCATGAGCGACACCTTGAAGAAGTGGTTCTTCAAGTGGTAAATTTTAGGGTTCGTCCGAGGAATTCCCATCGCCGTTAGAAGATGTCTAGCACATATTTTCTTTTGAAGAAGGAATAGCCTTTCGTATCTGTGTTCTATGTAGCACTTGTCTATAAAATACTCCTATCTTTCAGTACACTATGTAGTCTACTAAGTTGTCAAACATTTTCCCTCATATGGTTTGATGTAAGACCTACTGTTAGGTCGTTTTTCCCAAACTCGTTTACATCAGTAATACCCGTAATATTGGCAGTTATCTAATCTGTTGGAAAAATCTGTACTCTTGTGTTTTTTTTCTACTCTTATGCTATACTACTATTTCAAAACACACACTCATTCAACTGTTGGACTATGGCAATTTAGCCCATGGAACACTCTTATTATGCTTACAATTGATTCTAACCACCATGTACATTTTTATTTAAACTTATAGTTGAAGGATGCCTCCTCGCAAATCGAAAAGGCGTAATCCTCCACCTCCTCCATCACCACCTCCTTCGACAATCGATACCGCAACTCTAAATGCTGCAGTAGTTGTGGTAATGGCAACTGCCATGGCTCAATATCACTCCACTGATGCCAGCAGAGGTGGAACCCCTGTTAACTCTACACAACGTGAACTCCTTGTGCGCTTAAGAGAGTGCTCCTACACGGACTTCACTAACTTCAAGCCAAAGTCCTTCACCGGGACTGGCAGAGTCGTTTCCCTCTCACAATGGTTCGAGAAGACGGAGTCGGTCTTCGAAATTTGTTCCTGCCCTGCCACGAGTAAGGTCAAGTTTTCCGCTTGCACTTTTGAAGGGAATGCCCTGACATGGTGGAACAACCATGTCAAGTCACTCACTCATGTAGTGGCAAACGACATGGGCTGGGAAACTATGAAATACCTCATGATTTAGGAGTACTGCCTGAGGGGCGAGATCCAGAAGTTGTAACAGGAGCTATGGAGCCTAACCATGAAGGGCTGCAACATAGTCGCATATACCGCCAGGTTCAGTGAACTGGTGGCCCTCTGTCCCAACATGGTTCCCACTGAAGGGAAAAAGATCGAGAGGTGCATTTGGGGGCTGGTGCCTCCGTATCAGGGAAATGTCTTAGCTTCACACCCTGCTACCTTCGATAGTGCCAAACGATAGGCACAACGACCCGTCGATCATGGATTCCAATCCCCATCATAAACAACAACCCTAGCCATCTCGAAACCCTCCAAACCAGCTGACAATAAGCCGAAGTTTTGGGATGACAAGAAGAAACAACGAGCTGCCAAAAACCAGCTGATTGTGGCAGTTCATGCTGCGATAACACCTGCTGCTACTGTTCTGGTGAAACAGTATGCTGGAAGTTTGCCAAAGTTCAACAAATGCAACTTCCACCACAACAGTCCCTGCCGGGAACTGCAGTGCTCCAACTATAACAAGAAAGGACACACTGTCCATTTCTGTAAATCTCTGGCAAGGCCAATCACCCAAGTTCCCGGCACTGGCATGGGCCAGACTTGCTATGGATGTGGCGATGTGGTCCACTACAAAAGGGACTACCCTAAGGCAATAAATGTTGGTGGAGCAGGAGGAGTGCTGGCTATAGGCCAAGGGGAAGCAGTTGCTGACCCTACGGTGGTGACTGGTACGTTTCTTCTCGAAAACTCTTATGCATGTATACTGTTTGATAGTGGAGCAGAGAGAAGCTTCGTGAATAATAAATTTTCTCGCCTAGTTAAACAAAAACCATGCACACTTAAGGAACCATTCACTGTAGAAATGGAAAATGGGAAAACTGAGAGCACGAATAGCGTATACATAGGATGTACCATAACTCTAGATAACCATTCATTTATAATCGACCTCATGCCGGTCTCGATTAAAAGCTTCGATGTTATCATTGGCATGGATTGGTTGAGTCTTCATCGCGCCGACATCATGTGCTACGAGAAAGCAGTCCATCTAAACCTCCTTACTAACGAAACTCTCATCATCTATGGTGACAAAACCGGCACGAGTCTTCGTATCATCTCAAGTATTCAAGCACAGAAGTATCTACGTAAGGAATATCGTGTATTCCTTGCTCACATTGTCGATACGAGTCTAGAAACGAAGGAACTAAAGAACATTCCGGTAGTGAGCGAATTTCCCGACATCTTTCCAGTAGAACTACCAGGATTACCTCTGCAAAGACAGGTCGAGTTCAGAATCGACTTAGTCCCAGGAGCTACCCCAGTAGCCAAATCGCCCTACTGATTAGCACCAGCTGAGATGCAGGAACTATCTGGTCAACTTAACGAACTACTCAACAAGGGCTTTATTAGACCAAGCTTCTCACCCTGGGGAGCACCGGTCTTGTTCGTTAAGAAGAAAGACGGATCATTCCGTATGTGTATCGACTACAGAGAACTCAACAAACTGTCAGTCAAAAATCGTTACCCTTTACCTCGCATAGACGATTTATTTTACCAACTACAAGGGGTGAATTACTTTTCCTAAATTGATCTAAGATCCGGATACCACCAGTTACAAGTGCTAGAGGAGGATGTTCAAAAGAAAGCCTTCCAAACTCGTTACGGACAGTACGGGTTCGTGGTGATGCCGTTCGGATTGACCAATGCGCCCGTAGTGTTCATGGACTTAATGAATAGAATATGTCATCCTTACTTGGATCAGTTCGTCATCGTCTTCATTGATGACATCCTGATCTACTCTCGAAGTAAGGAAGAGCATGGCGATCACCTGCGAAAATTCTAGGAACATTACGAACGGAGAAGCTATATGCGAAGTTCTCCAAATGTGAATTTTGGATTCGAAGAGTCGAATTCCTAGGACACATGGATAGTGAAGAGGGAATCCAAGTGGACTTGTCCAAAATTAAGGCCATTGAGAACTGGTTAGTACCGAAGACGCCTACGGAAATTCGTCAATTTCTAGGTATCGCTGGCTACTACCGCAGGTTCATCCAGAACTTCTCCCGCATTGCGAAACCTCTTACCACAATGACCCAGAAAGGAGTGGCCTTCGACTGGGAAGAGAAACAAGAAAGAGCATTTCAAATGCTGAAATGAGCCTTATGCACCGCTCCGAAAATATCCCTCCCTGAAGGGATAGAAGACTTCCTTGTATACTGCAATGCATCCAACCAAGGGCTCGGTTGTGTTCTGATGCAACGAGGTAAGGTCATCGCCTATGCCTCGAGATAACTGAAGACACACGAAGCCAACTACACCACACACGATCTTGAACTGGGGACAATTGTGTTTGCCCTGAAGATCTGGAGACACTACTTGTATGGTACGAAGAGGACGATCTTTACAGAACACAAGAGTTTACAACACATATTCGATCAGAAGGAGCTCAACATGAGACAATGACGGTGGGTCGAGTTACTCAATGACTACGAATGCGAAATTCGTTATCATCCGGGTATAGCCAATGTAGTAGCAGACGCCCTAAGTCGAAAAGAATATTCTGGTCGAAGGGTCAAATCGTTGACAATGACTATCCATTCACACTTGTCTAGAAAAATTCAGGAGGCTCAACTTGAAGCCTTGAAACCTGAAAACATGATAGGTGAATTCCTTAGAGGAATGGATAAGAACTTAGAAGCCAAGGGTGGCGGAGTCTTATATTTCATGGACCGGATCTGGACACCGAAACACGGTGGTTTCTGGGACTTGGTCATGACCGAGGCGCACAACACTCGGTATTCCGTTCACCCAGGTTCAGATAAGATGTATCTGAATCTTAAAAAGTTATACTGGTAGCCTAACATGAAAGCAGAGATTGCTACCTTCATAAGTAAATGCCTTACTTACACAAAGGTTAAGGTCGAGTACCAGAAACCCTATGGTTTGCTGCAACAACCAGAAATACCAGAATAGAAGTGGGAGCGGATCACTATGGATTTCATAACCAATTTTCCCAAGAAAACAGGTGGACTTCATACCATATGGGTCATCGTCGATAGATTGACCAAGTCTGCACACTACCTGCCTATCAAAGAAACTGACAAGATGGAGAAGCTTACGAGAACATACATTAGGGAAATCGTACGACTACATGGTGTTCCTATATCCATTATCTTTGATAGAGATAGTAGGTTCACTTCGAGGTTCTGGCAGTCACTACAAAGTTCCCTAGGGACGAGGCTAGATATGAGTATAGCCTACCATCCTCAGACCGACGGACAAAGTGAGAGAACCATCTAAACACTGGAAGATATGTTGAGAGCCTGTGTGATCGACTTTTGGAAGGCATGGGATACTCACTTACCCCTTGTCGAATTTTCCTACAATAACAGTTATCACACGAGTATCAAGGCTACTCCCTTCGAAGCCCTCTATGGCCGGAAGTGCAGATCCCCTCTGTGTTGGGCTGAGGTGGGCGACACCCAGTTAGCTAAAGGACGAGTTCCTGACAGCACTCTCACAGGTCAGGAAATCATTCGGGAAACGACGGAGAAGATCGTTCAGTTTCATGAACGATTGAAAGCTTCTAGAGACCCACAGCAGAGCTATGCCGACAAACGCAGGAAACCTTTGGAATTCCAGTTGGGAGACCGCATTCTTTTGAAAGTCTCACCCTAGAAGGGCTTGATACGCTTCGGAAAGTGTGGAAAGCTAAGTCCAAGGTACATAGGGCTTTAGAGATTCTCACTAGAATCGACCCTGTAGCTTACAAACTTAATCTGCCCAACGAACTTCGTAACATACATTCTACATTCCACGTCTCAAACTTGAAAAAGTGTTTGTCCGGGGAGACTCTTGTAATCGCACTCTACGAGATCGAGATCAACGACAGCCCCAACTTTGTGGAAGAACCCATAGAGATCATGGATCGTGAGGTCAAGCAGATGAAGTAAAGCCGCATCCGGATTGTGAAGGTTCTTTGGAATGCCAAAACGAGGACCTGAATTCACTTGGGAGCGAGAGGATCAGATGAAATTGAAATATCCTCGTCTTTTTACTTAGTTATTTGTAACTACCTATTTGCTTAAACTCTAATTTCGGGACAAACTTCCTTCTAAGGGGGGGGGGATGATGTGACAACCCAAAATTTCTATTATGTACAACCATTCAATTCAATAGACGTCAGAACAGTTTCTACAAACTTTCAAGCTTTTTGGATTAAGTTTGAGGGTTTTAAGTTTAGTACTTCAAGAAATATCAAGAGAGAGGATGCCATAGGGCTTATTGTGCAACAATATTATTCCAAAACTCCAAGAGTTTGGAGTTTATGGCCTAAACAAAGTTGTTTACGGCCGTAAACCCTAGTGTGGGGGTATATATATGACACTTAGTCATTATTCGCCATTTTTCACAAAACCAAGATCCCGAGGCTCAAAACTCTCTCAACTATCATCCCGTCTTTCACCCGATCTCCCGAAAATGTAAGTGTTTCTCGACTTGTTTGTTGTTATAACATAACACCTAGTTTGTATACATCATTTCAAACATTCATCTTCGTGTTTTACTTAGATCTTCAAAACACCAAGAACATACACTAGTGTTACTGGGCTTTTAGCACTTTTTCAAGCTTTTACATAGTATGTACTTCTATCCTAGAGTACTATAAAGCTTGTTACACTTCCAAGCATCAAGAAAACACCCAATAAACACCAAGATCAAGGTATCTACGGTCCAAGATGTTCTTTGACCGTAAACACTAAAAAGTGGTGCCAAAGTGTGCCCTAATCCCTCTAAGCCTTGGAAACTTGCATAGATTCCTTCCTTGATGAGTTAAGGGCTTGAAACCATCAAAAGACCATCAACCATATGGGTTTACGGTAGTAAACCCAAAGGAAAATGGTCTAAGGACCGTAAGCTCCATTTAGGAGTGAAATGGTGCCCTAATCTTTTCCATAGACTTATACTTCAAGTGGAAATACTTCTAAGGATTTGTAAGGCTTCAAAAAAAACAAATTGTCAAGGAAGCATGACTTTACGTCCGTAAACTCATGATTTTACGACCATAAACTCATTGAGTGATGGTCATAAAACCGTAAACTCCAATAACGGGTTTTCCTTGAACCCTAAACTCAATAGCAATGTCCTACAACACTTAGATACAATCGTTATGACTTATAGCACTTATAAAAGGTGTTTAACAGGTCCTAGGATGTCTTAACCTTGTTAATTAGTTGTTTTAAGACTAATTGGATACATATATGTGTTATTATATGTCAACTAGGATCTTTGAGTGTGTACAAGTCTTCACTTGACACCTAGCAATCCTATATCATCAGTTCATCCAAACCACCCACTACAGGTCATTTCATACCCCTTAATTAACCTTTGAAATGCTTTTAAATGTTTTTAAAGGCTTTATGGGGGGGGAATGCAAGTTGAACCATGTTAGTTATTAGATCAATCACATGCGATTAGTAACCAACATACAATTGGATTTTTCATGCTTTAAACTATTTTACCAAACAAATGACTTTAAACTGTTATCAAACCATTTTACATGTCAAACTCTTTATCAAATTCACTTTTATACTAAAGCTTTTATTTTACAGTTTTCAAACTTATATATATTGTTAAAACCATGTCTACTACATATATAGTTATATAAATAAGGCTTGAAGGACTTAGGAGAGATAACCCACTTTACTTCATGTCCTCGTTTAGTTGTGGTCTTAAAGTACTCGATTATTTGTCCGAGTGTTGTTGAATCCTTACTTACGTAATATGTATATATGTATAGATATAAAGACTTTATCTCAGTTCAGTACATTCAATCATTCAACAAGTTTACTAATAAACTATAATAGGTATAGTTTAGAGTTATACTACTTACTACTTCTAGTTCAATGAAGCATAAAAGAGTCAGTTCATTCATGAGTCATTACTTATTACTATGAGAACATATACAACTATACTAGAAGGAGAACATATACAACGATACTATGAAGAGTAACAATACATTACATATACAAGTATACGATAACATAAATGTGATCCACTGTATCAGAGCATGCCTTCATTGTCATGGCCCGAGTTGTAGCTAGAATCTCCTGGAGGGAGAGCATGAGTTTGCGTATAGATCTATACTGGACTGACTATCCTACACCTTGCCGCTAGCTACAGCCGAACCTGTAGGTCTGCGGGTGCCAAACGTCATACCTTTTTACGACTTACAACATCGTGTTTTCCATCGATAGTATGGTACAATTAATCATATAATACCTTAATATAAATCCGGTTTAAGGTAGTTAGTACAGCAGTAGCTCCTATAATACAACACTACAGTACTATATTAATTTACCCTTTACATTTATTTGGTGATTATTTCACTTAAACATTAATGTACAAACTATATTTTGATAATGATAGTTACACTTGGGAAATTACACACTTTTACATGAATCAAACATACAAAACAGTTGTGCCTTGGTAGAAGGCTACTTTTAGTAGAAAATATAGGATTTTCTAGGAGTTACAAACTTTTGCAAACACTTACAAACATTCATATACTTTTACTACAAACAATTACAAACTCGTACTTCAAACATCGTTTCAAACAATTTGATACAAACATAGACACTAAATACTTATGAACTCACCAGCTTTAATGCTGATAAACTCTTTCAAAAATAACTTGTATTCTCAAGTCATCAGTAGGCAGGTACCAAAGTCAGCTTTTGCGAAGATGGAGCGCATACAAGACTCATCTTATATTTTGATTCATTGTTTTGGTGTCTTATATACTACAGTACACACTTGTATTAAAATTATATACTTAATGTAATGGAAGATGTTGTTTACTTGTTTACTATTATACTGTGTTGTGATAATTTACATGACGTCCTCCGCCCCAGAACGTTTCTGCCGTTATCGGTTTTGGGGTGTGACAATTGGTCCCTAATGGCAATTTTGTAATTTTGGACATGGCTTGCGTACGTTAGGTGTATGTGTCCAGGGTGCAAACCCTAAATTTTAGGGTTTGGACCTTTTTTAAGCATCATTTTAGCCTCATACCCTTCTTTAACTCCATCCTCCATTCCTCATTGACCTAATTTCGAAACCCTAAAGTGTGTGAGTGTATTTTAAAGCTTTGATAATCTTTTTGGTGCCATTTTGGAATTCTTGGTGGTGCAGGAAGAACCTAGAAGTTGTAGTGTTTCACTTAAGGCATTGGATCCAACCTCTACACTCCCTTGTGCACCATCTAGAGGTATACAGCTTCAACCTTGATGAGTATTTCATTCAGATCTAATTCTAGCTTAAAGTTGGCACCTTTTTGTCCCAAATCTTGATCCTTGTGAGTATGGAATACATCAAGACGTTTAGTTTTCCCTTAAGATGTTTTAGGATGTGTTAAGTGATTAAAATGTGATCTTGGACATTAGTTTCTTTCCATGTGTACTGCGCCAAAAACATTGATAAAATTTTTCATTTTTAAAATGATTAGTTCCAACACCGAATTGTTCCAGAACATTCACAAAGTAAAATATCAAAATCATCAGAGTATTAATATCCAAAAAGTGTGGAAATAATGAGGGGAGAATCTTGTGTCATCACGCCAGACCCTTCCCCTTAGTATCGGAAGTACCTGAAACCTTAAATATAAACTGTAAGCATAAAGCTTAGTGAGTTCCCCCAAAGTACCACATACCAAACATACAATTAGGCCTTAACAAGGGTTATATTTCAACCCAATATACAAATATGGGCCCTACCCTAGGGCCTTGCTTTGTGGTATATATCAACCCGAACATGCCATAGTGGGCCCTGCCCTGGGGAGTATCTGCACCCGACATAAAATAGTGGGGCCCGCCTTAGGCTGTATTTCAACCCTATCACTAAAACACATATATCACAAAACATATTGCATACTTCATAATCAAAATAATTGGTCGGCATTGGTGCTTTCGACCTAGGGATATAGTGAGAACACTCACCTCACAAACAGACGAAAAAGCTGAAACAATGCGCTGTTCCAAAAATCACTCTACCGATCACCTTTAAAGATAACAATGACCAAAACTTAGACTACCACTCAAAATACCCAAAATACTACTACTTCACACTTTGTCAAAGGACAAAAATTCAAAAATTCAACCCAACTCAGAACGCATGGCGTCTAGAAAAGACGCATGGCACTATCGGATGCATGACGTTGTTTGGGGACCACATATCGTTCTCCAGCTGATCCCTTTTTGCTTCTATTAAGAGCTTAATCCTTAAGATCTTTTGCTAAAATTCTTGATCTAGCCCTAAACTAACGTCCTTAACCATAAAGTTTCCAACTTTGTGGTCTTGCATAGCTAAAAATTGCTTAATATTAAAAACCCTCAGTTGTTAACCTAGTAAGACATGCTAGTACATGCATGGAAAGAAAGTAACGACCAAGACTTCATTTTTAAAAGGACAAATCAAAGGTCCTAGATTATTCGATACGAACAATGATCAAGATTTGGGAACAAAAGGTGCCAAATTTAAGCTAAAACTAGATCTAAATGAAATACTCATCAAGGTTGCACTTTTATAACTCCGGAATGTGCACAAGGGAGTGTAGATGTTGGATCCAAGGCATTGAATGAAACAGTACAATTTCAAAGCTCTTCCTTCACCACCAAGAGTAGCAAAATTCCACCAAAGACACTCCAAGCTTCAAAATGCACTCATGCACTTTGGGGTTTCGAATTGAGGTCAAGGAGGAATGGAGGTTGGAGTTAAGGAAGGCTATGGGGATATAATGGTGCTTAAATAGGGTCCAAACCCTAAAAATTTAGGTTTTGAGTACATACCGAGAACACATAGCATCCACAAAAGACGCATAGCGATCCCAACACATGGCGTCCATGAAGGACGAATAGCGTCCAACTGAGAATGTGTATTTCTTCAAATGCTACAAGTGACCCATTTTGCCAATATTTCTCATAACAAGGTTATAAAAGGATTACCTAAAAAACAAGGTGTTACAATTCTCCTCCACTTGAACTAGACTTCATCCTCGAAGTCCGTTGTTGTGAACAACTCAATATATTGCTCTTGCATCTCTGCCTCGGGCTCCCAATTTCATTTAGAACGCTTCCATTGTTGCCACTGAAACTTAACCAAATATACCTCCTTATTGCGCAAGGTCTTCGTCTTCCTATCCAAGATCTCCACTAGTCTCTCAACATAATTCAGGTGATCATCAACCTGAATATCGTCCAAAGAAATAACTATAGACTCATCGGCCACATACATCCAAAGCTGAGAAACATGGAAGGTGTTGTATATTTGACTAAGCTTATCAGAAAAATCTAGTCGGTACGTAACCTTGCCAACTCGGGCGGTAATCCCGAAGGGACCGATAAATTAAGGGCCCAGCTTGCCGTGCTTCGAAAATTTTATGACACCTTTCCAAGGTGACACCTTCAGAAGTACCAAGTCCCCCTCCTGAAACTTGAGGTCTGAACGTAGCCAGTCTAAAAAACTCTTCTGTTGGCTTTGCGTGACTGACAACTTGTCGCATACTTCCTCCCATGACCCGATGCTCGACCTCCCCCAGCAAATCAGGTTCATGTACTTCCTCCCATACAACATCTCAAACAGTGGTCGGTCAATGCTGGCATGATAACTCTTGTTGTAGGCGAACTCGACCAGTGGAAGGTGCCGTCAATGGCAGCTTTGTGATGAAATCCATAGTAATCTCTTCCCATTTCCACATGGGAATGGGTAATCCATGTATCTTGTTGTCAGGTCTTTGATGTTCGGCCTTGACTTTCCTCCAAGTCAAGCACCGATCAACAAACCATGCTATCTCCCTCTTCATACATGGCCACCAATAACTCAACTTCAGATCTCGATATATCTTTGTGGCCCTTGATGAATCGAAAACTTAGACTTATGAGCTTCTTGTAGAACTGTCTGTTGCACCCCATTAGTAGTCGGAACCCAAACTCTACCACACTAAGTCAACAACCCCCGAATGTTTCTGACAAATAAGGGAATTAATAACCATCCTCAGACAAATGCCCCTCTACTTGAGCCTTTTTTTTCAATCCCTCCACCTGAGCCTTTTTGATCAAATCCAACAAAGGTGAATTAATAACCATCCTCAGACAAATGTCCCTGATAGGAGTAGCCACTGCTTTACGGCTCAAAGCTTTGGCCTTCCTAAGATGGTATAGGATCTTGCAATCGTAATCCTTTACCACATCCAACCATCTTCGCTGTCGCATATTCAAGTTCGGCTGGTCCATCAAGTGTCTTATGCTTTTTTTTCAGTGTAGATAGTACACCTGACCCCATAAACGTAGTTTCCCCAAATCTTGATGGCAAACACCATAGCCCCCAACTCCAAATTGTCCATAGGATAATTCTCTTCATGGGGCTTCAGCTACCTCGAAGAGTAAGCAATCACATGCCCCCTTTGTATAAGAACAAATCCCATACCTGATATATAAATGTCACAATAAACCAAAAAGTCATCCATACCCTCGGGAAGTGCGAGAATCATGTCCTCGGATAATCTCTGTCATAGAGTCTCAAAAGCCAATTGTTGATCAGGCCACTACCGAAAAGTAACATTCTTGTTCGTCAAGCGGGTCAATGACCCTGCAATCTTGGAGAAATCATGGATAAATCTCCAATAATATATTGCGGGACCCAAGAAGCTCCGAATCTCATATGGGGTCCTCGAAACCTCCCATCACATCACAACCACGATCCTGTCCAGGTCGACCAATATACCCTTTTGATTGACAATGTACCTCAAGAACTGCACCTATCGTAACCAAAACTCACATTTGGAGAACTTGGCATAAAGCCTCTCCCTACTAAGGTTCTCTAACACCTCACACAAATGCTCCTCATCCTGCTGCTTGGTTTTGGTGTAGACCAAAATATCATCTATAAATACTATCACTGACCGATCCAACATCGGACTATAGACCCGGTTCATGAGATCCATGAACACTGTTGGTGCATTCGTGAGCCAAAAAGGCATCACCATGAAGTCATAATGACCATAGCGAGTCCTGAAGGCTCTTTTCTGCATATCATCATCTCTTACCCTCATTTGGTGGTAACCTGAGTACAAATTATCCTTGTAAAACGAAGATGCACCCTGAAGCTGATCAAATAAATCATCAATCCTCGGGACTGGGTAACGGTTTTTCACCGTTAACTTATTCAACTCTTGGTAGTCAATGCACATCCGGTGTTAATCATCCTTCTTCTTCACAAATAGGATTGGTGCTCCCATGGAGAGCTACTCGGTCAAATAAATCCCTTGTCTAGTAGCTCATGAAGCTGTATAGACAACTCCAGCATCTCTGATGGTGCCAAGTGATACAGTGCCTTGGCCTTTGGAGCCGCGTAAGGAACCAGATCAATCCATAACTCAACCTGCCTCCCGAGAGCCACCTCTAGAATATTCTCAAGAAATACATCAGGGAAATCCCGAACAATAGGCACCCCACTTAATTTTGTCATGCCCTTAACTTGAGTGTCCGCAACATAAGATTGGAACCCAGAACAACCCTGCTGAAGATATCTCCTGGCCCACGCGAATAAACAGAGAGCCAGCCCATGTGAATCTCCCTTGCCAGGAATAACCAATTCTCCCCCACTTAGGGTTCGAACTCTCACTAGTTTTCAGTCGCAGTGAATAATGGCCCCATTAGGCCCCAAACAATCCATCCCGAAAATAACCTTCGATCCTAATAGAGGAATCAACACAAAATCAATAGAGTATCTCTCACTAAACATGTTCATAACACACCCTTGACGAAACCTCAAAGTACTCACAGAACAATCAACGTCAATCTTGACATCCAACAGGAAATACAGAATCCCAGGAGCATCAAGGAAATTCTTGCTAAGAGCAAGAGATACAAAGGATGATGTTGCTACCGAATCAAAAAATACATGAGAGGTCATACTATTGACCAAAAGGTACCTATAGAAGATCAGATATAATCATAAACATAAACAAGGAAAGAAATAAAAGATATGAGTAAAACACATACCAATAACCACCTCTGGCGCTAAGCGGGCCTCATTGGTGGTTAGCTGAAATCCCCTTCTCTTCACCATAGGTGCCTCCACCTTGCCCTGGTGGCCATATGTAATCCTCAAGATGGCCGGTGCAGGTGTCGTTAGTGCCCTACCTGTCAATCTCGGACAATCGGCCTTTTTAAGTCCGATATGGTTGCAATGAAAGAAAATCAGAGCACTCTGGGGACAGTCCCTACTCATGTGACCCGGCCAACCACAACCAAAACATACAAAACCCAATGCCCTACATATCCGACTATGCGACTTGCCACACTTTCCGCATCGACTCCGGCCCTACTGGCTCTGGTTTGTAAATAAGAGGTCTTGGGCCTCTTATCCTGGCCAACTGTTGTCTGCACCTGCTCTGGCTTTCGCTATGACCGAAGCTCCAGCTTAATCTCCTACTCTGGGGCCCTTTCAATCATATCATTCAAGGTCTTACTCCATGAAAATATAACAAACTCCCTGATTTCATTCCTCAACATGTGATGATACCTCTTTTTCTTCATCTCCTCATCCCCATCGTACTGCAGAACCAACAAAGCTCCCTCTCTAAACTTGGTGGTGATCTCCGCCATAGTCTCAGTAGTCTAAAGAAGGTTCTGAAAGTCCCTTGTCAGCTGTTGCACCTCGATGAAAACTTCCTCTGGAATCTCAAATCAAAATCCTCCTAAGTCATGACTTCCACATCTTCCTACCTGAAAGCTCTGCCAACCTCATCCCGCCTGTCACGTGCCTGGTCCTTCAAAAGGCAGTACACAAATCCCTCATTTGCCTCCTCGGAGAAAAAGCTCATCCACTAAACATTCTCCATAATAGTGATCCGATGTTAGCTAGTTTTGGGGTCCTTAGCCCATAATAACCCTGGAGCTCCATAAGTCGTGAACTCCCAAAATGAGGGAGTTTGTGTTCCTACCTGACCCATAATGACCTTAGCCCGAAAAACCCCGAGCTGCTCCTCCATAAGCTCCACGATACCCTCCTTGCTGGTACCAAAAATCACATGTTACCATACAAAATGCCACGGGTAACCTCAACCACATTAAGCTCTTGTAGCCTCTCATCAATCGATTCTGTGCTCGAGCCAAAACCCGAACCTGAACGAGAACCAGAACTTCCTTGATTAATCATCACCATCCTCAACCTGAAACATAACATAGAAACAATCAACATATGACTCAAAGGAATTCTCACAATACATGTCAATTTAGAGTATCCAGGTCTATTCTTATCTCAGGTATAGATCATGTGCTTCTAGTAGTACGAGCCCAGTACTACCTTTCACACTTATCTGTACCTTCCTCAAGACACGTCCTGATTCCTCTAATTCATCATGCTAACACTATAAACGAATCTCATGCCAAACAACAAATAAATCCTTGGTTCTCCATGGAATCCTCATCTCTTACTAGTCACAATACTGATAACCTCAATCAACACCGTTGGTTACCTTATGCTGCAAGTTATACACAAAAATCAATCACACAGAAAGTCAAATAATGATCCTACCCTAAGTCTACAACTAGACAAGGAACATAAAATGAGCCCTAATCGACCATTCAGGGCTATATGGTCCTAATTGTATACAACTTTGAAATTATACAATTAGCAATAAACTGAGCCGATATCAATTTCAAGTAACACATAACACCCAATCCTCCTAGGCTATAAGGCCTTACAGAAATCAAGTAATTCTATCACATGATACCTGAAGGTATCCTTAGCCCTAATCTAGCATGTGATTCATATATCAAGCATATTAATCGCAATACGTAGGCATGGGTAATTTGGGAACCACTTACTTGAGCTCGATTGATTGCGCACATCACACCCCCTGTTTACTTACTAAAAATCATTTTAGAAATCCAATTTCTTTTTCTTTTGAAAATACTATCATTTCCTTAGTTTTTGACCCACCCAGAAGTGTGCCTGAATCCCTCAAACGAAGGCTCTGATACCAACTTGTAACATCCCAAAAACAACGATAAAATTTTTCAATTTAAAATGATTAGTTCCAACACCAAATTGTTCCAAAAAAGTCACAAAGTACAATATCAAAATCATTAGAGTAATAATATCCAAAAATTGCGAAAATCATGAGGGAAGAATGTTGTGGCATCACACCCGACCCTTCCCCTTAGTACCTGAAGTACTTGAAGCCATAAATATAAACTGTAAGGAATAAGCTTAGTGAGTTCCACTAAAGTACCACATACCAAAACATACAACTGGACCTCACCCTGGGGTATATTTCAACCTAATAAACAAATATGGGCCCCACCCTCGGGTATATCTCAACCCGAATATAATAGTGTGCTCCACCTTGGGGTGTATTTCATCCCGATCACACAAACACATATATCACATAAAATCTTGCATACTTCTTAACTAAAATAATGGCCCGAAATTGGTTCCTTATACCCATGGATACAGTGACAAGACTCGCCTCACAAACAGATGAAAAAGATGAAACAATGTGCTGCTCCAAAAATCACTTTACCGGTCACCTTTATAGATAATGGTGACCAAAAGTCAGAATACAGCTCAAAATACCCAAAATACCCCTTGTTCAAAGTTAGTCATAGGTCAAAAGTCAACCTAGCTAAAAAAACATGGTGTTCTCTGGGCAATGCATCATTCTCCAGCTGATCACTTTTTCTTCCATTAAGAGCTTAATTCTTAAGCTCTTTTGCTTTAATTCCATATCAAGCCCAAAAATAACTTCCTTAACCATAAAGTTTCCAACTAAATCGGCTTGCGTGGCTAAAAAGTGCTTAATATAAAAAACCCTCACTTCTTAACCCAATAAGGCATCCTAGTACATGCACGAAAAGAAACTAACGACTAAGACATCATTTTTATGACTTAACAGACCTTAAAACATCTGAAATGACAACTAAAAGGTCTTGGAGTATTCCATACTCACAAGGATCAAGATTTAGGACAAAAAGGTGTCAGCTTTAAGCTAAAACTAGATCTATATGAAATACTCATCAAGGTTGGAGCTTTATAGCTCCAGAAGGTGCACAAAGTGTAGATGTTGGATTCAAGGCCTTGAGTCAAAAATACAACTTCAAAGCTCTTCCTTCACCACCAAGAGTATCAAAATGGCACCAAAAAGATACTTCAAGCTTCAAAATGCACTCACACACTTTAGGTTTTTGAAATGAGGTCAAGGAGGAATGGAGGCTGGAGTTAAGGAAGGGTATGTGGCTATAATGGTGCTTAAATAGGGTCCAAACTGTAAGACTTGGGTTTTTAAGTCTAGACCGAGAACGCATAGCGCCCATAACGGATGCATAGAATTCCCAATGCATGGTGTCCGTAAAGGACACATAGCGTCCAACTTAGAATGTGTTTTTCTTTAAATGCTACAAGGGACCCATTTTTTCAATATTTCTCATACAAAGGGTATAAAAGAAATACCTGAAAAAAAAAGGTGTTACACCATGCATGATCAAGGATATCTTAATAGGTTAACAGCCTAGGGTTTTTGATATTAAGGTGTTTATATCCATGCAAAACAATAAATTTGGAATCTTTGTGGTTAAGCACACCTTTTAGGGTGTAGATCTGGATTTTGGACAAAAGTGCTTAAGGATTAAGCACTTAATGGGTTGAGTTGGTGGGAGCCGTGTACTATAGGTGTACCAAATGGTATATCGCGCGTACATGGTCAGTCCTTTGATGTTTGTTTAAGACGGCATTATGCCTCACATACGTGTTAAGTATACCGAGCGTACTCATAGAGTTAACCCGGTTGACTTTGACCTGGATTTTGACCAAGGTTTGACTTAAGGGTTTTTTTGAGTATTAGGATATGTATTATGAGTATTGGTTACTGTATTTATAAAGGTGATTGGTAGATTTGGTTTTGGAGTAGTGTGCTATTTTAGTTTTCTCGTCTATCTATGTGGTGTGTTTTATTACTGTATCCATGGGTCGAAGGCACCAATGCCAGCCCATTATTGTGTTATTTAGGATGATAGTTGTTGTGCGGCTTACATGAGTTTGTATGATGGGTTAGAAGATACCCATGGGTGGGGCCCATATGTGTTAATCGGCTTGAAATACACCCGAGTGTGAGGCCCCAGGGTGGGGCCTATATTATATCGGGTTGGTTATATGCCAGGGTTAAGCCCAGTTGTATGTTTTGGTATGTGGTACATTGGGGAACTCAATAATCTTAGTTCTTATGGTTTATGTTTATGGTTTCAGGTACTTACTGATTCAAAAGGGAAGGGCCCGTTGTGATGGCACAACATCCTCCCCTCATGATTTCCACATTTCGAATAATTATACTCTGATGTTTTGGATATTATATTTGGTGTTGGCTTTTGAAACAATTAATGAATTTATTGATAATCTTTCAATGAAAAATTTGATCACTATTTTTAGGTCATTATAAGTTGGTATCAAAGCCTTGTTTTGAGGGATTCAGGCACACTTTTGGCTGTGTCAGAACTCGAACTGAGGAAATGATAATCTTTTTAAAGAAAAACAAAATTTAACTTCTAAAATATTTTTACTAAGTAAAAGGGGTGAGATCCGTGAAATCAACCAAGCTCGAGTAAGTGGTTCCCAAGATTACCCATACCTATTTATTATGAGTAGTATGCTTGATTTGAGTATCACGTACTAGATTAGGGCAAAGGATACCTTTATGAGTTATATGATAGAACTACCTGATTTGTGTGATGCCTTATAGCCTAGGAAGATTGGATGCTATGTATTACTTGGGATTGATATAGGATTAATTAATTGCTAAGTGTATGCTTTTAAAGTTGTATACGATTATGATTACATAGCCCTAGAATGATCGATTGGCCTCATTTCATGTTCCTTATTTCGTTGTGGACTTAGGGTAGAATCATCTTTTGACAATACATGTGATCCTATTTTGTGTATAACTTGCATGCATAGGGAAACCAATGGTGTTGATTAAGGTTCTCGGTATTGCGAGCTGTGGGAGTTTAGAATTCTTAGAAGAGCCTAGGATATTTATGTTGTTTAGCATAGGCTTAGTATATGGTTTTAGTGGGTTAACCTAAAGGAATCACGGCGAATCTCGAGAAAGGTACATGTAGGTGTGAAAGGTAGAATTGGGTTCGTACTACTGGAAACACATGATTTGTACCTAAGATAAGAACGGATCTGGTGACCCTAAGGAGGCATGTATAGTGAGGATTTCCTCAAGATATATACTGATTAATTATACTTTTGAGTTTCAGTTTGAGTATGGTGATGACTACTTGAGGAGATTCAAGCTCTCGTTTTAGTTTAGGTTCTGGTTCGGACAGAGAACCAATTCATGAGAGGCTAAACGAGTTCATTGTGCCTGAGGTCACTCGCGGTATCTTGGATGTTACTCCTGTGATGTTCGATACCATCAAGGAGGGGATTATGGAGCTTATGGATGAGAGACATAGGTCTTTTCGAGCTGAGATTGTTGTGGATCAGATATGATCTCAAACTCCCTCATTTAGGGAGTTCAAGGCCTGTGGAGCTCCTGAGTTCTTTGGGGCTAAGGACCTGATCGCTAGCCGAAGTTGGATCACTGAAATGGAGAAAGCTCAATGGACGAGTTTTTTCCCTGAGGGGGAAAAGGTCGGATTTGCATCCTACCTACTGAGGGACCAAGCACGAGACTAGCGGGAGGAGGTTAGCAGAGCTATAGAGTCAGCGGTAGTAGCAGTCATAACCTGGGAGGATTTTGTTTCGAGTTTCCAGAGGGATTTTGCACAAGCTATCGAGGTGCAGTAGCTGGCTAGGGAGTTCCAGGATCTTCACCAGACAACTGTGACTGTGACTGAGATTACCGCCAAATTCAGGGAAAAGGTATTTCTTGGTTCCACAGTACGCTGTGTATGGGGAGATGAAGAAGACAAGATACCATGACATGTTGAGATAGGATATCAAGGAGTTTGTGAGCATCTCGAAGTGCAAGAGCCTGAATGATATGATCGAGAAGACCCGTGAGTGGGAGTTTGAATTGGTGCTTTGGACGAAGCGGAATCCAAAGCAGGTGCAGATAGAAGTGGGCCAGGCTAAGAGGCCCAAGACTTTCAATTCACGCACCAGAGGACACATGGCCAGAGCCTCTACGCTAAGTGCAACAAGCCGTATGGTTGGGCGTGTCGATTGATGGGTTCAATATGTTTTGGTTGTGGTTTACCGGGCCACATAAGTAGGGACTACTCCAGGAATGCTCTGATTTGCTTTTATTACAATCAGACTAGCCATAAAATGGCTGATTATCCGAGATTGTCTGGAGGACTAGTGGTGGTGCCTGGGTTAGCTACCTTGAGGCTTACTGATAACCGCAAGGGCAAGGCAGAGGCACCTGTGGTGAAGATCAGGGCACTTCAGCTGACCACCGATGAGGCCCTTGTAGTGCTGGATGTGGTTACTGGTATGTGAATGTTTCTATCTTTATTTTTCTTTATGTATGTATGCTCATGATTATATTTGATCTTGTATAGGGACCTCTTTGGTTAATGGTATGACTGCTCATGTGAAATGTGATTCGGGTGCTACCCGATCCTTTGTAACTCTTGCACTTAGTAAGAAGTTTTGTGATGCTCATGGGACTCTGGATTTCCCAATGTAAGTTGAGATTGCAGATGTTCGTATTGTGAGTGCTTCAAGGGTTCATCCTGGGTGTGTCCCAAATCTACTTAGTGAGAGATACTTTATTGATTTGGTGCCGATTTCTCTGTGAGGATTGAAGGTTCTCGTCGGGATAAATTGTTTGGGCCCTAATGGGGCCATGATTAATGTGAGTGCCAATTATTGAGGGTTTGAAGCCCAAGTGGGGGAGAAATGGTGATTCTTGTAAAGGGAGCTTCAAATGGGCCAACTCTCTATTCAGTTGTGAGGGCCAGGAGATATCTTCAACACAATTGTTCAGGATTTTTTGCTTATGTGGCGGATTCTCACATTGAGGGAGCGCCAATACAGAGTGAGGTGCCCATTATTAACGATTTCCCCGATGTTTTTCCTAAGGAGTTACACGGAGTGCCTCCTAAGAGGAAAGTCAAGTTCTAGATTAATTTGATTCCTAGAGGGGTCCCGTTGTAACATCCCAACGTTAAAGTATTTTCAAATTTAACCCTTAAGTGTAAAGATTTATAGTATTTAGCCCTTGTGTATAAGAGTGTTGGCAAAATGAACCATACTAGCATTTTGGAAATTTTGGGCCGAAGTTTATTATGTTGAGCATAAGTTGTGTACACTGGGCGTAGTTGCACGGGTCTAGTATGCGGGGCATACATCGCGTACACAGGGTGTAAATTTAGGGTTTGGACCCTATTTAAACATTATTATGGCCTCCAACCTCATCTCTCATGAGCCTCCTACACCTCCTTATGATTTTAGAAAACCTTAGCCACCTTCTTTAGAACTCTTGACCCTTGTGTATGTTTTTGGTGGTTTTGAAGGAGAAAGAAGGAAGTAGAACCACCTTGGAGGGTTGAAGAAGCGTTAGATCTGGTCTCATCACCTCTATAGCAACCTCTAAGAGGTATAAAGTTTCAAAATTGGCTTATATTTCATTAGATCTTGCTAAGTCCTTGTTTCACGAGCATTTTTCACAAGTCTTGAGCTTTTTGGAGTATGCCATGCTCTAATCCATTCTAGCTGTTCTTTTAGATGTTTTCAAGGGTTTAGAAGCATAGAAATTAGGTCTTTTTCTCTTAATCCTTCTCTATGCATGTTTTAGTTTGTCTTAATGGGTTAAAAGGATGGAGTTTTTAGCATTTAACACTTATTGTCCATGCAAGACTATAAAGTAGGAAACTTCATGGTCAAGGATAATATTTGGGACTTGGATATGCATGTTGGCCTTTATAGATTATGTATTAAACTCTTAAGTTGTTAAGAAGGAAATTAGTTGTGTATGTTGGGATACCAAATAGTATGCTACATGTATGTAGTTCAAGCCCCGATCCTTCAGACATTGTGTACGCCCCATGTACAAGGACTAAGTTGACTCGGCTGGGTTGATTCGGTCGGGTTGACTCGGCTGATTTGTGGATTTTTACCGATTTTGACCAAGTTAATTTTGAGACATTGTTATTAATTTGGAATGGGAAATGTTTTGATTATTACGAGTCGTGTAGAGCCGGTTGTCGGAGCAGATTTTAATTCAGACTGAGAGGTGAGTTTTCCTCGCTATACATATGGGTCAAAGGCACCAAGGACAACCCATTGGATTAGATATCATGTTCCGCTATATGATGGTATGTTGAGATATGTGTTTACTAGTTATGTGATTAGACTGCTAGATCTGTAGGACTACCTGTGTGGCTAATTATTATGATAATTTTTAGCTTGATATGTTATGGTTGTGGTTTACTAGGTTGAGGCGGTCTAGCTGATACTCAAGGACAAGACCCCTAGGGAGGTTAATAGAATAAAGGCCTGCGAGGCGGTCATGTCAGGCCAAAGGCCCAGACAGCGCCTAGATAGGCCGAAGGCCCGGTGTGTGACAACCCGAAATTTCCATTCTGAACAAACCATATCAAGCCAATAGAAGTTAGAACAGTTACAGAGAACTTCCAGACTTTGGGTATAAGTTTGAGTATTTCAGGTTTAACACTTAAGGAAATATCAGGAGATTGGATGCACTAGGGTTTTGTGCAACACTATTATTTCGATACTCTATGATATTAGAGTTCATTCCGGGAATAAACTATTTTCTGCCAAAAATCTCAGGACTATAAATACAAAACTGAACCATATTTATTCATTAGTTACATTTCCAACTAGAGAAAAGCCAAATTCTCTCTCACGGATCTTCGGGTTTTTATCCCAAATCCTGAGTACTTCAATCTAGTTGTATTTTATAGCTTATATTATGCTTAATGACATCAAAATCACGACAGCACAACAAGATCTGTGAGTTTACCGCCAAAGAACACTTGGGGCGTAAACTCCATTTTAAGGGCCAAAAGTGTCCCAATGACCCTCAAAGCCTTGTAACTCAAAGTAGAAGCCTCCATTACATGTTTAGGACACCAAAATCAATTAGAAACAAGGATGAAAGTGAGTTCACGGCCAAGGAAGTTCTTGGGCTGTAAACTCCATGTTTAAGTGCCAAAATGCCCTAAATGCTTTCATTAAGCCAAGAGACTAGCATAGCACATTACCTTTATGTATCTAGGACCCAAAACAATCAAAATACCAACAACTAGGGGTGTTCACGGCCGTAAACACATGGCCAAATGGTTCATGGGCCGAAAACATAAGTTAGGGGTGTTTTGATGCCACAAACACTTCCTAAGGCTTAGGCTTGAATTTAGACATGTACCCTAACGTGTTTATAGCCTAGAAAACATGAGGAATCACAAGTATTAAGGAGTTTACGGCCAACAAAAGTCCTTGGGCCGTAAACCCCTATAAAAGGGACAAATGACAACCTAACTCCTTCCTTATGCTTAGAACCCAACATAGATCATAACCTTGAAGTGTTAGGAACCTCAAAACATCAAATGGTACTCCTTACCATGAGTTTACGGCCGTAAACTCATGGGGGAGTGGTCCCAAGGCCGTGAACATCAAGCAAGGCCATTTTAAGGCCTTAAACCCACCCAAACACTTGTTTAAGCCTCGAATCAATTCACCACTTGAGTTGTAATAAATTTGAGCCTCATTTACTGACCCAAGATAGAGTTTACGGCAAGGAGTTTACTCTCCAGGGCCGTGAACTCCAAAACATATGGTCATTTGGCCATAAACTTCCATACGAGGCCTTGCACTCCTTTGTCGCAACCCATTAGCCTCCTAGCACTTGACCAAAAGTGTTTTCCTCGCATTAGGATGTTTATACACGTTTAATTAGTGTAATAATCACTAATTATTTATATACATATGTCTTTCATATGTAATTAGAACCATTGTGTGTGTCTAAAGTCTCCAATTGACACCTAACAGTCCTACCTCATCATTTCATCCGTATCACCCGCCACAGGTGAGTTCATACCCCTTCATCAATATTTTAAATGATTTTAAATGCTTTAATGGGGGGGGATACAAGTAGAAAACAATATGTTATTAAATCAATCTTATGTATTTTATAACTGTGTTTTCACTCAGTAGATTTTACATACTTCAAAGGGTGACACATGAAACGGTTTTCTATCTTAAAATACCTTGATAACACAAGTATTAGTTTTGAAATGTTTATTAAAATGACATCAAGTCACTCTTAATTATTGTTCAAATCTCTTAGATATCCTGAAAAACCATTATTTTTACCTTCTTGAGCAAAACCACACTTATACGCCTATGTATTTACATATGTATTTATGTTATAGTTTTCATCCTTCATTTAGTTTCCCACACTCTTGGGTAGTAAGGGGCTATAAACTTACTTGAACAACCAATTTCGTTTCAGTTAATTATCATAGGGATAATTAGAAGATATCAAACATTATTCCTAGTACAAGGAATCACACAAGAGTCAGTTCATTCATGAGTCTATACAAGTACCTTACATGATAGATGAGTACATTTACCTAGGATTACATGATACATGAGTACGTTTACATAGCTACATTTATCTGAATACTCTTACATGAATACCATACATGAGTACTGTTACTTAGATACATTATCCTGTATTTACTTACCTGGATACTTGTACATAGAAATTAGAGGAAGATTTATTCGTACCTTCTGTGTAAATTTTCATGCCTATCCTTGTTCGATGGGATGTATAGACGGGACTAACCATTCTGGAACCTAATTGTTAGCTCCACTGGGTGATCAACATCTACGGATGTCTAAGGTTATTACTTATAACTAGGTAGATCGATATCGGAACTAACCATTCCTCCATCCTACTGTTACAACAGAGGATGAGATGAAAATCTTCGGATGTTCATTAGGTTACTACTTATATTAGGAGTCGGATACGGGACTAACCCTTCCTCCAACCTACTGCTGCTATAGAGGACAATTGGACAATCTTTGGATGTTCATTATGTTATACATGTCGCTTACGGCGATGGCGTGTTAATCCTGGTAACCAGGGATAACACTTACATGGTTATATTTTTCCAATTTACTTTATTTTGTGATATATTCACATAAACGATGAGTTAGACTAATTACTGTTTGTAGTAGTCAAAAAGAAGGAAAAACTATCATTTTACTTACAAAACATTCGGGTCTTGGTAGAAGACTACATTCTTATAACAAAACATTCGGGTCTTGGTAGAAGACTACATCGTCATAACAAAACATTCGGGTCTTGGTAGAAGACTACATTGTCATAACAAAATATTCGGGTCTTAGTAGAAGACTACATTTCATACTAGTAGGAAATAAGGGATTTCTTAGGGTTTTTCATACTTATATCAACTGTTCATTTAAAGATTTACATGACATTCCTAACAGCATTCCAAAACAAGACAATAACACCTAAATACTTATGAATTCACCAGCTTTAAAGTTGATACTCGCTTTCAAAATTACTTGTATTCTCAGGTCATCAGTTAGACAGGTACGATAGCTAGGTTTTGAGAAGACGGGGCACAGAAAAGACTCACCTTATTTTGATTATTCATTTTATTGTTGTACATTATGAAAGAACACACATGTATTAAAACTTTACTTTTAATGCAATGGATGATGTTGTTGCTTTGTTTACTACTTTACAATGGTATGATACTTCACATGACGTCCTCCACCCCAGAACATTTCCGCCGTTCTTGGTTTTGGGGTTTGACAGATTGGTATCAGAGCATTGTTTATAGTGAATTAAGTATATCAACCCATAAAAGATATACTAACTATAAATCCATTGGGATTAAAACACTCTGTTTAAGAGTTTATACTTCTAAAATAATAAAATATTTAACAAAGTATACGTGCCTGCATTCATACTAAAATCCGTGTCACAATGACAAGAACAAAAGTATTGAGATTGTTGAATATCACAGGTAAGCTCGGGGTTGTATGGTCAGTCTTGGGAGTGGCATAGCCTGATCAACTATGCTGTTCCGAGGAGTGATTAGCACATGCCCAAGAATGGTTGTGATATGGCAACAAGTCTAAAAACTTACCAACATTACCACAATGAGAGCATTATAACATAACCTAAGTCTAAAATACCATAGGGGTGTTTTGTGTTACTATAAGTACTTTATAGTTGAGAACTAAAATGGAATCTTCATTCCTAAGTTGATAATTGCTAAGTTTATACGCTAAAGTTATATGTAACTTGGATGTTATAGACTTAGAATCGGTGAAAATTTTGCTTTACCCCTATTCCTTGTGAATTTGGAGTTGAGGTCACTTATTCGAAGGCCTATCCTGTGTTGATTACATATAACTGGTATGCACTTTACAAATAGCGATGGAACTAATGAAGATTTCCTAAATAATTATCTAGATAGTTCGTCTAATAATTATTTTCTTACCCCAAATTCTCGCGTAGATAACATGGCTGGATTCCATCCCCACGACAACCTGTTCCTGCCGAACGCGGTTATTGCTAGATGGCTTGGAGAAGAACTAGATAATGATCATCCGATCCCCCTGAATGATCACCATGCTGACGACCTTTCAGACGGTGCTATCTCCAAACCCGAGGTTGAGGACCTACCCCAGGCAGCTCCCTTTCCAAATCCTAACCCTCGCCCGACTTTCCATGGCCCGACGCCTCCATAGGTGGAATATTTGGAAACATGGAGCCAAGGACAAGATCAACCCATGCCATTTAATAGTGACCGAAACTTCTATAACCTGATCAATGGGGGCTCAGCAGACAGAATCTTGCCGATCTTGATCCGCAGAGTAGCCCGAAATGAGATTCAAGGCAGAACAGCCCTACATCAGCTCACTAAAGTTGACGCCGATGCGAGAATGCATACCCTCCGCACCATTCGTCTAGAAGATGCTCGTGAGAGATCTGAGACGAACCATGAAGCCCTGCTGCAAGCACTAGCTGAAACTCGAGTCGAAGTCATAGAACTTCGAGTACGCCAGAGAGTGTACGAAAGTCACCGACTTGATGTGGAACGCCAACTGGCTGAACTGAGAGTTCACCAGAGGGATGACCGTCGCTAGTAGTAGATACTTTACCTTATATTCCTTTTTAGAAAGGAATCGTGTTCCTGTCTATGCCCGATATTGCATTTTCTATGAAACTATCTTGTATTGTAAGTACTTTAGTTAGGACTTTATGTTGTCAAGAACTATCTTCTCTGGATATGATGTAAGACCTTTTACAAGGTCATTTTCCCGAACATGTACGTCATGAATATCAAAGATATTGATAGTCGGCTAACTTCCGTGTCATTCTTTATTCAAATACTCTTATCATACTTTCATTAGTGTCTATTTGAAAAATGCACTAGTCAAGTCATTAGAGTATAGCAATTTAACTCCGGAGACATCTCCAAGTCTCTTGTAATGGTTGGATTATGTTATTCACCAACCAACGATACCTCGGCTAGAACGACAACCATCTTGATACCATTGTATGAACTTACTTTCGATCTTTGCTAGGACTGCATCATAGGGATTTAGGTCAAACCTTCGTGAACATACTTTCATTCCGTACTAGGACTGCATCATAGGGATGTAGGTCGAACCTTAGAAAACATACTTCTATTCTTTTCATGAGCGATCGAACTATGTCTAGATTCAACCATTCTCGCTCACAAATTCATTTTCTTTCCGTGAAACAGAATCATGTCGCCAAAGAAAAACGATCAGCCCATCAACCAAACACCAACTCTTCAGATTGATGCAGCTTCCTTTCAAGCTGCAGTCTCGGCTGCCGTGTCAGCTATTCTGACCCATCTGAACGCTAACAACGCAAGTGTTAGCGGGATTGTTAACAATCATTGCAATCCAAGTAACAATCCAACACCACAACGAGCAACAAACTACCACGATACCCCGAATTCCGAGACCAAGAGTAACAAATGGAAGTCTTGGAATAAACCTAAGGACAAGTCGCTTCAAAGGGCAATCAGGAAACAACCACCAGTAACAACCTTCATAGCTACGACATCAGTACCTCCTACTACCATTCCTTCGGGCATCCCAATCGTCCCTAAGCCAGCCAAACTTTATGCTGTAAATCTCCCAAAATGCATTAAATGCAGTTTTCACCACCATGGACCTTGTAAGGAGATGTAGTGCTCACACTGCAATAGGAAGGGGCATACAGCCCGTTACTGCAAGACTCCAACAGCTCAGCCCGCCCAAGTGCCAAACACCAGTGTGAACCAAACTTGCTATGGTTATGGCAGAGTAGGTCACTACAAAAGGAACTGCCTAGAGGCAGCAAATGCTGGCACATACGAAAGTCTACTACCAACCACCACCGCAGGAGAGTCTACTCCGGACCCACATTAATGTAATTTAGGCGTTTCGTTGTAACAGACTTATGAACCATCCCAACACTAGTGCAACCAGAGTCTTATCTTTTGCGGGATCCCATCCATTTAGGGATGCTCGTGCTACGTATACTTGTCTTTTGTAGTATATCTTATTCGCAGCAATAGTCTTGTAGCAAATCTAAAGTACTGTAACTCTGTTCATGGTTGCACGGTGGTTTTTGTCTATAAACGTTTTATGTTCAAAGCTAATGTCTTTAAGTTTCTGTATGATTCTGACATTATCATATGACTCGATTCGATTTGATCCTCACAAAAACAGCTTCATAAGTACATCTCTTTCTTAGAAATCGTCTTTTAGCGAAGCCGTCATATCAGAACACCGAAGTACTCATACAAGGAGTACCTTATAGTTCTTTTCCTTTCCGAAGGAATCCCCACAGTATTGCTCGTGCAGTACGTCAAGTTCAATTCCAGGATTCATACGGTTGATCTATCACTTAAGAATGTATACATGAGAGTGATATATAATCATTGTTCTACAGGTTTGAATTGATGATTCCACTTTAACTTCTTTTCCCTCGATGGGATGTGAGATTAAATAAGAATCAGTTATTCGACTACCTTTTCAATCCTAATTATATATGACTCGTATACACGAAATTGTGATCATTGAATCACGTATGAATTCTAATATGAACTTCAGGACGGAGACTGTCCAGGAGTACGAGAAATTGCATTGGCATAGGAACAAACTTAGAACCCAGTATGACTCTTATAACCAGATCGTCTTACAGTCTAAACACCTACGAAAGATACAAGAACAACTCGGACAACACAACGAACTACTCAACAATAGAATTAGAAGACTAGGCTTCTCACCCTGGAGAGCTCCGATCTTATTCTTACCAGAAGTCGACGGAGTGCATCTTATGTACCTCGACGACCGGAGACTTCATTAAGATTTCCTTTAAAAATCATTGTCTCTGCCTCGCATAGACGAATTGATTGAGCAAACACAGAGAAAGAATTACTTACAGAAACGGACCTGAGACCCGAATATCACCAGTCGAGTGTTAGAGGAAGGATGTCCTAAAGACTACCCTCCGGACTCGATGCGGACACTTCGAGTCCGTAGTGATACCCCTCAGATAGGACCAATACGCCCATATTATTCATGAGCTAAATGAGTAGAGTACGTCTTTCTTACTGGGATCAGTTCGTCATTTCCCCATGTAATGAATTATTTATCTACCCTCGTAGTAAGAAAGAACCCATAGAAACATTACCCTCAGAGATACTTTTCGCAACGTTCTCTGAGCAAGAGTTTGGAATTAAGAGTCAAATTTCCTGAGACACACTATTAGTGTTGTGGAAATTCTGGAGTAGTCTGTCAAATTATCCAAAACCGTTGGGAATTTGTCGGCACTGTAGTCACCGACGGAAAATTTGCCAGATTCTAGGTCTTACAGACCTACTATCATAGTCCATTCGGAACTCCCCGGAAACTTCAGGAACCCTTTCGACTTTGACCCATAAAGGAATGGCCCTTGACTGGGAAGTAAGCGAGAGAAAGAACCTTTGGAATTCCAAGTGAGAGACCAAATTCTTTAGGAAACCTCACTCTGGGAACGGCTTAATACGCTTCGTAAAGCGTGGAAAGCTAAAATCCAATGTAGTTGGGACCCCCAAGATTATTACCAGAATCGGTCCTGCATCTCACAAACTAGACCTACTCCGCGAACTCAGTAACGTACATTTTCCCCTTCGCGTGTCGAACTTGAAACAGTATCTTTCCGTTAGGACTTTCGTAAGCCCTCTCGACGAGATGGAGATTTACGAGATCCTTGCCTTCGGATTAGAACCGTAGTGACCCTCGACCGAGTGGTCAAGCGGACGAAGCAACGCTATCGCCCATTAGTGAAGGTTCGTTGGAATACCAACTGAGAACCCGATTTCACTTGGTAGCGCGAGAACAAATCAATTAGGAAGTCTTCACCTAACGACTCGATCACTTTTACCTACTTCCTTGCCTAAATACTAATTTTGGGACGAAATTCCCTTTAACAGGGGGATGATGTGACAACTCGAAATTTCCGTTCTGAACAAACCATACCAAGCCAATAGAAGTTAGACCAGTTACAGAGAACTTCCAGACTTTGGGTATAAGTTTGAGTATTTCAATTTTAACACTTCAGGAAATAACAGGAGAGTGGATGCACTAGGGTTTTGTGCAACAGTTTTATTTCGATACTCTATGAAATTAGAGTTCATTCCGGGAATAAAATATTTTCTGCGAAAAATCTCAGGACTATAAATAGAAAATTGAACCATATTTATTCGTTAGTTACATTTCCAACTAGAGAAAAGCCAAATTCTCTCTCACGGATCTTCGGGTTTTTATCCCAAATCGGGAGTACTTCAATCTAGTTGTATTATATAGCTTAGATTGTGCTTAATTACATCAAAATCATGACAGAACAACAAGATCTGTGAGTTTACCGCCCAAGAAAACTTAGGGAGTAAACTCCATTTTAAGGGCCAAAAGTGTCCCAATGACCCTCAAACCTTGGAACTCAAACTAGAAGCCTCCATTACATGTTTAGGCCACCAAAATCAATTAGAAACAATGATGAAAGTGAGTTCACAGCCAAGGAAGTTCTTGGGCCGTGAACTCCATGTTTAAGTGCCAAAATGCCCAAAATGCCTTCATTAAGCCAAGAGACTAGCATAGCACATTACCTTGATGTATCTAGGACCCAAAATAATCAAAATACCAACACCTAGGGGTGTTCACGGCTGCAAACACACGGCCAAATGGTTCATGGGCCGAAAACATAAGTTAGGGGTGTTTTGATGCCACAAACACTTCCTATGGCTTAGGCTTGAATTTAGACATGTACCCTAAGGTGTTTATAGCCTAGAAAACATGAAGAAGCACAAGTATTAAGGAGTTTACGGCCAAGACAAGTCCTTGGGCCGTAAACCCCTATAAAGGGGACAAATGACACCCTAACTCCTTCATTGTGCCTAGAACCCAACATAGATCATAACCTTGAAGTCTTAGGAACCTCAAAACATAAAATGGTACTCCTTACCAGGAGTTTACGGCCGTAAACTCATGGGGGAGTGGTCCTAGGGCCGTGAACATCAAGCAAGGCCATTTTAAGGCCTTAAACCCACCCAAACACTTGTTTAAGCCTTGAAGCAATTCACCACTTGAGTTGTAATAAATTTGAGCCTCATTTAGTGACCCAAGATAGAGTTTATGGCAAGGAGTTTACTCTCCAGGGCCGTGAACTCCAAAACATAAGGTCTTTTGGCCAAGAACTTCCATACGAGGCCTTGCACTCCTTTGTCGTAGCCCATTAGCCCCCTAGCACTTGACCAAAAGTGTTTTCATCGCATTAGGATGTTTATACATGTTTAATTAGTGTAATAATCACTAATTATTTATATACATATGTCTTTCATATGTAATTAGGACCATTGTGTGTGTCTAAAGTCTCCAATTGACACCTAGCAGTCCTACCTCATCAGTTCATCCGTATCACCCGCCACAGGTGAGTTCATACCCCTTAATCAGTATTTTAAATGATTTTAAATGCTTTAATGGGGGAAAGGGATAGAAGTAGAAAACATTATGTTATTAAATCAATCTTATGTATTTTATAACTGTGTTTTCACTTAGTAGATTTCACATACTTCAAAGGGTGACACATAAAATGGTTTTCTATCTTAAAATACCTTGATAACAAAAGTATTAGGTTTGAAATGTTTATTAAAATGACATCAAGTCACTCTTAGTTATTGTTCAAAACTCTTAGATATCCTGCAAAACCATTATTTTTACCTTCTTGAGCAAAACTACACTTATACCCCTATGTTCTTACATATGTATTTATGTTATAGTTTTCATCCTTCATTTAGTTTCCCACACTCATGGGTAGCAAGGGGGTATAAACTTACTTGAACAACCAATTTCCTTTTAGTTAATTATCATAAGGATAATTAGAAGATATCAAACATTATTCCTAGTACAAGGAATCACACAAGAGTCAGTTCATTCATGAGTCTATATCAGTACCTTACATGATACATGAGTACATTTACCTAGGATTACATGATACATGAGTACGTTTACATAGCTACATTTATCTAAATACGCTTACATGAATACCATACATGAGTACTGTTACTTAGATACATTATCCTGTATTTACTTACCTGGATACTTGTACCTAGAAATTAGAGGAAGATTTATTTGTACCTTCTGTGTAAATTTTCCTGCCTATCCCTGTTCGATGGGATGTCTAGACGGGACTAACCAATCTGGAACCCAGCTGTTAGCACCACTGGGTGATCAACATCTACGGATGTCTAAGGTTATTACTTATAACTAGGTAGATCGATATTGGAACCAACTATTCCTCCATCCTACTGTTGCAACAGAGGATGAGATGAAAATCTTCGGATGTTCATTAGGTTACTACTTATATTAGGAGTCGGGTATGGGACTAACCCTTCCTCCAACCTGCTGCTGCTACAGAGGACAATTGGACAATCTTCGGATGTTCATTAGGTTATACATGTCGCTTATTGCGATGGCATGTTAATCCTGGTAACCAGGGATAACACTTACATGGTTATATTTTTCCTATTTACTTTATTTTGTGATATATTCACATAAACGATGAGTTAGACTAATTACTGTTTGTAGTAGTCAAAAAGAAGGAAAAACTATCATTTTACTTACAAAACATTCGGGTCTTGGTATAAGACTACATTATCATAACAAAACATTCGGGTCTTGGTAGAAGACTTCATTGTCATAAAAAACATTCGGGTCTTGGTAAAAGACTACATTGTCATAACAAAACATTCGGGTCTTGGTAGAAGACTACATTTCATACTAGTAGGAAATAAGGGATTTCTTAGGGATTTCATACTTATATCAACTGTTCATTTAAAGATTTACATGACATTCTTAACAGTATTCCAAAACAAGATAATAACACCTAAATACTTATGAATTCACCAGCTTTAAAGTTGATACTCGCTTTCAAAATTACTTGTATTCTCAGGTCATCAGTTAGACAGGTACGATGGCCAGGTTTTGAGAAGACGCGGCACAGACAAGACTCACCTTATTTTGATTATTCATTTTATTGTTGTACATTATGAAAGAACACACATGTAATAAAACTTTACTTTTAATGCAATGGATGATGTTGTTGCTTTGTTTACTACTTTACACTAGTATGATACTTCACATGACGTCCTCCACCCCGGAACGTTTCCGCCGTTCTTAGTTTTGGGGTGTGACACGGTGAGGCGGTCTAGTCATGCTAAAGGATCTTTATGCATGTTGTTGTCTGTTATTTTTATATGGTGGTATGTCACAACTAGCAAATTATGGTTGAGATTGTGATTCTTGTATGAGACAATTTCCTCCATGTAACCTTGCAACACCCAATTAGTGAAACTAAAACTACAATGTTATTTAAGTTCATACATACGTACATCGGAAATCAAGTTGAAACAGCCTCGTACAAGCCCAAAACTTGATCCAATAGCTAAGTCCAATCTATTTTTGGTTTTGGTCTAGGAATTCTCGGCCTAACACCTTATTGGGCCGAAAACTCTTTCCTTGAACCATATTGGGACGAGAGCCTTCCTTTGGGACTTATTGGACCAAAAGCCTCTTCATTGGACCTTATTGGGCTGAAAGTCTTTTCTTCGGGCCTTATTGGGCCGAAAACTCTTTTTGGGCCAAGAAAAAAACCGAAAACCATTTCTTTTGGGCTTCCCTTTGGACTGACAACCGTAGGGTTCGGTTAAGGTTGAACAATAAAAAAGAGAGAAAACAAATGGATTAAGAGTGGTGACACCTCATTTTTGATCACCAAACTAATTCTTGGACCACCATGTATCCATGCTACTTTCACATCATCCATCAAAGGTCAAACAATCTCTCCTCCCACCCCCCCCCCTCTTATGATCGGATGACCGCACCCCTCCCACACACCTCACAATCTCATTTTTCCTCACATAGTCTCAAGAACTTCCTCCTGCTTGTTCTCTCAAAATCTCAAACTTCTCTCATTCTTCTTCTAAAGTGTGTGGGTGTGTGTGTGTGCTAATTGCAAGGATCCTTCTTCAAAAATCATAAACTTGGCAAGAAATTCATGTAACCCTTGTAATTGTAAAACATTTTTATGATACCGACTTCTTGTTTACACACTTTTGTTGTGTTTTAAACTCTTAGAAACTACAAAATTTGATATTTTGCTAATATTAACTTTATTAGTAAAATATTTTTAACTATTTCGACACTATTTTTGGATGGCTTAAAAACTTGAGATATTATGCTATATGACATGTTAATTAAAGATTATTTGCAAAATGTGTTATAAATAATCTAACCGAAATGATATACAAAGCAGAAGTTATGAAAGAAAAATAAGTGTGTCATAAAAACTTAAAAGGCGTGGATAAAGAATCTGCATGTCAGAAAATCTGTAAAACACGTCATAAGCTGAATAATATGAAATCTACCAAATCGCGTGTCATAAATTAGCTGTCACATATTTGCATAGGATATGTTATTTCCTTAATCGATAAAGGGACTCGAAATTTGCATAAATCCATTAATGCTCTAGTGAGACACTTTCCTTGACCCTACCTACCTAGCGTACACCCTATGTCCTGTTGTTATAACCAGAGTCTCTTGGAGGGAGAGTGAGGTAATTGTGTATAGATCTATATGGGGTTGACACCCCCACACCTGAGGTGTTCGCTACAACTAAACGGAGCCAGTTTAGGGTGACAAACATCTTACCGAAACCGACGCCTGAAGAACATCATGACACGCATATCAGTCACATAAAGCATGGTTGTAATGACTCACATAGGGATTAACAACATTATTTTGGATTTACGGAAAGTATACACTTCACTGGTTTTATAAAATACAAAACTAAGCTTCATTTTTCAGTACACTATTAGCACCAATCCAGTCTTAGGGTTTAAGACTACAATTTCTCATACAACATAAAATATGGGATTTTCTGGGGACCTACACTTTACAACTACAAATAAAAAGAAAACAAAGTACATGCATGGAATTATTCATAGTTTTACAACGAGACTGACAAACCATTTTTCACAGAAAATATCGGATTTTCTGGAGTCTTACAAATTTTAAAAAACAAATATGTTACATACCTTTTCTTACAATAATTATTATGAGCTCACCAACATTCTATGTTGATGCTTTTCTAAACGACTTGTATTATCAGGGACTTAGTGAGCAGGTATTTGGGCCATAGATCTTGGATATTTGCTGCATTTTGAAATTTCATACATTATGTCATTTTTGTCTAATTTCATGAACATATACAATATGCAAACAATGTAAGTGTGTTATCTCAATGTATGACGTTTGGTTATTACGGTTCATTCATATTTAGTTGTTGTGGTACTATACAATGACTTCATCCACCCTCAAACGTTTCCGCCGTCCTGGTTCGGGTCTGTGATATGGTACTTCTGAGGAGCGTGGCAAGGCGAAGGCGTGAACTTAGACATCCCTGGGCTTATGTTGTTCGAGCTTGGAAGAATCTGATTTTAAATAATGTTTTTGGGAACAATAGTTATGTAAACACTTTTTGAATAATTAGGATATTTTTAAAAAGTTTAAACTTTTTTGTAATTTTTGAACGTTAAACCCGAAGCTAAGACACCGTATCGCCTGGCACTACTAGAGATTCAGGAGTTCTCAACACAACTACAAGAGCTACTAGACATGCGATTTATTCGGCCAAGTAGTTCCTCGTGGGGAGCACCGATCCAGTTCGTAATGAAGAAATTCGATTCGCAGAGGATGTGCATTTATTATCGGTAGTTGAATAAGCTAACGGTGAATAACTATTACCCACTTCCAAGGATTGATGATCTATTTGACTAGCTCCAGGGTGCATCTTGGTTTTCCATGATTTATATTTGGTCAGGGTACCATCAAATGAGGCTTAGTGATGATGATGTGCAAAAGACAGCCTCTAGGACTTGTTATGGTCTTTATGACTTCGTGGTGATGCCTTTCGGGCTCACCACTGCACCGGCCATGTTCATGGATCTCATGAACCAGGCTTGCAATCTGATGCTGGATCAGTCAGTGATAGTATTCATAGATGATATCCTGTTCTACTCCAAGACCAAGGAGAGACATGATGAGCACTTGCGAGAAGGTGTTGGAGACCCTGAGGAGGTAAATACTTTATGCTAAATTCTCCAAATGTAATTTCTAGTTGCATGATGTGCATTCTTGGGGCACATCGTTTACCATATGGGTATATTAGTCGAACCGGCCAAGATTAAGGACATGATGTGATGGGAGGTCCCGAGGACCCCATATGAGATTTGGTGTTTCCTAGGTCTCATAAGGTATTATCAGAGATTTATCTAGGATTTCACCAAGATTGCGGTGCTTTTTGATGGGGGTCTTGACGAAGAAGAATGTGACTTTTTGATGAGGTCTGATCTACGGTTGGATTTTGGGACTTCGAGGTAGAGATTGTATGAGGCCCCGATTATCACACTTCTTGAGGGTTTGGATTATTTCATGGTGTATTGTGATGCCTCTATTTGAGGTTTGGGAGCTGTCCTTATGCGGAGGGATCACATGATTTCTTTTGCTTCGAGGCAGTTGAAGCCTCATGAGGCTAATTACCCTACAAACGATTTAGAGTTGGTGGCTATGGTTTTTCCCTTAAGATTGGGAGGCACTATCTGTATGGGGTTAGGTATACTATTTACATTGACCATAAGAGTTTGAGGTACTTAATGGATCAGTTAAACTTGAATATGCGACAACGAGGATGGTTGGATGTGGTAAAGGATTATGATTGCAAGATCCTGTACCATCTTAGGAAGGCCAATATGGTGGCCGATTCTTTGATCAGTAAGTCCATGAGTTCTCCTATCAAGGATATTTGTTTGAGGATGGTTGTTACTTCGCCTTTGTTGGATTTGATTAAAGAGGCTCAGGTAGAGGGATTGATAAAGGAGAATTGGAAGGATGAGCGAATTAGAGGGCATATTCCTTTATTTATCAGAGACAATCAGGGGTTGTTGAATCAGTGTGGTAATGCTCTGGGTTCTGACAACTGGTGGAGTGAGGCAGCCAGCTCTGGAGGAAGCACATAAGTCAAAGTTATCGATCCATCTAGCTGCCATAAAGATGTATATGGATATGAAGTTAAGTTATTGGTGGCCCTATGTGAAAAGGGAAGTAACATGGTATGTCAAGTGCTACCTGAATTGTAGGAAAGTCAAGGCCCAACATCACAGACCCCATGTAGAAGTGGGAAGAGATTACCACGGATCACGTCATAAAGTTTCTGAGGATGGTACATGGAGTTGATTCTATCTGGTTCATTGTTGATAGATTTACCAAGACTGCACATTTCATACAGATTGCCGATAGTATATCTGTTGAGAAGTTAGCTGATATCTATATTCAGTAGGTGGTGGTTGGACACGGAGTGCCAGTTTTGGTGGTTTTGGACCGGGATGTTAGTTTCACCTCCAGGTTTTGGAGGAAGTTTCATGAGTAGTTGGATACTCAACTGCATTTTAGTGCATCATAATACCCCTAGACCGACGGCCAAAGCGAGAGGATGATTCAAATGCTCGAAGATATGTTCTGAGCTTTTGTATTAGATCTTAGAGGGAGTTGACATACTTACCTTCCACTGACCGAGTTCTCCTACAACAACAGTTATCATTCCAGTATTAATTGGCTGCCTTTTGAGATGTTATATGGGAGGAGTTGCAGGACCCAGATTTGATAAAAGGAGGTTGAGCATCAGGTCATGGGGAGAACTGAGGTGGTGCTCAAGGCCAATGAGTTCATTCAACATGTGCATGATAGCTTACGAGTCACATAAAGATGGCCAAAGAGTTATTCATATCGACCACGTTCTTACCTAGAGTTTCAAGTAGGAAATTTGGTGGTTCTAAAGATGTCACCTTGAAAAGGTGTCATCCGATTTGAGAAGCGTGGAAACCTGGGCCCCAGATTCATTGGTCCCTTCATGATTTCCGCCCGGGTGGGCAAGGTTGCATACCAACTGGATTTGCCTGATGAGCTCAACCAGATCCACAACACCTTCTGTGTTTCCCAGCTTCGGAAGTATGTGGACAATGTGTCCGCAGTTGTTCCTTTGGATGACATTCAGGTTGATGACCATCTGAATTATGTGGAGAGACCGACTGCGATCTTGGATAGGAAGACAAGGCCCTGTCCAATAGAAAAGTGTCTTTGTTCAAGGTCTAGTGGCATCATCGGAGGGGTTTCAAGTAGACGTGGGAGCCCGAGGCGGAGATGCAAGAGCACTACCCTTATTTATTCACGAAACTAGACTTTAAGGATGAAATATAGTTCAAGTGAGGGAGAGGTGTAACATATTGATTTCTAGGTATTTCCTTTTTTACCTTTGGTTGGTGATATATTTGAAAAGTTGGTCGCTATTTGCAGTTTCGTTATTTTTGGGCATGGATTACATATGATGGGCATACGTTTCATATGCTGGTGTACGTAGTCTGGGTGCAAACCCTAAATTTTAGGGTTTTGACCCTATTTAAGCATCATTATACCCCCATGCCCTTCCTTAACTCTACCTTCCATTCCTCCTTGACCTCATTTCGAAACCCTATGGTGTGTGAGTGTATTTTGAAGCTTGGAGACTCTTTTTGGTGTCATTTTGGTACTCTTGGTGGTGAAGGGAGAACCTAGAAGTTATGGTGTTTCACTCAAGGCATTGGATCCAATATCTACACTCCTTTGTGCACCTTCTGGAGGTATAAAGTTTCAACCTTGAAGAATATTTCATTTAAATCTACTTTTAGCTTAAAGTTGGCACCTTTTTCTCCCAGATCTTGATCCTTTTGAGCATGGAATACTCCAATACTTTTGAGTTGTCATTTCAGATGTTTTGGGGTGTGTTAAGTCATAAAAATGAGAACTAGGACAATAGTTTCTTCCCATGCATGATCTAGGTTGTCTTAGTGGGTAAAGAAACTAGGGTTTTTGATGTTAATGTCTTTATAGCCATGAAAAACCATAAAGTTGAAAACTGAATGTTTTAGAACACCTTTTAAGCACTTAATGGGTTGAGTTGGTAGCAGCGATTTACACTGGGCGTACCAAAGGGTATGTTGCACGTACATGGTTAAACCTTCAATATTTTGTAAAGCACGAAGTACGTCCTGCATACGTGTTGAGTACGCCCAATGTACTCACCGAGTTGACCTGGTTGACTTTGACATAGGGGTATTTTGATTTGTACTCTAAGATTTTGTTACTGTATTTATAAAGGCGACTGGTAGATCTAATTTTTGACCAGCGTGCTATTTTAGTTTTCTGATCTATTCATGAGGTGAGTTTTCTCACTACATCCATGGGTCGAAGGTACTGATGTTGGCCTATTATTGTGTTGTTTAGGAAGATAGTTGTTGTGTGGATTACATGTGTTTGTATGATGGGTTAAAATATTCCCCCGGGCGGGGATCACTATCGTATGTTTGGGTTGAAATAGACCTTAGGGCGCAACTCACTATTGTATGATTGGGTTGAAAGATACCCCAGCGCGTGGCCAATATTTGTTGATCAGGATGAAATACACCTAGTGCGTGGCCCCAAGGTGGGGCCCATATTTGTATATCGGCTTGGTTATACCCTATGGTTAAGCCTAGTTGTATGTTTTGGTAGTGGTACTTTAGTGAACTTGTTAAGCTTAGTACTTACCTATTATGTTTATGGTTTCAAGTACTTTTGATTCGAGTGGGAAGGGCTCAACATGATGGCGCATCATCATCTCCTCATGATTTCCACATTTTGAATAATTGTACTATGATGTTTTGGACATTATATTCGGTTTTGGGTTTTGAAACAATTAATGAATGAATAGATAATCTTTCAATGAAAAATTTTATCACTATTTTTGGGTTGTGACATATACGGATGAATTCTTAAATTGAGAAATTCGGGTTATTAAACCCTAATTAGTGAAATTGTTTGAAATTTGAAATTAAGTTTATGAGTTAATGAATTAAGTCATATAGAAGCCAGATGCGTGGATCTTAATCAGTTTTGTGAAAAAAGTTTGTCATGTAAAGTTTGATGAGCAAATGAATGATAATTGTGAAAATGGGTGTAGTTAAGCTGGTAATAAGTTAAGACAAGTTTTCATGAACTTATTATGTTTTTCTGTATAGTTCCTTGGAGAGAGGTTGATCGAATGCACCGACTGAAGGCTAAAGGCCAAAGTGGAAGTTAGCTTTCACTAACTAACAATGTGACATCCCATAATCTAACTTTAAAGCTGTAGATAGTTAATTTACCATGAACCTCTTTGTAACCAGACCTATTTAAGTTTAATGATTATTTTAAAAATAAATAGTATCATTATAATTAAAATAAGATATGAGACGGTATCTTACTTCCAATTGTGGAAAATCTTAAACAAATCATAAGGCACAAATTGTAACCCTATTTAATACGTCTGGAAAATTAAAATTTCGTATTAAGTAGTTTTGAGCAAAGAAAACACTCTAGTATCATAGTACATCTTCACCTGAGTCCGGATATATAAAGTAAATCCAAAACGAGACTCATATACAAAAGATACAACTCTTAAGAAACAAAACTAATATAATACTAATTTTCTTTAAACTGCATAATTCGTTTCGATCTGTTGAGGCACTTGCACACCTCATATGGAAATTCGAAGAACATTTTATTGACTTAGAATATGGTGAATTATTTGATTTCATGCTTGGAATATTTTTAGCAAAAATATTTGCAAAAGACAAAAACTCGGACGTTTCAGATCTATTAAAAGCGAATCTTTAAACGTGATTTCCCGGAGTTCTACAACTCGAAAAATTAATCTGTTTGGGTTTATGGAATAGGTGCACTTGGTTCAATCATACACCACTTTTGAAAAAAATATTAGACGTCGGGATCTTGGCACATAAAGCTAGGACGGTTTTCAGGACTTTTGAGAATGATGATATTGATGGTTTTTAGCCATAAGAACTTTCCTATGTGCGCATCTAATGCTTGGATCTAGGCTTTCTAATTAAACATGCTTTGAATCCAAGACTTCTAATGACTAATTAGGTATAAGAACAATACTAAACCAGATCTAGAATCATACCTTTGAATCTCTTGTTTGATCTTGTTGTCTTGGAGCTCTAGAGTCATAATTGTCACACCTCTAATGGCTTACAAACACCAAATAGCAAGGAGGATGATTGGAGAGAGAGGAGAGGGGAGGGAATTCAGCCAGGGTTTCTCTACTTTAGATGAAGTTCCGATTTCCTTATGCCATAGGGTCTATTTATACTTATAGACTCCTTAAGGGTTACAACCTAAACCCTAATTGAATAATCTTCTCTTAAAGCCATCCAAATCCATTCCTTAGATAACCCCTTGGACAATTTAAAGCTATCCCAAGCTTCTAGAATCCGTCCAATACATATCTATATGGATTTACAGTCTAAAGTTTAACTATCAAACAATTGACAGTTTATACCCTCTTATTTAATTAATCTCTTTAAGTCACCAAATTAATTCCAATTAATTCTATGACTTATATTAATCAAATAACATTATATTATTCTTTATAATATACTAATAATATTTACTCTCTCTTAATAAATCATCCTATCAAGTTGCTATGGTGAAGGCAACCCAAAAGGACCATGCACAACCGGGTCAAATACTTGCCTAATATAGTTGCAGCCTTAGACACTATTCCAACAGATATCTCCCAACATTTCCACATTGCCACGTTGAATGGGTTTGTGTTCTAGTAGCATTGTGTGTATGGGCGTGTTTTGCTGGCCGGAAACATGAAGAACCACCATGGCAGCTAACCATTGTGGTTGCCGCCCGTGTTGCGCTTTCTGCCACCACCAGCCACCATGTGTGGTGGTTGTGTGTGTGTGTGTGAAATGGGGTTTAAGTGTATGTATTTCAGTTTAATGTAATCTTTGCGTGCTCTTTGGCGGGAAAAGTCACCACCACTAGCATGAGGTGGTGGCTGCCACCATATACCACCACTGGCCACCATAATGGTGGTTGTGTGTGTGTGTGTTTATCAATTAGTGTGTGTGTCATTTCTTGATCAAACCACCATCGTGAGGTGGTGGATGCCGTGTTGGGTGGTGGTGTGCCTCGTTTGCATTTTTGGGCTCATTTGGGATGTTTGGACAAAGTGGGCCCCAAAGAAACCCTAATGGGCCCAATGAAGATCTAATGGATCTAAAGGACGAATCGCTTGATTAATGGGCTAGTAATTATGTTGGAAACCCTAATTAGCGTTTGGAAAACCCTGATGCCATGAAACCCCAATTTTGGGATTTATCAGGACCCGCACGTGAATTAATTATTATACTTAAAATATTAAATTATAATCATTGGCAAATTAACCTAAGGCAATAAAGAACTTAATGAATTAAGTCCTTAACGGATTAAATCCTTAATGGGTTAAGTAGGAACACTTAACCTTAAGTGTCATTTCATGTGAAAACCCTAATTTCACTTAGGCCTTGAGTTGGGCCTTTTCTTTTGGGCTTTGGTGATTGGACTATTAATGGGCTTTCTAAAAATAAGTAAATGGACTAAAATAATTGGATGTGCCTTACGATAAGGCCCATGTGAAGGACTTGGGCCCAAATTGGAAAATTGGGCCATAGATGGGCTATAATTGAACCTTTATGATTATGTGATAATGGGCCATGGGAATTGGATTGGAATAATTGGATGGGCCTTAAGGAAAGACCATGTAGGGGTCTGGGCTCAATTTGGAAAAATAGGTCATATGTTGGGCTTTGGCCCATTACTTGACTTTTGTGATTTTTGTGTGTGAGTTGGACCTTGGGCTTGGAGCCCAATTATTAATTGGGTGTTGTTTGATGTTGATAGTTCGTGAAGCTGTCAACCAGTAGTTGGAGTTTTATCCACGGGACTTCAGCAGTGCCAGGTGAGTTCTCCTCACTATGTCAGCAGGGTCTAAGGCACCAAGGTCGGCCCTTTTATGGATTGTATTCAGATTATTGTGTGTTATGCTTACTGATTTACATCCTGGTAGTTAGGTTGGTGAGATGCTATGTTAGTGACATGTTAGTTCTATATCCTGGTTATAGGATTGTTGTTATGCCTTGTGATATGTTAGATCGGTTTGACTGTTATATATATATATATATATATATATATATATATATATATATATATATATATATATAGATGCTACTGTTATATAATATCTATGTGCACATGATTGTCCTGGTTATAGGATGATGCAATGTTAGTGACCGGTTAGGTCTGTATCCCGATTATTAGGATGTTGCTATGATTGGTGATCTGTTAGATCGGTGTAACTGTTATATGAAATGAGCTAGCATATGATATTTATGTGCACGTGTTTGTTTGGTTGGGGGTTGGGTTCAGGCGGTCCTGCTTTGTGCTGTAGGCCAACATACTCAGGGCGGTCCGGATAAACTGAACGCCTTGCAAAGGGATTCAGTCAGGCCAAAGGCCCCGCGAGCGGTCCGGATAGGCTGTAGGCCCTACAAGGTGGTCCAGACGTGCCGAAGGCTCGGAGAGTGGTCCAGATAGAATGAAGGCCTGCGAGGCGGTCCAGTCAGGCTGAACACTCATTATGCATGTTGTCTGTATTTGTTATATGATATGGTTATACTTGTATGGCATTGGTAGTTTGGGGAAACTCACTAAGCTTCAGGCTTACAGTTGTTGATTTTGCTTCAAGTACTTCTAATGATCGCGGGAAGGCGAAGGCGTGATCGTGCACCTCCTCATATCTTCATGATCTGATTCTGGGGATACTCCAATGCTTAAACTATTTTAAAAACAAATTGTAATAACTTAATGGTTTTAAATGCTTTAAAAAGTTTTAAATTGGCTTGAATTTTTACGGGTGTTACATCCACGATCACGGATCCAACCCATTATGGAGTATCTCCAAAATGGCACGATTCCAATAGAAGAAAAAAGCGAAAGAGCATTTAGAATAAGAGTCTCAATATTCGTAATGATCCAAGGTAAACTCTATAAGAAGTCTATGGCATATCTCAGTTGCTTGGAAGATCCTGAAGCTGCAGAAGTCTTGAAGGAAATACATAAAGGAGACTGTGGCAATCACATTAGGGGAACATCCTTATGTTTCAAGGTATTGAGAATAGGATACTACTGACCAACCATGAAGAGAGATTCTTTTCTACATGCTTAAAAGTGTGATGCTTTCCAAAGACACAACAATATCCTGCATTTTCCAGCAGAACCTCTACATCCTATTATCTCTCTGTGGCCATTCATTAAATGGGGAATGGATATGGTGGGAAAATTACCAATAGCTCGAGGAGGAAAACTCTTAATGTTGGTGGTGACTGATTCTTTTTCAAAGTGGATCAAAGCTGAAGCCTTAGTTCAGGTAAGAGGCAAAGAGGTAGTCTCATTTATTAAACATAATATCTTGACCAGGTTCAGGATCCCGACTAAAATCATATGCGACAATGGGTCCCAATTCAATATGAATCTAGCAATAAAATCATTGTAAACAACTTGAAGAAAAGGCTCGATAAAAAGAAAGGAAGATGGAAAGAAGAGCTTCCTTTCGTAATTTGGGCAGATAAGACCACTTCCAAAGTAGCCACAGGTCAGACCCCTACTCCTTGGTGTTTGGGACAAAAGCAATGATCCCTACCGAAGTAGTGATCCTGACAACAAGATACTTGCTCCAAAACCAAGAAAAAATGACATGATCCTAGCCCAGGATCTTAACACTATTGATGAACTTAGAGATCTTGCAAAGATATGCATTGCTGCTCGTCAAAAAAGGATCACCAAGGCTTATAACAAAAACATAAAGTCAGAAGATTCCAAATAGGAGACTTGGTATTAAGGGAAACATTCCAAAACACCAAGGATTCCAATGCAAGTAAATTAGCTCCTAAGTGGGAAGGACCATATCTCATAGATGTTGAAGAAGGAAAAGGAGCATATTGGCTTGCAACACTTGAAGGAGACATTTTGCCAAGATCCTGGAATGCTATACATCTCAAAGCATACTATCTGTAAACATAATCAATTTATCTTCAACAAAAACAAGGTGCACATGTTCTTTACCTTCAACTTTTCATCATTACTTATTTTATCCTCGAATAAATTACTCACATAAGCATCAGAGGGATGTTAGCTAGACTAACGCCCACCCTAGCTAACATTTGCTAAGCAGAACAACGTGCTAGGGATCTCCATAAGCAATGATCCTGGAACACGAGAATCCTCAAGGTTGAAGATCCTGAAACATAATGATCCCCAAGATCCTAAAACATACAGATCCTCGAGGTTGAAGATCCTGAAACATAAGGATCTTGACGCACAAAGATCTCAACATCTAAACACTTGAACAATTCCATTATATCAATGATATGATCTTTAAACTATCATATACATAAGGTAGATACTGATCATCTCTCCTACGCTTAAGGGTACTTAATCCCCTCTAAAGTTAAAAGAGCTAATCACCTCTTTCACACGAACTAAGGTTTATACACCTCATTTGAACGCACGATATCTAACTATGGGATACGAATAACAGGATCATTTCACGATGCAATGACTTGGAAACCCTCTTATCTTTGAACATAAGTTAAGATCCTTAAGGTTTATAACATTTTCATGTTATCCAAAAGTTGGGATCCTACCCCGGTAATTACTTAAGGCTTATGACATTTTCAAGTTATCAAAAGTTGGGATCTTACCCTAGAAATTATGTAAGGTTTATGACATCTTCATGTTATCACACGTTGGGATTTCTCCCCAGAAAATACGCGAATCATAACAATTTCATAAGTAGGGATACCTCCCATGAGATACATCACAAGTTGGGATCCTCCCCAGTATATAACATTAATATGTTATTAGATGGATTTATGATATCACCCAAGAATATTGTCAAAGTCTATAACTTAAACATGTTATCCTAAGAAAGGAATTCCCCTATATGATCTATTGATTAAGGATCCTCATCACTAAGGATCCTCAACATTAAGGATCCTCATCGCTACAGATCCTCATCAATGAAGAACCTTATCAACAGAAGTCAACAACGATCCTCAGTTCTTTTTCTAAGTTGAGATTTATAGCAAATTCTAAGTTTGAAAAGCTTATGAAGCTTAAGGAAAAACTTGAAGACGATCATGTTCCATCTGTCCTTATTCTCAAAAAACTCTAAGTGAAGTTTAAGGATCCTGAACTTTCTACGATCCTAAGCACAAATCATTTGATTATCAGAATTCAAGTATGCTAAAAGTGATTCACTAAGAGAATTTTGTCTCAAGATTGTTTGCAGGAACTAGGTTTTCCGCGATCTTGTTAAGGGTGCAAATATCACAAAAATCATGAAGAGAAACCAGCAGAGAGATATAAAAGAAAAAACAACCATTTCATTCAAAAGGGGTTACACACCAACCCAACCAAAAGATTAATTGTTTTAGATTACTGATAAAACAAAACTACTTAAACTAACTTCTCGCAGGCCCAGACCTTAGCCTGGTCATTAGCGGCTGCATCCTTATTCTTCCCTCCTTCGGTCAGCAACAGTACAGGATTCTGATTGGCGGTGGTAGGCTTGTCAATCAATTTGGCCAATGCCTAGCGCCAACCGTCCACATCCCAGGAACCTGCATTCTCCAGATCCTCCGCCAACTTGATCTTAGCCTCAAGGATAGCCATCATAGCACTTGTCTTCGCATCGACAATCACCTCCACGATATCTGCAGGATGCTCCTCCTCCTTCTCAGCCTTCTGTTTTCTCAAGAACTCCACCCTCTGGAGGAGATCCTCTTTGGTGGCCCTCCAAGTTTTTCCTTGCTCTTTTAGAGCAGACTCAAATTTCTCGGCATGGATCCTGAGATCATTGGTGAACTGAAAAACATGAGTGGATACCTGAAAGAAACGCAAACATTAGTAAAAGAAGAGACATGTATGATAAATTAACAATGTTTATACACAGGAAACTTACAGCTTGGGAAAATGAGGTCAACATCTCGAGAGCATCCTCAATGCTGAGATTCTCTAGGCTAAAATCTATGGCCTCAGAAGTCTTCCGCTAATGGGATCCTGAAGCCTTAACTACAAGGTCTATGTGAGATCTCTTGGGATGAGGAAGGTTGACACCTTTTTCTTGCTTAACCTTGATCAAAACACTGGTTATATCATCTTAAAGATTTGCCAAACCAAAACGAGCCTTGGATCGAGCAGTCGTGGAACCTGCCAAAGATCCTTATCAACTCATGATCCTTGTCAGTCTAAAAGAAGTATCCAAGAAAAATAATGTTACCAATAGCCATAGAGGTGGAAGTATAAGAACCCACTTAGAGACTAGAATGTTCGAGCTTGAATGACCTTCCAAAAGCAGGAAGTGCAAGAAATTCGGAAATCTTTTCCTCAGAATCACTAGTAGCAGGAACAAGTTCCTCAAATTTAAACGTTGTATCTAAACAAACAAAATAAGGGAAGTAAATTTCAACATCTAGCAAGTCTAAATTCAAATCCTACCCTTTTTAATCCATGTTTTCAGTAGGGAATCCCCATTGGGAATCGAATCACGTATCACGAAGAAGTGTTTTTCCATCCAAGCACCATCATTTTGTTTCAAATTCAGAATGGGGTGGTGTTTGTTTGCCTTAACCCTTAACATGAAATAGAAAGAACCAAAAGTAGAAAGATCATAAAACAGAGCCAACTCAGGTGACCCAATGTACATATTCTTGGTCCGATTCAAGCGATCAATCCCAAAACGGATCCTCCAAACAACAGACATAGTTTGGATATAAGATATTTGGGTAGTTGAAAAGAAATCATGAATGATACTAGTAAAAGGATAAGTTAAACCTAAAGTAAATGGGTATTCACGAAAGCAAACCCATGTCGGGGAAATAAAATATGGTTGGACGGTAGCCTCAAAAGATCGGAAAACTACATCGGAAGGAAAAGCCCCAATGGCTTTCAACAATTCAATATCCTCATCATTGAAGTACCAAACCTCATCATAAGATATGTTTGCCTGATCACTGAAATCATTCTCAGGAGAAGTAACAACGCTAGCTCGAGAACGACTGGTTTTCTTAGCTATGACGAGGAAAATCGGAGCAACAGAAAACAAGTAAGAGGAAAAATTTACCTTCACAATGAGGCAATGATAGCTTGAGAGAAGAAAAATGAAAGGAAACCTACATTTATAACAATGAAGAGATAAGAAAGATGATTTGATTGCTTCTTGGTCACCTCGAGATGCATAAAACTTATCCATTGAGGGATAATTTTTAAACACTTCTTTATCTCCTTTTTTAATTTAAGTTATCACTTTAATATATTCTCGAAATTAACTCTACACTTGCAAGAATAACTTGGGGGGGGGCAATTGTTAGGGCCATGATCCTCAAAGCATTCAGGATCCTCAAACTTCATCAGATATTTAGGATCCTTACATTTATAATGGTTATCTTTCACTCATAACTAACACGTGTGCAGAAATAGTATGATGATTAGGCTTCTAAAGAATGCATACGACCTTCAAATTCTAGAAACATCATCCATACAACTCAAAAGAGAATTGTTGTAATCCTCCTTTTCTTCAACTTCTAAATAATGCATATTGCCTTCAGATTCTACCTATAACCGTTCTTGAACAATTAATTCCTCATCATTACTAATAACCAGGTTTTCAACTTGAAAGTATGGAGTCCTACTCGTAGCCACTTTTACTCTCACTTTAAACTCTTTGCCTTCTACTTCAACCAATATCACCTTCGAGATTATATCAAAACATTTAGTGAGCAGGAAGATTCTATTTTTATACAAGTCAACACCTAAATTATCTTCCATATGAGCAATAGTTCCCCATTTAGCAACAATCATCCTAAAAGCTTGTTTACTCCACCCAAGTAAATTGAGACCTTTTATATCTAGCCAAACAAGGCGATCCTCAGGGACAAAGTGTTTATCCCATTTTCTTTTTAATGACAACCAATGATCCATCAACTCATTTTGCATGAAATTTTCACACGCCATAGAAGAAGTGAATTCAAAAACTACCCAAAACCCCTACATACCGTATCTCTACTTCCACAAATCCCTCATCCAAACATAGTGATTTCAGGTTTGGAAGAGTGAAAATCTCGAGCTCTACCAAGACATACCAAATATTCCTTATGTTCTTCAATAATAAAATCACCCGACTGGATTTTAATCACCACTTTTTGCAACTTGAGATTTTGAATAGGAACATTTACAGTACTATCCTTTTACTTATCACTAGAAACAACATGGGCATCAGACTTAGGTGGCGGTATATACTCATCATATTTAGAAGGCACATGTCCATATCTTTTGGTAGAGTCACCCTTCTCAAACCTGGGAATTGAAGCAAATAGTCTAAAATAACCAAACCATAACCAAATTATGGATCTTACGAACATTAATAAAGCAGAGAAAACCAAATCGTTTCCCCGGCCTAAACCTTTTTTAAGCAATAAAAACGTCAACTATTGTTCCCAACATTCACTAAATCTACACAAATCTTTAGGTTCACTCGAATCAGGAAAATTGGAACTATAGATTCTAGAAGAAATAGCTTTTACCTCTTCAAATCTTGATCTTGAATACGATAGATGATCCCTTGCAGGTTTTTGTCTTTTTCCAGCCTTATTTCTATGTTGAAATTTCATCCATGCATCCTCAATTCCCCGTGTTGATCCATAATGAACTAATAAGTGAGAAGCATTATCCAATAACATAAATCCCTACCAGTTGCACCACTAAAACCGAATAGATTCTAAAGCCTGAATCAGCAGGCCAATTCCTCCCACCACCACCCCCTGGCTGGAATACGCCCGAATGAATGACAATAGAGTCGTTGGAATCGCCGGAGGTGCTAGAGTTTAAGTAACAGTCAGCTCTTAAATAGTTTAATTTCTTTAGCATCTAAATTCTACAGTCCACCCCAAGTTGCTGAAAAACCTAACCCTCGTCTAGCTTTTCAAGGCCCGACGCCTCTGTGGGCGGTAAACTTGGGCAGGTGGAGCCACGAGCAAGGACAACCACCTCCCTACAGCGGAGACCGAAGCTTTTACAACCTGTGTGAGGGAGGCTTAGCAAACAGAGTCCTTCCTATTATGGTTCGTCGTGCTGCTCGCAATGTTGAGAAGGGAAGAGACCACTTTGACTAAGTCATGGAGATTCGTGCTAACTCCAGAGTGCACACAGTTCGTCTTCGTCATCTGACCGATAAATAGGACTTTGAAAGGTCACGTACTGACGCTCAAAAGGTGGAGCTAAATAACTATGGATCTGAAACAAAAGATCTTTGTCAGAACCAAGTAGTATTGCAAAGACGTGTTTGGGAAACGGAACAATAGCTGGCTAAAGCCAGGGCTGAATCAAGTACCAACCAGAACAACTCCCCTCGTGAGTAGAGCCTACTCTACTCTGTCTTTTTGGATATAATTTAGGTCTTTGTATAGACTCTAGTAGTCTGGTACTAACTTCCCTGGTTATGTTAAGACCTTGAACTTTCAATCTATTAGGTCTTAGTGCTGTCAAAATTTTCTCATTTCTCATACTCTCATCTATTTGTTGAACTATGGCGAGTTAGTTCATGGACCACTCTTATTATTCTTAATATTAAATTCTTACTACTGTCTTCATCTTTGTAAACTCAACCACCACCTCCTCCACAATACGATCATGTAGCTCTCTAAGTTGCGTTGGTTACGGCTGTTACGGTAGCCTTAGCTCAATTCAGCGCTAGCGGTACTAGCGGGAGTAGGACAACTATGCAATCTACTCAAGGTGATGCTCCAGTGCGCTCTAGAGAGTGTTCATATAAGGACTTCACCAACTACAAACCCATAACCTTTATTAGGACTGGAGGAATCATTGCCCTCTGGAAATGGTTCGAGAAGACTAAGTCGATCTTTGAGATCTACTCCTGTCTGGAAGGAAGCAAAGTAAAATTTGTTGCCTGTACCTTCTCGGACAGAGCCCTGACATGGTGGAATAGTCATGTCAAGTCACTTACCTTGATAGTGGCTAATGCAATGGCCTGGAAAGCTCTGAAGGAGCTTATGATTAAGGAGTACCGCCCGAGGGGTGAGATTCAGAAACATGAACAAGAACTCTGGAGCCTAACCATGAAGGGCTCCGACATAGTTGCCTACACCGCCAGGTTCAGTGATATGGTGGCTCTATGTCCAGAATGGTCCCTACTGAAGGAAAGAAGGTCGAGAGGTATATTTGGGGGCTAGTGCCTCTATTCCAGGGGAATATCTTAGCTTCAAACCTCACTACCTTCGACAATGTCAATCGATTGTCATAGCGACTCATCGATCATGGAGTTCACACACCGACAACACCAACCTTGCCATCCCAGAACCATCTAAAGCTGCTGAAAACAAGCGGAAGTTTTGGGACAAGAAGAAAGGTAACGCGACGCAAAACTCTTCCAAGAAGCATAAAGTTGTGGTTGTTTGTGCTACTATAGAACCTACTGCCAATACACCGATGAAGCAGTATGCGGGAAACATGCCGAAGTGCAAAAAGTGTAGCTTCCTCCACAACGGACCCTGTCGGGAAATGCAGTGTGCTAACTGCAACAGGAAGGGGCACACTGCCCATTTCTGCAAGACTCTGGCAAGGCCAATCACCCAAGTCCCCGGTGTTGGAGTTGGCCAGGCTCGCTACGGATGTGGCGAGGTGGGTCACTACAAGAGGAACTGCCCGAAGGCTGGGAACGCTGGTGCAGTGGGAAAAGTTTTGGCAATAGACCACGAGGAAGTGGTAGCAGACCCTACAGTGGTCACTGGTACGTTTCTCCTCGATAACTCTTATGCATGCATACTGTTTAATAGTAGATCGAAGAGGAGTTTCGTGAACCAGAAATTTTCACACTTACTTAAACAAAAATCACATGCACTAAAAGAACTGTTCATTGTAGAAATGGATAACAGAAAGACTAAGAGCACTAGCTGTATATACATAGGATGTACCCTATCTCTAGATAGGCATTCATTTCCAATAGACCTCTTGCTTGTCTCAATTAAAAGTTTTGATGTCATTATCGGCATGGATTGGTTGAGTCTTCATCATGCTGGCATCATGTGTTATGAGAAGGACGTTCTTCATAATCTACCGTCTAACGAAACCCTAGTTATCTATGGAGAAAAACTCAACACGAGCATTCAGATCATCTTAAATATACAAGCCCATAAGTTCTTACAAAAGGAATATCATGCATTCCTTGCTCATGTGGTTGATATGATCCAAGAGGCGAAAGACATAAAGAACATCCCAGAAGTACACGACTTTCCCAAAATTTTTCCTGAAGAACTACCAGGATTACCACCACAGTGTCATGTCGAGTTCAGAATCGACTTAGTTCCAGGGGCTACCCCAGTAGCCAAATCGCCCTATCGACTAGCACCAGCTGAGATGCAAGAGCTATCCGATCAACTGAACAAAATGCTCAGCAAGGGCTTTATTAGACCAAGCTTCTCACCCTAGGGAGCACCGATCCTGTTCGTGAAGAAGAAATACGGATCGTTCTGTATGTACATCGACTATAGAGAACTAAACAAGCGTACTGTCAAGAACCGATACCCTCTACCTCGCATAGACGACTTGGTTGACCAACTGCAAGGGTGAATTACTTTTCAAAGATTGATCTAAGATCCGGGTATCACCAGTTACGAGTGTTAGAGGAAGATGTTCCCAAAACAGCCTTCCGAACTCGTTATGGATACTACGAGTTAATAGTAATGCCATTCGGATTAACTAATGCACCCACTGTATTCATGGATATAATGAATATGGTGTGCCGTCCTTACTTGCATCAGTTCATCATTGTATTCATCGATGACATACTTATCTACTTTCGAAATATGGAGGAGCATAGCCAACATCTATGTTAGGTCTTAGAAACACTGCGATTGGAGAAACTCTACACAAAGATCTCTAAGTGTGAATTTTGGATTCGAAGAGTCGAATTCTTGGGTCACGTAGTTACCGAAGAGGGAATTCATGTGGACCCTTCCTAAATAAAGGCCATTGAGAACTGGTCAGCTCCGAAGAAGCCTATATAAATTCGTCAATTTCTAGTTCTCGCTGGCTACTATCGCAAGTTTATTCAGAAATTCTCACGAATCATAAAACCGCTTACTACATTGACCCAGAAAGGTGTGACCTTTGAATGGGAAGAGAAACAGGAGAAGGTGCTCCAAACACTGAAGCGAGGCTTGTGCAATGCACCGATACTATCCCTCCCAAAAGGGATAGAAGACTTCGTGGTTTATTGTGATACATCCAATCAAGGGCTTGGTTGTGTTCTTATGCAACGGGGAAGGGTCATTGCCTATGCCTCAAGACAGCTAAAGACACACAAAGTCAACGATACCACACATGATCTTGAGTTAGGAGCGGTGGTATTTGCTCTGAAGATTTGGAGACACTACCTGTGTGGTACAAAAGCACTATCTTTACAGATCATAAAAGCCTTCAGCATATATTCGACCAGAAGGAGATCAAAATGAGACAACGATGGTGGGTCGAGCTACTCAATGATTACGAATGCGAAACTTGTTATCATCCCGATACAGTCAACATAGTAGCTGACGCACTAAGTCGGAAAGAATACCCCGGTTGTAGAGTCAAATCATTGACTATGACTATCCATTCACACTTGTCCACACAAATTAAGGAGGCTCACCTAGAAGCCTTAAAGCCTGATAATGTGGCTTGTCAATCTCTGAGAGGGATGGATAAAAACTTGGAAGTCAAGGGTAGTGGAGCCTTGTATCTCATGGATAGGATCTGGACACCGAGGCTCGGTGGTTTCAAAGACTTAGTCATGACCGAAGCGCACAATGCTCAATATTCCGTCCACCCAGGTTCAGATAAGATGTATCTGGATCTTAAAAAATTATACTGGTGGCCTAACATGAAAGCAGAGATTGCTACCTTCGTGAGTAAGTGTCTTACTTGGGCCAAGGTTAAGCTCGAATACCAGAAACCCTCAAGTATGCTACAAAAATCGGAGATACCTGAGTGGAAGTGGGAGCGGATCACTATGGACTTCATAACCAAGTTGCCCAAGACAATAGGTGGTCTCGACACCATTTGCGTGATCATAGATAGGTTAACCAAGTCCGGACACTTCCTTCCTTTCAAAGAAACTAAAAAGATGGAGAAACTAACAAGAACCTGCATTAAGGAGATTGTACGATTGCATGGTGTTCCCATATCCATTATCTCTGATAGAGATAGTAGATTCACCTCAAGATTCTGACAGTCGTTGCAAAGTTCTCTATGAACTAGGTTGGACATGAGCATAGCCTATCATCCGCAAACCGATGGACAAAGTGAGAGGACTATTAAAACTCTAGAAGATATGTTGCAAGCATGTGTGATAGACTGTGGAAAGGCATGGGATACTCATTTACCCCTTTTTCTAATTCTCCTAAAGCAATAGTTATCATACAAGCATAAAGGCTGCTCCATTTGAAGCCCTCTATGGCTGGAAGTGTAGATCCTGTCTGTGATGGGCTGAAGTGGGTGATACATAGTTGGCTAAAGGGCGAGTTCTTGACAGTACTCTCTCAGGTCCAGAAATCATTCGATACACAACAGAGAAGATCGTTCAAATTCATTAATGATTGAAAGCCTCTAGACCGACAGAAAAGCTACGCAGACAAGAGAATGAAACCATTGGAATTCTAGGTGGGTGCCCGTGACCTATTGAATGTCTTACCCTGAAAGGGCTTGATACGCTTCGGAAAGCATGGGAAGCTAAATCCAATGTACATAGGGCCTTTTGAGATTCTCGCTATAATCGGCCATGTAGCTTACAAACTCAAACTACCTCACAAACTTAGTAATGTACACCCTACTTTCCACGTTTCGAACCTGAAAAAGTGTCTATACAACGAGACTCTTGTTATACCACTAGATGAAATCAAGATCAATGAGAGCCTCAACTTCATGGAAGAACTAGTAGAGATCATGGACCGTCAGGTTAGGCAAACAAAGCAAAGTCGTATCCCGATAGTGAAGGTTTGTTGGAATGCCAAGCGGGGACCTGAATTCACTTAGGAGCGCGAGGATCAAATGAAATTGAAATATCCTCATCTTTTCCCTTAGTCTATCTATATTTCCTTAATCTCTAATTTCGGGATGAAATTCCCTTTAACAGGGGGATGATTTGAAAACCCATAAGTTTCTACCTTGTTAGTTAATCAATGCAATCGAAAGTCAGACTTGTTTATGTTACCTTTTTAGCCTTCATAAGGGTTATTATAAGAGTTTTTAATCATTGTACACTTAGGATTTGATGCTATGCATTGTGAGTAAGGAATCTATGATTTTTAAATTGAGCCAAGATCATCCATCAAGGGATGTTTATGGCCCAAACTAGGTTTACAGCCGTAAACCCAAGCTTGGTCGTAAATCCATCTCTACACATATAGATTTCCTTCATTATTTCTTCCTTTCTCACATCTTTAAATCTAGAACTCTCAAAACTCTCTCAAGTATCATCAAGAACACTCTCCTTTCTCTTCAAAATCATAAGTGATTCTTTCATATTTACTTGATATGCTTCTTATTCACGTGAAGCTCATTGACTTCATCCATGAGTTCCATACTTTTGGTTTAGATCTTCAAATCATCATCTTTTCACCAAGAACACACAATTGTTCTTGGGTCATAAACTCTCTAAAAGCTTCCAAAATGTAAGTATCTCTTCTATCATCTTGTTATCCATTAGAATCACTTAAATCATCACATGAAACAAGCACCAAATTGCATGATCTTCAAGAGTTCACGTTCGTTAACCCTTCATCTGCTCGTGAACCCTTCATAAGATCATGATAGGGTCGTGAACCATCCTTTTTGATTCGTAAACCTTTCTTAGATGCATGTTAGGACCATAAACACTTCATAGGATCAAGCCCTGACCATAAACTCTTCATAGGACCGTAAACTCTTCATAGGGTCGTAAACACTTCATGTGTGGCCGTAAACTCCTCTATGGCCGTAAACACTTATAGTGTGGTCGTGAACACCCTTTCATACAATCAAATGTGATTGTAACACTTCATTTCAAGTGTTTCCTAGTCCCTAAGGTTGTTCCCTTACATGATTAGTTGTTATATATATAGTAATTATACACATATATGTGTGTCATTATATGCTTAATAGGATCCATTTGTGCTCGAGACTTCACTTGGCATATGTAGCATCCTATATCGATCTTTCATTCGAATCACTCACTACAGGTGAGTTCATACCCCTACAACTATGAGTTTAAATACTTTTAAATGATTTTAAGGGGGGTAATACAAGTATAACACAATGTTAGTGTGTTAATCATTTACATGAGAAAACCACATTCAAAAGGATTTCTTATACTCAAACTTGTTGAAAACTCTTTTAAAGCTTTTATAAACTTCTTTTATATCAATTCATATTTGTCTATCTATTTACATATAAGTATGCTTTAATGGACTTAGGACTACTGTTGAATACCTTGAATCCTGTTCCTTGTTTGGTTGTGGGCTCAGGGTAGGATCACTAGTCCGAGTGTCGGTTAAATCATAGTTATACTTACTGAATAGATATGTGAATATTAAACCCATTTTAAGGATTATACTTAACTTAGTTGCTTGGTAAGTAATTGAGTCTTTTCTATACATCAGTAACAGTCAAACTATCATACTAGTAAACTATAATAGGTATAGTTTAAAGGATTACTACTTACTATTTCTAGAACAATAAAACATACATGAATCAGTTCATACGTGAGTCAATTCAAACATACAATAACAAGAACAGAAAGGAACATACAATAACAAGAACAGGAAGGAACATACATCCTTTTTCAAAGACAGATAACAATAATGTGAGATACTACTTCACGGCAAAACAATATACTTGTTATGTCGCTTTTTTTAACCAGAGTCTCATGGAGGGAGAGCAGACATTGTGTGTATAGATCTATACGGTACTGACAATCCCGCATCGTGACTATTCAGTACAGTTTGGTTGGCAGGCCAAGGGGTGACAAATGTCATATATTCAGTTTCAACGCCAGCAGATTATCGTGTTAAATACTCATCAATCGGTATGTTTATAACCACATCACATTTTCACCTTAATAAACACATTGGTTTTAAGTTAATTAGTGCTTAGTAGTTATTTTAAACAACTTTACTATACATTTTCATTTTTCCATTACATTTATACAGTGATTTACTCACATAAGAAATGCATACTATTTTTCGTGTAAAGATAGTTTTACAAATATGGAAAAACCCACATTTATATTATTACAAGTACAAACACACATCTTACATCATTTTTTGAAGAGAAACAAAAGTACAAAACAATTGGGTCTTGGTAGAAGACTACTTTTAGTAGAAAATATAGGATTTTCTAGGAAGTATACAAACATTTACGTCAAAACACTTACAAACATTTTCATCAAACTAATGCAAACATTTGACACAAAAATACTTATGAACTCACCAGCTTTAATGCTGATCTACGCTTTCAAAATAACTTGTATTCTCAGGTCACCAGTAGACAGGTACAGATGGCCAGGCTTTGAGAAGACGGAGCACTTTCAAGACTTGTCTTTTATTTTAATATATACTTTTGGTGTCTTACAAATACATTCAGAACACACATGTATAAATTATACTATTAATGCAATGGATGATGTTGTTGCTTGTTTTACTATTGTGTATTGTTATGATACTAAACATTATGTCCTACGCCCCCGAACGTTTCCGCTGTTCTGTTTTGGGGGTGTGACATAAATGAATGCAGTACCCAACAGGAAACAAAGCAGGAAATCAGATCGTGTCAAAGTGAAAGTTTTCAGAAAGTGGAGAATCGAAAGAGGAGATCAACGACGGCAGAAACGCTGGCCAGCGAGTCAAGGAAAAGGCACAAAGATGCATTCAGACGACTTGCAACATCCCATTAATGGAAAGAAGCAAACACTGGTCCGAAGATAATTCAGCCAGAACCCGGAGCAAAAATCGCAAGACATGGGAATGCCTACTCGCTTGCAGGAACACCAGTCCAGCCCGAAATCAGTGGCCAAGCCACACCCCGGCGAAGAATGTTTCGAGACTCATGCATTTTGTGATTTTTTTTCTTTTTCATCACTCATCCGTTCTTAATGATGGATCGTTACAGCAGAGTCCCTATCGTAGAGGAATTTTGACTACCGCAAGAACAATTTGGTTTCTTGACAGAGCATGGTGTGATGATTCCGACGAAGATATCATCGATCTATGACTGCCCTCGAGGGAAAGTGGGGGTTCTTGTTCCTCTATTCGAAGCCGGGTTATGCCTGCCAATATCTAACTTCTTTGATATGATTATATAACACTATGGCTTTTCTATTGACGAATTAAACCCCAAGTGTCGTTAATAAGATCGTGGGCTTCGAACTGATTTGTCCTTCCCTGGGTTGTATACCCCAAGTGTCGTTAATAAGATCTGTCTGTCTGTCCCTGGGTCTTCAATTACTTCTTTTGTGTGTCCCCAAACTCTGGCATCTGCACGTTGGCGAAAAGGCGGGTCATTCGTCAGTTGATCTCTAAGCAAGATAATCCGAAGAAAAATTGGCAGATACAATGGCTCTGGCTCAACCGAAACCTTGTGGGGCATGGGTTTCGTAAGATCTAAGAATTTCCCGACCGTCTTCCCAAGCTATTCAGGGATAACCTAGTGCTAGGAAAATGTCTAGGCAACATTACTCTTGTCGAGGAGAACTGTAAATAATTCATCCTTTATGCAGCCGGCATGAGTGCTGCCTAGAGGGCACATGAGTAGATGGCACAATTATTCATCCTGAGACATGGTATTCGCTCATCTCCCTCTCCCCCTTTTTTACAAGAATAAGAACAAAGTATTTAATTGGTCTAACAGTTCTCATGCTTGGTGTTTGTGTTTGCAAGTGCCGAAGCCGAGATTTTCTTGGAGATGGTATTGTGTGACTATTATTGGAAACATAGTTGACATCGCAAAAGTGCTCAGAACAAAATTTGATGAAGACCAACACCAGCCTTGAAATAAAAAAGAGGGGGGAAAGGGCCATGATAAGAGGCTAGAGATACTAACCATCACTGGGCCTCGCTCATGCAATAATTGTCGAGGCCAACAAGCCAGTGCGACAGTATACAATCAAAACATACTTAAGATATCCTTTTCAATGAGTGGTCCTGTTGGATTAGTGTCTAAGTCCATAACTATATTTGGTACGAACTTCACCCGGTTGAGCATGGTTCTTTTGGGTTGCCTTCACCAAAGCAAGTGGACAGGGTGATTTATAATGAAAGAGGATAGTGTGGTTTATTAATATATTATAAGAATAATATGTTAAAAGAGAAATCAAATTTGTTTTAATTAATATTAGTTAAATGATTAATTAAGAATTAAGTAATTTGACTAAAATAGATGAATTAAATAAAGGGAACTGGAATTGCAATTATAAGATAATTGATTTTTGGGCTAAGAATCCTTATGGATTAGGGCATGGACGAAATTGAGGTGGAGTCCATCTTGAATTTGTCCAATGGGGCCTTATTCTGGAAGGTTCTCTGGAATGCTTAAGGCCTAAGCTATCCAATTAGGGTTTTGACTGAAACCCTAGCAACTCAAGTATAAAACGACCCCTTAGTCATCAAAATTCGGACACTTGATCCCTTGGAAGCTTGGAGCCAAATTCTAGCCTCTCATCCTTTCTCCAAAACATCATCCTCTTGCCTTGGTGTTTGTAAGCCATTAGAGGCATCGCATTTGAGGTTCTTGGTTCTCGTAAGCTTTGAAGATTCAAATTTCTTACTACAATCAAGAGGTAATATTGTTACTTGGTTATTTATATAGATCTCAAGTTTTGTAGTATGCTTGATTAGGGTATTTAAGTCTTGGATGAATTGCATGTACAATAGAGAAACCTAGATCCAAGCTTTAGGGTTTTGCATGAGCATATAGGATTGTTCTTTTGTATAAAACCCATTAGTGGTATTAGAGACTTGATTGCTTTCTGTTTCATTTGATGTTTTTATGTCATCCATGCTTGAAAAATCGATTTTTGGTCTTCTACCTGACAGACACGTGGAGTCCTAAAGTGAACTCGTCGAGCCGGATGAACTCGACGAGTCCAAAAGGGGACTCGGCGAGTCGGGCTGTTAGACAGGGCGAACTTCGAGATTTTATGCCTATTTTGCTATGGGATAATTACCAAAACGTTTTTAATTGATAAGATACGAATTTTATTGATATTGTGTGATTATCCTTGCCAAAATAAAGATAATTTCAAATTAATTGAATAATTATTTCCTAATATGATAAATGTTAAGTATTTGAATTATTTGATCAATTATCTTGCATGAAATTGAATTAGGTCAAAACTAGATAATCACCAAAATTAATTGTTTAATTATTTATTTGAATTTTGATCTAGATAGTTTTGAAATGTTTCAAAACTTTCCCTCAAGTTTTGGAATTTAAATTTTTTATTAAAAGTTTAATTTTGAAATAATTAAATTCCAAACCGTAGAATTTTATAGATTTAAAATTCACCATATACAATTATAATATTATAAGAATAATTATTATATATGTATAACATAAAGGCTAGACTTACCGTTAGTAGGCCTCATTCACGAAGCTGATCTATAAAGGGGAGGGGGGGTTTATAATGTTATGGCCTATAAAATGGCTGTTTAATGGGTGTCCACTCTCACCCACCGCTTCCTTGATTGGTGGAAGGTCGTTAGCCGAACGGGTAGGATAGGGCAACCAAATCCTCATTAAAAGTTTAATGATTAATAAAGTAACTAAATGTTTTTATAAAATTCACAATCTTAGTTACTTTAGAAAAAATGTAAATTTGATGCTATTCCATGAAATTACACTTTGTACCCTCGCTAAGACGTTAGTGGAGCGTGTGTGGCTAACCGGCACACTAATTTGGCTCTAAGCAAAGGTGGCAAAGGGTGACTCGATGTTTTTCATAGATCAATGGAGTGTGTGTGGCTAACTGGCACATTGATTAGGTGACTGTAACATTGGGGGCCCCATGTGCACTTGTATGGTTATTCACACCTTGTTTATCATCCTTGGTATCCCAGTCACAAACTTGAAGGGCATATCGAGATTTAAACATGCCATTAAAAAGTTCAATGAATTTCAAAAGATCTAGGAATTTCAATACATTTAAAACTTAGTCGTTTTATTTTTCATGGTGAAAGTTAGTGAATCGCCATTCACTTACCTTCCAATTATTTGTAATTTAAATTACGGCATCCCTCTTTTAAGTTGTAAATAATGTTGTTGGATCCTAGCCCTAATTTTTTATTTGGGTGTTTATTTGGGGAATCTTATCTAATCAAACTTTGTCTCTTTTCCTTTTCAAATGTTGAACTCAAACAACGCTTCAGTCTCAAATTCTTCCGGCTCATTCTCACTCATGAATTTGTGTGGGAGGGTGTTCTTCGATGAGTCCAATTTCAATGATTGGATCCACAACATCCGAATGGTTAGGTGTTACAAGGACAAGGAGTATGTCCTCGATAAGGAGCTGAAAGAAGTGAATATCAACACTGCTACTCCCGAGGAGATTGCTGCTTTTGAGGCCCACGAGTGAGATGCTATGAAAGTCCATTGCATCATGCTCGCCACCATGACTGCAGAACTCCAAAATTCCTACGAGGACTTCTACCCCTATGAGATGCATCAAGATTTGATAGATGGGTACAATTAAAGCGCAAGGAAGGAGAGGTACGAGATCATCACCTCGATGATCACGACCAAGATGAGAGATGGAGAGTCTGTCACTGCTCATCTCCAGAAAATGCAAAGATATGTTGACCGCCTGCAGGAGTTAAATGTGGAATTCAATGAGGAGCTGGAAATCGACATAATTCTTCACTCCTTACCGCCTTGCTACAACCAATTCTGCATGCCCTACCACATGAACAAATAGGAGGTCACGTTGAGGAAACTTAAAGGGTTGATGAGGACTGCTAAGAGCAACCTCAAGGACAACTCTGTTATATCAACTCTTATTGTTGCCCCCGTCTTGGCTATTGGGCAGGGGAAGGGTAAGAAGAGGAAGGCTCCTTCCAAGAGCCACCATAAGGGAAAGTCCCATGATGGCACCTCTTCTAATGGAACAAAGGATGGTCCCGCTGCACCCACCACCAACCCGAAGGATGCAGATTGCTACCACTGCCATGAAAAGGGGCATTGGAAACGAAGTTGCCTGAAGTATCTGCAAGATATCAAGGATGGGAAGATCAAGATGTCCTTCATACGTATTTACACTATTCAATCTAATAATTCATCACATGTTATTTCTTGGGTACTTGATACAGGATGTGGTTTTCACATTTGTTCTGTTTTGTAGGGCCTAAGAAGAAATAGGGATGTGGAGCATGGGAAGATAAACTTGATCATGAGGAACGGAAAATCGTCGCCTGTCACCAAGATTGGAGCTTACTCTTTAGTGCTTAGTAGTGGGTTAGGATTATAGTTGAATAATTGTTGCTATTCGCCAGATATGGCAATAAATATCATTTCTTTTCATGTTTTATATAAACAAGGATTTAGATTTTTGTTTGATAAGGAAAAGGGTTCTATTAATGCTTTTCTTAATGGTGTTTTCTATTTTGAAGCATTGCCTTGTAATGGAATATATGAAACTGTGATGGTTGTAGACAGTTTAGGAAATGATGTGTTGTGTATCGATTCTTCCAATAGTTTGGATAAAGAATGCTTGTGGCATTGTCGTCTTGGACATGTCAACAAGAAACGCATAGCCCAACTCCAAAAGGATGGATTGCTGGAGTCATTCGACCTTAGGGATGAAGACGTGTGCGAATCCTATTTACTTGGAAAGATGACCAAGTCACCCTTCACTTGCACTTGTGAAAGGGGCGAGGGTTTATTGAATCTTGTACACACCGATGTGTGTCGGCCCTTTAGATCCACCACAAGGGATGCAAGCGGCTTCTATGTGACTTTCACCGATGATTATAGCATATATGGGTATATCTACTTAATCAAGCACAAGTCATAAACCTTTGAAAAGTTCAAAGAGTTTAAATAGGAAGTGGAAAATCAGTTGGACAAGAAAATCAAGATGCTTCAAGCCGATCACGGTGGATAGTACCTTAGTCTTGAATTCCATGACTACCTCACGGAATGCGGAATTGTTTTGCAATTGACGCCACCTACGACACCACAGTTGAATGGTGTGGCTGAGAGGTGTAATCGAACCTTGATAGACATGGTTCGTTCCATATCCTTAACTTAGTCCCTAAAAACAAGGTTTCCAAAAACTTCACAAGAAGTGGACAGGGAAATCTCCCTCATAGGCACATATCAAGTTTTGGGGTTGCGAGGCTTTTGTAAGATGAGAGACTCACGACAAGATCGAACCTTGCAGTGAGCTATGTATTTTCATCTACTATCCGTAGATGTCCTTTGGTTATCTCTTCTATAGACCGAGTGACAATGTTGTCTTCGTTGCGAGGAGAGGGGTTTTCTCCCACTGAAGCCAAGGGGTCAGTGGGAGGAAAATCGATCTTGAAGAGCTTCAATAATCGAACGATGAAGGAACCTATTACACTAGCGCTCAACTTGAGGAAGAAACTCATGTTAAACCGATTGACGAGTCATTACCTCTTAGATGTTCTGAAAAGGTTAACTTTCCACCCCGGTTTTATGTTTTCCACATTACTACTGAAGGGGATACGTTTATTAGTGATAATGCACTAGTACATTTGGATGAACCTAACAACTATAAGGAAGCCATGGCAGGCCCGGAGTCTCGGAAGTTGAAAGAGGCTATGGACAGCGAGATTCCGTCCATGTATGACAAGCATGTTTGGAATTTGGTTGACAATGTGTCAGGTCGTATGACGGTCGGGTGCAAGTGGATCATCAAAAAGAGGACCCGACATGGATGGGCAAGTACACACTTATAAGGCACGGTTGGCTATGAAGGGCTTCACTCAAACTCCCAGAGTTGACTATCATGTGACCTTCTCACCAGTTGCGAAGATAAATTCTATTAGGGTGGTGCTAGCCATTGCTGCATTTCATGATTATGAAATATGGTAGATGGATTTCAAAACCACTTTCCTTAATGGGAAGTTGGCTGAAGATGTTTACGTGAGTCAGCCAGAGGGTTTTGTCAATTCGAAGCATCCTAATAGAGTGTGTAATCTTAAGAAATTCATTTATGGGTTAAAATAAGCATCTCGCAGATGGAATCTTTGTTTCGACGAGAAAGTTAAAGAGTTTGGTTTTCTTCGAAGCGAGGATGAATCATGTATATATGTCAAAGCCAGTGGGAGTATAGTTAGCTTCCTTGTATTGTATGTCGATGACATACTGCTCATAGGAAACGACATCCTAACCTTGCAGGAAGTTATGTCCTGGCTTGGGAAGTGTTTCGCTATGAAGGACCTTGGAGAGGCTGCCTATATTCTCGGAATAAGGATAGTGAGAAATAAGAGTAAGAGACTAATAGGACTTAGTCATAATACTTACTTGGACAAGGTACTAAAGCATTTTAGTATGGAGAATTCCAAGAAAGGGGAGTTACCGATCTAAAGCACTACCAAGTTGAGTAAAACTCAAAGTCCGAGTACCGAGGCCGAGATAGCAGAAATGAGAGGAGTACCTTACGCTTCCATAGTTGGCTCGATCATCTATGCTATCACTTGTACTCGCCCTGATGTGGCCTTCACTTTGAGCATGGTCAACAGATATCAAGGGAACCGTGGTAGAGCGCATTGGACCACAGTCAAGAATATTCTTAAGTATCTTCGGAGTACCAAGGAATGGTTTCTAGTCCTCGGTGAGAGTGATGAATTAAGGGTGCAAGGGTATAGTGATGCCAGTTTTCAGACTGACCGAGACAACTATTGTTCTCATTCGGGCTAGGTCTTTACCCTAATTGTGGGAGCAGTGAATTGGAAAAGTTCCAAGCAGGAGACCGTAGCTAATTCAACGTGCGTATCAGAGTACATAGTAGCGATCGAAACGTCAAAGGAGGCGATATGGTTAAAGAACTTCATCAGAGACCTTGGAGTTGTTTCATCTGTAAAGGAGCCTATAGAAATTTTCTAGTGATAACGAAGGTGCGGTTGCCTGGACCAAGGAACCGATGGATCATGGCAGATCGCGGCATATTGACAGGAAATATTATTTTATTAGACATCGGGTAGAAGAGGGACTCCTCGTAGTGAAGAGGGTATCGTCAGAGGATAACCCAGTGGATCCCCCTACGAAGGGATTAAGTAGGGTTAAGCACTTGCAGCACGCTAGGAGTATTGGGCTGAAGGACGATATTAGTTTAGATTAGATAGCTTCGAAATGTGTAAGAGATAAATTGTAAATAACATTTGATGATTAAATAAAGGAGTATTATTTATGAGCAAAGTTACTATCTTATGTTAATTGTTTACCTATTGTTTCATTTTTCATGTTTTGACTTCCTTAATAATAAGATTATTCGAATAGTCCACAGTTACTCGTACTTTGGAACTAGGTATGAAAGAAGACTGTCATGAATTGGCGTGTAGATTGTATAAAGTGTATTAGACATATCAAAAGTTTGCTGCAACGTTCATGAGTGCTTATGAATAAGATTTGAGCATTAGATTAAACCCATGCTTGCTGGTATCACTTCATGGAATTTATCACGAGTGATCGCAAGACGATAATATCATATAATCTTTAAACCTAGATATATGGTTTATTGTTTGCAAGTTGGTTGTGCAATTATAATGCGTAAACGCATCAGTAACTTGATGTTATAAAACGCATTGTTGTGCATGATTTGATGAGTGAATGGTAAATGCATATAAGTCGAATTTTATCTGTTCCTTTTTATCCTAAGAGGGTAAAAGCGATATCTGGGCCTCTCGATGATTTGGTTTGACTTATGTTTCGGGCCCTGTCAGGAAGAGATTGATGTGTTCAATCAAGTTCTATGTTGAAAAAACCAGAGATAGAGAAACAAACTACTGGAAAATAAGTATGACTATGTTCCATGTGATTGTCTGCGTGATATCTAGAACGGAGGATTATACGATCCCTTATCTAAAGGACAGGTTACTGATCAGAGTTGACAGCGGCTTATGAGAGCTACAATTGCTAATTAGATTATGAAGTCGTACTTCCAAGTTTAGTTATTAGAATTATCCAAGTGAGAGACTATTGGATTAGTGTCTAAATCCATAACAATATTTGGTACGTACTTGAGGCAGTTGAGCATGATCCTTTCGAGTTGCCTTCACCAAAGCAACTGAACAAGATGATTTATAAAAAAAGCGGATATTGTGGTTTATTAATATATTATAAGAATAATATATTAAAAGAGAAATCTTATTTGTTTTAATTAGTATTAGTTAAGTGATTAACTAAGAATTAATTATTGTAACTAAAAGAGATTAATTAAATAAAGGAGATTGGAACTGCAATTAGAAGATAATTGAGTTTTGGGCTAAGAATGATTATGGATTAGGGCATGGACGAAATTGAGGTGGAGTCCATCTTACATTCGTCCAAGGGGGCTTTATTCTGGAAGGGTATGTGGACTGCTTAAGGCCTAAGCTATCCAATTAGGGTTTTGACTGAAACCCTAGCAGCTCACCTATAAAAGGACCCCTAAGGCATCAGAATTCGGACATTTGATATCTTGGAAGCTTGGAGCCAAATTCTAGCCTCTCATCCTCTCTCCTAAACATCATCCTCTTGCCTTGGTGTTTGTAATCCATTAGAGGCATCGCATTTTAGGAGCTTGGTTCTCGTACGCTTTAAAGATTCAACTTTCTTACTACAATCAAGAGGTAATATTCTTACTTGGTTATTTATACAGATCTCAAGTTTTGTAGTATGATAGATTAGGGTATTCAAGTCTTGGATGAATTGCATGTACAATAAAGAAACCTAGATCCAAGCTTTAGGGTTTTGCATGAGCAAATAGGATTGTTCTTTTATATAAAACCCATAAGATCCCAGACCAGAACATTAGGATCCGAACGACCCATTACACATCATAGGGTTCATTAGTAAAAAATGTGTTAAGCAAGTATACATTGATAACGGAAGAAGGGTCAATGTAATCTTTGAACACTGCCTTCGGCGGTTGCCAATCGAGTGGAAAACTACCTCCAACCACCACAGTAGGGCCCACAAGTTGGGTTTACAAGTCATGGCATTTAGCCAGCATGCACAATCATGCTCCCATTTACACTAGTCAGTCATGATGGGGCAGAGTAGATAACGAGAGTACTCAAGTTCAGGGTGGTTGATTGTCCGACAAAACATAATATCCTACTGGGCCGACCCACACTCTTTCAACTAAAAGCGATTTCTTCCACCCTCCATGGCATTCTCAAGTTCAGCACAAGATATGGGTTGGCGACGATTGTAACATCCTGAAATTTAGGTAAAGCCATGTAACCCTTCTCCTTTACCAAGTTGTCAAATTAAGTCCCTTAAGTGAAGTATTAGGCTTGTGAGTACGCTGGGCGTACTAAGGAGTATGTTGCGCGTACTCGCGCGCTTATTTTGGTCGCGGACTCGCCTGGGTACGCTGGGCGTACCCATGGTTACGCTGGGCATAGCGAGCCCAGGTGTAAACCCTAATTTGGGGCTTGTGCACTATAAAAGGAATGTTATGGCCTTGACCTCAGCCTCCATTCTAGAGAGTGAAACACTAAAAGAGTGCCCTCCTTCATTTCTAGCTAGAGTGTTGGTATGCTAAGCTTCTAAATGTCATTTCAAGGTGGTGGAAGAGAAGAAGAGGCTATTTTGGAGGCTAGAAGGTTGTGGGAAGGAAAAGATCTGAGCTTTTCAGAGGTTGGAGCATCTTCATGAGGTAAAAAGCTCAAATCTTGTCTTGTTATTTGTGTTGTGTGCTTCTTGGACCAATTTCTAGGGTTTTTGGTCCCAAGATGGACACTTTATGAGCAATTGGTCTCCATTGGCCTAGATCTATCATATTTCAGGACTATAAGTGTTGTATGTTCATAAAAATGCAATCTTGGACGTAAATATGGAGCCATGCATGAGATCTAGACCTTTGGTGGGAAAAAGGAAAGAGGTTTGAGGGGGTAGGGACCTTTAAAGCCATGCAAAGGCTTAAAGGTTCCGACTTTATGGAATAAGAGGTTGTAAGAGAGTCAGATCTGGAAGTTGAAGGAGTGTCTTAACCGTTTAAGACCAAAATCTAAGAAATGGCTGAACTGGGACTTACGTTAGGCGTAACTCTCAGTACGCGCAGCATAAGGGGTTGAGGCCCCGATGGTGGTTCACTGGCGTACGCCCCGCGTACTACCTTCTGTTGACTTCCGTTGACTTTTAGGGTTTTGGTCAACCTTTGGACTTTTGGGTCAAGGAGGGGTAAAATGGTCTTTTACCCTTCTGTAGGAATTGTAGAATGGATTTAATCTAGCCTTTGAGAGCAGATATTTATTTGGAGTATTGTTATGTGTTTAGGCGGGGGCTAGACCAGTGTGATACCGAGGTGAGTCTTTTCACTATACTATACCTGGAAGGGTACCTAAGTGTGAGCGGAAGGTCTTATATGCTATGAGATATATGTGCTATATGCTGATATGTGATATGTATGTGTTATGAATGTTATGTATGATATGGACCGAAAGGTTAGGATGACATGGACCGGAAGGTCAGGATGACATGGACCGAAAGGTCAAGAGGACATGGACCGGAAGGTCAGGAGGTACGGACCGGAAGGTCGGTACGGGTAGGACCGGAAGGTCTACCGGGATTCGGGACGGAAGTCCCCTGAGACACTTGGACCGGAACGTTCCACAGAGTTATGGCCTGGAAAGGCGTATGTGTTGTATGTTGTATTTTGGGGAACTCACTAAGCATTATGCTTACAGTGTTGTGTGATGTGTTTTAGGTACCAGTAAGGATCGCGGGAAGGCGCCGGCTTGATCAGTACACACACATGAGGAGCTTTATATGTTAGGATCTTGGGATGTGATGTTATGGATTGTTATGTGATACAATGATATTTTTATAACAATTATGAATGAAAGTGTGTTTTTAAAATTGGAAAAATTGTTTTGAAATTTATGTCATTACAAGTTGGTATCAGAGCCTTGGTTTGAGGGATTCAGGTGCAACTTCGGATGTATCCGAACTCGAACAGAGGATTTGAGAAAGTTTTTCATAAATAAACAATTTTTCTAGGAGAGTAAAGGATTTTGGAAAAAGGCAGAACGGAGCAGTGTGTACGATCAGTCAACGCTCGAACAGTGATTTCCCAAAAATACCCTTACATTATGTGTTATGAGATATGTTATGATATGATATGCATGCTAGAGTAGGCTAGGTATTCATGTTAGGACTAGAGTGGCCTGATTTGTGATGCTTAGCCTAGGAAGATTTATGTTGCTTGAGAGTGAGTAGCTAGCAGTGCGGAGCTTATGAGAGAGCTACCAAAGGGTACTCTATGATAGCGAGGTGTAGAGTACTTGTGATCTGGGATCCAAGGAGGAGGACTTGGGGTGAATATTGATGCGGTGTGGGCGGTAGTATAAGGGCCCGTACTACCGAAGACACCGTATCAGTGCCCAGTCCAAGTAAGAATCCTTAGGGTACTAGGGAACAAGTAAGGATATGTTATCAAGTGCGAGTACACTCGAGCGGGTCTCTGATATTATATGTTGTATTTTAGAGAGATATCATGGTTGGTACACGTCACACACCTAAGAGCAGTGGTGTTAGCGAGGAGGAGATCTGCAGGCTGATTCATGAGGAGGTGGCTGCTGCCATCCGAGCTGAGATTCCAGAGATGTTGGGGTCTATCAAGACCACATTGATTAAGACTTTCGATGAGTGGTACGCAACAGTGACCGAGGCTGCGGCTGCTGTAGCTACTGTCGTTGTTGCTGCTGCCATGTCTCAGGGAGGTGGCTCGTTGTTGTTTCGGGAGTTCAGCAACACGAAGCCACCAGAGTTTGATGGGATTCAGGACCCAATCGCTGTGATGAGATGGATTTCTGATATCGAGGGATGCTACTACATGTGTTCTTGTCCAGAGCATTTGAGGGTATGGTTCGCGCTGAACCAGCTTTGCTTGGGAGCGAATGATTGGTGGAAGTTCGTGACAGCGAGCTTCACGGTTGCGGAGATTTATGAGGTGACCTAGGAGAGGTTCACCACCATGTTAAGAGACGAGTATGTCCCCCTGTGGAGAGGGAGTGGTTCGCTCAGGACTTCTTGACCCTCAAGCAGGGTACTGATTCGGTTACTGTGATTACTAGGATGTTTCATGAGAGGGCGATGTTCTGCCCTGAGCAGGTGTCTACTGAGCAAGCACGAATGAGCCAATATTTGAGCATTTTGATGAGGGATATTCGGGAGTTCGTATCGAACTCGACTTACTGGAAATTTGTTGAGCTTCAGGCAAATTCCAGGAAGAGGGAGTTTGAGTTGGAGACTCAGGCCAAGGAGGAGGCCGAGTCTCAGGGGTTGGACAGGCGGTCGGCACAGTCTCAGCCGTCAGCCAAGCGGGCAAAGCCCGGCGATTCGAGATCTGGAGGCCATAAGGGCCGCACTTGCAGAAAGTGCAGCAAGGGACACGATGGGGTTTGTTGATCTGGTGCTTGCTACAAATGTGGCTAGGAGGGGGATATAGCCAAGGATTGCACCAAGGGATTCATGGTTTGCTTTCATTGCAACCATACGGGCCATCGGAAGACCGAGTGTCCGCAGCTGTGGGGGACAGCACAGGGAGCATAGCAGGGATCTGCCCCTACCGCCGTGCGCGCTACTGAGGTTCGGCAGGTGAAGGCCTAGGCACCGTAGGCTCACGGGAGAGACTTCCAGTTGATAGCGGAGGAGGTCCCTGCAGCGCCCGATGTCGTGGCTGGTATGTATTCTTTCATTTATTTATGTCGAGTTTGAGGTGTTGTGCTTATGTTATGATAGGCGTAGGTACTTTTCTTGTGAATTATGTACCTGTTTTGGTGTTATTTGACTCGGGTGTGAGTCGGTCATTTGTTTCCTTGGCATTTAGTCAGGACATTAGTATCCGACGAGAGGCGTTGAGTCGACCTCTGCGAGTGTCTATAGCTGACGAGCGAGCGGGGTATGCTACGGATGTGATTCGAGGATGTATACTTGAGATCTTCGGTGTGGAGTTCCTGATAGATCTGGTCCCGATTACGATGCGGGACGTATGTGTCATAGTTGGCATGGATTAGTTGAGCCGATTTGGAGCTGTTATAGACTGCGAGCATTAGTTGGTGACGATACGAGACCCTAGTGGGGGAGTACTTACGGTGTACGGCGAGGGTACCCGATGTGGGTCAGCGTTTTGTTCGGATGCCAGAGCGAGACAAAGTTTGCAGTAGGGCTGCAGCGTGTTCGTAACCTATGTGATGGACAAACGAGTGACCGCTGAGAGGCCAAGTTTGATTGATTAGGTTCCGATAGTTTGTGAGTTCTCGAATGTTTTGGGTGAGCCTCCCGAGAGGCAAGTAGAGTTTCGTATCGATTTGGTTCCGGGGGCAGCACCTATCGCCAAGGCGCCTTATCACCTTGCGCCACCAGAGATGCAGGAGTTGTCCTCACAGCTTTAGGAGCTGTTGGGGAAAGGGTTTATTAGACCAAGTAGCTCACCTTGAGAAGCGACGATCCTTTTTGTCAAGAAGAAGGATGGTTCACACCGGATGTGCATTGATTACCGGGAGTTGAACAAGTTGACGGTCAAGAACCGTTATCCGTTATCGAGGATCGACGATATGTTCGATCAGTTGCAGGGCGCGTCTTAGTTCTCCAGTATAGACTTGAGGTTAGGATATCATCAGATGAGGGTTTGGGATGAAGATATCCAGAAGACTGCGTTCAGAACTTGTTATGGGCATTACGAGTTCGTGGTGATGCCTTTTGGGCTCACCAATGCACCGGCAGTGTTCATGGATCTCATGAATAGGGTGTGTAGGCCAATGCTGGATCGGTCGGTGATCGTGTTCATTGATGATATTTTGGTGTATTCGAGATCTAGAGAGCAGCATGAGGAGCATCTGAGAGAGATTCTCAGGGTATTGAGATCGGAGAGGCTTTTCGCCAAATTCACCAAGTGTGATTTTTGGTTACGAGAGGTCCAGTTCTTGGGACACCTCGTTAACCAGGATGGGATATTGGTCGATCCGGCCAAGATTGAGGTGGTTATAAGATGGGAGGTGCCGAGATCACCCACCGAGATTAGAAGTTTTCTAGGGTTGGCCGGCTATTATCAGAGATTTATCAGGGATTTCTCCAAAATCGTTGTGCCTCTCACCAGGTTGACCCGTAAGGGTGTCGCTTTTCATGGGGTCCGGAGCAGCAGACCTCGTTTGAGACACTTCGCCAGAGATTGTGCGAAGCCCCGGTGCTAGCCCTCTCGGAGGGGATGGAGGATTTTGTGGTGTATTATGACGCATTGATATAGGGTTTGGGTACAGTACTTATGCAGAGGGGGCATGTGATAATGTATGCGTTGAGGCAGCTGAAGTCTCATGAGATGAGGTATCCCACCCACGATTTGGAGTTAGGGGCAGTGGTGTTTGACCTCAAGATCTGGCATCACTACTTGTTTGGGGTTTGGTGTACCATCTACACAAACCACAAGAGTTTGAAGTATTTGATGGACCAGCCCAATCTGAATATGCAGCAGAGAAGATGGCTAGATGTGGTAAAGGATTATGATTGTGAGATCCTGTACCACCCGGGCAAGGCTAATGTCGTAGCAGACGCCTTGAGCCGTAGGGCGGATATCGTCCCGATTCAAGATATTTGTATGCGGTTGACAATGATGACTCCGGTGTTGGACACCATTTGGGAGGCCCATGCAGAGGTTGTGAGACCGGAGAACCGGAAGAGGAAGTGAGTGATCGGGCAGGTGCCGGAGTTCATTACCGATAGTCGTGGGCTGATAACACTTCAGGGTCGGATTTGAGTGTCGTATGCAGGCGAAGCGCGTACCACCTTGATAGAGGAGGCACATAAATCGAGATTTTCGATCCATCCCAGGGCCACTAAGATGTATTTGGATTTGAAGAAGGATTATTGGCGGCCATGTATGAAGAGGGATGTAGCATGGTTTGTTGAGAGGTTCTTAACCTGTTGCAGGGTTAAGGCCGAGCACCAGCGACCGCATGGCCTTTTTCAGCCACTTGAGGTTCCCCAATGGAAGTGGGAACATATCTCTACATATTTCATCACCAAGTTCTCGAGGACCGCGAGGGGTGTTGACGCAATTTGGGTGATCGTCGACCGGATGACGAAGAGCGCTCACTTCCTTGCTATCAGTGACAGCTTTTCTGCTGAGAGGCTGGCATAGTTGTATGTGAGAGAGGTGGTATCGCGGCATGGAGTGCCGATCTCGATTGTATCAGATCGGGATGTACGTTTTACTTCCAGATTCTGGAAGAAGTTCCACAAGGAGTTGGGCACGAGGTTGTATTTCAGTACCGCTTACCACCCATAGACGGACGGACAGAGTGAGCGGACGATTTACACGCTCGAAGACATGCTTCGGGCATGTGTGTTGGACTTTGGAGGGAGTTGGGACACGTATCTGTCATTGGTTGAGTTTTCTTATAACAACAGCCACCATTCGAGCATTGGTATGCCTCCCTTTGAGTTGTTGTATGGGAGGTGGTGTTGGACTCCCATCTGTTGGGGTGAGGTAGGGCAGTGAGTGATGGGAAGCACTGAGATAGTGCTTCAGACGACAGAGCAGATACAACAGGTCAGGCAGAGATTGTTGATAGCTCAGAGTCGCCAGAAAAGTTACGCGGATAGGCGACGTCAAAACTTGAGTTTCAGGTGGGGATTTTGTACTTCTGAAAGTGTCTCCTTGGAAAGGAGTGATTCAATTCAAGAAGAGGGGTAAGCTGGGGCCCCGGTATATTGGGTCGTTTAGGCTGATCGCGAGGGTGGGCAGTGTAGCATATCGTTTAAAGCTACCTGCGGAGTTGAGCCAGATTCATGATACATTCCACGTGTCTCAGCTAAGGAAGTCTATAGACGACGATTCGACAGTGGTACCGTTAAAGGATATCCAGGTGCACACGAGTCTAAATTATGTTGAGAGGTCGATCGCAATCTTCGATAAGAAGATCAAGGTTCTGAGGAACAAGGATGTGCCCTTGGTTCAGGTCCGGTGGCAGCATCGGAGGGGGTCCAAGCTGACTTGGGAGCCGGAGTCGGAGATGCGGGAGCAGCATCCAGAATTGCTTTAGGCATGAGACTTCAAGGGCGAAGTCTCGTACTAGTGGGGGAGTGTTGTAACATCCCAAAATTCAAGTAAAGCCATGTAACCCTTCTCCTTTCCCAAGCTGTAAAATTAAGTCCCTTAAGTGAAGTATTAAGCTTATGAGTACGTTGGGCGTACTAAGGAGTACGCTGCGCGTACTCGCACGCTTATTTAGGTCGCGGACTCGCCTGGGTACGTTGGGCGTACCCAGGCTTACGGTTGGCGTAGCGAGCCCGGGTGTAAACCCTAATTTGGGGCTTGTACCCTATAAAAGGAATGCTATGACCTTGACCTCAACCTCTATTCCAGAGAGTGAAACCCTAAAAGAGTGCCCCCCCCCTTCGTTTCTAGCTAGAGTGTTGGTATTCTAAGCTTTTAAGTGTCATTTCAAGGTGGTGGAAGAGAAAGTAGAGGCTATTTTGGAGGCTAGAAGCTTGTGGGAAGGAATAGATCTGAGCTTTTCAGAGGATGGAGCTTCTTCCTGAGGTAAAAAGTGCAAATCTTGTCTTGTTATTTGTGTTGTGTGCTTCTTGGACCAATTTCTAGGGTTTTTGGTCCCAAGATGGAGACTTTATGAGCAGTTGGTCTCCATTGGCCTAGATCTATCATGTTTCAGGACTATAAGTGTTGTCTGTTCATAAAAATGCAATCTTAGACGTAAATATCGAGCCATGCATGAGCTTTAGATCTTTGGTGGGAAAAAGGAAAGAGGTTTGAGGGGGTAGGGACCTTTACTGCCATGCAGAGGCTTAAAGGTTCCAACTTTATGGAATAAGAGGTTGTAAGAGAGTCAGATCTGGAAGTTGAAGGAGTGTCTTAACCGTTTAAGACCAAAACCTAAGAAATGGATGAACTGGGACTTACGTTGGGGGTAACTCTCAGTACGCGCAACGTAAGGGGTTGAGGCCCCGATGGTGGTTCGCCGGCGTACGCCCCGCGTACAAAGAAGGTTCGCGCCGCGTACTACCTTCGGTTGACTTCCATTGACTTTTAGGGTTTTGGTCAACCTTTGGACTTTTGGGTCAGGGAAGGGTAAAATGGTCTTTTACCCTTCTGTGGGAATTGTAGAATGGATTTAATATAGCCTTTGAGAGCAGATATTTATTTGAGAGTATTGTTATGTAATCGAGTGCGAGACTATCTGAAATACCGAGGTGAGTCTTTTCACTATACTGTACCTGGAAGGGTACCTAAGTGTGACCGGAAGGTCTTATATCTATGAGATATATGTGCTATATGCTGATATGTGATATGTATGTGTTATGACTGCTATGTATGATATGGACCGGAAGGTCAGGATGACATGGACCGGAAGGTCAAGAGGACATGGACCGGAAGGTCAGGAGGTACGGACCGGAAGGTTTGTACGGGTAGGACCGGAAGGTCTACCGGGATTCGGGACGGAAGTCCCCTGAGACACTTGGACCGGAATGTTCCACGGAGTTATGGCCTTGAAAGGAGTATGTGTTGTATGTGGTATTTTGGGGAACTCACTAAGCATTATGCTTACAGTGTTGTGTGATGTGTTTCAGGTACCACTAAGGATCGCGGGAAGGCGCCGGCTAGATCAGTACACACACATGAGGAGATTTATATGTTAGGATATTGGGATGTGGAATTATGGATTGTTATGTGATACAATGATATTTTTATAACAATTATGAATGAAGGTGTGTTTTTAAAATTTGAAAAATTGTTTTGAAATTTACGTCGTTACAACGGTCATAACAACAAGGCTGGATAATGAATGCAAAACCCAACAGGAAACAAAGCAAGAAATCAGATCGTGTCAAAGTGAAAGTTTTAAAAAAGTGGAGAATCGATAGAGGAGATCATTGGCGGCAAAAACGCTGGCTAGCAAGTCAAGGAAAAGGCACAGAGATGCATTCAGACGGATCACAACATCCCATTCATGGAAAGAAGTGAACACTGATCCAAAGATATTTCAGCCAGAACCCGGAGCAAAAATCGCAAGACAGGGGAATGCCTACTCGCAGGCGGGAGCACCAGTCCAGCTCGCAATCAGTGGCCAAGCCACACCCAGGCGAAGAATGATTTGAGACTCGAATCAACTCTTCACCAGTCTTAAAGATGAACAAAACCCCTTTGGGATGAAGAAGCCAGGAACTAGTAACAACACAGATAGTAACAAAGCATCCATCACTCTAGTACACAAGCTCCACTATAGATGGGAACCAAGCACGGTCTCTGATGATAACAACAAAACCCTGAATAGCCGTGAGAAACACAAGATTATTTGGCATGCACAGAAAAGGGCAAGAGGCATTCTCACCTAGTCAAGGGGAGACACTCCCCAAGGTCATAACACATATTGGGCCAAGAAAAAGGGGAAGCGCGAGCGCCAGCAAAGCATGCAAGATGAAATTTGTCTCTTTCACACCCAGTCGAAAATCAGAGAGGAAGATACCCCGTGTTAAAGAAAAGTAACAACAGAAATATCACACCGGTTTCAAAAATACACCATTCAATAGGACAGGTTGCACCCTAGACGCCCCAGATAGTTCGACAGACGGTGATGGGAGAAATTCACACCAAGACCCGGTAGTGGATACATAAAGGAACACCGAGTTAGAAAGAAACACTTGGAGAAAATGAAACAAGGACGCACGACTATGACGAGGCAGCCACAGCAGAGCACCCGAACGAAAATAAAACAAAGGCTGGGAAAAGAGAGTGTGGTCACACTCCGCATAGGATAACCATACTCCAAGTGTCAGCGCGGAGGCAGATTCGTGCCCTGACACTTAGACATTTAGAATCTAATGTTTCGTGTTTTTCGCTTTTTAGTCAAAATAATTTTTGCTTTGAAAGAGCTTTCCAAAATTCTGTTTAACCAATTGCAAAAACACAAAGTAAAGAGGTTTTGTATATTTTCTAAGTAGCAATAACGGCTGATCACCTATGCTACTTGAGAAAAACCTATACAAGAATGCAACCATATGTCTCAAAGAATCATAATCTCAACCGAAAACTTGCTGATAACATCTCAGAGCTGAGAATGTAGAAACTTTAGTTAATGGCATGAAAAATAGGGTCCTAAAAAGATTCATAACCTTTCCCCTGAAAATCAGATAGTAAAAGGTCTTGAGGTGATGATCTTGGCCAAAATGCAGGTAGCTAAACCTTAAAGTATATAGCCAAGAACGTAGGCTAACATTTCGTGAATTAACGTAAGAAACAAAATTAAACATACAAGTTAATAGTTTTTGAAAGCATATAATCCAACAGTAGCGGTTACACGACGTCCAAAATGCACTCTATCTAACTAACGCAAACCCTAGAATAAGGGAATATGTAGAAAAGAATTACAGTATAAATATCAAATAATCTTAGCCTTAGGATATCACTCGTCAATACAAAATACAGAAAAAGCATTCATATACCAAGTACAAAGCACAAAGTACACGGTTCTTAGTCATTGACAACCAATATCTTTCATTACACATACAATACAAGGGAGTGCGGATACATTACAAAATAAACAAAAAGGAGACAAACCAGAATCAGTCCCAAAAGTCTGAGGAAGAACTTCCCGGACCCGGCCTACGCTAGAATCGGCAGAAGTTGTCATAGTCCAGCTCCCCCAAAAAAAAGTGGCCTGCAAAATCCGTCGCAGCGAGCAACAAAAGGGCAACATCCACCTCTTCAGCCTTTTCCGAGATACGGTCAAGCTCCGGGGAGTTAGATTCACAAGAAATTGTCGGACGACGGGCCAACTATTTCCCTTTTTCCAGTCCAAGGGCCTCGCACGCTTTCTATAAGCCTTGGATACCACTGGCAAATTCCTCACTTTCGATAACCTTATCGATTACTCGGACACCCGTTTCCAACACCCATTGCAAGTCGCCATGGGCAACAACACAGTTAACCTGGGCATGGGCCAGTTGACGTTGGCACCTGGCCAACCCCCTCACTAGAACACCCTTCTCTCGAGCTAGAGAACTCACTTGATTTGAAAGTCGCTATGCTTGGTCTTCTAGAGTGGCGACATGATCTTCTAATGCATCCTTCTCACAGGCCACAATGCAATATTTCTCGGATAGCGTCCGAGGTTTTGCCTCTGAATCACGAAGTTCCCTCCTCAACTTGCGATAGCATCTTGCGAAGTTTTCAGCTGAGTTTCATTTATGCCGTGGCGGCAAACCCGAACAGTGGCAGCAACCATAAGGGTAGAAGTTTGCAGCTATGTACCGAAGGTCACCGGCCATGTGTGTGCCCGATTGGGCCGTAAGCAAATTCATTGTGGCCGAAGGATGGGCACAGTAACTCTACTCCTGAGCGGCAATGTTTTCCGAAAGTAATGAGTCTTTAGTAACCGCCCAGCCTGGGACGTAAGCTTCGAAAGCCAATGGATGGGACGCATTCCTCATTTTTTCAACCATGTAAGGTATGTTCGATGGGGGAAAGACTTATGACACGCCCAATGTACCTCCAAGGACAGAACAGGCACCGGGATAAACCGTGAGCGAGTTAATAAACGGATAAGGCGACGTCTTTGACGAACTGGGAACCACTACTATCTCTTTCCACCTGAGTGCAGAAAACCCATCGCTAAGAACATCCCCAATACCAACAAGAAACTTGGGTAAGGACACTGTGTTTTGCCTCTAACGAGGACAGAGGCCCATGTCATTAGATTCGGTCTCTTCGTCCGACGATAGCACCACGCGCACACTTAAATTTCTCTAGATAGGAGTAGTAATATTTCCTGGTTGACCCACCACAAGAATACTAGCAGAAGTAGAGGCTGTAGAATGGGCTGGGATAGTAGCCCCAACACCCGGTTGAGAAGACGAGGCAGGTCCACTAGAACCAATATTTCCCCCTTTTGTTGGGAGCAATCCAGCAAGCTCCCACATACGTTTTCCAGATACAGGAAGGGGAAGATTCTTCAAAAGGTCAACCTCCCAGTGACAAAGCTTACCCCGATAATGGCCACGCAAGTCCGTCTCCAAGGAAATCTCGGCTTCGACACCTACAAACACAAACACCAATCATGAGAACTGACAGAACAATAAAATACTATGTTCTTATTCTTGTAAGAAAAAGGGGGGGGGGTGAGATGAGCGAATACCATCTCTCACGACGTATAATTGCGCCATCTTCCCACATGCCCTCCAGGCAGTACTCATGTCGGCTACAGAAAGGATGAGATCTTTCTAGTTCTCCCTGACGAAAGTAATGTTGCCCAGCCAATTGCCAAGAACTAGGTTATCTCCAAATAGCTTGGGAAGACGGTCGGGAAAGCCTTGGGTCTTATGTAACCTGTGCCCTAAAAGGTTTCGGTTGACCCAGAGCCATTGTCTCTGGCAATTTTTCTTCGGATTATCTTACTCATAGATCAACTGACGAATTCCCTGCCTTTTCATTAGCGTGTGGGCGCCAGAGTTTGTAGACGCACAAAAGAAGTAACTGAAGACCCAAAAGTGGATATACAACCCAGGGACCGACAAATTAGTTGAAAGCCTACGATCTTATAAATGGCACTTGGGGTTTATTCATCAATAGAAAAAGCCACAGTGGTGCATAATAATATCAAAGAAGTTAGACATTGACAGGCATAACCTTGCTTCGAACAGAGGAATAGGAACCCCCACTTTCACTCGAGGGCAGCCATAGATCGATGATCTCTTCGCCGGAATCCTCACGCCATGCTCTGGAAAGAAACCAAATTGTTCTTCCAGTAGTCGAAATTCCTCTACAGTAGGGACTATTTCGTAACGATCCATCATTAAGAATGGATGAGTGATGAAAAAGAAAAAAACAACAAAATGCCTAAGTCGCTACAACGGAAGCAAGAAAATAAGGAAAACGTGAAAGGTCTTGAGTAAATGAGGAATTTTAAAGGTAAAACTGGTGTCACAGACCATCTCATGATGGATATAACACATATCGACAGTGATGTCTAAGTCTGTTGAATGCCAAAAATAATCTCAAACATCCACGTGTTGTAATGTAGGCTCAAATGGCGACGCTACCAAGCTAACGCATACGCCTACAAGCCTTAGGGAGTTGTTAACGTATCCCCCCAAGAAAAACGTTAAAGAAGAAAAGTTAAACTAGCGCCAAGCTTGGCCTAGTTAGAGTCTGGTCATGCCCAGTCTGAGGCCAAGGTCAGGCCTCCGCCTACATGGACTACCGGGTATGACGGTTAAGGGATAGACGTAACGACCCAAAAATTGAGGGTAAAAAATTCATTTTTATTATAGTCAAAACACATATATCTTTAAATCCAAGTATTCCAAAACCTTGCTAATTAAAAACATTTATCAGAGTTCATCCGAAAATCACATAATGCGGAAAACATGGGTGTGTGTGATGCAATCAAGCTGAGCCCTTCCTTTCCAAAAGAATGATACCTGAAACCATAAACAAAACAGTACACACGAAGCTTAATGAGTTCCCTAGAGCACACCCCACACATTCCATATAATCATATAATCCATATTACCTATAAAAGCTACATAAACCATATAAGCCATGCACACAACACATAAGGATCTCGTCGATTCGTCCCCAGGGTCTTACTCCCGGATGCCATGGGCTCCCCACATGGTCTTACACCTAAGTGGCATGGGCTCTCCCATGGTCTTTAATAGGAAAGCCATGGGCTCCCTACATGGTCTTACATCCGATTGCCATGGGCTCTCCAATGGTCTTTAATAGGAAACCCATGGCCTCTCCATATGGTCTTACATCCAGGTGCCATGGGCTCCCCCATGGTCTTCCATGCAAGTATCGCAAAGACAACTAGCATACCACCTATACATGAATACTGTACATATCAATAGCCAATCTGCAATAAACACTACACCATAATAGGAAAGCCATGGGCTCTCCACATGGTCTTACATCCAGGTGCCATGGGCTCTCCCATGGTCATTCATACAAGCATACCATATATACCACTAGCATACTTCCTAGCACATAAACAGCTAACATGCCACATAATATAACTCCAGCTAGTATACCACATATCATAAAATGGGTTGGCGTTGGTGCCTTAGACCCATTGGTATGGTGAGAAGACTCACCTCGAATGCAGAAGCTTCCTGAAAGAAATCCTTAGTTGTTGCCATGTCCACTTCCTGAGCTATCAATACCGATCAATATACCTAATTAGTAATTGGGTCCCATACCCTAATCCTTAATCCATGCATGGGGTAAAATGACCATTCTACCCATAGCCTAGTATGATCCAAAACTAAGGCCCAACACAAAACAAAAGCCCAACACTATAATGTCCAGAAATCCATCAATGGCCCAATTTTCCAAATTAGCCCAAACCTCTACATGGATCTTACCATGAGGCCCAAATCCTTCTTTTCGGCATGAGACTTCGAGGGCGAAGTCTGGTTCTAGTGGGGGGGAATTGTAACATTCTAAAATCCAGGTAAATCTATTATATCCTTCCATTTTGTCAAGTTGTCAAAAGTGGTCCTTTATAAGAATTCTTGTAGCAAATGAGTCCGCTGGGCGTACTGGGGAGTACATTGCACGTACTCATGTGCTTGAGTTGGACGCGAACTCGCCTGGGTACGCTGGCGTACCCAGGGTTACGCTGGGCGTAATGGGTCCAGATGCAAACCCTAATATTGGACTTGTGCTCTATATAATGGATGATAAGGCTCATTTCTCAGCCTCCATATCAGTGAGTAAAACCCTAAGAGAGCCTGCCAATCGTCCTTAGCTTGAGAGTGAGTGTTTTGGAGCTAAAAGTGCCTTGGTGTGTTAGTGAAGAAGAAGGAGAGGAGCTTGTGGAGGCTAGAGCTTGAAGTGCAAGTTTGGATCTGATATCTACAGAGGAAGGAGCTGCATTTGAAGGTATAAAGCTCAAAACTTTCCTCTGTATTTGGTTAGATGATTTCATGGACCAATTAAGGGTTAAAAGTCCCAAAGGTGGAGACTTTATGAGTGTAATGTTCTCCATGGACCTAGATCTGTCCCGTTTCAATGGTATTTGTGTTATAAATCCATAAAGTTTCCATCTTAGTCGTAGATATGAGGTCATGCTTGAGTATTGAGCTTTCTAGTGTTAGGAAGTGGAGTATTATGGGTGTTACTGACTTGTCCAGCCATGCAAAGGCTTAAAGTCACCGACTTTATGGATTAAGAGGGTTATAAATGGTCAGATCTAGAAGTTGGATGTGGGTCTTAACTGATTAAGACCCCAAAATGCTTAGAGTCTGAAACTGGGAGTTACATTGGGCGTAATCCCACTACGCGCGGCGTAAGGGGGTCGCACACCCCGTTTTCTACGAAGACATCGGGTACGCTCAGCATACATGTGTGGTACACGCAGCGTAACCCGGGGAGTTGACTTTTGTTGACTCTTAGGGTTTGGTCAAATTTAGGGTCTTTGAGCCATGAGAGGGGTAAAATGGTCTTTCACCCTTATGAGAGTAGTGAGAGAGGGGATAGCCTAGCCTTAAAGGATGTATTGATTTAGACTGTTTAATTCATATGATTAGGTGGAGGCTAGATGGGATTTTTCAGAGTTCGAGATTTTACCGAGTTACCCGAGGTGAGTCTTCTCACTATACTTTTCCTAGAGTGGTAATTAGAGTTATGTGATAGAGTATTTTGTATGATTTTGTGTGATGTGATTTATATGTGATATATGGCATGTATTTACCAGAGCTTTCAGAGTTAGGACCGGAAGGTCCACAGAGTTAGGGCCAGAGGGCCCACAAAGTTATTGGACTGGAGGGTCCCACTGAGACACATTGACTAGAGCGTCAAACAGAGTTATAGCCTCGAGTGGCTAGTATTTATTGTGTGTGGTATTTTGGGGAACTCACTAAGCATTTATGCTTAGAGTGTTGTCTTATGTGTTTCAAGTTCTAGTGAGGATCACGGGAAGGCGTCAGCTTGATCAGTATACACACGAGGAGTTTTATTTTATGATCTTGGGATGTGATGTTATGATTTGACTATGTGATACAGTGATATTCTATAACAATTATGAATGAGAAAGGTGTTTTTAAAAATGTGAAAATTTTATTTGAAAATTTCGGTGTTACAAGTTGGTTTCAGAGCTTTGGTTTGAGGGATTCGGGTGCACCTTCGGGCGTATCTGAACTCAAACTGAGGATTTCAAAGATTTTCAAAATAAAATTCACAAAATTTTTCTCAAGTGTAAAAAGTTTTTGAATGAGCAGAGCAGAGCAGTGTGTAGGATCAGCCAGCGCCCGAACGGTGATTTCCCAAAATACGCTTACGTTATGAGTTATGAGATATGTTAGGATATTATATGCATGCTAGAGTAGGCTAGGTATTCTTATTAGGACTAGAGTAGCCTGCTTTGTGATGCCTTAGCCTGGGGATTTTGCTACTAAGTGATGCTTTTGAGCGAATAGATAGCAGCGAGGAGCTTATGAGAGATCTGCTTGAGAGTAGACTATGCATAGAGAGAGACAGAGAGTAGAGTACTTGGGATTTGGGGTGCTAGGAGGAGGACTTGGGGTGAATACTGATGCGGTGTGGGCAGTAGTATTGGGCCCGTACTATCGAAGGCACCGAATCAGTGCACAGCCCAAGTAAGAATCCTTAGGGTACCAGGGATCAAGTAGGATTGGGATATCGAGTGTGTGTACACTCAAGCGAGTCTCTGATATCTTGTGTTGTATATCAGAGAGACATCATGGTGGGGACACGCCACAGGCCAGGGACTAGTGAGTGGGTGTGAGCGATGAGGAGCTCTGCTAGATGATTCATGATGAGGTGGCTGCTGCCATCCATGCTGAGATTCCAAAGATGTTTGGGTCTATCAAGACCACCCTGATCGAGACTTTTGATAAGCGTTTTGTTGCTCTTACTGATGTTGTTGTTGCTGCAGCCACTGCGGCCGTTGCTGCTGCCAGGCCGCAGGGGGTGACGCGTTGCTGTACCGGGAGTTCAGCAACACAAAGCCACCAGAGTTTGATGGGACTCAAGATCTGATAGCTGCGATGAGGTGTATCTCTGACATTGATGGGTGCTTCTACACATGTTCATGTCCGGAGCATCTGAGGGTTCAGTTCATGTAAGTCCCTAATCTGCCCGTGTATCAGTCAGATCCGTTTGATGGTGCGGAATCCCAATCAAACGGATGATGTTAAATAAAATAAAAGAGAAGAAGAAGAAGAATATGATGAATCTATGTATGAATTGATTAGAATTATGATCCGGATACAAAAGATTCACACACAATTTTTCTCTTTGACCGTAAACTACTTCGTGTTCATCAATCTCTACTCCTCACCCTAACACCTCTATTTATACATGATGGATATGGGCCGGAAACAAATGGGTCGTAAATGAGTTTACGGCGGTAAGGTGTTTACGGCCGTAAACTCAGCCGTAAACATGACCAAAAACTCCACAATTATTACACAAAAATACAAATGCCCATAAAAGTAAAGTATAAACCATATTTTGACCCAACAATCTCCCCCTTGGTTTATACCTTTCTTTTCTTAATTGAACCAACAAGCTCCCCCTAAAAAGTAGCTGGCTTTCTTGATAATCTTCAATGGGAACTTGGCTTCTGCATCAATCTTCAAATTCTTCACGACTTCAAGATGAACTTGATGAATCTTCAATGAATGACTTCATCTTGAGCAGTTGGGCTTTTCTTCAGAGTTTGGCTTTGAATGCACGTCGGGTGAGGAGGCTTGACATACTGATTCTTGAAAGATGATACTTTCAGCTTGAGAATCTTCAGAGAGAACAAATCTTCTGGATCACTTCAGCAGGTACAAAGATAGGAGCAGACTGATTGAGGAGGCTTCAATGCAATCCGTCACATAATCTTCAATTGCAGCTTCACCTTGCTTCTGGAGTTGAAGGTTTGAATGTCGAAAGAATAATCTTCATTTCTTGCTCCTTCGAATGCGAATTCTTCAATGCTCACGGACGAGGCTTTGGCTCAGAAATCTTCAACACAAACTCCATGAGTCTTATCTATACCTGAAATCACTATTCAAGACAAAAACAAAACTAAAAGAAAACTTAGCACACAATTAAAATAGAAACAAAAATATTTTTCAATTTTTGATTTTTCTGAACAAGAAATAAAACAGAAATAACACTACTTTTATTTTTTTTATTTTTTTATTTTTTTTATTTTTTTATATATATTTTTAATTCTCCCATAATATTTAAATTAGAAGAAACTATGAAAAATTTAACAAAAATAAAAATGATATCTAACTTTAAGAGTGATGTGGGATCAAAGTTTTTAGACAGCCTTTATCCACTTGTCGGTACCTTTCATATTCACATCTTTGTCTGGTCGATCGTCGGTATTGTGGTCCACTTAAACACGAAAAATTTGTGACAGATTTAGGACATACTATTTGTTACAAGACATGATGAACTTAAAAACCTAAAATTTATATCTGATCCTAATTTCTTAGATACTATATCTTAAGGTCCATTCATCTGACGACGACCAGGGATATTGTTGTCCACCTAAATTGAGCAGCGAGATCTATAGACAATCTTTATGAGTTCAATTTTAAGTGTACTGGAACGTGTTTCCCGCTTCCTGATATGCCCCAGCCATCAAGAACTTCCAGAGTACTCCTTACACCGGGTGAGCAGACAACCATTCAGAGAGAGAAGAGATTCAGAATTCTATTGCTAACTACTTTAGAGGGGTTGAGAAGAAGAAGGTTGCATATGCTGTGTACCAGGTCGGATTAGAAGTCGTGCAAAGGAGACAACATATGGCTAACAGATGAGAAGTATTTCACACACACACACACACACACACACACACACACACATATATATATATATATATATATATATATATATATATATATATATATATATATCCTGCAGAGAAATAGAGTTGCATATGTTGTGTACCAGGTCGGATTAGAAGTCGTGCAAAGGAGACAACATATGACTAACAGACGGAAAGAAAGAAAATGATATTCTACAGACCTAATTTATCGGAATTTACCAGTCACCCCATCCAACCGGAATTAAGGACAGAATCCGCACATCGAGGAAAACTTAAACCATGGTTCCATGTACGGGTTCAATTAATGTGACGAGTAGATTCCCATATATATCTCCCTGCTCAACCTATCCGAGTGTCGTATTGTCAGGCTGAACGGATCTAACTAGGTCAAGATTTGTCAAGTCTATGAATTTCCTAAGTTCAACTCTCCCTAGTCAAGTCCATTTAAAAATTTTCGTGCCTACCAACGCATCAAGTCAGAGCATAGACCCTTCAACTTCGGGTACGTTACGCAGACTCAGGTTGACTGTTATCACTTGATAATATGACTTCCCAAAACGTATCCCTCAAACACAAACTCATAACCAATATATTTTTTTATTTTCTGATTTTTTGATGTTTTTGGATTTTTTTTTAAAATTTTCTAATTTTTGTTTTTTTTTATTTCTCCCTCTAAATTTGTGCATAGGTGAGAAACGAAAGTAAATGCGCAAATTTAAACTATCCTAAAACAAAAATTAGTCTTTAAAGCGAATCAGTTTAAGAAAAACTTAGGAGTATAGAGAAGAAAACGCAAACCATAATTCACCGATTGAATCTGCATCCAGAAGGTCTGAGAACAGCACACATAATCTCATAACAGATCCGAAAATTCTTCATATCATTAAGCACTAACCCCATGTGATCCCTTCTTTTCTTCCTTTCCCGCAAAAGGACACATGCTCTCAAACAATGTTCTGCGTGTTGTACAGTTGAGAGATGTCCCCAATCATATGTCAGGAGCAGCCACTACCAACAAACCGAAGTCTGATGATATGCCTCCATAGCTGCTCCAGCACAGAGCGGGATCAGTTGGTCTTTGGAACCCAATCCATTTTAAACTGGGTCGACCTTTGTCATCAACGCACAATACTCTCTCCCATGACATGTCCTGCTTATCACAAACAGAAGATGTAGAAACATTAGAGTCATTAGGAGATTTGGGAGAGTGAGCCTTCAGAACCCATTTGTAGTTGGGTTTAACCCATTTCTTTTTCGATCTGATGGGTGCCTCGGCACTTGATTTGGCACTTGCAGCCGATCTTCGAGATGACTTTGACCTAGCCAGTCTTGGTTTTGTTGGGGCATCTCTTGGATTGGACTTCTTGGTCGGCATTCCCTCCTTGCCCTTGGGATTTTGATCCTTGGCCTTGGAAGATTGATTCTTGGCCTTCTGTGCGTTCCAATCAGCATTGTCTGAACGTGACCTTGAGGGGTTTCCTTTGGAGTATCTCCCTCTTGGCACGTTTTGCCACCCTTGTGCATAGTAGGGAACGTATGCGCGATTTGGAAAATTTCTAGCAATGTGTCCAGGTGTTCCACAGTGAAAGCAAGTCTTTTTCCTCACTGTGAAGTTATCTCTTCCTGCCCCTGGTGGCGTATCCTTGCCTCGTTTCTTGTTGTTCCCACATACACACTTGCCACAAGAACTCTGTTGCGTTGGAATTGGTGGCCTGTATTTTTCAACGGCAGGTTTGTTAGAAGCAGTCAAGTTCGAAGCAACAGATTTAGAGTTCAAGGAGTTATTAGTTTGTTCAGAAGAACTCTCCTTGTTCTCATCCTCTGCTACTTTACCTGCACATGTAACAGAAACATCAATATTTTCAACATTAATAACTCCTCCTGACACAAATCCAGCTGGTTTTCCGTATTTAAGATGTGCCTCCCTGTCAATTTCTTCTTTTTTCATAGGGATGGAGGTGTACTTATGATTGTAAGGAGGAGGTACACTATCATACCCTAGACCCTTGCTTTGATTTTCTTTGAATTTTAACTGGGTCTCATATAAGGACTTGACTGTCTGACTTGACGCAGTATAATTTTTGAAACTGACATCAGTTTTTCCACACTTAATTTTTAAAGCGTCAAGTTCTTCAGTTACAGCAGCAAGTTGACTCTTAACATAATCATAATTTTCACACTTGTTGCTGTACTCTTCCTGAAGTTTCCTAAAGTCCTTGGTTTTTGCTTCCAATTCAGCCTTCAGGGGTTTCTGTCCTTTCCTGAGTTGATATCCTTCATATCTCAGGTCCTCAACTTCTCTTTTAAATACATCAATTTGTTCCCGAAGAAATTTAATCGTGGCTTCACAAGCTGGAGTACATGTAAATTCAGTGACCGAAATGTTTTCAGAACTCATTGTTTCTCTACACTTCAAAGCATCAAGTTCTTGAATAACATCAGCAAGACTAAGATGATTGAGATCTTTTGTCTTCTTGATGATGGCCATCTTCATATCCCATGATTTCGGAAGTGAATTTAGCAGCTTTTTGTTTATCTCGGACTTAGTCAAGAAGATCCCGGCTATATTCATCTCAGTATTGAGTGTAGTAAATCGCTGCAACTGAGTTTCGAGGGTTTCTCCAGGGATATAATCGAAAAAGTTGAAATTTTGTCTTAACGTCTCCTGACGACTCTCTTTCATGTTTTCAAATTCCCCCATAGACCTTAAAATTAATTAAAAAAACTAGAAGCTAAAATAAAAATTAAACGTCAAATTTAAAATGCCTTTTTTTTTTAAAGTCAACCTTAAAAGTCAAATTAAAAAAAATCAAACTCAAAAGTCAAAATTGAAAAGTCAAACTTAAAAGTCAAATCGAAAAGCGAAATTTGAAATTTTAAAAGTTAAACGAAAAAGTCAAAGTTTAAAGTCAAAGGTCAAACTTGGAAGTCAGAATCAAAACTTGAAATAAAAAGTCAAACATAAAATTCAAAAAAAATTAAAATTAAATTTTATTTTATTTTACTTTATTTTTTTTATTTTTTTATTTTCGATTAAAAAGGAATTTAAAATTAAAAGAAATTGAGTTTTGGGGTTAAAAGTGTCAAAAATCAAAACATAAAGCGAAAAAGACGCCTTATGAATTAAATTCCGAAGGTGAGAAACAAAGAGCCTTCTAGTCGAGTTGGAAAGGCGCGAGGGTTAGCTCCCAGGAGACCCGGGTTAGATCCCAGGCGTCGACAATTTCGCTCCTCCCCTTCCTTTTTATTAATGAAGCGCGATGCGAGCTGCTGCTTAGCCGGCTTCCCTAGCCGAGCCGTATACTTCCAAGCCGCTAAGCCGCCGAGCCGAATTCCGAGCCGAGAACTTCAAACTGAGCCGCAAGCTCGATAACCCTAGCCGCAAACACGAATCCGCCGCCGGCCGTGAACTGTTTCCGACAGTAAGCTCCGGCCGAAAACAGTTTTAGATTACGTGAAAAAACAACGATTTTTCGACTTTGAAGCTCCAAAACTCAATCAAAAACCCTTTTTTATGAAAAACACAAAGAACAAACCCCCCTTATTTTTGTGAGATCTATCCAAAAACGCAAAAATATTTCGAAAATAAGATCAAATAATGCTCCAAATAGAGTTTACGGCCCAAGAACTCGGTGTTTACGGCCGTAAGCTTGGACCGTAAACACAGAATATTCGATATTTGGATGAAACAATAAACCTTTTGACTGATACAACTTGGCTCTGATACCAATTGTAAGTCCCTAATCTGCCCGTGTATAAGTCAGATCCGTTTGATGGTGCGGAATCCCAATCAAACGGATGATGTTAAATAAAATAGAAGAGAAGAAGAAGAAGAATATGATGAATCTATGTATGAATTGATTAGAATTATGATCCGGATACAAAAGATTCACACACAATTTTTCTCTCTGACCATAAACTACTTCGTGTTCATCAATCTCTACTCCTCACCCTAACACCTCTATTTATACATGTTGGATATGGGCCGGAAACAAATGGGCCGTAAATGAGTTTACGGCCGTAAGGTGTTTACGGCCGTAAACTCAGCCGTAAACATGACAAAAAACTCCACAATTATTACACAAAATACAAATGCCCATAAAAGTAAAGTATAAACCATATTTTGACCCAACAGTTCGTGCTGAACCAGCTTCGTTTGGGGCGAAGGATTGGTGGAAGTTTGTGACAGCGCACTATTCTTCTGCAGAGCTTGCTGCGGTGACCTGGGATAGGTTCACCGCTATGTTTCGTGATGAGTACGTTCCCCCGGTGGAAAGGGAACGTTTGGACCAGGAGTTCTTGACCCTCAAGCAGGGTACAGAGTCTGTTACTATGATCACCAGGATGTTTCATGAGAGGGTGATGTTCTGCCTTGAGCACGTGTCTTCTGAGTAGGCACGTATCATCCGGTATTTGAGCATTTTGAGGAGAGACATCCACAAGTTCATGGCGAACTCGACGTACTGGACATTTGTCGAGCTTCAGGAAAATGCCCGGAAGAGGGAGATTGAGCTAGAGACTCAGGCCAGGGAGGAGGTGGAGTCTCAGAGGAGGGATCATCGACCGGCGCAGTCCCAACCGGCTGCCAAGCGGGCTAAGCCCGCTAATTCCAGATCAGGAAACCTGAAGGGCCGCACTTGTGGAAAGTGTGGCAAGAGTCATGAGGGGGTGTGTAGAGAAGGGTATTGCTACAAGTGCGACAAGGAGGGGCATATGGCCAAGGATTGACCCAAGGGGTTTGCAGTTTGTTTTCACTGCAACCAGACTGGACACCGGAAGGCTGAGTGTCCGCGGTTGCGAGGGTCAGCTCAGGGAGCTTCTCAGGGGTCTGTCCCTGCTGTTGTTCGAGCTACACAGAGACGGTCGGTGAAGGTCGAGGCGCTGAAGGCTCGCGGGAGAGCCTTCCAGTTGACAGCAGAGGAGGTCCACACAACACCCAATGTTGTGGCTGGTATGTATTCTTTCATATGTTTATTCTGAGTTTGTGGTGTTATGCTTGTATTGTGATATGCATAGGTACATTTCTTGTGTGTTTTGTGCCTGCTTTTATGTTATTTGACTCGGGTGCGAGTCGGTCTTTTCTGTCATTAGCCTTTAGTCAACACATCAGTATTCGTCGTGAGGCACTGAGTCGACCTTTGTGAGTTTCCATAGCTGACGAGTGAGCAGTGTATGCCCCCGATGTGGTTCGAGGATGTGTACACGAGATATTCGTCGTTGAGTTTCCAATTGATTTGGTCCTGATTGCTATGAGAGATGTATGTGTCATCGTGGGCATGGACTGGTTGAGCAGATTTGGAGCGGTTATTGACTGCGAGCGAAAGCTGGTGACCATACGAGACACTAGTGGGGGAGTTCTTACGGTTTATGGCAAGGGTACCCGATCTGGGCCGGCATTTTGTTCAGCCGTGAGAGCGAGGCAGAGTCTACAGCAGGCTGTAGTGGGTTTGTGGCATATGTGGTAGATACGAGGGTAGGTGCAGAGAGACCGAGGTCAGTCGATGAGGTCCCGATAGTGCGTGAGTTCCAAGATGTTTTCCCCGAGGAGTTGCCAGGTGTGCCTCCCGAGAGGCAGGTGGAGTTCCGTATCGATTTGGTTCCGAGGGCAGCGCCCTATCGCCTTGCACCTCCAGAGATGCAGGATTTTTCCTCGCAGCTTCAGGAGCTGCTGGGGAAGGGTTTTATACGGCCGAGTAGCTCGCCGTGGGGAACGCCGATCCTTTTTGTCAAGAAGAAGGATAGTTCACACCGGATGTGCATCGATTACCGTGAGTTGAACAAGCTGACTGTCAAGAACCGTTACCCCTTACCGAGGATCGACGATTTGTTCGATTAGTTGCAGGGAGCGTCTTGGTTTTCCAAGATTGATTTAAGGTATGGATATCAACAGATGAGGGTGCATGATGAGGATATCCAGAAGACAATGTTTAGGGCTCGTTACGGGCATTACGAGTTCGTGGTGATGCCTTTCGGGCTCACCAATTCACTGGCAGCGTTCATGGATCTCACGAACAGGGTGTGCAGGTCGATGTTGTATCGTTCGATGATCGTGTTCATTGATGATATATTGGTGTATTCGAGGTCCAGAGAGCAGCATGAGGAGCATTTGAGGGAGATCCTCGGAGTTCTGAGATCAGAGAGGCTTTACGCCAAATTCTCCAAGTGTGATTTCTAGTTACGGGAGGTCCAGTTTCTAGGGCACCTCGTCAACCAGAATGAGACATTGGTTGACCCGGCCAAGATTGAGGTGGTGATGAGTTGGGAGGTGCCGAGATCCCCTTCGGAGATCAAGAGTTTCCTGGGGTTGGCCGGATATTATCGGAGATTCATTCAGGATTTCTCCAGGATTGCGGTTCCTCTCACCAGGCTGACTCAGAAGGGCGTGCTTTCAGTTGGGACCCAGAGTAGCAGGCCTCATTCGAGACACTTCGCCAGAGATTGTGCGAAGCCCCGGTGTTGGCCCTTACAGAGGGAATGGAGGACTTTGTGGTATATTGTGATGCGTCGATATCAGGACTGGGTGCGGTGATGATGCAGAGAGGGCATGTGATAGCATACGTATCGAGGCAGCTGAAGCCTCATGAGACGAGGTATCCTATGCACGATCTGGAGTTGGGGGATGTAGTGTTTGCCCTCAAGATCTGGCGTCACTATTTGTATGGGGTTTGGTGTACCATATACACGGACCACAAGAGCTTGAAGTATCTGATGGATCATCCCAACCTGAACATGCGTCAGAGCAGATGGTTGGACGTGGTAAAGGAATATGAGTGTGAGATCCTGTACCACCCAGGCAAAGCAAACGTGGTAGCTAATTCCTGGAGTCGCAGGGCAGAGAGTGCCCCTTTTCCTGATGTTTGTATGAGGTTGACAGTGATGACTCCGGTGTTGGACACCATTCGGGATGCCCAGGTGGAGGCCATGAGACTGGAGAACTGCAAGCGAGAGCGGGTGATTGGGCAGACATCAGAGTTCATTGCCGATAGTCGGGGCTTATGACCTTCCAGGGCCGGATTTAGTTGCCATTTGAGGGTGGGTCACGTGCTATTTTGATGGAGGAGGCGCACAGGTCGAGGTTTTCGATCCATTCCGGGGCCACTAAGATGTATTTGGACCTGAAAAGAGATTATTCGTGGCCCTATATGAATAGGGATGTGGCTTGGTTTGTAGAGAGGTGCTTGACCTGTCGTAGGGTTAAGGATGAGCACCAGTGTCCGCATGGCAACTTGTAGCCGCTTGAGGTTCCCAGTGGAAATGGGAACAGATTTCCATGGATTTTATCACCAAATTGGTGAGGACTGCGAGAGGCGTCGATGCAATTTGGGTGACCATCGACCGGCTGACGAAGAGCGCTCATTTTCTTGCTATCAGTGAGAGCTCTTCTGCAGATAGGCTGGCAGAAGTGTATGTGAGAGAGGTGGTATCGCGACATGGTGTGCCGATCTCGATTGTGTCAGATCGAGATGTGCGTGTCACTTCCAGGTTCTGGAAGAAGTTCCATGAGGAGTTGGGTAGTAAGCTGCATTTCAGTACCGCTTACCACCCGCAGACGGACGGATAGAATGCGCGGACGATTTAGACACTCGAGGACATGCTTCGGGCATGTATGTTGGACTTCGGGGGGAGTTGGGACACGTATCTGCCTTTGGCTGAGTTTTCTTATAACAACAGTCACTATTCGAGCAATGGTATGCCTCCCTTTGAGTTATTGAATGGGAGGAGGTGTCGGACTCCCATTTGTTGGGGAGAGGTAGGGCAGCGAGTGATAGGCAACACTGAGATAGTGCTTCAGACGACAGAGCAGATACAGCAGGTTAGACAGAGATTGCTGACGGCCCAGAGTCGCCATAAAAGTTACGCGAATAGGCGTCGATCCGATCTTCAGTTCCAGGTTGGAGATTTTGTACTCCTGAAAGTGTCTCCTTGGAAAGGAGTGATCCGATTCAGGAAAAGGGGCAAGTTGAGGTCCTGGTACATTGGACCGTTCAGGGTTATTGTGAGGGTGGGCAGAGTAGCATATCGATTGGAGCTACCTGCGGAGTTAAGCCAGATTCATGATACCTTCCACGTGTCTCAGCTAAGGAGTGCATAGCCGACGAGTCGATAGTGGTACCATTGGAGGATATCCAGGTGGACGCGGGTCTAAACTATGTGGAGAGATCGATCGCGATCTTGGACCGGAAGGTCAAGGTTCTGAGGAACAAGGAGGTGTCACTAGTGCAGGTTCAGTGGCAGCATCGGAAGGGTCCGAGCTGACTTGGGAGCCGGAGTCAGAGATGCGGGATCAGCATCCGGAGTTGTTTTCGGCATGAGACTTCGAGGGCGAAGTCTAGTTCTAGTGGGGGAGAATTCTAACATTCCAAGATCCAGGTAAATCTATTATATCCTTCCATTTTGTCAAGTTTTCAAAAGTGGTCCTTTGTAGGAATTCTTGTAGCAAATGAGTACGATGGGCGTACTGGGGAGTACGTTGCGTGTACTCATGCGCTTACTTTGGAGGTGAACTTGCCTGGGTACACTGGGCGTACCGAGGGTTACGTTGGGCGTAATGGGTCTGGACACAAACCCTAATATTGGACTTGTGCACTATATAATGGATGCTAAGGCTCATTTCTCAGCCTCCATATCAGTGAGTAAAACCTAAGAGAGCCTCCCGATCATCCTTAGCTTGAGAGTGAGTGCTTTGGAGCTAAAAGTACCTTGGTGTGTTAGTGAAGAAGAAGGAGAGGAGCTTATGGAGGCTAGAGCTTGAAGTGCAAGTTTGGATCTGATATCTATAGAGGAAGGAGCTGCATTTGGAGGTATAAAGCTGAAAACTTTCCTCCGTATTTGGTTAGATGATTTCATGGACCATTTTAGGGTTAAAAGTCCCAAAGGTGGAGACTTTATGAGTGTAATGTTCTCCATGGACCTAGATCTGTCCCATTTCAATGGTATTTGTGTTATAAATCCATAAAGTTTCCATCCTGGTCGCAGATATGAGGTCATGCTTGCGTATTGAGCTTTCTAGTGTTAGGAAGTGGAGTATTATGGGTGTTAGTGACTTGTCCAGCCATGCAAAGGCTTAAAGTCACCGACTTTATGGATTCAGAGGGTTATAAATGGTCAGATCTAGAAGTTGGACGTGGGTCTTAACTGATTAAGAACCCAAAATGCTTAGAGTCTGAAACTAGGAGTTAGGCTGGGCGTAATCCCAGTACGCGCGGCGTAAGGGGGTCGCGCACCCTGTTTTCTGTGAAGACACCGGGTACGCCCAACGTACATGTGTGGTACGCGCAGCGTAACCCGGGGAGTTGACTTTTGCTAACTTTTAGGTTTTGGACAACTTTAGGGTCTTTGAGCCATGAGAGGGGTAAAATGGTCTTTTACCCTTCTGGGAGTACCAAAAGAGGGAATAGCCTAGCCTTAAAGGATGTATTGATTTAGAGTCTTTCATTCATATGATTAGGCGGAGGCTAGATGGGATTTTTCAGAGTTCGAGATTTTACCGAGTTACCCGAGGTGAGTCTTCTCACTATACTTTACCTAGATTGGTAATTAGAGTTATGTGACAGAGTATTTTGTATGATTTTGTGTGATCTGATGTATATGTGATATATGCCATGTATTTACCAGAGCTTTCAGAGTTAGGACCGGAAGGTCCACACAGTTAGGGCTAGAGGGCCCACAAAGTTATTGGACTGGAGGGTCCCACTGAGACACATTGACTAGAGCGTCAAACAGAGTTGTAGCCTCGAGTGGCTAGTATTTATTGTGTGTGGTATTTTGGGGAACTCACTAAGCAATTATGCTTATAGTGTTGTGATATGTGTTTCAGGTACAAGTGAGGATCACGGGAAGGCACGAGTTTGATAAGTATACACACGAGTAGTTTTTATTTTATGATCTTGGGATGTGATGTTATGATTTGACTATGTGATACGGTGATGTTCTATAACAATTATGAATGAAAAAGGTGTTTTTAAAAATGTGAAAATTTTATTTGAAAATTTGGGTGTTACAGTTTCAAACCAAGGGACCAAATTACGGATCTGAGCTCTACTTAATGCCTTAATCCATAAAGTCACTGGCTTGGTGACTCTATATGACCCACATGAACCCAAACTTAAAGTATAGCAATATACTTACATGAATATGACCATAAATCTTACATGAACCAATTAAGACCTCCAAGATGGCAACTTTCTGCCTTAGGGACTCAGTTAGCACCAACGGTGGCAACACTAAGCCTAAAAACGGATTTGGAACCATAAAGATCCATTCTTTGGACCAAATTGCACTAAAACTCACAAATAAGAGATGTAAGATATCAATGGTGAAGTTCAAAGCTTTATACCTTCATCAAGCTAACAATGAGTCACAAAAGCCAGATCCATAAGCTTCTCCTTGATCCCCATCTTTACATCAAACTCCACATTGAAATGGGCCAAACACTCCAAAAATGGACTCTATAAGCTCAAAATGCCACCATGAATCATTAAGGACAATTTCTAGGGTTTTAGAGGGTACAGGCTGAAGATATTTGGGTAAGGTTATGAGATAAGGAGCTTAAATTGGGTCCAAGACCCTAAAATAGGTTTCTGATCTGACTGACGTACGCCCAGCGTACTCCGAGGAACATTTGCCACCATCCTGGTCAGTACGCCCAGCGTACTCCAAGGTATGCCCTGCGTACTACCTTATTCACTAGTACGCCCCGCGTACGCTTTTGTACACCCTGTGTACTCGGCTAAGCCTAAAAACCATGAAACTTCCAAAGGCCATAACTTCTTCGTTATAAGCTCGATTCCAACGATCTTTATATCAACGGATAGGTAACGAGAAGCCCTACACTTCTATCAACTCATACCTTTCTTAACACCTTCCAAAAAAATCCATCTTCCACAAAAGCCCAACTGACACTTTACCAAAATACCCCAAGGCTCCAAAACATGAACCAAACACATAGATCACTTCTAATACATCACCAGCACCCAAATGGGCCTATATCCTACCTTTCCAAAAGCACTAATCATTATGATGACCGATCTTCGGGCCACATCCTCATACTAGGAATCGATTCGGTACAGGATGTTACAACTCTCCCCCACTTGAATTAGATTTCGTCCTCGAAATTTGTCCTTCCTTCTTAACACAAGCAACAATCTGGTCCATACCTCCACAATCCGGAATAAATATAGCCTCCCCAAGGCAACCGATACCAACCGTAAAAGGGCTTACTAACCTAAAAAGGAATGAACCCAAAGCCCTCTAGAATAAAACCACATCTATCCTTTCGAAACTCAAAACTTCAAATTGACCTAGCTTCCCGACAACTGCCAACATGAACCATCATTGAATTTATTCCATAACAAAAGTAGCCCAAAAAGAATAATTTTCACCCGTAATACCTTGAGGCTTCTAAAAGAATAAAATCACCGGTTAACTGCAGCTACCGAGTAACAAGAAACTCCACACACGAATCCCAGTTGCTAAAGCCACTTCGACTCTTCCTACTGCTTCTCAAACGTAGCCAAGGCCTCCCTGGTCCAAATCTGTCTGCCCACTACCCGAAACAACGAACACCTCACTGATTGCTGATCCAAAAGACACATACACAGGAATCCCACGTGTCTCCCAAAAAGAAAAACGACTGGACAAACTTGCTTCCACGCCTTGCCATCAAACTTCTGCTAACAGAATGAACGCTACATGACCCAATGTAGACTCACCTTCTACCCGGTCTTCAAAAACCCATCTTCTCCTCACTTCAGACATGTTAATGCTCTTTAACAAATAAAAGCAACCCAAGACACATCACAATAACTCCAATTGCAATCAACTAAACCCATCATTTACCCTTCAACCTAGTGATAGGTGCCCTCAACGTGTAAATATCTCAATCTGTATTCCACTGGAACGAAAAATCATGCACTAAACATGCGCGATAACCGACTCGAGATCTTACCCAAAACCGATTCAATACTCACTCATGTCCCAATATTAACGAATATGCACCTACATCTCACACCACATCCTCCTGATTACCAACCCCTTTACCTAACCGATGGGTTGGTATACCCAATCTGTCTTCAAGACTCCCAATTTCGCACCTTGTCCAACCACCATGTTCCCAAGAGTCAACCACCAGGCTACCCAGCCTGAACCCCTCTGCATCACACATTGGTTACCCGCATGTCCTGCAACTCAAGATCAAACCCTTGACTCAACAGTCTCTATCAGTTCCAACATGAGTTTCCATAATCACCCAAGCTCGCCCACGGACACCGAAGATCCTCAATCCCAAAGTAGAGAATAATTCTCTAACGACCCTGGCCGACGTGCCCAAAGCACGAGCTGATCTCCCTTCCATGCTTGTTACCATCTCATAAATAGTCTACTTCGAACCGACAAATAATACGATCCTATTGCAACCTAACATTACTTCCCTCCAATCATGCTTACCACCCATGGCATTTCCACACTATGCTATCACATCTTCACACCTCTCGAGCCGAATCCTATATCCCATCAAGAGTTCGGGTCGCACCTATGGATTCCTACTGTTCACTATGCATAATCAAGGCAATGCCAACTTGTGATTAGGAGTTTCCTGAACTCCCACCAACACAACCTAGGCTTAAACAGTTAATTATTTCTCCCCCACTTGGACTCGACGATGCTCTTTCACCTCTTATGCCTTATGGATGTCCGATCCATTTTCATCAATATGTATGACCCGCCCAAATCTTGTGCTGACAACACAAGCGACCGATAGTTGTCCCAACACAAAGATCACTCAGCTTTGGAAATCCTGAAGAATACTCTTGTATTCTTAACCAATCGGATGATCTAATCACCCCTAATGAGCCCTTTTACCAAACAATTCTGAAGGCAAATACAAATTTACGACCATCTTACCGCTGCCTATGGACCGGTAAATGCTACGGGCTACCCCGCAGTCTCATAACACTTTCGCCTCATCACAACGGTCCAAAACCTCATCACCGATCCGTCGGATCAGATACACCCTAAATCGAACGCACACTCGTAATGTCACCTGATGACACTTTAAATCATGCTACGTTTGTAGCGACCCATAGTCCTGGAGCGACAACTCCATCGTACAGTTTCCCACTCGTGTTGCACTATATCCGGCACTGCTGGCCTCTCAAAAGCTGATCTGAAATCGTGGGTCTCTTCCTGGGACCTTCCAATATATGTACCTGATCTGGTCCCCTCTCCCCAGTGTGCTCCAAATCAGTCCCCCGTTCTCAGGCTCTAGAAATCATATCATTCAGGGTCTCGCACCCTGATACATTCACCAACTCAATCGTTCACAGCCGAACTGCAATAGGTGAAGCAACCACTGCCCTAACCGGGCTACAAAATACTCCCAATACATAGTCTCCAATCTCGAAAGTGCAATAGATCGCACAATCAATCCATGCCGCCTGATATAAGAGACCAAGCCGAACTCCAAAATCGTGGCAGTCCCTCCACTAACTGGCTCACAACCCGAGTCGGGACCAAACCCTGGTCCTTCCTCATGTGTGCTCACCCTTGTCTGGCAAAGCAGCTATACCCACTATTATAGCATAACCAAGAACTCTCATTCCCATAAGCTTATTGGATTCTCTAAGACTCTTACCAATTCGAGTATGGATCTTGTGCTTTCAGTAGTACGGGCCCAATACTACCTTCCACACCTATCCACACTTTCCTCAGCAATCATCCCTAATCCTCGAAGTCACTTCTTCAGACCATCATGTCAGTACTCATTGAACCATACTACCAACCCACCGCAACACCAAATATCCGCTAAACAGCAGCACAATACCCATCGAAGCAGCTCCTAGGCTTTCCTAGGTTCCCAACTTCACCGAACCGCCTCACTAAACTCACTGGAGCATATCCTAGGCTTTCCTATGTTCCCATCCTCATCCTGTCCTCAGCTGCTGAAAGATTCCCACCAATGTTGACCAACTACCTCATGAATATAGTCATATACAACAAAGGTCAGATAATCCTTCGAGTAAAAGATTCAACCTTAGAACGGTTGGACTCAGACAAGAGCTACGCAATAGGGTCAAATCCATCCCTCTTAGATTATTTAACATGTACTGTATGTGACTTAACATATTCACTTAGTAGTTGATCCACATCACTAGGAATCCCACAAAGCACAAAGCGAGCAGCATTCAAGTAACGGTAAATCTAAACAACATACACTAGGCAAGTCGGCATATCCACACATACAATCCGCAAGAAAGTAACACCTGTCACTAACCTCATCCTAGGCTTACCTTATGGCAATCTCCGACCCATGAACTATCATAAAACATTCAACCCACATACCATAACTCATGTTGTCCACATCCATCCATCCTCGCTGTCGGCTGCCTTATGCATGCAAATTATACACAAAAAAAGATCTAATATAGTGTCAAATAGTAGACTCTACCCTAGGACCACAGGAAATAAGGCCAAATCAGCTATTCTAAGGCTATAAGATCCTAACCGCATATAATTTTCAATACATACAGTTAGCAGTTACCAATACCAACAATCATTCACATTACAGCATAGCATCAGGTATCTCCAAGGCTACAAGCATCACATATCAGGCTAATCTATCACTGACTACTGAACACTAGCACGCAAGTCTACCAGCTCATACAACATATAAAGGCATCTCTCGTAGCCCTAACTAGCATGTGATTCTTAGATTCATAAATCAAATCATAAGAGATACATATATTGGTATTCTGGGGAAACCTACTTGAGCTTGGCTAATTGCACGCACCACACCCTTTATTGTCTTAGAAATTCTTTCCTTCAAAACATTTTTCTTTTGAAAACTTTACAGATCCTCAGTTTGAGTTCAGACTCACCCTAAAGTATGTCTGAATCCCTCAAACCAAGGCTCTGATACTAACTTGTAAGGACCCAAAAATCAAGGGTAAAATTTTCATTTTTATTATAGTCAAAGCACATAAATCTTTAAATCCAAGTATTCCAAAACCTTTCTAATTAAAAAAATTTATCAGAGTTCATCCCAAAATCACATAATGCGGAAAAAACGGGTGTGTGTGCTGCGATCAAGCTGAACCCTTCCTTTCTAAAACAACGATACCTGAAACCATAAACAAAACTCTAAGCAAGAAGCTTAGTGAGTTCCCCAGAGCATACCCCACACAGTCCACATAATCCATATTAGCTATAAACGCTACATAAACCACATAAGCCATGCATACAACATATAGGGATGTCGTAGGCTCGTCCCCAGGGTCGTACTCCAAGATGCCATGGGCTCCTCACATGGTCTTACACCTAAGTGTCATGGGCTCTCCCGTGGTCTATAATAGGAAATCCATGGGCTCTCCACATGGTCTTACATCCCGTTTCCAAGGGCTCTCCCATGGTCTTTAATAGGAAAGTTATCGGCTCTCCACATGCTCTTACATCCAGGTGTCATGGGCTCCCCCATGGTTTTCCATGCAAGTATCGCAAAAAAAACTAAAAATAAAAATAAAAAATCTAACATACCACATAATCACTAGCATACTACCTATACATGCATACCATACATATCAATAGAGAATCTACAATAAAGACTATAACATAACAAGAAAGCCATGGGCTCTCCATATGGTCTTACATCTAGGTGCCATGGGCTCTCCTATGGTCTTCCATACAAGCATACCACATATACCACTAGTATACTTCCTAGCACATAATCAGTTAACATGCCACATAATATAACTTCAGCTCGTATACCATATATCATAAAATGGGCCGACCTTGATGCCTTAGACCGATTAGTATGGTGAGAAGACTCAGCTCGAATGCAGAAGCTTCCTAAAAGAAATCCTTAGCTGCTGCCTTGTCCACTTCCTGAGCTATCAATACCGATCAATACACCTAATTAGCAATTGGGTCCCATCCCATAATCCTTAATCTATGCATGGGGTAAAATGACCATTCTACCCCTTTCCCAGTATGATCCAAAACTAAGGCCCAAACACAAAACAAAAGACCAACACTATAATGTCCATAAACCCATCAATGGCCCAATTTTCCAAATTTGGCCCAAACCTGTACATGGGTCTTGCTATGAGGCCCAAATCCTTCTTTTTAATCAAACACACTTAGCATCCCTATGATCCAATAATAATCCAAACACTTAAGCCCAAAATGCTAAAAAGACTCGTGGCCCAAACAATGGCCCAAATTTCCAAATTGGGCCCAAACCCTTTCGGGGCCTTTTCCAACATCAATAACAGCCCACAACCTGATGGCCCAATGGGCCCAAGATAAACAAGCCCAACCGTTGGCCCACACCGAAGCCCAACATGTGAAACCCATTATGACTGAGTATGTAGGGCGTACTTAGCTGCACGCAGTGCGTACTAGGCTCGTGACTTGTATGCTGGGTGTACCAGCTTGTACGCCCAACGTACTCCTTTGTTAAGTCCTTTTTACTATTAAGCACTTAATGCTTCAAACGAAGGGACCAAATTACAGATCTGAGCTCTACTTGATGCCTTAATCCATAAAGTCATTGACTTGGTGACTTTATATGACCCACATGAACCCAAACTCAAAGTATAGCAATATACTTCCATGAAAATGACCATAACTCTTGCATGAACTCATTAGGACCTCGAATATGGCAACTTTCTGCCTTAGGGACTCAGTTAGCACCAAGGGTGGCAACCCTAATATTAAAAACGGATTTGGAACCATAAAGCTCCATTCTGGGGACCAAAATGCACTAAAACTCACAAATAAGAGATCTAAGATATCAATGGTCAAGTTCACAGCTTTTAGACCTTCATCAAGATGACAATGAGTCACAAAAGCCAGATCCATAAGCTTCTCCTTGATCCCCATCTTTGCATTAAACTCCACCTTCTTCAAATGGGCCAGACACTCCAAAAATGGACTCCATAAACTCAAAATGCCACCATGAATGATTAAGGACGATTTATAGGGTTTTAGAGGGTGGAGGATGAGGATATTAGGGTAAATTTATGATATGAGGGGCTTAAATAAGGTCCAAGACCCTAAAATAGGGTTCTGATCTGACTGGTGTATGCCCTACATACATACGGTACGCCCAGCGTACTCCGAGGAACATTCGCAACCATCCTGGTCAGTACGCTCAGCGTACTCCAAGGTACGCCCCGCGTACTACCTTCTTCACTAGTACGCCTCGCGTACGCTATTGTACGCCCCGTGTACTTGGCTAAGCCTGAAAACCATGAAACTTCCGAAGGCCATAACTTCTACGTTATAACTCGATTCCGACGATCCTTATATCAACGGAAAGGTAATGATAAGCCCTACACTTCTATCAACTCATACCTTTCTTAAGACCTTCCAAAAAAAATCCATCTTCCACAAAAGCCCAACTGAAACTTATCGAAATATCCTAAGCGCCAAAACACGAGCTGAACACCCGGATCACTTCTAATACATCACCCGCACCCAAATGGGCCTAGATCCTACCTTTCCAAAAGCACTAATCCTTATGAGGATCGATCTTCGAGCCACAGCCTCAGACTAAGAATCAATTCGGAACAGGGTGTTACAAAAGAACTACACCTTACCCTCTTCTCCCCAAGAGAAATACCCTGGCAAACATGGAGTCGATCAGAGAGCTCCACTTGCCTATTTGACGACAGCCATGATCATCATTATATTGAAGATTTCCCTCTAGCCAATGGAGGAACAAGATAGAAAGACGTGATGGAGGATCCTTCAATACAGATCTTCCGTGTCTTGTCTCATGAGGGAAGGCTCAACAGAATCAGTTAGGGGGCACGTGCCTCTCGATCAAGTATAAATGAACTGTTCTTCCCCATGGAGAAAGGGATTGGACTCTTTTTCTCTCAGACATTCTCTACCTTCTTTCAAAATCAATTCTTACTTAATCGTTGGGGCTTCGTCCTGCGAACCACTCTCGGACATTGTCTAACGTTCATCTCTTTTCTTTGTATTGTGATATCAGGAGAAAGAACCAACTCGACACCCAACCTTGATCTCAATCCTACTGTAACGCCCGTAGATCCGGGCTAGTCAATTTAGAGGCAATAAGTGTTGAAAATGACTTTTCGACAAAATATTATTTAGAATAAATAATTTGAACCAAGTTGTATTATATGTCACAAGGTTTCCGTACATATAAAGGACGCCGAAATCCGAGTTATAACGAAGAAGTTATGACCCATCGAAGTTTCGCGACGGAACCGGCACGGCACCGGGAAGCGTAAATAGTGAATTTATGATAGAGCGAGTTTTAGCCTTAGTGATCTAAATGTAAGTCATAAATTACGTTAAACCGAGAGCGTCCATAAAAAGAACGCCCAAATCTGACTTCGTATGAAGAAGTTATGATTTTTAGAAGTTCCGGCTTAGCGGTGTACAACCCGAAATTCAAATATTAGATCGAGCGGTTTTTAGCCGACACAACCTAAATGAGAATTGAAGATCTCGTTATTTGTATCGTAATGATAAAAAGACAGACGAAAACGAACGTCGGATGAAGAAGTTACGAATTTTTAACGGACCAATCCTGTCCCGGCCTGTCAAAAATATAATATTTAAAATAAATTCAAAATTAGCTGACGAGTCTAAACGAAAGTTTTAGAGTACGTTCCCGCCTTCGCGTGGATGTAAAGAACATCGAAAACGGAGCTTGTATGCGAAAGTTATGATTTTTCTAAGTCAGGAGGGTGCTATGCGAGTTTGGGTGACGTGGCGCGATCACAGCCGTTGCTTCCTCCCCAGGGCTAGCCACCAGATGGTGACACATGGCACATTACGCCCAACATAATTTTGAGTACGCTCAACATAACTATTACGCTTAGCGTAATTTTTGAGTACGCTCGGCGTATTCGGCGCTGGCAGCCTATAAATAGAGGCGCAAATCTCCCATTTTCTTCACAACTCTCCACTTCTTTCCTCCCAAATACCCCCCAACCTTCAAGGTTTTTCCCTAGCACCTCCAAGGTGTTAGAAGCAAGTCCCGGAGCACTGGGAAGCTCCGAGAGGAGGAGCCTTTCGGCTCGGGAACGCTGCTCCAGCAAAGCTCGGTTTTCGATAAAACCCGCTGGAAGTGTGCTACGCCTACGCTATTTTTAATATAGCTTCGAATTAATTATAGTAACATTATTAGGACCTTAAAATTATTCTTGTCAGGCGTTAGACTAAACTCTAGTGGTAATGATACTAGGTTTCGTCAAGGGATAATTGTTTTAAGAGTAACGAAGTGTTGTCCGAGTGCCGACTCACCACCTTATCAAGTGAGTGCATAGTCCCTTTCATCTCACACATAGATATGAAGTATTTTAATATAAATTACATGCTATGTGTGCATATTGTCTGAATACTTGCTTTCTATGCTGGGTAAAAGATTTTTATACATGTTTTAAATGATTTAAACTATATATGTATTTTATATCTACAAAATGTGTTGGGTAAAACAAGGGTAGATGAAATAGTTGTTGTGCAATAACACGATGAAAGAAATCAATGTTGACAGTGATCCATTCATCTAGTAGAGTATAGATGACAACCCTGGATGATACTAGACAGTCTAGTGGAACGCTAACAGGCTCGTAACCTGTAGGTGTTTTTGAACTAGGAGCTCATTAGGTATTTTTAAACTCAGTGTGTTCACTAGGTATTTGAAACTGAGTGTGTTCACTAGGTATCTTTGAACCGAGTGTGTTCACTAGTTATTTTGAACTAAGTGTGTTCACTAGTTACTTTTGAACTAAGGGTTTACCAGATGTTTTGGACTACGTGTTCACCAGTTATAATCTATAAGCCTTGGTAACGATGGACTTCGTGCTGATTCCTTAGGATGATCCTTAGGAATAAATAAACGAGGAATATCTGATTCTTAGGCTAGATCCTTAAGACTATAGAAGATAATGGGGATGGGTAATTGGGTTGATTGTTTGATTGTTTAAACATAATAATTATATTATTGTGGGTTGAAAACCCTATGTACTCAGCAGGTTTCCCAACTTGACCCACTCAGTTTATTTATATCATAGGTGTTGATATGAAGTCACATTACACTGAGAGATTAAAGAGATATAGAGCACTAGTGTAAATAAATGTAAGTTCCGTTTATGCTTATGTTTTTGTATTGACAATGACATCCCAAACATTTTAAACTGAATAAAATACGTTTCTTCGAAAATGTTTTGATAACATATTTATCGTGTTTTTCTGGGAACAAATTCCGCAACATTTTTATGAAAAGAAGTACTCTGATTTTTACAAAGCATAAACAAAATCGGTTTTTTCTGGCCATGAAAAATGGGGATGTCACAGTTGGTATCAGAGCATTAGTTTAAGCGAACTAGGAATATAGATTTATTTCTAGACTTAAACTTAGAATGCTAAGCGATGATTGTGTGGTGTGAGCACTAGCTTATTTTAGTAGTGATGCCTAAATTGCTTTTATGTGCTAAATTGTTAGGTCCAGTATTGTGTTGCGACTATTGGGCTCGTTAGCTAGTCCAATGTTTATCTCCGGTATGGGTCTGTCCATCCGTGAGTTTTGTAGGGTTTATTATAAATAGATGCTTGCATGCATCCTAGAACGTAATGATGAGAAACGATTAGATAAGTATTTTCAAGCATATTCATCGTTCTAGTTTTGTAACCCTAGAATCCTCTACAGAGGAAGTTCTTAGTCGAGCTCTGTTGAGGATTGAGTAATCGAATCATTCGACTCATTGAGATCCATACTTGTGTTTTATTTCACTGTTTTTACGTTCTTTATTTACCTGTTACAAAGATCTAATCGATCAAAGAGTTTTTATAACTCATCAATTGGTATCTGAGCAGGAAGCTGTGTAATCGATACACATCTTTTATGTGAAAGAGTTTACGATTAGGGTTATTCCGCATTAACTGATATTTATTGATCCGTCATTCCATAATTGACGTAACTCAGCATTTATTTGTTTTGCCCTAATATTACGTATTACAAGTCTAATCTTTCAAACAGGTTAAACGATCAAGCATAGACGAGTCTCAATCTAATCCTATAACCATCTCAAACATCATTGGTTCAACGACGGAGATTCCTATTCTGTACACCCAAGATTATGAAGTATGGGCGCATCATTTTGAAGATTATGTCATCGGATCTGAAGATAATGGATATCTTATTTGGGAAGCAATCGTGTCTGGACCATTCGCTCACTCAGGAACATCAAAGATCATCAAAACTCAGAAAGAATACAATGATCTGTTAAAAGATGTAAAAGATGTTGCTCAAGATGAAAAGGAAAAGTTTCAGTGCAATATCAAAGCATTGAGACTGATCCGATTCGCTCCTCAATCTGATACATTTAGGTTGGTGAGTTCCTGCAGTACCGCCAAAGAAATTTGGGATAGGTTGCGAGAGCTTTATTCCATAGATGAAGATTTGGAGCATTCCATTCAGACGTTGCTTTTATCTGAGTTCGGTGAATTTAAGCAGAATACCGATGAAACTGTTACTCAGACGTTCGATCGCTCCAATCATTTTCTTAGCAAGATGATCAAACATGATATAGAAAGGAAGCTGATTGAACAGAAGGTTACCTTTTTTAATGGCCTAAGATCTGAGTGGAGAGCTGTCATGTCCACAGTCAAAGCTCATGAGCAGTTCAAATCTTATTTGCAGGCAAAGCTGGTGGGAATCTTGAAATCTCAAGGAAAGATTGTCATGCAAGAGAAGAATGTTGTTTCAAGTTTGGGGTCCTTGGCCCTCCTGTCTAAAAGCAAAAATGTGGTAGAAGATGAAGATCTAAACCTAGAAGACTATGATCTTACTTCTGAAGATTATGCAATGATGGTGTCTAATCCAAAGAGGTTTATCAAGAAAAGGTTCCCTACCAATAAGAACCGAAATTGGCAGGGAAGCTATGGTTCTGAAAAGGTTAGAGAGGAGCCGAAGACAGAAGAACCAAAGAAAGAGGCGAAGGTTGAAGGAGAATCTGGTGTGAACTGCTACTACTGTGGAGGAAAGAACCATTATGCCAAAGACTGTGTTCTGAAGAAAATGGCAGAGAAGGATGAAGAAAAGGATGAAGAGGTTGTCTTGATGAAAAAGCTGGAAGAAATCAAGAGGAAGAAAGTTGCTACTAACCCTTCTATGAATGCTCTTATTGTACAGGGTTCGGCAGAGGATGACGAGTTCGGTGGCGTGCAGGTGTGGTCAACCGACTCAGAGGATGATAAAGTCAGGAAGCCATCTCATGGAAAGCCATATGTTGCGAGAGGTGACGAAAGCAGTGGGAAGTGTTTGATGGTGACTGATGTATCTCACATGAGGGGATACAATACAGACGGTGGGAATGAGGACACCAAGGAGCAAGAGGACTTATGCTTCACAGCAAAACCTCTCAGTGTGCAGATCAATGAGCTTGATGAACTAATCAAGAAGGTACAATCTCTTTTTATTTCATTTAAAGTCCCACAGAAATCATATGAAAGAGAATTAAATAGCTTAAATTCAAGAATCTCAAATTTGGATAGTTGTTTAACTCAAACAAGGGTCACCAATTCTAACCTGACTGACCAAATAAGCAGGGTATCATCCAAGAGTGAGGAACGAAGGATGTGGATAGAGCTGAAGGATTCAGAGCTGATTAAGTCTAAGGATGAAAACATTTATTTACAAAGAGACAATTTAAAACTTTTGAAACAGAGAAATGTTTTTTGTTTAATTGCTAAACGTCTTTATACTAACATCACTCAACTGCATCTAAACTGTGAAATAGGGCAGAAAATTCATCGTATGATTTTACCCTTCCTTGAGTTTAATGAGGATGAAATCGATGCTGAAGCATATAACTGTGAAAGTGTTGTATCGTCTGATGATGTGAATCCAACCTATATGTATGGTTTGGACAAAATCAAATCTTTTATAAAGTCCAAGGACCATAAGGACATGTTGAAAAACCTTTTTGATGAAAACGATAAACTGAAACTAAGGACCGAAACCATACAAAAATTTGACTCATTGAATGCCAACTTGAGCTCAGAAAATAAAATTGATGTTGAAAACGCGTCCGAGCTTAATGAGGATGATGATATGAGCGTAATTTCTGTAGAGGATGAAGTCGATTGTTCTGAGTTTGTCAAGAGCGAACCCAAAAACCACAAAAATCTTATTTCTGAAAATTCTGTGGAGTTTGCTCGATTGTCCCAAAATAAGTCCCCGATTCTAGAAGAAAAGGTTGTTGTGTACCAAAAGGTGAGAACAACACCAAATCAGGTATATAAGGTCACAGGAGTAACCGAACATCAAACAGCCGAACTCACTGCCATAGTGAACGAAGATAATGCAGATGGTTGTGATGAGTTTTTCTGGTCTGCTCCTATAGATAATGCCCTCGAAACTGTTGGTCTGTCAGAGCGGACATCCTGGAAAACCAAAGGCAGATATGTGCCAGCGCCACTAAACAAGCCTGACAACTTCGATGTGCCAAGCACTAGTGGTACAAAAGAAGTTAATGTAGAAGAAGTCACTTCCACAAGCGAAACATCATCAGTGAAAAGTGAACCGGCTGACAGGAAGCAAAAGCAAAAGGCTAACATTCACAAACAGCCAAAACAAGTGAAGGATCAAAAGCAGCAAAGGAATCTGAGATACAAAAAGAATCTCTCAGAGCGAAAGCAGTTTTGGCACTCTCAAAACAATCATTTTTCTTATCACGATAAGAATTCAAAGCAAGAGAAAAAGGATTTCAGGCCACATGAGGAACATAACCGAAAAGACAGGTTCGGTTCAGAGAGCAACAACAACCGAAAGGACAAGTTCGGTTCAAGCAGCAACCGAAAAGACAGGTTCGGTCCCGAAAGCAATGGCTACTGAACGTCCAGGTTCGCCCCTCCCAATGACCAAAAACAAAAGTGTCATATCGAACCGCAAGACAGAAGAAATTCCCATTCTAAATATTCTCATTCTCAATTCTCTTCTAAACCTAATTCTGTTCCTGCTCAAAGTTCAAAATCATCAAAGGATTTGAAAGGAAAATCGAAGGTTTCCACAGTCAAGAATGACCCAAAGCAATCCAAGGCCCAAACGCCAAAACCTGAAACCAAAACGACTGTAACTAATCCTAACAAAATCAAAGTATACACCATTAAGAAGAAAGATGAAACAACATTAATAAAAAGAACATATCTTGTTGATGTTTCTCTTACTATTCATGTTCCTGTGAAAGGCTCACGTGGACCCAAGAAACTTTGGGTTCCTAAATCTGCTTAATTTTTGCAGGTTATTAGTGACGATCAGTTCGACGAAGAATGGTATATTGACAGTGGCTGCTCACATCACATGACAGGAAGGAAGGAAGAGCTAAGGGAATTTCGATCTCTTCAGAATGGTGGAAATGTCAAGTTCGGGAACAACTCATATGGAATGATAAAGGGATATGGGATGATAACCAATGGAGATTTCACTATAAGAAAGGTGGCGTACGTTGAAGGGCTACAACATAACCTCATCAGTGTATCTCAACTTGTTGGAGGTACCGGTCTTAAAGTTTCATTTGACGATGAGGGTTCAGAAATCATAGAAAAGAAAACAAAAAGGGTGATTCTCAAATCAGAACGCATAGGCGAAATGTTTCCTCTCAATCTCAAACCTATCAAAGGAAATCCAGCTATCTGTCTGCTGTCCAAAGCTCATTCTGATGAAAGCTGGTTGTGGCACCGAAGGCTCTCCCATCTCAACTTCAAGGATATCAACAAACTTGTCACTAGAGGTCATGTTCGCGGTCTTCCATTGCTCAAGTTTGATCGAGAACATTTGTGTGTTGCATGTGAAATGGGGAAGCAGAGTCGTCAAAGTCACCCATCCATTATAAACACTAAAGTTGTCGAACCACTTGAGTTACTTCACATTGACTTATGTGGTCCATCATCTATCGAAAGCATTGGCGGTAGCAAGTATATTCTTGTTATTGTTGATGACTTTTCACATTTTACATGGGTGTTCTTCCTGAAGCACAAATCTGAGGCCACTCTCAAGCTAAAGATGTTTATTAAGCAGGTTGAAGTGCAACTGAGGAAAGTCGTTCGCAACATTAGGAGCGACAATTGACTGGAGTTCAAAAACAAAGAATTTGAAGAATTTTTGGCAGAAAAAGGAACCAGTCACAACTTCTCAGCCCCCTACACCCCTCAACAGAACGGTATTGTCGAAAGACGAAACCGGTCCTTGTGTGAAGCGGCCCGAAGGATGCTAAGTTTCGCTTCTCTACCCTTATATTTCTGGGCTGATACTATTGCTGCAGCGTGTTTTACGTAGAACAGGTCCTATCTCAACAAGCGTTTTTCTCTTACTCCTTATGAGATCATCAACAACAGGAAGCCGAACGTTAAATTCTTCCATGTATTCGGCTCACGATGCTTCCTCTTCAACTCTAAAGAACATCGTAACAAGTTCGACGTTAAAGCTGATGAAGGAATTTTTCTGGGATACTCACTCACTTTAAAAGCGTACCGGTTTTTAACCAAGCGTTCGAGGAAGATCGAAGAAACGTATTATGTGACTTTCGACGACAGCTACGTCAAGAAGCTAAAGGCCACTGAAGAAGCTATTGGAAAGATCTTCACTCAAACAGGTCAAGTCACGGCCTCGATTGCTAATTTGTTTGAACAGTTTGTAGAACTATTCGATGAACCAGAGAAAGCTACTCTCTCGGAAGCCAAGGCAGCAGACAACAAAGTCGACCATCTGAAGCAAATCGTCGAAGATGCCGCCAAACGAATGGGTGAAGGAGAACATATTCCAAACGAACCTCCAAAGCATGGTGCTTCAGTTGAGGGGGAGAATCCACCTTTTTCAAAACAACCGAGCTTGCAAATTGAGGGGGAGAATTCCATTCCAGTTCCACCCGAAAGCTCAACACCACCCGAAAGTCCTGTAGCACCAGAAAGTCCAACTACACCTGAAAGCTCATCAGTCGAGGGGGAGAATGCCGATGTGTTTTACAACGATGATAGCCAATCTGAATTAGAAGAAATGGTGAATGCTGAATTGGATCCATCATATGATCCAAATTACCCTCCTCTTGTTAAGTGGACTAGAGATCATCCTGTTTCACAGGTAGTGGGTGATGTCTCTGAAAAGGTCCTGACCCAATCTCAACTGAAGGCAAAGCAAACTTCTCTATTCTCCAAAGTAGAGTTCTGTGTGTATAATTCTTTCGTCTCAAAAGTTGAACCAAAAACAGTTAATACTGCTCTTGATCACTCTAAGTGGGTTCAAGCTATGCAAGACGAACTCAACGAGTTCGAAAGAAACAAGGTTTGGCGCCTCATTCCAACTCCTAAAGACGCCTCAGTTGTTGGTCTCAAATGGGTATTCAGAAATATAATGGACAAGGAAGGCAATGTGATTCGAAACAAAGCTCGTCTCGTGGTGAAAGGATACTGCCAGGAGGAAGGAATTGACTATGAGGAAACTTTTGCTCCGGTAGCGAGGCTGGAATCTGTTCGAATATTTCTGGCCTATGCTGCACATAAGAACTTTGAGGTCTACCAAATGGACATGCAATGCGCCTTTCTGAATGGAGAACTTGAAGAAACCGTTTATATGGAGAAACCTCCTTGGTTTGTCAATGAAAAGTACCCCAATCACTGCTATATTCTGGACAAAGCGGTTTACGGTCTGAAACAAGCACCTAGGGCATGGTATGAAACGCTAACCAAGTTTTTAAAGATGTCAAAATTCAAACAAGGATCGATTGACCCAACCTTCTTTCGTAAGAAAGAAGGTAACCACCTTATGATTGTTCAAATCTATGTCGATGATATCATCTTTGGCTCAACGAATCCTAGCTTAACAGCTGAATTCAGAAAGCTGATGGAGACTAAATTTGAAATGAGCTCAATGGGTCTGATTAACTTTTTCCTTGGTTTAAATATTAGACAGGGACCCGAAGGCATCTTTATCAACCAGGAAGCTTACACCAAGACTCTTCTTGCTAAATTTGGCATGATGGGAGACTCAAAAGTTAAAGTTCCAATGGCATTCGGCACTAAGCTTACACCATCCTTGGAGAAACCGGCAGTCGATATTACGTTATATCGTCAGATGATTGGTTCTTTAATGTACCTTACTGCTAGCAGGCCTGATATAATGTTTTCTATTTGTTACTGTGCTAGATTTCAGGCAAATCCTCGTGAACCCCATATGCTTGCAGTGAAGAACATACTCAGGTATCTGAAATGAACCACCTCTCTCGGTTTATGGTATCCATCAAACTCAGGTTTCTTCGTTCAAGCCTACTCAGATGCAGACCTTGGAGGTTGTGGTTTAGACAGGAAAAGCACCAGTGGAGGCTACCAATTCCTAGACGGGAAGTTGGTTAGCTGGCAATCAAAGAAACAGACATGTGTATCTCTGTCCACTGCCGAAGCAGAGTACATCACAACTGCCTCCTGTACATCTCAAGTGATTTGGATCCAAAGCCAGCTCCGGGACTATGGACTCAATATGAAAAAGATCCCACTATATTGTGACTCAAAAAGTGCAATTAGGATCTGTCATAACTCTGTGCAACATTCCAAGACCAAGCATATAGCACTGAGGTATCGCTTCATAAAGGATCATGTGGAAGATGGGAACGTCGAAATTCACTTTGTTCAAACCACTGATCAACTGGCTGACATCTTCACCAAAGCTCTTCCTGAAGCTTCTTTCAACAAAATTCTACAAGGGCTAGGAATGATGGAATCGGAGTCAGTACCAAAGATTACTTCTCAAGATCAAAAGTTGGAAGCGAAATAGACCGAACGTTCGGGTTCGGGTCTCATGTATACCGAAATAAACCGAACGCTCAGATTCAGGTTTTGTTCTGGTGTACCGAAATGAACCGAATGCTCGAGTTCGGTCGTATCATCTGCTCTTCGCTTATCACTCAAAGGTAGTTTCTTTGGTTATAAATTTGTTGTATTATTTTCTCGAATTCATTTATCTTATTATCAAAGTTCTTTTCTTTTTCAAACTTATTTTTTTTGGCACCCGAAATAGACCGAACGCTCGGGTTCGGTTCCATTTTTTTTTAAAAACCCGAAATAGACCGAACGCTCGGGTTCGGTTCCAATTTTTTTCAAAGTGTTTCCATTTTTTTAAAGTTTTTTTTAAATCAAAAATTCCAAAAAAAAATAAATTTTTTACTCTTTTTCTTGTTTTCTTTTCGTTACTTCAAAAACTCCAAAAATATTTTTTTTATTTATTTTTTTATTTTTATTTTATATTTTTATGTCTTATCTTTTTGTATGTCTATTTGTGGGGAAATCATTTCACTAGTTAAGTGTCCCTAGAAGCATGCTGCTGTATGTGTCCAAAGCCTCACTTGATTCTGAATAATAGCCTTACTGACTTGGTACAAACAAACCTTGTCTTCCCAATTAGGCTTTTATATTTATTCTAATCATGAGCTACCTAACTCTTTTCTCACCTGAGATAAGAGTTTTCTGCTTGGTCCCTATTTTAACAGCAGAGGTACTTTGGTTTATTTACACCATCTACACTACTTTTCTTCATCTTATTCACTTCACAAACGTAACCCTTGAGACTCTCAGAAATTACCACTGAGGTTTATGGTTACACAATTTCTGTGTTCATGATCTTAGCCTCGTGTCACTACGTGCTAAGTGAAACCCACAATTCAATTCCTACTAAGCATTGACGGTGAACAATACATTTGCTCTAGCTTTCACTAATGAATTTACGAACTTATCCATGGGGATACAAAGTAAAATCTCTAATTTCCTTTTGAGTGATTTCTATGAAATTGTTATAACCAATCACATTTCTTCCCTTGGAATCCAGTTTTAATTTTTTGAGATTTTACATACATTATTTTACCTTGTCACTTAAATTATCTCCAACCTACTTGTTCAACAGACTACACTGGTCTCACAAGTACTTCATTCGATTTCTGTCTTATATCAAGATCAGGAATTATGAATTAAAGCGAAAGCCACCCAAATAAGCCTAATTAAAAGAAGCCTTTCAACACTTCTTAATAAGTGTCTGATCGTTATTCAACGGGAAACCACACACACACTTTAAGGTCTCTCTTGACTTTGAAGGAAGAGATTCGTACCCGGGATCCATTGTTTCGTGTCTTTATTGACATCACATAATCCCTCAAATGTGTTGCTTTATTTCTTTTTCTTTTACACACTAAGCACGAAAATCTTTTTGATTTTCCAAAATTCTGATTTCATCAGTTACAAGGCATTTTAATGGGATTGGCAGTTTCTAACCGGGTTGTGGTTAATATTAATCCACGTGGGTAATTTTGCGTTAAAGATGCCGTTAAAAATATAAGATGATAAAATGCTGACTCAGGCGGGAGTCAAATCAATTTGATTTCAAACGGCGCTAGAAGGCCAAGCATGCGAATTGGAAACGTTTCATCTATAAATGGCGCCTGATGGGAAGGCGTGTAAATCGGTACTGACACTCTCTCTCATGCGTAATCATCGGCAATACCAACTGTCACGTGTCAATCGCCTCCGAAAAACTCTTCGTATTTCACTCGAAGATTTGGGAAAGATTCTTCTCTCTCCTCTACCCACAGTATAAAAGCTATTGTAAACCTTTGTTTACCTCTTTACTGCACCCATATTTCCAGAGAGCAAGAAAACCCTCAAACACTCTATTGTTCATCATCTCTCCCATCTTCTTCACAACAATGGCGGATTCTTCATCAGTTCACGCTAGTTCACACATCTTGCCGATTCTTCCCCAGTAGAGTTTGATTATTGATCTTACTCCTCAGGTCTACGACGCTTTCATGTTCCCGGTTGTCGAGTGTCTCAAGTACTCGCCAATTGCTCCTGCTCTTACCAAGGTTGAAGTAGTTCCTATGGAGTTCTTATCTCAGATCTTCGCCACTGCTCATTACAACAAGGCAGTCGACATGATTTTCTTCGACGTGCTCGATCACAAGGCGTCGATCTCCAAACAATGTTTCTGCTCGATTTTGGGGTTTGCACCTGATTCAACTAGGGTTAACCCTGAATCGATTCCGGTGGGTCACCTGTTTTCAATGTTCTATAACATGGGGTACACCGAGGTGCTGACTACGGTCACGAAATTCAAGAAATCGTGTCTGCCTCCTCAGTGGAATGGGTTATTTACGGTACTGTTCAAGGGGCTGTCTGAACGCAGTGTTGGATCGAACGAGGCAAGTCGTCTTTTTCTCTCGATTCTGTACGGGGTCTACAACGGAATCAATATGGACTACGGATCGGTCCTTTGGCAACAACTTATTCAGAGTCTTTCTTCAACTTCTCGGCACTCTGAGATTTCATACACCCGTTTCTGGACTCTTGTTACTAAGTGGGTGATGGACAAGCACAACATCCCCTTTGTTGCTGGTTCTCCAATGTCTTTGATTGGTACTTTCCATACCACGAAGATCATTGTCTCCGACGCCTCAAAATTTCCCTTCAACGGTTCAATCCCTAAATCGATGTACGGCGATGTTCCTGCTAACAGCCGGATTATACAAACATACAAGGAGTTCCGACGCTCTGGTCCGAGAGAGCTTACTCCTGAGATGCTCAAGTCAATTCATGATGCTGACAAGCCTGCCCCAAGAGGAAAGAAGACTGATAAGGGCAAGCAGGTTGCAAAGGGAGCGAAAGGCCCATCTCCCAAGAAGAGAAAAACCACCAAGGCTGTCCAATCCCCTCCGATGAAGAAGCGAAAAACCCAGCCTAAGCGAAAACTAATCATCGCTTCGTCCTCAAGCGAATTTGAGGAAGAGGGTTCTGATTCTAACGGATCTCCTCGTGGTAACACTCCACCATGCTCGCCTACACCAGAGATTCGCATTTCCGCTTCTCTAATTTTTTCTCCACCAGTTACTATTCCTATTTCTATTCCCCCCATAACCTCCACCACTCAAATACCATCCACCTCCATCCCAGTACCCCCACCCATCTTTACAGAAGCAACAACAACAACTGCAGAAGTACGAACCAACGTATCTAATACAGGGGTTCATACTGACACACCCAAATCCACCTCAGCACCCGAACCCACACCAACTACCAAACATACCACCGAACCCGAACCTACTATAACTACTGAGCCTCCAGCTTCACCACCACCATCATCTCCTGCTCATGCAGCTGAGAGTGAAGAACCATTCCTCGGCGGAGAGGACATGACCTTTGATTCGGTCTACTATAGTCTGTTTCAAGGTCAGAGTGACGATGATGACGATGCTCCTGTCACAAAGAAGCATCTCAAAGAGCTTCACGATAAAATCGATTCGCTCATCACCTCATCTTCTACATCTCAGTCCTCCATCTCTGAAGCTGCCATACAGAAAATTGTTGATGCTTTTTCCAAAGCTCATCAAGTTTCTCTTGATTCCGCCACTGCAGCCATTGATGCCTCAACCAAAGCCTATGAGGCAGCGACCGAAAAAGTCAATAAACTATTTACTAATGCTTCTTCTTTATTGCAATCATTACAGGAAACTGTTGCAGCTACCAAAACAACGCTGGAACCAATTGTCAACCAGCTGGCTACATCAGTTGCATCAGAGCTGAAGTCATTCGCTTCTCTTCGTCAAACTCTATCAGACGACCACTCAGCTTTCAAAACAACCATTGAGGAGCGCCTCTCCAAGCTTCAAGAAGACTTAGCTGCTGAGAACTCTCTCATGGATGCTCTTGCAAGGAAGACTACCACTCTTAAGGTCAAGAGTATTCAACTCTCAAACTTTCAACAGGAGATTGAGTCTCTTCGATCTGAAAGAGAGATAATTTCTTCGTGTGTTTCGGATGTCCACGCATCCATTTCCAACATCTTGGAAGCACATGACCCGATCCTCAACTACTCTGTGAGGCGTGACCTTGCGGAAAAACTTGCTCCTTCCCTCTCTCTCCTGAGCAAGATTGAAGTGCTCCTTGATTTCGTGTCCATTCCGAAACAAGGGGGAGAAAAAGAGAATGTGTCTCAACCGCCTCCTACTTCAACAGCAACTCACACAACCGAACCTCCTCCAGTAGGCCAAGCCTCAGGTTCCAGTGTGAATGACAAGGGAAAGAAAATTGTTGAGGAGAGCGACAATGATGATAAGGAGACAATTGTCGACCTTTTAAAGAGCCAGGGTCGAGATAAAGATGCAGACATCAGTGCTCGTGTAGCTAGAGAGGCTGAAGAAGCCGAAAGAAGACAAAAAGAAGCTCATGACCTTCTCGAGAGCAGGAAAACTCTTTTTCCTCCTTGGACTCTTGAGAAGCTACTGAAAGAAGCCATCGAAACACCCAGCATCTTGTGGCTAGAACAGGTGATCTCTTTAGATCGTTCTAACACGGTCGATTCTCAGTTCGACATGCCACTAACCCGAAAGGCATTTGTATTCCATGCCTTTGACAACACCGCTGAGTTCCCTCATCCTCATCCAAAGTTTGATCGGGACTTAGTCGATTTCTATCTGAGGGCCGCTCAACCACAGTACCAAACATGGAGCGCTCAGAAGATTATCAATGTTCGGGTTCTGAAGCCGTACAGGGAAGGAAACTTCACCAACGTTCGGTTTAAGGTGCTAAGGGGATATGCTAAGACCGAACATGCCCTCTCGCTTGTTGATCTTCCCAACTTGAATCCACACGACGGGATCACCCTGCACTACATCCTTCTTACAAACGAAGCTGAATATGGTCCAATCATCGACCACTTCAAGAGGATGCTTGTCTGCTATATAATGGAAGTCGCAAAGATGGATCAGGAGGTAGCGAGCGTATTCAAGAAAAAGCCTACCATATCTCATGTTGGCTCAGCAAGTGACCTAAACATGATGCAGATGGGAAAGATAGACCCGAAGAGAAACTCTGTTATGTTTACCAGAGGTGAAGGCCAGAAATGTCTTTTCGCTTTGGCAGACAAACATCTCTATACCACTGCATGTATCGAACATGTCTTAGGGATTATCCATCGGTGCAAGCAAAACACAGCGGATGATAAAAAGTACTTTGACGACATGATTCAATGGTACATTCGCTTTAGACAGAATATCCTTGTGCTTATCTCGCGTCTGTTTGATACAACCAAGAAAGTTCCTGCTGCTGGTCCAAGCAAGAAGAAATGATAGTCTCACTCCAAATTGACGCAAAGGGGGAGATTGTTAGGTCCAGTATTGTGTTGCGTCTATTGGGCTCGTTAGCTAGTCTAATGTTTATCTCCGGTATGGGCCTGTCCATCCGTGAGTTTTGTAGGATTTATTATAAATAGATGCTTGCATGCATCCTAGAACGTAATGATGAGAAACGATTAGATAAGTATTTTCAAGCATATTCATCGTTCTGGTTTTGTAACCCTAGAATCCTCTACAGCAGAAGTTCTTAGTCGAGCTCTGCTGAGGATTGAGTAATCGAATCATTCGACTCATTGAGATCCATACTTGTGTTTTATTTCACCGTTTTTACGTTCTTTATTTACCTGTTACAAAGATCTAATCGATCAAAGAGTTTTTATAACTCATCATAAATGATTTGTTATGCTTTATGCTATAGCTTGATCAGATCTATGGTCTATTGCCAACCGGATCTGGAAACCTTATGTGTTTAGGATTCTAAGCGTTTAACTACAATATTAGTACAGCATATAAATGTTTCGGAGTGATAAGGATGATTTAAGACGTCGATCCTAAATGAAGATCTCGATTCACCTTATTCAGTGTATAGATCAAAATGGCAAGAACCCGTAGTGGAGTTGGGAATGCAAATGGGAATAGGAATCAACCCCCGGTGATTCAGCAAATACCTGTTGTAGTAGAAGATGTACCCGAGCCAATCACCATAGCTGGAGTACAAGCCATGATTCGCACTATGTTGGCTGAACAAAGGGAAGAAATGAGGCGGATATTGAATATGAACGAACCTACTATGCCCATTGAACAACCCAGCTGATTCCCGAGCAATTGGAGGAAGGGAACTACAGCCGCCAAGTGAGTCAAGTGGGGACTCAAGGTGAACGAAGGGATGGCCCGGAGAGGAGAAACGACAAGGATGGGTGAATGTTCAAGAATTTCTTGGGTGCGAAACCACCAAATCTCTCAGGAAGCCCAAAGCCTGTTGAGATTATGGATTGGATCTCCGAGATGGAGATGGTGTTTGAGAGTTGCGACTGTAGCGAGAAACAGAAGACCGTCTTCGCTGTAAGACAACTGAAAACTGGAGTCTTGAGCTGGTGGAACCTATTGGCAGATACAATGCCATGAGGAGAAGCCTTAAGGATGTCAGGGGAAGAGTTTTTGGAACAGTTTAAAATGCAGTACTGCTCGGAGATAGATCTGATAGACCTGAACAACGATTTTTATAACCTGAAGAAAGGGAAGATGAGTGTTGATGAGTACACCACCGTATTCACCGAGAGGATGAAGCTATTTCCCTAGTGGGTTCCTACTGAACTCTCCAAGATTGATAGATTTGCTAACGGATTGCCCACTGACTTTGGCCCAATGGTCAAAATGGCAACTACCTTGAAAACAGTTGTTATGGCAGCTAAGAACGTAGAGACCCAGATAAGAGAAAAGGGTCTATGAAAAGATAAGGCAGTAGAGAAGCAGAAGTTTGAAGGATCTTCAAGGTCCAATAAGGAGAGAAAATTATCAAATCTTAGAGGAGGAGCAGGAGGTGAACCAAGGTGGTGTGATAAATGCAAGAAGAAACACTTTGGAAAATGCGGCAAAGAGGTGACATGTTTCAAGTGTGGAAAGTCTGGGCATTACGCCAATGAGTGTACATTCAACAAGAGGTTGTGTTATGAATGTAAAGAAGGGGGCATCTTTCAAAGAATTGCCCAAAGAAGAATGAAGCAGTAAGGCCAAACACACCACCAAGGCCAAGGGCATTCCACATGATCCTTGACGAAGCAGAAAACCATGCGAGGAATCAAGGATGAGGACTTCATATCCAAAGATCAAGTTATGCAGTAGCCATAGTATCGTATGATGTAGCCTATTAGAGGCATAGTCTATGGTGAAGTTGAACACCTATGGAATAATTTCGAGAAATAATAAAGCCTTCGTTTTGTATTTGATGTGTTAAACTGTTATGTGATTTTCTTGCATGATGACTTGGAAAACTACGAGACAATACTTGGGACGAGTATGAGTAGGTGTGAAAGGTAGTAGATGCATATACTACCGAAAGCATAGGACTCACGCTTGGATCAGGGAAAGTCACAAGGTTACCAAGAAGCTAGTAATTGATACCGTTTTATTCAAGTATGTCGTTACCATCGTTTCGGTAATGACTAAAAAGATTGTTGATATTCCGACCCGAGTGGTCATATCGAATTGAGTCTGACTACGATGAGTATGTTACGTGGTTCAGAGAACCAAGTTTGATGTAGCACCGACTTAAGCTGGAATAATTAATCAAAGCGATCAGTAGAAGTATCGCGACGGTTTCTAGAAATGCTACCTTTTAAGATGTGATTAGGACATGAAGGAAGGTATAGTATGTTCAGGAATTTGACTCTAAACGACCTAAGTCCAAGCAATGCATCATACGATAATAGGTCATTAGAATATGACACATCGTTACAATGTAATAATAAAAAGAACTTATCTTAAGTTCGTATCAACTGAGGATTGACATTGTGACTTGAAGGTCATAATTTGGAGTCTAACGTGAGATAGAGAGTGGATGCAAGATCGAGCACCGCTTGTAGTCAAGGAGTCTAAGAGTTAGATACTCGTTCGAAGAAACATCGAAGTTATGACTTAGGATGAAGAGATAACGTATGGAGTCATCATGTGAGCCCTGATTCGTTGACGATTCCAGGACGAAATCATCCTAAAGGGGAGATAATTGTAACGCCCGTAGATCCGGGCTAGTCAATTTAGAGGCAATAAGTGTCGAAAATGACTTTTCGACAAAATATTATTTAGAATAAATAATTTGAACCAATTTTTATTATATTTCACAAGGTTTCCGTACATATAAAGAACGCCGAAATCCGAGTTATAACGAAGAAGTTATGACCCGTCGAAGTTTCGCGATGGAACCGGCACGGCACCAGGAAGCGTAAATAGTGAATTTACGATAGAGCGAGTTTTAGCCTTAACGATCTAAATGTAAGTCATAGATTACGTTAAACCGAGAGCGTCCATAAAAAGAACGCCCAAATCTGACTTCGTATGAAGAAGTTATGATTTTTCGAAGTTTCGGCTAAGTGGTGTACAACCCGAAATTTGAATATTAGATCGAGTGGTTTTTAGCCGACACAACCTAAACGAGAATTGAAGATCTCCTTATTTGTAGCATAACGATAAAAAGACAGACGAAAACGGACGTCGGATGAAGAAGTTACGAATTTTTAATGGACCAACCCTGTCCCGGCCTGTCAAAATTATAAAATTTAAAATAAATTCAAAATTAGCCGAAGAGTCTAAACGAAAGTTGTAGAGTACGTTCCCGCCTTCGCGTGGATATAAAGAACATCGAAAAAGGAGCTTGTATGCGAAAGTTATGATTTTTCTAAGTCGGGAGGGTGCTGTGCGAGTTTGGGTGACGTGGCGTGATCACCGCCGTTGCTTCCTCCCCAAGGCTAGCCACCATATGGTGACATGTGGCACATTACGCCTAGCGTAATTTTGAGTACGCTCAGCGTAACCATTACGCTTAGCGTAATTTTTTAGTACGCTCGGCATATTCGACGTTGGCAGCCTATAAATAGAGGCGCAAGTCTCCCATTTTCTTCACAACTCTCCACTTCTTTCCTCCCAAATACCCCCAAACCTTCAAGGTTTTTCCCTAGCACCTCCAAGGTGTTAGAAGCAAGTCTCGGAGCACCGGGAAGCTCCGAGAGGAGGAGCCTTTCGGCTCGGGAACGCTGCTCCAGCAAAGCCCGGTTTTCGATAAAACCCGCTGTAAGTGAGCTACGTCTATGCTATTTTTAATATAGCTTCGAATTAATTATAGTAACATTATTGGAACCTTAAAATTAGTCTCGTCAAACGTTATACTAAACTCTAGTGGTAATTATACTAGGTTTCATCAAGGGATAATTGTTTTAAGAGTAACGAAGTGTTGTCCGAGTGCCGCTCACCACCTTATCAAGTGAGTGCTTAGTGCCTTTCATCTTACACATAGATATGAAGTATTTTAATATAAATTACATGCTATGTGTGCATATTGTCTGAATACTTGCTATCTATGTTGGGTGAAAGATTTTTATACATGTTTTAAATGATTTAAACTATATATGTATTTTATATCTACAAAATGTGTTGGGTAAAACATGGGTAGATGAAATAGTTGTTGTGTGATAACACGATGAAAGACATCAATGTTGACAGTGATCCAGTCATGTAGTAGAGTATAGATGACGACCCTGGACGATACTAGACAGTCCAGTGGAAGGCTAGCAGGCTCGTAACCTGTAGGTGTTTTTGAACTAGGTGCTCATTAGGTATTTTTGAACTGAGTGTGTTCACTAGGTATTTTGAACTAAGTGTGTTCACTAGGTATCTTTGAACTGAGTGTGTTCACTAGGCATTTTGAACTAAGTGTGTTCACTAGTTACTTTTGAACTAAGTGTTTACTAGATGTTTTGGACTACGTGTTCACCAGTTATAATCTATAAGCCTTGGTAACGATGGACTTCGTGCTAATTCCTTAGGATGATCCTTAGGAATAAATAAACGAGGAATAGTTGATTCTTAGGGTAGATCCTTAAGACTAAAGAAGATAATGGGGATGGGTAATTGGGTTGATTGTTTGATTGTTTAAACATAATAATTATATTATTGTGGGTTGAAAACCCTATGTACTCAGTAGGTTTCCCAACTTGATCCACTCAGTTTATTTATATCACAGGTATTGATATGAAGTCACATTACACTGAGAGATTAAAGAGACGTAGAGCACTAGTGTAAATAAATGTAAGTTCCGTTTATGCTTATGTTTTTGTATTCACAATGACATCCCAAACATTTTAAAATGAATAAAATATGTTTCTTCGAAAATGTTTTGATAACGTATTTATCGTGTTTTTCTGGGAACAAATTCCGCAACATTTTTATGAAAAGAAGTACTCTGATTTTTACAAAGCATAAACAAAATCGGTCTTTTCTGGCCATGAAAAATGGGGATGTCTGATGTGTGTAAAACCAACTAGTTTTAATCCTACTAACTTAGACACAAAATAAACACACGAAAGGCAGTGTACCTATCGATTAGTAATACAGTTCAAGCAAGTAGGGTATCGAACACAGGGAACGGTAAACAATTAAAATAAATGCTAATATTATCTAAATAAAACAAATAACAAAAAGGGGATTTTCTCTAGTTTTACAAGACTAGAAACTTAATTAGAATAACCAACACACAAATTAATTAACTAGCAACTAAAACAATTAATTACCAACTAAATTCAATAGTAAAGAGGACTTCTGTTTAGGTACGAAACATTTGTTCCCATGGATGATTTTAATGTATCAGATTAATTCTTCATTGGCTACCGATTAAGATAATTAGGTTCACGTTCGCTATTCCTAATTCTTAGAAAACAAATTAACTCAAGCAATGGCCAGTTGTCTAAATTAACGGGTTTCCTAGATTATTGATTCGGGTTAAGTAAGACTTGTAATGGTTAATTAAATTGACCCTTCAATTAACCTATTGCTGATGTTCATCAAACAATCTCACACATTAACTTACCTATCTTCTAGTTAATTCTAGTTTCACATTCATTATTCCTAGACATACAACTATGTGGTCACAATAAATCATATGAAATTAATAACTAAGAGATGTTCATACAACTTAATTACTGATTTATTAACAGAAGAATAGTTATTGTCAACACATAAGGGTCTTTAACAAGCTTAACTAAACATAATTACCAATTAAAATTAATCCTACTCAAATAATCAATCCATGTTCACAAAATTGTCTACCCTAACAGAAGAATAAGCTTTTAGCTCATGATTGTAGTAAACATAAACTCAAAAACGAAATCAAAGTATGTAAACATGATTCAAATCAAAAAGTTACTAAGAATAAACCAAAATTGTCTTGATTCTCTTCACAATTGAATGTAGGGTTGATTCTTCAGTTCCTCACGACCTAGCAGCACTTCCAATCGTTTCTCAGCCTCCTAGGGTTTCTCTCCATCCTCTGATATCGATCTGAAAGTCCCTTTATATAGATTTTCACAAAACAGAGGCTACTCGGCGAGTCCAGTGACCTACTCGGCGAGTCCGTCACTTAAAACCCGTGTACGGCAAGTCAGTGCGTCCAGAATCGTGAAAGTTCGATACAACTCGCCGAGTAATCGACCCTACTCGCCGAGTACGTTTCGAATCAGCATTTTCTCAAAACACGAAAGTCGTCCGAAATTATGTCTACTTTTCAGAACATTTTGAATCTTGTCAATCGGAGTTACGGTTTATGAGATATGGCCAAAACACTGACGAGGGGTCAAGCTGTCCAACAACATCCTTCTTTCTTCAAAATCCAAGATTCAAGCTTCCAATCGCTAGTTCCGCTTCCTTTTCTATCCGAGCATGTAATTGTTGCTGAAAAATGAAATTATAAACTAATTAAGCACCTTTTGTTCATTAAATGAGACAACAACAACATAAAGTATTAAGATAATGCATGAATTTTATAACTAAATATGCTCATATCAAAATACCCCACACTTGGCTTTTGCTTGCCCCCAAGCAAAACTGAATTTTACTACACTAATATTACATAAGACAATCCCAATCGAACCCATCCATTATGCCAAGACCGCAACGCATGCATTTGTGTCTAAAATTTTCCTAATAACCCCCTATACTCCAAATACTCACAATCCTCATAAACATTCGCCCACTTTTTCCGAACAATGCTCATTTTATGCATCCCTCCGAATCCATCCTCAGAAAACCTCTTAACCTCAAGGTATTTTTGGTTGAGCAACCCAAGCATACATAATCTAGACAATTACAATTTATGATACCACATTGGAGCTCTTTGGAATTCTTTACTTCTTTGACATTTGATCTTTAATTTCTTTGAATTCACCACCTTATTGTTTGATTTTTTGGTATCTTCAATTTTTTGAATTTCTTCGGAATTTTCGATCTTTTGATCTTCACTTTAATTGCTCCAAAATTCTTACAACTTTTCTTGTAATTCTCTCTCTTTTTTTTATATATTTATTTATTTTTTATTTTACATGTAACTCACTTTTTCCACTCAAAACCCTACATGCTTAAGCAGGGGCACTCAACTTCAACCTTTATTGGTTAACGATAATAATTTTCCTGGATACATTTCTGGTACACGATGCTAAACATATTGCATCCCTCAAACTAAGCGAGGTTGTGTTTTTGTCCCATGATTTCACTAGAATAAGGAAGCCACAAATGCACTAGAACGTATATAGGCTCAACTAAACATTTGAGTTTTCATGCAATCATCAAATATAATACTAGCATGGAATCCTAATTACTTTACCAAAATTTTCTAAATTAGCCCTAGCAATTTTAATGAAAATTTTTCAAAATTAACTAAAATTTCAAGATTTTCGAAATTTAACTAATTTATACAACCCCCTACCCCACACTTAATTTATGCAATGTCCTCATTGCATATTATGCATGATAAAGAACAATAAAAATAAGAAGAGAATTGGAACAAACTCCCCTGGGATAGTAGTGGCGAGGTTGATATCTTTTCTCTTCAGCTCCATCTTCAATTGACTTTAGACATGGGAACAGCTCATCCATGTCTTGGGTGTCAAAGTCTCGTGTGGTATAGCCTTTATAAAAGCTCCAAATATAAGGGAAAAACTCTTGGAAATGCTCGGAAAATGATCTTCAAAGAATAGAACCAATGCCCATATCAAATGTCATCAAATCTTCAGCTCAAAAGTAAGAAGAATGAGCGACTCGTCGAGTAAGTATGTAGACTCGCCGAGTTGAAGCGTAAATGGCAGAAGAATCGTGTATTTTCACATGGACTCGGCGAGTCCATAAGATGCACTCGGCGAGTAGACCGCTGTGTGACAAACATTTTATTCTACCCAAGTCCGTTTCTGATGTATGGGGGTTATATAAACGAATAATTTCCCTCATTTTTCTTCAGGGAATAAACACTCTATAACCCTTCTATCAATTGGACTCATAGCTTGACTCAAAACTTCGTTTCCTCTCTCGCCTAGACTCGATTTCTCGCTTCATTTAGCCTTGACTCTAGACCCTCACATGCATCCTTACACTCAAACTGAAAAGATCAAAAACAAAAACCAAGTAATAAAAAATTAAAATAAAAAAAAATCCTAAATTATCCTTAAACACTAGAAGTTTATAAAGAAAAAGAAAAGCAAACTCTAATGACGGGTTGCCTCCCGCAAGCGCTTCTTTTTGTGCGAGTCTTTAGCTGGACTCCCAACTTAATAAACTTCCAATAAAATCAATGCCCATCCATCCATTGCATTAAATATTTTCTTTGGACCAATTTGTAAAATTCGACTCTTTGCTTCAAAAATTGGCCAAACGAGCTTGAATTCATAAAACCCAAGAATATTGACAAGGGTTGGGACCGGTCGGGTACTAATCAGAAATGGATCGCGCTTCAGAACTTTCTCCAAAGTTGGAATCGTCACCCCATGCTTCGAAACACAAACCGGAAGAACATGGGACCATGTCGTGGTAATGGTCAAACCACAACTTGGTTCCTGCAATTTAGCTTGTTCTTGTTCTTCGTCCGACCTCTCTGCTAACAACCTTTGCAGCTCCTCCAAGTCTCTTTCTGGATTAAATTCATCATCTTGTAACTCTAGCTCTTGTGACTCGGATTGTTCTTGTTCGTTAGACAAGAAGTTATCTAACCTTCTTCCAAATTTCTTCAAATCATCATCAGAGTCATAATCCTCATCTTCCTGCACTACTTCCTCAAGAAAAGCATCAAAAGCATCGAGATTTGGAAAATACATAATAAATAAAAATTAAACTATATAAAAAAAATTAATCAACAAAAAATGATAAGAATTAGCAAATAAAATTAACTATTTAGAACCGTTCCCCGGCAACGGCGCCAAAAACTTGATGTGTGTAAAACCAACTAGTTTTAATCCTACTAACTTAGACACAAAATAAACACACGAAAGGCAGTGTACCTATCGATTAGTAATACAGTTCAAGCAAGTAGGGTATCGAACACAGGGAACGGTAAACAATTAAAATAAATGCTAATATTATCTAAATAAAACAAATAACAAAAAGGGGATTTTCTCTAGTTTTACAAGACTAGAAACTTAATTAGAATAACCAACACACAAATTAATTAACTAGCAACTAAAAAAATTAATTACCAACTAAATTCAATAGTAAAGAGGACTTCTGTTTAGGTACGAAACATTTGTTCCCATGGATGATTTTAATGTATCAGATTAATTCTTCATTGGCTACCGATTAAGATAATTAGGTTCACGTTCGCTATTCCTAATTCTTAGAAAACAAATTAGCTCAAGCAATGGCCAGTTGTCTAAATTAACGGGTTTCCTAGATTATTGATTCGGGTTAAGTAAGACTTGTAATGGTTAATTAAATTGACCCTTCAATTAACCTATTGCTGATGTTCATCAAACAATCTCACACATTAACTTACCTATCTTCTAGTTAATTCTAGTTTCACATTCATTATTCCTAGACATACAACTATGTGGTCACAATAAATCATATGAAATTAATAACTAAGAGATGTTCATACAACTTAATTACTGATTTATTAACAGAAGAATAGTTATTGTCAACACATAAGGGTCTTTAACAAGCTTAACTAAACATAATTACCAATTAAAATTAATCCTACTCAAATAATCAATCCATGTTCACAAAATTGTCTACCCTAACAGAAGAATAAGCTTTTAGCTCATGATTGTAGTAAACATAAACTCAAAAACGAAATCAAAGTATGTAAACATGATTCAAATCAAAAAGTTACTAAGAATAAACCAAAATTGTCTTGATTCTCTTCACAATTGAATGTAGGGTTGATTCTTCAGTTCCTCACGACCTAGCAGCACTTCCAATCGTTTCTCAGCCTCCTAGGGTTTCTCTCCATCCTCTGATATCGATCTGAAAGTCCCTTTATATAGATTTTCACAAAACAGAGGCTACTCGGCGAGTCCAGTGACCTACTCGGCGAGTCCGTCACTTAAAACCCGTGTACGGCAAGTCAGTGCGTCCAGAATCGTGAAAGTTCGATACAACTCGCCGAGTAATCGACCCTACTCGCCGAGTACGTTTCGAATCAGCATTTTCTCAAAACACGAAAGTCGTCCGAAATTATGTCTACTTTTCAGAACATTTTGAATCTTGTCAATCGGAGTTACGGTTTATGAGATATGGCCAAAACACTGACGAGGGGTCAAGCTGTCCAGCAACATCCTTCTTTCTTCAAAATCCAAGATTCAAGCTTCCAATCGCTAGTTCCGCTTCCTTTTCTATCCGAGCATGTAATTGTTGCTGAAAAATGAAATTATAAACTAATTAAGCACCTTTTGTTCATTAAATGAGACAACAACAACATAAAGTATTAAGATAATGCATGAATTTTATAACTAAATATGCTCATATCAAAATACCCCACACTTGGCTTTTGCTTGCCCCCAAGCAAAACTGAATTTTACTACACTAATATTACATAAGACAATCCCAATCGAACCCATCCATTATGCCAAGACCGCAACGCATGCATTTGTGTCTAAAATTTTCCTAATAACCCCCTATACTCCAAATACTCACAATCCTCATAAACATTCGCCCACTTTTTCCGAACAATGCTCATTTTATGCATCCCTCCGAATCCATCCTCAGAAAACCTCTTAACCTCAAGGTATTTTTGGTTGAGCAACCCAAGCATACATAATCTAGACAATTACAATTTATGATACCACATTGGAGCTCTTTGGAATTCTTTACTTCTTTGACATTTGATCTTTAATTTCTTTGAATTCACCACCTTATTGTTTGATTTTTTGGTATCTTCAATTTTTTGAATTTCTTCGGAATTTTCGATCTTTTGATCTTCACTTTAATTGCTCCAAAATTCTTACAACTTTTCTTGTAATTCTCTCTCTTTTTTTTATATATTTATTTATTTTTTATTTTACATGTAACTCACTTTTTCCACTCAAAACCCTACATGCTTAAGCAGGGGCACTCAACTTCAACCTTTATTGGTTAACGATAATAATTTTCCTGGATACATTTCTGGTACACGATGCTAAACATATTGCATCCCTCAAACTAAGAGAGGTTGTGTTTTTGTCCCATGATTTCACTAGAATAAGGAAGCCACAAATGCACTAGAACGTATATAGGCTCAACTAAACATTTGAGTTTTCATGCAATCATCAAATATAATACTAGCATGGAATCCTAATTACTTTACCAAAATTTTCTAAATTAGCCCTAGCAATTTTAATGAAAATTTTTCAAAATTAACTAAAATTTCAAGATTTTCGAAATTTAACTAATTTATACAACCCCCTACCCCACACTTAATTTATGCAATGTCCTCATTGCATATTATGCATGATAAAGAACAATAAAAATAAGAAGAGAATTGGAACAAACTCCCCTGGGATAGTAGTGGCGAGGTTGATATCTTTTCTCTTCAGCTCCATCTTCAATTGACTTTAGACATGGGAACAGCTCATCCATGTCTTGGGTGTCAAAGTCTCGTGTGGTATAGCCTTTATAAAAGCTCCAAATATAAGGGAAAAACTCTTGGAAATGCTCGGAAAATGATCTTCAAAGAATAGAACCAATGCCCATATCAAATGTCATCAAATCTTCAGCTCAAAAGTAAGAAGAATGAGCGACTCGTCGAGTAAGTATGTAGACTCGCCGAGTTGAAGCGTAAATGGCAGAAGAATCGTGTATTTTCACATGGACTCGGCGAGTCCATAAGATGCACTCGGCGAGTAGACCGCTGTGTGACAAACATTTTATTCTACCCAAGTCCGTTTCTGATGTATGGGGGTTATATAAACGAATAATTTCCCTCATTTTTCTTCAGGGAATAAACACTCTATAACCCTTCTATCAATTGGACTCATAGCTTGACTCAAAACTTCGTTTCCTCTCTCGCCTAGACTCGATTTCTCGCTTCATTTAGCCTTGACTCTAGACCCTCACATGCATCCTTACACTCAAACTGAAAAGATCAAAAACAAAAACCAAGTAATAAAAAATTAAAATAAAAAAAAATCCTAAATTATCCTTAAACACTAGAAGTTTATAAAGAAAAAGAAAAGCAAACTCTAATGACGGGTTGCCTCCCGCAAGCGCTTCTTTTTGTGCGAGTCTTTAGCTGGACTCCCAACTTAATAAACTTCCAATAAAATCAATGCCCATCCATCCATTGCATTAAATATTTTCTTTGGACCAATTTGTAAAATTCGACTCTTTGCTTCAAAAATTGGCCAAACGAGCTTGAATTCATAAAACCCAAGAATATTGACAAGGGTTGGGACCGGTCGGGTACTAATCAGAAATGGATCGCGCTTCAGAACTTTCTCCAAAGTTGGAATCGTCACCCCATGCTTCGAAACACAAACCGGAAGAACATGGGACCATGTCGTGGTAATGGTCAAACCACAACTTGGTTCCTGCAATTTAGCTTGTTCTTGTTCTTCGTCCGACCTCTCTGCTAACAACCTTTGCAGCTCCTCCAAGTCTCTTTCTGGATTAAATTCATCATCTTGTAACTCTAGCTCTTGTGACTCGGATTGTTCTTGTTCGTTAGACAAGAAGTTATCTAACCTTCTTCCAAATTTCTTCAAATCATCATCAGAGTCATAATCCTCATCTTCCTGCACTACTTCCTCAAGAAAAGCATCAAAAGCATCGAGATTTGGAAAATACATAATAAATAAAAATTAAACTATATAAAAAAAATTAATCAACAAAAAATGATAAGAATTAGCAAATAAAATTAACTATTTAGAACCGTTCCCCGGCAACGGCGCCAAAAACTTGATGTGTGTAAAACCAACTAGTTTTAATCCTACTAACTTAGACACAAAATAAACACACGAAAGGCAGTGTACCTATCGATTAGTAATACAGTTCAAGCAAGTAGGGTATCGAACACAGGGAACGGTAAACAATTAAAATAAATGCTAATATTATCTAAATAAAACAAATAACAAAAAGGGGATTTTCTCTAGTTTTACAAGACTAGAAACTTAATTAGAATAACCAACACACAAATTAATTAACTAGCAACTAAAAAAATTAATTACCAACTAAATTCAATAGTAAAGAGGACTTCTGTTTAGGTACGAAACATTTGTTCCCATGGATGATTTTAATGTATCAGATTAATTCTTCATTGGCTACCGATTAAGATAATTAGGTTCACGTTCGCTATTCCTAATTCTTAGAAAACAAATTAGCTCAAGCAATGGCCAGTTGTCTAAATTAACGGGTTTCCTAGATTATTGATTCGGGTTAAGTAAGACTTGTAATGGTTAATTAAATTGACCCTTCAATTAACCTATTGCTGATGTTCATCAAACAATCTCACACATTAACTTACCTATCTTCTAGTTAATTCTAGTTTCACATTCATTATTCCTAGACATACAACTATGTGGTCACAATAAATCATATGAAATTAATAACTAAGAGATGTTCATACAACTTAATTACTGATTTATTAACAGAAGAATAGTTATTGTCAACACATAAGGGTCTTTAACAAGCTTAACTAAACATAATTACCAATTAAAATTAATCCTACTCAAATAATCAATCCATGTTCACAAAATTGTCTACCCTAACAGAAGAATAAGCTTTTAGCTCATGATTGTAGTAAACATAAACTCAAAAACGAAATCAAAGTATGTAAACATGATTCAAATCAAAAAGTTACTAAGAATAAACCAAAATTGTCTTGATTCTCTTCACAATTGAATGTAGGGTTGATTCTTCAGTTCCTCACGACCTAGCAGCACTTCCAATCGTTTCTCAGCCTCCTAGGGTTTCTCTCCATCCTCTGATATCGATCTGAAAGTCCCTTTATATAGATTTTCACAAAACAGAGGCTACTCGGCGAGTCCAGTGACCTACTCGGCGAGTCCGTCACTTAAAACCCGTGTACGGCAAGTCAGTGCGTCCAGAATCGTGAAAGTTCGATACAACTCGCCGAGTAATCGACCCTACTCGCCGAGTACGTTTCGAATCAGCATTTTCTCAAAACACGAAAGTCGTCCGAAATTATGTCTACTTTTCAGAACATTTTGAATCTTGTCAATCGGAGTTACGGTTTATGAGATATGGCCAAAACACTGACGAGGGGTCAAGCTGTCCAGCAACATCCTTCTTTCTTCAAAATCCAAGATTCAAGCTTCCAATCGCTAGTTCCGCTTCCTTTTCTATCCGAGCATGTAATTGTTGCTGAAAAATGAAATTATAAACTAATTAAGCACCTTTTGTTCATTAAATGAGACAACAACATAAAGTATTAAGATAATGCATGAATTTTATAACTAAATATGCTCATATCAATGTCACACCTACCATCTTCGACATATCACAACAATGATTGTTTTGTAGCAGCAGAAAAGATAAGGGAACATAGAAGGAAAGGTGCCTGATCAAGGCGATTCAGTTGACAACTTCCAACCCCCGCATAGTGGGGAATTTTCACTAGTTTAAAGAAAATATATGTATATTAGGACCATAAACTTACTACCTTACATCAATTATTATACACAAATAGGTGTTTACAAATTTATTATTTGTTTAAGTTATTTTAAATTTTAAATCGTATAGTATACAAATGAGATAATCACTTAGACAGATACATATTTTGGGTTGTGTTCACGTTTAGTCCTTGAAGTTATTTTTTTGTCCATGTATTATCATTAAACTTATTTGGACAGTTCACATTACACCCTTATGACCAATTAGTGTAGGTTTTAGTCGGTCATAAAGATGTAATGTGAACAGTCTACACAAGTTCAATGATAATATTTTGACAAAAAAACATAAGGGACCAAGTGTGAAAAAAAAAACATAAATTATGTAACCCTTATAATTCATTAGCTTTTTCTACAATAGTTTTTTCACGTCACTAGAAAAGTGGTTTGATCTTTTTAGGACTGATCTCATTGTTTAATGAGCATGGTATTAGCTAGTTGATTAGATATAGGCTGACTAAGCTAACGGTGCTTGATTGGAACCTAGTTACAAAATCAGACCAATTTAGAGTAATAATGAGAACCAATCACTTAACCGGTTAGACTATACCGATTTCGATGTCGGTACCAGTTTTCGGTTCAATACCCGGTTGGAATCGACACATGTTCTTATGCAGTTGGTAAAACTAGTTAATGATTTTAGACCAAATGATTACAATACTACCAAATCAACCAAAAAAATTAACCCAATATATAAAGAAATAAGGTGTTTATATAGTCTAAAATTAAGTACAAACAGTAAATTCAATGTTGGAATAACATAAATTCTGCTTTGATACCCTATGTTTTCTGGACTTGTAACTAAATTAACATGTAACCAAATAAGGTTTTTATATAGTCTCAAATGAAGTACACAACAAACTATGTGTTGGAAAAAGTTATGACATTCCGACTTCAAATGAATGAGTTTTGACAATTTAAAGAAAATGAAAGATTGTGTAGATCCGAGCTCAAACAGAAACACCACTCATACGGGTTAGTTGAAAAATTGTTCAATCGAAACATAGAAGACGACTAGAGCTGCCATGACATACAGATGTAATGCCAACTATCCAAACAAGTTCATAAATGTTAATATGTGGACAAAAAAACTTAAAGGCTTAAATATGAACAAATCGTAAACTATGTTACCTACACCACCGATCATAAGGATGTAATGTGAATAGTTCAAACAAGTTCAATAGTAATATGTAAACAACAAATAACTTCAATGGCTAAATGTGAACACAACCTAAATTATGTTACCATTTTAAGTCATTACCCCTATACAAATTTATAACCTAATATACCTAATATTTATATAAATGGACTATTTCATGCTTATTTCTATAGCCCATTAGACCACCTGATGTATAGCACCCACATACCATGGTAAGATGCGGCTTGCGTTAAACACCATACCGAGGACCAAAAAAAATGCGGTAAGGGTTTATTGTGGTATGCTTTTACCGCAACCTTCACTACAGGCTCAAAGTAGCCGTTGGCTTTTTTTTTTTACATTTTCCTATAAATAAAACTTAACTTCTCATTTTAAAATCACCAAACAACACAAAATTTTCTCTACGTTTTTCAAAAATACTATTTCAAAATGTCTTCTTCTTTGTCTGATACATTGGCATTGTGGCAAGCGGAGTTTATGAGAAGCAATTAAAGTTTAAGTCAGCATAAGAATCTACTAGGAAGGATATCGAGCAGTCATTAGGCGTACTAAAGCGACGTTGATAGATACTCACAGTACCGACACAATCTATGGAGCGTAGATGAATAAGTAGTCTGATGTACGCATGTATCATATTGCATAATATGAATTTAGAAGATGAGGGGAAAGCTATTTGCCGCTACAATGAGAATGCGAATTTACCAAATGTCGAAGGAGTTGGTATTGGATCGAGACGTACATGGAAAATAGAGCGGAAGTATACAAACGGCTTGGGCACCACAAAATGACGGAAATAATATTTGGAAAAAAATCGAAAGTTTTTAATTATTTTGCATTTTAAAAATATTTTTTATCTATAAAATGAATGGTTAGGATTGCGTCTCACGGTCTCACAAAATTAGGTTGTCTCACATAAACTTGACCCAATATATATATATATATATATATATATATATATATATATATATATATATATATATATAAATACTATATTATAAACTATATTAGTCATATATTGAATTTTAAGAGTTATAAGATACAAAGTTTTTGTACAAATCAATTCTACATAACACAATCATTAATACTTGTCAAAATTTTAAAAACTTGAATTAAGGAAGGTTATTAGAAATTTAATTTGAAACAAAATGACGATTTTAAAATATTAAAGTCATCTATATAAGTTAATTTATATTTATTAAACTGAACACCAATAATAATTAATTTATGTCAAATTATAGACAGACAATACGAATATAAGCTCTAAACATAAATATTTTAATTAAAAGTGGTAATTGTTTTCATTACATAATAACTAATAATAAAATCTAATAATTTTTTTCCTATAAAAAACTATTAGCCAGAAAAGCTACGTATCGTCGCTGCTTTGTGCGGGCACACATCTCCTTATTCTATGAAAAGAATAAATTTAATCTCTTATTCACAAGTGGCATACAATTAGAATTCTTCATTAATATTATATATCATAGTAGTTTATAACCCGTGAGAACCACGGTTACAAAATGAATTAAACTTTTATAGTAAAAACTCAAAACTATTAATCAAATATTTTAAATAAATTATTAATTAAAATATATTTTTTAGTTATATAAAATTATAATTTTTAATTTAAATAAATATATAAATTATATCATCTTATAATTTATATTAATTTTATTTTAATTTTATTGTAATGTTATTAATTTAATATAATTACAGTGGGAATTTAAAATTTAAAATTTAAAATTAAGAATTAGTATGTTAATAAATGACATGCATTAATTAAGAAGACTAATAGGATGACACATGTCAAAAGTAGAATAAAATATTATTTACTAGTTTATAACTCGTGGGAACCACGGTTAGAAAATTAATTAAACTTTCTAAGTAAAAACTCAAAACTATTAATTAATAATTTTAAATAACTTATTAATTAAAAGATATTTTTTTAGTTATATATAAAATTATAATCATTGGCTCAAATAAATACGTAAAATATATCATCTTATAATTTGTATAAATTTTATTTTATTTTTATTATAATATTATTAATTTAATGTAATTAAAATGTGATTTAAATTTTGAAATTTGAAATTTGAAATGGAGAATTAATATATTGATAAGTGTCATGATATTAATTACAATTGTCAATAGATTGACAAATGTCATGATATTTATTACAATGTCTAACATGGTGACACATGATAAAAGAACTACTCTTTTATTAGTATAGGGATTAAAAGGCCTAATAAGATGACATATATCAAAAGGAGATTAAAGTTATTTTTTTTATTAGAACTAGGAGTGAGACCCATGTATTACATGAGTTTATTTAAAATAAAAATTAAATATAAAATTCTAAACATTAAGAACTTTGAATTTATAAGAAAAATGAAAAAAATGTTGAATTATAAAAATTAAGGTGTTTTATTTCTCTTTTAAATTTAAACAAATAATTTAGATAAGTAAATAAAAGAAACTAATAAAACTTTAACTTGATAATTTTGAAATTTAAAGGAAAGTTTATTAATGAAATTGATATGGATTTATTAGTACATTTAATATTATGTGAAATTTAATAAAATGGAAAAACCATAAAATGACATGTGGAATAAAATTTAATTTAAAATTACCATAAAATTACATGTGGCAAAATGAATAAGAATGTGACATGTGACAAAAAGATCCTTATTTATTAGAGTAGATAGGAAGATATTATGCCACTTATCAATATGTTAATTATCCATTTCAAATTTCAAATTTCAAATTTCAAATTTCAAATTTTAAATTTCAAAATTTTATTTTAATTACATTAAATTAATAATTGATTGTCCATTTCAAATTTTAATTATTAAATTTTTCATTCTAATTATATTAAATTAATAAATAAGTTTCTCATTGATATAAACCAGATTAATGTAAACTAAAGAATCTTACGATGCGCCTCATTTGAAATCAGTCCACCGTACAAAAAGATATTGAAAATCATATATGAAAATGCTTGACCCAGTTTTATATTTACCAAATGCTATTTAAAAGTGGTTTTGTCTTTTCTCATCGTATTCCGTCCAAATTTTATTTGATGAACCAAACGATATCTTCCGTTTGTCTGGTTGTTAGATTTGTGTAATTCCAAATGTTATTTGACTTTCTCCTTTGAAAATGTCATTTGAATGGGTCACCATCATTATCTAAAAAGAAGACTCTTTCCAGAAAACCTCTTAAAATTAACAATAAAGAATAAATATGTCAATTTCATGGGTCCAGTTCACGAGATTCAACGAGATTGTTTTGGCATACCTCCTTTTTTTTTAGGTAATAATGACTTCTTTCTTATAAATATATTATATGAAAATCTATTATATTTTTATATTATTATTTATTTAAGTAATAAATTAAAAAAACAAAAACTTAGAGGTTCTTTATTTAAAAAAAAAACCCATTTTAGATCACTTTTTGCCGCAAGGCGTAGAGCACACGTAACAATTGAATTTTTGCATCAGCTTGTCTTTTAGAAGATTTTAACGGAAAAAGTCTGCATATGTACTTCTTGGTGCAACATTGGATCAACCACTTCAATACTGTTCTAAACGCTAACAAAAAAAAAAGACTAAAAAAAAACACCACTGTTGCTTCTCCGTCTTCTTCCTTCTGCACTTCCGACTGTTTCCCTCCACCCTTCGTTGGCCTCAGCCCTTCGTCGGTGCACCACTACATGGCTTGTTCCTCGTCGGTGCACCACTGCTGTTTATCAGATCCTTAACAGGTATGAAAAAAATCGATTTCCTGATATGCTGATATTTGTTATGATCGTCGATTGTTTGAAATCAATTTGGTGAATTGAAATAGATTTTCTAGTGTGCTAAGATAGATTTTGTGGTTAAATGATTGCTGATGTTGTTGTTATGCTATTTTGCTGAAATGCACAATTTTTGCTGAAATGCTCATATTTGTGTGCTGAAATGGTATTATTGTTTAATCCTTCCTGAATTGCTTAATTTTTTAATTATTGTTTGTTGATATGGTTGGTGAAATGCTCATATTTGTGTGCTAGAAGTTATTATGTATTAACAATGTCATATTTGTGTGCTGAAATGTTATTATTGTGTTCTAATTTTCTTATATATGTTTTGAACATTGGTAAAATCTTATAGGGTTATGTTTTTTTTGTTATTAGCAATGGTAGATAAATATACATGGATCGTTAATGATAATGAAGATGAGGTTCCAACACATGTTACTATAGCGAACCATGAATATGTGACCCAGTTACAGGATGAAATTGCTAAGCAGTTGATGCAAAAAATATGTAATGAGAATTATTGAAATTTGGTTGAATGCATTTTATTTCAAATTGTTATTGTAAAACTAATTTGGTTGTATAAATTTTATTTAAATATCTTAAGACTAAAATTATTAAAATTTCGTTGTTGAAAATGTATTTTTTGTTTGTAAAAACTAGTTTATAAAAATTTCAATTAATTGTACTAGCTTGAAAATGTTAAAAAACACACATCTTTTTTATTACACGCTACAACCGTTTGGTCCACCTCTTCTGCTCCTGTAGAAGGGTTGTGAAGGTGGTCCGCAAACTTTATGAATTTTTGCGTCAAAAAACAAACAACATCTAAATATATGATCGAAGTATATAATTCAATGCTTTGATTCTCATTTATCGTTATTAAACTTATTAATTGTATTCTATTTTACTTTATTTACTAGGCGAAACTCCGCGTATTGCATAGACTGAAAAAATATTGTTAAAGTGTTGAGAAACATATATATTATTTAAAATGGTTATATGTTATTGACATTGAAATGGACATAAAAAATTTTACACTAAATTTATATATAAACTCTCAACTATTTTAAATAATATTTTATTCAATGGGCTTTACCTGTTGCTTACGTATAAATAAAACTGAATATTATTATCAATTAAGTGCTATTTTTAAAATAAGTGTTGCTTACGTATAAATAAAACTGAATATTATTATCAATTAAGTGCTATTTTTAAAATAAGTGTTATAAAATAAGTGTTATGACTGATTAATTTAAAATGGTATTTATGAGACCATATTTTAATTTCGAAGATATATAGATATAAATAGTTTTATGTTACCTTTTAACTATTATTGTGAATTAACTTACAGATTCACTTTGAAAAATATAGAATTTCAATAAAAAAAATAGTTTTGGATATTATTTTAGTTAATTCGACAACTCGATTGAAGTTTTTATTCAAGATATTTAAACATTCGAACTATTTAAAAAAAGGTCTTTGATCATTTTTTAAGTTTATTTGAGTTTTTGGTTTAGGTTTTAAATAACATATTTAAGTTAACAAATCAAATATATTATATGTATAATTTTAAAGTTGAATATAAACATTGTATTTAACATCATATTTATATTAGAAAAATTAATTATGTTATATTAATTCAAAAAATCTACATGACAATATTTAATATTTAATAAGTTAAATAAAATAGGAATCTGAAAAAACATGAGTTTCAAATTAATATATTAAGAATAAAAATAAATTTTATATATATATATATATATATATATATATATATATATATATATATATATATATATATTAATTTTTATACATGACAAATAATAAATAGTATCAAAATACTAAAAGTTTTACTAACATAAAAAAAAACTATAGCATATATTTTAAGATATATATACAATAATAAGATCATATAAAAATAATAAATAAAACTCACAGTACGATTTAATATATTTGATATATTGTAGAACATACTACTCAGATGGCTAGAAAAATATAAATTGGGAGAAAATAAAAAGTCAATAATAAATGACATTGATTTTAGAACCATAAAAATTAATTTACTTAAGTGATTATAAGATATAAGTTAAAAGTTGTTGACGGGTTGTTATTAATTGCTTGAAAGTTGAAATATTATGGGGGTTTGAGATGAATATAATGCAACTATATATGGCATATCTTGAACAATATTGTTTTGGATGACCTCCTTTATAGATATTGTATTTAACATCCGTAACATCCATGAAATTTAAACTTTTCAAAACAATAATTTTTTTTATAGAAGTGTTTACAAAAACCGTTGTTCCCAAAACATTATTTAAAAATCAGGATCTCTTTCAACATAGTTTTTAAAACATTCACATTGTCAGAGTTTCTCAGAAATCATAATTCCAAAACGCGAGGATGTGTACGGTCATGCCTTCACCTTTCCAAAATTCACAGAATTACATGAAACCATAAACCAAAACTGTAAGCACGAAGCTTAGTGAGTTCCCCCAAAATACCAACACCCAAACAGATAACATATACAAATAACAACATGCATACAGGGCCTTTAGCATAACTGGAACGCCACACTTGCCTATAATCCATTTGGTACGCCACAGAGCCCTCAGTCTGACTGGAACGCCCCACCGACCTACAGTCTATCTGGTATGCTCACAGAACCTTCAGCATGAATGGTACGCCTCACCAGGCCTTCAACCTATCTGGACCGTTCTTCGGGCTTTCGGTCTGACTGGTACACCCTATTGTCCTTCAGTCTATCTAGGGTGCCCTAAGTCTGTTGGCCTTCAGCACAAAGCAGGTCTGCCTCAACCCAACCACACACACAAACCATGCCGACATACACAAAACAGATAAGCATACATATAATGTACCGATATAAAAATTATCGGGTTTGTTGACTGGTAGCACTAAGCAGTACAGTCTCAACCCAACCTCACTACATCAACACATGCTACTGGAAAACATATAGCCAGAACAAATATCAAAAGGATCTAACAAATCACTAAACATAACAACTTCCTATCTACCAGGATACCGATCTAACTGATCATAACAATACAATAGCATACATAACAGGATATCAATCCAATGGGCTGGCATTGGTGCCTTCGACCCGCAAGTACAATGAGGACAACTCACCTCAAATGCAGAAGCTCCCTGAAAGAAAGTCATTAGTTGTTGCCCTGTCGGCTTCCGACCTATCAAAACCAATAACACACTCAATTATCAATTGGGTCCCACACTATAATCCATACTCCATACTTGGGGTAAGATGACCATGATATCCCTGACCCAACATACACCAAAAATGACGCGCAAAACCAAAAGATCCACAATGGCTTACTTATGGCCCAATTTTTGGAATTGGGCCCAACCCCATATGCAAAAATCCGGTCTATAAGGGGGTATAAGGTTACTGCCTATAAAATGGTAGTTTAATGGGTGTCCACTCTCACCCACTGCTTCCTTGACTGGTGGAGGGTTGTTAGCCGAACGAGTATGATAGGACATTAATTCCCCCTCATTAAAAGTATAACGATAAAAATATAAACTAACCAAACTTTTATTAAAATTCCCAATCTTCGTTACTTTAGGAAAAATTTGAAATGGTGCCAATCCATGAAATTACACTTTACACCTTTATTAAGTCGTTAGTGGAGCATGTGTGGCTAACCGACACACTAATTTGGGATTGACAATGTGTGGCAAAGGGTAACTTGGTGTTAATCATAGATCAATGGAGTGTGTGTGGTTAACCTACACATTGATTAGGTGATTTGTAACATTGGGTGTACCAAGCTAATTTGCATGGTTATTCACTCATTGTTTTTGATCCTCGGCATCCCAGTCACAAACTTGAAGGGCACACCGAGATTTAAACATGCCATTGAAAAGTTCAATGAATCTCAAAGATCTAGGAGTTTGAAACCAATTAAAACTTAATAATCTATTCTGTTTTCATGGTGGAAATTAGTAAATCCTCATTTACCTACCTTCAAGTATTTTACAATTGGATTACGACACCCCTCTTCGCAATTGTAAAATATTGTGTTGGGTTCTAGCCTTAATATTTCGTTTTGGGTGTTATATTAAGGACTTAAATCAATTAACTTGAATTTCTCCCTTTATAGATGTCTAGATCAGACAACTATGGTCTTCCCGAATTTGTTGGAAAAAGCTTTCAACATGAAGATGATATTCCACAATATCATACTTCACTTCCTCCACTTCCTCCAATTATTCTTCCTAACCCACAAGTTCAAAGACTTGAAAAGTTAAAGGCCACTCAAGCTCTACTTGCAATAATACATCAAGATGGAAGGTCTGTGTGTACTCACGTCTTGGAGGTGAAGTCACACATTGACAGGCTGAGAGTATTGGGTGTCGTTGTCTCAAGGAAGTTGGCTGTTGACTGGGTTCTTCAGTGACTTCCTGAGTCATATAGTGAGTTCATTAAAGATTACTATATGACAGATCGCGACATGACCCTTATCGATCTTACCTATTTGATAATTGCGGCTGAATCAACAATGATTTGGCGCACTGGTAAAGAAAACATGATTGGAAGATCTACTCCCCAAACTTCCATGGACATGGAAAATAGAAACATTGGAAGTCCAGAAAAGTTTTCTATTCCCAATGGAAAGGGATCAACCATGGTCAAGTCAATTGACCAAAAGGTAAAGAGAAAGGCTAAGTCTGAAATAGTCTCGTGTACTATTCCCAAAGAGTCCATATGTTTCTGTTGCCAAGAGAAGGGGCATTGGTTATGAAGCTTCCCAAACTAGCTGAAAGATCTACGAGAAGGTAAAGTCAAAAAGGTTTGACTCTGCTTCAGGTAAGTCCACTTTCTAACTCTATTAAGTTCCTATCTGTAGATTCTTAATATATGATGTGATAAGATTGCATTTCGATGTTTTTTAGGATCAATCAAAGCTTAAAGGAAAAGCATGCAGAGTCTGATCGTGAATAGATGGATTTCGATCGCATAGTTCGATGATCGGATTTTTGAGCTACTGCTTAAGAGTTAGGATAGATTTCTTAGAAATTTGTAATAGCATAGTTTTCATTTGTAATTCCATTGTAAGCAAAAGTTTTCTACATTTTATAAATAAATAAAATTTTGTTTTTTTATCTTATTTTATATCTCCTTGCAATGACATTTATGAAAAATTGATGTTTATGTATATTCTAGCAATATGGATTTGATTCTTTCATTTGTGGTAGTGTCTAAATTTACCAAATAAGGAAAGATTCTCATCACCCAAGTTGCAATTGGACAGAAACTTGGAATCATGCAACTTGTATTGTATGATGAATGAGAATTTTCGTCTTTTGGAAATTAAGACTAATTCCTTGTTCACATGTATATGTGAGTCAAGTGAAGGAAAAGGGAATCAGAAACACTATTCATCATGACTTACTAAAGATTAGTAAATATGGTTATGCTTGCAAGATTAAGTATAAAAAGTTTCAATGAATAGTAGGACGAATCAGAAGAATCAAATTAGGCAGAAAGATAAAAGTTTCTCCAATCTGAAAGGATGGGAGAGTACTTGAGTAACATGTTTTATGATCATCATAATGATTAGGAAAACCATATCACAGTTGATCCTCTATGGACATCTTAGTTCACTCATATGACTAAGAAGAGGAATCGAGAAATTGTTCAAATGACCAAATCAATTGAGGTGAATCATATTTCGTTCCAAAATCAAATCTTAGAGTCATACTCCAAGATTGTAACTTGAGTGACATATCTTAAAAAGGTTTATAACACTCATCAAATGAAGAGTAAAATGTTTCTTACTCTTGTACATTTGAAATTGGTAAGTTGTGATGTCTTAGTAAGGACAAAGACCAACTAAGACCAATTGAGTGAAATGTTATTCTTGATGAGAATCCGCACTAACTCTTGAATATTTGTTTGTCAAGAATGTATCTTAACAAGAGAATCTTATATGTTAAGAGTTCAGTGGGAGTCTTAACGATCATGACAAGTTTCAAGAACTAATCAAGAATAAACCTATTGTTAATCACTAGCACACAAATTGAGGTTTGTAACCTATCGTGTTGACATATTCTTGTTTTTGTTCCCATTTTAGTTAAGGTTAACTATGCATGTGAGTTCTATGCATTCTCAATTGTTTGCAAAGGGCAAAGCACCTTGGTTAGTGAAAGTTCATTGATCAATAAGGGTGATCTGCTAAACAACTTGGAAGACATGGTAGGCCCTTGTGCTGCCAAGTAGCAAGAAATTAAGATTAAGTTCAGTCCATATGAGGTAGATTTTGTCACTAACACTGTCTTGTGATTATGGTTATGACAAATTCACATGGATAGGAACACATACACCATAAGATCTAAGTGTCATAAGGTTTCTCTCCAATTCATGAAAATGATTGTGAGGAAATGCTTTCACTAAGTAGATTTTAAGAGTTAGCAATTGTGATATCTGAGTTCTAAAATTCGTTTATGATTACGACATCCCTCTTCATAGTTCGAATTGTGAGAAATGGAAAACAAAGTTTGGACATTCGGAACTTATTTCTGTAAGTTCTGAAATACTTTAGACATACATGTGAGCTTTCTAATAAAAGGTGTATGAGCTTGGATAAAGGTTTATCGAAGCATCTCATATCAAAAATCTAAACTTTTGTAAGAAAGTCAATAAGTATTGATTTCTAGAAGTTTAGCTGATTTTGGATACATGTCAAGGCTAGTGGGAGTATAAAAGTTATGCCGGTAACAAAAATAATTGTTATGCTAATGGGAGCATAATTAATTGTGGTAAGTGTTGCAAGTTAGCAATGTTAATTATAGAAAACAAAGGTTTCAATTAGCAGACTTGCAGGGTTGAAAAGTTGTTTTGCTATAATTAAGGGAGAGGAACTTATACTTCATTTCAGTTTTAAAAGTTTAGATTGAGAATTTTAATCAAATTTAGTCAACACATATATGAGTGTTATGTTGAAAAGATTCGACATAAGGAAATTCTATATATAGAAATGTTAATTGCGTTCTCAAAATTCGATAATGATTACGACATCCCTCTGCATAGTTCGAATTGTGAGAATATGGCAAGTAGAAATATTATAGCAAAAGATTGGTCAAGTATCATGTCTTTATGTAAGACATTGTTAATCGTGTCCCATATGCTTCATATATAGGATCGATTGCATATGATATAATATTCACGTGTTATAATTTTCAAAATGCCTATGGCATTAAGAGGGAAAAAGGATTAGAACCAGATACGACCAAAGTGGTTATACAACTATCAAGGACAATTTAAGGTTCGCTAAGGATTGGTTGCTTATGAATAGTTGGAAATATAGTAATGAATGGACCATATTGATATAATTCTGAATAGATAGGATTCTATTAAGAATGGATAGTTATATGGCAGTTATGGAAAAGTTTCCATAATGGGAGTTGGATATTGAGAAAGTTAGAAACTTTTATGTAGGAAGGATGTTCAAATGAATATACTTTGAATTTGAGACTTCATCTCCATGGAACTGTCTTGTAACAATCTCCAAAGGAATACTTTGTAATATCATTAGTCAAGTCTCTGTGAGTTTGTGTACCTAGACATTACAAAAGGAATCTTTGCATAATAGTTTAGAACTAACACATTCTAATAGTGACAAGAATTTGACATTCTTACACTTGAAGATTTGGAATTATGAAATGAGGTTAATTGGAAATCAAATTGATTTATTTCACAAAGTAAGGACCATAGGTAAACATGGTATGCATGCTTGGAGCATGGGATAACTATTTTTTTAATTCAAGTATTAAGTTGATCAATTGAAACATTATACAATGAATAATGAGTAATCAATATGGTGATTAAATAAAAGGTGTTTTATTCTTGTGTTTCACTTTGCATGTTTTGACTTCCATAATAATAAGATTATTCAGACTATCCACATTCGATCATACTTTGGAAGTAGGTGTGAAAGAAGACTGTCATGAGTTGGCTTGTATGATTGTCTAAGGAGTTAGGCATAGCAACAGGTTTGCTACACCATTCATGAGTACTTCTGAAATAAGATTTGAGTATTGGATTCAACCCGTGCTCACTTGAATCACTTCATGGAAATTATCACGAGTGATCGTGAGACAATAATATCATATAAATCTTTAAACCTAAATATATATTAGTTGTTGACTATTAGTTGGTTATACATTGATAGTATGAAAACGCATCGGTAACTCGATGTTATAAAATGTGATGTTGTGTATAATTCAATGAATAGTTAGTACAAGCATATGAGTCAAAGTTTATCTGTTCCCTTTTATCCTAAGAGGATTAAAAGCGATATCTTGGGCCCCTCGATGATTTTGTTTTGACTTATGTGTCGGGCCCGGTCAGAACTAAACTGATGTGTTCAGTTATGTTCTATGTCAGATGAATCAGAAATCGGGAAACAAACTGATGGACAATAAGTATGACATTATTCCATGTATTTGTACAGCTGATATCTTGAGAGCAGAGGATTAAATGATCCCTTATCTGAAGGATGAGTCACTGACTAGGTCAGACTTCGACAACGGCTTTTGAAAGCTTACGATTGCTAAGTCAGATCCTGAAGTACATAAGCAGTACTAGTTATTAGACTTATCCAAGTGGGAGACTGTTGGATTTAGTGTCTAAGCCCATAACTATAATTGGTATGTACTTGACCTGATTGTAACATGGTCCTTTTGGGTTGCCTTCATCAGTGCAATTTGATAGGGTGAATTTTGAGAATATGGTTATTTATGGTTTATTAATATATTAAAAGTACAATATATTAATATGGAATTATTTAATTAGTATTAATCAATAATTAATTTATTAAATTTGTGATCAAAAGAGACTAATTAAATATACGATGATTGATTATGTAAATCAATCATTCTTGTAGTGTAGGCTAATGATCCATGATTATGGGCTAAACTAATCCATGGATAGTCCATGGAGGTTAAACCCATGGAGCATGAGAGTGTGGAAAGTCATGGGGTATTAAGGTTTACCAAGTGTAACCCTAGCATGTCTAACACTATAAATAGAACCCTCCATAGACCAAAATCGGTTGCCTCTTCTCTTTGAGATAAATAGATTATTCTCTTAATCCATCCTCTCGCATATGGTGTTTTTGAACCATTAGAGGCATCACACTTGAGGTGCTCATGCTTTCAAAGGTCAAGAACTACAAGTCCTTCTAAGAGGTAAGTCATCTAACCAGTTGTATTGTTCATTTGACAATTTGTATGCTAGTTAGGAAAATGCTTTGGAAAAATGATAATGCATGTATAATTAGAGAAAACATAGATCCAAAGAATTTAGGGTTGCATGTGCACTTAGGAGGTTTTATAGTGCTCAAAACCCAACATAGGTATCATCAGATGCGGGTGCGAGAGGAGGTTGTGGAGAAGACCGCGTTTCAGACTTGTTATGGTCATTATGAGTTTGTGGTGATGTCGTTCGGGCTCACCAATACGCCAACAATATTCATTGGTTGATGAATCCGGTAGGCGGGCTGATGGCCGATCGATCAGTCATCATTTTCATTAATTATATCTTGGTGTAATCCAACACCCAAGAGCAGCATGAGGCATATATTCGAGAGCTTTTGGGAGTTCTAAGGCTAGAATGACTGTATGCCAGGCTCTCGAAATGTGTGTTTTGGTTACGCGAGGTCTAGTTCTTGGGACATCTCATTAACCAGAATGGGATTTTGGTCGATCTGGCCAAGATTGAGGTTGTGATGCAGTGGGAGGTTCCAAAGTCTCCCTCAAAGATCAGAAGTTTCTTGGGATTAGCAAGGTGTTATCAGAGATTTATGCAGGAATTCTTGAAGATTGTTGTACCCCTCACTCGTCTGACGAGAGAGGACATGGATTTCCACTAGGGTCTTGAGTAACAAGTTGCATTCGAGACATTGAGTAGGAGGTTATGTCAGGCCCAAGTGTTGACTCTCCCTGAGGGTGTTAAGGAATTCGTAGTATTTTGTGATGCATCCATCACCGATATGTGAGCTGTTCTTATGCCAATATGGAGGGTTATTTCTTATGCTTCTCGGCAGCTGAAGCTGCATGAGATTCGTTATCTGACTCATGATTTGGAGCTGAGATCAGTGGTATTTTCCCTAAATATTTGGTGGAATTAGTTGTATGGGGTCCGGTGTACCATCTAGACGGATCACAAGAGTTTAAGATATCTCATGGATCGGTCAAATCTGAACCTGAGGCAATGCATATGGCTTGATGTGGTTAAGGATTATGACTGCGATATTTTGTACCACCCAGGGAAAGGGAATGTGGTTGATGATGCTTTGAGCCGCATGACGGCTAAATCTACTATTCGGACCTTTGTATGAGGATTTTGATTGATTCGCCATTGTTGGGTATGATTAGGAAGGCTTAAGGTGAGGGATTCAAGAAAGAGAACTAGAAACAAGAGTGACTCATAGGCGAGATTGATAGGTTTTCTACCGATAGCCATGGATTATTAACCCGGTATGGTCGTGTATGGGTACCAGATTTTAGTGGGGTCAGACAGGCTGTGCTGGAGGAGGCACACAAATCCAGGTTTTTGATACACCCGGGAGCCACCAAGATGTATCGAAAAAAATAAAGAAATACTTTTTGGATTTTTCTATTTTTTTAAAAAAATTATTACCTTTGGTTATCACTTGATATTGATAACTAATAGCCTTCCACTCGCAAGCGCCAGCCTATTGCAATTGGTAACAAGTAGTCATCATGAATTGCCATTCATTATTTCTCCCCACTCGTAAACGCCTTACGAGTAGTGATACTCTCCATTCATTATTTCTTAGTACTTGCAAACACCTTACGAGTAGTCACATCTCCCTAATTGCAATCAAAATAATCATTTGGCAACAATCGCTGATTGAATCAGAACGAATGTCGAAAACAAGGGGTATCAAATCTCTCAATGTGAGCAGTAACCTTTGAATGATATTATATATATAACAAATTTTATCCAAAATTTCCTAATTCAAAAAAATAAAATAAAGATCAGTAAGAGGTTGGAACGTAGGAAACTTCCATCATTCCTAAACCATTTAAATTTCTTAAAAAATGATCTTTCATGAGGTGGTTTTGTCAAAATATCAGCCAATTGGTTAGTGGTTTTAACAAAATGTACTTCGATATTACTATCCTCAACATGATATTTGTTGAAGTGGTATTAAAGTTTTTTTGGTATTTAGTGTTGAACAAGATTATGACAAATGTGTATTGCACTTTGAAAATCACAAAACAAAGGTATCGTCTTCATATTTATCGCATAATCACATAATTGGTTTTGAATCCAGATTTCTTGCGAGGTAAAGGCAGCAACAACAATATATTCAACCTCACTTGTTGGAATTGATAAACATGTCTACTTTTTCGACTACCAACTCACAAGCTTCCCATCTAAGAATTGATATTTGTATATTGTGCTTTTACGATCGAATTGACAACCCCCTAAATCAACATTAGAATATGATTGAATAAAGTGATGGGTTTTGAGCAATTCTAACACTCCTAAGTGTACATGCAACCCTAGAAAACCTTGGATCTATGTTTGACTAAGATACATGCAAATAATTATTTTTCCAAGGTTCTTATCCTATCTAGCATGGCATGGGGAACTTGAATCAAATAAAGCTAGTAGAATTACTTACCTTGTAGTTGTAGTTGATTTCTTGGAGTTTTAGAGCCTAGCACCAATAGTGTGGATGCCTCAAATGGAAATCACAAATCACCACAAACTTTGGAACCTTTAGAGAATAGTCACAACTATCTTGAAATCGGCCCTCTTGCTTTACTCACCACAACTAGTGTGATTTCAAGAACCAAAGTCTCCTTTATATAGTGTGGTGGATTAGGGTTACATCCATGTAAACCCTAATACCCATGTCTCTTCATTTCCATGAGATCCATGGGTTAAAGCTCCATGGAGTATCCATGGACTTTCCATGCAAGCCTAGCCCATTCCAAATAAGCATTAGCCCACACTATATAAATATAAGAGCCCATATTTAATTAGTAATACTTTTGATCTCTAAATTAATCCTAGATTAATTATAGATCAATACTAATTAAATAATATGATCTTATATTAATATATTAGAACTTATAATATATTAGTAAATCATAACTAATACTATTCTCAAAAGATTATCCATAAATTGTTCGGGTGAAGTGCAACCCAAATGGACCATGCCGGGTCGGGTCAAGTACATACCAAATATAGTTATGGACTTTGACACTATATCCAACATTAAGAATCTTGTGTTCGATGGATACCACAATCCAAGAGTCGGGGTCCGATGTAGACATGGAAAAATGTTCTTAACTGCTATGAGATGAGGTTCCATGGGATTCTCTTAGTACCTAGCACAATTACACACCAAAAACATAATATTAGGTTGAGTTGTAGTTAAGTACAATAATGAACCAATCATGCTTCGATATGTAACTAGATTAACGACACACTTATCCCATGAAGGAATTAATCTAGCACTTAAGACTACAACACTATATATAGTAGTGCCCTCAACAAACTCAAAATACATAGGGTGTCTAAAAAATGATGTACAAACCCAAAGTGTACACTAAAATAGATAGATATATCAAAGGTTCTTGACTTTCTATATAGACCACTCAACTTCTCTATCTATTTCTCCAAGGTTTTCTACATCAGAAATGTCACATCATCATATTCAATATTTCTTGACTCAACATTCTTCGCCTAAATGTTGGATGTGATGAGGAACATGCTTTTCTTTCGTGGCATTCTCCCTGTAAAAGTGTAAGAATCATCACCATTTGGGGACTTCAAGGAGAGAGGAACATATTTGAAAAATATCATCAACAAATCACATATATATGAAAACTCGAACTACCCTTAACCAAACAACCATCCTCCTTTAATTTTCGAGATAAGCATGAAAAAATATCGGAATGCTGAAAAGTTTCCAAAAAAATATGCTCAGATCTAAAAACGTCGACCATCTGAATGGTTCAAAGCAAAAGTCGAATACGTTGGAAGTAGAAGGTCTGAATGGGAATAGCAACCTCTAAGGATTCAAAGTCAAAACTTGACTATTCTTCTCCAATAAAACTTTAACTTTTATATTAGACTCAAAGAATGAACAGTAACTTCGATTCTCAAGAGTATTGAGAAAACTTCGATTTCTCAAGAACATTAAACAAACTTCGATTCTCAAGATCTTAGAGCAAACTTCGACTTTCAAGATCTTGGAGCAAACTTCGACTCTCAAATAACTCTAAATCTTTGACTTGAAGACCTTTACATCAAACATGAAGATGTGAGCAAACTTCATACTCAATATCTTTAAGAAAAGTTTGACACTCAAAATCTCAAAGAACAAAATTAAACACAATATTTTTGGTTTTTTGAGTTTTTTGGAGGATTAAAAAAAAGGCGAACAAAACAGAAATCTTTTTGAGTTTTCACAGTTTTTCTGAGGATTCAAATATCAAAGAACAAAAATGAAAATCTATTGTGTTTTTCAATTTTCTAGAGAATCATACCAAAAGAAAAGAGAATAAGCAAAAATTAGATGGAGTGAGTCTTCTTTGATATCCGAGTCGAAGGTTTTGGTACCAAAGTCGAAGGTTTTGATACTAGAGTCGAAGGTTTTGTTATCAGACTCGAAGGTTTTGATATTTGAGTCGAAGGTTTTGTTAATAGAGTTGAAGGTTTTGATATTAGATTTAAAGATTTTTTTTATCAGAGTCAAATGTTTTGATATCAGAGTTGAAGATTTTATTATCAGATTCGAAGGTTTTGATATCAGAGTCGAAGGTTTTTATACCATGTCAAAAACTTCAATATGTTGAAGATTTTGAAAACTTCGACATAATGTCAAAGCAACCCCAGATGTCGAATATTTTTCACCAAATGTAATGTAACATCCGGACCAAGTATAAATCAACATCTATGTATAAATCTTAATTGGGGTGGCCATGAGGTGGTGGGGTATCACCACGACGTGGCAGAGAGTTTTGAACAGTGTGTTTTAAATTACCACCACGACGTGGCGACCTATAGCCACAATGGGGTGGAAGTTTATTTGAGAAACCCTAGTCTTTAGGGTTTATGCCCCTATTTAAGAGAATGTCATGGCTAGGGTTGCTCACCCTCAGCCTCCATTACTCTCTCTCAACCTCCAAGCAAACCCTAACCTCCAACTTGCTTTTTCAGTTTTGGTGTTGATTTTTGGTTATTATATGAAGAAGAATGTGGCATTTGGGCTTGGGTTCAACAAGGAACTCTTCTCATCTTCTTGTTGTGTATCTGCTGGACTTTTGTAAGTCCTCAAGTTCCATCCTATTTAGTTCTTTGTGCATAGATCTAGGTTTCCAAGCCTTGTTACTCATGTTGAGAATTATTGGAGTGTTTGAATTCCATAAAGTTGCCAACTTTATCGATCCCCAAAGTCCCTTTGGGGTTTGGAGTGTTCGATCTGGAACTCTTAGAGTTTTGAACTCTTGCATGTGATAATTTCAAATTCTACAAATAATTAGCTTTTCACAAAATCAAGTAATTATCTTGAAATTTGACAATCATCATGTTATTGGATGGGGATAATCATTACCATATTAGTACAATCAAATTTTATGAACCAAAACAATTTATGGTAATGATCCTAATCAAAAATAGAAAAGCTCAAAAATTATGCTATTAGATGATCCAACTCATCGAGCCAGTCAATGAACTCGCCGAGTTCATCATCATATGATCCAACTCGTCGAGTTCCATTATGTACTTGTCGAGTTGGGCTTGGGAGAATCCAGAATTGCAGTTTTTTCAGCTTTGAAAATTACACAATTGCATCAATATAATAGAAAACACCCATGGATCTGATATCACTATTGGGTTTTATGTACTCTAACATCCCTATGGTGTACATACAACCCTAATTCCTTGGATCTGTGTTTTCTCTAATTATACATGCAATATTCATTTTCAAAAGCATGAAGCCTAACTAGCATACAAAGGTGATATTTGAATCATAAAAAACTAGTTAGAATATTACTTTTTGATGTAGCTTGCAGAACTTGGGCTTAAAAGCGCTTAGCACCCCAAGTGTGATGCCTCAAACAAGTCACAAAAACCAATAAACAACTAGAGGACAATGAGAGAGGTTTAAGACACACAAAAGCGGCTAGCCATTCTTGGAATGTAAGTGGTAACCGATTTTAGGGCTTAGGGTACACATTTATAGTGTAGAATTCCAAGAGTCATTTGTTACCTTAATTCTTCCACTTAAGCTTATGATCAAACAATTGATTTGGACTAACACTTCGTGGACTAACTCATAAGCTTAGCCCATAACAAATCAATCATGGATCATTGGCCTAAATCATATGTATCATTGATTTACATAATGAGTCCACGTTAATATAATTAGTCTCTTTTGATCACTATATTAATTCCAAATTAATTCTTGATCAATTCTAATTAAATAATTTTATTTCTCAATTAATATATTATTTATATAATATATTAATAAATCACAAATAACCTCTTTCTCAAATATACAACCTATCAAATTGTTTTGGTGAAGGCAACCCGAAATAAACCATGCTACTATCGGGTCAAGTACATACCAATTATAGTTATGGTCTTAGACACCTAATCCAACAAGGTGAGTGAGCTTTGATTTCATAGGTTAGAGGACGACCCCGTGGGGTACCAGATAGTTGCAGTATTAGCACCAAAGGGATTTTTGTGGTATGAGTGCCTTGAGTTATTTCATATACCGGGTGGGAGTCATCAATGGGGACTGTGACAGACAAGGACAAGGAAGCCCTGCAAATGAGCAAGGAAAGGCGTATTCTAGCAACAGTTCCAGGTAACAAGGGTGAGTATCTCGGGACAACATCCTTCGTTGTCTATGCTGCGAATCGACTATGAGAGTGAGGTCTCCTGTTTCTATGTCGATTCTTGTGATGGGCTGTTGGCTGAGGATTCAGAGAATGAAGTGTGCAATAGTCCGTCATTTCTAGATAAAGAGTCAGTGCTATTTTAGGACTGTCGAGATAATTGCCTGCGCAGCCGAATGAGATTCTGGGTAACTGAAGGCAGTCAAATTGTGAGGGTTCTGAGGATTCCCTATGAGATTCAGAATATTTGGAGTTATTTGGTCATTATCTGGAAGGTCATCGAGTGCTGCATGATACGTTCCATGTGTCAGAAATGGGACATTTGGTGAGCCAGTTTGCAGTATAGTCTGTTTGGTATGTCGATGGACGATGGTTCGAACCCTAAGTGGGGGAGAAATAGGTATTATTTTGGGAGGATCCTCAATCTGATGCGGTACATACCTTTAGGGTATGGGGATCTGCGGTCCCAGTATATGAGACTGGGGTCTTGTGGTAGTCAAGGCAAAGTATAGAGTAAGATGATGCATGTTGCATATGCTTAAGAGAGAATGAGTGTCTTCAAGGAAGGTGGTCATTGGCCAGGAATCTTATTATTATCTGTGTTTCTTTCGGGTTCACCAATGTTCGAATTTCGATGAGGTTGCGTCATTGAGTTTCGATTGTTGAGAGATTTTCTAGTCAACATGTAGATTTCTATCTATACTTCAGGAGGGGAAATGGTTGATCAACCTCAGAGTCGGTATGTGTAGTTTCGCATGGATTTTGATCGCTAGAGGATAGGGTATTGGATTGTCGTCAATGCATTCTCAGTCATTGACGATTCCTCCGTGGTTCAAAAATATGAGTTAGAGTACTTCAAGGTTTCAAGTTGTGTAAGTGGAAGATCAGTGGTCGTGGCAAGCTATCGTGAGATTATATGATGGTCTATCCATGTATCCGAGTATGATGCCTTGAATTGTTGGATTACTATGAGACTTGGGTTTGTTATAGGGCAAGTGGAACATCAAGCAACTATTATCTTTTCCAGTTATGGACCCATCAGATAATTGTCGCCAGACGGGGATTGTACAAGGGTGTAAACTATATTGAGGGAAAGTGCTTTATCTACGAGAATTTTCATCAAGAGTAGTGATGCATAATCTGGGTAGGTGTGTGCACCTATCTATGTTGGACCGCGGAGAATGAGTTTAGTGAACTTAGTATGGTGATGGCTTGATGACGAGATTGTGTGGTGATAGGAGAATGGATGGATCTACATGGGAGTAATCACTTAGGACTGTCAGGGAAAACCGTAGGGTGAGCCCGTGGCGAGTCAGAGGGTGTTGTAAGACTGAGGGGAGCCGTAGCATTCACTAGTCAGTGAGAAAGTGTTGTAAGACTGCAGGAAGCATAGCATTCACTTGTCAGTGAGAGAGTGTTATAAGACTAAGAGGAGTCGTAGCATTCACTAGTGAGTGAGAGAGTGTTGTAATGCTACATGCAGCTGTAGCACTCATTAGTCTGTGAGAGAGTGTTATAAGACTATGGGGAGTCGTAGCACTCATTAGTCAGTGAGAGTGTTATAAGACTACGGGGAGCCGTAGCATTCAGTAGTCAGAGTGTGACGTAGAGAGGTTCTTAGTGCTAGGTAGCCTTGCCAATGGAGTCTTTGGGAACATGGTGGCCGGAACAGGGGCGAGATTAGGGCTAAGCGATGGTCGGGAACCGTAATGTCTTGAGTTAGGGAGGGGTTGTCGCAAATCGGAAGGATTGAGGTGTAATGCATGCGTAGATTAATGGAACACGGGTCATGAGTTGAATATTAGATTGGATATGAGTGCTTCTATTTTTGTTGTCAGACCAGCCTCTTGTGTTGAGTTTAGCTCTATCTGTGACACCCATAAAATTTAAGAAAATTTTAAACTTTTTTAAAACACTTAAAACCATTCAAAATTACATAGTTTGTTTTCGAAATAATAATTATCAGAGTATCCCACTATCAAATCATAAAATCATAACAGCAGGAGGAGTGGTATAATCATGCCTTCGCCTTCCCGCAATCACCAGAAGTACCTGAAACAACAAACTAAAACTGTAAGCCGGAAAGCTTAGTGAGCCACCCCCAAAATAGCCATACCCACGATAATATACATACAATCATAAACAACATACTATGGGTCCAGTCAACCATCGGGTTGGAATACCCTAGGCCCACAACCAACAAGTTGGAATGCCCACATACTATGAGTCCAATCATCCTCGGGATGGAATACTCACGACCCATAACCAACAGGTTGGAATGCCTAGGTCTATTTGCCTCCGCACAAAGCAGATAAGCCTGAATCGTCAATCAAACATGTGCACATGTATAACAGATAAACACATAATAGTCTATAGAAACCAATTGATCAAAACAGACCATACCACATAACACATAATACTATCCTGTCTATCAGGATACCAGTCTAACAGATCATACTAGCATATTGCATAATATCGTCCTATAACAAGGACATTGACCTAACCAGGTCGCTAAGCATAAAATAAACTCATCCTAACTACTAGGATGCAAACCAATAAACATATCATCCCATAACAAGATACAATCCATAAGGTCCGGCCTTGGTGCCTTAGACCCTATTGATAAAGTGAGGATAACTTACCTCTCTAGTGGTGCTGAAATACTGTAAATCTCTGACTGCTGTCTCACCGGGAATCCCAAACTATTACAAAATAAACATCAAAATTAATACCCAAAATAACCTTCTTGACTAAATGTCCACACCATTCATTTATTCCACTCACGTTATTGTGCCAAGGCCTAAATACCCAATCCTTGACTTGAAAGTCGATATAAAAGCCCATTATCGGCCTAATTTACCAAATTGGGCCCAACCTCCTAATTGGGCCTAAACCCATGATCCACTATCACTACCTAGCCCACAATATCTCATTTACAGAGTCCAACAAAGGCCCAAATCCATTAGACCATAAACAACCTAAATCTAAATGTTGACCACCATCGTGGTGGTTGACCCAGTACGCTGGGCGTAATTGATTTACGCTGGGCATACTGAATGATTTGCCAAAATCTTATCATGTGCTTAATGTCTTAAGCACTTAAGCCCAAACTATAGGGTTTTGAGCATTCTAACACTCCTATGGTGTACAAACAACCCAAGAAACCTTGGATCTATGTTTTATCTATGATAAATGCAAATTTGTTTTTCCAAGGTTCATAACCTATCTAGCATACATGGGGAACTTTTAAACATAAAAGATAGTAAGAAATACATACCTTTAGTTGCTTGAATTCCCTTGAGAACCTTGTGAGCCTAGCACCTCAAGTGTGATGCCTTAAATGTCTCACACAACACCAAATACACTTGGAATAACCTTGAGAGAAATATAACACTTCTAAAATCGGCTATGCCCTCTTGTTCTCACTAGTGCCGATTTTGGTCTACAACATGTTGTTTATATAGTGTGTCATAATTAGGATTATACCATGTAAACCCTAATTGACATGACTCTTCATTTCTTGGATCCATGGGTTCAAAAAATACCATGGAGCCTCCATGGAGCATCCTATGGGTTTTAGCCGAACTTGATAATCCTTGGAACATTAGCCTACTATACAAGTATGAGTGACTTACACAATCAACCCATAAATTTAATTAGTCTTCTTTTTATCACTTAATTAATTCCAAATTAATTCTTGATTAATACTAATTAAATAATATTATTAACATATTAGAACTTATAATATATTAATAAACCTTAAGTGTTATTTATCTCATTTTACTCTATCCAAATGCATGATGCCATGCAACCCAAATGGACCATGCTAATTGGGTCAAGTACATTCCAGAAATAGTTATGAACTTAGACACCTAATCCAACAATCTCCCACTTGGATAAGTCTAATAACTATAACTACAAGAATGACTTCAGGAACCGATCAACAATCGTAGCTCTTTCAAGGTCTCATGGAACTGGAATGATGACGATATGCCATTTAACATAAGTGATCATATAATCCTCTGTTCTTGATATCAGCTGGACAAATACATGGAACAATGTCTTACTTATTGTCCAGAAGTTTGTTTCTCGATTTCTGATTTGTTTTACATAGAACTTAATTGAACACATCAACTTAGTTCTGACCGGGCCTGGTACATGGGTCAACACAAAATCATCGAGGGGCCCAGATATCGCTTCTAATCCTAGAAGGAACAGATAAACTTCGACTCATATGCTTGTTTTACTACTTGTTGAATCATACACAAAGGCACGTTTTATAACATTGAGTTATCAATGCATTTTCGTACAATCAATGTATAACCAACTCATAGGCACCAAGTCATATCTCTAGGTTTCACGACTTATATGATATTACCGTCTCATGATCACTCGAGATAAATTCCATGAAGTGATACCAGTGAGCGTGGGTTGAATCCAAAACTCAGAACTTATGAGCACTCATGAGTGTTGTAGCACCACTTTGCTATGTCCAACATCTTAGACCTCTACAAGCCAACCCATGATAGTCTTAATTCATATCTACTTCCAACATATGACCGACTGTGGATAATTTGAATAATATAAAATAACATAGCATAATTATTCTGGAAGTAAAAACATGCAAAATGAAATGATAGTAAACGACTGACAAAGGATAGAAACACTTTACTCATAAATAAATACAACTTTTATTCATCATCAAATGTCAATTACACTTTTGTAACACCGTAAATTTCAAAACAATTTTTCGCATTTTATACAAAACAAAATTCATTCAATATTCATAAAAACATCATTGTTTGAAACTCGAATTAGTAGCATATAAAAATCCCAAGATCTCATAACATAAAAATCCTGTGTGTGTACTGATCAGGCCGTCGCCTTCCCGCGATCCTCACTAGTACCTGAAACAAATAACACCAAACACTGTAAGCACAAAGCTTAGTGAGTTCCCCAAAATACCACACATAGCACATATTAGCCACTCGAGGCTATAACTCTGTGGGTCCGTGGACCCTACTCTGTGAACCCTTTGGTTCTAACTCTATGAACCTTCCGGTTCCAACTCTATAAACATGCACAACATAAATCACATAGAAATAATGTAGTACAACACATAACATACATATAGCATACAAATACTCTGTCACATAACTCTGATTACCTACTCAAGGTAGGGTATAGTGAGAAGACTCACCTTGCGTATCTCGGTAACTCGTAAATCCCTGAAATCACTAGTGCTCGATCTCCCGAGCTATAGTCCTCCTATAACACAATACATCTCTAATTAACACTTTCCCAACTAAGGTTGACTAACCCTATCAAGTCAACACCGGTCAACTCTGGTCAATGGTCAACGGTCAACTCAACTCGCCGAGTCTGGCGTGGACTCGCCGAGTCTCTACGGGGACCCGATTCCTCTGAGTCCCTTCGGACTCACCGAGTCACTCACCTGACTCGGTTACTCAACCCCTGATTCGAAATCACTGAACAACCCGCACCAACTTGTCGAGTCTGGAAATGGACTCGGCGAGTGCATTCCATGCACAACCCCAAACGACCTTCTGAGGTCAGATCTGCTCCACTAACTTATAGATCCAGTCCTTCCAAGCTTATTTATCACGTAAAGTTCATGTCTTGGTGCTCATAACACACCTAATGACTCATAAATGGTGTTTTGACTTCAAGCACAAAGATCCCAAACCAAAACTTCCATGGATTCATAAAAAGCTTGGACAAAGGGACACTCTGGACCTCCAAGGGTCCAGATCCAGAAGCTAACTTGCTTAAGGGACCAAGGAAGCACTAGATCTAGCCACAAAAGGGCTCAATAAGCCCTACATCAACATGAACATCACCTTAACAGAAAATGGTTCGAAAATAGTACCTCAAACGTGATGTTCTGGACCTCAGATCTTCAGGAAGTTGATCCTCTTGTTTCCCCTTGGCTATAGCTTCCTTTCCCTTGCTAGATAACACCTCCAAGGTTAACAATGGTTCCTTCTCTCACTCCAAACGCTCAAGCTCACTAGGGTTTCGCTCTGGGGACTGGTGAGCACAAATGACGGCCATAAGGCCCTTTAAATAGGCCCCAAACCCGAGAAATTAGGGTTTCATTAAACAGAGCAGACTCGCCGAGTCCACTAATGCGACTCGTCGAGTCCGGTCATTAATCCGAGTGAGAAATCGTGTCTCTACTCGGCGATTCTACGCACCAACTCGCCGAGTTCTTCCACAAAACTCAAAATGAAATGAATAAATATAATACCTGAAATTCCGGATGTTACAACTTTACACATTTCAAAGCTATCTAACTACTAAAATTAATATCATCCTTCAGCCATATGTGCCTTGCATGTTGGAGATGCTTAAGCTTGATGGGTTTTAGCCATATGAACATTCCTATGTGCACATACAAACCCTAATGCTTGGATCTAGGTTTCTCTAATTGAACATGCATTGTATCCAAGACTTCTAATGATAATTCTAGTATAATAACATAAGCAAAATAGATCTTGAAGATTACCTTAAGCTGCTTGCTTGAATCTTCTTGTCCTTGGAGCTTAGAGTCACAATTGCCACTCCTCCAATAGCTTACAAACACCAACTTAGCAAGAGGATGATTGGAGAGAGAGGGGAGAGGGCAAGAAGTCGGCCATAATTCTTCCAAAGACAAGAGTGCCGATTTCCTTGACCCCTTGGGTCTATTTATACTTGTAAGGCTCCTAGGGTTTCACCCTTAAACCCTAATTGGATAACTTAGGCCCTAAGCAATCCAATCCCCCTTATGATAAGCCTTGGACGATTTCTAGGTCTATCCAAAGCCCTAAAACCGTCCACCCCTTATCCTTAAGGGATTATAGCCCAAAGTACAACTATCATACAATTGACAGTTTATGCCCTTCCATTTAATTAATCTCCTTAAGTCACCAAATTAATTCCTAATTGATTTATGACTTATATTAATCAAATAATAATATTATTATTCCTTATATTATTCTCATAATATATTAATAATATTTCTTCTCTCATTACAAATCATCCTGTCAAGTTGCTATGGTGAAGGCAACCCAAAAGGACCATGCACAACCGGGTCAAATACTTGCCAAATATAGTTGCAGCCTTAGACACTATTCCAACAAACCCTGCCCAGTCCCTTCGTGAGGGGATCTGCCGGGTTCTCATCCGATGATAACGTCTTTGCCACGAGGAGTCCTTCCTCTTCTCGATGTCTGATTAAATGCTATTTTCTATCGATGTGTATGGATCTCCTGTGATCCCTTGGTTCATTTGCTAAGGCAACTACACTTTCACTATCACATAAAATATTTATAGGCTCCTTTATAGCCTATACAACTCCAAGGTCTCCAATGAAGTTCTTTAGCCAAATAGCCTCCTTTCCTGCCTCGCTTGCCGCTATATATTCTGATTCGCAAGTTGAATCAGCCACTGTCTCCTGCTTGGAACTTTTCCAAGAAATTGCTCCTCCGTTTAAGGTTAGGACCAAGCCTGATTGAGAGCGGAAATTATCCCTATCAGTCTGAAAGCTAGCATCACTATACCCCAATACTCTCAAGTCATCACTCCCACCAAGGATAAGGACCTAGTCCTTAGTCCTCCGTAGGTACTTGAGAATGTTCTTTACAGTAGTCCAGTGAGCCTTGCCAGGGTTCCCCTGATATCTGCTAACCATGCTCAATGCAAGGGCCACATTAGGACGAGTACAAGTCATAGCATACATGATCGAGCCTATAGTAGAAGCATACGGTACTCGACTCATTTCTCCTATCTCAGCCTCTATACTCGGACTCTGAGTCTTACTCGGTCTGGCGTTACTCTGGATTGGTAACTCTCCTTTCTTAGAATTCTGCATGCTGAATCTATTCAGCACCTTCTCCAAGTAGGTACTCTGACTAAGTCCAATTGGTCTTTTACTCTTGTCTCTCAGAATCCTTATCCCTAGGATATAGGCAGCTTCTCCAAGGTCCTTCATATCGAAACACTTCCCAAGCCAGGACTTTACTTCCTGTAGAGTTGGGATCTCATTTCCTATGAGTAGTATGTCATCTACATACAGTACCAAAAAGCTGACTATACTCCCACTAGCCTTGACATATATACAAGATTCATCTTCACTCCTCGAAAAGCCAAACTCTTTGACTTTCTCATAGAAGCAAAAATTGCATCTGCGATGTGCTTGCTTTAATCCATAAATTGATTTCTCAAGCTTACATACTCTATTACGGTACTCTGTACTGACAAAACCCTCTGGCTGACTTATTTAAACATCCTCATCCAACTTTCCATTAAGGAAAACGGTTTTGACATCCATTTGCCATATTTCATAATCATGAAATGCAGCAATGGCTAACATAACCCTAATAGACTTAATCTTCGCTATTGGTGAAAAGGTCTCATCATAATCAACTCCTAGAGTTTGAGAAAAGCCCTTTGCAACTAGTCGCGCCTTATAAGTGTGTACATTACCATCCATGTCGGTCTTCTTCTTGAAGATCCATTTGCACCCGACTGTCTTGCGACCTGGTACATTGTAAACCATGTTCCAAACTTGATTGTCATACATGGATTGTATCTCGCTTCCATAGCCTCTTTCCATTTAGCAGCCTCAGGGCATGCCATGGCTTCCTTGTAGCTGTTAGGTTCATCCAAACTTACCAATGTGCTATCATTGATAAGTGTATCACCTTCCGCAGTAATATGGAAACAATAGTAATGCTTAGGTGCATTCCTAACTCTCGTGGAACGCCTCAGAGGTACAGACTCTTCTGTCGGATCAACAGGAGTTTCCTCCTCAGGTTGATGGCTAGGGTTTGAGGTTCCTTCACAACTTGACTCTTGAATTTCTTCAAGGTCAATTTGCCTCCCACTGTTTCCTTGGCTCATGAATTCTCTCTCGCAAAATACTCCTCTCTTTGCTACAAAGACCACATTATCACTAGGTCTGTAGAAGAGGTAACCAAAGGATCTCTGTGGGTAGCCGATGAAAATATACCTCTCACTTCGAGGTTCGAGCTTATCGTGAGACTCGCGCCTCACAAAAGCCTCGCAACCAATAATCTTGATGTGGTCTAGATTGGGAACTTTTTTGGTCCACATCTCATGAGGTGTTTTGGTAACCTTCTTTGTAGGGAGTAGATTAAGAATATGGTCAGCAGTCTTTAAGGCATACCTCTAAAATGAGATGGGTAGCGAATCTCGACTCATCATGGAACGAACCATATCCAGCATGGTTCGATTGTGCCTCTCATCCACACCATTAAGTTGTGGTGTCCTGGGAGGTGTCAATTTTGAGATAATCCCACATTCCTTAAGATAGTCAAGGAACTATGTACTAAGATACTCACCACCTCGATCAGATCGAAACATATTAATGTTCCTGCCCAACTGATTCTCCATTTCCTTATTCAACTCTTTGTATCTTTAAAAGGTCTCTGACTTATGCTTGATTTAGTAGACATATCCATATCTACTAAAATCATCAGTAAAAGTCACATAGAAGCGGTTAGCATCACTTATGGCGGTTCTGAAGGGTCCACACACATTAGTGTGTATGAGGTCCAACGAACCCTCACCCCTAGCACAAGTACCAGTGAAGGGTGACTTTGTCATTTTCCCAAGAAAACAAGATTCACAACTATCATTTGACTTTAGGTCAAACGACTCCAAGAATCCATGCTTTTGGAGTTGGCCTATGTGTTTCTTGCTTACATGTCCAAGACGACAATGCCATAAAGATGCTTTATCCAAGCTAGTGGAAGAATTGATACACAATACATTATTTCCTAGGTTATCAACAACCGACGCAATTTTCATATACACCATCACATGGTAATGCTTTAAAATAAAAAAAACATTACTAAATAAAGCATTAATACGAACACTATCATTATCAAATGAAACGGTAAAACGTTGTTTGTACAAACCATGAAAGGAAATAATATTTCTCTCCATTTCAGACGAGTAACAACATTTATTCACATCTAATACTAATCCACTACTTAGCAATAAAGAATAAGCTCCAATCTTGGTGACAGGTGAAGCTTTCTTATTCCCCATGATCAAGTTTATCTTCCGATGCTCCACATTCTCACTTCTTCTTAGTCCTAGCAAATCAGTACGTATGTGAAAACCACATCCTGTATCAAGGACCCAAGAATTAGAATAGGGTGAATTATTAGACAAAATAGTGTATGTACATGCATGGTTGACTTTCCCATCCTTCACATCTTGCCGGTACTTTGGGCAGTTTCGCTTCCAGTGCGACTTTTCATGGCAGTAGAAGCATTCAGCTCTTTACAGTTAGCAGAAGGAGTGACGAAACCTTTCTTAGTTCCACTTGAAGAGGAGCCATCAAGGGTCTTCCTCTTTGTGCCTTTCGAAGGGCTCTTCCTCTTCTTTCCTGTGCTTGCTCGATTGCCAAGACAGGGGCCGCAGTAGGAGTAGGAGTAGTAACACCCGACTTACCTTTAAGACCACTTTCCACGGTCTGCAAAAGTCCTTGAAGTTTGTTGAGTGTAACTTCCTCCTTGTTCATGTGGTATGTCATACGGAATTGATCATAACGTGAAGGTAAGGAGTGCAAAATGATGTCTATTGCCAACTCCTCGAGGAAGTTCACATTCAGTTTTAGAAAACGGTCCACATACCTTTGCATTTTCTACATGTGGCCCGTGATGGGTTCACCATCCTTCATTCGGGTTGTTATCATAGAGGAGATGATTTTCATATCGCTCTTGATGAGCACTCTGATGGTAGCGGTCCATCAAATCCTGGTACATCTCAAAAGGATAGTAGTCCTCATAGGACTTTTGGAGCTCGGTTGTCATAGTGGCCAACATGATACATGCCACCTTGGTAGCATCTCTTTCATGTGCCTAATATTCAGCGATGTCCTCAAAAGTAGCAGACGGCTCGAGTTCTTTAAGCTCCTTGTCGAGGATATATTCTTTGTTCTCATACCGAGTGACCATCCGGATGTTCCTGATCCAATCCATAAAGTTGGATCCATCAAAGATGACTTTCCCACAAAGGTTTATGAGAGAGAAAGAGCCGGTAGGGTTTGAGCCAGAAGCAGCATTGTTGGAAGACATTTGAAAAAGAAGAAAGACAAGTTTAGATTAGATATAACGATAGTCCTTAATAAAACAACCAAATGTAATATTAAGGCTAGGACCCAACACAATATTTTATAACTTACAAGAGGGATGCCGTAATTCAAGCTATAAAATATTTGAAGGTAGGTGAATGACGATTCACCAATTTCCACCGTGAAAAACGAAATAAATTATTAGGTTTTAATTGGTTTTGAAACTCCTAGATTCTTTGAGATTCATTGAACTTTTCAATGACATGTTTCAATCTCGAGTGTACCCTTCAGGTTTTGTGACTGGGATGCCAATGATCTCAAAACATGGTGTGAAGTAACCATGAAAATTACTTGGTACCCTTAGTATTTACCCCTCAATCGATGTGCCGGTTAACCACACATGCTCCACCGATACTATGATAAATATTAAGTTACCCTTTGCCTACCTTGTTAAGTCCAGTATAGTGTTCCGGTTAACCACACACACTCCACTAGCGACTTAATCAAAGTGCAAAGTGTAATTTCATGGGGTAGCACCTTATTCACATGTTCTTAAAGTAACTAAGATTAGGAATTTATAAAAACATTTAGTTACGTTATATTCATCATACTTTTAATGAAGATTTAAAGTCCTTTTCTTACCCGTTCGGCTAACGACCCTCCACCGATCAAGGAAGCGGTGGGTGAGAGTGGACACACATTAAGTTGCCATTTTATAGGCAGAAACCTTATACCCCCTTATAGACCGGTTTCGTCAATGAGGATTACTAACGGTAAAACAACTTTTTGTTATACATATATAATTATTATTGAACTTATAATATTATAAATTATAAGGGTTGAATTTTAACTTTTAAAATTCTAGGGGTTGGAACTAAAGTTTTTAAAGTGACTTTACATGTTCCAAAACTTGAGGGAAAGTTTTGTAACTTTACAAAACTTTTCATTTCATAACTTATGAGTTAATAGTTTAATAAAACGAGTGACTTTTCATTTTATGTAACCTATGTGTTTCTTTAATGGTCTTTAAAAGTGTTACTTTTGGTAATCCATAACTTGAGGACAAATTATGGATTCCATTAAAACACATAATTGATCAAGAATTAATCATTAACAATTTAGCAAGTAATTCCTATGATCTAACAATAACTCATAAGAGCATGAATATCATATCAAATTTCAAGAATCATATGAACACATATAAAACATGAAAATTTCATATTAGGCATTGTAAATGGATTAGTATAACCATTACAGCATCTAAAACAAGTTTTAAATCACCATAACAGTTTAGGGGTAATCTTTCTAGTCCATTTCCAGTAGCAAAAGTCGAAAAACTGCATTTTGGGGCTCCTACTCGTCGAGTGCAAGAACCTACTCGACGAGTAGGATGAGTTTACTCATGGAATCGTCGAATCCCCCATGGACTCAGCGAGTTCATGCTGCAGAATGCAGAAAAACTGAGTTTTTTTCACAATTTTGCATCAAGTATCAAACAAACAAGCCTAGGCTCTCATACCACTGTAGGGTTTTGAGCATTTTAACACTCCTATGGTGTACATGCAAGCCTAGAAATCTTGCATCTATGTTTTATCTATGATACATGCAAAATCATTTTTCCAAGGTTCATAACCTATCTAGCATACATGGGGAACTTTTAAACATAAAAGATAGTAAGAAATACATACCTTTAGTTGATTGAATTCCCTTGAGAACATTGTGAGCCTAGAACCTCAAGTGTGATGCCTCAAATGCCTCGCACAACACCAAATACACTTGGAATAACCTTAAGAGAAATATAACACTTCTAAAATCGGCTACGCCCTCTTGTTCTCACTAGTGTCGATTTTGGTCTACAACATGTTGTTTATATAGTGTGTCATAATTAGGGTTACACCATGTAAACCCTAATTGACATGGCTCTTCATTTCATGGATCCATGGGTTCAAAAGCACCATGGAGCATCTTATGGGTTTTAGCCCAACTTGATAATCCATGGAGCATTAGCCCACTATACAAGTATGGGTGATTTACACAATCAACCCACAAATTTAATTAGTCTTGTTTTGATCACTTAATTAATTCCAAATTAATTGATCAATACTAATTAAATAATATTATTAATATATTAGAACTTATAATATATTAATAAACCTTAAGTGTTATTTCTCTCATTTTAGTCTATCCAAATGCATGATGCCATGCAACCCAAATAGACCATGCTAATCGGTTCAAGTACATTCCAGAAATAGTTGTGAACTTAGACACCTGATCTAACACAAACTTCAGATCCAGAGACCTAACATGTCTAGGATCCATAAAGTCATGCACTTTATCACTTTGGACACCATAAAGTTCTAAATGCTTGGTCTTAATCCATTAAGACTTTATTTTCCATACATGGGACACATTCAGTTGATAAGACCTCATTTTTATCATTCAATGTCCTCTCAAGAGCTCGGAAGGACAATCCTTTTCGTTCAAAACACAACATGCACCACCTTGTGGTTTTTGGGACAAGAAATGGGTCTTTTAAAGCAAAATGGAGAGATCTAATCATATAATCATAAAGTTGCATCTTTATTCCTTCTGGAGCTTCTTGTGCACAAGCTAAGTTTAGATCTACAAGCTTAGTCTCTTCCTTCAACTCTTTGATGAAATGGTTTCCTCCAAAGGCACTCAAGAACACACCAAAATGAGATTAACACACAAAGGGGAGGCTAGGGTTTGAGAGAGACGAGTTTGATCTGTGGAGGCTGAGGTAAAAGAGGTGTGGGTGCACATTATGTTGCTTATATAGGCCCTAAACCCTAAATATTAGGGTTTCACCCAGACATAAGTACGCCTAGTGTACTAAAGTGTACGCCCAGTGTACTACAGCGGACCTTAATATGCTTAGCGTACTCTTATGTATTCATGATGTACTCCCTTTTGGGCCCAAGTTGCAAACTTGGTCCTTAAACTTATCTTGGCTCTTCACTTCCAACCCGAAGGACCATAACGACAAGGAAAAGATAGAAGAGGGTTCGAGAATACCTGCCAATTCTCAGGATTTTACAATTCTCCACCACTTGACGTAGACTTCACCCTCAAACTCTGTTTCGGCAAATAGATCCGGGTAATGCTCCCGCATCTCGGACTTGGGCTCCCAAGTCCACCCGGATCCCTTTCGATGCTCCCACTGTACCATCACCAAAGGTATCTCATTGACCTGGATATCATCCAACGACACCACTGCCTCTTGATTTATAATGCACTTTAGCAATTACGAAATGTGGAAAGTGTTGTGGATCCGGCTAAGCTCATCTGGCAGCTCTAGCTTGTATGCCACCTTCCCAACCCTGGAAATAATCCTGAATGGTCCAATGAAGCGGGGACCCAATTTTCCCCTCTTCTTGAAGCGGATCACACCCTTCCAGGGTGAGACCTTCAGGACTACCATATCACCTACCTAGAACTCTAACTTTGATCGATGTCTGTCGACATAACTCTTCTGCCGACTCAGAGCAGTTTGCAGTCGCTGCCTAATCTGCTGAATCTTCTCGGTGGTGTGCAAAACTACCTCCATTCGTCCCATCAACATGTGTCTGACCACACCCCAAGAAACCGGGGTTCGGCATCTCCGCCCATACAATAGCTCGAAAGGCGGGGCGCCAATGCTGGAATGATACCTGTTGTTGTAGGCGAACTTTGCAAAGGGTAGGTGGGAATCCCAGCTCCCACCAAAGTTAATGACACATGCCCTCAACATATCCTCGATGGTCTGGATGGTCCACTTACTCTGACCATCGGTCTGCGGATGAAATGATGTACTAAAATGCAGGTGTGTGCCCAGTTCCTCGTGGAACTTCTGCCAGAAATGGGAGATAAATCTAACATCTCGGTCGGAAACAATAGAGACCGGAACCCCATGGCGAGTAACGATATCGCGAACATACATGTTGGCCAACTTCTTGGCCGAAGAACTCTCCTGTATAGCCAAGAAATGGGCACTCTTGGTCAATCGATCTACGATGACCCATATAGCATCAAACCCCTTCGTCGTCCTCGGAAGTTTGGTAATCAAATCCATCGTGATCTGTTCCCATTTCCACATGGGAATCTCTAGGGGTTGTAGCATACCATGCGGCCACTGATGCTCGTCCTTGACCATCCTACAGGTCAAGCATCTCTCGACTTACCAAGCAATTTCCCACTTCATACATGGCCACCAATAACTCAAGCTCAAGTATCTGTACATATTGGTGGCCCCCGGGTGAATAGAGAAATGCGACTTATAAGCCTCCCCCATGACTATCTGTCTGACTCCACCAGACATCGGAATCCATACCCGAACGCATCGGGTCAATAATCCCCTACTATCCTGCACAAACCGGGTGTTCTCACCCCTGATCCTGCCTAGCTTCCAATTTTCAGTTCGCATGCCTTCAACTTGAGAATCTATGATCAAACTCACAAGCGGAGAATCCACCGCTATCCTTATACATATCATTAGGGTGGAAGACCCATCTAACTTATGACTCAAGGCGTCCTCCACCACATTCTCTTTACCGGGATGGGAAAGGATCTCTCAATCGTAGTCCTTGACTACGTCCAACCACCTGCGCTGCCTCATATTCAGGTTCGGCTGATCCAAGATGTGTCTCAAGCTCTTGTGATCCGTGTATATGGTAAAATGGACCATGTATATGTAATGTCTCCATATCTTGAGAGTGAACACCACCTCTCCTAGATCCAAATCATTAATAGGATATCCCGTCTCATGCGGCTTCATGACCTAGACTTTGCCCTCGAAGTCTGTTGCAGCAGACTGCCTCGATGCGGCTTCATGACTGCCTCGATGTGTAGGCTATCACCCGTCCTCTCTGCATGAGGACTCCCTCCGAGAGAGTCAAGACTGTAGCCTCGCACAACCACTAACGGAGGGTCTGAAATGCCCTCTGCGGCTCAGGGCCCCACTAGAAATCCACCCCCTTCCTCATTAGACGAGTGAGGGGTACTGCAATCTTGGAGAAATCCCTAATAAATCTCCGGTGGTACCATGATAATCTCATACAACTCCTGATATCCGAGGGAGATCTCGGTACCTCCCACTGCATGACTGCCTCGATTTTGGCTGGATCAACCTGAGTCCCCTCCTGGTTAATGAGATGTCTGAGGAATTAGACCTCTCGTAACCAAAACACACACTTCGAGAACTTATCATACAACCGTTCTCGTCTCAGAACTCCCAATAACACCTTGAGGTGCTCCTCGTGCTGCTCTCAGGTCTTGGAATATACCAAGATATCATCAATAAACACTATGACCGAGCGATCAAGCATCGGTCTGCAGATCCGATTCATCAGTTCCATAAATACTGTTGGCATGTTAGTGAGCCCAAATGGCATCACCACGAACTTGTAATGATCGTAACGAGTCTGAAACGCGGTCTTCTCCACGTCCTCCTCTTTGAGCCCGACCTGATGATACCCCGACCTCAAATCTATCTTGGAGAACCAAGATGCACCTTGTAACTGGTTAAAGAGGTCATCTATCCTCGAGAGTGGTAAATGGTTCTTCACCGTCAACTTGTTCAACTCCCTATAATCATTGTACATCCGGTGCAAAACGTCCTTCTTCCTGACGAAGAGGATCGGTGCTCCCCATGGAGAACTGCTAGGTCGAATGAACTGCTTGCCCAATAGTTCCTGTAGATACGATGACAGCTCTTGCACCTCAGGTGGCGCCAAGCCACCAACCGGTACGACACCTTATCAATAAGGGCCCCACCAGGCACCAGGTCGATTCGAAACTCCACCTGACTTTCTGGAGGAATCCCTGGTAACTCCTTCGGAAACACATCTGCAAACTCCCTGACTACTAGAACCTCTGAAATTGAAATTTGATCCCTGGCTCGTTTATCCACCGCATACGCCAGAAAACCCGCACACTCGTGTTGAATATATTGCCGAGCCTTGGCAGCTGAACAGAACCCTGATCCCACTCTACTGCCCTCGATGTATACCATCAGTTCTCCCCCACTTGGGGTTCGAACTAACACCCGCTGGCCCTTAGAATCTATCATAGCACCGAATTGGCTAAGCCAATCCATCCCCATAACCACACACACTTTCCCCATGGGAATAGAAATCAAGTCTATCAGAAAGGATACTCCAAAGATCTCCAACTCGCATCCTTGGTAGACCGAAGAAGCAAAAACTCTGTTCTCGTTGGCGACGGGGACTCGCAACGGACACTCTAGCTCACCTACAAGCACACTGAACTCCCTACTAAAAGCCTGAGACATGAAAGACCGACTCTCCCTCGAGTCAAGTAAAACCAATGCAGACAAGGAGTTAACTAAAAAAGTACCTAAACACAGGTACAACAAATAAACATAACATAGATACAATAAATGAGATAAAGGATAGAAACATACCAGCAACCACATCTAGAGCTGCCCTGGCCTCCTCTACCGTAAGTTGGAAGGCACGCCCCTGAGCCTTTGGAGACTTGGCCTTAACTGGACTCCCATATGGAATCCTCAATGTAGCGGGTGCTGGAGCCGGCGCCGGCTAGAAGAGGACATTCGACCTTCATATGGCCCACCTGCTCACAATGATAACAAAATCTAACTCCGGAAGCCGGAGTCTGTTGCCTGCAATCCTTGGCCAGATGGCCCTGCTTGCAACATTGGTGGCACCCACTCCTTGATTGGCACATCCTTGAATGAGCCTTTTCGCACTTCCCACAAGTGCGGCCTGGCTGTCCCCCAGTCCTGGTATCAGCGGTCTTAGACCGCTTCGGCGCCGGTTGAGACTGTGCTGGCACCTGACGCTGCGACCTCAACCGCAACTCAATCTCCAACTCACGCCGCCTAGCCACCTCCTGTAAGTCCAGAAGAGTATCACATCGCTGTGTGGTAACAAACTGACGGATGTCCATCTTGAGCATGCTCAGATAACTCTGAGCCTGCTCAGAAGCAAACTCTGGGCAGAACATCGCCCTCTCGGTGAACATACGGGTGATCTCCGACACCGACTCCCTATCCTGTCTCATACTCAAAAACTCCGGAGACAATCTTTCTAGCTCAACCCGTGGAATGTATCGGGTGCGGAACATATCCCTGAACTGCTCCCAAGTAACAGCATCTCTCTGATCATTAGTGTATGATCCTGTCGTCAACCTCTACCAGTCCTTAGCCCCGGACCTTAGCAGGTTTAGATCACACCTAACCTGCTAGTCAGTAGGACACGAGCAAGTAAAGAAACACCCCTCCAAGTCAAAAATCCACCTTATAGCCTTGATGGGATCCTGAGTCCCATTAAAAGTAGGGGGCTTCGTGTTATCGAAGTAGCTATAGTAGAAGCCCCGACTGGCTCCTCCTCCTCCTCCTTCCACGGTTATAGTTGATGCAGCTGCAACGGCATCCGTCTCCGCAAGGGTTGCATATCTGTCATCGAAGTACTCAATCATAGCGGACTTCATAGTCCCAAACAACTCTGGAATCTGACCCAGGACAATCTTGACCATCTCCTCGCAAATGATCTCCCTGACCCGATCCTTTGTCAACACTGGTGCCTCCTGGCTGATAATCTCAGGCGCCGCTGGGGCCTCCTGATCACCCTATCCGGATCCCGATACGGATCCAGTCACGAAACGCCTCGTAACCACCATACTGAAAATATAATAGGAAGATATTAGAAAATCCACATAAATAACCAGGAACCTACTCCCTACTAAACCCTAGGGGTTATGACTTCCTTGCTACGCATATGAATCCTGTGCATTCATTAGTACAGGCCCATACTACCTTCCACACTTATCCATATTTGTCTCAAGCCTAGTACTAGCATGATTTTTCTAACATATCACAATATCAAATAATCGTATGGTATTTTGGGGGTCTACTTACTGGCTCCAGCTAATTGTACACCCTACATCCTCCTTTACTTATTTTGAAAACCATTTGAAAAAAATCATTTTAAAATCTTTCCCTTGATTTGAGACTGGAGTCACACGAGTGTTCCTCCAATTCACTCAAACCAAGGCTCTGATACCAAGTTGTAACACCCATAAAATTTAAGCAAATTTTAAACATTTTCAAAACACTTAAAATCATTCAACATTACATAGTTTGTTTTCAAAATAATAATTATCGGAGTATCCCGGTATCAAATCATAAAACCATAACAACATGAGGAGCGGTACGATCATGCCTTCGCCTTCCTACGATCACCAGAAGTACCTGAAACAACCAACCAGAAACTATAAGCCTGAAAGCTTAGTCATCTACCCCTAAAATACCTATAGCCACAATAATATACATACAATCATAAACAACCTACTATGGGTCTAGTCAATCATCGGGTTGGAATTCCCCAAGCCCACAACCAACAGGTTGGAATTCCCACATACAGTGACTCCAATCATCCTCAGGATGGAATACTCATGGCCCACAACCAACAGGTTGGAATGCCCAGGTCTATTGGCCTCCGCATAGAGCAGATATGCCTCAACCGTCAAACAAACATGTGAACATGTATAATAGATAAACACATAACAGTCTGTAGACAACAATTGATCAAAACAGACCATACCACATAACACATAATACCATCCTGTCTATCAGGATACCAATCTAATAGATCATACTAGCATATTGCATAATACCGTCCTATAACAAGGACATTGACCTAAACAGGTCGCTAAGCATAACATAAACTTATCCTAACTACTAGGATAAAAAGATACAATCCATAAGGGCCAGCCTTGGTGCCTTAGACCCTATTGATAAAGTGAGGATAACTCACCTCGCCAGTAGTGTTGAAATACTGCAAGTCTATGACTGCTATCTCACCGGGAATCCCAAACTATTACACAATAAACACCGAAATTAATACCCAAAATAACCTTCTTGACTAAATGTCCACACCATTCATTTAGTCCACTCATGTTACTGGGCCAAGGCCCAAATACCCAATCCTTGACCTGAAAGTCCATATAAAAGCCCATTATCGACCCAATATACCAAATTGGGCCCAACCTCCTAATTGGGCCTAACCCCATGATCCACTATCACTACCTGGCCCAAAATATCTCATTTACAGAGTCCAACAAAGGCCCAAATCCATTAGACCATAAACAGCCTAAATTCGAAGCCCATTAGACAAAAACCCAAACAGAGGACGTACGCGTGGCGTACTTATCCAAACGTTGACCACCATGGGGTGGTTGACCCAGTACGCTCGGCGTACTGGATTTACGCTGGGCGTACTGGACGATTTGCCAAAATCTCATTAAGTGCTTAATGGCTTAAGCACTTAAGCCCAAACTTCAAATCCAAAGACCTAACATGTCTACGATCCATAAAGTCATGAACTTTATCACTTTAGACGTCCATAAAGTTTTAAATGCTTGGTATTAATCCATTAAGACCTTATTTTCCATGCATGGGACACATTCAGCTGATGGGACCTCATTTTTATCATTCAGGGTCCCCTAAAGAGCCCAGAAGGATAGTCCTTTTCGTTCAAAACACAACATGCACCACCTTGTGGTTTTTGGGATGTAATCGTATAAGCACAAATTTTGGAACTTTATTCCTTCTGCAACTTCTTGTGCACAAGCTAATTTTAGATCTACAATCTTGGTCTCTTATTTCAACTCTTTGATGCATTGGTTTCCTCCAAAGGCACTCAAGAACACACCAAAATGAGCTTAACACACAAAGGGGAGGCTAGGGTTTGAGAGAGACGAGCTTGATATGTGGAGGCTGAGGTAAAAGAAGTGTGGGTGAAAATTATGTTGCTTATATAGGCCCCAAACCCTAAATATTAGGGTTACACCCAGACATTAGTACGCCCAGTGTACTCAAGTGTACGCCCATCGTACTAAGGCAGACCTTAATACACTTAGCATACTCTTATGTACGCGCGGCGTACTCCTTTTTGGGCCCAAGTTGCAAACTTGGACCTTAAACTTATCTTGACTCTTCACTTCCAACCCCAAGGACCATAATGAGAAGGAAAAGATAGAAGAGGTTTGGGAATACCTGTCAATTCTTAGGATGTTACACAATCTGTGTAAAGGATTGGTAGGTTGGGATTTTTGGATTTTCAGATGGGTCTCATTCTGAGTGATTATGATTCCATCTGATGTTGAGACTGGAGTGGATCAGTCATTTGCTGGAGGATAACCACGACACACATGGAATTAGAAAGTAGTAGACGATAGAGGTCAGAGGTGATGTGTGCCTACAGATCGGTTGTAATGTTCATTTGGGGTAAAGCAAAACTGGTGTTTGCGGGAACAGTGTGATTGGTTGAGATAGCTCAGGTGGATTGAACGACTATGGAGTCTTCTTGTCAGATGTGCTCGGGTGGAACTGGCAGTCCAACTAATAAGTTGGGAGTCGATCCTGCATTTGGATCTGATGTTCATCATTGGAAGGTAGCTGGAGTTATATTTCAGATATCAGGGGATAGTTTTGGTAGGGCATGGTCATTCATTTCGGGACCGAAGCTGAATCGTCTTGGGATTGACAGTGGGATGCTCCAATCTGGAAAGAGGTTAGACATAGTGTAGGACTTTTGTCCCATGTGGATTGGCAGGTTTTCATTCAGTGTTTGAGGGCAAAGCAAAAAGACGATTTAGACACTCGAGGACATGCTACGCGCATGTGTTATGGACTTCTGTGGGAGTCGGGATTCCTACCTGCCTTTGGCTGTGTTTTCATTCAACAACAGCCATCACTCCAGTATTGGGATGCCTCCCTTTGAGCTTTTTATACGGAGGAGGTGCCAGACTCCCATCTGTTGGGGGAGGTCGGGTAAAGAGTGATGGGGAGAACTGAGATACTGCTCAAGACGACAGAGCAAATCCAGCAGGTTAGATCTAGGTTGTTGACGGCCCGGAGTCGTTAGAAGAGTTACGCAGACAAAGACGATCCGAGCTAGTGTTCCAGGTCGGCATCGGCGATTTTTTCCTCCTGAAGGTATCCCCATAAAAATGGGTGATTCAATGCTGGAAGAAGGGCGAGCTAGGCCCTAGACACATTGGTCCTTTCAGAGTGATTACTCAAGTAACTGAGGAAGTGTGTAGCCGACAAGATGACAGTGGTTCCTTTAAAAGACATTCAAGTTGATGATCGTCTGAACTACATTGAGCGGCCAGTCATGATTATGGGATAGAAAAGTAAAGACCTTGACGAACAAGGAGGTGCACCTAGTAAAGGTGCAATGGCAGCACCGCAGAAGTTTATAGTGGACTTGGGAACCAGAGTCCAAGAGGCGTCAGGAATACCCAGAGTTGTTTCCAGAAAATGACTTCGAGGGCGAAGTCTGATCCTAGTGGTGGAGAATTGTAACACCCCAATTCCAAGGAACAAATTAAAAGCTTTTATATTCATATTTTTATACCTACTCGACGAGTTGGCTGCTCCAACTCGTCGTATAGAAGTTGATCATGTGGCGTGGATTATGAAGTCTACTCGACGAGTTGGAGGGGCTAACTCAAAGAGTTGAGGTTGTTTAGTGAAAACCCTAATATTCGGGGTTTTTCACCCTATTTAAAGAACTTATAACCCATTGTAGCCTCCCTCATCGTCATTTCAACCAGTGAAAACCCTAGATCAAGCTTGGTACCTTCGTGTGTGTGTTTTGAGAGATTAAAAGGTGACTTTTAGGGAGTTTTGGAAGGAGACTTGAAGATTGAGAAGCTTGGATCAAGAAGAGGGCTATAGATCCGTCATCTACTGTGTATTGGTTATCAAATTGAAGTATAAAGTTAACACCTTGACTTCTTGATACTTAGATCTTCTATTGGGTGTGTTTATAGCCATTTCTGGGACATTATGGAGTCACTCTCAGGTTTTGAGCTTGTCACAAGGACATGGTTTCAGATCTGGACTCCTCTAGGTCCCCATAGTCATAAAGTCATCAACTTTATCAAGATTTGGACCTTCTCCACATGCTATACCTTTCTTGAGCTTAGTTTTGGGTGTTTTTGCCTTGTGAGGCCTTGCATGCACATAAAGTTAGCAACTTTATGTGGTAACTTCATCCTAGAATGTTGGATCTGAAGTTTGGTGCATTGGAATCAAGTGGAATGAGCTTAATGTATAGTGGAATGAGCTAGGGTTTCCCCCGATCTTCTGGACACTGCATGGACTCGACGAGTTGGCTAGTAACTCGACGAGTTGATTGGGTTTTCATAATTTACTAAGTTCTAAGGAACTCAATGACTTCATGAGCTGCACGCGATGTGTTGAGTCAACATTGACTGTTGACTTCCAATTGACTTTAGGGTTTGGGTCAAGCTGTGGATTTTTTAGGTTATGGAGGGCAGAGTCTAGACCAGCAGTTTGAGTGTGGGATATATTGCTTTACTAAGCGAGGTGATTATTCTCACTATACTTACCTGAGTGGTAATATCATATGACCGAAGTGTCTTATCTTAGTTATTGACCGGAGGGTCTGATGTGTTTGTACTGAGTTATGTGATATCATGCATTTTGTCTTTGTGATTTATGTTGTATATTGTTCTGTTCCTTATCGAGTTAGGACTGGAGGGTCCAAACCGAGTTTTGAGACCGGAGGGTCGTCATTGAGATACCGGACTGGAGGCTCCAACCCAATCTGTGAGACCGGAGGGTCTTCACTAAGACAAATGGCTAGAGGGTCCTTATCGAGATATATCCAAGAGAGGCTAATTATTTTGTGTGTGGTATTTTGGGGAACTCACTAAGCTTCTTGCTTACCGTGTTGAGTTAAACTTGTTTCAGGTACATCTCAGGCTCACGGGAAGGCACTAGCATGATCGTACACACCAGCTAGTTGATTTGCGTTTTCAGGATTCTGAGGTAATTGACAAACAATTTTATGTCTTGTGTTTGAAACAAATTATAAATTGGGTTTGTAACACTCTAAATTTTCAAATAAAATTTTCATTTTTAAATCAGATAAAATCAGTATCACATTTTCTCAAAAACACAATGTATCAAATGTCAAAAACACGATTTAACAAAACAACTGATAATATCCCAGAATCCTCGACATTGTCTCAAACATGTGTGTAAAATCAAGTCGGCGACTTCCCGCGATCTTGAGAAGTACCTGAAACACATAACGCACAACACAGTAAGCACGAAGGTTAGTGAGTTCCCCAAAATACTACATACACAAATAGTAAGCCTCACATGGCTATAACTCAGCGTGGACCCTCCGGTCTCATGCGTCTCGGTGAGGACCCTCCAGTCTCACAGCTCGGTGTGGACCCTCCGGTCATGTGTCTCAGTGAGGGTCCTCTGGTCTCACAACTCGGGTTGGACCCTCTACTCCTATATCTTAGTGAAGACCCTTCGGTCTCACAACTCGGTCTGGACCCTCCGGTCCTAACATAATAAAGCACACAATAATATAGAATATATCACAAAGACAAAAGGCATAATATCACATAACTCAATATAAGCAGATAGGACCCTCCGATCGATAACTCAAATAAGACCCTATGGTCACTCAGTATTACCACTCAGGTAAGTATAGTGGGAAGACTCACCTCGGAAGTAATTAAGTAGATCTAGCACGCCAAGAACAAACTAGACTCTGTCTACATAACATAATTATCTCTAATAAGCAATTTGTAATAATCAATCCGAGATGCTAAGCTAACTCCTCTGTTAAATTTCAAAAAGGGGAAAAGACCATTTTACCCCTCCATGGTCTCCAAGATCCACAGTTAACCAAACCCTAAAAGTCAACGAAACTCAACGCACAAGTCAACAGTCCATGTTGACTAAACTCGTCGAGTGCGTCTATGCGACTCGTCGAGTTCCTTTGCTTTCTCTGAAGTATTAGGAAAATCCAACTCAAATCGTCGAGTTGTCTCATCAACTCGCCGAGTTGTAGCACATCCAGTCTATCAGGGAAAACCCTAACCGACTCGTCAAGTTGGCTCATGCACTCGTCGAGTCCCTCCAGACTAATTCTCATTCAGGCGATTCTAGGAAGAAAAAATGTCCCAAACTCTAGATCTAGCCTCCTAAGGCTGAAATACCATGTAAAGTTGCAAGATTTACGTCCATGCATGGCATCTAGGGCTCGAAATGATAACACAAGCTCTATTTAGGGTTTTAATGCATTGAAACTTGGCACCAACTTGATAAAGCATGGATCTTTGGGCTCAAAGGACTACATAAGGTCCAGATCTGAAATCTCAACTCCATGGCTAGCTCAAAACACTCTAGAACTCCAAAAAGGATGGAAAATGCCTTAAACCTATTAGGAATGAGATCTAATCAAAACAATGAGTAAGGTTGAAGCTTTTTACCTCCAAACTGAAGCTAGCACTGAAAAAACACTTGATTTTAAAGCCTCTTCTCGTTCCAAGCCTTGATACTCTTCACTCCTATTCCAAATGTTCACTAGAACACCCAAAGTTAGCTTCTCTCTCTCTCACACACACACACACACACAAACGAATACACTCTATTAGGGTTTCTCACAGAGTATAAGGGTGATTAAGGAGGCGAAAATGAAGGCTTAAGGTCCTTTAAATAGGACACAAACCCTAAAAATTAGGGTTTTCTAGCTCAGCACCTACTCGTCGTGTTGGGGTCCTCCAACTCGTCGAATAGAGTCTAGAAATCATGCGGTCATTAACTCCTCTACTCGGCAAGTTGGGGCATCCAACTCATCGAGTTGCTCTGAAATTATGAAGGTAAGTTAATTAAATATTATACCCGAAAGTTGGGATGTTACAGGGTTTGAGAACTGTTAAGCTGTGTTTTGTGTGGATTAAAAGTGAAAATTTTTATTTTAAAATTTAGAGCGTTACAAACAGAATGTTAACTACGCACCACGAAGAAGTGAACCCTAAGATTGGGTTAGACAAGGCATCACTACACTATTTTATTGTTGTTGAAGTTTCGTAGACCTTACTATTGGGATTTTATTCAAAAATTTGTTTCAGAAACATAAGATTTAGCTACAGAAGACTTCAATATTTTTGAGCATTTATAAACTAGTTATAACCAACCATGGATCTTCTAGCAAAGTTTGGAAAGAAACCAAGCTGCAAAGAGGAAGAAGATTTAAACAACAATTGTAGACTAAGAATCCTCAAGGGGAGGCTTGGAAGTTGATGAAGAATGTGGAACCTTTGAAACACCAACAAGTTACCAACTTGATTTAAGATGCTAGTATTGTAAATCTCATATAACTCTTAAGATGAAGAATAGGGAGAGAATATGCACACACAATGTATATTTCGTTTTTCATGCATGAAAGAAAGAAAACCGTGCAAGATTTTCTGAAAGTTAAAACATTATCCAAAGATCTCAATGCTTTAAGCACATCATGTTCCCAACACCTACGTGTCTCCCCATTCTTTAAACCATACTTCACTTTTTATTAAACTAATCAGAAGTCCTTGTGTTTTGTCCCTCCCATCTTTTACATGTAAAAAAAGTGTAACGACCCAATTTTCAAAAGAAAATTTTCATTTTTGATTAACCAAATTACTTTCCACAAACCATGAAATCCCAAATACAATTGTTTTCAAAAATCATATCAAGTATAATTTTATTTCAAATCATCAGAGTGTCCCATAAAAATGCCTCAGAGAGAGTGCATGTCGCGCCATCAAGCCTTCCCTTTCCCTTAGGCTTAGATGTACCTGAAACAAATCCACAAATTGTAAGCTAATTCTTAGTGAGTCTCCCTAGAGCATACCACACACATAATCCACATAACACATATAATATTAGCTATAAAGCTAAATATATCACAAAAGCGATGCATATAGAAATATAGGGATGTCGTGGAAACCATCCAAGTTCTTACACCAAGTGCCACGGGAAACCCCCACGTGGTCTTCACTAGCCGCGACTGGAACCCCACATGGTCTTGGCTAATTGCCACGGGAACCTGCACACGGTCTACATTAATCATGAAAATATCATATGAACTAAACAAGTAAACTTACTAATAAGTCGTGGAAATCCTCCAAGGACTTATACTAAATGCCATGGGAACCTCCTCATGGTCTTAAAATAATGCCACGGGAACCCTCCGGGGGCATTCATACAAATGTCCTAGCGACATATCACACAACCAACTATCAATCCATATAACATTAAATGGGTCGGCCTTGGTGCCTTACACCCATTGGTATTGTGAGAAGAATCATCTCTGTCTACTGAAATCAGAAGTTGTTCTCCTAACAGTCCGTAACCACTCGTGCTGAACAATCATATCAATACCCAAGGTTAGGACTGAACACTATCAAATTCAAGACCCCAAACACGAAGTCCTTTCACAATGGGCCAAAGAGTATTCCTTTGCTAATGGGCCTAAAGTCTATGTCCAAAATCAATAATGGGCCTCATGGCCCAATAAGGCCAAACCAAAGCATCCATGGACCAAAACAGAACAGCTGCCACACTAACTCGAAAACATGATCAGGCCCAATGACTAATTAAGGCCCAAAGTTCACAAGCCCAAAACAAGTCTGAGTCCATTTGTTGTGCGTACGCTTACGTACCACCCTGGTACGCGCAACGTAATGAGTGCCTAGGCCTTACGCAGTATGTACTCTAAGTTACGGCCAATGTACAAACATATTAAACACTTTCTTCCATTAAGTGCTTAATACTTGAACTTCTAATGGCCAAACGTCAGATATAAGCTCATTAAGACGTCCTAGGGCATGAAGTTGGCAACTTTATGCCCTTGCATGCTATATGGGACTTAAAAACTTCATTCTTCACATTACAACGTCATATAAGGCTTCAAACTCATGCATGGAGTCTAGATACTCCCCAAGATAGCACCTTTATGCATCTAAGATGCTCACAAAGCTCAGATCTAACCATTTCAGCCTCCGGAGTTGCTCAACTTTCAAGAGGAGGTCCAAAACCAACTAATGGGGCCGAATAGAAAAGCCTAGCTAGATCTAATGAATAAGATGACAAGATCAAAGCTTTATACCTCCAAAAGCTCTTCAAGGTGAAGTAGATGCAGATTCTTGAAGCCCAATGCCACTCCAAGCTTGTTTAGCAACTCCTTCTTCTTGAATGGACACAAAAATGGCCACAAATGCAATCCTTAAGCTCAAAAAACACTCTCTAATGGTTTTAGGGTTTTCAAGGATGCATGAAGGTGAATGAGGCTGATTAGGGTGAAGCTCAAATGATATAAGGATGCTTATATAACTCTCAAGTCCGGAAATTAGGGTTTAAACATCGGTCACGTACGCCTCGCATACTCTTTGGTACGCCCAGCGTACGTGCTGTCCCATCGCGATCATCCATGCATAGTTAGCTACGTGTACCCATGAAGTACGCCCAACGTACTTAAGGGACTTCTTATGAAACATTTAAAATTTTTCAAGGGATTCAAAGGTAATACCTGATTTGGAGTGTTACAAATCTCCCCCACTTGTATTAGACTTCGTCCTCGAAGTCCATAGATGCAAACAGATCGGGGTAACGCTCCCGCATCTCATCCTCCGGCTCCCATGTCCATTTGGAGCCCCTTCGGTGCTGCCATTGCACCTTTACTAACTTCACTTCCCTATTCCGAAAAACCTTGGTCTTATTATCCAAATTGCAGCGAGCCTCTTAATGTAGTTCAGGCTCTCGTCCACCTGAATATCGTCCAAAGAAACGACCGTGGCCTCGTCTGTCACAAACTTCCGAAGCTGAGACACATGGAAGGTGTTGTGTATCTGCTAAGTTCATCCAACAGATCCAAATGATAGGCCACCTTGCCCTTTCGGGACGTAATATTAAATGGACTAATATATCAGGGTCCCAACTTGCCTTTCTTCTGAAACCTGATGACTCCCTTCCACGGAGACACCTTTAGTAACACGAAGTCCCCCACCTATAACTCAAGATCTGATCGCCACCTATCATCATAGATTTTCTGACGGCTCTGCGTGACTCGCAACCGGTCACACAGCTACTGAATTAGCCTGGCAGTCTTGACCACTACCTTCATTCTCCCCATGACTTGGTGTCTAACCTCATCCCAACAAACCGGGGCCCTACATCTCCTACCATACAACATCTCAAACGGAGGTCGATTTATACTGGCATGGTAACTGTTATTGTTTGAAAACTCTGCCAATGGGAGGTATGTATCCCAACTCCCTCCAAAATCCAACACGCATACCCGAAGTGTATTATCCAGTGCTTGGATCGTCCTCTCATTCTGGCCATCTGTCTGGGGGTGGTATGTTGTGCTAAAATGAAACCGAGTGCCTAGTTCCTCGTGGAACTTCTTCCAGAATCTAGATGTAAATCGAACATCTCTGTCAGAGACTACCGACACTAGCACCCCGTGTCAAGCCACCACCTCTCGTACATAAATATCTGCCAACTTCTTAGTGGATATACTCTCAATTCTCAAAGATCGGAATAAAGTGGGCACTCATCGTCAACCTGTCCACAATCTCCCAGATGGTGTACAAACCCCTCGTTGTCCTTAGTAACTTCGTAATGAAGTCCATAGTGATCTCTTCCCACTTCCACAAGGGAATGGGTAGCGGTTGTAACTTGGCATGAGTCCGTTGATGCTCGGCCTTGACCTTCCGGCTGGTCAAGCACCGCTCAACCAACCAATTGATTTCCCACTTCATGTAGGGCCACCAGTAACTCAGCCTCAAGTCTCTATATATTTTTGTAGCTACTGGATGTATAAAGAAATTGGACTTGTGTGTCTCCTCTAATATCTTATGTCTTTCAACTCCAGTCACCGGTACCCACACCCGGCCACACTATGTCAGAAGACCTCGACTATCCCTAAAAAATAAGGAATACTTACCATGAATCCGCTCTATCTTCCAGTTCTCCTTCTTCACACCCTTGACATGAGCCTCTTTGATCATATCCAACAATGGATAGATCACCGTCATCCTCAAACACACATTCCCAATCGGGGAACCCGATGCCTTGCGGCTTAGAGCATCGGTCACCACGGTGGCCTTCCCGGGGTGGTACAAGATCTCATAGTCATAATTCCTTCAGCACATCCAACCACCTTCTCTGCCGCATTTTGAGGTTCTGCTGATCCATCAAATACCTCAAACTCTTATGATCAGTATAAATAGTGCACCGTACTCCATACAAGTAGTGCCTCCAAATCTTGAGGGTAAACATCACTGCCTCCAATTCCAGGTTGTGGGTGGTGTAATTCGCCTCATGAGGCTTCAACTACCTCGAGGCGTAAGCTATCACATGCCCCCTTTGCATCAGTACCACGCCTAACCTTGATATCGATGCATTACTCTACACTACCAAATCATCTAGCCCCTCCGGTAGTAATAGGATAGGAGCCTCGTATAACCTCCGTCTCTGGGTCTCAAAATCAAACTGCTGATCCGTGCCCCATCGGAATGCCACATTCTACTTGGTCAGCCGGGTCAAAGCCACAACAATCTTGGAGAAATCCTGGATGAATCTCTGATAATACCCTGCTAAACCCAAAAAGCTACGAATCTCGGATGCGTTCTTCGGTACTTTCCACCGCATCACGGCCTCAACCTTGGCTGGATAACCGAAATGCCTTCCTGGTTGATGATGTGCCCCAAAAACTGTATCTCTGATAGCTAGAAATCACACTTGGAGAACTTGGCATAAAGCCTCTCTGCCCTCAGTGTCTCCAATACCTCCCTCAGATGCTGCTCATACTGCTCCTTGGTCTTAGAATAGACCAGGATATCATCAATAAAAACAATAACCGACCAATCCAACATCTGTCTGTACACTCTGTTCGTGAGATCCATGAACGCTGCTGGGGCATTGGTGAGTCCGAATGGAATCACCACAAATTCATAGTGCATATACCGAGTCCTGAAAGATGTGTTCGGTATATCCTCATCTCGAATCCTCATCTGATGGTATCCCGACTGAAGATAAATCTTGGAAAACCAAGACGCACCCTGTAGCTAATCGAACAAATCGTCGATCCTCGGTAATGGATAACGGTTCTTCATCGTTAGTTTGTTCAGCTCCCGATAATCAATGCACGTCCTGTGTGATCCATCCTTCTTCTTCACGAACAGGATCGGAGCTCCCCACGGGGAATTGCTCGAGTTGATAAACCCTCGGTTTAGCAGCTCCTGGAGTTGCATAGACAGCTCCTGCATCTCGGGGGTGCTAGCCGATATGGCTCCTTCGCTATCGGAGTTGCACCTAGCACCTAATCAATACAAACCTCCACTTGTCTCTCCGTAGGGACTCCCGATAACTCCTCAGGAAATACATTCCGAAACTCCTGTACAACTAGCATATTGCCCACATCCATCGTGGTAGCAATCCTCGTATCCAAGATATATGCTTGAAATCAATTACAACCCTACTGCAGAAATCTCCTAGCTCTCACGGCTAAACAAAGGTTTGGACCCTACAAGGCCCTCTCACCATGAATAACTATTCTCCCCCAATTGGGGTTTGAACCCTCACCAACTAGCGCTCACAGTCGATCATGGCCCCATTGGCCCCCAACCAATCCAACACGACAATCACCTTCATCCCTCGCAACGGTATCGGGACTAGATCAACAGAAAATATCTCCCCAAGAACATTCAAGACATAATCCAAATACACGCTCACAACACTCACGGTGCGGTCATCCACAATATCTACGTCAAGTGGTGAGTCCAAAGTTCCTGGCACATCCCGAAACTTCTTGCTAAGTGTAAGAGACACGAATGATCGGGTGGCTCCCGAATCGAACAAAACGTGAGTAGACATACCATTGACCAAAAAGGCCCCTATACATAAGTAGAATATACACATAAGAAATACAATAAAAATCTAGAGAAAGAAGATAAAATACGTACCAGCCACAATGCCTGGCTTTGCCCGAGCCTCCTCGGTAGTCAACTGGAATGCAAAGCTCTTTACCGCTGGAGTCTCCGCCTTAACAGGGTGGCCATCAGTGATCCTACTGTGGTGGGCACAGGCGCCATGACTGCTCCTCCTACTGTCTGCAACCTCGGATAATTGGTCTTTTTATGGCCAACCTGGTTGAAGTGGAAACATATCAAGCCCTTCTTTAGGTAATCCCTGCATGTGTGGCCCGACTGACTACAAGTATAGCATACCGGTCTTGACCCCCGACAACCTCCACTATGCGGTTTTCCACACTTGGCACACCGGCCATGACCTTGCAGGCCTCTACCCGAAGAGTCAGAGGTCTCAGGGTTTTTAGCCTAACCCCAGGCGCCTGAACCTTCTCCGGCTTCCGCTTAGTGTGGAAGTCTAACTCCATCTCCCATTCATGGGCCTTCTCCAGCATCTCATTTAGGGTTCTGCACTTGTGAAGCTGATTAACTCTTGAATATCATCCATCAGCATGGAATTATACCTCACTCTCCTCATGTCCTCATCTGTAGCATAATGTGGGATCAACAATGCTCGTTCCCGAAACTTGGCGGTGATCTCCACCACAGTCTCGATGGTCTGTTGTAGGTCATGAAACTCCCTCACTAGTCGTTGCACCTCGATAGGTGGTGCAAACTCCAATTCAAATCGTCGAACAAACTCTGCCCATGTCATCTCTGCCACACCGGCTGCTCCCCCTGACTAGTCACCTCTCCCCACCAGTTTCAGGCTCTGTCTCTCAGCATACATGAAACAAAACCTACCTTTGCCGCATCGGGGAAAGAACTCATGTGTTGGGCGTTCTGTATATCCGCCACCCAGCATCGTTGACAATGCGGTCCCTGACCCCAAAAAACTTGGGCACCTTACATGCCTTGAATTGCCGGAACGAGGGAGTTTGGGGACCGATCTGGCCCACAACAATCTCGGCTCTAAATTCCCCGAGACTCTCCTCCATCATATCGTCATTGACCGTCCCAAAGATACCTGAGGTGGCATCAAGGATACCCCTCGTAACCTCAGTTGCAATGAGCTCACATAGCCTCTTGTCGATGGGCTCAGTACCATCGCCAGACCTAGATCAAGATCCCGATCTTGATCCCCCAGCTCCATGTCGTGTCATCACCATATTGTACTGCAATACCATAAAATATAATGATCATGATGTCTATAAAGGGGATCCTCCCACACTGGTCCTCCTTAGAGCTTACAGGTATTACATTGGTTCGGGTACAAGTCTTGTGCTTTTAGTAGTACGACCCAACACTACCTTCCGCACCTATCTATACCTTCCCCGAGGCTCTACCTAATAACTCCAATTGGTCCCAAAATATATCATATCCCACAGACTACCGCATATCTCAAACCCTAGGAGACCCTAAGATTTTCTCTACCCACATTAATCTACCCATCATAACAGGTTGCCCGTATGCATGCAAATTATACACAGAAAAGGATCAAATAGACTTTCAAATAATAAACTCTACCCTAGGACCACAACCATACTAGGAACAGGAAATAAGGCCAAATCAATCATTCTAAGGCTATAATATCCTAACTGTATACAATTTTACAAGCATACACATAGCAAGATCCATACGATTATCAAAGCTCAAATAACAGTATAACATGGCTAACATATTGGGGAACTACTTACTTGGATTGATCGATCACGCGCATTGCACTCTCATCTTTTCAATTCTTTAAAAAATTTTAACCTTTATTATTTTTTAAAACAATTTTATCATTTCCTAAGTTTGAGTACCGACACACCCCGAGGGTGTGCCTGAATCCCTCAAACCAAGGCTCTGATACTAACATGTAAAGACCCAATTTTCAAAACAAAATTTCATTTTTGATTAACCAAATTACTTTCCACAAACCATGAAATCCCAAATACAATTGCTTTCAAAATTCGTATCAAGTACAATTTTATTTCAAATCATCAGAGGGTCCTACAAAAATGCCTTAGAGAGAGTACACGCCACGCCATAAAGCCTTTGCCTTGCCCTTGGGCTCAGATGTATCTGAAACAAATCCACAAACTGTAAGCTAATTCTTAGTGAGTCCCCCCCCCCAGAGCATACCCCACACATAATCCACATAACACATATCATATTAGCTATAAAGCTACATTTATCACATAATCCATGCATATAGACATATAGGGATGCCGTGGAAACCTTCCAAGGTCTTACACCAAGTTCCATGAGAAACCCCCCACGTGGTCTTTACTAGCCGGCACTGGAACCCCCACGTGGTTTTGGCTAATTCCTGCGGGAACCTCCATACGGTCAACATTAATCATGACAGTATCATACGAACTAAACGAGTAAACATACTAAGAAGCCGTGGAAACCCTCCAAGGACTTATACTAAATGAGATGGGAACCTCCTCATGGTATTAATATACTGCCACGGGATCCCCCCGGGGACTTTCATACAAATGTGCTAGCGATATATCACACAACCAACTATCAGTGCATATAACATTAAATGGGCCGAACTTGGTGTCTTAGACCCATTAGTATGGTGAGAAGACTCACCTCTGTCTGCTGAATCCAAAAGCTACTCTTCTAATAGTATGTAACCACCCGTGTTGAACAATCATATCAATACCCAAGGTTAGGACTGAACACTATCCAATTGAAGACCCCAACCCCCAAGTCCTTTCACAATGACCCAAAGAGTCTTCCTTTGCTAATGGGCCCAAAGTCCATGTCCAAAATCAATAATGGCCCTTCTGGACTAGTAAGGCCCAACCAAAGCATCCATGGCCCAAAACAGATCAGCTGGACCACTAACTCCAAAACATGATCAGGCCCAATAACTAATTAAGGCCCAAAAGCTCACAACCCCAAAACAAGTCCGAGTCCATCTATTGTGCGTACGCCTTGCATACCACCCTGGTACGTGCAGCGTACTGAGTCCCTGGGCTGTATGTGATGTGTACACTAAGTTACGCCCAGGATACAAACATATCAAGCACTTTCTTCCATTAAGTGCTTAATACTCGATGTTTTAACGTCCAATATCAGATCTAAGCTCATTAAGACGTCCCAGGGCATAAAGTTGGCAACTTTATGCCCTTGCACGCTATTTGGGACTTAAAAACTTCATTTTTCACATTAGGACTTCATATAAGGCTTCATTATCATGCATGGAGTCTAGATACTCCCCAAGCTAGCACCTATATGCATCTAGCATGCTCACAAAGCTAAGATCAAACAATTTCAGCCTCTGGAGTTGCTCAACTCTCAAGAGGAGGTCCAAAACCAACTAAAGGGACCAAATAGAAAACCCTAGCTAGATCTAATGAATAAGATGACATGATCAAAGCTTTATACCTCCAAAAGCTCTTCAAGGTGAACTAGATGCAGATTCTTGAAGGCCAATGCCACTCCAAGCTTTCTTAGCAACTCCTTCTTCTTGAATGGACACTAAAATCGCCACAAATGCACTCTTTAAGCTTAAAACACACTCTTTAATGGTTTTAGGGTTTTCAATTATGTTTGAAGATGAAAGAGGCTGATTAGGGTGAAGCTCAAATGAGATAAGGATGCTTATATAGGTCTCAATTTCTGAAATTAGGGTTTGAATACCCGTCACGTACGCCCTGCGTACTCTTTCGTACACCCAGCGTATGTGCTGTCCCATCACGATCATCCAAGAATAGTATGCTAAGGGTACCCATGAAGTACGCCCAACTTAATTAAGGGACTTATTATGCAACATTTAAAACTTTCAAGGGCTTCATATGTATTAGCTGATTTGGAGTGTTACAAAAAGAAGATGTAAAGTTTATAAAATTTGTAAACTCATGTATAAAATATAAACTTTGATATATATTATGTTACTTTACAATCCAAAATAATGTATGTGACTTAAATCATACCATATGATATATATTATGTTACTTTCTAATGAAAATTCTTATTTCCAAAAAATAAATAATTTCCAATTAATTATAAGAGTTTATTAAATGTATATTAAAATCAATTTCCATTAAATAATCAATTATATCAAGTTGTTGTTAGTGTAACCTATTCGTTTCATATGTAGTTAGGAATCTCAATTTAACATGACTCTTGAGCACACTAGATCTTTCACTTACTTGAAGAATTAACCGGTGTCGTGGGACAGATCTGTGATACATTGGTTTTCTGGTTTAGGGAACAAATAACGACCATTCAAATGGTTAAGGAAGTTGTTAGGGCCACTTGGGTTGGAGAGCTTGGTATAGGAACACTACTAGGAAAGACGAAATAGGAGTAAGACGTAACTCTCTATTCAAAGACTAAAAACCTTCATAGTACTATGACAAACACTAGAAGAAGAAGGTCAGCGCATCCCATAATCAAGTTTCGATGGTGCGGAAAAAAGAGGCATAAACTTCAAACATGCATGCTAGAGGTAGAGTTATGCCCTCGTTGTCACCAACCTTGCTATATTAAGGTAGATTGCGTAAAGTTCGCAACATGAATCATTCACACCCCAACATTTGTGGTTCTTTAAGAAAAAGAAGAAGTTATACATTCAATGGAAAAGGAACCCAAAACCAATGAAGTGGTTGTGGTGTTTCTTATCAATAACGAATGATTAACACCATAGAAATGTTTGATAGTGCATTGTTATATCTATTTTTCAGTATACAGGTATTAGTATGTAATCCAAGAGTCATCGTTATTGCTTGTAAAATCTATTACGAAATAAAATCCTCTTTCTCATGTGTATGTGTTAGTATATTACTAGATAACATGGTTTTTGTCAGGAAATTATCCTATTTTTGTGGTGCTATGAAAGAAAACTACTTACGGTAGGCATAATGAGGATGTCGAGGGTCATTAGATATGAAAAACATGAGTTTCTTCACAGTTAAAGGGGGCCACGAATCATGAGCAACAGTAGGTGATGGCTCGATCCCAAGTGTGGGAGAATAGACCCTTAAGGAGAAAGTGTGAAAAGTAGTTCGACTTTCGATTTTGATATCAACGTCTTGAAGAATTGCAGCACGAGTAGGTGGACATTGTTAGTTTCAATTTCATTGTACGATTAAAAGAAGAAAGAAGTCGTATGTTAGATTACCCATAGGCTATGAGGTTCTTGATTCTCAAGGAAAGTTTGGACTTTCCTTCCATGCATCTAGTAGGATTTAGGAATTGACCAGACTCCCATGTACGACTCAGATAGCCTAGAGAACCATCTAGGTTCGTAACTTCATGGATGAAGGATATATCATTGCAGTGGAGGATGAGGAACACAATAGGCGGCATGGTTTGCCATAGAGAGCGTTGAGTACTCAAGACATACACCAGACTTAGAGATTTTATTTCAAACATAGTGAAGTATTTAGTTAACCCATGCCAAAGGATTTTAGCACTAGGATCAATATCAAGGAGGAGAGTGTTTTCGTAAGTACGTTTATAGACGAATATGAGGAGAACATTAAAAAAGGATTATGCCTATTAAGTAATGATTTAGTGATATTTTAGGCTTCAGGATAGAGACGAGTTGGTCACGACGTGAGGCTTAGTGGTCGATGATTTGGTTGTTGACTTTTCCCTTTACCGTTGACTTGTTGATTTGGGTTGAGTTTTGGTCAAGATTATTGGTTTTAGTGTGGTAGCATCTGTTGTATGGATTGGAACTATAGTTTAGCTATTATCACGAGTTAGGTGAGTGTTCTCTCTAGACTTGTGGGTTGAAGACACCAATCTCGGCCTATTGGATTTTGTTATATAGAATGCTAGTTGTCTTTGAGACTCTTGCATGTGTGATTAGGTTGAAATACACCACGATGTTAGGCCTCATTATGGTGTGTTTGGGTTGGAATATACCTAAAGGATGGCCCTATTATTGTAGGTTGGATTGGAATTGATGGGTTTTGAGCATAACAAACAATCTCTATGTGTGCATACAACCCTAAATCTTGGATATATTTTTTCTATAATTGAACATACAAGTATTGAACAAAATTGGAAAAACCCTAGGAGGAATCTAGTATTTTTCAAAATTCTCTTTAAGAAATAGTAAACTAACCTTTGAATGTTATGTAGTAATAACAAACAATTCCTTGGTGTTGTAGAAGCTTGAGAACTAGTGTCACAAGTGTAACACCTGTAATGGCTAACAAACACACATAGCAAGAGGATTAAATATGAGAAAGGAGGAGGAAGCTTCAAATTTCGGCTATTCTTCTTAGGGTTGGAGTGGCCGAAATCAAGAGGGGGTTTAGCTCCTTATATAGTTGATGTAGCTTAGAGCCAAAGCTAGGGTTTACTCGAGGAAACCGTAATTTCTTAGTTTAAGGCCTAAGCAGCCCATGGATTCTCCATCCAAGGCCTTGGACGAAAATCCTAGGACCTCCCTAGAAGTTTTTTTCCAACCCTTATAGGGTGGCCCAAGAGCCCATATCCATAACTATCAATAAATTGCGAAATAGCCCCTACACTTTTAATTAATTCCTTTAATCCCAAAATTAATTCCAAATTAATTTTTGATTAAATATTTAATTAAATAATATGATTTCTTATTAATATATTATTTCCATAATACATTAATAAATCATTTATCGAAATTTATGAATCAAATAATAAATTCTTCCTCTTTCTTAATAGGCCATCTTGTCTAGTCGCTAGCATGAAAGCAACCTAAAAGCAATGTGCTACTATCAATTCAAGTACATAAAAATTATAGTTATGGGCTCAGACATCTAATCCAATAGTCTCCCACTTGGATAATTATAATCACTATAGTTTCATGTATAACTTCAAAAATTGACTACCAAATTGTAGTTCTCAAAACCGATGTCGAAGTCTCACCTAGTCAGTTATGTGTCCTCAGATAAGTGATCATATAATCCTCCATTCTGCAATATATCATCTAGACAAACAACATGGAAAAAAATCAATCTGGTTGTCCAATACTTTGTTTCCTCATTTTTGATTTGTAATTACAAGGAACTACTAATCGAACACATCAATTTAGTCCTAGTCGGGCACGTCACTATAAGTCAACACCAAATCATCGAGGGGCCCAAGATATCTCTTTTCCCGTTAGGGCAAAAGGAACAGATAAACATTTACATATACGCTTGCACTATTTACTAATCAAATCTTGCAAAACAATACATTTTATAACATCAAGTTACTGATGTGTGTACACATTATCAATGCACAATGAAGTAGTAAACTACAACTCATATATCTCTGTTTAAAGATCATACGATATAATCATCTCAGAATTACACATGATAAATTCTGTGAAGTAATTATCTGAGCGTGCGTGAATTCAATACTCAAATTCTCCATTTCAAAAGTACTCATGAATGTTGCAGCAAACCATTGCTATGTCTAAGCCCTTAGACAATCTACAACCCAATTCATGACAACCTTAATTCACTACTTACCACTTTGACCCAGAAGAGTGTGAACTTCGACTGGGAAGAGAAACAAGAAAGAATGTTCCAAACACTGAAGCAAGCCTTGTGCAGCGCACCGATATTGTCACTCCCATAAGGGATAAAAGATTTTGTGTTATACTGAGATGCATCCAACCAAGGGCTTGGCTGTGTTCTTATGCAATGGGGAAATGTGATTACATATGCCTCAAGACAGCTTAAGACACATGAAGTCAACTACACTACTCATGATCTTGAGTTAGGAGCAGTGGTATTTGATCTGGACATCTAGAGACACTACTTGTATGGTACTAAAAGCACTATCTTTACAGACCACAAAAGCCTTCAACAAATATTCGACCAGAAGGAGCTCAACATGAGACAGCGACGGTGGGTCGAGCTACTAAATGAGTACGCATGTGAAATTTGTTATCATCCTATTAAAGCCAATGTAGTTGCTGATGCCCTAAGTCAGAAAGAGTACTCAGGTCATAGAGTCAAGGAATTGACTATGATAATCAATTCACATTTGTCCACATAAATTAAGGAGGCTCAGCAGGAAGCCTTGAAACTTGAAAATATGGCAGGTGAAACCCTGAGAGGGATGGATAAGAGCTTAGAAGTCAAGGGTGATGGAGTCTTCTACTTCATGGATCGGATCTGAACACTAAAGCTTGGTGGTTTTAGAGACATTGTCATGAATGAAGCACACAATACTTGATACTATGTTCATCCAGGTTCTCAGATCGACCAATAGACATAGTTTGTTCAGTCATTTTGATTAATTAACTTTGAAAATAATCAAAATTTCCTATTTTATATATTGTATTTATATTTGTTTTTGGTATTGTTCAATTATTTAAACTTTGTTCTATGTCATCAATAGTTTCTTCGATATAATTTATTTGATTATTATCATAGTCTGGTTCATCATTAATACTTTTACTAGGAATGTATCTTTTGGATAATATGCGTGAAAGCCTACTCATATTTGACTTATTTTGTTTTAAGATTTTATAAGAAATCTTACTTTTTTTAATAATTATGAACATAGGGGAGTCGTCCCGACGATGATTGTGGTCCGGCACCGCAGCTTACGTCCTTGTCTGCGCGTTTTACGCTAATCCAACCAATCACTGGTCTTGTCTCTGAATCATACTTATTAAAACTCATAATTTTCTTAGAAAATGTAAAACCAAAATTAATCAAATTTGAAATAACACAATCACACATAACCACCCAAAAAAATCTTTCTTGGATTTGATACCATTTATGCATGATAAATGCGGAATAAGAAATCCTTTGAATTATGCTTGAATAAGATGATTAGCTTGATTGTTTAGAAAAAAAAACTATTTTAACAAAAATCTCAAATCTTGTAGAATTAATTGTTATACAAATTCGAAACTAAATAATCATAGTAAATAACCAAAGTATTTATAGGAGAAAATGAATTCAAGAGTATAATAATAAGAATTGAATAAAGTACTTTTAAACAGTACCTTCTTTGATTAGACTTGGAATACAATCAGTACAATCATTTTGAGAAATGATGATCTGGAAATCTAGAGACTTTGAACATCAAGAGGTAGATAGAGAAACAGTTGTAGTTTTTCTAGGCATAAACTATAAATTTGAGAGATAGAGATTTTTTCCGAATGCCTTAAACCAGTTTTATATTTGTCAAATTCATGGAGCTGTATTTGCCAAACCCCTGATTTCATATCAAAATTTGAAAATATTTTTGAATAATAAACTTTTTTCAATAAGTCTATTTTATTAGGAAAAGGATATCTAATCCATTCTAAATTTTTAATTAGAGGTTTATAATTGATAACCAAAATTACAATATATTTAAGTTTTATTACTCATATTTTTTGTTTCAAATTTTGAAGTTCATCTGGAAAATCAGATTTAGTGGGACCAGATAAACTAGTTTCACTATTTTGTTCATCTTGATAAAGTAGTTTATGAATGGAATTAGTATAATCAACAGGTTTTAGTTTTAAAGATCTTGATTTTGAAAATGAATGTTTTGATGTGCTAACTTCTGAAATCGAACTTGTTGAAAATCGTGATGATAAAAAGTTTATTGAAGAAAAATTTATATAAATGGATCCGTCATTATGTTCAATAATATTATAAATTTTTTTGAAGAATCTAAAGCCTTTGGTTCAATAACGTTTTGTAAATTCGAATTACATGATTCAGTAATTTCCGACCATTTAAGTCTTTTAGGCATATAAACCTTAGTATGGTTAGTATTTGCTTAAAAATAATTGTTTCATTTCTTGGGCTTGATAGACGGGTTCTTTATTCTAACGTGGTTGTCATGGTTTTATAAAAAACACGATAGATTATTGCTAAAGGCTTGATATTATCTTTAAATTCTAAATTCTTTGTTTCTACTGTTAAAACTAAGGTATCTAATATATTTTTATCGAATAATCCTACAGAAAAAATTGGATAACAGTTAAAATAAATTTGTCCGTTACCAATATTTGTTTCTGTCACAGCTAAAATAGAATTTTGAAAATCTTTATGCCTTTTATCTTTTAAAATTAGGAGAACATGAGCATCAATACCAATTCTAAATAATGGTTTAATAGCAATTTGTACTAAACCGATATGAAGAAATTTATATTTTTGTCTATGTTCCAAAATAGATTTAAGTGATAATAGATTTAAATTTTGTTGATTTTGACCAATAGACACAGTTTGTTCAATCATTTTGATTGAGTAACTTTGAAAATAATCAAAAGTTCCTATTTTATATATTGTATTTATATTTGTTTTTCGTATTGTCCAGTCAGTTAAACTTTGTTTTATGCAATCAATTGCTCCTTCAGATGAATTGGAATGATGAGTGAAACATACACATGTTATATGCAACCTAGATATTTATTGTTTATAATTATTTCACCAAATTGTACATGTTACAAATTTATTTAGTACATCCGTATGTACATATATGCATGTGTTTGTAATGTATATGTAACATCCTACAAATCAAAAACAAAATTTTTTGTTTTAATTTATATTACTCTTAAGATTGTTTAAGGAAAAACAGTACTGATATCACATCAAACCACAAAATCGTAGTTACATGTCTCAAAAACCATAATGTCAAATAGTATAATGTCAGAGTACAATCCCAGGGTTGTCAAATGCGGAGTCATATGTGTGTGATGTGCTGCTACCCTGCTGGCTCCTTCCCCTTAGATGAAGATGTACCTGAAACCAAAACTAAAAACCGTAAGCACAAAACTTAGTGAGTTCCCCCAAGATACCACAGACCATACAATCATATATACTGTCGGGCAATTCTGGGGTGCCCGACCTACCCATGTCAAGCTATTCTGGGGTGCTGACCTACCCATATCAAGCCATTCTGGGGTGCTGACCTACCCGTGTCAGGCCGTTCTGGGGTGCCTGCCTACCCTCCAGTCTATCTCACCCAGTCAGAGGGACTATTTCACCCCTACCATTATCACATAACAACATATCATAATCATGATTTCAGACATATTTGAGGTGTTCAACCTACCCGTCGGTCGTAACGACCGAATCATGGGATTATTCCCCTCTTACTACCACTAACACTTATAGCATATCATACTGGCATATAGAACACAATATGTAGTAGAAAACCAGACAATTATCACAAAGACAAGCATCTCAACTATAATCAACTACTAGTGAGTCGACCTTTGTGCCATAGACTGACTTCTACTGGAAGGTAACTAACCTCGATCTCGTGTACTGTATGCACCGTTCTCGGTATAGAACCAACTCTCCTCGAATCCTCAATCCCTACATGACAACTTTTCTAAGTTATCAATTCATACTAATAATGTAACACGCGTAAAATTCAAGCCAATTTAATTTTTTTTAAACATTTAAAACCATTAAGTTATTACAATTGGTTTTCAAAATAGTTTAAGCATCAGAGTATCCCCAGAATCAATCATGAAAATATAAGGATGTGCATTATCACGCCTTCGCCTTCCCGCGATCATAAAAAATACCTTAAATAAAATCAACAAATGTAAGCCCGAAGCTTAGTGAGTTTCCCCAAATTACCAACATCATACAAATATAACCATATCATATAACAAATACAGAACAAGATGCATAATGAGCCTTCAGCCTGACTGGACCATCTCGCAGGGCCTACAACCTATCTGGATAACTCCGAGCCTTCGGCATGACTTGACCGCCTCGCTAGGCCTACAGCCAATCCGGACCGCTCACCGGGTATGTTGGCCTACAACACAAAGCAGGACCGCCTAAACCCAACCCCCAATCAAACAAACATGTGCACATAAAATATCCTACATAAGCACATATCATATAACAGTCAAACCGATCTAAAAGATCACTAATCATTGCAACATGCCAATAACTGGGATACAGACCTAACCGGCAACTAACATAGCATCATCCTATAACCATGACAATCATGTGCACATAGATATCATATAACACTAGCATGTATATATATAACAGTCAAACCGATCTAACATATAACAAAGCATAGCAACAATCCTTAACCAGGATATCGATCTAACATGTTACTAACATAGCCTCATCCTATATACCAGGATACCGACCCAAACGTGTCACTAAAGCATAGAATATCACCATCCTAACTACCAAGATGTAAACCAGTAAGCATAACATGCAATAATCCGAATACAATCCATAAAGGTTCGGCCTTGGTGCCTTAGACCCTGTTGATATAGTGAGGATAACTCACCTGGCGTTGCTAAAGTCCCGCTGATAAAACTCTAGCTGCAGGTTGACAAATTCCCGAACTGTCAACATCAAACAACACCCAATTAATAATTGGGTTCCAAGCCCAAAGTTCAACTCGCACACTAGAGGCTCAATAGTCAGGTAATGGGCCAAAGCCCAACATATGACCTAATTTTCCAAATTGGACCCAGATCTCTACATGGTCATAATTAAAGGCCCAACTGCTTAGTCTAGCCCAAACATTTGGCATTTACAATGGCCCAATATCATATAATCATCAAGGCCCAAAATATGGCCCATCCATGGCCCAATTTTCCAAATTGGGCCCACACCCTCATATGGGCATTACCCTAAGCCCATCAACATATTCTAGTCCTTATGATTATTCTTGGATGACCCATTAATAATCCAATTACCAAAGCCCAATAGAAAGGCCCAAGTGAAATTAAGGTTTCATATAAAGTGACAATTAGGGTTAAGTGTTTCTCACTTAACCAATTAAGGACTTAATCCATTAAGGACTTAATCCATTAAGTCCATTATTGCCTTAAGTTAGTTTGCCAATGATTATTGTTTAATATTTCAAGTTTATTAAATAATTCCTGTGTGTGTCCCGATCAAATTCCACAAGTTAGGGTTTTATGCCCTTAGGGTTTTTCCAACCCAACACTAGTTCATTAGTCCATTGGTTGGCCGTTTAGATCACATTGGGCCTTATTGGCCCATTAGGGTTCCATTAGGCCCACTAGGGTTTCTTTGGGCCCATTAGGGTTTCATTGGTCCCACCTTGTCCAAACATCCCCCAAACAAGATCCAAACATAATCAAAGCACACCACCCGACACGGCAGCCGGTGGGGGCAGGAGGCGGTAGCCACCACCTCACGGTGGTGGTTAGGGTGTCATTTAATTATTCCAATTTCTAGTTACATTTTACAATGCTAATCCCAGCTAAACACATAAAACCACTACTAATACAATCAAATATACACAACAACCTAGTGTTGGCCGGCGGTGGCACGTGTTGGCAGCGACCACCTCACAGTGGTGGTGATGGTGGCTGTTCTTGAGGGTTCCAGCCAATGAAACCAAGTACAACACACACACACACATACGCCTTTGACTTGCGAAATAGACCCAACCACCCGCCTGGTGGCGTTTGGCAGCAACAGGTGCTGGTGATTAGCTTCCTTCTCGTCCCAGAAAGTCCCCGGTTGCTCACAACCATGCAGCAACGAACACGTCAGTCCATCAGCCTCTGACGGTCACTCGAACTTCCCACAACATCGCCAGCAGTAGCAGTGTGGCGGTGGTGTTCATGGCGAAACAACGGACATGCAAATCTTACTCGGCGTCCCACAAATTCATCTCAATGTGAAACTCTTCGTTGTTGTCGGCTGAAGGAGGAGAAGGAGAAGGGCGGCGACTTCTTTTGGTCGTTGTCGTCGGCGGAGCAGCAGCAGCAGTGCGCGCCAGCGTCTTTAACAAAAATGGAGACAACGAAACCCGCCAGGTGGTCATCCGCCGGTGACAAGAGCTATTCGACTTGCTGGCTCTTCGTTTCCAACATAGATGGTGGCGAGTGAAGGTGGTGGAAGGAGGTTGGCAGTCGGAGGGGAAGAGATAAGGGTGGCAGCGCTGATGAGGGCAAGACAGCTGAAAGATCATCCTGGCGGCTGCACATAGGGTTAGGGTTAGAGAGAGTAGCGATGGATTTTATACCCCGATTCCTTTGAACTTTTTCCTAAACTACCAAAAATAGTCCCTCCTTGTATTATTTCTTTCAAAACTAATCAAGAATTTACCATTTCGGCCCATCCTTCTGAAATCCCTTACAATTCAAGTCCAAATAATACCAAACACCCCTTGAATCATGAGAATCTTTACAAATTAAGTCCCACAATCACACTTTAACCCCTAGAGATTTGAATCTTGTCATTTGGCTCCCCGAAACCAACACCCCAATAATTATTATTTAATTTTGAGCTCCAATAATATAAAATAATCATAATGATTACTTCCCGGGGTTCCTGATTTATTATTTAATTACTCTTCTTAAAACGGGATGTTACTACTCTCCCCAACTTAAATTTAGTTTCGTCCTCGAAATCGTGTCTTATCATTCTTACATGCTAAAAAACTTGAACTACTTGGCTACAATCCCGAGCGAAACTCTAGCCTCTCCAAGGTAACCATGTCCAACCATCACAGGGTCCTAAAAGTGGGAAAATAAATGAATCCCTTCCATTATGATCACACTTACTCCATCCGAAATCTGGAATCTCAAAATGGTCTGGTGTCCTGACAGACAGCCTATACTGGATCATTGTCGAGTTCTTTGCACTATAACTCTCTCCTCGATAAGAGATTTGGTACTCCTTCTAGAGAAATTCATTCTGATAACCAATCCCTAACGATATAATAAACAACGAGATGTAAACTAACTGATGGCCCCTTTTGGAACTGATGGGTTTTGATCATAAGAACATCCTATGTGCTCATACAAACCCTAAAGCTTGGATCTAGGTTTCTCTATTGTACATGCAATTTATCCAAGACTATAAACCCTAGATCTAGCATATGATAATCAATACAACATATAATTAGGGTTTAGATCATACCTTGATTGTTATGTAGCAATAACAATCTCAAATCCTCCTTGTATTGACTTTAGAAAGCTTAGAGTCACAAATGCCACTCCTCTAATGGTTCACAAACACCAAGAGCAAGAGGATGAAGAAGAGAAGAGAAGGAGGCTCTCAAAAACGTGTGGAAACCCTAAGGTTCTTGTTCACCACGTTTTTGGGGCATAAGGGTTCTATATATAGTGAGGCTATTAGTGTTATCTAACAAGGAAACCCTAATTTGGATGCTTAAGCCCTAAGCAACCCATGGACTCCTTTCCTTAAAGGCCTTGGACGATTTCTAATGGGTTTCCCCATAGAATTCGTCCAACCTTATAATATAAGGCAATCCATGTCCCAATTGCAATTATCTTATAATTACAATTCCAGTCCCTTAAGTTTAATTAATATCTTTTAGTCACAAACTTAATTCTTATTAATTCTTGACTAATATTAATTAAACAATATGATTTCTCCTTTAATATATTATTCTCATAATATATTAATAAATCATATTTAATCCTTTCTCTTCATAATTCATCCTATCAAGTTGCTTTGGTGAAGGCAACCCAAAAGGACCATGCACCATTGGGTCAAGTACATACCAAAACAGTTATGGAATTAGACACTAATCCAACAGTCTCCTACTTGGATAAGTCTAATAACTATTCTGCGTATGACTTCAGATCCTGATCTGCAATCGTAGCTTTCCAAAGCCGTTGTCAACTCTGATCCTATCAGATACGCGTGTCCTTTAGATAAGGGATCATATATTCCTCCATTCTAGATATCGTAAGACATGATTTCTAATCATTCTCTCTGTACTATTTCTCGACTTCCGATTTATGACGACTGACTAATTGAACAAATCAAATTAGCCCTAGCCCGACCGAGCATTTACGTTTGTCATCACTAAATCATCGAGGGGCCCAAAGATATCGCTTTTATCCTACTTTGGATAAAAGGAACATATAAACTTTGATTCAATGCTCGCTTGCACTCATTCACCGAATCACACACAACAATATGTTTTATGACACCAAGTTACTGGTGCGTTTACATATTATCAATGTGCAACCGATTCGCAAGATACAACTCACACATCTCGGTTTCAAGAATATAAGATGTTATCGTCTCACCAATCACTCGTGATATAATTCATGGAGTGATCCAAGTGAGCGTGGGTTTAATCCAATGCTCAAATCATATTTATAAGCACTCATGAACGTTGCAGCAAACATTTTCTTATGTCTAATACTCTTTAGACAATCCACACACCAATTCACGACAGTCTTCATTCATACCTACTTCTAACATATGAACGACTGTGGCGCGGTCGAATAATTTGACTGTTCTTAACCAATTAAATTATTCAGGAAGTCAAAACATGCAAAGTGAAACACAAGGATAATACTAATCCCATATGGTCTCAAACCTTTGAGTATAAATAAAACACCTTTTATTTATCACCATATCGATTACTCATTATTTGTTGTTTTGGGTAATCAACTTCCTACTTGAATTATTACACTTGTCCCATGCTCTTATCATGCACACAATGTTTACCTATGGTTCTTACTTTGTGAAATAGATCAAATGAACACATTTCCAATCACACTCATTTCACAACTCCAAATCCTTTTTCATAAGTGAAAGAATATCAAATTCTTGCCACTTATAGAATATGTTAGATTCTAACATTTTATGCAATGATCCTTTTCGTAATGTCATAGCACAAAAAATCACAAAGACTATTGCCAACGATATTACAAAGTCCTCTATCGGAGATTGTTACAATACAATTCCTTAGATATGATGTCTCTCACTCAAAGTACATTCCTTTGAACATCCTTTTGCATAAAAGTTTCTAATCTAGACATAGATTTTGCATATTCAATTCCCAATATGGACACGTTTCCATATTTTCCATATGACAACTGATTTCATAATAGAATTTTATCTATTCATAATAATGTCAATATGTTCCATCCAATTCTATACTTCCAACTAATCACAAGCGACCAATCATCGGCGAACTTTGGATTGTCCTTTGATAGTTGTTTAATTATCCTAGTCAAAACCGATTCTTGTCTTTTCCCTCTAAATGCGCTAGACATTTTGAAAATTTTAGAATGGTCAAATATTATAGCATTTGCAATCGATCCTAAACCCGAAGCGTGTGAGACACGATGTATAATGTTATACATAAAGATTTGATACTTTATCAATCTTCTGCCATAATATTTTATGTGCTACGTTCTCAAAATTCGAACTATGAAGAGGAATGCCGTAATCATAATCGAAATTTGTGAACACACTATGTTTCCTTGACTAAATTATTAACATTCCACAACCTAAGCCTTTAGATTTTAAATGAAGCATGATATTCTCTCCCTTAATTATAGCAAAACAACTTTTCAACTCTTGCGACTTTGCAAAGTATAACTCTTGTTTTCTATAATTAATATTGCTAACTTGAAATACTTTCCATAATAATCATACAATCATAACATTTATGCTCCCACTATCATGATTATTATTATAAAACATAACACTTATGCTCCCACTAGCTTTGACATGTATTCAGAAACCAACTTAACTTCCAGAAAAACAATACTTGTTGAATTTCTTAAGTTCATGTTTCTAATACCTAATGCTTTGATAATCCTTTATCTAAGCTTATACACCTTTCCTTTAGATAGCTCGTATGTGTGTCTAAACAATTCAGACTAATTGCCAAATCTCACAATTCGAATCATGGAAAGGGATACCGTAACCATAATCGAATTCGAGAATACAATTTTCACAATCACTATCTTTTTAAAATCTTTCTTAGTGAAAGCATTTCCTCACAGTCACTTTCATGAAGGAGGAAATCTTATGACACTTAGATTTTAATGGTGTATGTGTGCCTATCCATGTGTATTTGTCAAAACCAAGGTTTACGACAAATTCAAACTCATATGGACCGAACTTTCTTAATCTTGATTTCTTGCCTTATGGTAGCACAGCTGCCCACCATGTCTTCCAAGTAGTTAAGCAACTCACCCTTTCCTATCAATGTACTTTTCATTTATCAAGTTCCTTGCCTTTTATGCATTCAAATGAGAACTCATAGGGCTCACATGCATAATTAACTCAATTGGAACGGCACAAAAACAATATAGTGTCAACACGATAGGTTGTAAACCTCAACTTGTGTGCTAGTGATGATCGATAAGGTTTATTTTGATTTGTTCTTGAAACCTTTCAAGACCATTAAGACTCCCATTGACTCCTCGACATATAAGATTCTCTTGTCAATAAACATTTCTTGACCAACAAATATTCAAGAGTTAGTGTAGTTTTTATCAAAACACATCATAAATAGGTCCTAGTTGGTCTTTGTCTTATCTAATACATCACAACTTTCCTCATTTGAAGAATGTTATAAACCTTCTTAATACTTGTCACTCATTGTCACAATCTTAACTCTAAGACTTGTTTGGAACGAAGTATGATTAGCTTCTTGATTTTAACCATTTCTTTAATTCTTGATTCCTCTTATTAGACATGCAATTGTACTAAGACTCACTTAGAGGATCAATTGAGATATGGTTCTTAATCATTAAGACTTATCATAAAGCATAAAAGGTACTCTCCCTTCTTCTTAGAATGGAGAAACTTTTATCTTTCTGCCTACTTGATTCTTCTTATTCGTTCTGCTATTGATTTAAACTTTTTCAATCAATTCAGAATTACACTTAATCTTATAAGTATAATCATATTTACTAAACCTTTAGTAAATCATGACGAATATCTTTGTTACTCTTATGATGGACTTGATCAACACACAACTTTGTGTACTCGATCTCCTAGTTCTTCACTTGACACTTTGTCAATGAATTAGTCTAATTTCCAAATATGAAATTTCTCATTCATCGTGCAACCAAGTTGCATGATTCCAAGTTTCTGTCTAATTGAAACTTGGGCGATGAGAAACTCTCCCTATTTGGTAAATTTTCAACATTTCCACAAACAACATAATTAAGAATCAAATTCATTATTGCCAGTATTAGAAACCTTCAAATATTAATTTTCATGCATGCCATTGCAAGGATAAATATATAATATAAAATCAAAATTTATTTTATTGCGAAAAAATTTGTCCTTACAATGCAATTCATTGAAAAACTATGCTAATACATATTTCTTAGCAATCTAATTCTAACTCTAAGTAGTAGCTCAAGAATCTAATCTTCAAGTAATGCGATCGAAATCCATTTCTTCACGGTTAGATTCTACTCACTTCTTCCCTTAAGTTTCCTCTCTTTTCTTCGATCCTACAAAACATCAATTGTAATCTTATCACATTATGTATTAAGAATCTCGAATAGGAGTTTAAAAGATTTAGTCAATGGATTTTACCTAAAGTAGAGCCATACGTTTTGACTCTCCCATCTCTTAGATCTCTTAGGTAAATAGGGCAGCTTCGTCTCCAATGCCCCTTCTCTTGGCAATAAAAGCAAATTGACTCTTTTGGAACAAGACATGGAACTACTTCAGACATTGGCTTTCTCTTATGATCAAACTTTTCGATCATAGAATGTCTTTCCTTGCCATTGTCTATATCCATAGAGGTCTTGAAGGCAGATTCACCAATCAACTTTGCTTTTCTATTGCGCCAAACCATTGCTGATTCAGCAGCAATAAGCATATAGGTGAGATCTATAAGGATCACGTCACAGTTCATCATATAGTACTCTCTTACGAACTCACTATACGAGTTAGTGACTGAAGAACCCAATCAACAGCCATCTCCTCACAGACAACGGATCCCAACATTCTTAACCTATCAATGTGTGACTTCATCCCTAGGACGTGTGCACACACCGACTTTCCCTCTTCATGTTTATTTGCCAAAAGGGCTTGAGTGAGCTTGAACCTTTCAAGCCTTCGAACTTGTGGGTTAGGGAGAATAATTGGAGGAGGTGGAGGAAGTGAAGCATGATCTCTTGTTCCTCAATCGAATCGTGGAATATCATCTTCATGTGGAATGCTTGTTCCACGGGATTTGGGAAGACCATAGTTATCGTACTTTGACATCTACAAAACGGGAGAAAACGAATTCAAGTTAGTTGATTGACTGAGTCCTTAGTAAATCACCCAAATGAGATACTAAGGCTAGGACCCAACACAGTACGCTACAACCTAGAAAAGGGATGTCGTAATCTAGTTGCAGAATATTTGAAGGTAAGTGAATGACGATTCACTAATTTCCACCATGAAAAACGAAAAAGAAATTTAAGTTTTAAATCTATGAAAACTCCTAGATCCTTTGAGATTCATTGAAAATTTCAATGGCATGTTTAAATCTCGATATGCCCCTCTAGTTTGTGACTGGGATGCCGAGGATCACAAAGCGGGAGTGAATAATCATGCAAACTTACATGGTGCCCTCACATGTTACGGTTACCTATTCGATGTGCCGGTAAACCACACACGCTCCACCAAACTATGACAAACATTGAGTCACCCTTTGCTACCTTTTCTTAGAACCATTTAGTGTGCCGGTTAACCACACACGCTCCACTAACGTCTTTGCAAGGGCACAAAGTGTGATTTCATGGAAATGCATCAATTCACTTTTGCCTAAGTAACTAAGATTGGGAATTTGTAAAACATTTAGTTACCTTTTGTACTTCATTATAATTATAATGGAAGGTTTCGTCCTATCCTACCCGTTCGGCTAACGACCCTCCACTAGTCAAGAGTGCGGTGGGTAAGAGTGGATACCCATTCAATCTCCATTTTATAGGCAATTTCCTTAAACACCCCTTATAGACCAACTTCGTGAATGAGGCCTACTAACGGTAAAACTGACATTTAGTCATACATATATATAATGTTAGACTTTTAATGTTATATATATAGTATAGGGTGCATTTTACACTTTTAAAATACTAGGTGGTCAAATTTAACAATTATACTTTTAATTCAATTAAATTGTAAACCAAAACTTTTATGGATTTATTAAACCTATTTTAATTATACACCTTAATTAATTAATGAAACCATAAGGGTGTGATTTGAATCTTTTCAAAACATGACTAGGGTTTTAGAATTTAACATTCCTAAATTAAACCTTTTAATCAACTTTTAAATTCCAAAACTTGAGGGCAAGTTTTGAAACATTTCAAAACATTTAGGTTTAGAATTTAAATATACATCAAAATTAAACTTTTAATCAAAATTTAAATTCCAAAACTTAAGGGCAAGTTTTGAAACCTTTTTCAAAACATTAGGGTTTCAACTATTTAAATTTCAAAACTAAACTTTTGAGTTTAAATTTAAACTATAAAACTTAAAGGGGAAAATTGAAACTTTTCATAACTCAAGGATCAAATAACAAATAATATAAATTAAACAATTAATTTCATCATTATCTATATTTGACCTAATTTAAATTTCTTGCAAAATAAGTTACCAATTGATACAAATAATCCAATCTTTATCATATAAGGAAGTTATTATCTAATCAATTGGTAATTATCTTTTGTTTTTGGCAAGGATATTCATTAATAAACAATAAAATTCGTATTTTATAGGTTTAAAACGAATATGGTAATTATCCTTAAGCAAAACAGCAACAAAATCCAAGATTTCCTCTGTTTGACGCTCCGACTCGCCGAGTCACACATTGGAACTCGCCGAGTAGGGCTGACTCGCCGAGTCCAGGTAGTGATTCGCCGAGTTAGGTCGAACAGAAGGCCAGAAAACGATTTTCAGCAACACAATGTATCAATACAATAGAAACCAATCTAGGCTCTGATACCACTGATGGGTTTTGAACATAAGAACATCCTATGTTCTCACACAAACCCTAAAGCTTGGATCTAGGTTTCTTTATTGTACATGCAATTTATCCAAGACTATAAACCCTAGATCTAGCATATGATAATCAATACAACATATAATTAGGGTTTAGATCATACCTTGATTGTTATGTAGCAATAACAATCTCAAATCCTCCTTGTATTGACTTTAGAAAGCTTAGAGTCACAAATGTCACTCCTCTAATGGTTCACAAACACCAAGAGCAAGAGGATGAAGAAGAGAAGAGAATGAGGCTCTCAAAAACGTGTGGAAAACCTAAGGATCTTGTTCACCATGTTTTTGGGGCATAAGGGTTCTATATATAGTGAGGCTATTAGGGTTTCCCCATAGAATTCGTCCAACCTTATAATATAAGGCAATCCATGTCCCAATTGCAATTATCTTATAATTACAATTCCAGTCCCTTAAGTTTAATTAATCTCTTTTAGTCACAAACTTAATTCTTATTAATTCTTGACTAATATTAATTAAACAATATGATTTCTCCTTTAATATATTATTCTCATAATATATTAATAAATTATATTTAATCCTTTCTCTTCATAATTCATCCTATCAAGTTGCTTTGGTGAAGGCAACCCAAAAGGATCATGCACCATCGGGTCAAGTACATACCAAAAGAGTTATGGACTTTGACACTAATCCAACAGGATCAACCTAACAATGTTTCCTTTGGTTCCTAAATCACATACATATAAAGTGACTCGCCGACCAGCTCATAAGCTTAAACACAAATACCTAGGCCAATCAGCCTCGGGCTGGAATACCAAGCATGCCCACGATGGGTCTATGCGTCAAATCCTGATGTCACCAAATCCAAGGCTAAAAGTGATTGCTACATGATCAACGGTAGACTTCTATCTCAAACGGCCTTAAGCAATCCATTTCTTCCCCAATATCGTAACTGTAGTGACGTTCCTACAGTCTTATTACTGGCTCAACCAGATCTAATCAATCCGGGTAATTTCTGAAATCCACTCTGTAGATTTCCATATCCTCACTGCTGCACCCGAACTGGTGGGTACTACTATACTTTCAACGTTCTAACAACACGCTCATACCATCTACCAACTTAGTGAATGCTACGACTACACCCACAGTCTCACGACACTCTATCACTATCTGACCGCTAGTGAATGCTACGGCTACCCCGCAGTCTTACAACAATTTCCATGCTAACTGATCGCTAGTGAATGCTACGGCTACCTCCGCAGTATTACAACACTTTCCAACCGGGTCGAACACGCACTCGACCTAACACACAACTGAACTTATTTCATGGCTAAAATTCCAACCTAATTTCCCAAATTCTACTATCAAGCACTGAGAAGACGCGATTCCCATGCTGGGGAGTTTTACCTAACTCCCAACTCACACAAACCTCAAAGCTAACAGTCACTTGGGTGGTCTTCCTTCCTGACCACGATGCGAAACATATCCCATTTTCAAACCGCTCATTCTTACGAATCCCGCGATAATTCTCCCCCACTTAGATTCGACTAAGTCTTCACAATACATGAAAGTTTGAGAATTCTCAATCCTTCTTACTTTCTAACGATCGATCTGATGACAACCAGACCCTTCCAACTAGTATTCCTTTACTAGCGAACCCCTGAATGGTCACACGCTTCTAATAACTAGATGAACACTTCTTGAATCCTAGGGAAACCAACAGTCCCGAATGCTCGAATTATCCCACACCCAAATGTGACACCCAATTTTTTTTGCAAAAGTTTTAAACTTTTAAAACCCATCTTAAATTAAATTAAAACAACTGAAATAGTCATAACATAATCCATCAACTTAATAATCATATAAAATAAGTGCGGAAGTAATAATAATAATAAGGTCCCAACAAAATAACTAGTAGCGATGTCCCGATGCTCCATGTCAAGCCTTAGCCTCTTTAATCTTAACACTTGAAAAGTTATAAGGGAAAAACGTAAGCACGAAGCTTAGTGAATTCAAACACAAACATTGTACTAACATTCATATTTACTAGCCCTAATCCATTTTCTAATTATAATGATAAAGGCAAAGAACGAATCAATGTCTATATTACGAGAAGGACTTGTAGGTTTGAACCGTACCGGGAAGATCCCGTATCATTTGGCCCTAATCACCGCACCTCACGAAGAGTATTACGTTGGTGATCTTACCTACCCACCTCACCGGTAAATCCGTATCCTTTGGTGGTGTCCCCATATCCATAATTAGTTACATACAGTGCACATGTACGAATTAAAACAATACTTATATAGCATGCTTTTATAATAAATTTAAATAATCACACACGAGCTAACTAGCAAACACAATCATCAATACAACGGTGTGAGAGAACTCACCTTGAGTGAGTATTAAGGATGGATAACAATCAAATAATTCTACCAAGCTTGAGCAAACTTCAAAACCTCACCTAAGAAGGACTAAAGGTTAGAAAGGAGAAGTAACGAAGCTATGAGTTGAGAAAAGAGTAATCACAGCAAGGTCTCTAAAACAGACCTGCTGTTCAAAACGGATTTACTCCAAAATCTAAAACAGAAACATAGCTTTAACTAAATTTTATAGGAAACTATGATTGCTCTGGATTCCACAACTATAAAGAACTCATTCTAACTCCAAAAGATGAATTAAATATGAATTTTACAAAATGGTGTATCAATTCTGTCTCCAACAATACAGTCAAGTGATGTTGGCCAATTCTACCCAACTTGTGAGTAGAATTAGTCCAAAAGAAAATTAAGAGAAGTAAAGGACATACAAGTGAAAGTCTCAGAGTTGGAATTGAATGAAAAGAATCTCTCAAACTCCATACATAAAATTCACATTGTGGACAATCACAGCACTAGTAAAAGCTGGTGACTGCCCACTGACCTGGAGTGTGGATCCATTATACCCAATTTATAATTGGAAATAACACCCCATATTCTCCAGATCTTAAATTCATAATATAAGGAACATATAGAAACTTGGAATCACTCTGGATCCTTTTCCAAGCCTTAGAAATGATGAAAACAAAATGAAATATCAGAACAGACCCGGATCAGACCTAACAGCAAAGATTCCATTCTTTCACATAGATAAAGCCCTTATCAGTGAGGTTGGCCTTGTTAATAAAGTTAGCCAACTCAATTTGTGAACTTTTGGAACTGGTTTGGGGTCGGTTGGAGTTCTAGAGCTCCAGATATGATTTTTACAAAATGACTACAGATCTGATGGAAAACAGAATCGTAGCCACCCGTGATTCCTTTTTGGCTTATCCATCCTTCTCCTTTTGAAACACATTTTAAGATGTGTTCATCATCCCAATTCAGTCCCCATGATAATGGTGGTACTAAAAAGGGTTAGGGATCATTAGGATTTCATTTAGCCACAAGGATGTAATAATAATCAACATGAAAATAAACATAAGCACATAAAATCATCATTCTCCCTTTTAGGGTTTCCATGATCTTTTGCCACATGTAATCCCCTAGATCCATCATCCACCATATATGGGGTGCAGATAGGATCTTGAGATGATGTATAACATACAATTACAATAAAATAAGAAGGAGAAGAGGTGAAGATGAAATCATAAAACTAGAACAAGGTTATGAATCAAGTCGTAAGAAAGGATAAGGAGGTTCATACCAATACGAATCAAGGCTGGAAATGAACAAGAATTAAGCTCCAAATAGCCCCTTGGCTGCTCTTGATCCCCAAAGAGAGAGAGAGAGGGACGATTTTTGAGAGAGAGGGAGGGTTTAGAGTGTTTTCCTTGTGTGTGTTCCAAATTATTCAATTTACACATTAAGTACTATTAACTAGATGGACTTTGCAAATAGGCCCATAGCCCATGGACTTCAATAAAAGGAGTTTACAAGATGATCAAAAGAGTCCAATAACATAAGAAATCAGACATTGGTTAAATAAATTAACCCAAGGTTACAAGGATAATTAAATTAAATAACCAAACGTACCGAGAAAACCCGGGGCGTTACAACTCTCCCCCACTAAGAACGGACTTCGTCCTCGAAGTCAACACCTAGAAACATATCCGGATAATGAGCCCGCATCTCGCATTCCAGTTCCCAAGTCCATTCCGAACCCTTCCTATGTTGCCACTGCACCTTAACCAGGTTTATAATCTTGTTGCGGAGAGCTTTCGTCTTTCGTTCTAAAATAGCGATTGGTTTCTCAACATAATTGAGACACTCGTCAATTTGTATGTCCTCCAGTGGTATCACAACGGTCTCATCAACAACGCATTTTCGTAACTGAGACACGTGGACCGTATTATGAATTAGACTAAGCTCGTCAGGAAGCTCTAAACGGTAAGCCACCTTCCCCACACGAGCTATGACCTTGTAGGGTCCAATGAATCGGGGTCCGAGCTTTCCCTGCTTCCGAAATCGAATCACACCTTTCCAGGGGGAAACTTTAAGCAACACATAATCTCCCACCTGGAACTCAAGATTGGAGCGTCTTTTGTCGGCATAACTTTTCTGACGACTGCTCGCTGTGACCAAATGATCCCGAATCACTTGGATTTTCTCCGTAGTCTGTAGCACGATATCGGTACTCCCAAGTACCCTCTGCCCAACTTCGCCCCAACAAACGGGCGTCCTGCACTTCCTCCCGTACAAGGCTTCATACGGAGGCATTTTAATGCTCGAGTGATAGCTGTTGTTATAAGAAAACTCAGCTAGATGTAGATGGTCATCCCAACTACCCCCAAAATCAATCGCACACGCCCTAAGCATGTCCTCCAAGGTCTGAATCGTCCGCTCACTCTGCCCGTCTGTCTGCGGATGGAAGGCGGTAGTAAAATGTAATCGTGTGCCCAATTCCTCTTGAAACTTCCTCCAGAACCGAGAGGTAAATCGGGTGTCTCGATCGGAGACGATAGAAACGGGCACCCCATGTAATGAGACAATCTCCCGAACAAAGATCTCGGCTAATTTCTCCGCCGATGAGCTCTCCTTTATAGCCAGAAAGTGAGCACTCTTAGTCAAACGATCAAGAATCACCCATATCGTATCTGATCCTCGGGTAGTTCTAGGAAGTTTTGTAATGAAGTCCATGGTTAGATGCACCCATTTCCATTCAGGAATCTCCAATGGTTGCAACTTCCCATGTAGTTTCTGGTGTTCCGCCTTGACCTTCCGATAAGTCATACATTCTTCCACAAATCGAGCCACATCATTCTTCATTCCATGCCACCAGTAAGCCTCATGAAGGTCCCGATACATTTTAGTAGCACCAGGATGGATAGAAAATTTTGACTTATGAGACTCATCCATTAGGGTTTTCCGATTTCCCCCGGTATATGGAACCCAAACCCTACCGTAGCGAGTCAGCAAACCCCGCCCGTCTCGTTCCATCTTAGGCAACTCTTTCCCAATCTTCTCACGCTTGATGTTTTCCTCCAGTATTGCCGTCTTTTGGGCGTCCCGGATTAGATCTAACAAAGACGACACCATCGTGATCCGGAGACACTTAGCTCGAATCGGTTCGGTAGATTGTTTACGACTGAGAGCATCAGCTACCACATTAGCTTTACCGGGGTGGTAGTGAATTTCACAATCATAATCTTTTGCCACATCCAACCATCGGATCTGCCTCATATTCAAATCCCGCTGCTCGAACAAATATTTTAGACTCTTATGGTCAGTGTATATGATAAACTTCACTCCATAGAGATAGTGTCTCCAAATCTTAAGAGCGAAAACAACAGCCCAAGCTCCAAATCATGAGTGGGGTAGTTTCGTTCGTGGGGTTTTAGCTGTCGGGAGGCGTAGGCTATCACCCTATCTCGTTGCATTAACACGGCACCAAGACCTTGAAGCGATGCATCACAGTAAACCACCATATCCTCAACCCCATCAGGTAAGGCCAAAATCGGAGCATCACACAATCGTTTCCTTAGCTCATCAAACGCCAGCTGCTGCTCCGGGCCCCAAACAAAATTCATTGATTTCTTGGTCAATCGGGTGAGTGGTAAGGCGATTTTAGAGAAATTTTCAATGAACCTCCAGTAATAACCGGCTAAACCCAAGAAACTGCGAATTTCAGAAGGTGTTTTTGGAATCTTCCATTGTTTAACCGCATTAACCTCAGCTTGATCGACCTTAATACCGTTTTCTCAATGTCAGAGGGTGAGTACGGAATGCTGTTTTCTCAATGTCTTCTTCACGAACCCGCATCTGATGGTAACCGTAACGTAAATCAATCTTGGAAAACCAAGATGCTCCCTGAAGCTGATCGAAAAGATCGTCAATACGTGGCAACGGGTACCTATTCTTTATCGTGCGCCTGTTTAGCTCCCTATAATCAATACACATTCGCTGGGATCCATCTTTCTTCTTCACAAAGAGAATAGGAGCACCCCAAGGAGAGCAGCTTGGCCGTATAAACCCTTTATCACTTAGTTCTTGAAGTTGATCTTGGAGCTCTTTCATTTCAGGTGGTGCCAAGCGGTAAGGAGATTTCGCTACCGGAGTCGCACCTGGCACCAAATCAATGCGAAACTCCACTTGCCGAACAGGTGGCAAGCTAGGGAGTTCCTCCGGAAAGACATCGCTGAAGTCGAAAACGATAGGAACGTCGTCTAGTGCTATAGCAGAAGAGCAAGAAGCCATAGCCAGGCGGGGAATGTCCCCCTGAATAATAAGTTATCCACCTCTAGGGTTTCGAACACGAACTTGCTTCTTACGACAGTGGATTTCGGCATCAAACGCATCAAGCCAATCCATGCCTACGATAACGCAGAGCTCTCGCATCGCAATAGGGATAAGATCAATAGGGAATTCAACTCCAGAAAACTCGAGAGTGCAACCCCGATAGACATCGGTGACATAAATAGTGCGGTTGTCGACAACATCGACAACCATTGGGTGAGCCAATTTTCCGATACTACGCCCCAAATGATTAATAAACGTGTGAGATACAAAAGAATGGGTAGCACCGCTATCAAACATAACAACATCGGGCTTGGAATCTAGCAAATAAGTGTCTGCCACTGTCGTTGTAATCACCGGCTCCTCCACAGTCATCTGGTGAGCACGACCTCGTGTCACCATAATGGTTCCCTTAGAGGATGATGCAATTGCAGGATTTGTACCCTTGTCTCCTTTACCAGTCTTCAACTTCGGGCATTCAGGCTTCTTGTGTCCCGTCTCGTTGCAGTGATAGCAGACGAGAACTGCAGAAGTAATATGAGGTACTGCACTCGCAGGGGGATCCCTACAATTCTTCCAATGATGCCCTGGCTTTTTGCAGTTGTAGCATATCAACATATTTTTCTCGCCCTGAAGACGTCCTATACTCATACCTTGACTTACTACCCTACTTTTGCGTTTTCTGGGCATCTCTGGATGTCTTGGAAGAGGTGTCATTGGCCTTCCTCTTGGACTGGGTCTGCAACTCGATTTCCCTCCTCCTCGCTACATTCATGATCGTAGATAAATTCGAGAACTTCTGCATGCTAACGAATTCCCGAATCTCGATACGTAGGATGGCCGTGTACCGGCTGACTAACCAGGCCTCGTTCCCAACAAACGAGGGGCAAAAAGATAGCATCTCCAAGAACTTGGCGTTCAGGTCACTAACGGATTCGGTAGTCTGCTGTAAGGCCATGAACTCTTGCTGTATTCGCTGCTGCGCCACTTTAGGCACATATTGTGCCTCGAACCTCTCCACAAATTGGGCCCAAGACATGGCCCTCACTTCATCTTCATTCAATAGAGCGGTGATGGTGTTCCACTATGTCTTTCCCCTTTTTCACAGCTGATTCATGGCGATCACTGCTTTGTACTAGTCCGGACACCCAACACTTATGAAGGTGCCCTCAACATCTGACACCCAGGGCTTAGTAGCAACTAGGTCGGATTCACCATTCCAAAGAGGAGAGCTACACTTGTTGAACTTCTTGAAGTAGTATGCCGAATCCTGAATAGGCAGAGACAGTAACGCTTCCCCGGGAATAGCCGCGAGGCGCTCATCCAGAAGAGCACCGAATTGGTTGATTATGTCGTTGGTCACACCCGGGATTAGTTTGTTGAAACCTTTATTGAATTCCTCAGCGACAATATCCCTAACTTGCTCCATTTGGAGTTGATTAAGTCGAGCAGGCAGAGCCATTGGTATCCACAGAAGAAGGAAAATCTTAGAAACAATTCAGCCTAGATATTTCTAGGAAGACAAAACACTCAGCTTGCCGAAAATTTTTCAACCTTGCCCCGACTCGAAACCGGCACCGATGTTTCAAAAAGTAGGGGCGCTTCTACTACCTTCCACACAAGTTCCAATTTCGCATTCGCGTCTAGTTTCAAAATTTCCAGTTCGCTCTAGCTGTTAATTTTACAACTCTCTCACATGTTAACACTAACTAAGTGTGTAATCTAATATTTTAAGGCTAGTAGAATCCAATTCATAGTCAACAATTTAACTGATCGCTAGTGAATGCTACGGCTACCTCCGCAGTATTACAACACTTTCCAACCGGGTCGAACACGCACTCGACCTAACACACAACTGAACTTATTTCATGGCTAAAATTCCAACCTAATTTCCCAAATTCTACTATCAAGCACTGAGAAGACGCGATTCCCATGCTGGGGAGTTTTACCTAACTCCCAACTCACACAAACCTCAAAGCTAACAGTCACTTGGGTGGTCTTCCTTCCTGACCACGATGCGAAACATATCCCATTTTCAAACCGCTCATTCTTACGAATCCCGCGATAATTCTCCCCCACTTAGATTCGACTAAGTCTTCACAATACATGAAAGTTTGAGAATTCTCAATCCTTCTTACTTTCTAACGATCGATCTGATGACAACCAGACCCTTCCAACTAGTATTCCTTTACTAGCGAACCCCTGAATGGTCACACGCTTCTAATAACTAGATGAACACTTCTTGAATCCTAGGGAAACCAACAGTCCCGAATGCTCGAATTATCCCACACCCAAATGTGACACCCAATTTTTTTTGCAAAAATTTTAAACTTTTAAAACCCATCTTAAATTAAATTAAAACAACTGAAATAGTCATAACATAATCCATCAACTTAATAATCATATAAAATAAGTGCGGAAGTAATAATAATAATAAGGTCCCAACAAAATAACTAGTAGCGATGTCCCGATGCTCCATGTCAAGCCTTAGCCTCTTTAATCTTAACACTTGAAAAGTTATAAAGGAAAAACGTAAGCACGAAGCTTAGTGAATTCAAACACAGACATTGTACTAACATTCATATTTACTAGCCCTAATCCATTTTCCAATTATAATGATAAAGGCAAAGAACGAATCAATGTCTATATTACGAGAAGGACTTGTAGGTTTGAACCGCACCGGGAAGATCCCGTATCATTTGGCCCTAATCACCGCACCTCACGAAGAGTATTACGTTGGTGATCTTACCTACCCACCTCACCGGTAAATCCGTATCCTTTGGTGGTGTCCCCATATCCATAATTAGTTACATCCAGTGCACATGTACGAATTAAAACAATACTTATATAGCATGCTTTTATAATAAATTTAAATAATCACACACGAGCTAACTAGCAAACACAATCATCAATACAACGGTGTGAGGGAACTCACCTTGAGTGAGTATTAAGGATGGATAACAATCAAATAATGCTACCAAGCTTGAGCAAACTTCAAAACCTCACCTAAGAAGGACTAAAGGTTAGAAAGGAGAAGTAACGAAGCTATGAGTTGAGAAAAGAGTAATCACAGCAAGGTCTCTAAAACAGACCTGCTGTTCAAAACGGATTTACTCCAAACTCTAAAACAGAAACATAGCTTTAACTAAATTTTATAGGAAACTATGATTTCTCTGGATTCCACAACTATAAAGAACCCATTCTAACTCCAAAAGATGAATTAAATATGAATTTTACAAAATGGTGTATCAATTCTGTCTCCAACAATACAGTCAAGTGATGTTGGCCAATTCTACCCAACTTGTGAGTAGAATTAGTACAAAAGAAAATTAAGAGAAGTAAAGGACATACAAGTGAAAGTCTCAGAGTTGCAATTGAATGTAAAGAATCTCTCAAACTCCATATATAAAATTCACATTGTGGACAATCACAGCACTAGTAAAAGCTGGTGACTGCCCACTGACCTGGAGTGTGGATCCATTATACCCAATTTATAATTGGAATAACACCCCATATTCTCCAGATCTTAAATTCATAATATAAGGAACATATAGAAACTTGGAATCACTCTGGATCCTTTTCCAAGCCTTAGAAATGATGAAAACAAAATGACATATCAGAACAGACCCGGATCAGACCTAACAGCAAAAATGCCATTCTTTCACATAGATAAAGCCCTTATCAGTGAGGTTGGCCTTCTTAAGAAAGTTAGCCAACTCAATTTGTGAACGTTTGGAACTGGTTTGGGGTCCTTTTGAGTTCTAGAGCTCCAGATATGATTTTTACAAAATGACTACAGATCTGATGGAAAACAGAATCGTAGCCACCCGTGATTCCTTTTTGGCTTATCCATCCTTCTCCTTTTGAAACACATTTTAAGATGTGTTCATCATCCCAATTCAGTCCCCATGATAATGGTGGTACTAAAAAGGGTTAGGGATCATTAGGATTTCATTTAGCCACAAGGATGTAATAATAATCAACATGAAAATAAACATAAGCACATAAAATCATCATTCTCCCTTTTAGGGTTTCCATGATCTTTTGCCACATGTAATCCCCTAGATCCATCATCCACCATATATGGGGTGAAGATAGGATCTTGAGATGATGTATAACATACAATTACAATAAAATAAGAAGGAGAAGAGGTGAAGATGAAATCATAAAACTAGAACAAGGTTATGAATCAAGTCGTAAGAAAGGATAAGGAGGTTCATACCAATACGAATCAAGGCTGGAAATGAACAAGAATTAAGCTCCAAACAGCCCCTTGGCTGCTCTTGATCCCCAAAGAGAGAGAGAGAGGGACGATTTTTGAGAGAGAGGGAGGGTTTAGAGTGTTTTCCTTGTGTGTGTTCCAAATTATTCAATTTACACATTAAGTACTATTAACTAGATGGACTTTGCAAATAGGCCCATAGCCCATGGACTTCAATAAAAGGAGTTTACAAGATGATCAAAAGAGTCCAATAACATAAGAAATCAGACATTGGTTAAATAAATTAACCCAAGGTTACAAGGATAATTAAATTAAATAACCAAACGTACCGAGAAAACCCGGGGCGTTACAACTACTCGACCTAACACACAACTGAACTTATTTCATGGCTAAAATTCCAACCTAATTTCCCAAATTCTACTATCAAGCACTGAGAAGACGCGATTCCCATGCTGGGGAGTTTTACCTAACTCCCAACTCACACAAACCTCAAAGCTAACAGTCACTTGGGTGGTCTTCCTTCCTGACCACGATGCGAAACATATCCCATTTTCAAACCGCTCATTCTTACGAATCCCGCGATAATTCTCCCCCACTTAGATTCGACTAAGTCTTCACAATACATGAAAGTTTGAGAATTCTCAATCCTTCTTACTTTCTAACGATCGATCTGATGACAACCAGACCCTTCCAACTAGTATTCCTTTACTAGCGAACCCCCGAATGGTCACACGCTTCTAATAACTAGATGAACACTTCTTGAATTCTAGGGAAACCAACAGTCCCGAAGCTCGAATTATCCCACACCCAAATCTTGAAGTCCAAAGATAGATACTCTTAACTATTGCCTCAACAATGAGCTACTTCCCTTGGCGCTTTCCTCCGTCAGTCAATAACACTTACAAAAACCACTGATTCCAGAAAATGATGAATAACCATCATGTGGAACCCTGTCCGCGGACCTCCCATATAATACCCTTCTTCCCAAAGTGCTCCAACAAATCTCCTGCTCTCGACTCTAGAAATCATATCATTCAGGGTCTCGCACCCTGACTCACTCACCAGCTCGATCATCCACAACTGAACTACATACAATCTTTGCCCTAAACCGAGCTACAATTACTCATAAGACATAGTCTACAATCCCAAAAGTGCAATAGATCGCACAATCAGTCATTACCACCCGATACAAGTGATCCAAGGCGAACCGGACCTCACAACACACTTATGCCACATCGACCCACCTGCGCTCACCGGCGCTGAAATAATGTTTTCTATCCCTGCAACCAACTAACCCCTAGCTGGAATACAACCTGATCATGGGGTCACAAGCCTGCTCACTCCTTTGGCGCTTTCCTCCGCCAGTGAATAACACTTACAAAAACCACTGATTCCAGAAAATAATGAATAACCATCATGTGGAACCCTGTCCGCGGACCTCCCATATAATACCCTTCTTCCCAAAGTGCTCCAACAAATCTCCCGCTCTCGACTCTAGAAATCATATCATTCAGGGTCTCGCACCCTGACTCACTCACTAGCTCGATCATCCATAACTGAACTACATACAATCTTTCCCTAAATCGAGCTACAACTACTCATAAGACATAGTCTACAATCCCAAAAGTGCAATAGATCGCACAATCAGTCATTACCACCCGATACAAGAGATCCAAGGCGAACCGGACCTCACAACACACTTATGCCACATCGACCCACCTGCGCTCACCAGCGCTGAAATAATGTTTTCTATCCCTGCAACCAACTAACCCCTAGCTGGAATACAACCTGATCATGGGGTCACAAGCCCGCTCACTCCTTTGTGCTCGACAAAATGAGAAGGCACAGTTCTTACCCAACAAAACGAAAATCAATTCCATCAATTAACCATTCCACTTCCAACTGCAAAACCCCAGTTGAACATAGTCATCACTCCTTTCCAAAGTCCCTGCGACTCTGATTTCGGCCTCGAGCAAACCCCTGAGCCTAAAATCTAGAAACTCATGTACTAGCCTCTCCCACTCAACCTGCAAAATATAACGAGTACAGATCATCTTTTTGATCCTAGATAACTGCATCCCTCTACTCATCAGAACACGTCCCAATAACAAGTTCCCACCAGTCCTTCGCCCCGAACCTCAGTAGGTTCAGAGCGTGTCTGACCTTCTGGTCAATAGGACATGCACGTGTAAAGAAACATCCCTCCATATCATATGGCCACCTCATGGCTATAACTGGGTCCTAAACCCTACCGAAGGTCGGGGCTTCACGTTATCGAAGTCCCGATACTAGAAAGCCCGACTGGTTCCCTCTGCCGATGTTACAGCTATTGAAGCTTATATAGCAGTCGTCTCAACAATGGCTGCATAGCCCTCATCGAAATACTCAACCATGGCGGTCTTAATAGACCCACACATCTCTGTTAATTGTCCCCAGACAAACTCGATCACCTCCACCCGAATGATCTCACTGACACGGTCCTCTGACAATGTTCGCCTATCCTGGCTGGCAGCTCCTAATCCTAATCTGGATCTGGTCTCTAGATGTCTCGTAACCACCATTTTGGCAAGACACCAGGAAGATCTCTGATAACCCATATAATGACAAAGAACCAATTCCCAACCAAACCCTAGGGGTTGTGACTTCCTTGCTATGCATATGGGTCCTGTGCTTTCAGTAGTATGGGCCCTTACTACCATCCACACCTACCCATATTTGTGTCAAGTATCATCACAACGCCTTGACAATCTACATAATCATAGCGAGCGCTCAACCTTCACTCCTAGAGGAATGCTAAATATCACATAACTGGCCTCCCGACCTCACACAACCCACCCATCCATGAAACTTCCACCAACCCTATAGAACTAGTGTATGCTAGCCATACATAACGCTGGACCCTATAGACTTTCGAATATCCAATCCTACCCTAAGCTCCCAATCAAACAAGAATAGAACATAAGGTCAAATCAAACATTCTCAGGCTATAAGATCTTAATTATGTATAGCCGTGATGCACACACTAAGCAACTACAGTAATGACGTCAATCTCATATAAAGGAAACCGTAGGCTAGTAGGCATCATGTAATCAGGCAATTCTATCATGCATTTCCTGAAGATCCCTAGCCTAGCACTAGCATGCTGTTCTAACATATCACATAATCAAATACTAGATGGAATTTTAGGGTCTACTTACTGGCTCCGGGTTATCGTACACCCAACATCCTCCTTTACATATTTTGAAAACCACTTTGGAAGTCATTTTGAAAACCTTTCCTTGATTTGAGATTGGATTCACACGAATGTTCCTCCAATTCACTCAAACCAAGGCTCTGATACCAACTTGTAACACCCGTAAAATTCAAGCCAATTTAAAACATTTAAAACCATTAAGTTATTACAATTTGTTTTAAAAATAATTTAAGCATCATAGTATCCCCATAATCATTCATGAAGATATGAGGAGGTGCACGATCACGCCTTCGCCTTCCCGCGATCATCAGAAATAACTGAAATAAAATCAACAATTGTAAGCCCGAAGCTAATTGAGTTTCCCCAAAATACCAACGCCATACAAATATAACCATATCATATAACAAATACAGAACAACATGCATAATGAGCCATTAGCCTGAATGGACCGCCTCGCAATGCCTATAGCCTATCTGGACCGCTGCCTAGCCTTCGACATGACTAGACCGCCTCGCATGGCCTACATCCTATCCAGACCACTCATCGGGTATATTGGCCTACAGCACAAAGCAGGACCGCCTCAACCCAACCCCTAATAAAACAAACATGTGTACATAAATATTCTAACACATATCATATAATAGTCAAACTGATCTAACAGATCACTAATCATTGCAAAATCCCAATAACTGGGATACATACCTAACCGATCACTAACATAGCATTATCCTATAACCAGGACAATCATGTGCACATTGATATCATATAACACTAGCATGTGTGTGTATATATATATATATATATATATATATATATATATATATATAACAGTCAAACCGATCTAACAGATCACAAAGCATAGCAACAATCCATAACTAGGATATCGACCTAACATGTTACTAACATAGCCTCATCCTATATACTAGGATACCGACCCAACCGGGTCACTAGAGCATAGCATATCACCATCCTAACTACCAAGATGTAAATCAGTAAGCATAACATGAGATAATCCGAATACAATCCAAAAAGGATCGGCATTGGTGCCTTAGATCCTGTTGATATAGTGGGGACTACTCACTTGGCACTGCTGAAGTCCCGCCGATAAAACTCCAGCTGTTGGTTGACATATTCCCGAACTGTCAACATCAAACAACACCTAATTAATAATTGGGTTCCAAGCGCAAAGTCCAACTCACTCACTAAAGGCTCAATAGTCAAGTAATTGACCAAAGCCCAACATATGGCCCAATTTTCGAAATTGGACTCAGACCTCTACATGGTCATAATTAAAGGCCTAACTATATAGTCCAGCCCAAACATTTGGCATTTCCAATGGCCCAATATCATATAATCATCAAGTCCCAAACTATGGCCCATCCACGACCTAATTTTCCAAATTGGGCCCACACCCTTATATGAGCCATACCCTAAGCCCATCAAAATATTCTAGTCCATATCATTATTTTTGGATGGCCCATTAATAATCTAATTACCAAAGCACAATAGAAAGGCCCAAATAAAGGCCCAATTGAAATTAGGGTTTCATATAAAGTGACAATTAGGGTTAAGTGTTTCTCACTTAACCCATTAAGGACTTAATCCATTAACGACTTAATCCATTAAGTCCATTATTGCCTTAAGTTATTTTGCCAATGATTATTATTTTATATTTCAAGTTTATTAAATAATTTCCGTGTGTGTGTCCCGATCAATTTCCACAAGTTAGGGTTTTATGCCCTTAGGGTTTTTCCAACCTAATACTAGTTTATAAGCCCATTGGTTGGGCTTTGATGTCACATTGGGCCTTATTGGCCCATTAGGGTTTCATTGGTCCCATATTGTCCAAACATCCCCCAAACGAGGTCCAAACACAATCAAAGCACACCGCCACCCGACACGGCGGCAAGAGGCGGCAGCGACGACCTCACAATGTTGGTTAGGGTTTCATTTCATTATTCTGATTTCTAGTTACATTTTACAATGTTAATCCCAACTAAACACACACAACCACTAATAATACAAACACATATACACAACAACCTAGTGGTGGCCATCAGTGGCACGTAGTGGCAGCCACCACCTCACGATGTTGGTGGTGGCTGTTCTTGAGGGTTCCAGCCAACGAAACCAAGTACAAAACACATACATACACCTTTGACTTGCGAAATTGACCCAACCACCCACCTGGTGGCATTTGGCAGTAGAAGGTGGCGGTGATTAGGTATCTTCCCATCTCATAAAGTCCCCAGTTGCTCACAACCATGCAGCAACGAAGACGTCAGTCCATCAGCCTCCGACGGTCACTCGAACTGCCCACAACGTCTTCGACAGCAGTACTGTGGCGGTGGTGATCTTGGCGAAACAGCGTCCATGCAAATCTTACTCGACGTCCCACAGATTCATCTCAACGTGAAACTCTTTGTTGTTGCCGGCTGAAGGGGGAAAAGGAGAAGGGCAGCGGGTTCTTCTGGTCGCTGTCGTCGGCGGAGCAGCAGCAGCGGTGGCACCAACATCTTGAAAAACAATGGAGACAACGACACCCGCTATGTGGTCATTCGTCGGCGACAAGAGCTATTCGACTCGATGGCTCTTCGGTTCTAACATAGATGGCGACGGCTGAAGGTCGAGGAAGGAGGTTGGTGGTCAGAGGGAAAAAGATAAGGGTGGCAGCGCTGATGAGGGGAAAGACAGCTGAAAGATCATCCTGGAGGCTGTACATAGGGTTAGGGTTAGAGAGAGTAGCGATGGGTTTTATACCCTGATTCCTTTGAACTTTTTCTCGTACTAACAAAAACAGTCCCTCCTTGTATTATTTCTTTCAAAACGAATCCAAAATTTACCATTTCGACCCCTCCTTCTGAAAACCCGTACAATTCAAGTCCAAATAATAAAAAAACACCCCTTGACTCGTGAAAATCTTTACAAATTAATCCCCACAATCACACTTTAACCCCTACATATTCAAATCTTGTCATTTGGCTCCCCGAAATCGACACCCACAAATTATTATTTAATTTTGAGCTCTAATAATATAAAATAATCATAATAGTTACTTCCTGGGGTTCCTGATTTATTATTTAATTACTCTTCTTAAAAAGGGATGTTACACATAACCCTTACTAGGGTCACTCAAATCCAAGTCAAAGTCAAGGTCAAAACCCTGGTCAAAGTCAACATCTGGTCAAAGGCTACATCTGGTCAAAGTCGACTCGCCGAGTTGGTCCACCAACTTGTCCAGTCCCCACTTCCATTAAATGCTAGAACCTCGTCCCTACTCGTCAAGTCTAGCAAGAGCTCGACGAGTTCTCCTTCAACAAAACATCAGGACCTTCTGGTACTGACTCGTCAAGTTCTTCCTTGAACTCGTCGAGTCCATCTTCATCTATATGAAGGTTTTTAGTCTATGACTCACCGAGTTCATCCTTGAACTCGTCGAGTCCGTCTTCATGTGGTTTGGACATTGCCTTGAACTCGCCGAGTTCCTCCTTGAACTCATCGAGTCCTTCAATCTTCAAGTCCATAACAAACCCCAAACATGCTGAGTGTTTCTTCCACTCAACCAAAGACCATTACCAAAAGACATTCGAGGGAAAATGTGACTCGACTCGCCGAGTCACCCAAGCGACTCGCTGAGTCCCTCTTTGTCCAGAACTATTCAGTCGATTATAATGGGCCTTAATGCATCAAAACCATAGATTTGACCTTCTAAGGTCCATTTTATACATAAAGTTCCAATCTTGACATCCATGCATGGGGTTTCTGGCTTTAAAAGCCAAAAAAGAGGTATATAAGAAGAATGGGTCTCCCATGGCCATAAAGTTGGCACCTTTATGCCATGGGAACCCTCAATGGTTCCAGATCTAAAGTGTAACTCCAAACACACTTACAAAATCCAATTATAACTTAAGAAACTCATAAAAAGGGGTAGAAAATAGCCCCAAAACAAGATCTAAGAGATAGATAGTCAAGGTTCAAGATTTTTACCTTGAATGAACTGAGAATGAAGCAAAACCTCTAGATCTACTAGCTTACACTTGAACTCCCAAGCTTCCTTCTTCTCTTCCAACTTCAAATGCACACAAAAGTCACCAAAAATCTCAAGAACACTCAAAAGAGGCTTAGGGTTCGAGTTAGGGCTTTCTCTGTGTTAGGAGGAACAATGGAGGATGGGTTGGGGTGTTATAAGTTGTTTAAATAGGGTGCAAACCCCAAATATTAGGGTTTCACCCAGACAGTCCTACTCGTCGATTCGGTCTCCCAACTCGTCGAGTAGGTCACTTATCCTACCGATCCAAAGTCTAGTCTACTCGAGGAGTTGGGCCTCCAACCCGCCGAGTCCCAGAACAAAACATGAGTTTACTTTAATTAAAATATGTACCAGGAACCGGGTGTTACATCCACCTCATTAGCTTGATATCAGGACCTTTGGAAGACATCTTAATTTATGTTCTGATTGCTTTTGTAAATAATCAAAGTTGCCAAAAACCCTTTGACTATTTGTTTTTATTTTTATTAATGTTGCAAAACTTCGACATGTGCTTTGGTTAAATGGAACAAATAGGTAAATAGAATATATGTAAGTCAACCCAAGAACATACTCATAACTTTTGAACAATTAGAACATTAGTACCATGGTTGTCATTAGCATATATACTCTATTCCCCATGTCCAATATGGCATATATGTACCGATGTGGGAAAAAGTTATCCCCTGGTCATGACTTCTGTGCAATGAGACTGTGTAACTTCTATACTATTCTATGTTGAAAAAATAATGCTATTGAAACTTCGACGATATGTTCATGCTTCCTTTCAAAAACCTCATTTTTATCGGGTGTGTGATGATATGAATTTTGATGACACATTCCATGAGTTTGAACATCATTACCTGTGAAAATATCCTTGAGATATTTATTGAACTGGTGTTGAATAAACTTCACAAAAGCTTGTATCGGAAAAAAAATCATTACTATTATGCCTATGTAAATGCACCCAAGTAGATCATGTATGATCATCCACATGAGTTAACAAGTATCTAAAACCATTATTAGTAGGAAATTTATATGCCCCTAAAATCTATCATTCACTAGATCAAATGGACTGGATCATATGGTTTCATTATCTATAATGACAATTTGTGTTGTCCAAATTGATAACAATATGAATCAAAATTAGTACCGATACAATACTTAGTTACTAAAGATATAATATTTATCTTATAAAGGGGAAGAATTCCTAATCTGTTACACCAAAGATTAGAAACATCATTTTCATTAATTGATTGAAAATAGTTAAGAGAATAATCTAATGAACTAGGATTCTTGAAGAACTTGTAATTCTTAATGTAAATATTTTTCACACTTTTTGTAATGATTAATCTATTCCTGAAAAAAAGAGTCTGCATGGAACAAAACACGTCAGTAAAAATTATGCCCACCATAAATTGCGAGTAATTTGGTAACTAAAATAAGATTGCATTTGGATTCAGGAACATATAGGAACTGATGTAGCATGATGGTAGCATGATTGATAATGCTTCGACTTTGTAAGACGTGTATGGAATGACTATTAGGGAATCTAGTCAGATAAGATCTTGTAAAATCCATTAATGAAGAAGAACCATATTATCTATTACCCCAATATCTATAAACCATGACACAAGTTCATGGCTAGTATCATCAATAACATTGAAAATGTAAGATACATGCTCACCAGAAGAGTCAATGTAATTACAAACAACATCTATACCACCATCAATGATTAACAAATTAAAACATGCATATCTGTTGTTTTTGTTGTTGAATAATTGCATCCATTGCTTGTATTGCTCACCAGATATGGACTGACTGCTATAAAAAACAATATGAGATGTGGACTCAAACTTCTTCGGCTTGGTGAACTTGAAATATGTAGATAATTTATTAAATTTGTAGCATTGAGATTTTACATGCAATGATCATTTCTTGTAGTGGGAACAATAGATGTTTTTCTTGGATATGTTGTTAAAATTCATAGCCATTGGTTCAACAAAAAAATTAGCATTAGATGAGATTTAATGTTTCCTTTATTCATGGATACGAAGAGAAAATATTATGGTTGTTAAATGAGACTTGAGCATTTAGTGCATTATCATGGAGAATTTAAGTTTAATGGAGCACTTTGGTGTTCATGGAGCATGTAACAAAGGAATGGACAATATGAGAAGGGAATAGATGATCTAACTAAGTAATGGATCAAGTGTCAAAGGAATGAATCTTCTAAAAAGGGTCATGGAGCACATGGGTGTGAAATGGAGCACCTTGGTGCATAGATGCAACATTCATGCTCTAGGTGTGCTACTCTAGGAAGAAGGTGTGCCACTTTGCAGCATGGTGCACCATTTGTGAACAAGAAGTGACGCTTGAGAAGCAGATATACCACTATGGAAGATGATGTTCCATGTTAGAAGGAGGATGAACCACCTTGAAGTCTCATATGCCAAATATGAGGAAGGTGTGTCATCCTAGGGGATGATGCACTGTCCCTTGGAGAAGGTGCCCCATCTTTAAGGATGATCTGCCATCTTGGTGCAAGGTTGCGCCACTTGTGTTCTTGAGGAGCCATGACATCCCTTGATGAGCCGTGAATGCTATGAACTCAAATATGATGCCTAAGATTGTTTGAGGATGCTTAAAAGTTGAAGATGCTCAAGGAATACTACATGATGCGCCACTAGGATGGATGATGAGCCACTAGTGTTGATGATGTGTCACCTATACATCATGATGCTACACCGCAATTCAAAATGCTCTATCATGTGTGTTGCTGAAGCTCATGGGATGTATGACATTGATGAATGTTCCAAAAGTTGTTGCATGGTGTATTATGATTAGTTGACATGTTTAATGGGTCTATGGCCCAATAGGTCTCTAGTGAATACTTGTAACCACTATTTTAGACCTAATAAATAAAGAATATTCCTCTCCTGCCTGTGGACATAGGCCGAACCATGTAAATACTATATATAGTGTGACTTTGGTTTTTCTTTGTGGAAAGGAATCTTTTTAAATAAAGCTAGGATTAGAAAATAAAAGAAACAATATAAGAATAGAAAAGAAAAGAATAAATTAAAGAACAAGAATCAATCATGAATGAAAAAAATGAAAAGATGATTGAATCATCCGTTGCGCTAATACCATGTAAAAGATTAAGAAATTGATAAATATTTTCTCATTATTACTTAGAATGAAGAGTTGTCCATAATATGTACAAAAGAGATTAATCAACATCCAACTAACTTAACAAACTATGATTAATCTGAAATCACACAAACTAACTCATGTTAATTACCAAACTAAGTAAGAGTAACCACCAAAGTCAACCTGAAGCATTAATGACTATTACAAGATACACCAATAAACAAGCGTTCACTAATTATTACATTGAAATTATTTATTTTTATATGTTTATTGCAACAATATATCGACGCTAAATGATAACTCATAAATTTTCTTTTGATTTTGAAAAATTATGCAAATATCAGAATCTTTTTAAATATTCACTTATTTCCAGCGACTTAAAGGTCTCGAAAAACAATTTTATTTTTAAAATTATTATTAACTAATTACTACTAATATAAAATTTTGTCTTTAAAAGGAATTAATTACTTTTTGTCGTAAAAAAACTATTAGCGACCGGGCATTTGCCAAGATATTATCATGACAGCAGTCGTTGCAATTGACTTAGCGACAACATTGATACCTTTACACAACTTTTTTCCACTATAAAAATCACTTTTCTTTCGTTGTGTTCTCATTTTATTCAAAGTTGTTTTCATTTTCTTTATAAGCTCGGACATTTATCATTATATGCTTGTAATCACTTTTTTCTATATGACTAATTAAGAATTATTCTTGATCAAGTGTCGTTTTCATTAATATACATAATTCTTAGGTGTGAAACCCGCGTAATACATGTATTTATTAAAAATAAAAGTTTAATATAAAAATATAAGCATTACTTACTTTAAAAACTAATAGTTTTACTTAAATACAAAGAAAATATTGAATAAAATAATAATTTAATATATTGCAGGAGATTTGAAAATGGAAAGAAAAAAAATGCTTGTATACTACTTATTCTCAAATTTAATAGAATAAACTAACTTACATATATAACCCCTCAATAAAATATGGAATTTAAATTTAGGAAAAATGATAAATGGAAGAAAATAATCAAGAAAATCCATGAAAATAATTATCAAATTAAATGAAAAATTGATATTTGATGAAATTGATTTCATTTATTAGCTTAGAGAAAAGAAGAAATGCACGGTATATGTTAATGATGTAGAACGATGATTACGAACCCCAATCTAAAGGATAACAATGATTATTTGAGAAATCAAACATAATAGACTAACACGTGGTAGTTGCTCATTTATTGTTGTCTCAAACGGAAACCAAGTACAACAGTGACACAAACAGACTAGACGTCAAATTATTTAGGTGAAGGAAAGCAATAAACTAAAACTCTGAAAACAAATTTTCTTCTGTCATGAGCACACACTAACCACAGTATGTATATTATATATTGAAGCAGAACATGCATGTTGATCCCATATCAATTAGTAAGCTTCAGGATGAGCAATGGCATAGGCTTCAAATCCCTTAAAGCTCTTCTTCAATCCTTCTTTCATAAGGTTAATATTATCTTCGGATACCTTATTGTCGCCTTTGCAGTTAAACACGACTGTGTGCTTGTATACGGATCCACCGTCACTAGAAGGTAAAAACTTTATATGATGATGAGCAGAATCTACTGTGCCCATTAAGACATCACCTTCAAAGATGGTATAGCTGTAGCTAAAGTTGTTTGTGTCAACGACATCAACCTTGTGCTTTGAGCTTGTGAATGGAATACCTATGATAAGTTGCAAGTTGAAATTATTAGGGAGAAAATTATTCACATGAAGTTGTAAAAATCTAAGCAAAAATATTGTAAAAGTTATTTATTAATTTGATTGAGCAATTACTTACCATCACCGTATGTAATGCTCTTGATGGTTCCAGCACCTCCATCACCTTGGATGGTACTGACGGATTTGTAAGTTTCTGGTTCAACCTTAGGTGCAATTGTGTCGAAATCGTTATAGACTTTGAAAAGTTTGGGAGCAGGAAGTGAAGAAGTGACTTCTAGCTCTACAGTTACCACAGCCATTATCAATTATATGCTGAAAAAAGAATATGTAAGAAGATGATGAGTTTAGCTGTAATGAAATATGAGTGAAGATGGTGGTATTTATAGTGTTGTTGGGTTGGAAAAAGAACAGTTAAAGCGACTGATACGGTGAATAGTCAAAAAATTACAAACATATTTCCGCATTTCATTGTTGACTCATTGCGCATGAACGAATTTCTGTTCCAAACAACTACAAAATATAATATAATAATGTATATATGTATGTATTATTCAAGATATATATGAAAACACCTTATATTGTATCTTATAGGTCTAATATATATATGGTTTTTTTTTTATGTTTTTTCATTTTGAAAACCCCACATCATGCGTTCACGGCATATTGTAACTATGCTATGCATTTTGTTGTTTGGCAATTACCTGCTTGTTTAATCAAAATTTTCAAAACAGAAAGAACGTATTTTTCAGTTCTTCCACAATACGTACGTAAGTAAATCCATGTCAAATCAGTGTATATTCAATATTAAATCTGTTAAGCCAATTTTTTTTTTATCATTCTCATCATGTATTCACAATCACATACATCTCATGAAGATAACTTCTATTAATTATGTGGTTAATCTTTTAGACAACTTTTAACGAATTCAAATGTCTCACTTGTGGCCTGAAATTCTAACTACTCATTTCATTTTATTGAAAAAACTTCATAAATGGTCCCTATGCGTCTAATATATAGTCCCTATGTTCAAAAAACCTCTGAGGTGGATTTGTGGTTACAAAACCTTTTAACAAACTGTCCTTTTTGCTAACTCTGTTAAATTTTACGTGTTAACTACTATTTGATTAAAATATTTGAAGAGTATTTCCATCATTTCATTACCACAATTAAGGACCAATTATAATGTTTTGTCTTATTTTAAAAAATGAAATATATTATTTAATATCAAAAACGTATTTCTATTACCCATTAATACTTCTGTTAGAACTGCATTTCCCTGATGTCCCTCATTAGGACCGGTAAATGTTCCTCTTGAGGGTGTAGCCCAAAATATAATGATGTTCCTGCCACTAATATTGCTGCCAGAATCTAAAACATAAAGTCCTATGAACCAACGTTGATTAACAATGTTTCCAGTTGCTCTAACACTTGATTTTTGAAGTAGATAATTAACGGTCCGCATATATAATGATAAACATGAGTAATTCGACATTTAGAGAAGTCAAAAGTGATCTTAACTAGCAGAAAAGGAAAGGTAAATCAAAACATGGATCTGTTTATGAACGATAACCATGTGAATGAAGGTGTGTTCATTGGGATATGTGAGCTTGCCCAACTCATCTTCATTCTTTAGTTCATAAAACAATTCCATGGCCTCAAATCGATTCCAATAGATGCAAGTATGCAAAATGTCTCCCCGTTTCCGCTTCTCCCTCTTTTATTCGAATCTCCAAATAGATAGGGACAAAATTCTGGAAGTGACTTATAACTATGTAATAGGCCCTCCGAAGAACACAAAAAAATTGAAGAATCGCATTCTACAAAACCGACCAAATCCGTTTACTAAATGAGAGTTTAATGTTAGTTGATGATATTTAAAAGTTGCGTCACAGTAGTATACGACACAGAAACCGAAATTAAGATTCGTTGATTATTAGGAAAACAATCTAAATAAGAGTTTAATATCTCATCAATACCAATTTGTCGATATAAAGACATTCAAGAACGAAGTTCATATGAGAGGATTATTATTTTTATATAGACTTTAACAGTCTAAGCTTATTAAAAATATTACTTTAAAAATAAAATGAGAATTGTCCAACACAATCTAATTGAAAATTGTAGATCTCGTCGATAACTACGCATGGATATAAAGAATGTTGAAAACAAAGCTCGTATGAAAAAAGTTATGGAATTCACAAAAATCAGAAAATTGAACGCCTATGCGCACTGTGCGATGCGCAAAGATAACATTACCCGACCCACCAGGGTTTTGCCACAAGTCACCCTCTAAATGAAGTTACATCACCAGCACCGACGTGATTCATGGTGCGCATATGTCATGCGCGGCGTGCACCCTACAATAAATTGAAACATTCAGTCTCTATGATTGCGCGCACCAACCTCCCTCCAAACTCACTCATCTCTCTCTCTCTCTCTCTCTCTCAAGTATGACCTTTGTGTTATTTTCGGGAGTATGAGGAACTCCACTTTACTGAAGCGCTGAGGCAGTGTGTTGCAAATATATAAATGCTCATATCGAATCCTTGCCTATGATCTTCCTGGTTGTCATTGAGATCCATGTAAGTTAAGCTACACTTCTAATGTAACTTATATTTATATTCATAGTCATTGTTATATATATATGTATATATATATATATATATATATATATATATATATATATATATATATATATATATATATATATATATATAGATATATATGTAGTATTTATTAATAAATCATGTTATAATGCGGATTCATCTACTTACGGGGGAGGTGTCTAGAATGGTCATGTTGGCTTAGTCGTTGGATTTCAGAAAGGCTATACGTTGAAATGGTCTTGTCTCCCAACTATCCGGCCTAACTTATCCTTATTCGATAGAACTCTCAGTATTTTTTTTGGGATTTAAGAAAGATCTGGCTTTCATTACTAGATTTTCATAAAGATTAATAAGTAATAGTATTATAGGTTAACACATGTTAAGTGCGGTACCAGTCATATTGGATGGCTAGTAGAATCATTGAGATGGCTGTCAATTGTCTGAGTAATTGTCCAGATGAGATATCTTACTATACTATGTATTACAATACATGTCTAATTAGGTTAGGATAGAGAACTAGTAGAGTGGAGCTGATAGTATAATCTCTATGTACTTAAGTCTTAACTGGTAGAGTAGAAAATATAAATGTGCCTATGTAAATAGAATCTAAAGTGCAGTCTCAATGTGTCTACTTGTTGTTATATTAGACTTAGTTAGGCGATGATGGCAGAATGTTATAGAGTTCGGAATACTATACTTCTACATATGTTAACGAAATTGTGTGAAGGACATAAGTACATATAGACCCATGTTAATGAAATGGCGTGAAGGCCGTAAGTAGTATACCTAGTTGCGTGAAGGCCATTATTTGTATGCATGTATATGTATTGTAGTATATCGTATTTTAGGGAACTCACTAAGCCTCGTGCATACCTAGTTGAATAAAAATGTTTTTAGGTACTTTTATATATGATTCATGATATAGAAAGTTCGACTCTTCACACCAGAATTCACTACATATTTCTGCACAATGTAATCATACTCTGATATATATCTTAACAAAATAAAATGTAAATTTTGGGTTGAAAATAGGGACGTTACAAGGTGGTATCAGAGCTCTAGCTTGAGTGAACTGGATGAACGCTTGTGTAATTCGAGACTCAAATTAAGGATCTGATTAATTAATAAATATTTTCATAAAAAGAATAAAACAAAAAGGAAAGAATGTGTTGTGTACAGTCAGTCAAAGCTCCGAAACGAAACTGGTTCCCAAAATATCCATACTGTTATGCTTACTAATATGTGAAATGTTAGAAATGCATGCTAGTATGTAGACTAGGGATCTTTTTAGGAATTACCGGCGAGAAATTCTCTTTTACTTAAGATGCCTTATAGTTTATGGATTTATCTGTTATTTGCCGCTTCGAACCTATATGAATATTAATTAGTTATTCGAAAATACATTAGGTTGAATGCTCCAAAAATTAAATATTTTTATATTGTCTGATTTGGTGGTATTTTATAGCTCTAGTATGAGTCTAACCGTCATAGTGTCCAATCTTTCAGTCGACATAATGTTTGATTTTAGAGGCATGTAATCGTATTCGTCTGATAATTTGTTAATATTGGTAGAAGTTCTTCCTCAGATAATAGTAGGGTGAAGTTTGAAAAGAATCTTAGAAAAAGAATCTTGGAAGTCAAATATATGCTTGACAGAGCATATATTCATACATAGAGCATCGGTAAAGGTGCAAATTCCTAGTGCGGTCTAGAAAAAATCTATTGTATGTGCTCATTGGGACACATACATATATGTTTAGCAGTCTTCATGCGTATTATTGGAAGTGACTTGCAAACTGCGAGACAATTTTCTGGACAAGTACGAGTAGATGCGAAAAGTGGTAGAGGCCTATACTACCCGAAGCACAGGACTCGCACATGGATCGGGAAGGGTCACTAAGTTCCTATGACACTGGTAATTAGGTAGATAGTGTGGCTTACTCTTTGAATTCCTTTTATTTCTATCATTACATGTGTGTTGGGACCCGATGTGTTGTGTCTTAGGGTCGCTCCTTAGCCCAGTTTTGTTACCGGTTTGGGCCTGTCCAACCGTGTTTATTTTATTAGGGTTTAGTATTTAAGGTGCATGCATGCATCCTTTGTAATTATCGCTTTCATTAATTATTCTAAGTATTGTACTACAAACCCTAGCTCGCCTCTACATTGGAAGTTCTTCATCGAGCTCTGCTGAGGCGTGAGTATTCATGAATCATTAAGCAATACTTTGATTCTATTATGTGTTCTCTGTGTTTTCTTGTTTGTTTCTTTTTATTAACTTGTTGAAGATCTAACCGATCTAAGAGTTTTTCAACTCATCAATTGGTATCAGAGCAGGCGACTGTGTAATCCATACACATCTCTTCCGTTGAAGAATATCTTAGGGTTTTTCCGCTTTGATTGATATTGTTAGAGCCGTCATTTGCTATTCACGTAGTTCTTTAATAGTCGATCTTACCCTACCATTATTTACAAGTCTGATCTTAAGCAGGTTTTGAACAAACATCATCATGTCCATGGAAGATTCTCAGACAAAGGCAATCAATTTCTCCAACATTATAGGATCAACGACAAGGATTCCTATATTATACACTCAAGATTATGAGGCATGGACGCTTCACATTGAAGACTATGTGATTGGTTCAAAATACAATGGATACTTGATCTAGGAGGCGATTAAAGTAGGTCCATTCGCTTATTCAAGCACTCCAAGAATTGTTAAAACTCAAAAGGAGTATAATCAACTCATTAATGACGTGAAAGACATACCCCAAGATGAGAACGAAAAGTTTCAGTGCAACATCAAATCTTTAAGGATGACAAGGTTCGCTTTACAATCGGACACGTTCTAGTTAGTAAGCTCATGCACAACGGCGAAAGAAATATGGGATAAGTAGAAGGAATTGTATTCTACAGATGAAGATCTTAAGCATTCAATCGAAACATTATTGCTCTCTGAATTTGGTGACTTCAAGCAGAAGCCCGAAGAGATGCTTATCCAAGTCTTCGATCGCTTTAATCATCTCCTTAGTAAGATGATAAAGCATGGGATTGAAAGAAAAGTCATTAAACAGAAGGTCACATTCATGAATGGCCTTAGACCCAAATGGATGGCTGTGGTTTCTACTGTGAAGGCACATGAAGAATTCAAGGCTTATTCTCTGGCAAAACTTGTGGGAATTTTAAAGTCACATGAGAGTGCAGTGACTAAAGACACGAATGTGGTTTCTAGCATGGGGTCCTTGGCCCTAATCTCCAAAGGAAAGAATATTGTTGAAGAAGAAGAAGAATTAGATCTCTCTGAATATGATCTAACAAGTAAAGATTATGCTTTGATGGTGTCAAATCCCAAGAAGTTCATCAAAAGAAGGTTACCAACTAATAAGAACCGAAACTGGTAGGGAAGCTACAGTGCAGAGAAAGCGATGGAGGAACCGAAGAGTGTCTTTTAGACCAAAGAACCAAAGAAGGAAGTAAAACTTGGTGGTGACTCAGGCTTTAATTGTCACTACTGTAGAGGCAAAAATCACTTTGCCAAAGATTGCATGTTGAGAAAGATGTCAGAGAAGAATGTTGATGATGATGAGGAAGCAAACCTCATACGACGATTGGAGGAAATCAAGAAGAAGAAAGTTGGATCTAATAACACTATGAATGCTCTAATTGTACAGGGAAATACTGTTGACGATGAATTCGGGGGTGTTAAAATTTGGTCGATTGATTCTGAAGATGAAGAAGTGAGGAAGCCCACTCATGGCAGGGCTTTGTTGGTGAAAGAAGAGGACGTTGCAGGAAAGTGTCTAATGGTGACCTGTGGGGTGTCACAAATGAGAGGCTATACAACTGATGGGGGACTAGTCGAAGCGCAAGAGCGAGAAGACAAGTGTTTTGCAGCGAAACCTGTCAGTGTGCAGATCAATGAATGCTATGATTTGATCAAGAAGGTACAGTCTATTCTTGTTTTTTTACAAATCCCCATCACAAACTATGAAATAGAAGTATAAGTGGTGGTTTAACTCAAACTTGCGTCACAAACTCTAACCTAACTGATCAAATCAGCAGGGTATCATCGAAGAGTGAGGAGAGGCATATGTGGATAGAGCAAAAGGAGAAGGAGTTGATTAGGTCTAGGGATGAAAAAATTTATTTGCAAAGAGATAATTTAAAGCTTTTGAAACAATGGAATGTTTTTTGTTTGATTGCTAAATGATTATATTCCAACATTACTCAATTGCATCTTAATTGTGATATAGGAAAGAAGATACATCGTATGATTTTACCTTTCCTTGAGTTAAAGGAGGATGAAATCAATGCTGATGCATATAACTGTGAAAATGTTGTTTCTTCTGATGATATCTCTCCCTATTACAAAATTGGTTTTGACAAAAAAGAGTCATTCATAAAGTCAAAAGACCACAAGGACATGCTCAAAAATTTGTTGGATGAAAATGACAAACTAGAAATCAAAACCGACACTGTGCAGAAATTTGACTCCTTGAATACCAAGTTGAGTTCAGAAAATAAAATTGATATTGAAAACACTTCTGAATTTAATGAGGATGATGATATGAGTGAAATATCTATAGAAGATGAGGTGGATTGTTCCGAATTTGTCAAGAGCGAACCCGAAACCAATAAAAATCTTATTTCTGAAAACTCAGTTGAGTTCGCTCGTTCATCAAAAGACAAGACTAATGTCCTCAGGGAAAAGGCTAGTTGTTGTATATCAAAAGGTCCGAACAACTCCAAATCAAGTTTATACAGTTAAAGGAGTTACTCAGCAACAGACAGCCCAACTAACAACATTAGTAGAAGAAGATAATGCTGATGGTTGTGATGAGTTTTCTTGGTCAGCACCGATTGATAACGCCTATGAAACAGAAGGTCTATCTCATAAAACATCATGGAGGGTGAAAGGTAGGTACACGTCAGAACCACTTAATGAACCTACACGATTTGATGTGCCAAGCACAAGTGGTACTAAAATTGCTTCAGGCGAACCGGTCAAGGTGTCAAGCGAAACCTCTTCGCTAAAGAGCGAAACTCATGCTCAAATACTGAAGCAAAAGGCAACCATCCACAAAACTCCAAAATAGGTGTTAGCAAGAAAGCATCAACACAATTTGAGATACAAGAAGAATCTCACTGAAAAGAAGCAGTTTTGGCGATCTCAAAACCTTAATTACGTTCGTTACGAAAAGACCTTTAAGTCAAAGGAAGAAACAAAAGAAAACCCAGCTTCTCGCGTTCAACATAATGAAAACAACCGAAAGAAGAGTTTCGGTCCCTAGAATCAAGACAACCGAAAACAGAGTTTCGGTCCACAAAGGCATAGCAACCAAAAGAGAAGTTTCGATCCTCTGACGGATGACAACCGAAAAGGAAGTTTCGGTCTTCAAAATGAACAAAACCGAAAGGATGGTTTCGGTCCTAGATCAACCAATGAGAGGAACGAAAGAGAAAGTAGTTTCGTCTCTCAACCAAGTAAGAGCAATGACCAAAAGCTTAATTCTGCTACCAAGTCTCATTTTTCTCATTCTCACTCTCACTCACAGAATTATCGAAAGGGAAAAGTAAAGCTCTTTCCAGAAGATGTAAAGAAGAAAACGTTTGAACCCAAAGTGAAGAACCGAAAGACTACTAACGTCAATTCAAAAACTGAACCTATAGTACTCAAATCTAATAAAACCAAAGTTTTCACCATAAAAAGAAAAGATGAAACAACACTAATAAAAAGAACCTTTTTAGTTGATGTTTCTCTTATAATTCCTTGTTCTGTAAAAGGCTCACAAGGACCCAAGAAACTTTTGGTTCCTAAATGCTTAATTTTTGCAGGTTATGTGTGATGAGCAGTTCGACGATGAATCACACATAGACAGTGGCTGCTCGGGTCACATGATAGGTGTAGGGTTTCAAAGCACTCCATGGATGATGGCAATGGGCCCCTTTGATGAATTCTAGGTTAAAAGCCCAAGACTTGTCTTTTCCCTATGAATAGTCATGTATTATTCATTATTAGGGTCAAGAGTGAGGCAAAATGTAGCCGCCACGTGAGGTTTCTTGTAGAGTTAGATTCTTATTTCTTAAGTGTAATTCGTTCCTCACAATTCAATAAATCGATTGATCATTCGACATAATCTTCATTATTTGTGTTTGTTCTTATTTTCCGCATCTTGTTCATCAAATCACAATTAGGGTTTTAATCCCAACAAGTGGTATCAGAGCAGGTCTTTGAAGATCTATTGATCTTTGAAGTATCGGTTCTTGATTTGATGATTTTCTGCACATATATTGAATATTATTGGTGTTTTGGCGGTATGGAATCAAGATTTCTGTTCAAGTTACTGTTCATGGAGATTTATGTTGTTCTTCTAGTGTTCATCTGGTATTGTATCAATCCCGTTCGTTTTTCTATTCTTTGGATCTGAAAATCATTTATTCCGTCGATAGTGTCCCGATTGGTTTTGTTTTTTATTTCATTCAGCCGATAATATGCTGTTATTGGGCCCATCTTCTATCGTTTACTGTTCTTTGATTCCAACTATTAAGCTTATCGTTTTTATTGACTATTTGTTGGTTTCGCCCATACATCCTGATCTTTGGAATCGCATATTGCAATTGACTAATCTCAAATTTGTGATTATCGTTCCTTCAAATCCATTGTCCTTCCGTTCTTGAGTCGATATTCATAAATGATGCCTTTATCAAGATCGATTTTGATTTTGTCTAATTTTGTGTTCGATCTAATTCAGTAGATTCATTCATCAAATATCAAATTTGCTTCTTGATTATATCATTCGGTGAATATTAGAGTTGATTTGGTGAATCAATGATTTAGGGCTGTTGTTTGTACCAATGTTTGTTAGAAGTCAAGAACAGATGCTGGGTTTCGCAATCACAATTGAAACTCAATCGGAATGGTTTGTGTATCGGTTCGTAAATGCTTGTCAAAGATACAATCGGATCAAGAAGGATTGATAGAAAAGGAATGAAGAACGATGAACAGAATTGGTTTTCATTTAGTCAAACCAAATAGTCAAAATCAATGATGAAATTGGATCGATGTTGCAAGTGTGTTGCTTGGAAAGAATGAAATCGTGATTGAAACTTAACTGGGATTATTTTGGGGTGTTCGCCATTTGCAGGTCATACCTCAGAAGTCAAAATTTCCTTGAAAGTTCTTCCCGTGAACGTCCGCTTTGGGGGTATAATCGATGGACTTGGAACGAACTTGGGTTTTATGTTTGTGATTTGGAACGAACATCATACCTGCAACTGTTCGGATGTGAAATTGATTTCTGGGTTCACACAAGCAGTCGTTCTTCTCCCACGTTCGTTTGATTCATAAGCAAATCTATGACTGGGTTCATCTGTTACCTTAGAACGAAAGAGGGGAAAGCGAACATGTGGGTCGGCTTGGCTAAGGTTTCACTCCTTGTCCGCATCGTGATGCTTGATTTCGCTTTTGTATCAATGGCCTTGGAATGTACCTGGAACGAACTTAAGTTCGGTTGGTAGCTCTTCGAACGAACCTCGATCTTGGATTCATGTGTTTAAGCTGGGTTCGGTTGTTAATGGTTGGAGCGAACGAATGATGAACCGAAAGCGAAAGGGGTTTCGCCTGATGAAGCTTGATATGAAACGAACCGAACGTTCGGTTCGCGTGAATAGATGGCAATCTTGAAACGAACCTTGGTTCGGTTGCTGGTACTTGAAACGAATGTATGATCTGTAGCATTTGTTCCAGTCGCGCATTTCTTTTATCAGTCATATATATTGGGGAAGAAGACTTAATGTTTCATTTTTGGTCCCTGAAACTTCAGCGAATTGGCTCTTTTGGTCCCTGTTGTTTTCACAGTTTGGCATTTTTGGACCATTTCCAGTTTTTGTTACAAATGAAAGGGTTTGTTGATGCTGAATTACCATTCCAGCCCCTGTCTTTCAGAAAGTGACAGTTTCGGCCCAATTTTCAGAAAAGTTACTACATTGAGGGCCGGTGAACAGTTTTGGATTCTTTAACGCTCATTTTTTTTTGTGAACAGAAAAATAAAGATTCCATCAAGTCTTGGCGGTTCGGAAAGTCGTTTTTTTTTAACGTCAAGTTTTCACGATTTTTTCCGGATTTTTTTTTGTGTATATCTTTTTGTCGCGGGGGAGCATAGTAAATTTTTATCCATTCAAGATCATTCTCATGACCATTTGAAGGCTTTATAATCATGTTTTTGATTATAAATCGGGGGAGAATTTGGTATGGCCATTCGAAATTGGATTTGTGACTTTTCAAAGTCGAAGATTTTTGATAAAGCTTGTGGGAGAATTATGAAGGTAGCTTTTTTACAAAAGTTCTTCATCGAGCTCTACTAAGGTTTTTACAGAGAAGTATCCTTTACAGCAAGAGTTCTTCATCGAGCTCTGCTAAGGAATTGTTATATCTCCGACTTCTTGTATTTTCTCAATCAAGTGGCGTTACGGATCTTAAAGTTTGGATTGTTACATGATATTTTTGATGGCTTATATCATTAGCTTATTTGAAGATCGTTGTGACTTGGAGGGGGAGCTCTTCAAAGACAAGAAGTGATTCAGTTTCTTTGTTCTGAGATGGGTTTTATGGCGGGTTTCGTTTTCATGAAGATTCTTTGGGATTACATTCGAAAATGAAGTTTAAAGACATTACTTCAGTGCTTGATTTATATATCCTAGAGCCCGTGTTTGAAGACTATTGAAGAATCAAGATTCGTGGATTGCTTCATATATTCCTCGTTGCAGATCTTCTTATTTGCTAGATGCTTGTTTTGGAAGTTAAAGCATTGTCATCCATTCCATACTTTGAGGGGGAGATTGTAGGGTTTCAAAGCACTCCATGGATGATGGCAATGGGCCCCTTTGATGAATTCTAGGTTAAAAGCCCAAGACTTGTCTTTTCCCTATAAATAGTCATGTATTATTCATTATTAGGGTCAAGAGTGAGGCAAAATGTAGCCGCCACGTGAGGTTTCTTGTAGAGTTAGATTCTTATTTCTTAAGTGTAATTCGTTCCTCACAATTCAATAAATCGATTGATCATTCGACATAATCTTCATTATTTGTGTTTGTTCTTATTTTCCGCATCTTGTTCATCAAATCACAATTAGGGTTTTAATCCCAACAATAGGAAGAAAGGAAGAGCTGAGGGAATTTCGGTGCCTTCAAGATGGTGGAAGTGTCAAGTATGGTAATAATTCTTTTCCCACGAAAAGTGGCGTATGTTGAAGGTCTACAACACAACCTTATCAGTGTTTCTCAACTGGTGGTTGGTACCAGGTTAAAAGTTTCGTTCGATGACGATGGGTTAGAGATTATTGAAAAGAAGACGAACAACATTCTGCTGAAATCAAAGCGAAAAGGAGAGATGTATCCTTTGAATCTCAATCCCATACGAGGAAAACCAGTCGTTTGCTTGCTAACGAAAGCTCACTCAAACGAAAGTTGGCTTTAGCACCAAAGACTCTCCCATCTCAATTTCAAAGACATCAACAAGCTAGTGCTTGGGGATCATGTTCGAGGTCTTCCTGTTCTGAAGTTCGATAAAAAAACACTTGTGTGTTGTGTGTGATATTGGAAAACAAAGTCGATAAAGTCATCCTTCTCGAGTCAATACAAAAATTATTGAACCACTAGAATTACTTCATGTTGATCTATGTGGTCCATATTCAATAGAAAGCATTGGTGGTAACAGGTATATACTTGTAATAGTGGATGAATTCTCTTGGTTTACCTAGGTATTCTTTTTGAGACAGAAATCAGAGGCCACTCCCAAGCTTAGACTCTTTATCAAGCAGGTAGAATTTCAACTACAAAAGGTAGTTCGAAACATCAGAAGCGACAAGGGATTGGAGTTTAAGAACAAAAACTTTGAAGATTTTCTTGTAGAGAAGGAGACAACTCACAACTTCTCGGCTCCATATACTCCACAAAAAAACGGAATTGTCGAAAGGCGAAATCGATCTTTGTGTGAAGCCGCTCGAACCATGCTTAGCTTCGCTTCTCTACCTCTATATTTCTGGGCTGATGCCATTGTTGCTGCTTGCTACACACAGAACAGATCGTATCTTAATAAAAAACTCTCCATCACTACTTATGAGATCTTGAACAACTGAAAGCCTAATGTAAAGTTTTTCCATGTGTTCGGTTGAAGATGTTTTATCTTCAATTCAAAGGTGAACCAAAGCTAAAGACAACAAGGTCGACAAAGCTAAAATACTATTCACTCTGAATCCAAAGCTAAAGACAACAAGGTCGACAAATTGAAGAAGATTATTGATGATGCTGCAAAGAAAATGGCAGAAGAACAACCGGCAACAATCGAACAACCTGACTCAAGTGAACCTCCAAAAGATAGTTCGTATGTTCAGGAGGAGGCTTCGTCTTCTCCAGATATCAAAAATTCACAATTCCAGGGGGAGAGTCCATCTTTATCAATACCAGCCGAAAGTCAAGTCCCAAAGGAGAATTTTGATCATGAAGTTGAGGAAGTATCATCATTCGAAGGGGAGAATGCAAATTCAAATGATGATGAAACTCAGTCAGAATTCGAAGAAGAAGTGAATGCTGAATTGGATCCCTCATATGATCCTAATTACCCTCTTCTCACCAAATGGACCAAAGATCATCCACAAACACAAATTATTGGTGATTCAACAAAAAACGTCTTAGATAATTAATTCAAGTCAAGGCTGGAAAGACCAGTCAAGTCTTAGATAATTAATTCAACAAATGATCAAGATATTAAGTACGAATAAGTAAACAATGATCAGGGAAAGATCAATAAATGAACAAGAGGAATGTATTTGATGTGATAAAGATAAAATTGCCAAAAGTGAAAGAAAAGATCCACCATTGAATTGTATTGAAAGCTCCTATATATAGGAGAGAGTATTACAGCGAATTAACCAAGTAACTTACATAGGACTGGACAAAAGAACTATTTCTGACATTCTGATTGTCTGTGAGTACAAAAGGTGATGTCCTATGATACGTTACATCTATACAAATATAATAAATGACAAGAGACAAAATAGCATGCTTCGGATCTGCTAGCATTCCGGACGTGAGAGAGACTTAGGAATGGGTTTATTTTCTCCTTTCTCCATAACTTCTTTTCTTCAACTCCGGACATCTTCTGGAGTATCACAATTTTCGGACCCAAACACAATTCGATATTAGTATCAAGGATTGCTAGAGTTTCACTTTCAGGTTCCAACAATCTCCCCCTAAGTGAACTTAGCAATCCATTAAGTTTAGTTCAATTCTTCCTTGATGAAGGTGTATGCTCGAAACAACCATTCTCGGACTTCAACATACCGTGCCAGTTGACTCACAAACTTTGCCTTAATGTCATGGTTGCAGAAATCGCTAATTGGTCGCTAATCGGTGGACTAGCGATTAGGGATTAATTGGCTAGGCGGGGATTAATCGGGAGATTAATCGGGGGCTATTAATTATTAAGAAAATTATTCAAAAATTTGTAAATCTAATTTTAATCCTACAAAAAAGTGATTAATCGGCGATTAGGTCCGATTAGGGCCGATTAGGTCCGATTAGGGCCTATTTGGTCCGACTTTGACATGCATTGACCAAACCCGGTTAGGTCCGATTAGGCCCGATTAATTTTGACTTTGACATGTGTTGACCAAACCCGATTATAGTGACCGATTAGCAATAAATCTCATCGGTTGAGGTCCGATTAGCGATTAATCGCTGATTAATCGGCCGATTTCTGCAACACTACTTAATGTGTTCCGGAGCATCAGACTTGGATGCACGCGAAATGAACTTCTTCAGAGCTTTGGTAGGGATCAAGTGTTTGTCTAGAACTCGGAAGCAGTCCTTCTTTTTTGTTTTTCTTGTAGTGTAGAAAAACCCTAGAACATGCTCTACAATGGGACCATCAACAATGAGTTCAGCTTCCGGAAGGATGAAGTCAATTTTCGGAACAAATTGTTCTGTTCCGTAGAGGTGAGCAAGTTCATAGTCTCTTTGGCTGAACTCTGCAGCATAGTCTTTTAGGAAGCTTAGAGCCGCATGATAAACTCCCATACTGAGGTCATCCTTTTGATTTTCTCTGAAGTATGCGGCCAGGGTAAGAATATCGTTCTAATTCATGGAGGGAAAATCCGCATCGGTAAGAGTCCGGGGAATAGGTCTGTTCCGAAAAATGTGAAACAGGAACAATGGGCAGTTCAGTTCAAACTTTACCAAGATTTTTCTTCTGAAGCCCGAGACCTGAGTGATCCTCTTCTTTGACCATACGTCCTTGAATGGAAAGGCATTCTTAGATTAGAACGTATCAAGTCTTTCTCTTTTTGTTTGGATGATTACTTCAGGAGAATCTGTGGGATGGAGCGGAGCGAACTTGGTGTAATATTTGCTGTAAGGAGAGAGAGGAAGATCCGGTTGCTCGAGATCACTTATGGGAATGTCATAGGACATGACTGGAATGATTTGGTGATCTTCGAGGATGCCTTCATGGCAAAGAGGAGATATCCCACGCAATGGGTCAGGATTATCTTTCAGAGCCTGAATCTGGATGCTTTCTTCGAGGGCTTTGTTAATTTCCTCCTGAGACCATCCATGTTTGTGTTTGAGAGGAGGTTCGGAGTGCAAGGATGATTGTTCAGTTGTCATTGGTTTCTTGCATTTGCTTTTATGAAGAGCATAGATAACCATATTCATATTCTCATCAATTGTAAATTCTGGAGTAGGATTTGGGAGTGGTTCTTCCAGAATATCATCAGGGGTCCAGAGTGGAGTTCCCTGATCAATTGGAGCAATTTTAGGTTCCGAAATAGGAGGCTGTACTGAAGGAGTAGCCAGGAAAGCTTGGACGGTTAGAAGAGATTTGGCCTTATCCATTTTGACATCTTGGTCAAACACTTCTGGAAGTGAGGATGGCCAAGCGACTACGAACCATATCCTTTTTTGTTCTTCACAAATGACCTTCAGAATAGCCAACTTGGGAGCTTGAAGAGCGAGGATGCTCTTAGGAGCGTCATCAGGAACATATTCGTTTTCATCTTCACTTGTTTCCTCTTTGTTACTTTTGGAAGGAGATCCAAAGAGAATCTGAAGTTCATCATCTGACTCTTCTTCATCTTGGAGAGAGAACTGAGTAAGAGGTTTCCATGGTTGACTGGTTCCTTCTCCCCCTCTTGCATCGGTAAACCTGCGGACCGGTGCAAGGAGCAAAGATTCCTTGAGATCCTCAAACTTAGAGAAGACCTTCTGAAGACCGGAAGTGAGTTGAAGAGACAGCGTATCATAGGCTTCAGTAGTTGGAGCTTGCAGAGAAAGATGTTTGATGGTGGTGCTAAGGATAGAAATCATCTCATCAAACTTCTGGTTCGGAACATCAACGATGTTCCAAGTTGATCGAAGAAGTTTGATGAGGACTTTTTGAGTAACCATATTCATTTCATCCTTTTGATTAATCTCTCTCTCCAGTCTTTGAATTTGCTTTTCATGGCGAATGTTAGTCTGCTTGATGAGTTCGTTGCTAGCAGTCACCAAGTCATCATGGACTTTGAGCATGGAGGAGATGGTGTTAAGGTAGTTATCGACAAGAACGTCATATTTGGAATCAATTTGCTCAACTGTATGCTTTAGGCGGAGAGAGATTAATTGGTCCAACTGGGATTCTCTTTTTGCAACAGATGGTCCAAACGATTTGGAGAGAGAGTGGAGAATAGCATCAAGTTTCGCATCGAGTCCGGAGACTTGTTGATCCAGTTTGTTATTCAGTTGAGTGACGGAGTTTTCAACTGATGACACTTTTGCCATAGTGTCAGAGACATTAGTTCGGATCTCCAGTAGAGCAAAAGGATCTACATAATCACCAACAGATGATCTGGAATTAGAGTCAGAGTGTTGTTGATAGAACTTGTGATAGTGAGGATGAGTTGAAGGATCTAGTTTGGTGGTTGCATCGTCTTCCTGATGTTTTGAGGGAGAATCATCATCCGGAGAGGTGGAGGATGAGGATCCAAAGTCATATGCGGACTTAGAACTGGATGGTTTGGATTGGAAGTGAGTAGAGGCTTTGAAGGTGAATTCTGGAATGTGCCTGGCATCAGTGTCCAGCAATACTTCTTCGGAAATTTCTTCTTCCAGATCAACGTGGAAAGGACTTTGGTGATTGGTGATAGGAGGTTGTGTGGAAGTGACTTCATCATCTGCGTCAGTGTCAATAGGTGGAGTATAGGGCAAATTGCTCCGAATGGCTCTATTTCTCATTGAAATCAGAGTGGATTCCACTTGAACTCGGGTGAGATCCGGACGCCTGGATGTAGCCCTATTAACATAAATTATCCAATCTAGATCATTTACCCCTGGTCATCCTTTACTCCTTCCGGGTATCAGACCAATTGAGGCATCGGAAGTGGGAGGGACTACTCTTCCTTCCGGATGCTTGGGGGTCTGGAACAACGGTTCCAGAGTGTGTGCGTGTTGAAGAAATAATAGCATTATCAAAAGTGACTCGTGGGTGTGTTCCAGGGGGCTGTAAGGAACTTTGATCAACACCAACATCACCCTTTTGGGTGAGCGTGTATTATGTGGACACTCCCCGTGAGTATGTGCGTGTGATGTTGAAACATCAAGGGGTACCTCAGATGAGTGGACAGGGGGTGTGCGGACGGCTAGAATAAGCCAGAATGTCATGGGTGCCCTCCTGTGGAGAGGAGGCACAGACTTTGGTTTTCTTTTTGGCTTTGGGTTTGGTGGGAGTAGATTTTCTCTTGGCTGATTTTTTAGGTTTGGGTCCGGACACGATAGGGTTGGCTGCTTGCGAAGTGGGTTCAACAGAGACCGAGGCTGGCTGTGTTGGTTTGAACACAACCGAAGTCTCTAAGTGTTGTCGTAAGTAAGGAGAATCGGAAGGGATGATAGCCAACATGTGGTCCGGAAGACGTCTGACCGGACCAAATGAGGATTGGTCCAGAATTCGATAGGCCTTAACGAGTTTAAAAGAGATACATACCATCGGAGGAATGGTGTTCACCGGAATGGGGACATGGAGGTCCTTGAAGACTTGTTCGATCGTCAGAGCCCAAAACCTAGGGCTCGAAATTTCATTTGATTTTCTCTTTATGGCGAACTTGCAGAAATCTTGCCATAACAATTCAGGAAGATCAACAACGTTATTTCGTCCGGAGTAGATGCTGAAGACTACGTTCAGCTAGTCCTTACTTAATGTATACGTTCCTCTGTGCTTGCCTGATAGACCACGGATGATGAAATGCATCAAAGCAGTCCATAACCCAGAAACAACACTTTTCTTGAAGCTTTTTGCCCTGTAATCTTGGGTGTACCCAATCTATCGCAGAAAGGTCTGAAACTCTTCAGTCGTTGGTTCAACTACTTTGAAACCTTTGGGATTAGGTTTGACACCAATCGCCTTGAGAAACGTTGATTTGTAGATAGGAATGGGGCGACCTCCAATGATGTTGGTTTCCAGAAATCCATCTTTAAACTTGATACAAGTGAATGGACGATGAAGATGATGAAGTGGTAGTGCTGGATCAGGAATTTTGGTACGTAGGATGGAAATGGCGTGGTTAGCGATGAACTCCATCATTATTCAGATCGATTCATCATAGTCCTGTGGGTTTAAAGAGAAGAGTTGGGTTGTATCTCTCAAGAAGGGTTCTTGATCTGCAGAAGAAGATGAACCTTTAGAACCTTTAGATGACTTCTTCCTGGCAATCGATTTCTTGGGAGTGGAGGTGTTTTTGATTGGGTTTTGTGAGGACTCCTTTGTTGAAGAGTGATGAATGCTTGAAGAACACAGAGAATAAAAAGGATTTTGGGAGATTTGTAGTTGAGTGAGCGTAAAGAGGTAAAGTGAGGGTGTGAGCAGGTATTTATAGGTAAAGGAGAATGGGTCGAGTTGAAAAAGGTAATGATGAGGATCCGAGGTTAAACGGGTTGCATTAAATGAGTTTATCCCTTTATGGAGTTTCAAGTGACAGGAACGTGAAAGGTTGAGTGGTTCGAAGTTGAAAATAGGAATAGCAAGCGCCGATATGGTGTTTGCTTTTAGGGTTGGTACAGTGATGGCTCGAGGATCAAGGAGAAAGGGATAAGGATTTTGAAAAGAAAGTAACCGTCGCTGACGGTTCATCATAAAACCTTTTGGTATTCCGGATAAGTAAATCAGGGATGACTAAGATCCAATAGGTACAAGAGTAGGTTCTGAAATTATTCTGTTGAGGCATTTTTGGAGAGAGAAATGTTCCAGAGAGGATTTAAAGTTTATTTTGAAAATCTGAAGCAATTTGAAATTTCAGAGTAATTCGAAAATTCCGTACAAGAGTTGACAATTCCGGAGCCTTTTTGAAAATTCCGTATGAGATTTGAAAATTCTGGAGTATGTTTAAAATTCCGGACTGTATTTTGAAAATTCCAGAGCAAGTTTAAAATTTCGGACAGTGTTTTGAAAATTCCGGAGCAAGTTTAAAATTCCAGACAGGATTTTGAAAATTCCGGACAGGATTTTGAAAGTTCCGGAGAGGATTTTGAAAATTCCGGAGCAATATGATTCTGATGATGGTCGATCCAGATCGTTGTGAAGAAGAGGATGAACTTTTTAAATTAAGAAACTCAAGGGATAATTAGTAAAAGAGACAGGTAAAAGGATCTTGTGTATTTAGAGGAAAAATAGTTCCGAAGCAAAATGAATGAGTTCGGAGCATATACTTCCTCTGAATACTTCTACCAAAAAGAACATGTCTCCTGAAAGAATTGAGGATCAGGCATCATCATACCCATTTTGTTCAAAAAAACATTAAATTTGGTTTTGTCTAATGCCTTGGTAAGGACATCAACAATTTCATCATCATATGGAACAAAAATAAGTTCAATATTGCCATTTAGAACATGATCTTTAATGAAATGGTACCAGATGTCAATGTGCTTCGTCATAGAGTGTTGGTTTGGTTGTAAGAGATGACAATGGCACTTTGAGAATCACAGTAGATAGGAATCCGTTCAAATTGGTAACCATAATCCAATAGTTGAGATTTCATCGTGAGAACTTGAGAGGTACAGCTAGCAGCAGCAATGTATTCAGCTTCGGCTGTGGAGAGAGCAATGCAGTTCTCTTTCTTGGATGACCAGCTGACTAAACGACCACCTAGGAATTGACATCCTCCTGATGTACTTTTCCTATTGAGTTGAATACCACCAGAGTTTGAATCCAAGTAAGCTTGAAGAAGGAAACTTTCATTTGCTGGATACCAGATTCTGAGATTTTTTGTACCTTTGAGGTATCAGAAAATTTGCTTCACAGCCAGAAGATGAGACGTCTTCGGATTGACTTGAAATTTGGCACATAAGCATGTTGAGAACATTATGTCCGATCGACTTGCAGTGAGATAAATTAAGGATCCAATCATTCCACGATACTTCTTTTCATCTACAGAAACACCTGAGGGGCCAGCAAAGATTTTGTGACTGAAGCCCATGGGTACCTTGGCTGAGGCATAGGAGTCCATAGAGTATTTCTTGAGAAGTTCAAAAATATACTTCTCTTGGTGGACGAAGATGCCTTTGTTATTTTGTTTAACTTGAAGTCCTAGAAGGAAACTTAATTCTATGTTCATGCTCATCTGAAATCGTTTGATCATTAAGTTTGCAAAATCTTCAACCATGGATGAGCCCGTAGATCCAAAAATGATGTCGTCCACATATATTTGAACCAACATGAGATGTCTTCCATTTGATCTTCTAAATAGAGTCAGATCTAGAATTCCTCTTTGAAAACCTAAGCGTTTGAAAAAGTTGGTGAGGGTCTCGTACCAGGCATGAGGAGCTTGCTTGAGACCATAGACAGCTTTACGGAGCTTGTAGCAGTAGTTCGGAAATGAGAGATTAATGAAACCGGGAGGCTGTTGAAGATATACTTCGGTGTCAAGCTCACCATTAAGAAAATCACTCTTAACATCCATTTGCTAAACTTTGAAACCTTTGTGGGATGCATATGCGAGAAAGATTCTGATAGCTTCTAGTCGTGCAACAGGAGCAAATGTTTCGTCGTAGTCAAGACCTTCAATTTGAGTGAAACCTTTAGCTACCAATCTTTCCTTATTTCGGATGATAAATCCTGCATCGTCTAGTTTGTTGCGATATACCCGTCTTGTGCCGACAACAGGGTGGTTCGGGGGAGGAGGAACAAGAGTCCATACTTCGTTTCGGTCAAATTCAACCAATTCTTTTTGCATAGCTATAATCCAGTCAGCATGCTCCAATGCTTCTTTAATGGATTTTGGTTTGATCATAGAAATGAAAGCTGAGAAATGACATTCATTTTGGATACTTGAAGCAGAGCGAGTCTGTACACCAGCATTTAGATTTCCAATCACTTGGTTGGGAGGATGATCCTTGGTCCAAACATGCAATTAGGGAAGTTCTTGAGCAGCGGTCGATTCATTATCAACAATAGGATTTAGTTGCTCCCCCTGAATGATTTGAATTTGAGGATGATGCTCCCCTTGAACTTCTGAACCAAAGATATTTACATCATCATCTGAGGGAAACTCAAAGAAATTTTCGTTGTCCTCATTGTTGATTGGATTTGAGTCATCGAATTCAGTAGCTGCATCTTGAAAACCATCCACATTTGATTCACGAAAGGGATTAGTATTATTCTCCCCCTCAACCTGAGAAGGTTGAAATGGTTCGGAATGAAATGGTGACAGGTTCAGAAGAGGACTGGATAGGTTGTGAGAAATTGGGGCTTCCGAAGTAGGAAATTGAATTAGAGATGTGTTTGATTTAGATTCGGAATCAAGAGCGGTTTCGGAAGGACCAAAGAGGGTTTCAAAATCAACTTCGAGAATGGTTTGAGGGTTCTGACATCCTGGCAGAGGAGCATCAGACTCCATAATGTGAGTAGTGATGTGAGAGGGTCCAGAATTCCGAACGAAGTTGTCATCAAAAGTAACATCAATGCTTTCTTCTAGAACACGAGTTTGTCAGTTTAGAACTCTGTAAGCCTTGGATTTCGAAGAGTACCCAAGAAAGATGGCTTCATCAGCTTTGGGTTGGAACTTTGTACGCTGATCACGGTTGTTTTTGATGAATCATTTGTAGCTGAAGACATGTAAGAATGAGATAGTTGGCTTCCGGCTATTCATTGCTTCGTATGGTGTCATGTTGAGACGTCGGTTGATGATGCTTCGATTTTGAGTGAAACAGGCGGTGGAGACAGCTTCAGCCCAAAGATAGAGCGGCAGGTTGGCATAGTTTAGCATTGATCGAACAGCTTCCATAAGCGTTCTATTACTTCTTTCAACTACACCATTTTGTTGTGGAGTGTAGGGAGCTGAGAGATTGTGGTTGATCCCTTTTTCTGTGAGAAACTTCTCAATGGTGGAGTTTACGAATTCGGAACCATTATCACTTCGGATTCTTCTGATCGGGAGCTTGATGAGAACTTCTATTCCTTTGATAAAATTGATGAGCTCATAGGTTGTTTCGGATTTCAGCCTTAGGAAGAAGACCCAGGTGAACCTTGTTAAGTTGTCAACAATCACAAGAATGTATTTGTTGTGATGAAGACTTTCTACAGTGGATGGTCCACAGATCAATGTGTAGGAGTTCTAAGGGAACGGAGATGGATTTTTCGATAATGATAGGATAAACCTTCTTTGAATGCTTACCACACTCACATGCATCACATAAATGATCATTTTAAAATTTGAGAAGACGTAAACCTCTTACCATTTCTCCTGATACAAGATCATTCATGTACCAAAAGTTCAGATGAGCGAGCTTTCGGTGCCATAACCAGCTAACATCAGGAACAACTTTGGAGAGAAGAAAAAGTTGAGGTTTGCCAATAATCATGTTGATGTCGAGAGGGTACATGTTTTTGTTGCGAAGAGACTTTATCAAACATTCTTTTCGGTCTTCAGTCATCATATAGCTGTATTTTTTGCAAAATTCCACACGTCGACTTGAGTCAGTGATCTGAGCAACGCTTATCAAGTAATGTTTCAAGTCAGCTACATAAGCAACATGTGAAATAGAGAAGTTTCCATTAGTGAGAGTTTCGTAACCACGAATTTGTGAATTGGAGTTGATGCCATATGTTACATAGCCATCATTTAGAGAAAGCTTCAAATGACGCAGAAAGTCCTTCTGCCCCGTCATGTCCATGGAGCAAGCACTATCAATATACCATATTGTTTCTTGCTTCGAAGCACAAAGTGCCTACAAATTTAGCAAAAAATGAAGCTTTTAGGCTCCAAGTTAGATTTTGGGACATAGGCATGGACTTTGGAATTTAATTGTGGCTTTGGGACAACTACTTGTTTTTTGGTGAGATTTCTTGAGTGCTTTGGAAAAAGACAAAATGCTAAAGTCTTTTCATCTATCCATTAGTCATATTCAACTTGTTGTGCGTTAGGAACTGACTTCTTCGGATTTGTGGTATCCAAGGGATGGACATATTTCGTTACTTTTGGGACAGTTGCTTTGTTAACGGATGTTTTGATTTTCCACACAAGATTTTTGTTTGAAGATTTTGAAACAGTGATTTTTGGACTTGTGAATTTGTTTAATGACACATTGTATTTTGAAATTCTTGGTTTAAAAATTGTGCCATCAGATTTCGCAATAAAATCAGATGATACATTTTGAGGTGGTGGTGAGTTATTTCGGATGGTTTTGACTTTGACATTAGCATGAGCTTGGGGTAGTTTGGAGCTAAGGACATTTTTGGTTCTGAACGAACAGGAGGTTCGGAAGGTCTCTTCATGATCCTTGTAGGAATAAAGGAGTTTTGACTACGAGTGAAGACACGAGGATTTTGGAACGAACTTGGTTTAGAATTAGCAAGGAATCTAGAATCTTGTCTAGTTCTAACTTCCTTTTTGAAAGCATTTCTAGCTTTGACCTTGGGATCTAGAACATCATTTCTATTCAACGTTGGTTTTCTCTTAGGATGAGGAGAGGATCCGGAGGATTGTCCTTTGGATGGATTTGAAAATTTGGGAGTGATGGGAACCAATTTGGTTTTTGAACGAACTACAAAGTATGATTCACATGAATCAAGGGACACAATACTTGAGACCTCAATTTTATCATCTAGGGATGCCCATACGAATTCTGAGTAATTGATTTCAGTTGTTTCAGGAATAATTTCCTCAATTATGCAGTTGTTGACATGATTGCTTATAGGAACATAGTCAACACAATTTGAGAGACTATGATGATATTCAGTGGTCTGATTTAGGTCTAGGTTTATCAGAGGCGGAAGAGGCATGGAATCAGGACACTTGAAAACTATAGGTTGGAACTCAGGAAATAGGGACTCAAAGGATCTTTTATCCTCCTGAAGGGGTGATAATGGTGAAACAGGAGTGTCTGAATTTTTGGTATTCAGAACCTCTCCCATAAATGACAAATTTTGCAATTCCCTCAGGGTACTATTAATTGGTTTCAAAAACTCGCTTCCAAGACCAGGAGCTTTCGACCATGGACGACGAAAATTATGAGTCATTCGAATGTCAGCTTCAAGCATGTGTACAGAGTTATGTAAAGCATCTATTTTAGCATTGAGACGTTTGTTATCAGAAATCAAAATGTTTCGTTCAGAATAGGTGATTTCACATTTATCCTTCAAAATGATACATTCATCTTTTGAAATTACAAGTTCATGTTCTAGAGACTCGATTTTTAATTTCCTATCCTCAAATCGTAATCTAAGACGATTTAGTTCACAGTCTTTCTTCTCACTGGCTTCTATGGCATACTCATAGGCTTTATAGATAGTATTCATACAGGTTTTGAATTTGTGTCAGATAAGGTTCACATAAGGTCAAATCAAAATTATTATCAGAGATCATGGATTTTACCTGCTGAACAGTGGTTCGCCCTGGTGGATCATTGGTGGCCATGTAGTAGTAGTGAGGTTCAGCAACATCATCTTCATCTTCGGACCCAGAAGACCAATAACCTTTATCACATTAAATTGTTTGCCTTGCCATCAAACATATATTCCTTCCAGACACCAAATCTTCATCATCTTCGGATAACCAGTATCCTTCGACATCTCTTGAAACAGTAGTAACAAATGCTTTCTCACTTTCAGCCATTTCTTGAGCTCTTCGGATATAATAAGCTGAGTCCTTGATTTTTGCTTTTTGTGGAGCATCAGCTAGACAATCTTTGGCAAAGTGGTTTGCATGACCACACTTGTGGCACATAGTTTTGGGTTTTTCTAAGTTGGAGTTTGGAGAGGATTTTGAGATTGAGTTTGGTTTAGTGAGGTTAGGCTTGTATGCAGGAGGGTTTTCGGAGTTATGTTTTGGTTCCGGAGCAGAATATGATTGAGGATGGTTTGATGAAGAGCATTGAACTTGTGTTGGTATGGTTTGTAAGAGGGATTGAAAGGACGTTTGTATTTCATTGAAAGTAGAGCAAATTCTTGTTGGAAACGGAGTTCGGAATCCGAAGTTTCGGAATCATCGTCAAGATAGATATGTGTGGATAAGGAGGTTAAGGATGACTGAGTCATAGGAGCAGCGGGTTTGTATGGTTCCGGAGTAGGTGGGTTAGGAATGGTTGATTCAAAAGAACTAACTAGAGCAAGTGGTCCTCCGGAAAGTTCTCTTATGGCTTGAGCAACATTGGATTCATGTCCCTGAAGCTCATCAAAAAGTTGATAGAGTTTCAATTTTTTTAAGGAACCATTACTTTGGAGACAAGACTTTACATTTCCCTATTCTTTACCAAGACTGTTAATGAACTTGAGATTGTATTTGAGAGGAGTTCGAACAATCCCATGAGCAGTCATGTTGTTGACAACGATTCGATATCGGTTGGAGGCTGAAGCTACGGATTCACCTGGAGTGGTAGTGAAAGTATGAAAGTCATTGACAACGGAGGTGAGTCGTTTGTCCTTCATATTTTCTGAACCTTCAATCAAATCCTGAAGAGTGTCCCAAACTTCTTTGGCTGATTTGCATAGCTTGATGTGCTCAATGAGTGATGGAGGAACACCAAACACCATTTTCAAGAAGGCAACTTGATCAGCATGCATCTTTTCAATATCATCTACAGTTAGTGGAGTTGGAAGAGCTTCATCTTGACCCATAAGCTGAGCAGTAGCATCTCTTATGTAACAGGATCATGTGGACCTTCTTTCACGGATCTCCAAATCTCTTCACCTTTATCTTTGGCCAAAAGAAATCTTTCCATTTTGACTTTCCAGTGATCATATTCTTCCGCAACTAGCAATGGGGCACGTGTAGGGCCACCCACACTATTTGCAATTTGCATTGAAATTATTTGTTGAGAATTTGAAGCAGCCATTGAAGTCAAGATATCTTCAAGGTTAAGTGGTATATAGAATTTATCCTTAACACAGAAATGGTTGAAATACCAAAGTAAGTTCAAACCAACTATAATCTGATATTATGGATTCAAAGGACAACCACTCAAGCTCTGATACCAATTGAGAGAGCACGATCTTTGCATAAGGACAAGGTTTGACAACTCAAACCTTGAGTGAATGCTTGAGATCAATGTCTGCTTGAAAATAGATGTTCAAGTCAAGGCTGGAAAGACCAGTCAAGTCTTAGATAATTAATTCAACAAATGATCAAGACATTAAGTACGAATAAGTAAACAATGATCAAGGAAAGATCAATAAATGAAAAAGAGGAATGTATTTGATGTGATAAAGATAAAATTGCCAAAAGTGAAAGACAAGATCCGCCATTGACTTGTATTGAAAGCTCCTATATATAGGAGAGAGTATTACAGCGAATTAACCAAGTAACTTACATAGGACTGGACAAAAGAACTATTTCTGACATTCTGATTGTATGTGAGTACAAAAGGAAATGTCTATGATACGTTACATCAATACAAATATAATAAATGACAAGATACAAAATAGCATGCTTCGGATCTGCTAGCATTCCGGACGTGAGAGGCACTTAGGAATGGGTTTCTTTTCTCCTTTCTCCATAACTTCTTTTCTTCAGCTCCGGACATCTTCCAGAGTATCACAATTTCCGGACCCAAACTCACTTCGGAATTAGTATCAAGGATTTTTAGAGTTTCACTTTCAGGTTCCAACAAGTTGTTTCTGAGAACCTTGTTTGAGATAGTACTGACTTAATTCATATGATCTAATAATGAGAAAATCAAGATGATCGACAGAAGAATTACAGGTCTTGTTGGGGCAGAGTAACTACTAGGTAGAGTTGTTAGCTACCATGATGTGTTTGTACTACATTAGGACATGAAGGAAGTTTCATTATCAGTTAAATGTTTAACTCGTAGAGACAACAGTCTTATTCATTAAGAAACATTTGCATCATGCAATTGAAGGTCATTAGAATATAAACATTTAGGCAGGTCTTGTAACATGAACCTCCCATGAGGAATGGATGAAAAATCAAATTATTAGGACAATAAGGATAAGAGATGTATTAGGAGTTAGTTATTTAGGAACCCTTTGTAGAAAAAGTTATTAGAGTAGTTGGTGACAAGTTTTGTATATATTAACATAATGTTAACTACACACCAGGAAGAAGAAGACACCAAAACTGGGTCAGACAAGGCATCACTACACGATTGGATTGATGTTGAAGTGTCGCATACCTTACTATTGGGTTTTTATTCAAAAAAAAATTTTAAAAGCATAAGATTTAGCAAGGAAGAACCTCAATATTTTTTAACAATTATAAACTAGTTATAGTTAACCATGGATCTTCTTGCAATGTTTGGAAAGAAAACAAGCACAAAAGAGGAAGAAGAGTTTAACAACCTTTGTAGACTTTGAATCCTCAAGGGGAGGCATGGAAGTTGATGGAGAATGAAGAACCTTTGAGACACCAACAAGTTACCAACTTTATTTAAGATACTAGTCTTGTAAAACTTGTATAACTCTTAAGCTTAACGTTCATAATCAAAGTATGAACTTCAAGAGAGTATAAATGCAAGTATTCTTTCTAAAGATAAGCAAAAGGGAGAGAATATGAATATTAAGTTTTTCACGCTTGGAAAAAAGAAAAGAGTGCAATCCTTTCTAAAAGTTAAAACATTACCTAAAGGTCTTAATGTTTAAGCACATCATGCTCCTTATTCCTAAGTGTTTCCTCATGCTTTAAGCCATACCTTACTTTTGATTAAACTAATCAAAAGTACAAATCTTTTGTCCCTCCCATATTTTATAAATATAAAGACATAAAGATTTTAAATTTTGTAAAATCTTTTATAAAATATAAACTTTGGATTTTGCCAACAAGACAGAAGTCATTCTAGTCCAAAATAATGAAATCATACCATATGATACATATTATGTTACAACAAGACAGAAGTAGCTCCTTTATGGGTCAAAGCTATCGAAGAAAAGCCTTGGATAAACCTTCAATAAATATTGTTGGGTCAAAATTTGGTTTATACTTTTCTTTTCTAGGAAATTGTATTTGAATGTAATATCATATTTGTGTTTGCAGTCAGGAGGTGTTTACGGCTGTAAACAGGTTTACGGCCGTAAACCTTGTTTACGGTCCAATGGGTGTTTACGACCATAAACCCATTCGGCCCATGTTTCTCACGTGTATATATATATATATATATATATATATATATATATATATATATATATATATATATATATATAGGGGTGAGGGGTGTGAGGAATAGATTGATGAAGACATAACCAAGGAGCTTAAGTGTGTGTATTCTAAGGTGTGAGAGAAACTAGAGAGAAGAGTGTGTGTGTGTGTGTGTGAACTATGTGTATGGAGCTTCAATCATTTCATTGAATACATCATAGATTCATCATCTTCTTCTTCTCCTTCTCTTCTATTTGATCTGACATCATCCATTTGATTGGGATTCCGCACCATCAAACGGATCTGATTGATACACAAGCAGATTTGGGGACTTACAATTGGTATCATAGCTTGGTTTGTATCACTCATCTTTGTCAGATCTGGAACCGATTTGATCTTATTTTGGAAAGATTCTTGCGTTTTTGGATAGATCTCGGAAAATTAGGGGGGTTTGTTCTTCGCGTTTTTCGTAAAAACGAGTTTTTGATCGAGTTTTGGAGCAAAAATGGTGAAAAACGTTGTTTTTTTCGCGATCTGAAGCTGTGTTTACGGTCTTTGAAGGGTTTAAGGTACGGAGTTTACGGCCGGAAACGTGTTCAAGGTTGCCGGAGTTTACGGCCTCGACTCGGTCAGCAGCAGTTTCGGGTTCGCAAGCCGGCTCAGTAGCAGCAAGCCTCGCATCGCATCAGTAGCTTCGCAAGCAGAAGCCTCGCATCAGCGCTTCAACAAAAAGGGAAACGGAATTGAGGTTGTCGGGAATCGAACCCGGGAGGTCCAGTTGAACCCAGCGCCTTACCAACTCTTCTAAACTGCATCTTGTTCCTTAACTCCCGTTTTTTATTCTTAAAGACTCTCATTCGGTTCCAAACTTTCGCAATTTGACAAAATCAGCCCAAAAATTCAAAATTTTATTTTTTAAAATCCTTTTTCAACCCAAAAATTTTAGTTTTTATTTTTCGATTTTATTTTTAACTTTTGACTTTTATTTTTGACTTTTTGCTTAAAATTTTGACTTTGACTTTCAAGTTTGATCTTTGACTTTAAATTTTGACCTTTTCATTTAACTTTTAAATTTTCAAATTTAGATTTTTGGTTTGACTTTTAAGCTTGCCTTTTTAAGTTTGACTTTTGAGTTTGACTTTTTAAATTTGAATTTTAAGGTTAACTTTCTCGTTTTGTTTTTAAGTCAAAGGAAAATTAAATAAAATATATATAAAATATAAAATATAAAATAAAATAAAATAAAATGAGTTCCACATCAATTCCGGTAAATCAAGTTTCATGTACTCCATCTTGTGTTAAAACTATTAAATTTTTACGAGAATCAATAGACCTAATCAAGAAAGAGAATGAGGACTTAAAATATGAAAGATACACCATTAGGAAAGAACAAAAACCGTTAAAAGCTCAATTAGAAACCAAAATCAAGGATTTCCGAAAACTCCAAGAAGATTACAGCAACAAGTGTGAAAATTATGATCACATTAAGAAAAAACTTGCTGCTGTAGCTGAAGAACTTGACGCTTTGAAAATTAAGTATGGAAAAACAGACGTTAGTTTCAAAAATTACACTGCGTCAAGTAAGACAGTCGAGTCCTTATTTAAAAACAAATTAAAATTCAAAGGTAATCAAAACAAGGGTTTAGGGTATGATTGTGCTCCTCCACCTTTTAATCATAAGTACACATCCATCCTTATGACACAAGAAGAAATTGACAAGGAGGCACATCTCCAATATGGGAAACCTGTTGCAGTTGTGCCAGAAAAGGATGAAGTGAACGTTTCTAATGATTTTGTTACATGTGCAGGTAAGGTAGCAGAGGATGAGAACAAGGAGAAAACCATTGAACAAACTAATGACTCCTTGAACTTGGAAGTTGTTGCTTCGAACTCAGTTGCTTATGATCAACTTGCTGTTGGTAAATACATGACACCAAATCAAGTGAAACAACCGACTTGCTGCAAATGTGCATGTGGGAACAACCAAAGACAAGGCAAGGACATGCCACCAGGGGCAGGAAGAAACAACTTCCCAGTGAAGAAAAAGACTTGTTTTCACTATGGAACACCTGGACACACTGCCAGAAATTCTCCTAATAGAGCATACGTTCCCTATTATGCACAAGGTTGGCAGAACGCGCTAAGAGGGAGATACTCCAAAAGAAACCCCTCAAGGTTACATTCAGACCATGGTGACTGGAACGCACAGAAAGCCAAGAATCAAACTTCCAAGGCCAAGAATCTAAATCCCAAGAACAAGAAGGGAATGCCAGCCAAGAAGCAAAATCCAAGAGATGCTCCCGTGAAGCCAAAATCAAAGTCATCTCAATGGCCGACATCAAAATCAAAAGCAAGTATTGAGCCACCCATCGGATCGAAAAAGAAATGGGTTAAACCCAACTACAAATGGGTTCCAAAGGCTCACTCTCCCAAATCTTCTAACGATTTTAATATTTCTACATATTTTGTTTGTGATAAGCAAGACATGTCATGGGAGAGAGTACCATGCAAGTATGACAAAGGTCCACCCAATTTCAAAATGGACTGGGTTCCAAAGACCAACTGATCCCGCTATATGTTGGAACAGCTATGGAGGCATATCCTCACACTTCGGTTTGTTGATAGTGGTTGTTCCAGGCACTTGATAGGAGGCATCTCTCAACTGTACATCATTCAAAACTTTGTTTGAGAGTATGTGTCCTTTGTGGGAAGGGAAGAAAGGAAAGGATCACACATTGGGGTTTGTGCTTAACGAAGTGAAGAATTTTCGGATCTATTCAGATATTGTGTGAGCTGTTCTCAAACCTTCTGGATGCAAATTCAATCGGTGAGTTACGGTTTACGTTTTCTTCTCTATACTTCTGAGTTTACCTTACACTGATTCATTTTAAAGACAATTTTTCATTTTCTTATAGTTTTTCGTTAGTAGTGAGTATTGGGAAGTGATATTAACAACTGATAACGGGCAATCTAAGTTTGTGTAAAGTACCAAAGCTGAATTGTCTAGGCTCTATATTCGATGCGCTTGTAGGCACGAAGGATTTAAATGGACTTGACTAGGCAAAGATGAACTTAAGAAATCAAATGACTTGACAAATCTTGACCTAGATAGACCTGTTTAGCCTGACAATACGATGCTCGGATAGGTTGAGCAGGGAGATATACATGAGAATCTACCAGTCACATTAAAGAACCCATATCTAGAACTGTGGTTTTACTTTTCCTCGATGTACGGATTCTGTCCTTAATTCCGGTATTGACGGAGCGACTGGGGAATTCCGATAAAGTAGCTCTGTAGAAATTTATTTTATTTCTTTCTTACTATTAGTCATATGTTGCCTCCTTTACGTGATTGGAAGAGATCCGACCTGGACTGCAACATATGCAAATCTATTTCTCTGCATATTATATCTATGAAATTATTCTTATCTGTTAGCCATATGCTATCTCCTTTGTGTGATTAACAATCCGACCTAGTACACAGCATATGCAACCTTCTACTTCTCAATCCCTCTAATAACTATAATTAATAATAATCTACATCTATCCTCTCTATGAATAATAGTCTGCTCACCTAAAGTAAGGAGTATCTCAGAAGTTCTTGATTATTGGGGTATATTAGGAAGCGGGAAACACGTTCTAGTGCATCTAAAATTGAACAAATCTAGATTGTTTGTAGATCTGGCTGCTCAATTTAGGTGGACAACAATATCCTTGGTCATCTTCAGATGAATGGTCCTCAGGAAGTTTTATCTAGGACCATAGGATCAACTTGTCTTGTCACGGATAGCATGTCCAAAATCTGTCACAATTTTTCGTGCTTAAGTGGACCACAATACCGACAATTAGCTAGATCTATTCATGAAAGGGGAGGTACCGATAAACGGATTAAGGTTGTCTCAGAACTTTGATCCCAAATAATTTTGTTTTTGTTAAATGTGTTCATAGTTTTCCTCTATACAAAAATTTAGGGGGAGAATTAATAAAATAAAAAAATAAAAAAAATTCAAAAATCAGAAAATTAAAAATCCAAAATTAGTGTTATTTCTTGTTCAGAAAATCCAAAAATATTTTTGTTTCTGTTTTTATATTTCCAAAAATCAGAAAATTAAAAATCCAAAATTAGTGTTATTTCTTGTTCAGAAAAATCAGAAAATCCAAAAATACTTTTGTTTCTGTTTTTATTTTTCCAAAAAATATAAAAAATCCAAAAATATTTTTTTTGTGTGCTAATTTTTCTTTTAGTTTTGTTTTGTCTTGAAAAATGAATTCAGATGTAGATGAGACTCATGGAGACCGTATCGAAGATTTTCTGAGCCAAGGCTTCATCCGTGAGCATCGAAGAATTTTCTTTCGAAGGAGCAAGAAATGAAGATTATTCTTTAAACATTCAATCCTTCAACCCTAGAAGCAAGGTGAAGCTCAAATTGAAGATTATGTGACAGATTGCATTGAAGCCTCCTAAATCAGTCTGTTGCTATCTTGTACCTGCTGAAGTGATCCAGAAGATTAGTTCTCTTTGATGTTCTCTCTGAAGATTCTCAAGCTAAAAGCACTATCTTTCAAGAATCAATACAAGAAGCGTCCTCACCCAATGTGCGTTCAGAGTCAAATCTTGAAGAAATGCCCAACTGCTCAAGATGAAGTCATTCATAGAAGATTCATATATTCATCCTGATGCTGTGAAGAATTTGAAGATTAATGCTGAAACCAAGCTCCCAATCAAGATTAACAAGAAAAGCCAGCTATTTTTTAGGGGGAGCTTGTTGGGTCAATTAAGAAAAGAAAGTTATAAACCAAGGGGGAGATTGTTGGGTCAAAATTTGGTTTATACTTTGCTTTTCTAGGAAATTGTATTTGAATGTAATATCATATTTTTGTTTGCGGTCAGGAGGTGTTTACGGCCTTAAACCCTGTTTACGGTCCAATGGGTGTTTACGACCGTAAACCCATTCGGCCCATATTTCTTATGTGTATATATAGGGGTGAGGGTGTGAGGAATAGATTGATGAAGATATAACCAAGGAGCTTAAGTGTGTGTATTCTAAGGTGTGAGAGAAACTAGAGAGAAGAGTGTGTGTGAACTATGTGTATGGAGCTTCAATTATTTCATTGAATACATCATAGATTCATCATCTTCTTCTTCTTCTCCCTATCTTCTATTTGATCTGACATCATCCATTTGATTGGCATTCCGCACCATCAAACGGATCTGATTGATACAGAAGCAGATTTGGGGACTTACAAATATCCAGCTAATCCCAGAAAGCTTCGGATTTCCATGGGACTTTTTGGTCGTTCCCACTTCATCACAACTTCGATCTTTGCTAGGTCAACCATTATTCCCTCTTGGTTAATCACATGACCCAAGAATTGGACTTCTCGAATCTAAAAATCGCATTTTGAGAACTTTTCATATAGCTTCTCCTTCTTCAAGACTTCTAACACTTCTCGTAGGTGCTTTCCATGCTCCTCTTAGCTTTTTGAGTAAATCAGAATGTTATCTATGAACACTATCACAGATTTATCGAGGAATGGTTTACAAACCCTGTTCATCAAATCCATGAATGATGTTAGAGCATTGGTTAGTCCAAACGACATAACCAAGAACTCATAGTATCCATATCTTATTCTGAATGCAGTCTTCAGCTGATGATATCCTGAACTAAGATCAATCTTTGAGAAATAGCTCGAACCTTGCAGCTGATCGAATAGGTCATGAATCCTCAATAATGGTTACTTGTTCTTTACCGTTGCCTTGTTTAGCTCTCTGTAGTCTATGCACATTCTTATACTTCCGTCCTTCTTTACGAATAATATCGGAGCTCCCTAGGGTGATGAACTCGGTCTACTGAAACTGTTGTCCAACAACTCCTGAAGTTGCGTCATAAGCTCCTTCGTCTCCGTTGGTGCTAATCAGTATGGTGCTTTTGCTATTGGTGTCGTTCCTAGTAAAAAGTCTATCCGGAACTCTACTTGTCTATCAGGAGGTAATCTGGGAAGATCTTCGGGAAAGATTTTCGGATAATCACATACGACGGGTATACTTTGCACATCCTTCTTCTCCTTCTTAGCATCAATCACAAATGCCAAGTATGATATACACCCTTTGGACAAACATTTTCTGGATTTTATCAGGGAAATGATTCCACAATTTACTCTGCGTTTGTCCCTGTATACCATAAATGACTCTCTTCTAGGTGGATTTACTCTCAGCATCTTCTTCTTACATAGTATCTCGGCATCGTACGTACTAAGCCAATCCATTCCTATCACGATGTCGAAACCATTCAACTCAATCGGTAATAACTCCTCATGGAATTCGTTCCCATTCAAGTCGATGAATATGTTTTTAAAGCAATTACTAACAGGTATGAACTTGCTACGGGCAACTTCTATAACTAGGGTATTATCAAGTTTATCTACAGGCAATGCTAGTCTTCCACCAAACTTATGTGATATAAAGAAGTAGTTTTCTCCTGAATCAAACAATATATTGGCAGACAATCCATTTACAAGAAAGGTACATGAAGCGACATCTACTTCATCCCAAGGTTGTAAAAATCGCTTGACGTTAGCTAGTCAGTGGACTGGGGTTAAAAGATTAATCGGCTAGGCGGAGATTAATCGGGGGACTAATTGGAGACCATTAACTGCTAATTTGTTGAATTTTTAAACATTAAATATGACTAATATCATATAAAATTTCATAAATACCACTAATATCATAACAAAATAGATTAATATGATTAATAAAAGACTAATAATACCTTAAATAGTTTATATTGAGATATAACTTTTTCAAAGTGTTAAAATTTTATCGGGGTTTACTGTTTCACTCATTGTGTATGCGGGGATTAATCGCTAGGCGCCCTCAAATCGGTCAGGTAGCACGTAGGGATTAATCGGAGATTAATCGGGACCTAGTCGGGATTTTGACAACACTGCTTCATCCCTTGCTACTTCTAGTGCCATCTGGAAAGCTCTCGCCTTCGGCCTCGGTGGAATGTTGGGCCTTGCTGCCTCCTTCTTCTTCGGGCAGTCTTTCAAAATATTCACTTCCTCGTTACATCCATAGCACACCCTCTTGTTCGACGGACACTCGTTGGCGTAATGACTAGTCTTCCCACACTTGTAGTAGGTCACCTCCTCGCTACATTTCCCGAAGTGCTTCTTTTTGCACTTCTCACACCATTTTTCTTTGTTTACTCCTCCTCCAAAATTTCTTGATCCAGACTTGCTCTTCTTATTGGGCCTTGCAGACCCTTTGAATTTCCTCTTTTCACCAACCTCAATCTTGCTGGCGGCCCTTCCCTTAATCATATCTTCAACAGACTTGGCAGCCCAGATAGTTGCCTCTAGAGTAGGTGCCTGACGTACTGGTACCGCATACTCCCATGGAAGTCTCTTTGCATACTTGTCAATTTTCTTCAGCTCGTTTGGGACAAGGTGCAAATGAAACTCCATTTTGTTTGTGAAATTGTTGGTGTATTCATCGATTGACATGCTTCCTTCTCTAAAGTTAGGAATTAGTTCTCTAGCTTGAGTAGGTTTTGGGCTGAGCAGTACTTGCGCTTGAATTGCACCAAAAACTCTGCCTACATCAGTTGCAAGGGCTCATTGGGGCTTAGAGTCTTCCCAGGGTGTTCCGCCAACGAAGACCCACTGCAAACGTAGTTTTTAGCTTGCCTTTGCAACCACATGTCATGAAGGCTAATTCCATCTCCGAGATCCATACATAACCCCGATCAGATCTTCCTTGCCAGTGAAAGTCGATGGCTTGCAAGTTAGAAAATCTTTCTACTTGCATCCATTTCTTTCGACCCCTTCATATTGGTTGTTCCTCCTAATCACTGGTGGGTTAGCTCGACCAACAGTCCTGCTGTAGTTTCCCTCCTCTAACTGCCCATCATTCAATTCGGGCTGTTCAATAGGTATCATAGGTTTTTCCCTATCTTGTGGCAGTAATCGCCTTGTTTCCTCCATTTGACAATCCAACATCATCTGGATCATTGCTTGTACCCCAACCATCGTCATTGGTTCAAGTGTAGCTGCTACAATAGGTACTTGCTCCATCACTTGGGGTTGAGGCTGCTGATTCCTATTTTAGTTTGCGTCTCCAACTCCACTTCAGGTTCTTTTCATTTTGATCTATACACCGAATAAGGTGAATTTAGATCTTTATTTTCGATAGACGTTTAAATCATTCTTATCACTCCAAAACGTTTACATGTTAGTTCTAATATCGTATTCGAACGCTTAGAATCTTGAACCCATAAGGTTTCCAGATCCGGCCAGCAACAGAGCATAAATCTGAACAAATTATAGCATTTATCACATAAAAGCATTTTAGGCACCTTTCCTGAAATAAACTAGTGCTTGTGTCTAAAGTATAGTAGACACTCATCTCACAATCATTGCTTATCATTCTAAGTTTAAGTCTAGAAATCCTACAAATTCCTAGTTCGCTTAAACTAATGTTCTGACACCAACTGTGACATCCCCATTTTCACGGCCAGAAAAAGACGATTTTGTATATGCTTTTATAATAAAATCAGAGTAATCTTTCAAATTAAAGTGTTGCGGAATTTGTTTACAAAAGAAAATATGATAAAGATTTATCAAAGCATTTCTGAAGAAATGTATTTTATTATATTAAACCTCGGGATATCATGTTCGATACAGACAAAAAGCATAAACAGAACAACATAAGCCTTACAACATTTATTTATATCTACTCGCCTATAATCCATAATCCTTCATCAACTCATCTAACTATGCTCTTGTGTCACTACCTGTAATATAAGAAACTGAGTGGGTCAGGCTTGGGAGTCTGGTGAGCACATAGGGTTTTCAACCCACAATAAAAAAAAAATTATTAATCTCATCAAACCAATTAACCCGATTACCCGTTCCCATTATCCTCACTATACGTCCTTAAAGTGTCTATTATAAAGGACCTAGCCTAAGGATTTTCATCGGGGTGACAACATTGCTTTGGGGATTCCTAAGCAATTTATGTCAAATAAGGTAACCATGTGGGGTATGAAGTACGACTGGCAAACACTATGTTCAAATAAACACCTACATGTTGCAAGTCTGCTAGTGTTCCACTAGACTGTCTAGAAAAGTTTGTGGTCATCATCTATACTCTACTAGATGACTGGATCAATGTCAACATCGAGGCCTCTCATCATTTTATTTCATCACACACTAACTATTACATCTACCCATGCTTTACAGTTTAAATCATTTAAAACGTATATAAAATCGATCATCCAGCATAGACAGTAAGTATTCAGATAATATTCACACATAGAATGTAATTTTTTATAAAGTACTGCATATCTATGTGTAAGATGAAAGTAACTATGCACTCACTTGTAGTGTGTTTTGATAGAATATAACTAGAAACGGTCAACGGTTCGTGATCGTCGGGCTCGGGATAGGAAACGGCTTCAGCAAACAAGAGAGAGAGACAGACAGAGAGAGAGAGAGAGAGAGTGAGAGAGAAAAAAATATTGGGTGTCAGGAAGCTTAGGGTCGAAATGGCAATTTATAGGCTGATTCTTGGCCTCTCACGTTGTGAGAATTCATTGCTCACGTCGTGAGATTTCATTACTCACATCGTGAGCAATGCATGCTCACCCCGTTGACTTGGCATTTGTGTTTATAGCTTCGAAACGTGTCCGGACAACTTATCACGTCGTGAGAATTATAAGATCACGTCGTGAGCTTTCAAGAGTCATCATGTAGACTTCCCATGTGTTTTCTAGGCTCGATTAGTTTTTGTTTGACTTCTCACGTCGTGAGAATTAATGCTCACGTCGTGAGTCCAGTCAGGTTAGGGTTTCTGACTTGTGTCATACTCTCAGACAGTTGCATCTTTGGAAGGTCATAACTTTTGCATATGAGCTCTGTTTTTGACGTTCTTTATATCCACGAGAAGGTGGAGACGTACTCTACAACTTTCATTTAGAACCCTGAGGCTAAAAAGTATTCTATCGTAAACTCATTTTTTATGATTCCCAGTGTTATGTCGGTTTTGTCGCGAAACATCGGCAGGTCATAACTTCTTCGCTATAACTTGGATTTCAGCTCTCTTTATATCTCCAGAATTCTTGTCACGACCACTACAACTTTCTTTAGAGATATCGGGTTTATCTAACATTTTATTTTTTGTGCTTATTTTTATTCTTAATTTATTATATCTTTATAAACAAGTAAATAAGCACATAATACACATAATATTCACATAATTCATCTTTATTACTTCAAACTATTTTTTTCTAGTGTGCGATTCTAACTATTTTTTTCTAGTGTGATATTTGTGATTATCAGTACAAGAAACACAAGCATTAGCGGCAACAAACGTCGCCGCTAAAAGCTAGGTGTGTTGCCGTTGAAGCTTTTTGCGACGACGTGTCGTCGCTAAGAAGTCACCGTGGTTACCTCACTGCAAACTCTCCATATGTTGCCGTTGTTACTTTTTTTCATTTTTCCATTATAGCATTGTACTTTCTAAAAATTACTAAACTACAAAGTACCAATATATCAAATTATAACCATACTACATCGTACATAATATTGCATATACATTATAGCATTCTACTTTATAAATTAAGGTAATGAATATTATAGCATCCTAATTTTGTTCCATTATAGCATTGTATTATTGAAATACACTTAAACTAACAATTACATGTGATTGTTGTGGTGGTTGCTCCTGATCGCACATAGACACAAGCGTATATATTTTACGCCTGATGCCTCTAATATGGCATCGTCAAACACCCAATATTCTTCAAAAGAATTTTGTATATCCTTTGTTGTTAGACCGATGGCTTCACAAAAAGCTTGATTTTGTTGACTGATATCAAGGAGTAAAGCATTTTGTATTTTCAAAAAATGATAAACATCATAAAATTTAGATTACTAAATACCCCTTGACGGTATAAACAATTATATGAAAATACAAATTAACCACTTACATATTGTTGCTCGAGTGCATGACTACTAAATACCCCTTAACGATCGGTATTAGTCTTACGAAATGTTATAATTCAAATGATATCCTATTTAACATTATAAATTAGATTAGTTATAATTTAAATAAATAGTTAAATATATCATAGCTTACTTCTTTGAAACACGCATTGCTATACGAGCACGATCCCCCTCTGTTTACAACTTGTTGTGCACGGACTCCTATGTTTGATGCTACAACGCTTTAAAATTTTGGGCATTTGAAAATGTTCGACTATTTGCGCCCAATTTTCGTGTAACATGCCCTATGGGGGGGTGGCTAATGCCCTTCGGATATATATAAACCCCCCGACATTCTGAAAAAAAAAATCAGTATGCGCTTTACTTTTACGACCTCTATATATTTTTTGTAAAGTCGCATCAATGCTACGCAATAACTGAGCACGCTCAGGATCCAATTTAACCTTATCAAAATTAAACTTATTCTACAAATACAAAAAAAAGTAGTTCACTAAATACAATCACAACTAGACTTAAAATATTATCTAGGTTACCTTTAGATGCACGATTGTGACATTCCTTACCGAGGGGAAACATTGTCCCAACTAGTTACGCTTAAATAGATCTTCATCCACATATACCTCTCGATCTCATAGGTAAACCAATTATCACACTTCCCGACAAGGAATATGTGAGCTCCTTGTCGAAATCCAAATCCACGGGCTTTCCCTTGTTTGTCTGTATCATCTTTGATAGTTGGATGTTTTTTGATAGACCTCTTCATTTTTTAGGAAGCTCAACTAAAAAATATAATTAAAAATATTAATCACGATAGCTTATAATAAAAGAATAAAAATAGCTAATAAGTATATCATAATAACACTTACCATTCAGTTCGTGTTGTCCACGACCAAAGCCTACTGGAGATGGTGGATCCTCGGCTCCATCACCTCCATGTTCTAGGCCCATAACATTTGTCATCATGTAGAAGAGTATCGCCCAACTAAACCTCATATATAGAATGCAAAATTACAATATGTACAATATATAAACACAATATGAATAAAAGTTAGCTTGTAAAATTATAAGATGTACAATATAGACAAACAATATGAATAAAATTTTGACTTCAAATAAAGTTTCTATTACAATAAAACATATGATTTTTTAATCAGAATGTACCTCATATGCTTTAATGTCTTCTTCATCACTATCATAAGCAGAATCGTGATCATCATAATCGGTCTCTTCCTCGGAAACATTATCGATTCTACCCATTGGCGGACGTACTTCGGTCTCATCCTCATCAGTATAATAAAAAAAAATTGAGCTACATCAACATTTTTTTGAAAGTATTATGAGAAGTCGATAAAAAGTCTAGCATCGGATGAATAGTTGTTTTGAACTACGTCAACATTTCCTACCTCCACATTGTCGACATTTTGGGCAGAATCATTGTAAGCATTTTGGACACGAGCATTATCGGATGGTAGATCCGAAATACTTGAATGATTAACATGCTCAACGACACAATGAGCATTGTTGTTTTGGTTTCTTCGAGAAGGCTTATGGATGTAGAACAGTTGTTTGGCTTGTGAAACATATATGAGTTGATCATCTTGGTATGCTTCTTATTATGTGTTGATACTGATGAAATTATTATCAGGAATATCTCTCGTATCGAACCACTTGCACCGAAATATTGCAGTCGAATAATCATATTGATATTCCACCTCCATAATCTCTACTAACTAGTCATAATATATCTCTCCATTCTCATCCACCACTAGAACCCCAGAGTTTTGTGTTGTGCATTGTGTATCACGACTAAGTATGATAAACCTAACACCGTTGACTATGCACGCAGTGTAAGTATAAACATCCATTTGTGAACCAACTGAAAGGGTCATCAACTCTTTGTGGAATTCTGGAGAGTTTTCTGTTTCCATATGAAAACCTATTAAACATATATTAATGTTTAATGTATTCTTGATTCTTTATATTGATCAAACATATTTGTTTGTTAAATGTTATTACCTTTTCAAAACACCTGTTGGGAAATTCGGTCTTTTCATCACTTTCAAGATGGTCAGATTTCAATTTTCTATATTGATGACAAATATACATACATACAAATAATATATATATATATATATATATATATATACACACACACACACACACACACATATATATATATATATATATATATATATATATGATGACTGGAAAAAGTAACAATAAATAATGAAAGAAAGAGATAAGAACACTTACTCCATGTATTGTCTGACTTCTTTACAGCTGTTCGGTATAAACCATTCCATATTATGTTTTTCCCTTAGATTAAGATGTTTGATTTGCGTTGTGCTGGCTAGTTGACACTTGGACTCAAACATCCAAAACTTTCTTTTTTCAATGAAAACATCCTTGTTTATTTCAGGGCGATTGAATTTAGTCTGCACATCTCGAAGGTACATCAAACAAAATGATAAGGCTTCTTCAATAACATAACCTTCAACTATACAACCTTCCAGTCTCGCCTTATTTCTGACATAGTTTTTTATTTTTTTCATATATCTTTCGAATAGATATATCCATCTCATACATACCGGGCCTCTGACAATCGCTTCATTAGGTAAATGCAAAACTAAATGAATCATAATGTCAAAAAACTTTCGACGATAAATGAACTCTAACTTGCACAAGATTCTAATGTCTTCTTTTTCTTTCCTCATATCCTCCACCTTTAGTGTTCTGGAGCAAATTTTCTTGAAAAACATACAAAGATCTACAATTGGTGTAGAAGTTTCTTTGTCTAATAATGCTCTAAATCTAATCAATATCGAACGTTACATAAGAATGTGATAGTCATGAGATTTCAAACCAATAATGTTAACATCATTATCTACCACTTTCTTACTGATGTAGATCCAAACCCATCTGGCAGTTTAACATCTCTAATAAATTGACAAAAGATTTTGAGGTTAGGTTTCTTTAGTAAGTATCTTTCACGTGGTCTACTTAACTTGATATCCCTTCTTTGCAACCATTGATTATGCCAGATATTTTGATTTCTCAAGTCATCCCATGCAATTGACGTGTCTTTACTATTATCATTCATCGGAGAAGTACCCAAAACACTATCACCCATATTTTACTCAACATGCATGAATTCTAGGTTGTGCTTCAGCTACAGAAAAGACCAATACTCCAGCTCGAAAAATTTGCTATGTTTCAACCAGTTTAACTCAAATTCTTGCTGACCCATGTTGTCCTTGAAAATCTCGGGATGTTTAGCCGGTTTACGAAGTAGTAGACGTCCTATTTGCTCTTGTATAGGTTCATTAGTAAAGTTTCTCAGAGCAGGTCTTGTCTCAGGTTACCCATTAAATTTCAAACTCATCCTTAATAGGACATTAGCATCTAAGAATTGACGAAGACCGACATAAACGCCTTTATTTGTTAAAAGGTACGAGGGAGTGTCTTCATTGCAAGTCATGCATTCTCTATACCTTTGCCCACTCCAACCAGATAAACTACTACGAGCTGGAAAGTATTTTATTGTCCATAACAACATAGATTTCATCATGAAGAATGTGTTTGTTGCTGCCTCTTTAATGTGTATGCCTGAGTGCCAAAAAAAACTTAAGCACTTCCATTAACGACCTAACGTAAACATCTATGTCCTTTCCAGGTGCTTTGGAGCCGGGAATCAACAAGGCCAACATGAATGATGAATCTTTCATACAAATCCATGGTGGTAGATTATATGTGGTGAGTACGACCAACCATGTGTTTTATGGATAAAACATGTTACCAAATGGATTAAAGCCATCAGCTGCCACCCCTAGGCGTACGTTGCGAGGTCCACTCGAGCAATTAGGGTAATTTACATCAAAATTTTCCAAGATTCTTCATTAATGAGATGACATACCACACCATCTTCTGATCTCCCAATACTATGTCATATCATATTTTTGGAAGTGTACCTTGAAAAATACAAACGCCATAGTCTAGGGGTCACTGAATGTACCATAACACCTTATGAGTTACCTTCTTACCCTTGGTGTTTTTATCAATACACCGACTCTCTTTACAAACAAGACAAATCTGCAATGAGTTGTGTTCCTTCCCGAAGAGAAAACAATCAGTTTTGCATACATGTATTGACTCGTACCCCAAACCTATCTTCTTTAATTTCTTTTTGGCTAGATAATATGAGCGGGGAAGTTTGTTGTCTTGTGGAAATGTTGAACGCAGCAACTCAAGGAGTTGATCAAATGAATTATCAGACTATTTGTTGTTGACCTTGAGATGCATCGACCTTGCTAAAAAAATGGTAAGAGAATGTACATCCAAGATATCACTTGGTTTCGACTACCTCTAACACATGTTCAAAATCATCATCGACACCACTACCCCTATATTCAAGGTTCCTTCATCCAGGTTGGTATCATTTTATATCGACTCCCGCATAATATCGTCGATAACATCAGTCATCTCGTTACTTGGCGCTACGACATCTACAACCGGAGTAATTGAAGGTTCACCGTGATATGTCCACCTTTCATATGACCAACTGAAACTATATATATGAACATAACATCACATTGATTTTGGATCTATGAAGTAAAGATTATAACATATCTCACACAGACATCTGGTTTCACGATTACTATCTAGCTGTCACTTCGATCTCTTGACATAAGAGTCGAGTCCTAGCTGGAACTTGGAAGATTGACGATGTGAATTAGTAGTCCAACTTTTATCAACAGACATGATGCAACAGAAACAAATTTTAGTGTTTGGGGTTTACTCTACGTTAAACAAAGTTTATTGTTTAGAGTATTCATAAATTCAATGATATAAAAAGTATCTCCGACACGAGAACAAATAATCAGAAATGCATAGAGTATTCACAAAGGTAGACTTCTAAACCTACTTTTTGAATAACTTATCTCATATGTGAACATGTAATACATGATTTTCTGTTTAAGAAATTTTTGGAAGCATGTCCTCTTAGCTCCTAAGTATATATATACTTAGGAGCTAAGGGGACATAACAATCAAATCTTTCTTAAAGTATTCAAAAAGCAGTCCTACAACGGGGACAACCCGAAATAAATTTCTAAATCAATTTTGGGCGGGTATTTCTAGGCTCATGATGATTACAAAGAATACACGCAAACGAATAGAATTTAGAAGAACATTTTTTTTCCATTTATATCGTCTTACTTTTGTATATTTTTGTTATTTGTGGCATTTGATTTTCTTTTATGTTTTCTATAATAGCATTGTACTTTAAATATTATATTGTTTATTCTATTTAAGCATTGTACTTTTAAATATTATTTTTTATTTATAATATCATATTTTTTTCCTAATATAGCATTCTACTTTACAATATTTTGGTTATTTACGATATTTGGTTTCGTTTTAAGTTTTCGATAATAACATTGTACTTTATATATTACATTGTTTTTTCTATTTGAGCATTGTACTTTTGGATATATATATATATATATATATATATATATATATATATATATATATATATATATACACTTCGAAGCTAAGGGGACATGACAACCGAATCTTTCATAAAGTATTCAAAAAGCAGTCCTACAATGGGCATAGTCCGAAATAAATTTCAAAATCAGTTTCGACTGGGTATTTCTAGGCTCAAGATGATTACAAAGAAGACACGCAAACAAATAGAATTTAAAAGAATATTTTTTGTCATTTATATCGTCTTACTTTTGTATTTTTTGTTATTTGTGGCATTTAATTTTCTTTAATGTTTTCTATAATAGCATTGTGCTTTAAATATTATATTGTCTATTCTAGTTAAGCATTGTACTTTTGAATATAATTTTTTATTTATAACATCATATTTTTTCTATTATAGCATTGCACTTAACAATATTTTTGTTATTTATGGCATTTGGTTTCGTTTTAAGTTTTCGATATTAACATTGTACTTTATATATTATATTGTTTTTTCTATTTGAGCATTGTACTTTTCCATATATATATTTTTTATTTATATTATCATATTTTGTCCTATTAGAGTATTGTACTTAAAATACTTTTGTTATTTATGACATTTGTTTTTGTTTTTTCATTATAGCATCCTACATTTTCGTTTTCATTTTTCCATTATAGCATTGTACTTTCCAAATAAGCCCTTAAAAGTTAAGTGATATTTCATTATACGCTTAGGTTATTTTGTTTAGAGTATCTATTGTGTTATTGTATACATAACTATGGTCCAATCAAATTTACTTATTTATAGAAAGTGATTAATATATATTATTGAAATAAATATAATTGAAAAATATCATCTTAATTAATTACAAGGATAATTTAGTCAATTAATATAGATTTAATAAAGTAAAATTACATTTTTTTAAGGGATCATAGATTCTATTAATTAAAAAAAACGATTTTACGAATTATAATTATTTTAATTCAGACATTCAGACAGAATATGTTTATGAGTATGTTTAAAAATAAAAATATTCTTAGAACCATAAATAATAAAAAATTTGTTGACCCTATTTCTTGATTATGAATTTAAAAAATTCTTGTAGAATAACAAATTGTTAAACAATCAATTGAAGAATAAAAACAAAAAATACAATATTTCTTATAGAATACGGGTAACAATTGTTAAGAATTACATTTATTGTTAGAGAACAAAAATAAAAAAACTTTCAAAACGGGAAAGAAAACATCAAAATATAACAAAGACTAATACATTCTAAAAGAATAATGTGGTCCGTTTCAATTTTGTGGTTCGTTCTTCAAACATCAACTTCTGTGATTCCAACAAAATTGGAATTTGTGATTTCATTTCAACAGAATTTGTATTCGCGATTCCATTCCAATAGAATTGGAATCTCACTAATATCATCCATTGAATCATCTACATAAACATACTTGATACGTTTTCATAATTCAACCTTGTCAAGATCCTGCACTGTCCACATAATAGCAGTGAATCCATTCCAACATAATTAGAATTCATGCTTCCATCCAACAGAACTGGAATTCGTTATTCCATTCCAAAAGAATTGGAATATCACCAATATCATCCATTGAATCTTTTACAGAATTCATATTTACAAACTTTTGATCCTGAAAAGTTTATAAATTCCTCCATGAACATTAACAACCACAAATAAAAAAACAACAACAATGATCAAAAGGAAGTTAGTTTCAAAGGACAAAGTCTATGTATTTTCATGATGTCATTTCAACTTCATAATAGTTCTTTAATCAAATAAACTCAGGCAAAGTCATTTGCTCAGCATTGAAAACCCAATGATGCACATAAATAATGCCTAGCTTATATCCAATTTTTGTAGATAAAGACTTATAAACTACACATCCACACTACTAATGAGGAACATTGGAAAAATGCACTTCCATGATAATATATCCTTTTATAACCCCAAAAAGTCTCAACCTAAAGACTAAATTTTCTCAAGGTATAAACTAAATGAGTAAAAACTATCATTGAACCCTAATTTCACTGATTACTAATAGATCAGTGGCTTTCTGCAGACATATCGAAGAAAATCTTAGGCAGTTAGTACAAGCAGCAAAAAAAAATTACCAACAGAAACCAAGCCTTTATGAAGACAAGACCAACAATGTATTAAGAGTTAAACATCTTTCAACCGCCAAATTAACCCCCGGAGCAATTCAAAAATGCAGAAACCAGATTTTACAAGAAAAAGCTAAATAATGCTAAATAATAATTACAATTCCTGTGATGTCATAAAATGAATACCTTTTTACAGCCAAAGAAAAAAACTAATCGGATGAAAAAGAACTCGGCAATCATCTAATAGAAAACAGAAAAACCTAATACATAGCACACCAATTTTGATACCCTACGATAGCCATAAGGAATAGCGTTTGTCTATAGCCAAATGTATCATAATTAAGCTGACATAGGAAAGAAATGATCAAAATTTTATTCGATTTAGAGCAAAAACTTTGAACCTGGCAGCCCTTGTAAAGATAGGGGAGGAACACGCTTCCGGAAAACGCCGAAGAGCTTATGAACCCCGGCATAGATGAGTCTGGAAGCAGGTTCCACAAGCTTCGTAAACAGGACAGGATTGTTGTTCCTGAGTACCATAGGAGGTCTATCATACGGCGTCGCCTGAGTACTATGTCGTAAATGCCTCTTACGGAGGAGGGAGCTGGAATCATTTGGCTTCAGTCGACCGTAAGGAGGAGAATCGAATAAGAGGAGGTGCAATTTTAGGATGTGTCGATCGGATTTGAGAAGTGAAGAAGGAAAAACGATACTCAATTTAGGGCTGTTGGTATGTTCAAAGATTGAAATTGTTTGATTCGGAGTAAACTGACTCACAATCGAAACTGCGAATGGACTTGGAATCGGATTCCCTGTCGGAATGGAGGGTGAGAGTTACAACCGATTTTTCGTTGTTGGTATGTTCGGATATTAAAATTATGATAGGGTTTTCGCAGACAGAGGGGCATTAGAGGTGGGCGGCATTGGTGGATGAAGGCGACGAGTGGTGGTTTTAAAAAGCGGATGGAAAAAACCTAGGTAGCTTAGTGGTATTTACCATAATTATAACATATTATTTGTGGAAACTAATTATCAAATTACCTATTTACCCTTATTTATTTATATAATTATTTATTTTTATTTTAAATTTTTATTGTCCTATGTTTATGCATACAATAACACAATACTTACTTTAAACACTTGAACCTAGCTCTCTCTCTCTCTATATATATATATATATATATATATATATATATATATATATATATATATATATATATATATATATATATATATATATATACAAATACAAAAACTAATTTTTTCATTTATATCCGATTATTGCATTGAAAAGTACAATGTTATAATGAAAAAAATAGTTTGTGTATTTGTATGCAATTTGGTAAGTTCAATGCTATAATGGAAAAAATATGAATTTTTTTTTATAAAGTACCAATATTTTTTTCATTTTTTTCCTCATAGCATTGTACATTCCAAATTGTATAAAAATACACAATTTATTTTGTCATTTTTTCTCCATTATAGCATTGTACATTCCAAATTCCCTAACTATTTTCTTTTCATTATAGCATTGTACTTTCCAACTTATATACAAATACACAACCTATTTTTTTTCATTTTTTCCATTAAAACATTGTACTTTCCAAATTGCATACAAATACACAAACTTCTTTTTTTCATTTTTTTCCATTATAACATTGTACTTTCCAAATTGCACACAAATACACAATTTATTTTTTTCGGTTTTTTTTTTCATTATAGCACATTGTACTTTACAAAGTAAGGCATGATTAGTTTTCCAAACTAGTATTGTACTTTCAAAATTAAGGGCATGCTCATTGTTTCCTTTATAACAAGCTATTTTTTGTTTCATACATCTATATTACAAATTAATGTCTATGCATACGAATCACATATACACATACAAATACATAAATACATAGATACTAAACACAAAAATACGCATCTATATATATATATATATATATATATTGTAAGGTCCTAAAACGGATCTTTACCAATGATCAAGCAAACAAACAATCAAATAGAATAAGAATCGGAGTAGAAACAGAATTGAAACAAGCTTGTGCACGTTTTTATTGCTTAAAACATCCGGTACAACTTGTTCTCCATAGCCGTGAACTCTCTAGTATCAACAACCAATAATGACCTACACAACCTCTATTTATAGGGGACTAAGACCGCAAACAGGACATGGGCTGGAAACAGGGTTTACGGCCGTAAACTAGTTTCCGGCCGTAAACTCACCACATAAACGTGACCCTAATTTGACCTACTATTACACAAAAAATACTCAAAAGAGCTATTACAACTGAAAGCCTAGACCAAACCATTAATTGTGCCCTTTAATCTCCCCCTTGGTTTGGGGCTAGCTTGGATTCAATCTTTGTCGACCACCAACACATCTAACTTCCCCATTGCTCCGTTCCACATTCTTTTGTTGATAATCTCTACAACCATAGACGTATACTCTTTGGCAGCTTGCTCAAAAATTTCCTCGGCAACTTTAATCTGATGAAGACCCAATTGATGGATATCCCATTTCCCAAACAGGAACAAATCTCTCTGGTCATATAGACAAATGCATCCATCTTTAAGCTTGATGACAGCGGAGGCTGTTGTTTCGTCAAACACCCAGTAAAGCATGGAGCTTAAGGATCCATCTGGATAGTTTTGAAACACCGGGATTTGCTTAACTTGACTGGTAGCAGGCCGCATCACAACTTGAAGTGGATGACCAGTCTTGGGATCAATCACATCAGGATATTGCTTGATAATAGACTCTGCATTCTTCATTTTCGGAAAGCCTTTCTTCACTTGGTCTTCCAAAAAGAGCTTGAAGTGAGTTGCCTTTGGATCTTGTGAGGGATTAGCAAAAGGAGCTTGAGATAACTCTGAAAGATCAACCCTAGTCCAGGAATGGAAGTCATGACAATATTTGTACAGTTCTGTGTTGCCACTCTTTCTTCTTAGAATCCACATGTTTAACGTGTCATGAAATCCCCAAGAGATAATTCTGGACCTATCACCGTATGTATCTCTAAAATGTTTTTCTTCGAGATCAGTAACAACGATTTTTGGTTGATTCCCAGGTGCATTAAGATTCGAGCTCTTCTTAAACAAAAGTTGTCCCTTTTCAGCAGATTCTGCAAGTCTAGCACGTTTAAAAGCCACGACATTAGGAGATTGAACATGCTATACTTCAAATCCATCCACAACACGAGATGATTGAGCAGATGGTAGTACAACCGGAGGATCTTAAGATGGCAGAAACATAAGCGATTCATCAACTGAAGACTTAAACTTGTCACCAAGTTCTTCTGCCAGTTTCTTTTTCAAATCAAATTAACAAGCTATGAGGAGACCAAAGTGAGTCTGAATATTAGAGATCTGCTTAGTCTTTAAAGTCTTATCTTCTTCAATATCAAAAACTTGAGTCTTGAGCATGATATTTTCACTCATAAGATCAGCCACCTTAATGTCATGCTCAATGTTCTTTTGATTTAACACACTTATTTCTTTTTGAAGCTCAACAATAGAAGGATTGTCTTCTCATGTGATAGCTTCCCTAAAAGAGATTCCTTTGGCTCTAGGAGAAGGCACTGAACCTTGTTCCTGAGCCAAATGCAAGGCCAGCCTCACGGAGGCAACATCAAGATCTGGCCGGGAAGGAGAGAATCCTGTTGAAGCAGAAGATCTGCCAGCTTCATTCGTGGTGCTAGGGCCTTCACTGATAGGTTCTGATGAGACAATAACAGGAGTGGTGGTTGGAGGAATTTTGAGGTCTTGAAGTATATCAGAATCAATAATTCCCTGCCTGGGATCACGTCTTCTTCTTTTTCAAAGGAGGTTGAGAGGTTTGGGTTGTCGTATGATCACTCTGAAGTGGTTCTATAGTAGGAGAAACAATGTCAAGGGAAGGATTCCCTGACACCGTCACCATAGGAGTTGCTGTTTCAACCAATTGTTTGGTAGTAGGAGGCGTTGATTTAAGAATATGATCGGAGTCCCGTATCTCCGTTGCTGGATGAGCAACATCATCGATATTGTCAAGTAGCGAGTTGAGATTTTCAGTTGACAAGTAATCTTCATTGCTTCCAAAATTCACTGGAATTTTATCCTTATCGAAGCCAGTGAGATCAAGATCTTCATACAATTCAGTTTTAGTCACACTCTTTGAAGACCCTTCATTGTAATCACTTTGTACTGGAATTGATGTCAGATCATGTTCCTCAGCCACAACTGCAATGGGAACTATTGTATCTTCTCTTTCTTCGTCATGTTCTGACACCGTGATAACTTCATCTTCTGACATCATCCTTTCTGAAGAAGTAGGCTCAGAGGATATTTTATCAGACGATCCATGAGACTCAGGAGTTTCGTTTAATTCAACAAATTTTCCAAACTTTACAAGCGGATACAGTCCTTGGAAAATGACTTTACCCTTGCGATTTTGCCTGATAAGCCCAACAGTGTGAGGGCCTAGTGACTTCATATCTAGGGTTTCACCCTCCCTAACCATCTTAGGAAATTGAATTTAATAAACCTTTGGATGAACCTCGGATACATCAAGAAATTATCTCAGGTTATTGTGTTGATGTTCACCAAGAACTCATCCAGGATAAACCTTGAGACGTTGAAGTCTATCCCTACAGCGAGAGACGCAATGGCTCCAGTGTTCCTTAGAGAGATCTCAACAGCGCCAGACCTCCTGCCATAAATGCAGCTCACAAAGACATGATCCATGAATCTCCAATATAGTGGCAGAAGCTTCTTCACTGTGGGAGGAAAAATGCCTCCGTAACCCATCTTCTTAAGTACCTTCTGGGCATCTTCAATCCCAATTTCAGTAGGAAAATTTGGTTGGCCATCAATCAGCAACGCTTGTCTGATAAATTGTTCACTAATATTAATCTTGCATCCTTTCACAATTGCATCAATAGTAACTGCTCCATCATTATCTGTTTTCATTTTAGCAATCTGCTAGAATTCCCTGAGTATATTTTGATAAACCACGAGATTTAAAGTGATAGCAGAAGCCAAGCAGTAGTCTCTCAGCCTGTGGATCATTGACTTGAATTCTCCATGTACTACAGGAGGATCGGCCAACACGATAGCCAAGTTGTGCATATCCGCAAATTTCAAGTTAGCCATTTGATCTGCACTAAAACGAGCCAAGTAAGAAAACAAAGATATTTTAGCAATTAATGTTTTAAGTTTTCTTATTTAATCAATTTAATTTTTGCCCTAAAAATTATTTTGACCAAAATGAAGTTTACGGTCAACCTAGGGTTTACGGCCGTAAACCCGTCACCATAAGCTCAGGGCCGCAAACGGAGTTTACGGCAATAAGGTCCTTGGCCGTAAGCTTCAGCCGTAAGCTCCGACAAACAGTTTTTCTTCGATTAAAGCCCCAAAATCCGTCGATTTGTTGAGATAATCACATATTCATGGTCGGTTTTGACCTACCTTCGAGATTCACCGAGCAATTTCACAAAAAACAAGAAAAAAATTTCGAAGATGAGAGAGAAGACGAAGGGTTTGCGGCCGGAAATTGAAAAGTGAGGAATGGAGGAGAATCCGGCTGTAAACTCTCAATTTATACCCTATTCAATTTTACCTATCTTCCACACAGTATAATGCACAGTCCAAATCCCAAATATTTAAAAAATAAAACTTTTTGAGGATTTAAAAAATAAGATTAAAAATAACATAAACTAAAATAAAAATAAAATTAAAAATAAAAATAAAATAATTTCTAAAATTTTAAAATTTAAAATTTAAAATTTTGACAATTATAAAAATAAATTAAATAAAAAATAAAAATAAAAATAAAAAATAAAATACAGTAAGACTAAACTTAAAACACTGAATATAATTTTGTGACACATGGATCAAAGTTGTTAGACAACCTTAATCCACTTGTCGGTACCTTCACCTTCATGTTTATGTCTAGTCGATCGTCGGTATTGTGATCGACTTAAACACAAAAAATTGTGATAAATTTGGACAAGCTAATAAAGACAAGACACTTTTGATTCTATGTTCTTGGATAAATTTCCTAGAGACCATTCAGCTGACGACGACCAGGGATATTGTTGTCCACCTAAATTGAGCAGCGAGATCTATGGACAATCTACAATCGTTCAATTTTAATTGTACTAGAATATGTTTCCCGCTTCCTGATATGCTCCAGTAATCAAGGACTTCCAGAATACTCCTTACATCGGGTGAGCAGACAATTATTAACAGAGAAGATAGATTTAGAATGCATATGCTATACACCCAGGTCAGATCTCTTCCAATCACGCAGAGAGTGACACATATGACTAACTGAAGTTTTAGAGGGATTGAGAAGAAGAATAAGGCATATACTGTGTACCAGGTCGGATTGTAAGTTACACAAAGGAGACAGTATATGGCTAACAGATAGAAAGAATTGCATAAATAGAAGATGCAGAGAGATAGAGTTGCATATGTTACAGTCCAGGTCGGATCTCTCGATCACGCAGAGGAGGCAACATATGACTAACAGACAGAAAGAAAGAAAATAACCATCTACATACCTAATTTATCAGAATTCCTCAGTCACCCCATCAATACCATAATTAAGGATAGAATCTGCACCTCGAGGAAACGTTAATCCACAGTTCTAGATACGGGTTCTTTTAATGTGACCAGTGGATTCTCATGTATATTTCCCTGCTCAACCTATCCAAGCGTCGTATTGTCAGGCTAAACAGATCTAACTAGTTCAAGATTTGTCAAGTCCTTGAATTTCTTAAGTTCAACTCTTCCTAGTCAAGTCCATTTAGAATCTTTCGTGTCTAACAGTGCATCGAACACAGAGCGTAGACAATTTAATTTTGGTACGCTACACGGATTCAGATTGCCTATTATCACTTGATAATATCACTTCCTAGCACATCACCTACAACCAAAACTATCAGCAACATATTTTTTTTTTTTAATTTTCTGAATTTTTATTATTTTTGATTTATTGTTTATTTCTCCCCCTAAATTTGCGCATGGGTGAGAATGAAATAAAAATAATGCGCAAATTTAAACTAATTTAACCTAAAATAAAATAAAATTAAAAAATAAAATAAAAAAAATAAAAAATAAAAAAATTAATCATCAAAACGAATCATTTTCAAAAATCCCACAAGCACATCAAATCGAGCTTTGTTAATAGGCTTGGTGAACACATCCGCCACATTATTAGCAGTGGGAACCTGTTCCAACCAGATGAGTGAACGTTCATAACAATCTCTGATAAAATGAATGTTGATATCAATGTGCTTGGTTTTGGAATGTTGGACAGGATTTCTAGCAATTTGAATTGTAGTCTCATTATCACAATAAATGGGGGTTTCAAGATAATTTAAACCATAATCCAACAACTGATGTTGGATCCAGATAACTTGAGAGCAATAAGCAGATGCAGCAACGGATTCCGCTTCCGCTGTTGAAGTTGAAACAGTGTGTTGTTTCTTGCACTGCCACGACACTAGCTTGTCTCCAAGGAATTGACACCCTCCTGATGTAGATTTGCTGTCAAGCTCACAGCCTCCATAATTACTGTCAGCAAAAGCATATAAATCAAATTCGGAATTTTTCAGATACCAGAGACCCAATTTTGGGCTGCCTTTGATATACAGAAAAATTCTTTTGATAACAATAAGATGTGAAAGTTTAGGATTAGCCTGTTAACGTGCGCATTGACATACTGCAAACATGATGTCTGGACGACTTGTAGTAAGATACATCAACGATCTGATCATCGATCTAAGTGAGTCTGATCAACAGATTCACCATCAGTATCTGGATTCAGGAGGGGTCTTTCGGCCATCGGTGTCGATGCAGGTTTTGCGTCTTGAAACCTGAACTTCTCAAGAATATCTTCCACATACTTAGCTTGATGGAGCAGGATTCCGGTTGAATTTTGTTTGACCTGAAGCCCTAGGAACATGGTCATCTCACCCAATGAACTCATCTCAAACCTCTTTTTCATAACGCCTTAAAATTCTTTACATAGCTGCGGACTGCTAGACCCAAAAATAATGTCGTTAACGTAGATCTAGACTAGAATCTGATCATTACCCACATGCTTTACGAAAAAAGTTTGATCGATAGTGCCACGAGAGTATCCATGCTTGAGCAAATGCTTTGTGAGAGTCGCATACCATGCTCAAGGAGCTTGATGTAACCCATACAACGCCTTGTCCAAATTGTAGACATTATTAGGAAACTTCGAGTTAACGAACCCAGGGAGCTGATCAACATAGATTTCTTCCTTCACCTTGCCATACAAGAAGGCTGTCTTGACATCCATTTGGTAAACCGTGAAGTTCATGTAGGAATCATATGCAAGGAAGATACGAATAGCCTCCAAGCAAGCTACTGGAGCATAAACCTCAGTGTAGTCAAGACCCTCGATCTGTCTAAACCCGCGAACCACCAATCTTGCTTTATTGCGCACTATGACTCCGGAATCATCTTGCTTGTTTCGATAGAGCCAGTGTGTGTCAAGAGACTTTTTGCCCTTCGGTAACTCAACCAATTTCCAAACCCCGAGCTTCTCAAATTGATTCAGCTCTTCATGCATAGCATCTACCCAGGTGGGCTCAATCAAAGCCATTTCAATGTTCGTAGGCTCTATTTGAGAGATAAAGAAAGAATAGAGACATGCATTAACATCTCCATTCTGACGTTTTCGATCGGATGATCGCGTTGAATCTTAAGGGTATCTCCTGGATGATATCATTGGGTGAAACGGGAGAATTATGAATGTTGAAACCTTCATCATTTGCTGATTTTTACACATTAGATGATTCTGCTACAAACTCATTAGCAATTTCTTCAGGAAAGAGTAGTTCTATAAAAGTTGAAATGACAGCGGAAGCATCTTTAGACATGAACTCTCTTTCAACATGAGTAAGAGGTGTAGCATTAGCATCAAGAGTTTTGAACTGGAGATTTTGGACTACCAAGTGGAATAGATGACTCCCCCTCAGGTGAAGCAGATGACTCCCCCTCGGGTGGTGAAGTGGACTCCCCCTCAAGTGGTGAAGAGGATTATGCTGGAGGTCGGTAAACAACTTCTTTGTCTTCGTCTTCAGAAAGAATCTTCGAACTAGAGGAAGACCCAAATGAACCATCTAAAGACACATTAATGGACTTAAAGAGCGATGTGTAATCGAATAACCAATCAGGGCCCACTCGTGCATCCGTTTCATTTTCCTCCAGTCAGTGTACGTCGAAGGATTCTACAATATGCTTCGTCTTCTTGTTGTAAACCCTATACGCGGTGCGTGCAACATATCCTACGAAATAACAATCATCATCTATGGTATTGAACTTTGGTTTGGACTCCAGGTGAAGAAGGGTACACGCGGAAATGACTGACAGAAGGCTTATGACCATATAGAATTTCATACGGAGTCTTCATCTGAGCTTTGTTGATTAAAACGCGATTTTGAACGAAGCAAGCCGTGTTAATCGCCTCAGCGCAAAAGAAATAGGTAACTTGGAGTCACATAGCATCGTCCTCGCAACGTCTTTCAATGTTCTATTTCTTCTCTCAGCAACACCATTTTGTTGAGGTGTGAAGTCCCTTTTCTACGCAAAAATGATCAAGAACAACAATCTTGAATTCTGTTCCATTATCAGTGCGAAGTGCCTTCACCCGATTGTTGGTTTGGTTCTCAATCAACACTATGAATTTCTTTATCAGATCAGCAACCCTAGCTTTGTTGGATAAGAAGAAAACACATGTAAAATAAGACAAGTCATCAATCACAACCAGGCAATACGAATTTATGTTGATGCTGAGGACGTTGACTGGACCAAATAAATCCATATGTAATAACTGGAGCACCTGAATGATTGAGTTAACCTGTTTTGGCAGGTGTGGTTTTCTATGATGTTTACCGTGGGCGCATGACACACACTTCTCAAAAGTTATAAAATATCTGACAGGTAAACCACAGACCATCTCATTCTCCGCAAGACGATTTAGGTTCTTGGCGTTAGCATGACCGAGTCTTCGGTGCCACATCATTGCGTTCTATTCTGAGACCTTGGAAAAGAGGCAAGTGACTTGCTCAGAATGTTGCTGTTCATATCAATAATGTAATCATTTCCATCCCACTTTGATTTGACAAGAATCCACTCTTCTGGGATGACAATGCCTAGCTTGAGAATCATACACTCTTTCTTGGTGAAATGAGTAGAATATCCTTTGTCACAAATTTGTGAAACACTCAACAAGATATGTTTTAACTCGAGAGCAAAGTTGACATTTTCAAAGCTTAGCACTCCATTTTTAATGGTTCCTCTCTGATTGATCTTGCCACGTTCTCCGCCCGTAAAGGAAACATATCCCCCATTAAAGGATTGAATGTTGCTCAGTTGGGAGATGTCTCCTGTCATATGCCGGGAGCAGCCGTTGTCGACGTACCAAGGTCTGACGACATTCCTCCACAACTGTCCCTGCAAAATGAGCGGCCGTTGTCGACGTACCAAGGTCTGTCGACGTACCTAGGTCATCACTTTCCTGGGTTGACCCTTCACTTTTTGTGAATGATCTTTTAAAATTTTCAAATTTGAGTCATTATCTTTAACTTTTTTAGATGATGCTAATGATTGATTGGAAGTTAATTTGGGAATCCACTGATATTTGGGTTTCTTAACAGTCACTGGTGGTTTTGAAATAGGTTTCTTATCAGTTTGCATTGAGTGTTTAGATGTTCTACCAGAATTGGTTGAAGATCCGAAACTGCTCTTTGACGAAACCGATCTTGGCGGAGCCTTGTTCGGTTTTGGAAAACTGTTTGTGACGTTGTCATGAAACACCGTTTTATCCTTTTGAAAAACTACCATTTTTCTATTTCGATCATCCTTCCAATCATCATCCTGAAAACGAGTTCTTGAGGAATTTCTAGTTAAAGACCTTCCTCTGGATTCGTTCTCTCCTCTTAGTGACATATAATGTACAAAAATCCTATTTGGACAATTCCTAGCTATATGTCCTCCAATATCACAATTAAAACAAATTTGTTTATTATTAAAACTTGTACTGCTTTTCTCAGATTTATTTTCTTTCCTGACATCCTTACTTTTCCCACAAGAACATGTACAAGAAGCAAGTTGTGAGATAAGTGAGGGTGCATTAGACGGTGTAACTTGTGGAATTTGTGTGTTTTCATCAGAAGCATTACAAACATCAGGATTATCAAAAATTTCATCAAACACTTCAAAAAAGTTTAATTCAGTATCAGCAAATGCAGAAGTATCACGAAAAACATTGTCATTTTTAACATCAGAAACAATAAATTCTTTATTTGAAACTGAAACTTCAGGTTCAGACTCAATTTTGTTATTAGAAACAGATCCTTCAACTTCATGCTTTGACTGATCTAAGGATTGATCTGCAGGGGAAGTAGAAACGTTAGAACATTCATCATTAATAACTCCTCCTGAAACAAAACCAGTTGGCTTGCCATAAACCATGAAAGATTCATTGGCAATCTCCTCATCAGAGACAGGGTGATACTGATAATTATGATTGAAAGGAGGAGGCACTTTATCGTATCCTAAACCGTTTTTCTGGTTTTGTTTGAACTGTAGGGAATGATCAATCATGTTGGCAACTACCTCGCTTGATACATCATACTTTTTAAAATCAAAATTTGCAGTTTCAAATTTTTCTTTTAATGTATCAAGCTGAGTAATTAACTCAGCATTTTGTCTCTTAATATAGTCATAGTTTTCACATTTGTTACTGTAGTCCTCCTGAAGTTTTCTAAAGTCCTTTATCTTTGTCTCTAACTGGGCCTTTAGGGGTTTTTGTCCTTTTCTGAGTTGATAACCCTCATATTTAAGGTCCTCTACTTCTCTATGTAATGATTCTATTTCCTCACGAAGAAGTTTAACATAATCAGCACATGCCTGAGAATAAGACAGTAAACTTACCTCACTTTTCTTGGGTTCGGAAGTGGAAGATACCATCAGTGCAAACTGTATCTCCATCATCTTTTCTTCAGGATCAGCTGCAACATTCTTCATGTGAGCTTCATCATTGACTTGGGCCAGGTGAGCATTCTCAGGACCTGAAATGTTCAACACCTGAATCTGGTCCTCCTAGTCAAATGACTGAGCAACCGTAGCCTTCTCACCGTTGACTCGAGCACCTCCCCGATTGTTTCCCACTACAACCATTGTCCTGTCATTGTTTAATCTTCTATCTGGCTTCAGGCACTCATGAGCAAAATGTCCTGGCTCAAGACAATTGAAACAACGCAGCTTCCCTTTGTTGAACCCCACCCTTTTATCAGCATTCATAGCCCAATTGTTCTTCCAGTCTTCTTTGCAAACTGTTTAGCTCTGAACACTGCCATAGCTATCTGCCATGTGATGTCCATCTCTTCCACATCTTCTGGATGGATCGTGTAACCCAAAGAAAAATGAGGCAACAAGGCCAAACACACCACCTTCTTGTTGGGCAGCCAGGAATGGTGCGAGAAGTGTAAAAGGAAGCACTTCGGGAAATGTGGCGAGGAGGTGACTTGCTACAAATGTGGAAAGATAGAGCATTACGCCAGCAAGTGTGCGTCCAACAAGAAGGTGCGCTATGGATGTAACAAAGAAGGGCATATTTCTAGGGACTGCCCAAAGAAAAATGAGGCAACAAGGCCAAACACACCACCAAGACCAAGAGCATTTCACATGATCCTCGACAAAGCAAAAAACCATGCGAGGAATCAAGGATGAGGACTTCATATCCGAAGATCAAGTTATGCAGTAGCCATAGTATCGTATGATGTAGCCTATTAGAGGCATAGTCTAGGGTGAACTTGAACACCTATGTAATAGTTTCATGAAATAATAAAACATTCGTTTTGTTATCTGATGTGTTAAACTGTTATGTGATTTTCTTGTATGGTGACTTGGGGACTGCGAGACAATACTTGGGACGAGTATGAGTAGGTGTGAAAGGTAGTAGATGCATATACTACCGGAAGCACAGGACTCACGCTTGGATCAGGGAGAGTCACAAGGTTACCAAGAAGCTAGTAATTGATACCGTTTTATTCAAGTATGTCGTCACCATCGTTTCGGTAATGACTAAAAATATTGTTGATATTCTGACCCTAGTGGTCATATCGAATTGAGTCCTACTACAATAAGTATGTTACGCGGTTTAGACAACCAAGTTCGATGTAACATCTGACTTAAGCCATAGGATTGAAGTAAAATATAATCAAAGTGATCGGTAGAGGTATCGCGACGGTTTCTTGTAGGTAGAAATGCTACCTTTTAAAATGTGATCATCTCACATTAGAACATGAAGGGAGGTATAGTCTGTTCTAGAAATTTGACTCTAAAAGACCTGAGTCTAAGCGTTGCAACATACGATGTTAGGTCATTACAATACAACACATCGGTCCATGGTAGTGATCCTAAGATTGTTAAGAGGAAGAAGCAGTCTCCAATAAGGATCGAGACTGTGACTTGAATGTCATAATTGGGAGTCCAACGTGAGATAGGGAACGGGTCCAAGATCAGGCACTGCATGTAGTCAGGAAATCTTAGAGTTAGATACTCGTTTGAAGAAGCATCAAAGTTACGGTTATTACTTAGGATGAAGAGATAACGTATGGATTCATCATGTGAGCCCTGTTTCTTTGATGATTCTGGGACGTAATCATCCTAAGGGGAGATAATTGTAACGCCCGTAGATCTGGGCTAGTCAATTTAGAGATAATAGGGGTCGAAAACGACTTTTCGACAAAAGATTATTTAGAATGAATAATCTTCACCAAGTTGTATTATATGTTACAAAGTTTTCGTGCATATAAAGAACGTCGAAATCCGAGTTATAACGAAGAAGTTATGACCCGTCGAAGTTTCGCGAAGGAACCGGCACGATACTGGTAAGCGTAAATAGTGAATTTACGATAGAGCGAGATTTAGACTTAGCGATCTAAACAAAAGTCGTAGAATACGTTAAACCGAGAGCGTCCATAAAAAGAACACCTAAATCTGACTTCTTATGACGAAGTTATGATTTTTCTAAGATTTAGCATAGTAGTGCACATCCCGAAAATTCGAATTTTTGATCGGTCGATTTTCAGCCAAAATAATCTAAATAAGAAATGAAGATATATTTAATAGGAGTTAAACGATAAAAAGACAGTAAAAAACGAAGCTCGTATGCGAAAGTTATGGACGAAGCTTAGTCGCTACTCTTCGAGGGCGATAAATTCGATACAGTTTTATAAATCTGAGATAGAATGATAATTAGTCAACGGGGTCTAAATGAAAGTTGTAGTACTCGTAAATACCAACGCGTGGATATAAATAAAGTTGGAAACGGAGCTCGTATGCGAAAGATATGGACGAATCTTAGTCGCTACTCTTCAAGGTCGATAAATACGATACAGTTTTTGTAAATCTTAGATAGAAGGAGAATTAGCCAACGAGGTCTAAATGAAAGTTGTAGTCCTCGTAAATACCAATGCGTGGATATAAAGAACATAGAAAATGGAGCCCGTAAGCAGAAGATACAGACGAAACTTAGCGGCTACTTTACTGTAAAATCCCTATAAACAAAGGGTGAACCCTTCATTATTTCTTCACACCATAAGCATTTCTTTTTCTATCTAACTTCTCTCTAACCTCCCTAAACCCCTCCCATGTCTAGGGAACCTCCCTAGCACGAGAAGAAAGCCCCAGAGCGCCCGACGGTTCCGAGAAGAAAAGCTTTCGGCTCGGAAACGCTGCTCCAACGAAGCCCGGTTTTTAATAAAAACCCACTGTAAGTGAGCTACACCTATACTATATTTAATATAGCTTTGATTTAATTATAGTAACATTGTTAGGACCTTAAAATAATTATTTGGGCTATTATTATGAGTTATATTGAGTGTTATTTAACGCTTATATAATAGTAATGATAGCTAGACTATTAATTAGTCTCGGCGAATAATAGACTAAACTCGACTTGTAATAATACTAGGTTTCGTCGAAGGTAATTATTTTTTTAAGAAGCGAAGCGCTGTCTGAGTTCGGAATCACCACTTTTTCAAGTGAGTGCATGGCCCCTTTCATCTTACACATAGATAGAAGTATTCTCTATAAATTATGTGTTATGTGTGCGTATTATCTGAGTACTTGCTGTCTATGCTAGTTGAACGATTTTATACACGTTTTAAAGGATTTAAACTATATATGTATTTTATATCTACAAAAATGTTGGGGTAAAACATGGGTAGATGTAATAGATGGAATATTAGTTGGACGATGAGTTGAGAGGTGTTATAGACCACGAGGTGAGGGTGAGAGGTGAACTATGTGAGAAGCCTTTTTCCAAAACGATGGCCTCGTCATTCAGCAGAGTATGGATGACAACCACAGACTATTCTAGACAACCCAGTGGAACACTACCAGGCTCGCAACATGTAAGTGTTGTGAATGATGTGTTCACTCGGTGTACTCTAAACCCTGGCGATCATGCAGACTTTATGCCTAAACCCGGGTGATCATGCAGACTTGGTGCTAAAACCCTGGCGACTATGCAGACTTAGTGCCTGTTGTATAAATTCTAGCGACTATGCAGACTTAGTGCCTAAACTCTGGCGACAATGGACTTTGTGCCGATTCCTTAGGACGATCCTTAGGAATGTATGAACGAGGAATGGTTGATTCTTAGGGTAAATCCTTAAGAGTAAAGATGATAATGGGGATGGTTAATTGGGTTGATTGTTTGATTGTTTGAACATAATAAATACATTATTGTGGGTTGAAAACCCTATGTACTCACCAGGTTTCCCAACCTGACCCACTTAGTTTATTTATGTCACAGGTGTTGTTATGAAGTCACATTACACTGAGAGATTAAAGAGGTGTAGATCACTAGTAAGTTCTGTTTATGCTTATGTTTTTGTATTGACGAAGACATCCCAAACGTTTTAAAATAAATAAAATACGTTTCTTCAAAAATGTTTTGATAACGTATTTATCATGTTTTTCTGGGAACAAATTCCGCAACATTTTTATGAAAAGAAGAACTCTAATTTTTATAAAGCATAAACAAAATTGGTCTTTTCTGGCCGTGAAAATGGGGATGTCACAAATCTGATCCAGATCAGTAAATGACAACTGAGGTGGAAGATCTCCAGCAAGAAGAGAATTATAGCAGTTTACTAATCCCGTGGCAAAAGCAAGATTGCCATCAAGTTCCTTTGTGTTTGAGGAAGAGGCCACAACTAGTAGTACATTGGAGGATAGAGCAGCCTGAGAATTGACATGCAGCTGGCTTTGCGAGTGAGGCATGGATCACGTAGCTGTAACGGTTTGGATCTAAGGTTGTTGAACAACAAATGATTGACCTGAAGAAGGAATGATTGATGAAAGAGCATTGTTGGAGGAAATTCCGAGATTTGCAGTCGAGTATGAATTCACATGGTTAATCTCTCGCTGTTTATCATCAATATCACCAGCTTTGATAATCACCATTGTTTCAACAAGAGTGATGCGATTCAGATCCTTGGTCTTCTTAATAACAACTACATTCATGTCCCATGATTTTGGAAGAGCATTCAGCAGCTTTTTGGTTATATTAGATTTAGTTAAGAAGATCTCAATTATATTCATTTCGGTAGTGAGAGTTGTGAATCGTTGCAGTTGTGCCTCCAGGGTTTCTCCGGGAATGTAGTTGAACATATTGAACCTTTGACGCAACATATCCTGGCGGCTTTCCTTCATATCTTCATTTCCTTCATATACCTCAATCAAGGCCTCCCACAAGGCTTTGGCGGAAGTATACTCTTTGAAACCTTGATCTATATTCGGAGATAAAGCCATGGTCAGAGTGGCCAATGCCCTTTCCTGTTCCTCAACTTTCTCAAAGTCTTGATCTGTATAGTTCTTAACTGCTTTGTCAGTTAGTTGTCCTGCAACAGTGGTGGTAATTTAGACAGGACCCTTGATGATGCTTCTCCAAACCTTGAAGTCTTTCATTTTAATATGCTTCTCAATCCTGTATTTCCACTCAGGAAAACCATATGCAGACAGAAGTCTTGGAATGCGTGTAGTTGTGCCCATGATAGAATCCAACTCATGATGATGTGTTTGGCTTTGAGAATCCATTGATTATTAAGTTTTAAGGCAAAGATTTAAGACAAAATTGTCAAAAATTCAATTTCCGGTCAAAACTTGAGTTTACGGTCAAAGACAGGTTTGCGGCCGTAAACTCAGTTTACGGTCCGGAGTTTACGGTCTGAGTGATTATGGTTAATAAAGTTGCATTGATTACGGTTTTTGAAGCTCAGTTTACGGTTATTGAAGATACACAGTTTGCGGTCCTTGAATGTTCTTGAGTTTACGGCTGTAAACTGGGTTTATGGCCGTAAGCTTGTGGCAGTAAACTCCCAGAAGTTCACGAAAACACGATTTGAAGAGGATTCGATCCTTTTTAACAGCGAAAGTGCCAAACCCAATCTCGAATAGTGAATAACACGAGTTTAAACGGCCAAAAACTTGATTGTAAGACGCTTTGACACCGGTTTTTCTCTGATACCAACTGTAAGGTCCTAAAACAGATCTTTACCAATGATCAAGCAAACAAACAATCAAATAGAATAAGAATCGGAGTAGAAACAAAATTGAAACAAGCTTACACATGCTTTTATTGCTTAAAACGTCTGGTACAACTTCTTCTCTATAGTCGTGATTTCTGTAGTATCAACAACCAATAATGATCTACACAACCTCTATTTATAGGGGACTAAGACCGCAAACAGGACATGGGCCGGAAACAGGGTTTACGGCCGTAAACTCACCACATAACCGTGAACCCTAATTTAACCTACTGTTACACCAAAAATACTCAAAAGAACTATTACAACTGAAAGCCTAGACCAAACCATTAATTATGACCTTCATATATATATATATATATATATATATATATATATATATATATATATATGTATATATATATATATACACACACATGATACATATACAACCATAGAAATACGCATATATACATACATTTTACACATACAACTACACTAATACACATATATGCTTACAATATACACATACACATATATACATGCATTATACATAAGTTAATGTCTTAAAAAACACATTTATACATACATTATACACATACATATACAAAATATACATTCCACATAGAAAATTACAACTAAAAAAGGTAATGAAAAATATGTGGATGTGTAATCTGGTGGAGAAGATATGTAATGCTCCAAATTTCGAGATTTTCTATTAGGAACTCCAAATCATGACATTAAAACTGGAAATTTCAGTAAAGAATCGTTGCAAATTTTAGTTTTCAGTGGTGAGAGGAGAAAAGTAAAAGAAAAGCAAAAAAACCGACAGAAAATAAGAAGAAAAAAAAGATGAAAATGTCACTTATGGACGTCGCTGGTGATAGGGGTTGCTTTTCGCTGGTGATGGGGAGGTTTGGGGGGTTTTGGTGTTGAAGTTTCTGGCACAATCGAAGAAATAAAGAAGCGTTTTAGCAAAGAATCAGTGGTTTAGGAGTGATTTTTGAATAAAGAACTGAAGAGGAAAGAAACGAGGGTATTATTCGTGCAGAGTATTAACATTGACAATGTACACAACGAGGTCGAAGTCGTTGGATTTTGAACAAGATCAACGGATAGTCAGACTTTCATAAAGATCGTGGTTGAAGATGATGGAAAATAACACATTATTGTGGCCTAAGGACTATTTTTCAATACTTAGTACATGTTAGGTACATTTATATTGCATACCATAATGTTTACCATAATGACATATCAGGTCCCTGGACTTAAATATTTGTAGTATGATGGATATGACAATTGTCCATAACTTAAGGGACTATACTTGTGTGGTTCCAATCTCTTTTCCATAAGGTGCAATTGATGAATATATGAACAATCTGGAGAAATTAAAGAGTCTTTCAGTTATGCGTGTCCTCCTTATAAAACACCATGATCGTCCATTTTATCCATCCATCAGGAAATCATCAAGGCACCATTTCAGGAAGACAAGGAATCAATAACATGGTTCATCTTCTTCAAAGATTACACTCCCAAGTAAGCATCATTGATCTCTTGTGAAGTGTGTGTTAACTGTTCTTACTTCATCCCTGTAAACCCACATTGTCGTATCAGAGCCTGGTTCAAATTTCTTAATATGTTAGACTTTGGTTCAAATTTCTTCATATTAGAATTTGATTCTCATTCTTGTTTGCAAATTCCTTCACTGTCATGTTAGAAATTCATCTTCAAATCAGAAAAATTGTAAGTTAGATATTTAAACAGTTCACAATCTGAAAACGATTTTCTTTGTTGTTCACAAAATCCATACGTGTATTTATGTTGATTACATGCTATATTTTATCATTATCTTAAAAATATGTTTCCCTTGAAAAGATGTTTAAATGTCCGGGCATGAAAATATAAACAGTAGACAACATAAATCCATTCATTATATACCAACGAATATGTGGTAATTTGTCATCTCTATCTATGCATGCCTTATGCAAACCATAAGATTTTCTTGACTTAATTTACCACTTCTATCAATGGTGTACTGATGAAAGAGGTGCCGCCTCGAGTAGATAATAGGGTTTACCTTGAATGTTGTTTGGCAATTTTATTTGGTTTTAACTAAGTACATTTGGTCCGTCTTCTTTATGGGCCTCATTTGTTTCCAACATTTTCTTACTTTAAAGGTTTAGCTCTAAAAAATATATAAATCAAAAATAAAAATAAATAAATTACTAAGAACTTTTATGGATTATTATACGAAAAAAAGATTCGTTCTCAGTTTGGGGGTGTGACATCCTTCGATGGAGAAATGGATGGGGGATCCTCCAAAAGAACAAATTTTTGGTGATTCAAGTTCCGATGTTTTGACATGAGCACATATTCAAGACAAAAATTAGGTTTTAAATGTTCATTAGGAATTTTGTATGTTTAATGTCTTAATTTCAAATTTTGAACCAAAAACAGTCAAGAATGCATTACAATATCTCGATTGGGTTGTTGCAGTGCAGGCTGAACCGGATGAATTTCAACAAAACAAGGCTTAGAGGTTGATTCCTAAGTCTGATGATGTTTCGATAGTTAGTCTATAATGGTTTTTTAGAAATAAAATGGACAAAGAAGGCAATATTGTTCAAAATGAAGCTAGATTAGTCGTAAAAGGTTGATGTCAACAAGACGGAGCTAATTATGAAGAAACATTTTCCCCTTTCGCAAGACTCGAGGTTGCACGTACTTTTTTAGCTTATGCAGCTCATAAGGATTTTGACGTCTACCTGATGGATGTTAAGTGTGTATTCCTTAATGTTGTTCTTGAAGAAATAGTTAATGTCTAACAACCACCTGCTTTCCTCAATGATAAGTTTCCAGACCATTGCTATATTGTTGACAAGGCAGTTTATGGGTTAAAACAAGTACCTCATGCTTGGTATGCGACTCTTACTAATTTTTTGAAAATCGAAAAATTTGAACAAGGATCTGTTGATCCCACTTTATTTCCTAGGGTGTAGTTCCAACTTGATTGTGCTCAGCTTGGTTACTCTTCAATAAATATTTGCAAGCCATTTACAAATATTAGATTAACATTTAAGTACCAAGTACCTAAGTGTTATATGAAAAGTATTAGTTCCATGTAGTAGATACAAGAAGTACTAGTCTCTTCCAGATTTGCTTTCCAAATAAGTGGAGTAAATCCTCTTCCTGTGTCTAGTTTCTTCAAAAAAGAAACAATATCAATCTATGTGGGTTTTAGTAGATTTTCTTGGGCTTAAAGGTGTTTAGTCCGTAAAACCTGGGCCTCATGGATCACACAATGTGATTCTTTTAGCCTTGCATTATTCCAATGTTTAAACTAGCTATAAATAAAATATAACTGTATTTATTGGAATATTGCTCGACCTGTTATATCATCAGATATATGTTTAAATTATACAAGACTTCCTAGAAGTCATGAATAACTACTCCTAGCCTGATGTTACAAACATCTTAAGCATCACGGTGATGCCTTTAGTAGGTATCATGTTCAGGTTCATTATTCAAAGCAAATCATTTAGGAATTGAACCTTTAAGTGTATACAGTTTCATATCTCTCACGAGATTCTCTCTTAAGACATGAACTCATTCATTGAAGTTGTATCTATTGAATGTTATTGTTTCATTAAGTCATTAAAGAAAATGACAATACATGATAATGAGAATGGATTACTTAACTACAAATATTTTAACAAAATTCATTTAGTATTTTCAATATTTAATCTTTAATAATTAATACCCTTTTAGTTTCCAAAAACATTAATTATCAAAGTCTAGGATCCAAGTTGCAAAACAAATAAATGGTTAGTCCTCCTTTATGACATCCATTTGAATTCAAATCGATAGATATCGATTATCAATTATATATTACTATATAATTCCTACATTTATAGGATCGCTAATAACAAATTTCTTAGACATGTTTGATCACATCTATGCCTCCGAACTCTCTTGCTTAAGTATCCTTTATCACAAAAGATTTCCGATCAAATCGTCTAACTTCAAAAACTTGTGTGATCGGCCTATAACTTGGTTATAGAAATCGTGAATACACCCTGGCCATCAAAAGACAACACTAAGTGGTTAGGTATCATTTATCCCACTAGTGCATACAAGAGACATGCGATTGTTCTTCAAAAGGATTGCATAGATTTGAGGTTTGTAAAAAGGGTCTTTTTATGTTTTATAATTCTAGTTTAGAAACATATGATATCATGGTTATTACATGCATCTAATAAACCATGGTATCAATTTTTAAAATAAAATCACTTTTAAAGGTTTATATAAAAGCTAGTTTTTATATAATTAGATGCAATTCAATTTTAATAACCGGTATTAAGTTTGAATGCATTTCAACCTTTTATATCTTTAATAAAACTTCAGTTAATTTATTATATATTTGGAGTTTGTATAACTTATAAAAATCACCATTTGAAAACTTATAATGGAATATTTAAAAATTTGTCGTTATTAACAATTTTATAAAACCAGGTTTTATTTTAAAATAATAACTTGTTACATCTTATGTCCAATTTTGAAAAACCCAAACTCCATGTGATGTTTATTTTGTCCAAAATTATTTTAGCATGTGAAAAACTAATTTTATCAACCACACAAAATAATGCATAGAATAAACAACACAAAACATGCATAAAAAGATATCTACATAAACATAACAACTAATGACATTTTTGTGAGCCAACACAAAAATGTCAAGTCCATTCCTAAAGGGACAATTAAGGGGACCAAAAATCTTCTTGTAATTTTTTTGAAGAAGCTCCCACTTTATTAAAAACTCATTGCTCGCAAAAATGTCAAGTCCATTCCTAAAGGGACAATTAAGGGGACCAAAAATCTTCTTGTAATTTTTTTGAAGAAGCTCCCACTTTATTAAAAACTCATTGCTCGCAAAAGATTAGAAAAGCTTCTTTAAAGGAAAGACTGCAACTTTCATGACACTTTTCAGGAAGTGTCATCTTTCTGTTCAGCACTTTTTCAGCACATGTGTAGCATTGATGACACTTTTAAGAAAGTGTCATGTTCTGCCCAGCACATGTTGAACTCGAAATTTTTTCCTTTTTTCTTCAAAAGTGGTTCAAACTTCATTTCTTGTTACATCTTTGTACAAATAAATTATTTCTAAAAACTAATATATTATTTTACAAAAATAAACAAGAAAAGTAATATTTTTAATTCATTACATACCATATGAATAAATAAATTATTACAACCATTTTTATAATAAAAGTAACCAACATAACAACACATTGGTCATTGGCTAGTTTATGCACATCATATATATACATCAATATACACATCAAACAACCTTTGTTTTCCTAAGACAACTTTAAATGACAAAATATGCATGAAACCTTTGTCACATAAAATAGCAAAAAAGCTATCATAGAAAATATGTATGGCCATATTTTTATACAAAAAACAAGTTATCCATATTCTCCAAAAACTAAGATTTCCAAAAATAAAATATCTAACCAAACTTGTAGCATGGCTCTAATACCAATTGTTGGGTTTTAGTTCAAAAAATAGTTTCATAAACTTGAAAAATATGGCAATGGAAGACTTTAGTTTTTTGAAATAAAATAAACATTTTATATACCCACCAAGGATCTTCTTGCAAGTTATAGAAAGATTAAAACACCAACCAAAGAAGAGGTGAAGAATAACAACCTTTGTAGTTCTTTTGGTCCTCTCGGAAGACTTGGAAGTTGATGAAGAATGTGGAATCTTTGAGACACCAACAATGACTCAAATTGATGTAGAATGCTTGTTCTTTGTATAAAACTCTTAAGCTTTGAACCAAACCCAAGTATGGTTCAAAGAGAGAAAAATGCAAGCATCAAATCTTCAAAGTGTAAGACTAGAGAAGATATGGAGAAGGAGGGACAAACACTTGGCCATTGCAAGAGAGAATGGGGCAAGAACTTCAAGAGTGGAAGCCTCATATTTATAGTGCCTAAAAGTGAAGTTATTAACCATTGGTTCCTTCAACTTTAGAAAACTTGTCTCCATGTCATAAGTATGTCTCCCATTCCTTTATAGCATGATTAGACAATTCATACATTTCTTCTTTTTATGCATATATCGAAAATTGCATAAAGAAGAAGAAAGAAAGTCAAACTTTTATAAACTCTTTTGTAAAATATAAACCTTGTCTTTGAGGAAAAATACAAAAGGATTCAACTAGTCCAAAAGTTCGTACGTGACTTATAAATCATACCATATGATATATATTAAGTTACTTGATAATGGAATTTATTAATGTGACCCATTAGTATCATATGTTATATAGTAATATCACTTTAATATGACTCTTGAGCATACTAGGCCTATCATGATCACATTGTATGAAAATTTTGAATTCTTTAGATTGGTATAATTCAAAAATGCAACATGAATGGTTCCAAAAGATGTTATTCGAAGATAGATCAAGAACTTGAACCATATCAAGATTCCACATAAGGATTTCAGGAAAAAAAAATGTCGGTTAGACTATTCTAGGAGAGATTGATAACTAAAACATTCTTGAATTTGACCAAAAGTTTATCAAGAATGGAGCCTATGACTCCGGAATTCAAAAGTATAATCCATTCTAAACTAAATGGGTGTTGAAATTTGGAATTTGAGTTGATAAACATGTGTTTATTTTCTGATAGATTCAAGAGAGTTAGCATATCTAAAGATGAGAGTGTTGGATTAGTGTCTAAGTCTGTAACTATATTTGGTATGTACTTGACTCGGTTGTGTATGGTCCTCTTGGGTTGCCTTTACCAAAGCAACTTGTTAGGAAGATTTAAAGGGAGAAAGAGTTTATTCTGATTTATTAATATATTATAAGAATAATATATTAAAAGAGACATCATATAGTTTAATTAATATTAGACAAGAATTAATTAAGAATTAATTATGTGGCTAAAAGACATTAATTAAATAAAGGGGACTTAAACTGTCAAATGTGTGATAGTTGAATATTGGGCTGAGAAGCCTTATGGATTAGGCGTGGACGAAATTAAGGATGTGTCCATCTTAATTTCAGCCAAGGAGGCCCTATTCCGAAAGGTTCCTTGGACTGCTTAAGGCCTAAGCTGTCCATTAGGGTTTTGACTGAAACCTTAATAGCACAAGTATAAGTAGACCCCTAGGGCATCAGTTTTCGGCCGCTGGAAACCCTAGAAGAGTTCATAGCCGAAATTGTGCCTCCTTCCTTCTCTCCATTATCATACTCTTGCTTGTGGTGTTTGTAAGCCATTAGAGGAGTGACATTTATGACTCTAAGCTCCAAGAGAAGAAGATTTAAGCCATTCTTGAAGAGGTAATCATCTAGATCTGATTTTATATGATAATTTCAAAATATGTATGCTAGATCTAGGGTTAATAAGTCTTGGAGGAATTGCATGCACAATAGAGAAACCTAGATCCAAGCTTTAGGGTTTGTATGAGTACATAGGATGTTTTTTTATAAAACCCATCATTGGTATCATAGCTAAGTTTGGTTTCTATTGTATTGATGCCTTGTATGTTCATCTTGATGAAAATCACTTTTCTGCCTTCTGCCCAACCTGACTCGGTGAGTCACTTGCTGCAGTCGGCGAGTTGGTCCAAGTCGGCGAGTCCAGTGACCGAGTCGGCGAGTCAGACAGAGGGTAGCTCGGGATTTCTTGTTGTTTTGCTGAAGGATAGTTACAAAAACTGTTTTTGACTAATAAAAGCTGAATTTTATTGTTATTATGTGATTATCCTTACCAAAACAAAAGATAATTACCAATTAATTGAATAATAAATTCCTTATATGATAAAATTTGATTATTTGAATTATTTGATGAATTATCTTGTGAATAAAATGGAATAGGTCAAGTTTAGATAATCATTAAATTAGATATTTAATTTGAATTATTTGCTATTTGATCCTATGTGTTTTGAAAAGTTCAAAACTTGCCCTCAAGATTCGGAATTTAAATTTTTAATTAAAAATTTAAATTGAAATTATTAAATTCCAAACCCTAGAAGTTTACAAGTTTAAAATTCACCCTATACTATTATAATATTATAAGAATAATTATTATATATGTATAACTTAAATGCTAGTCTTACCATTAGTAGGCCACCAATCACGAAGGCGATCTATAAGGGGGGTATAAGGTTTTGGCATATAAAATGGCCTCATTCACGAAGTCGATCCATTGGTAGAGGTTCGTTAGCCGAACGGGTAGGATAGGGCAACCCTTTCCTCATTAAAAGTATAATGAATTTATAAAGTAACTAAATTTTTTCACAAAATTCCCAATTTTTTTACAAAATTCCCATGAAATTACAGTTTGTACCCTTGCTAAGACGTTATTGGAGCATGTGTGGTTAACTGGCACACTAATTGGGCTCTAAGCAAAGGTGGCAAAGGGTGACTCGATGTTTTTCATAGTTCGATGGAGCGTGTGTGGTTAATCGGCACGTCAAATAGGTGATTGTATCATTGAGGACACCATGTACATTGGTTATTCACACCCGCTTTGTTATCCTCGACATCCCAGTCACAAACTTGAGGGGCATAATTGAAAAGTTCAATGAATCTCAAAAGATATAGGAGTTTTCCATACATTTAAAACTTAATTTTAAATTTGTTTTCCATGGCGGAAATTAGTGAATCGTCATTCACTTACCTTCGAATTATTTGTTGTTTAGATTACGACATCCCTTTTCTAATTGAAAATAATGTTGTTGTATCCTAGCCCTAATTTTTCATTTGGGTGTTTAATTGGGGATTCTTATCTAATCAAACTTTTTCTCTTGTCCTTTTCAGATGTCGAACTTGAACAACAACGCTTCCAGCTCAAACGCCCCTGGCTCGTTCACACTCATGAACTTGTGTGGGTGGGTGATCTTTAACGGAAACAATTTCAATGATTAGATCTGTAACATAAGAATGGTCACCCACTACAAGGACAAAGAATATGTTCTCGATAAGGAGCTGAAAGAGGTGGACATGAACACTGCCACTCCCGAAGAGATCGTTGCCTTCGAGGCCCATGAGCGTGGTGCCATGAAAGTCCATTGCATCATGCTAGTGACAATGACCGATGAACTTCAAAAGTCCAATGAGGACTTCTATCCATATGAAATGCATCAGGACTGGGTGGAATGGTATCACTAAAGTGCGAGGCATGAGAGGTATAAGATCATCACTTCGATAATCACAACCAAGATGAGAAACGGAGAGTCTGTCACTACTCATCTACAGAAGATGCAGAGGTATGTTGACCACCTGCTGAAGTTAAATGTTAACTTCGATGAAGAGCTGGCGATTGACATCATTCTACATTCGCTGCTACCTGCTTGAACTAGTCTTGCATGACCTACCACATTAATAAAGAGGAGGTCACATTGAGCAAGCTGCAAGGTATATCGAGGACTGTTGAGAGTAACCTCAAGGACATGTCCGTTGCACAAACTGCTACTCCTGCTGCTGCCCCAGTCTTGGCAATTGGGCAAGGGAAGGGTAAGAAGATGAAGGCTCCCTCAAAGAGTCGCCATAAGGGAAAGTCCCATGATGGCACGTCTTCTAGTGGAACCAAGGCTGGTTCTGCTAAACCTAACTCCAACCCTAAGGATACAGAGTGTCATCACTACCACGAAATAGGGCATTGTAAACAAAGTTACCCAAAGTATCTACCAGATATCAAGGATGGAAAGATCAAGCCGTCCTACACAGGTACTTACATTATTAAATCTAATGATTCATCAAATGCTATTTCTTGGGTACTTAATACAGGATGTGGTTTTCACATTTGTTCTGATTTTCAGGGCCTAAGAAGAAATAGGGATGTGGAGCATAGGAAGATAAACTTGATCATGGGGAACAAAATATAGTCGTCTATCACCAAGATTGGAGTTTACTCATTAGTGCTTAGTAATGGATTAGGAATACATTTAAATAATTGTTCCTATTCGCCAGATATGGAAAGAAACATTATTTCTTTTCATGGTTTGTATAGACAAAGTTTTAGATATTAATTTGATAAAGAAAAGGGTTCTATTAATGCTTATCTTAATGGTGTTTTCTATTTTGAAGCATTGCCTTCTAATGGAATATATGAAACTGTGATGGTTGTAGACAATTTAGGAAATGATGTGTTGTGTATTGATTCTTCCAATGGTTTAGACAAAGCATGTTTGTGGCATTGTCGTCTTGGACATGTCAACAAGAAACACATAGCACAACTCCAAAAGGATGGAGTGTTGGGGTCATTCGACCTTAGGGACGATGATGTGTGCGAGTGTTGTTTACTTGGAAAGATGACCAAGTCACCCTTCACTGGCACTTGTGAAAGGGTTAAGGGTTTATTGGATCTCATACACACCGATGTGTGTGGGCCCATTATATCCACCACAAGGGATGCGAGTCGATTCTATGTGACTTTCACTGATGATTATAGTAGATATGGGTATATCTAATTAATCAACCACAAGTCAGAAACCTTTGAAAAGTTAAAAGAGTTTAAACAAGAAGTGGAGAATCAGTTAGGCAGGAAAATCAAGATGCTTCGATCCGATCGAGGTGGAGAGTACCTAAGTCTTGAATTCCACGACTACTTCAAGGAATGCAGAATCGTTTTGCAATTAACGCCACCTAGGACACCGCAATTGAATGGTGTGGCCGAGAGGTGTAATCGAACCTTACTAGATATGGTTTGTTCCATGATGAGTCATGCTTCACTACCTATCTCATTCTGGGGGTATGTCTTAGAGACTGCCGCCCATATCCTTAACTTAGTCCCTACGAAGAAGGTTGCCAAAACGTCTCACAAGATGTGGACAGGGAAAGCTCCCTCGTTGGCACATATCAAGGTTTGGTGTTGCGAGGCTTTCGTAAGACGAGAGACTCACGACAAGCTCAAATCTCATAGTGAGTGGTGCATTTTCATCGGCTACCCACGGAATCCCTTTGGATATCTCTTCTATTGACTAAGTTACAATGTTGTCTTCGTTACGAGGAGAAGGGTTTTCCGAGAGCGAGAACTCATAAGCCAAGGGGACAGTGGGAGGAAAATCGATCTTGAAGAGTTTCAAGAGTCGAGCAATGAAGGAACCTCTAACACTGGCGCTCAACCCAAGGAGGAAAATCCGGTTAAACTGATTGATGAATCCTTACCTCTTAGATGTTCCAGTAGAGTTAGTGTTCCACCCGTGTTGTATGGTTTTCATATAACAAGTGAGGGTGATACATTTATTAGTGATAGTACATTAATAAATATTGATGAACCTAACAGCTACAAGGAAGCCATGGTAGGCTCGGAGTCTACAAAATGGAAAGAGGCTATGGACAGCGAGATTCAGTCCATGTATGACAACCAAGTTTGGAATTTCGTTGACAATGTGCCAAGCCGTAAGACGGTCAGGTGCAAGTGGATCTTCAAGAAGACTGACATGGATGGGAAGGTACACACCTATAAGGCACGATTGGTTGCGAAGGGCTTTACTCAAACTCCTGGACTTGACTATGATGAGACCTTCTCACCAGTTGTGAAGATAAAATCTATTAGGGTGATGCTAGCCATTGCTACATTTCATGACTATGAGATATGGCAGATGGATGTCAAAACTGCTTTCCTTAACGAAAAGTTGGCTGAGGATGTTTATATGAATCAGCTAGAGGGTTTTGTCAATGCAGAGCACCCCGAGAAAGTGTGTAAGCTTGAGAAGCCCCTTTATGGATTGAAACAAGCATCTCGCCCATGGAATCTTTGTTTCATTGAGAAAGTCAAAGAGTTTGGTTTTCTGCGAAGCGACGATGAATCATGTGTATATGTCAAAGCCAGTGGGAGTATAGTTAGCTTCCTCATATTGTGTGTCGATGACATACTACTCATAAGAAACGGCATCCTGACGCTGCAGGAAGTCAAGTCCTGGCTTGGGAAGTGATTCGCTATGAAGGACCTCGGAGAGGCTGCCTATATTTTAGGAATAAGGATAGTTAGAAACAGTAGTAAAAGACTAATAAGACTTAGTCAGAATACTTACTCGGACAAGATACTAAAGTATTTTAGTATGGATAATTCGAAGAAGGGGACGTACGAATGCAAAGTAATGCCAAGTTGAGTAAGACTCAAAGCCCGAGTACCGAAGTCGAGATAGCAGATTTGAGCTGAGTACCTTACACTCCTGCAGTTGGCTTGATTATGTATGCGATGACTTGTACTCGCCCTGATGTGGCCTTCGCTTTGAGCATGGTCAGCAGATATCAAGGGAACCCTGGCAAAGCACATTGGACCGCAGTCAAGAATATTCTTAAGTACCTTTGGAGGACCAAGGAATGGTTTCTAGTCCTTGGTGGGAGTGACAAATTAAGTGTGTGAGGGTATAGTGATTCCAGTTTTCAAACCGATAGGGACAAGTACCGTTCGCAATCGGACTGGGTCTTTACTCTTAATGGAGGAGCAGTGACTTGGAAAAGTTCCAAGCAGGAGACCATAGCTGGTTTAACGTGCCAATCGTAATATATAGTGGCGAGAAAAGCGTCAAAGGAGGCAATATGGTTGAAGAAATTCATCGGAGACCTTGGAGTTGTGCCAGCCATAAAGGAGCCCATGGAAATATTCTGTGATAATGAAGGAGCGGTTGCCATGACCAAGGAACTGAGAGATCATGGTAGATCTCGACATATCGACAGAAAATGTTATTTTATTCGACATCAGGTAGAAGAAGGACTCCTCATAGTTAAGAGGGTATCGTCGGAGGATAACCCAACAGATCCCCTTATGAAGGGACTAAGTAGGGTTAAGCGCTTGCAGCACACTAGGAGCATCGGGCTGAAGGATGATATTAGTTTAGATTAGATTGCTTCGAAACGTGTAATAGATAAATGTAATTGACATTTGATGATTAAATAAAGCATTATTATTTATAAGTAAAGTTACTGTCTTATGTTGATTATTTACCTATTGTTTGACTTTGCATGTTTTGACCTCCTGAAAAATAAGATTATTCGAACGTTCCACAGTCGCTCATACTTTTGGAGTAGGTATGAAAGAAGATTGTCATGAATTGGTTTGTAGATTGTCCAACGTGTATTAGACATAACAAAGGTTTGTTGCAACGTAGATATATGGTTATGAATTGATTTGAGTATTGGATTAAACTTGCACTTGCTGGTATCACTTCATGGAATTTATCACGAGTGATCCCAAGATGATAATATCATATGGTCTTGAAACCTAGATATATGGTTTATCATTTGCGAGTTGGTTGTACATTGATAATGCGTAAACGCATCTGTAACTTAATGTTATAAAATGCATTGTTGTGCATGATTTGATGAGTCAATGGTAAATGCATATAAGTCAAAGTTAATCTATTCCTTATATCCTAAGAGGGTAAAAGCGATATTTAGGCCCCTCGATGATTTGGTTTGACTTATGTGTCGGGCCCGGTCAGGACTGAATTGATGTGTTCAATTAAGTTCAATGCCAAACGAATCAGAGATCGAGAAAAAAACTGATGGACAGTAAGTATGACTATGTTCCATGTAATTGTCCGCACGATATCTAGAACGGAGGACTATACGATCCCTTATCTAAAGGACAAGTTATTGATAAGATCAGAATTCGACAGTGTCTTTTAGAGATCCGATTGCTAATCAGATTTGTACTTAAATTTGTATACTAGACTTATCCAAGTGGGAGACTGTTGGATTAGTGTCTAAGCCCGTAACTATATTTGGTATGTACTTGACCCGATTGTGCATGGTCCTTTTGGGTTGCCTTCACCAAAGCAACATGTTAGGATGATTTAAGGAGAGAGAGAGGTTATTGTGATTTATTAATATATTATATAAATAATATATTAAAATAGAAATCATATAGTTTAATTAATATTAGACAAGAATTAATTCTTTGGCTAAAAGGCATTAATTAAATAAAGGGGATTTAAACTGTCAAATGCGTGATAGTTGAATATTTGGCTTAGAAGACTTATGTATTAGGCATGGATGGAATTAAGGATGTGTCCATCTTAATTTCGCCGAAGGAGGCCATATTCCAGAAGGTTCCTTGGACTTCTTAAGGCCTAAGCTGTCCATTAGGGTTTTGACTGAAACCCTAGCAGCTTAAGTATAAATAGACCCCTAGGGCATAATTTTCGGCCACTAGAAACCCTAGAAGGGTTCATAGCCGAAATTGTGCCTCCTTCCCTCTCTCCATTATCATCCTCTTGCTTGTGGTGTTTTTAAGCCATTAGAGGAGTGACATTTGTGACTCTAAGCTCCAAGATAAGAAGAATCAAGCCATTCTTGAAGAGGTAATCATCTAGATCTGATCTTATATGATAATTTCGAAATATGTATGCTAGATCTAGGGTTCATAAGTCTTGGATGATATGCATGTACAATAGAGAAACCTAGATCCAAGCTTTAGGGTTTGCATGAGCACATTTGATGTTCTTTTGTATAAAACCCATCAGAGAGTTGTCTGAACCTACTTCATATCGGATCTTTGATTTGAATCTCCTCTTTAGAGGAGGACCATCGATGGGGACGATTTGGGTTCGATATAAACCAGATATTCAATTTGAATCTCCCTCTTCTCCAGTCTTGTGTGATGGTCGCCATGATTAGGTTGCATCAAGCCTCTGTGTGCTGGACTTGTGGTATGGTCCTGTGACTTTGTTTCTAGGGAGGACAGAAGGAAAATGGGAAAGGGAAGAGGTAACGCATGTGAGGGTTTGATAACATCGTTAGATGTGTCTTGGAGTGACCAGATATGTCTTGGAGTCGCCAGAGTATTCTGAAGTTAACAACAATACTGGTGGAGAGGAGACTCACTGAAGAAGAAGTGCATAGGAGAGAGACGTCGTGCTTAGGGTTAAATACCTATTTATTTTATTAAAGGCAACAAATTATTTTATAATAAACATTTCAATAAATAGTTAATATATAACAAATAAATAGAAAATAAATCGAAAAAGAAATAAATAAGGGCAAAATTGTCTTTTTATGTCTGGAGGGATGAAACGTGCAAATTTTAACCAAACAAGGGATGTTCCGAGTAAATTTTTGAAAATAGAAACTAAACGTACTTTTTGACATCTGCATGAAAGATGATTCATGTAATTTACTTTTATATAAATTAGAAGGAAACGACATTGATAGTTTCTACATTTGTTTTTTTACCATATAATTTCTAAAATGAGAGTTTTCATTTTCATATTTTTTAGAATACTATGTAAATTGTTACATTCATCCCCTTCTGTTGTTTAAAATTTTAACAACTATCAACTATCGTTTGTTAACTTAAACAATTACGATAAACATTTTCTATCATATACTTTCTAAAGAGATAATTTTTATACCTATACTTTTTAACATACTTTGTAAAATAATGTTGTCTACCTCTATATTTTTTTTAAATTGGTAGTTTTCAACCCTATTCTTTTTACTTTCTAAAGGGAGAATTTTTATCCCTACATTTTTCTAAAAAAATTGTAAAATTACATTTTCTATCTTTGTATTTTCTAAAGTTCTAGTTTTCACCCCTATAAATTTAAAATACTTTGAAAAATGATATTTTTCATCTATGTAATTCTTAAAATATCACTTTCACCATGTCCATTATAAACATTATAAAATATCATTTTCACCAACTTTCTATTTTAAACTTTCGAGTTTATCCCAACGTACTATATACAATTTGATTTTTCTTAGTAATTTCTGTTCATTAATTTTTAAAAAAAAATACTAATTTTTATGTGATTATTTTAATATATATGTGTTACTATAAATTCAAGACGGTTAACACTTCGGCGTAAATATACAGTTTTCGTTCATTAATTAAAAAAAAATACATATCTTTTTGTATACGCATCTATATAAATTCGAGTTTGTCAACGACATATTTTTTTTAAAGGTGTCATTCTTATTTTTTATGTACAAGCTCCTAAGTTTTAATCGTGTCATACAAAATAAAATTTTGATTATTTAAACTTTTGTCCGGCAACTAAAAAAAAATATTACTTATTTTAATGTATGTGTGGTTTAAATTCGAGCTTATTTACTTTTCGATGTAAAATTTATGTTTTCGTGCTTATTCTTATGTATATTTCGACGTATATTTAGAATTTTCATTAGTTAATTTTTTTAAGAAAAATATATGTTCTTATAAATTTGAGTTTGTCCACTTTCCACATAATTTATTTTATGTTTTTGTGTTTACTTTTATATACGTTTCATACGTATGTATCGGATCATATATAATATGTTTTTTTTATTACTTGGACTTCTATTTGTTAACTTAAAAAATAATATTACTTATTTTTATGTACGTTTCGGTATAAATTCATGATTTTTATGTTTCACTATAAATTTTATATACGTTTTTTTTTGGTTATTTTTATATATGTTTTTTTTTGTATGTCTTTGATCACATGTAATATATTTTTAAACGACGATAAAAACTTATGTTGATCAGTTCTATTAATTTTGTATATATTTATTTACCAACAAATTTTAAATTACAAAATATAATGGCTATCCGCAGCGCCGGCAAATTCCTAGTTTTGTTTAAATCTTAAAAAATTATTTGTATAGTTAATTTTTTCTGTCTTTTACAATTTTCTTATATAACTATAGTGGCAGTGGATCAATTTGTGGATTGAGGTCATTTACTGGTGTGGAAAAATGTATACAATGATTCATATAAAAAACATGGTGCTTCAATCTTGGAAAACTGGGAACCCAAATTTGACGCATCTATTATATTTTTTCTTGGATAATTTTTAAGAGGTTTTCTAGACGAAGTCTTCTTCGAGAAGGTGCCCCCCCCCCCCCCCCCCCCCCCCCCGAGAAATGATGTGTCAAAGAAAGTTTTCCGGATTATTATGTTTGATTTATTTTTATGAAAACAAAAATGGATTTTGAAAGGCTTTTAATTAAATATAATAATATTATACAATAATGTAATTTAAAATTTTCACAAACATAGTTTTTGCTTTAATAACTTTGTTATTATGGTTAATGTTTTTCTTAATTGATAAAATTCATCAAGTGCCCTTTATATAACTAGGGAATAAAAAGATAAGAAATTAAACTAACAAACATTTCTAAGAAAATGGATAAACATAAAAGCAATAGATAAAGGAAAATATTATTCTCAATACCCCCCTTTATGTTGGAGCGTGGAGGTTTATAACGCCCAACTTGTCAAGAAATTCACGAAACTGTTGAGCTCCTAAACTTTAGGTGAAAATGTCTGCAACTTGGGTTTTCGAGTCGATTTGCACATGTTGAACTTCCTTGGACTCAACACGTTCTCGAACAAAATAACAATCCATTTCGACATGTTTTGGTTTGCTCATGAAAAACCAGGTTATTAGAAATCTGTCTAGCAGCTTGATTATCACAGAAAAGTTGAGTTCGACCATGACAAGGCATGCAAAGTTCCTTCAACAACCACCTCATCCATATTATGTCACTGACAGTGCATGACATGCCTTTGTATTCAACTTCAACCGATGAAAATTGAAACGTCCCAAAAATACAAAGCAAAGAATTTGTTTTTAAAACATTATTAAAACCATAATATCATTGCCGAAGGATAAAAATTATAAACCACGTGTTTCAAAATGTCATAATATCTATCACATATCAAATCTCATATCGAATATCATATCAAAATATTAGAGTAAAACTCCCAGGCTGAAGATTGTGGTGTGCGTCATGCGGTCATCCTGAGTTCATCCCTTTGCTACCGGAAGTACTTGAAACCAAAACTGAAAGTGTAAGCATGAAGCTTAGTGAGCTCCCCAATCTATCACATACCATACATATAACATATCACAAACAACAATACTTTGGGACTACTCCCAACTGCATTGGGACGAATCCCGGCATCGGCTTACCCGACATCGGACTCCTGCCCAGCATCGAGCTCACCCCAGCATCCGACCGCATCGAGCATCGGGCTTACCCTGACACGTACACAACATGATATATATCATAAATAGATAATAAAATCACAAAATCTGCATCGGGCTTGCCCCAGTATCAGACCGAAGCCCGAAACATTTAACGTATAACATTCAAACCAGCATACGTCGGGCTTGCCCCGGAACACATAAGTCGTAGCATATAAACTAACATACATCGGGCTTGCCTCGGTATAGGGCTGAAGCCTGGTACACATAACACATAACGTAAAACATATAACATTCAACATGCATGAATCACAAAGACATCACAGATACGTAACTACTTCTCGGGACCGCCCCGACATCGGACTGAAGTCCGGAAACATATGAACTGCATCGGGCTAACCCCGACATCGGGCTTACCCTGACATATTATAACTACTTAAACGGGCCGGAATTGGTGCCTTAGACCCGTTCCTACTGGAGGAAAAATCACCTCTCAACTGACTGCTGAAAAACTCATGCAAAGGTGACACTGTCTGCTGCTCCAACTACTCCCTGGCTATAATGACCAAATAAACATTTAGTCAAAAACTGATAACTCTCTCATGGGTAAAATTACCATTTTATCCCTTTGATCTATTTTGGGCCATGACCTAGGCCCAATCCTTTCTAGTCCTCACTAAGGCCTATTAAGTCCCCAAATGGCCTAATTTTTTGAATTGGGCCCTACTCTTCAAATGGGCTTTCCTTCCAAGCCTACTAATCCTTGGGCCCTTAACTGACTTCTAAAGGCCCATCACAACCCATTACCACTATGTCCAAAACTTGGCCAAAACCAAGGCCCAATAACAAAAGTCCACTGACTAAGCGTACGTTGAGCTTACTTTTCTCTTACGTTGTGCATACAGCTTGCATGGCTTGTACGTTGCGCCTAATGGTGTCTACGCCCAACATACTCCCCTAATAAGCCATTTTCTTTAAAAATGCTTAATCCCTTAAGACACAAGTTCCAGACTACAGATCTGAGTCTAATAATCCTCTTAACCCATATAGTTGATAAGTTGGTGGCTTGCACCCTACCAAATGAAATTAAACTTGTAAAAATAGAAAATATCTTCATGGAAATGGCTAGATCTCTTGCATGGATGCAAATGGGCCTTAAATATTACAACTTTACTGCTCAAGGGACTCAAATAGCTTCATGGGTGGCAACCCTAAGTCTAGAAATGGATTTGCACCATAAAAATCCATTCTTGAAACCAAAAACGAACACTATCCATGAGAACCTAGATCTATGATGTAGAAGCACCAAGATAAAAACTTTATACCTTCAAAAGGCTGGAAATGATGTAATACCTATGAATCTATAAACTCTCTTCAATATCTTGCTTCTTCTATAAACACCTTCTTCTTCAAAAACACCAAAATACTCCTCTAATGGCCATCCAAGCTCCAAAATCACTCAAATGAGGGCTAAGGGTCGATTTCTAGAGTTTAGAGGGTGGAGGCTAAAGATGTTAGGGTTAGGTTATGAGATAAGTAGCTTAAATAGAGTCCAAGACCCTAAAATAGGGTTCAGGTCTGTTTGGCATACGCCCGACGTACATATAGTACGTGCAGCGTACTTTGAATTGTTGGATTAGTGTCTAAGTCCATAACTATTTTGGTATGTACTTGACCCGATGGTGCATGGTCCTTTTGCGTTGCCTTCACCAAAGCAACTTGATAGGATGAATTATGGAGAGAAAGGATTAAATATGATTTCGTTAATATATTATGAGAATAATATATTAAAGGATAAATCATATTGTTTAATTAATATTAGTCAATAATTAATTGGTAATTAGTTTTGTGACTAAAAGAGATTAATTAAACTTAAGGGACTGGAATTGTAATTATAAGATAATTGCAATTTGGGCCATGGATTGCCTTATATTAAGGAGTGGACGAATTCTATGGGGACGCCCATAAGAAATCGTCCAAGGCCTTAAGGAAAGGGATCCATGGGTTGCTTAGGGCTTAAGCATCCAAATTAGGGTTTCCTTGTTAGATAACCCTAATAGCCTCCTATATATATAGATCCCTTATGACCCAAAAACGTGGCTAAGCATTCTTCTAGGGTTTCACACGTTTTAAGGCAGCCTCCTTCCTCTCTCCTCTTCATCCTCTTGCTCTTGGTGTTTGTGAACCATTAGAGGAGTGACATTTGTGACTCTAAGCTTTCTGAAGTCAATAAAAGCAGGAATTGGGATTGTTATTGCTATATAACAATCAAGGTATGATCTAAACCCTAATTATATGTTATATTAGTTATCATATTCTAGATCTAGGGTTTATAGTCTTGGATAACTTGCATGTACAATAGAGAAACCTAGATCCAAGCATTAGGGTTTGTATGAGCACATAGGATGTTCTTAGGACCAAAACCCATCAGTGGTATCAAAGCCTAGATTGGTTTCTATTGTATTGATGCTTTGTATGTTGAAAAAAATTCGATTTTTGTGTTTCTGGGGGCTGAACTCGCCGAGTTTTTTAGATGAACTCGCTGAGTCCATGCCTGACTCGACGAGTCGGCTGGTCAGAATGAGGGAAGACCGGGATTTTTTGTTGTTTTTGCTTGCGGATACTTGCCTTATCATATTAGATCAATATAAATCCGATTTTTTTGATATATATGACTATATTCTTGATCTAATTGAAGATATTTATCAATTAATAAAATATTTGTTTCCTTATGTGATAATTGATTAATTATTTTGATTAAATTGGTAAATTGTTTTGCAAGAAATCATTAAATAAATCAAATATGGATAATTATGTGATTAATTGTTAATTTAGATTATTTGATCCTTCTGTTATGAAAAGTTTCACATTTTCCCCTTTAGGTTTTATAGTTTCAATTTTACCTCAAAAGTTTTGTTGTTTTGAAATTTAAATAGTTGAAACCCTAATGTTTTGAGAAAGGTTTCAAAACTTGCCCTCAAGTTTTGGAATTTAAATTTTGATTAAAAGTTTAATTTTGATGTATATTTAAATTCTAAACCCTAATGTTTTGAAATGTTTCAAAACTTGCCTTCAAGTTTTGGAATTTAAAAGTTGATTAAAAGTTTAATTAGGAATGTTAAATTCTAAAACCCTAGTATTGTTTTGAAAAAAATTCAAATCACACCCTTATGGTTTTATTAATTAATTAAGGTGTATAATTAAAAGAGGTTTAATAAATCCGTAAACGTTTTGGTTTACAATTTAATTGAATTAAAAGTATAATTGTTAAATTAGACCACCTAGTATTTTGAAAAAGTATAAAATACACCCTATACTATATATAACATTAAAAGTCTAACATTATATATATGCATGAGTAAAAGTCAGTATTACCGTTAGTAGGCCTCATTCACGAAGCTGGTCTATGAGGGGTGTTTAAGGAAATTGCCTATAAAATGGCGATTGAATGGCTATCCACTCTTACCCACCGCACTCTTGACTAGTGGAGGGTCGTTAGTCGAACGGGTAGGATAGGACGAAACCTTCCATTATAAGTATAATGAATTACAAAAGTAACTAAATGTTTTACAAATTCCCAATCTTAGTTACATAGGCAAAAGTGAATTGATGCAATTCCATGAAATTACACTTTGTGCCCTTGCGAAGACGTTAGTGGAGCGTGTGTGGTTTACCGACACACTAAATGGTTCTAAGAAAAGGTAGCAAAGGGTGACTCAATGTTTGTCATAGTTCGGTGGAGCGTGTGTTGTTTACCGGCACATCGAATAGGTGATCGTAACATGTGAGGGCACCATGTAAGTTTGCATGGTTATTCACACCCGCTCTGTGATCCTCGACATCCCAGTCACAAATTAGAGGGGCATATCGAGATTTAAACATTCCATTAAAATGTTCAATGAATCTCAAAGGATCTAGGAGTTTTCATAGATTTAAAAATTAAATTTCTTTTTCGTTTTTCATGGTGGAAATTAGTGAATCGTTATTCAGTTACCTTCAAATATTCTGCAACTAGATTACGACATCACTTTTCTAGGTTGTAGCGTATTGTGTTGGGTCCTAGCCTTAGTATCCCATTTGGGTGATTTATTAAGGACTCAATCAATCAACTAACTTGAATTCGTTTTCTCCTGTTTTGTAGATGTCAAAGTTCGACAACTATGGTCTTCCCAAATCCCGTGGAACAAGCATTCCACATGAAGATGATATTCCACGATTCGATCGAGGAACAAGAGATCATGTTTCACTTCCTCCTCCTCCTCCAATTATTCTCCCTAACCCACAAGTTCGAAGACTTGAAAACTTCAAACTCACTCAAGCCGTTTTGGCAAGTAAACATAAAGAAGGAAAGTCAGTGTGTGCACATGTCCTAGAGATGAAGTCACACATTGATAGGTTAAGAATGTTGGGATCCGTTGTCTGTGAGGAGATGGCTATTGATTGGGTTCTTCAGTCACTTCCTAACTCATATAGTGAGTTCGTAAGAGAGTACTATATGATGAACTGCGACGTGACCCTTATAGATCTCACCTACATGCTTATTGCTGCTGAATCAGCAATGGTTTGGCGCAATAGAAAAGCAAAGTTGATTGGTGAATCTGCCTTCAAGACCTCTATGGATATAGACAATGGCAACGAAAGACGTGCCATGATCGAAAAGTTTGATCATAAGAGAAAGGAAATGTCTGAAGTAGTTCCATGTCCTGTTCCAAAAGAGTCAATTTGTTTTTATTGCCAAGAGAAGGGGCATTGGAGACGAAGCTGCCTTATTTACCTAAGAGATCTAAGAGATGGGAGAGTCAAAACGTATGGCTTTGCTTTAGGTAAAATCCATTGACTAACTCTTTTAAGCTCCTATTCTAGATTCTTAATACATAATGTGATAAGATTACAATTGATGTTTTGTAGGATCGAAGAAAAGAGAGGAAGCTTAAGGGAAGAAGTGAGCAGAATCTAACAGTGAAGAAATGGATTTCGATTGCATTACTTGAAGATTAGATTCTTGAGCTACTAGTTAGAGTTAGAATTAGATTGCTAAGAAGTATGTATTAGCATAGTTTTTCAATGAATTGCATTGTAAGGACAAAATTTTTTCCGCAATAAAATAAATTTTGATTTTATATTATTTATTTATCCTTGCAATGGCATGTATGAAAAATTGATGTTTGAATGTTTCTAATATTAGCAATAATGGATTTAATTCTTAGTTATGTTGTTTGTGGAAATGTTGAGAATTTACCAAATAGGGAGAGTTTCTCATCGCCCAAGTTTCAATTGGACAGAAACTTGGAATCATGCAACTTGGTTGCACGATGAATGAGAAATTTCATATTTGGAAATTAGACTAATTCATTGACAAAGTGTCAATTGAAGGACTAGGAGATCGAGTACACAAAGTTGTGTGTTGATCAAAGTCCACCATAAGAGGAACAAAGATATTCGTCATGATTTACTAAAGGTTTAGTAAATATGATTATACTTATAAGATTAAGTGTAATTCTGAATTGATTGAAAAGGTTTAAATAATAGTAGAACGAATAAGAAGAATCAAGTAGGCAGAAAGATAAAAGTGTCTCCATTCTAAGAAGAAGGGGGAGTACCTTTTACGCTTTATGATAGGTCTTTATGATTAAGAACCATATCTCAATTGATCTTCTAAGTGATTCTTAGTACAATTGTATGTCTAAGAAGAGGAATCAAGAATTAAAGAAATGGTTAAATCAAGAAGTCAATCATACTTCGTTCCAAAACAAGTCTTAGAGTTAAGATTGTGACATTGAGTGATAAGCATTAAGAAGGTTTATAACATTCATCAAATGAGGAAAGTTGTGATGTCTTGGATAAGACAAAGACCAACTAGGACCTATTTATGAAGTGTTTTGATAAAAACTGCACTAACTCTTAAATATTTGTTTGTCAAGAAATGTTTATTGACAAGAGAATCTTATATGTCGAGGAGTCAGTGGGAGTCTTAATGGTCTTGAAAGGTTTCAAGAACAAATCAAAATAGACCTTATTAATCATCACTAGCACACGAGTTGAGGTTTACAACCTATCGTGTTGACACTATATTGTTTCTGTGCCGTTCCAATTGAGTTAATTATGCATGTGAGCCCTATGAGTTCTCATTTGAATGCATAAAAGGCAAGGACCTTGATCAATGAAAAGTACATTGATAGGAAAGGGTGAGCTGCTTAACTACTTGGAAGACATGGTGGGCAGCTGTGTTACCATAAGGCAAGAAGTCAAGATTAAGAAAGTTCGGTCCATATGAGTTTGAATTTGTCGTAAACTTTGGTTTTGACAAATTCACATGGATAGGAAAACATACACCATTAAAATCTAAGTGTCATAAGATTCCCTCCTTCATTAAAGTGACTGTGAGGAAATGCTTTCACTATGAAAGATTTTAAGAAGATAGTGATTGTGAAGTTGAATTCTCGAATTCGATTATGGTTACGGTATCCCTTTCCATGATTCAAATTAGTCTGAATTGTTTAGACACAAATATGAGCTATCTAAAGGAAAGGTGTATAAGCTTAGATAAAGGATTATTAAAGCATTAGGTATTAGAAACATGAACTTAAGAAATTCAACAAGTATTGTTTTTCTGGAAGTTAAGCTGGTTTCTGAATACATGTCAAAGCTAGTGGGAGCATAAGTGTTATGTTTATAATAATCATCATGATAGTGGGAGCATAAATGTTATGATTGTATGATTATTATGGAAAGTATTGCAAGTGCAGAGTCGCAATAGTTGAAAAGTTGTTTTGCTATAATTATGGGAGAGAATATTATGCTTCATTTGAAATCTAAAGGCTTAGGTTGTGGAATGTTAATAATTTAGTCAAGGAAACATAGTGTGTTCACAAATTTCGATTATGATTACGGCATTCCTCTTTGTAGTTCGAATTTTGAGAACGTAGCACATAAAATATTATGGCAGAAGATTGATAAAGTATCAAATCTTTATGTAAGACGTTATGCATCGTGTCCCATACGCTTCGGGTATAGGATCGATCGCAAATGCTATAATATTTGACCATTCTAAAATTTTTCAAATGTCTAGCGCATTTAGAGGGAAAAAGGACAAGAATCAGTATTGACTAAGATAATCAAACAACTATCAAAGGACAATCCAAAGTTCGCCGAGGATTGGTTGCTTGTGGGTAGTTGGAAGTATAGTATTGGATGGACCATATCGACATTATTATGAACATATAAGATTCTATTGAGAATGAGTTTTCATATGGCAAATATGGAAAGGTTTCCATATTGGGAGTTAGATATTAAGAGTCTATGTCTAGATTAGAAATTTTATGCAAAAGGATGTTCAAAGAAATGTACTTTGAGTGAGAGACATCACATCTAAAGAATTGTCTTGTAACAATCTCCGATAGAGAACTTTGTAATATCATTGGCAATAGTCATTGTGACTTTTGTGCTATGACATTACGAAAGGATCATTGCATAAAATGGTAGAATCTAACATATTCTATAAGTGGCAAGAATTTGATATTCTTTCACTTATGAAAAAGAATTTGGAGTTGTGAAACGTGTATGATTGGAAATGTGTTCATTTGATCTAGTTCACAAAATAAGAACCATAGGTAAACATTGTGTGCATGATAAGAGCATGGGACAAGTGTAATAATTCAAAGTAAGAAGTTGATTACCCGAAACGACAAATAATGAGTAATCGATATGGTGATAAATAAAAGGTGTTTTATTTATGCTCAAAGGGATGAGGCCATATGGGATTAGTATTATTCTTGTGTTTCAGTTTGCATGTGTTGACTTCCAGAATAATTGAGTTTATTAAGAATAATCGAATTATTCAAACGGACCACAGTTAGTCATATGTTGGAAGTAAGTATGAATGAAAACTGTCATGAATTGGTTTGTAGATTGTCTAGAGCTTATTAGACATAGAAAAGGTTTGTTGCAATGTTAGTGAGTGCTTATGAATATGATTTGAGCATTGGATCAAACCCACGCTCACATGGATCACTCCATGGATTGTATCACGAGTGATTGGTGACACGATAACATCTTATATTCTTGAAACCGAGATGTGTGAGTTGTATCTTGCGAATCGATTGCACATTGATAATATGTAAACGCACTAGTAACTTGGTGTCATAAAACATATTTTTGTGTGTGATTCGGTGAGTAAGTGCAAGCGAGCATTGAGTCAAAGTTTATCCATTCCTTTTATCCAAAGTAGGATAAAAGCGATATCTTTGGGCCCCTCGATGATTTAGTGATGACAAACGTAAATGCTCGGCCGGGCTAGGGCTAATTTGATTTGTTCAATTAGTCAGTCGTCATAAATCGGAAGCCGAGAAATGGTACAGAGAGAATGATTAAAAATCATGTCTTATACGATATCTAGAATGGAGAAATATATGATCCCTTATCTAAAGGACACGCGTATCTGATAGGATCAGAGTTGACAGCGGCTTTGGAAAGCTACGATTGCAGATCAGTATCTGAAGTCATACACATAATAGTTATTAGACTTATCCAAGTGGGAGACTGTTGGATTAGTGTCTAAGTCCATAACTATTTTGGTATGTACTTGACCCGATGGTGCATGGTACTTTTGGGTTGCCTTCACCAAAGCAACTTGATAGGATGAATTATGGAGAGAAAGGATTAAATATGATTTCGTTAATATATTATGAGAATAATATATTAAAGGAGAAATCATATTGTTTAATTAATATTAGTCAATAATTAATTGGTAATTAGTTTTGTGACTAAAAGAGATTAATTAAACTTAAGGGCCTGGAATTGTAATTATAAGATAATTGCAATTTGGGCCATGGATTGCCTTATATTAAGGAGTGGACGAATTCTCTGGGGAAGCCCATAAGAAATCGTCCAAGGCCTTAAGGAAAGGGATCCATGGGTTGCTTAGGGCTTAAGCATCCAAATTAGGGTTTCCTTGTTAGATAACCCTAATAGCCTCCTATATATATAGATCCCTTATGACCCAAAAACGTGGCTAAGCATTCTTATAGGGTTTCACACGTTTTAGGGCAGCCTCCTTCCTCTCTCCTCTTCATCCTCTTGCTCTTGATGTTTGTGAACCATTAGAGGAGTGACATTTGTGACTCTAAGCTTTCTAAAGTCAATACAAGGAGGAATTGGGATTGTTATTGCTATATAACAATCAAGGTATGATCTAAAACCTAATTATATGTTATATTGGTTATCATATTCTAGATCTAGGGTTTATAGTCTTGGATAAATTGCATGTACAATAGAGAAACCTAGATCCAAGCATTAGGGTTTGTATGAGCACATAGGATGTTCTTAGGACCAAAACCCATCATGAATAACATTCGCGACCATCCTGGTCAGTACGCCCATCGTACTCAAAGTAATCCCAACGTAGTGCCTTCTTCACTAGTACGCCCAACGTACTCGGCTAAGCCTGAAACCACTAAACTTCCGAAGGCCATAACTTCTTCGTTATAAATCCATTTTCAACGATCCTTATATCCATGAAAAGGTAACGAGAAGCCCTACAATTATATCTACTCATATCATCCTTAAAACCTTCTGAACAAAAGTCTATTTTCCACAAAAGCCAAAACTGACACTCTACCGAAATACCCTATGCTCCAAAACTCAAACCAGCCATCTGGATTGCTTCTAGTACATCACTCGCACCCAAAATGGCCTAGATCTTAACCTTTTCAAAAGTTGTAATCCTTATGATGACTGGCCTTCGGGCCATAGCCTCAGACTAGGAGTCAGTTCAGAACAGGGCGTTACAACTCTCCCCCACTTAAATTAGATTTCATCCTCTAAATCATTCATTACCATCCCCAATATACCAGACAACTTGAAAATACGGCCACAAACCTGAAAATACCATTGCCTTCCCAAGGTCTGAGTTCCATAAAGGTCTATCCTCCTGATGGATCGCCTACTCCCTAACTACCATGCCAAAACCTCAACGAGTAACTGACCAACGCACATTCCCCATTGTTGATTATCTCAATACTATCATCAGATGCAAAATCCCTGCCATTACTAGCTGTAGAGTACTTATACTTGACAGAAGGCACATATAATCTTTCGCGTAGAAGATTCATCCTTGTAACGGTTAGAATCATACGAGAGTTGTGCAATAGGTTCAAATCAATTAATCTGAGATTATTTAATCCTACTACAAGAGACAAGTCACTTCCAAGTCATTCAGTTGCTTCGCCTATACTGGAAATCCTAAGAAACCAATACTGTTTGATACTCTGAAACTACCCGCAACACAGAATTGCCTAAAACACTGAACTGCCCGAACAACGCATTGCTACATGGCTTCTTCCCCATACAGTTGCACCCACATACTTAAAACATTGTAACACTATCTGGCTGCAAGTGAATGCTATGGCTACAGCCACAGACTTACAACACTTCCATACTATCTGGCTGCTAGTGAATGCTATGGCTACACCCGCAGAGTTACAACACTCTAACACTATCTGGCTGCTAGTGAATGCTATGGATACACCCACAGACTTACAACACTTCCACACTATTTGGCTGCTAGTGAATGCTACGGCTACACCTGCAGACTTACAACAGTTCCACACTGTGTCGAACACACATCCGACTGTAACACTCAACTGCACTTTAGTCTTAATTGGGGCTCTAACCTGGTTTCTGAAACCTACTTCCCAAAGCCAAGGAAAATCATAAACCAACTGTTGGACCATTTTCTGAACTCCCAGCTCATCCAATCCTCAATCAAGATAACCACTCGACCGTCTCACGTTCTAACGGAGAAATCTCTAGCCTGGTTTCTCAACCAGTTATCAGCTAATCGTGCGTACACAAAATCAACTTCGAGAAGTTTTCCCCAACTCCCCGCTCACGTGCTCCTCCATCCAAACAAGCACTTGGGCTACTTTCCTTCTCAACAATGACACAAAACCCAATCCAGTGACACACTTACTTCTGCTTCTGACCACTCGGGTAGTTCTCCCCCACTTTGATACCACTAATTTCTTACAGCCCACATCTTGTGGAAAGTCTTCCCAATCCTTCCTATCATCAAATGATCCATCGGATGGCAACCAATACTTACTATTGCTAGTGCTCCAAAACTAACCAATACTGAATCTAAACCACTCTGAAAGACTAATAGAACACCTCCCGGGCCCCAGTCACACACTTGCTACAGTGACTGCATCCTAAGAACCTACTCTAAAGGAAGCATCTTCGAACTACTACACTAACATCCATAGTATGCAGATGACATATAACTCAATCACAAGCAGGCCATAAAATTCTGAAATAACCTTACCAATATCGATGCAGTTCCATAACAATAAATTCATGAACAAAAGCTGAATTTCAAATACATACCAACGATCTATTACGGCTCCATCTTGACTTCCTGTGGAACCATTGGCGCTGGAGCCTGAACTACCCCTCCCTGCTGGAGTATCTGTAATGAAACTGGAGCTGCCTTAACCCCTATACGGGGGCAATTCGCTCTAGTGTGTCCAGACAAATGACAACGATGGCACAACTCTTCCTCCAACGAGCATTCTTTACGCTTGTGACCCTTCCACCCGCACCTTCCGCACTTAGAACTGCTACAAACATCTTTTTGTACCCCTTCGTCCTTTGTGGAACTGCCACGACCCTTTGGGTTTTTGACTCCTGCTACAGCCGAACTCAACTGCTCAGTTGGTTGACACAGACCATGTTCCCGCTTCCTCTTTCTTAGGTGCACATCTAACCGAATCTCTTGGTCCTGAGTTACCCCCACTACCCCATCAACGGCCTGCACGGTTGTTGTCTGACCTTCAAGCTTACCAGTTACCTTGGAAGTAACACACTCAATAATGTCGGGTAACTCCTCACGTACGGCTCGCAAAATCTCCACAATGATCTAATCCCACAGTGGACTCTCCTGGAGGCAAGGTGCGTGACCCACCTTTGATCCCTGATAAGAAGATCTAATAATGGTATCCTACCTTCCGAGGGATCCTAGTGATCCGTAAACACTGGACCCCAGAGGAGCCCCTAAATGCCCCATAACGATCTCGACCCGAAAGGCCTCGAGACGGCTATCCAAAAGCTCTGATATCCCCTCCTTGAATGTATCAAAGATCAAAGGAGTCTGGTCCAATATATTACGCGTAATTTCAGTTGAAATATACTCTCGCATCTGCTCCCCGAGCTGCTCGGCTCCTGAACCTGAGCATGATCCCTCACCTGCACCAGAACTGCCCACTGGTCTACCCAAAGCGTCACCATGCTACAAGCATACCGTAACTACCATCAGAGTACTCATTACTACTGAGGGATCTCACACACTCACTCCAAGTTCCCTGGTTTTATCTCAACCCTTCTTGAATCGAGTACAGATCCTCTGCTTTCAGTAGTACGGTCCCATACTACCTTCCACATCTATCCGTACTTTCCTCAAGAATTGCCTTAACTCCACCAAGTCCCTTTCACTACTATTATTTCTCCCAACACTGATCTCATCATAGGCTTGCCCTAGTTCAGTTGCTGAAGGACTTCCCAGTAATGTCAACTAGCTACATTATGAACATAGCCACATGCAACATAGATCAGATAATCCTTCGAGTAAATGACTCATCCTTAGAACGGTTAGACTCAAACGAGAGCTGCGCAATAGGGTCAAATCCATCACTCTGAGATTATCCAGCCTGTACCACATGTGACTTAGCATATTCACTTAATAACTAGCTCACATTACTAAGAGTCCCACAAAGCACAAAACAAGCCACATTCAGACAATGGGAAAAACTAACCACAAAATCGAGCATATCACATTCAGGCCATCACTAACTACTTTGTACTAGAATACGGTTCATAAAGCTGAGAGACATATAACAGGAACATAAGGCATCCTCCCTACATCCTTAGTCCTAACTAGCATGCAATTCTCATAAAGCTGACACATATCATAGGCACATAAGGCATCCTTCCTAGATCCTTAGTCCTAATCTAGCATGCAGTTCTCAGAAAGCAGACACGTATCATAGGCACATAAGGCATCCTTCCTAGATCCTTAGTCCTAATCTAGCATGCAGTTCTCAAAAAGCAGACACGTATCATAGGCACATAAGGCGTCTTTCCTAGATCTTTAGTCTTAATCTAGCATGCAGTTCTCATAAAGTTGATACATGTATCATAACATAAACTTGTATGGGTAATTTGGGAGTACTTACTTGAGCTCGACTGATTGCATGCACCACACCCTTATCTCATTTCAAAGTTCTTTTGTATTTTCAAATTTCTTTTTATAAAATGATTTTTATTTTGAAAATTTTCATACCAAGTCCCCAGTTTTAGTTCAGATACACCCTAGAGTGTACCCAAATCACTCAAACCAAGGCTCTGATACCAACTTGAAATGTACCAAAAATACAAACAAAAAATTTCGTTTTTAAAACATTATTAAAAACATAATATCATTAAAAATTTCGTTTTTAAAACACTATTAAAAACATAATATCATTGCCAAAGTATAAAAATCATAAACCATGTGTTTCAAAATGTCATAATATCTATCACATATCAAACCTCATATCAAATATCATATCAAAATATCAAAGTAAAACTCCCAGGCTGAAGACTGTGGTGTGTGTCATATGATCATCCCGAGCTCTTCCCTTTGCTATTGGAAGTACCTGAAACCAAAAGTGAAATTGTAAGCACGAAGCTTAGTGAGCTCCCCCAATCTATCACATAACATACAAATAACATATCACAAATAACAATATTCTGGGACTACTCCCAACTGCATCGGGACGAATCCAGACATCGATTTACCCGACGTCGGGCTCACCCCAGCATCCGACCGCATCGGGCATCGAGCTTGCCCCGGCATCGGGCTTACCCGGGCACATACACAACATGATATATATCATAAAAGGATAATAAAATCACATAATTTGCATCGGGCTTGCCCCGACATCGGACCGAAGCCCGAAACATATAACATATAGCATTCAAACTAGTATACGTCGGGCTTGCCCCATAACACATAACTCTTAGCATATAAACTAACATACATCGGGCTTGCCCTGGCATCGGGCTGAAGCCCGGTACACATAACACATAAAATATAACATATAACATATAGCATTCAACATACATGAATCACAAAGACATCACGCATACTTAACTACTTCTTAGGACCGCCCCGACATCGGACCGAAGTCTGGAAACATATGAACTACATCGGGCTAACCCCGACATCGGGCTTATCCTGGCATACTGTAACTACTTAAACGGGCCGAAATTGGTGCCTTAGACCCATTTATACTGGAGGAAAACTCACCTCTCAAGTGACTGCTGAAACACTCGTGCAAAGGTGACACCGTCTGCTGCTCCAACTACTCGCCGACTATAATGACCAAATAAGCATTTAGTCGAAAACTGATAACTCTCCCATAGGTAAAATGATCATTTTACCCCTCTGATCTATTTTGGGCCATGACCTAGACCCAATCCTTTCTAGTCCTCACTAAGGCCCATTAAGTCCCCAAATGGCCTAATTTTCTGAATTGGGCCCAACTCTTCAAATGGGCTTTCCTTCCAAGCCTACTAATCCATGGGACCTTAACTGACTTCTAAAGGCCCATCACAACCCATTACCACTATGTCCAAAGCTTGGACCAAACCAAGGCCCAATAACAAAAATCCACTGACTCAGCGTACGCTGAGCGTACTTTTCTATACATTGCGCGTACAACTTGCATGGCTTGTATGCTGTGCGTACTGGCGTGTACGTCCAACATACTCCCCTGATAAGCCTTTTTCTTCAAAACTGCTTAATCCCTTAAGAAATAACTTCCAAACTACAGATTTGAGTATAGTAATCCTTCTTAACTCATAAAGTTGATCACTTGGTGGCTTGCACCCTACTAAATGAGATCAAACTAGTAAAAATAGCAAATATCCTCATGGAAATGACTAGATTTTTTGCATGGATGCAAATGGGCCTTAAAGATTGCACCTTTACTGCTCAAGGGACTCAAATAGCTTCATGGGTGGAAACCCTAAGTCTAAAAATGGATTTGCACCATAAAAATCCATTCTTGAAACCAAAAAGGGACAATATCCATAAGAACCTATATCTATGATGTAGAAGCACCAAGATGAAAACTTTATACCTTTAATAGGCTGGAAAGGATGTAAAACCTCTGGATCTACAAGCTCTCTTGAATATCTTGCTTCTTCTCTAAAAACCTTCTTCTTCAAAAACACCAAAATACTCCTCTAATGGCCATCCAAGCTCCGAAATCACTCAAATGTGGGATAAGGGTCGATTTCTAGGGTTTAAAGGGTGGAGGCTGAAGATGTTAGGGTTAGGTTATGAGATAAGGAGCTTAAATACGGTCCAAGACCCTAAAATAGGGTTCAGGTCTGATTGGCGTACGCCTAATGTACATGTGGTACACCCAACATACTCCAAAGTACGCCCAGCATACTTCCTTCTTCACTAGTACGCCCATCGTACTCTTTGTGTACGCTCAGCATACTCGGCTAAGCCTCAAACCACTAATCTTCTGAATGCCATAACTTCTTCGTTATAAATATGTTTTCGACGATCCTTATATCCACAAAAAGGTAACGAGAATCCCTACACTTCTATCAACTTCTATCATCCTTAAGACCTTCTGAACAAAAGTCCTTTTTCCACAAAAGCCCAAACTAAAACTTTATCGAAATACCCCTAGGTTTCAAAACACAAACCAAATATCTAGAGCGCTTCTAATACATCACCCATACCAAAGATGGCCTAGATCTTACCCTTTTCAAATCCATAATCCTTATGATGACCGGCCTTCGGGCCACAACCTTAGACTAGGAGTCGGTTCAAAACAAGGCGTTACAAACATGAAAAAATGACAACTTTTTTGATTTCTAGGAAATTGGAGAGCCACCTAAGAAAAAAAGGTATCTAGTTCTAGACTTTCTGGTCATTGGGCATCCTAGGAAATCAAAATCACAATAAACAATAAGATTACTCCATCCATTTCTAGTAATAAGTATTGCTTGACCTGGAGTAGCTTTGAGATATCATAAGAACTGATTAACTACTTCAAGATCTCTAGTACGAGGATTACAAGCGACCTGAGAACATTGAAAACGCAAGTAATATATGGTCGGGTGCCTTAAAGATAGAGTTATATGTTGAGTATTTGAGATATTGAAACTGATTTGGCATCTTTGGTTATTTAGGGAAGCCTTTTTAGGGCTTTATACTTTAGGTAAATATTTTATGTTCCCTATAAATAATCATTAGGTTAGCTTTTGATAAAAGCCTTTTTCCTAATTAGGGTTTTCTTTGTATGCTAATATCAAATAATTATACACAAAACCTTTGACATATTACTTGCATATTATGGTGATTGATTCTTAAATGATCTTGATATTCCGTATTTGTCATCTTAGATTTATTCCAACAAGTGGTATTAGAGTGGGTTCTTGTAGATCTCAACGATTATTACAAGATTCTGTCAGATATGGAGAAAATTCTTCATGAATCTCACCTTGTTCTTCAAGATTTGTAAGTTTTCTGAAAAGAAAAAGTCTAATATCTCGTATTATTGCAAAATCTAGTTCATATTTGTTATCCTCTACCTATATGAGATCTACTTTCTCTCTCTTCAAGTTCAACTTCTTGTTGATGATCCAATGGATCATTTATTCTTTGACTCCATTTTAGAACTTGGATTAAAGGTAACTAAACTAATCTATGGTGTCAACAAAGTGACTATGTTTCATATTCTTAATGAATATACATTGAGGAATGTTATTGAGTTATATAATCCTTTTGTTGATCGAAAAATATCAGAATACTCATATGTTGATATAGGTGAGTTACAAAAGGATGAGACAATAATAGAACAATTTCGTATTATCCATAGACATTTAGATCGAGAAAATAAACAACAAATTTTGGAGATGAAAAGAGCTGAAAAGAAAAAGGAAGATGTTCTTGATGTTCTTGGTGTTGTTGGTGAAGTATATAATGTTCTTTATATTTCTAAAGAAAAAGTGACTCCAGATGTTCTTATTGAGGGGGATTCACGTGGTTCAAGTTTTTCAGAAGTGTTACATTGTGAATTCAGTACTTTCAGAATACGAATCTCAAATAAATTCTTCTAAAATCGTGAAAGTGAAGATGTCTTGTTCAATTGGAACGCAAACAAATGATTTTTTTTATGTCCTGATGATATTTTTGAAGGAATGATTCCTTATAGAAAGACAAAAATTCAAGATGTTCAGATTTACCAAACTCCAAAAATTTGTGTACCAAAGGCTTGTGATGTTCAGACTCCAAAATGTAATGAACATTGATGAGTTGAAAACTCTTAGATCGATTAGATCTTCAACAGGTTAATCAATAAAAACAAACAAACAAACACAGAGAACACAAGATGGAATCAAAGTGTAGCTTAATGATTCAAGAATAGTCACGCCTCAGCAGAGCTTGATGAAGAACTTCCACTGAAGAGTCGAGCTAGAGTTTGTAGTACAATTCATGGAATAATTAATAAAAGAGATAATTACAAAGGATGCATACATGCACCTTAAATACTAAACCCTAATAAAATAAACACGGTTGGACAGGCCCAAACCGGTAACAAAACTGGGCAAAGGAGCGAGCCACTGACGCAACACATCGGGTCATAACAATCACCCCCTTTGCGTCAATTTGGGGCGAGACTTCACTTCGGTTGATTCGCTGCAGTACGCTTCACCACTTTGAACAGCTTGGGAATGATAGCGAGCAGGACTTGACAAAAATTGATATACTATTTAATCATGTCAGTGAAATACTTCTTGTCACCTTCATTGTTCTGCTTGCACTTATGAATGATATCCAAAACGTGTTCCAAGCAAGCTGTGGTGAAAATATGTTTGTCAATTAGAGAGAACAAACACTTTTGACCTCCGCCTCTGGTTAACATCACAAATTTGAGCTTTGGGTCAATCTTCCCCATCGTCATTCTATTAATGTCGCTATATGAACCAATGGGAACCATCGTTGGCTTCTTTCTAAGGACCGAAGCAATTTCTTGATCCATCTTTGCCACTTCTAGAATGTAGCACACCAGCATCCTCTTGATGTCATCGATGATCGGCTCATATTCAACCTGATTGGAGATCAAAAAGTTGTATAGAAAAATCCAGTCGTGGGGATTGAGATTTGGTAGATCAGCCAGAGAAATTGTATACTCAGAGTTAGCAGAACCTCTGGTCACCTTGAATTTGACATTGATGAATTTCCCTGCTGCAGTCGGTTTTAGTACCTTGATAGTTATTATCTTTTGAGAGCTCCAGGTAAGATATTTAAGCTAAGCAAACTCAAGATAGTAGTCTATCAGATCCCTATCTAATTTAGGGTTAGTATGGGGAACTTCAGCAATATAAAGGAAGCAGTGGAAGACAAATGCCTTTCGGGTTATAGGCATGTCAAACTGAGAATCCCTAGAGTTCACGAGATCTAATGACAATTCCTGCTCAAGCCGATGTGCGCTTGGACATTCAATAGCTTCCTTAATCAGCTTTTCCAACGACCAAAGAGGAAAAAGCATTTTCCTGCTTTCCAAAAGATCGTGAGCTTCTTTCATTTTTCACTCCTTCTCTTCAGCTTCCCTAGCAGCCTTAGCATTGGGATCATGATCCCTGGCCCTTTGCTTTCTCTTCAGAGCATCAACAATGGTCACTGCTTCTTCATTCCTATCTTCCAGAACACCTTTTCCCTTGTCCTTCACACTAGGACCCGAAGCTTCATTACCCTTCGGTCGTTCAGTGGTGAATTTCGGTGGAACAGTTTTGCTTGTAGGAGGAGGTAGAGTAGTGCTTGTAATTCCTTCTCCCCCTTGTTTCGGAGGGACAACAGTCTCCAAAACACCCTCTAGGTGATTTAACAATTTGATGGATGGGTGAAAGCTTTTCTGCAAGAGAACGCCTTAGAGATTGAAGCCTCATGCTCTTTTACAAATGTGGCCATTATTGTTGGGTTTTGAGCATTCTAACACTCCTAAGTGTACATGCAACCCTAAATACCTTGGATCTATGTTTTCTCTATTATACATGCAAATATGAACATTCAAGGTATTATCCAAATCTAGCATACAAAACAATGAATATAACAAGATAGAATACATACCTCTTTGATGTAGAATGTTCTCAAGAAGCTTGAGTGCCTAGTGCCCCAAGTGTGACACCTCAAATGGCTCACACAACATCAATTGCTTTTGGAATAACCTTGAGAGAAATGTAGAACACTTGAAAATCGGCTAGCCCTTCTCCATCTCACTTAGTGGCCGATTTTTCCAAGAGTATGATCTTTATATAGTTGTTACAATTAGGGTAAACCCTAATTGTCATGGCTTTCCATTTCCTTGGATCCATGGGTTCAAATACACCATGGAGCATCCATGGAGCATCATATGGGTTTTAGCCCAACTTGATAATCCATGGAGCATTAGCCCACTATACAAGTATGGATGATTTACACAATCAACCCATATATTTAATTAGTCTTCTTTTGATCACTTAATTAATTCTAGATTAATTCTTGATCAATACTAATTAAATAATCTTATTAATATATTATAACTTATAATATATTAACAAACCTTAAGTGTTATTTCTCTCATTATAGTCTATCCAAATGCATGATGCCATGCAACCCAAATGGACCATGCTGGTCGGGTCAAGTCTTACCAATTATAGTTATGGACTTAGACATTAATCCAACAGTCTCCCACTTGGATAAGTCTAAAACTATTATTGCGTATGACTTCAAGAACCAACTGGCAATCGTAGCTCTCAAAAGCTTCCGTCGAAGTATGACCTCGTAGATGAACTCTGACCTTTGTCAATGACTTGTCCATTAGATAAGGGATCATATATTCCTCCATTCTAGATATGATATGGCCTGAGACATGGATAAATCATTCTCTCTGTCCATCTGTTGTTTCCCGATTTCCAATCTATGACAACTGATTGATTGAACAAATCAAATCAGTCCTGGCTTGGCCAAGCATTCACATGTGTCATCGCTAAATCATCGAGGGGTCCACAGATATCACTTTTATACCAAAGGTAAAAGGAATGGATAAACTTTGACTCATATGGCTTGTTCTACTACTTGTTGAATCTTACACAAAGACACGTTTTATAACATCGAGTTACCAATGCGATTTCGCGCAATCAATGTACAACCAAGTCATAGTAACAACTCATATCTCTAGGTTTGAAGAATATAAGATATTATCGTCTCATGATCACTCGTGATAAAATCCATGAAGTGATTCAAATGAGCGCGGGTTGAATCCAATACTCAGAACTTATGAGCACTCATGAGCGTTGTAGCACAACTTTGTCCACCAACTTGGACCTCTACAAGCCAACCCATGACAGTCTTGATTCATATCTACTTCCAACATATGACCGACTGTGGATGGTTTAAATAACATAGTTATTTTGGAAGAATAACCTAGTTATTATGGAAGTCAAAACATGCAAAGTGAAACACATGAATAAATGAATCAAATATGGTATAAACCCTATGAATATAAATATACCACTTTTATTTATCACCATACTGATTACTCATTATTCATTGTTTCGGTTTTAGCTATCAACTTTATTCTTGAATTTAAAACAATTGTTGTCCCATGCTCCAAGCATGTACACTATGTTTTCTAAACACTAGTCATGCCATACACCAAGTATGCATACTATGTTTGTCTATGACCCTTACTTTGTGAAATAACCCAATTGACCAAACTTTCAATGATTCTAATTTCACACTCCCGAATTCTTATGGAAAATGCAGGAATTCCAAATTCATGCCATTTTACCTAAATTTGTTAGAATCTCAACTTATATGCAATGATTCTCTTGTAATGATTATGCACAAAGTCACAAAGATTTGACAACAAACATTACAGAGCATTCTAAAGAAGATCAACTCCTTGGAAACATCCTTCTTGCATTAAGTTTCCTAATCTTATACAGACTTATTGAACAACTTCCACCAATGGGATCATTTCCACATTCCCTTTTTGACTATCACTTCTGAACAAGAGTTGCCTCTTTTCAGAATATGTCAATATGGTCCTTCCAACAATTCACACTACACTTCCAACTGTCCTTGAGCAACCACTCTTTGGTAAACCTTAGATTGTCCTCGACAATTGCTTAATCACTTTAGTCATATCCAATTCTAGACATTTTCCTCCTTAATGCCCCAAGGCATTTGGAAAATTCAGAAAGAATAAATATTATAGCACATGTAATCAATCTTGTACCCAAAGTGAATGGGACACAATTCATGATGTTTCACATAAGGACATGGTTCTAGACCATTCTTTTTCCATAATAATTTTGTTTGCCATATTCTCAAAATTTTAATATGAAAAGGGATGTCGTAATCATAATTGAATTTTGAGAACGCAGTATATAGAATTTTCTTAAGTTGAACCAATCCAACATGAAATTCATATATATATACTTGACTAAAGGTGATTAAAATCTCAATATAAGCTCTTTAGAATGATTATAAACTCATTCTAAGCTTTTCATAATTGAAATGAAGTATAATTTCCTCTCCCTTAATTATAGCAAAACAACTTTTTCAACCCGTGCAACCTCACGAATTGAAACTTTTGTTTTCTATAATTAACATTGCTAACTTGCAATACTTATCATAATTATCATGCTCCTACTAACATGATGATTATTATCATAACACTTATGCTCCCACTAGCTTTGACATGTACTCAGAAATCAGCTATTGACTTTTTTACCAAAGTTCAGATTTTTGATACTAGATTGCTTTGATAAGACTTTATCAAAATCATACACCTTATCTTAGATAGCTCACAGGTGTGTCTAAACAATTTCAGAACTATGAAAAGGGATTCCGTAATCATAGTTTTAATTGTTTAGACCTTTTCTATTTCTCATAAGTCTATGTTAGTGTGCCTACTAACAACTTTGAGAATGCAAAGATTACTATCTACTTACAAATCTACTTAATGGAAGTGTTTCCTCACCATTATTTTCATGAATCGGAGAGAAACATTATGACACCTAGATTTTTATGTTGTATGAGTTCCTACCCATATGAATTTGTCAAAACCATAATCACAAGACAAGGTTAGTGACTACGACAACCATCAAATTCTGGTCAATTCAAAGTCAAATAAAGTCAACAAGTCAAACCGGTCAACCCAACTAACCCTTGTGTACTAGGGCTCACGTTATGTATTTACTAAAGAACTCGCTATTCTAATGAGAGATCATAAATCGAAAAGTACGTACATCTAGATCTCCTTAACCTAAAACTGTGGTAAGTGTCGAGCCAAACCGATAAAACAATGTTGCATACTCATCGGGAGTATGTGAGATCCTTAAACAAGGCTCAACGGGGTTTACGGACCTTGCGTTACGAAGCCGGACACTCAAAAAAGTCACAAATGAAACCTCTCTCAATCGTTTTCACTCTATCTCTTCTTATCGAGAATCTCTCCCAAATCTCTCTAAGTATGTGGAATCTCTCCCAAATATCTCTTTGTATGTGAAATCTCTCCAAGAATGTCAAATCTCTCCCAAATCTCTATAAGTATGTGAAATCTCTCCTAAATATCTCTTTGTATGTGAAATCTTTCCCAAATATCTCTTTGTATGTGAAATCTCTCCAAGAATGTCAACTCTCTCCCAAATCTCTCTCAAAAGTTTCCGTAACTTTTTGAAGTCATTCGGGTCATTCCGACCCTTAACCGGGTCAAAAACGGCTTAAAACAGGGCAAAAACGGACAAAATAGGCTTAAGGACCCGAAACCCCTCTTAAGGACCCAAAACCCCTCTTAGGGCCAAAAGTCCTCTTAGGGACCGAACCCTCCTGATCAGAACCCGAACCTGCTGAGAACCGAACCCGAAGGTACTGTTCATTCGGTCCATTTCGCTCCATATTGCCCCTCGGTCTAGTTCGCTTCTGATGACTTCGGACCGAGCCTCCTTCTCGCATCCTACTATTTCTCATCGCCTCGCTTCGGACCCAGCATCAGAAGGACCGAACCTTCGGCCCCCTTCCGAGAAGCCTCGCTGTAATGCCTTTTCTTTCCGGTTTTCTACTACGACTTCATTTTAGTTTCGTTTTTAATTATTTTAACGCGAGATTTTCACCCAAAACTTTATTTTAACATATAAGGACCCATAAATAATTATTTATCACGTTTTTAAGGATAAAACCTTATCCAAAAAGAGTGGGTGAAGTACAAGAGGTGGAGTGTTGACTTTCCTTTATTCTATGACACAAGCAACCACCATACCCACTCCATGCCTAACCCACACTCCTCCCCACCATACCTTGTCACTTCCTTGTCCTGTTTACCTCACTCACAAGTCATTCCCACGTTTTTGAGAGTTGGACACTCAACCTCTCTCCTCATTTCTTTCACTTGCTCTCATTTCACCAAAAATCAAACACAACTTTTCTCTCAAACTTTTTCTCTCTATTTCAAGACTCCAAGGCTGATCTTCAAGCTTTAATCTTCTCTAGGTAAGTATAATTCATCCTCCTTGTGATTATTTCACTTCATTCTACTCAAAATCATAGATTGTTTACACAAACATCATCACATTCTTGTTAGATCTTCGAATCTTCAAGTGATTCTTCAAGTGTCCTTGAGTTGGACACTTCTCTTCTTCAACACTCATCTATTGAAATCACTCAAGGTGAGTTCATACCCCTACATTTTCATGTTTTCTCAAGTTTTTAAGGGGGGAATACAAGTTAAAACACCAAGAACATAACTAAAAATTTCTAACAACTTTCATCAGAAAAGTTGGACTTCATTCACGGACTGTTTTGGACAAGTTAAACATTTTAGTTTTCAAAACTGTTTTAGGTGCAAGTAGTTATACTTCTTAGCTTTAAAATTACTACTTGCACATCTCCATAAGATTTTTCTACAATTTATGGTGTTTTTTACAAAACTGCCTACCATTTCAAACATCAATCCGGACCAGTCTGTGATTATGGACTTTTTCACACAAGTAAGAGGTCATTAAAATTTATAATAAAAATTATGAACAAACTAGACTCATTTTCCAAACTTCCAGAATTTACGGATTCTGATTTGCACCTTTAATTATTTTTCTATGAATTTTCTAAAAAACAGAATAGAAATGGCAATACTAGAAAAATGTTTAAAATTTCATATACACCTTGTAACTTGTTGAGCAAGGTGTGTACCTTCATGTGATGATATGTTATTACCATATATGTCATCTTGTCTTATTATATAGACATACATCAGAAAACAAATGGATTCTTACCTCCATAAGTATGGTAAATATATAAATGGCATTACAAGGCTATATCCATTAAAATACAAACATTGGTAAACTATGACAAGTATAGTTTATGCTCACTACCCAAACAAATATTTAATAAACTATAATAGGTATAGTTGAGGATTCATTTACATAAAAAACACATTATTAAAGGTATTACACATACGAAAGAGTTATTACCCCTATGAATAATTATGATAAACTATAATAAGTATAATTAAGTCCATTATACCCCCACAAACGAACATGCTAGTTATAATCGGTATAGTTATGGCATATATATATTTAAAACAAAGTGATAAACTATAATAGGTATAGTTTATGTTTCATCTACACTACGAACTTAATTACAAGAAAAGGATTCACCATCACCACCACCTTTGATAAGCTATAATATGCATAGTTCATGGTCACTACCACTATCGCTATTTGATGAACTATGATATGTATAGGTTATACTCACTATCACCACCACTTTTGGTAAACTATAATATGCATAGTTCATGTTCACTAGTCACTATCACTATCCGATGAACTATGATATGTATAGTTTATGTTCACAACCACTATTACTATTTCGTACACTACACTAGGGTTTAGTTCCGGTTTTTGGATTTAAGTCCACATTCAATTTCGCATTGTTAGTTTTTAGCTATAATTTGTAAGTGTATATGCTAGAGTTATATAGAACCTAGTCGTGGTTGGCTTAGAATTGGTGGTTCCGCCTTATTTCCTGTTCCTCGTTTGGTTCTGGGCCTAGGGCAGACCCATTACATTCGACGTTTTATCTAACTTAAATTTTATATAACTTATGTACACAAGGAAATTATAGAAGGAATCTATAGGGAATTCCAGGATGCACTATTTCATAACATAGAAACTTACATTTCACATTTTGAGGAAAATATTGGGTTTTCTGGATACATACTCTATCGCTTTTACAAGGAAAACAGTTTATTTCTCAATTTAAAACTCTTATGAACTCACCAACCTTTGTGTTGACACTTTTTCAAAACAACTTGTATTCTCAGGAAATTACTAAACAGGTAAATCAACTGCTTTCGAGGACAAGACGCTAAAGCGATAAACTCAAACTTATTTTGTCGTCATGATGTAATTGATTTTGAAACATGTAAACTTACTCTATGATGTAACTCTTTCAATTATATTGATGATGGTTGTGTTTGCTTTCTTCACTATTACATTTGTTGTTATGATACTGTACATGAAGTCCTCCACCCCCGGACGTTTCCGCCATCCTTGGTTTGGGGGTGTGACAGTGACAAATCCAAACTCATATGGATTGAACTTGTGTAATCTTAAGTTCTTGCCATTTGGCAGCACAAGGGCCTGCCATAGCTTCCAAGTAGCCGTGCAACCAATTGAGGACTCTAAGAACTCATATGCAAAGCCAACTTTAACTGGAATGGGCACAGAATATGTCAACACGATAGGTTATAAACCTCAAGTCGTGTGCTAGTGAAGAACCTCAGGTTTTATTCTTGATTAGTTCTTGAGACTTTCAAGACCTTTAAGAGTCCCACTGTTCTCTTGACATATAAGACTCTCTTATCAAATTCAAGGGATAGTGCGGATTCTTTATCAAGACAAACACTTCACACAATTGGTCTAAGTTGGTCTCTATTTTATCGAAAATATCACAACTAACCAATTTCAAATGTACAAGAGTAGATAACCTGTTACTCTTACATTTGACTAGTGTTAATAAACCTTCTTTAAGATATGTCACTCAAGTTTCAATCTTGGAGTATGACTCTAAGAATTGTTTTCGAACGAAGTATGACTCATCTTCTTGATTTAACCACTTCAACAATTCATAACTCCTCTTCTTAGCTATCAGAATGCACTTAGAGGATGAATTGTGATAAGGTCTCTTAATCATTAAGATGAACATATATCATAAAGTACACTCCCATCTTTTCAGATTTGAGAAACTTCTATCCTTCTACCTAATTTGATTCTTCTCATTCGTTCTGCCATACATCGAGACTTTTCCAATGCTTTAGAATTATATTTAGACTTATAAGTATAACCATATTTAATAAACTTTAGTAAATCATGAGGAATAGTCATATCGATTATTTGTGGTGGGCTTGATTAGTGCACAAGAATGTGTACTCGATCCCTTAGTCCTTTACTTGACTCACACATCCATGTGAACAAGTAATTAGTCTTAATTTTCCAATGCTTGAAAGTTCTCATTAATCATACTATACAACTTGCATGATTCCAAGTTTCGGTCCAATTGAAACTTGGGTTATGAGAAATTTTCTTTATTTGGTAAATTTAGACACTACCACAAATGACAGAATCAAAACCATTTTCCATTATTGCCATCAATGGAATCATATAAACAACAATTTCTTTCACAAATGTCATTGTAAGGATGCTTAAAATAAATAAAAAATTAAAAACTTTTCTTTTATTTTAAAACTTTGCGGAAAAACTAATCCTTACAATGCAAATGTATATGAAAACTTGTTGTTATCTATTCCTAAGCAACTTATCATAACTCTTAAGCAACAACTTCAAAATTCTGATGCGATCGAAATCCATCTTCACGATCAGAAGCAGCATATACTTCCTTTAAGCTTTCTCTCTTTTTCTTTGATTCTTATATCATCACCATGTGACTCAGTCACATTATTTAATAAGAATCTCCAAATAGGAGCTTAACAGAGTTAGACAATGGACTTTACCTGAAGTAGAGTCAAACTTATTGACTTTAACATCCTTAGGTAAATTTTGGCAGCTTCGCAAACAGTGCCCCTTCCTTTAGCCATTTTAACAAATGGACCCTTTGGTAATGGTACATGGGACAATCACAGACTTAGCTTTTCTCTTTACCATTTGGTCAACCGAGTTGACTATGGCCGATCCCTTTCCATTGGGAAGAGAGAGCTTTACGGGATACCCAATGTCATCATTGTCAATGTCCATAAAGTTTTAGGAAGTTGATCTTAGAAAATAGATAAGATCATTAAGGGTCTTTTCATAGTCTGTTTCATAGGAGTCCCAAAGGAACTCACTATGTGACTTAGAAAGTGATTGAACATCCAACTTTCTTAAGACTTTGACACCCAACTCTCCCGGCTTGTCAATATGTGACTTCATCTGCAAGATGTGATCACACCTAGACCTTGCATTGCCAATAGGGCTTGAGTGACCTAGAACTTGTGGGTTAGAGAGAATAATTGGAGGAAGTGGAGGAAGTGAAGTTCCAAGAGATTTGAGAAGATCATAGATGTCTGAACTAGACATCTTTTGGGAGATATATTAGTTGAGTTGATTTAAAGTCCTTAATATGACACCTAATATGAAATATTAAGGCTAGGACCCAACAAACTATTTTTATAACTTAGAAGAGGGATGTCGTAATCCAAGCTATAAAATATTTGAAGGTAGGTAAATGACGATTTACCAATTTCCACCATGAAAAACGAAATATAATTAAGTTTTAATTTGATTTGAAACTCCTAGATCTTTTTAGATTCATTGAATTTTTTTCAATGGCATGTTTCAATCTCGAGTGTGCCCTTCAGGTTTTGTGACTAGGATGCCGAGGATCACAAAACAAGGTATGAAATAACCATGAAAATTACTTGGTACTCTTAAATGTTTATCACCCAACCGATGTGCCGGTAAACCACACACGCTCCACCGGCCTATGATTAAACTTTAAGAAACCCTTTACCTACCTTGTTAAATCAAGTTAGTGTGCCGGTAAACCTCACACGCTCCACCAACCGACTTAAGAAAAGTGCCAAGTGTAATTTCATGGGTTAGCACCTTATTCACATTTTCCTAAGTAACTAAGATTGGGAATTATAAGTGTTTAGTTACTTAGTATTTATCATTAATACTTTTAATGAAGGGAGAACTTATAGTCTTTGTCCTACCCATTCGGCTAACGACCCTCCACCAGTCAAGGAAGCGGTGGGTGAGAGTGGACACCCATTAAACTACCATTTTATAGGCAATAACCTTATACACCCCCCCCCCTTCCCTTATAGACCGGCTTCGTGAATGAGGCCTACTAACGGTTAGACTGACTTTTACTCTTATACATATATATATATATATGATTAACTTATAATATTATAAAGTATAAGGGTTGAATTTTAACTTTTTAAATTCTAAGGGCTAACTTGGAATTAAAGTATTCATAAGTGAAAACTTTTCAAATTCCAAAACTTGAGGGCAAGTTTTGAAGCTATTCAAAACTAATTAATTCCATAACTTATGTGTTTAAAGTAGTTTTAGTTAAAAGACTCTTCAAGTTCCATAACTTGAGGACAAGTTATGGAAGACTTTAAACTAATAAAGAATGTAACTTTCCGTTATTTTGTAACTTATGGAACTAATTAAGATTACACTTTTGTTTATTTATTATTTAATGTTTAATGAAGAGACTCTTGGTCCTCCATAACTTCAGGAGAAGTTATGGAGCCATAAAACCATTTAATTAGAACTAGACTCTTCATTTTTGTAACCTTTGCCAACTTTTATGAGTTTTATGATTCTTAAATGTGACTTTTCATATAACTTGAGGACAAGTTACAAAAACACATTTTGGAATCAACTCTTAGATTAAAATGGAATGAAAACAACTATTTCACACAACTTTTCTATTAATCTAAGCAACTCATATGAACATGATAATTGGAATCAAACTTTTTCATGTAATTAGCATAACACTTAAACTAATACAAAACATGAATCTATTCACAATTATCTTTGAAATTGGATTAGTATGAACATTACCACATCAAAAATAAGTTTATAAGTCCAAAATAGCTTAGGGTAATGTTCCTAGTCCATTTCTAGCCAAAAAAGACGAATATATGCTGTCTGGGGCTCCTAATCGTCGAGTGCATGAACCTACTCGATGAGTAGGATGATTTTACTCATGGACTCAGCGAGTTCATCAGTGGACTCGGCGAGTCCAGTGCCCAGAATGCCCGAAATTCGACTTTTTCAGCATTTTTCAGCAATTTGCATCATGTATAATTGAAAACAAGCCTAGGCTCTGATACCACTGTTGGGTTTTGAGCATTCTAACACTCGTAAGTGTAGATGCAACCGTAAATACCTTGGATCTATGTTTTCTCTATTATACATGCAAATATGAACATCCAAGGTATTATCCTAATATAGCATACAAAACAATGAATATAATAAGATAGAATACATACCTCTTTGATGTAGAATGTTCTCAAGAAGCTTGAGTGCCTAATGCCCTAAGTGTTACACCTCAAATGGCTCACACAACATCAATTGCTTTTGGAATAACCTTGAGAGAAATGTAGAACACTTGAAAATCGGCTAGCCCTTCTCCATCTCACTTAGTGGCCGATTTTTCCAAGAGTATGATCTTTATATAGTTGTTACAATTAGGGCAAACCCTAATTGTCATGGCTTTCCATTTCCTTGGATCCATGGGTTCAAATACACCATGGAGCATCCATGGAGCATCATATGGGTTTTAGCCCAACTTGATAATCCATGGAGCATTAGCCCACTATACAAGTATGAATGATTTACACATTCAACCCATATATTTAATTAGTCTTCTTTTGTTCACTTAATTAATTCTATATTAATTCTTTATCAATACTAATTAAATAATCTTATTAATATATTATAACTTATAATATATTAACAAACCTTAAGTGTTATTTCTCTCATTATAGTCTATCCAAATGCATGATGTCATGCAACCCAAATGGACCATGCCGGGTCGGGTCAAGTCTTACTAATTATAGTTATGGACTTAGACATTAATCCAACAATTATAGCCTTCACTGCAGCTTCTGAAAATGTGTTTTGTGAAGAAGAGGAAGATGCCACAAGCTTGTCAAGCTTCTCGTGTAAATCCTTGAGGTGTCGCTTGGTTATCGGAGCATCATAATCATCATCGGTCTGCACCCTGTAAGGACTGTAGTAGAAGGTATCAAAATCGACACCCTCACCACCACGAACGGTATTGGCTTCTGTGGATTGGTTAAGGATAGAAGTTTGGTAGTAACAGGGGTTTCGGGTGCTGAAGTACGAACCCCCATATCATATACGTTGGTCTGAACTCCAGTAGTGCTTGTGGTTGTAGCTTCATAAAATATAGGAGTAGGAGTGGGAATGGTGGAGGAGGGTTGAGATGTGATGATAGGGGAAATAAGAGGAATGGAAATAGGTATGGAAATAGGTGGAGGAGAATGTTCTTGGGCACGAACTGATACCTCTGGTGTAGGCGAACGAGGTGATGTGTCTCCACGAACCGAACCTTCATCATCTGAGCTTTCACTTTCTGATGCGCTTTGAATGATGGGTGCATAACCAGAAGGAACGTACCCTAAGTCTGAATTACTTGATGATGCAAGAATAAGCTTCCTAACTGCTTTCTTAACCTTCTTCTGCTTAGGCTGGGAACGAGCTGCCTTCTCAGACTTTCACTTCATTGGAGTTTGCACCTTTGATACTTTAACACCTTTTCCCCCCTTTTTGCTTCTTTCTTTTTGCCCCTCTTAGCAGGTTTGTCTGCTTCTTCATAAGACCTCAACATTTCTGGAGTGAGTTCCCTTGGACCAGATAAAGGGAGCTTCTTGTACTCTTGAATGATCTTGCTTTAAGCGGATACACAAGCATACATTAACTCAGGAATAGAGCCAATGAAGAAATACTTCGAGGGATCAGTGAAAATTATCTTTGTGGTGTGAAATGTAGCGATGGAGGAGAGCAAGGAATATTCCATGATAGCAACATGAAAGCGCTCCATTGTCCATTGAGTGACAATGGTCCAGAACCGGGCACATGAAATTTCTGTGTGGCGAGAGGCAGATGACAAGCTTTGGACCAGTTGAAGCCATAAAAGCGAACCATAATCAAGGTTGATACCATGGTACAACCCATAAAGAAGAGTCATGAAATACTTGCTAGCATCATCTGATCCTGCACTTCGTTCTGAAAGAACTTTGAAAAGTAGGGTGAAAAGTCCATTCCATTGAGTAGGAAGACACGATTTCTTGACCTTGGTCACAGTAGTTAGGGTTTCGGTATACACCATGTTGTAGAACATTGAAAAGAGCTGACCTTTTGAGATGGAATCAGGATTCACCATGGATGCATCATAAGAAAGCCCTAGTAGCAAGCAGAATCGGTTCTTTGAAATTGAAGCCTTCTGGTTGAGAATATCAAAGTAAATCTTTTATGTAACCTTGTCGTAAGTAGCAGTGGAGTATATTGTTGAGAGGCATGCCATGGGTACGACTTCTACCGTTGATAGAGTGTTGACGAGTGGGGAATACTTAGGACATTCCACCACTTGATACATGTAAGTATCGTAGAGGAACGGTGTGAGATCGATCAACAAGTTTTGATTAGGCTTGATTGAGAGAAGAGTGGAGTGGGCAGAGGTTTCTTGAGCTAAAGAAGAGTCTGCCATTGTTGAAGCTTGATGAAGAAGAAGATGAACAGTGAATGCCGAATCGCCTGAAATTGCCTTCTTATGCTTGAGAGAGTTGAAGAGTGGTAAAGAATATGGTCACGGTAGTAAAATCTCTTATATACGATTCTGTTGAGAGAGAAAAATCTGGAGCAATGATTCCACCTTTATGGGAAACGACACCTAAAAAGGCGAGATTTGACAATAAGCATCCCCAAGAAAGTAGGTGATGATAGATGACTAGGTAACGGTTCAAATTCACGCGCCTTTCCATACTTATCCTCTTTTTCAAATTTACATTCGATTGAACTTCCTGCTGACTCACCCCTTGTACCTTTAATGGAATCGTTATCGCCATAATTAACCAAGGCAATATGCTGACCTATCCCTTCGTTTGAAAATAACTGCATTACATCATTAGGAATCGAAGCTATATATTTATGAATAGCTTGTGAATATCCAAACTAGACTTTTGGAAAATCCAAGATTTTCGTGCAAGATAGTGTCAAAGATAAAGAAATATATCAAATTATTTGTGTGATTTTGTGATGTCATTTAAGACATAAAGCAGAGGATCCCGGACACGAATTTCTTCCTTTAAAGTCATGATAGACTTCAAAGTGCTTGTGTAGATTCCCATTGAATTACGATCAAATACTTGTTAAGAAGCATTGAAAGGCATCTTTTATATATGAGGCTGTTAAGGGTGGCTTCCGCTTCAATTTAGGTTTCGATACTTGACATAAGACCAAAAATAGAACGAAGTACTTGTGAGACCGATGTGGCCTGTTAAACAAGTAGGTGTGGATCATATTCAGTGACTTGTTGGCAATAGAATATTAGAAATCTCAGAGAAAAAAAAATAGATCTTGTGGAAAGAAAAGTCGTGGTGATAGACATTTTCATAAGGATCTCTCAAAATAAAAGGAGAATTCAAGGTACTTCCACAAAAGTGGTTTCGTGAATTCAAAGGTGAAAACTAGAACATTTAAATGTTCACTGTCAATGCATTTTAGGTATTGAATTTTGGGTTTCACTTAACACGTAGTGATATAAAACTAAGATCATTAACACAGAAGTTGTGTAACCATAAACCTCAGTGGTTATGCTGAGAGTCTCAAGGGTTACAATTATGAAATGAATAATTGATGGAGAATAAGTTTGAGGTGGTTAAAGAACGAATGTACCCCTGCTATAAAATTGGACCAAGCAGAAAAACTCTTAACTCAATTTGGAAAAGAGTAAGGTAGCTCATGATTAGAGTGAATTTGACAGCCTAATTGGGAAGGCATGATTGGTATTTATCAATTCATTAAGGCTTCACTCAAAATCATTGGAGTCTTGGGTCAACATACAACAGCATGCTTGTAGGGACACTTAGTTAATACAAAGATAAAGAATTATACTTGTCCGAGATCCATCATTGAGAATCGTGCTTATACACGAATTAGATTAAGACTGAAGTAAATTGAAATAAAATGAAAGAAAATGTTTTTGAATTATGATTGAAATTTTCTGAAAAGAAATAAAAACAGAAATGAAATATATTTTTGGATTTTATAAGATTTTCTGAAAAAGAAAGAAAAGAAAAATAATTTTTGGATTTTATAAGAAATAAAAACAAAAATGAAAATATTTTTCTTTTATTTTCATAAAATAAATCACGAGAAAATAGTGTGTATATACTATACAACCGAAACCATCACTTGGAGATAAGAGGCAAATCAAGCATTGTAGGACTGAACCCGAAATAGACCGAGCGTTCGGTTCATTTCGGTTCCCGAAAGAACCGAACCCGAAATGGACTAAGCGTTCTCTCTATTTCGCTTCCAACTTTTATAGATGCGAAAGTGGTTTCGATACAGATTCAGCTTCCATTATTCCTCTGCCTTGTAGATTTTATTAAAACTCGCTTCAGGCAAGGCCTTAGTAAAGATGTCAGCCAATTGATCAGTGGTTCTTAGGAAATGAATTTCTACATTACCATCTTCCACATGATCCTTGACAAAGTGATACCTTAGTGCTATGTGTTTGGTCTTTGAGTGTTGCACTAGGTTATGACAAATCCTAATTGCACTCTCTGAGTCACAATATCATGGGATTTTCTTCATGTTCAGGCCATAGACTCGAAGTTGACTTTGTATCCAAATGACCTGAGATGTGCACGATGATGCAGCTATAAATTCTGCTTCAGCAGTGGAGAGAGAGACACGTGTTTGTTTCTTTTACTGCCAGCTAACCAATTTTCCATCCAGAAATTGGCATCCTCTAGTGGTATTCTTTTGGTCCAGTCCACATCCTCCGAGATCAGTATCTGAGAATGCTTGGACAAAGAACCCTGAGTTGGTTGGGTACCATAGACCGAGAGAGGAGGTTCGCTTCAGGTATCGAAAGATATTTTTCACAGGAAGCAGGTGAGGTTCGTGTGGATTAGCTTGAAACCTAGCAAAATAGCAAACAGAGAACATTATGTCTGGTCGACTTGCTGTTAGATACATTAGGGACCCTATCATCTAATGATAGAGAGTCATGTCAGCAGCCAATTTGTCCAAAGAAGGTGTTAACTTCATGACAACGCCATAGGAACCTTTACTTTTGAATCTCCCATCATTTCAAACTTGGCAAGCAAGGTTTTTGTGTTGGCCTCTTGATTAATGAAAATGCCTTTGGGTCCCTGTCTAATATTCAATCCAAGGAAAAGTAATAGGACCCATTAAGCTCATTTCAAATTTAGTTTCCATCAACTTCCTAAATCCAGCTGTTAAGCCAGGATTTGTGGAACCGAAGATGATATCATCAATGTAAATTTGAACGATCATAAGGTGGTCACCCTCTTTCATACGAAAGAAGGTTGGGTCAACCGAACCTTGTTTAAACTTTGACATTTTCAGAAATCTAGTTAGAGTTTCATACCATGCCCTTGGTGCTTGCTTGAGACCATAGACTGCCTTGTCCAGAATGTAGCAGTGATCTAGAAACTTCTCATTCATGAAACCTGGTGGTTGCTATACATACACCGTCTCTTCCAGTTCTCCATTTAAGAAGTCACACTTCACATCCATTTGTAATACTTTAAAGTTCTTGTGTGCAGCATAGGCGAGAAAAATACGAACCGATTCTAGCCTTGCTACTGGAGCGAATGTCTCTTCGTAATCTATGCCTTCTTCTTGACAATAACTTTTCACAACTAATCTAGCCTTGTTGCGAATCACATTTCCTTCCTTATCCATCTTGTTCCTAAAAACCCACTTTAGTCCAACTACAAAAGCATCCTTTGGTGTTGGAATCAGACTCCACATTTTATTTCGCTCGAACTCATTGAGTTAGTCCTGCATCGCATGTACCCAATCAAAATGATCGAGTGCAGTGTTGATCATCTTCAGTTCAACCTTGGAGACGAACGAATTAAACATGCAAAATTCCACTTTAGAGAATAGTGCAGTTTGTTTCGCTTTCAATTGTGATTGTGTGACTACTCTTTTTGTTGAATCACCAATAATTTGTGTTTGTGGATGATATTTGGTCCATTTGCTGAGAGGAGGGTAATTAGGATCATATGAGGGATCCAGTTCAGCATTCACTTCTTCTTCGAATTCTGACTGAATTTAATCATCGTTTGTATTTGCATTCTCCCCCTCGAATGATGATACTTCCTCAACTTCTGGCTCAGAATTCTCCCTCTGGACTTGTCTTTTGGTTGGTAGAGATGATGAGGGACTCTCCCCCTGGAATGGTGAATGTTGGTTATTTGGAAAAGATAAGCCCTCACCCCCTGAATATGAGGACTATCTTTTGGAGGTCCGCTTGTGTCAGGCTGTTTGGTTGTAATCAATTGTTCTTCTGCCATTTTCTTTGCAGCATCATCAATTATCTTCTTCAAGTTGTCTACCTAGTTGTCTTCAAATTTAGATTCAGAGTGAATAGCATTTTCTGGTTCATCAAATAGCAACATGTATTGCTCAAAGAGATTTGAAATTGGTACCGTAGCTTGACCAGATTTTGGAAATATTTCCTCCACAGAACCTTCAGTTGTCTTCAGTTTCTTGATGTAGTTATCATCGAAGGTGACATAAAAGGTCTCTTCAATTTTATTTGAATGCTAGTTCAGTACCCTATATGCTTTGGAGTTTAAGGAATAACCCAGGAAAATCCCTTTTTTTGCTTTGACATCAAACTTGTTTCGGTGCTCCTTTGAATTGAAGATAAAGCATCTTGAACCGAACACATGGAAAAACTTTACATTAGGCTTTCGGTTGTTCAATATCTCATAAGGAGTGATGGAGAATCATTTGTTGAGATAAGATATGTTCTACGTGTAGCAAGCAGCAGCAATGGCATCATCCCAGAAATATAGAGGTAGAGAAGCGAAGTTAAGCATGGTTCGGGTAGCTTCACACAAAGATTGATTTCACCTTTTGACAATTCCATTTTGTTATGGAGTATATGGAGCCGAGAAGTTGTGAGTTGTCCCCTTCTCTGCAAGAAAATCTTCAAAGTATTTATTCTTAAACTCCAATCCGTTGTCGCTTTTGATGTTTCGAACTACCTTTCGCAGTTGAACTTCTACCTGCTTGATAAAGAGTCTAAGCTTGGGAGTGGCCTCTGATTTCTGTCTCAAATAGAACACCCAGGTAAACTGAGAGAAGTCATCGACTATTAAAAGTATAAACCTGTTACCACCAATGCTTTCTATTGAAGATGGTCCACATAGATCAACATGAAGTAATTCTAGTGGTTCAACAATTTTGTATTGACTCGAGAAGGATGACTTTGTCGACTTCGTTTTCCCATTTCACACGCAACACACAAGTGCTCTTTATCGAACTTCAGAACAGGAAGACCTCGAACATGATCCTCAAGCACTAGCTTGTTGATGTCTTTGAAATTGACATGGGAGAGTCTTCGGTGCCAAAGCCAGCTTTCGTTAGCAAGCAAACAGCTGGTTTCCCTCGTATGGGATTGAGGTTCAAAGGGTACATCTCTCCTTTTCACTTCGATTTCAGCAGAATGTTGTTCGTATTCTTTTCAATAATCTCTTAGCCATCGTCATCGAACGAAACTTTTAACCTGGTGCCAACCACTAATTGAGAAACACTAATAAGATTTTGTTGTAAACCTTTAATGTACGCCATTTTTCGTATCGATAAATCACCATTGGTGATCATACCATAACCTTTGATCATGCCAAAAGAATTATTACCATACTTGACACTTCCACCATCTTGAAGGGACAACTCTTCCTTTCTTCCTGTCATGTGATGCGAGCAACCACTGTCTGTGTACCATTCATCGTCGAACTGCTCGTCACGCATAACCTGCAAAAATTAAGCAGATTTAGGAACCCAAAGTTTATTGGGTCCTTGTGAGCCTTTTACAGAACACGGAATTGTAAGAGATACATGAACTAAATAGGTTCTTATTATTAATGTTGTTTCATCTTTTCTTTTTATGGTGAAAACTTTTATTTTATTAGATTTGAGTACTTTAGGTTTAGTTTTTTGATTTCTGAATTTGACGTTAGCAGACTTTCGGTTCTCTACTTTGGGTTTAAATGTCGTCTTCTTTTCTTTCTCTGGAAAGAGCTTTCCTTTTCCCTTTCTATCATTCTGTGAGTGAGAGTGAGATGAGAAAGATGAGACTTGGGATCAGAATTAAACTTTTGGTCTTTGCTCTTACTTGGTTGAGAGACGCAACTTCTTTCCATTCGATTCCTCTCATTGGTTGTTCTAGGACCAAACCTATCCTTTCGGTTTCTCTCATTGGTTGATCTAGGACCGAAACCATCCTTTCGGTTTCTCTCATCTTGAGGACCGAAACTTCTCTTTTGGTTGCAATTCCTTTGTGGACCGAAACTCTGTTTTTGATTGTCTTGATTCTGGGGACTGAAACTCTTCTTTCGGTTGTTTTCATTATGTTGAACGCGAGAAGCTGAGTTTGATTTTGCTTCTTCCTTTCAGTGATATTCTTTTTGTATCTCAAATTACATTGATGCTTTCTCTCTAACATCTGTTTTGGAGTTTTGTGGATATTGGCCTTTTGCTTCGGTCTTTGAGCATGAGTTTTGCTCTTTAGCGAAGAGGTTTCGCTTGACACCGTGACCGGTTCGCCTGAAGCAATTTTGGTACCACTTGTGCTTGGTACATCCAATCGTGTAGGTTCATTAAGTAGGTCTACCATATACCTACCTTTCACCCTCCATGATGTTTTCTTAGATAGACCTTCTGTTTCATCGTCGTTATCAATCGGTGCTGACCAGAAGAACTCATCACAACCATCAGCATTATCTTCTTCTACTAATGATGTCAGTTCGGCTATCTGTTGCTGAGTAACTCCTTTAACTGTATAAACTTGATTTTGATTTGTTTGGACCTTTTGATATATAACAGCCTTTTCCTTGAGGACTTTGGTCTTGTCTTTTGATAAACGAGCGAACTCAACAGAATTTTCAGAAATAAGATGTTTATTGGTTTCCGGTTCGCTCTTGACAAATTCAGAACAGTCCACCTCATCTTCTACATATATTTCACTCATATCATCATCCTCATTGAATTTAGAAGTGTTTTCAATATCAATTTTATTTTCTGAACTCAACTAGGCATTCAAAGAGTCAAATTTCTGTACAGTTTCGGTTTTCATTTTTAGTTTTTCATTTTCATCCAACAAATTTTTGAGCATGTCCTTATGGTCTTTTGACTTTTTGAAGGACTCTATTTTGTCAAGACCAATTTTTTAAGTGGGAGAGATATCATCAAAAGAAACAACGTTTTCACAGTTATATGCATCAGCATCGATTTCATCCTCCTTGAACTCAAGGAAAGGCAAAATCATATGATATATCTTCTTCCCTCTATCACAATTAAGATGCAATTGAGTAATGTTGGAATATAATCGTTTAGCAATCAAACAAAAAACATTTCGTTGTTTTAAAGGCTTTAAATTATCTCTTTGCAAATAAATTGTTTCATCCCTAGACCTAATCCACTCCTTCTCCTTTTGCTCTATCCACATACGCCTCTCCGCACTCTTTGATGATACCCTGTTGATTTGATCAGTTAGGTTAGAGTTTGTGACGCGAGTTTGAGTTAAACTACTACTTATACTAGAAAATTTAGATTTTAATCCATTTAGTTCTTTTTCATAGTTTGTGATGAGGATTTGTAAAGAAACAAGAGTAGATTGTACCTTCTTGATTAACTCATCGCATTCATTGATCCGCACACTGACATGTTTCACTACAAAACACTTGTCTTCTCGCTCTTTTGCTTCGTCTAGTCCCCCATCAACGGTATAGCCTCTCATTTGTGACACCCTAGAGGTCACCATTAGACACTTTACTGCAACGTCCTATTCTTTCACCAACAAAGCCCTGCTATGAGTGGGCTTCCTCACTTCTTCATCTTCAGAATCTGTGGATCAAACTTCAACACTGCCGAACTCATCGTCAACCATATTTCCCTGCACAATAAGAGCATTCATAGTGTTATTAGATCCAACTTTCTTCTTCTTGATTTCCTCGAATCGTCGCATGAGGTTCGCTTCCTCGTCATCATGGTCATTCTTTTTTGATGTCTTTCTCAACATACAATCTTCAGCGAAGTGATTTTTTCCTCCATAGTAGTGACAATTAAAACCTGAGTCACCACTAAGTTTTGCTTCCTTCTTTGGTTCTTCAGCCTGAGAGACACTCTTCGATTCCTCCTTCGCTTTCTCTGCACTGTAGCTTCCTTGCCAGTTTTGGTTCTTATTAGCTGGGAACCTTCTTCTGATGAACTTCTTGGGATTTGACACCATTAAAGCATAATCTTCACTTGTTAGATCATATTCAGAAAGATCTAAATCTTCTTCTTCTTCAGCAACATTCTTTCCTTTGGAGATTAGGGCCAAGGACCCCATGCTAGAAACCACATTCGTGTCTTTAGTCACTGCACTCTCATGTGACTTTAATATTCCCACTAGTTTTGCCAGAGAATAAGCCTTGAATTGTTCATGTGCCTTCACAATAGACACCACAGCCATCCATTCGGGTCTAAGTCCATTCATGAATGTGACCTTCTGTTCAATGACTTTCCTTTCAATCCCATGCTTTATCATCTTACTAAGGAGATGATTAAAGCGATCGAAGGCTTGAATAAGCTTCTCTTCGGGCTTCTTCTTGAAGTCACGAAATTCTGAGAGAAATAATGTTTGGATTGAATGCTCAAGATCTTCATCCATAGACTACAATTCTTTCAACCTGTCCCTAAATTTTTTCGCTGTTGTGCATGAGCTTACCAACCGAAACGTGTCCGATTGTAAAGCGAACCTTGTCATCCTTAAAGCTTTAATGTTGTACTGAAACTTTTCCTTCTCATATTGGGGTATGTCTTTCACATCATTGACGAGTTGATTGTACTCCTTTTGAGTTTTAACAATTCTTGAAGTCCTTGAGTGAGCGAATGGACCTACTGTAATGGCCTCCCAGATCAAGTATCCATTTTCTTCTGAACCAATCACGTAGTCTTCTAAGTGATGCGTCCAGGCCTCATAATCTTGAGTGTATAATATAGGAATCCTTGTTGTTGATCCTATACTGTTGGAGATATTCATTGGGTTTGTCTGAGAATCTTCCATGGACATGATTATGTTTGTTCAAAAACCTGCTTAAGATCAGACTTGTAAATAACGTTAGGGTAAGATTGACTATTCAAGAACTCTGTCTATAGCAAATGACGGCTCTAACAATATCAATCAAAGTGGAAAAACCCTAAGATCTTCTTCAACAGAAGAGATGTGTATGGATTACACAGTCTCCTGCTCTGATACCAATTGATGAGTTGAAAACTCTTAGATTGATTAGATCTTCAACATGTTAATCAATAAAAACAAACAAAAAAACATAGAGAACACAAGATGGAATCAAAGCATAGCTAAATGAATCAAGAATAGTCACGCCTCAGCAGAGCTCGATGAAGAACTTCCACTGTAGAGGCGAGCTACGGTTTGTAGTACAATTCTTGGAATAAATAATGAAAGCGATAATTACAAAGGATGCATGCATGCACCTTAAATACTAAACCCTATCAAAATAAACACGGTTGGACAGGCCCAAACCGGTAACAAAACTGGGCCAAGGAGCGAGCCACAGACGCAAAACATCGGGTCCCAACAAACATGTTTAGATCCAAAAATCATATTTGAAGCCTCATAATTTGAAAAGAAAGAGGAAGAACAAGAACAAGAGTAAAATAAAGATGGTTTGGATGCCTAAGGTACAAGTACCTAATGTAATATCCATAAAATACATGAAAAATCTAAACTTTTCAAACATTCCAAAACCATTCATTGTTTACAAATTGTTTTCAAAATAATCCAATATTAGATTTTTCCCATAAATCACAACATGAGAAACGAGGAGGTACACGATCAAGCCTTTGCCTTCTCGTGATCATCTGATGTACCTGAATCAAAATCCACAACCATAACCCAGAAGCTTAGTGAGTTCCCCCAAAAATACTGATATATAATAAATATTACACAAAATAACAACAAGTAATGGGTCCACAGCTTTACAGACTGGATTACCCCCGAGCTCACAACATGAGTCTGGCTTGCCTATCAGGCCCACAGCTCATGTCTGGATAACTCTCGAGCCCACAACATAAGTCCGGATTTCCCCCTCAATCCACAGCTTATGTCCGGCTAGGTCCCTTAGTCCTTGGACTCGAATATAAAAGATTAGCCCACCGCACGAGTCTGACATGCCCTTCCCGGCCATCAGCTCGAATCTAGAATGCTCATGAGTCCTCAGTATGAGTATGCCATGCCCTCCCTAGACCTCAGCTCATATCTAGCATACTCCAGGGTTTGTTGGCTACAACATGAAGCAATACAACCTCAACCTAACCCACACAACATGTCTACATGTAACAGATAATTACACATACAAATAATTAGACAGTATCACAGGTAGTCGTACAGATCTACCAGACTAACATATCAAAATAGCATGCATATTTAACTCATACTCAACACATCAATAAATACTAGGATATCAATCTAATGGGCCGGCCTTGGTGCCTTCAACCCATAAGTATAGTGAGGAAAACTCACCTCGCAAGTAGTGCTGAATCGGTAATATCAATCCCAACTCACAGCTCCAACTCAACTGCCTACAATCACCAAATGATTAACCTCATCAAAATCCCGAAATACCCTCAAGGTCAAACTTGGTCAACCATGGTTAAAGTCAAAGTTAACAGTTAAGGTCAATAGTTAAGGTCGACAACCCATGTTGACCCAACTCGTCAAGTGCATCTACTGACTTCTCGAGTTCCTACATATCTCAGAAAATCGTGTAAAGCTGGAGACAACTCATCGAGCTACTAGAGCAACTCATCGAGTTCTTCAGCATCCAGAAAGCGGGAAAACACGACTCAACTCGCCGAGTTAGCTAGGCAAATCGTCGAGTTTTCCTAGTCTTAAGGCATTTCGACACTTCTAATCGAAACCAATTCCCCAAACTATAGATCTGGTCCCTTAGGACTGAAATACCACGTAAAGTTGCTAGCTTGATGTCCATGGATGGCATCAAGGGGGATAAATCACTCAAGAAGGCTTATCAAGGGACTTAGAGCATGAAGGAGGGCCAAGACTTGTTAAAGTTGGCAACTTTAAGTCCATGGAGGCCATGAGAGGTCCAAATCTGAAACAATGGCTTCATAACATGCTCGAATCCAAGAATGGTGCCAAAATAAGCTAATAATGGCCATAAACTTTCAAAATAAGTGATCTAGCAAAGGGATGATCAAGGTAACGACTTTATACCTCCAAATGGTTGCAACTACACTGAAATCTCGGATCTAAAGCTTCTCCCTTCAACTTTGCACCACCAACTTCATGGTCCTTCAAGAAAAGCACCAAAGAATACTCTTTAAGCTCACACACTCCAAATGAGGAAAGAGGCACGATTAGGGTTTTCTCTAGACTGTGGGGACGGTGAGGGAGGCCAACAATGAGAGTTAAGGCCTTTAAATAGGGTGCAAACCCTAAAAAAGAAGGTTTTCATGTTCAACCTGCTACTCATCAAGTTGGGGCCTTCCAACTCGTCGAGTCGACATTAAAGATACGCGGCCATTTAAATCTCTATAGGACGAGTTGGAGCCTCCCAACTCATCGAGTTTCCCTAAAAATATAAATATAGAGCTTTAAATTCAGACATGGGAATCGAGGTGTTACAACAATCCCCCACTTTAACTAGGCTTCGTCCTCCAAGCCAGATGCAGTGAACGAATCCGGATAATGCTCCCTCATCTCAACCTCTGGCTCCCAAGTCCACTCGAATCACTTCCGATGTTGCTACTGTACCCTTACCAAAGGTATCTCCTTGTTGCGTAGGACCATTACCTTTCTTTCTAAAGAAGCCACCGGCCTCTCAACGTGGTTTATGTGCTCATAGACTTGAATATCATCCAATGACACCACTGCGTCCTCATCCAATATGCACTTTTGCAACTGCGAAACGTGAAATGTGCTATGTATCTAACCGAGCTAGTCCGGGAGATCCAGTCTATATGCCACCTTGCCAACCCTGACAATAATCCGAAATGGCCCAATGTATCGAGGACCCAACTTTCCCCTCTTCCTGAAGCGAATCACACCCTTCTAGGGTGAGACCTTCAGCAACACCATGTCATTGATATGGACATATTTAGTAATAAAATTCATGCATTATCTTAATAATTTATGTTTTTTTGTCTCATTTAATGAACAAAAGGTGCTTAATTAGTTTAGAATTTCATTTTTCAGCAAAAATGACATGATCGGATGGAAAAGGAAGCGGAACCAGCGATTGGAGGCTTGGATCTTGGATTTTGAAGAAAGAAGGATGTTGCTGGACAGCTTGACCACTCGTCAGTGTTTTGGCCATATCTCATGAACCTTAACTCCGATTGATGATATTCAAATTTTTTTGAAAACTAGACACAAATCTGGAAGACTTTCGTGTTTCGGGAAAATGTTGATTTCAAACGGACTCGATGAGTTGGGCCTCAACTCCACGAGTTACGTCGAACTTTCACGATTCTGGATGCTGACTTGCCGTACATGAGTTTTAAGTGACGGACTCGCCGTGTCAGTCACTGGTATCAATGAGTCACCATTGTTTTGTGAAAATCTATATAAAGGGCATTCCTGCCCGATACCCTAGCATATAGATGAACCCTTTGAGTCTAATTTTCGACTAAAGGTGCTACTGGATCGTGGGAAGCTAAGGAATCAACCATACATTCAATTTTAAGGAGAATCAAGGCAAAATCAAGTTTACTCTTTACCTAATCTCTTGTTTCAACTATGTTTTTAGCAATTGATTTCGTTTTTGAACTTGATTCTGTTGTAATCATGAGCTAAAACTCATACCTTTTGTTTAGGATAGATGATTTTGTGATTATGGTTTGATTTTGTGGTTGGATTAATTTAATTTGGTGAACTTTTTTTTATGAAGCTTGTTAAAGAACCTTATGCATTAACCATAAGTATTTTCTGTTAATTATCAAGTAATTAAGCTGCATGAACATCTCTTAATTGCTTACCTCATGTGATTTATGTGAAAACATAGTTATGTGCCTAGGATTAGAGAACGTGAAACTAGGATTAACTAGAAAGTGGGTAAATTAATGTGTGAGCTTGTGTGACAAACCATCAACAAGAGGTTAATTGAATTAGTGATTTCATTAACTAATTACAAGTCTTATTTAACCTAAATCAATAAACTAGGAAATTCATTGGGTTAATCAACTGATCACTGCTTGAATTAATCTTGTTTTAAGGATTAGTAACAACAAACGTGAACCTAATCACACTAATCGGTAGCCAATACCAATTAATCCATTGCACTTGTCATAAAATCAACCATAGGAATAAATGATTCAAACCTAAACAGAAGTCTCCATAATTATTGAATTTAGTTGATTTTTATTTGCTTAGCTCTTAGTTTCTTAGTTTAAGTTTTAGTTAATTGTTTAAGTTTCTAATCTTGCAAAACTAGAGAAAACCCCCTTTCTGTTACTTGTTTTATTTAGATAATATTAGCATTTATTTTAATTGTTTACCGTTCCCTATGTTCGATACCGTACTTACCTGAACTAAACAGCTAATCGATAGGTACACTTCCCTTCGTGTGTTTGTCTTTTTGATTAAGTTAGTAGGATTAAAACTAGTGCATTTCACACACATCAAGTTTTTGGCAACGACCTGAAACTCCAACTCAGATCGGCGCCGGTTAGTGTAACTCTTCTGCCGACTCCGAGCAGTCTGCAACCACTACCTGATATGTTGAATCATCTCGGTAGTCTGTAGAACCACCTCCGTCCGACCCATCACCCTATGACCAACCTCGCCTTAACAGACTAGGGTAAGACATCTCTGTCCATACAACAGTTCAAAAGGTGGAGCACCAATGCTAGATTGCAAGTTGTTGTTGGAGTAGAACTCTGCAAGGGGTAGGTAGGAGTCCCAGCTCCCACCAAAATCAGTGACGCATACCCTGAACATATCCTCGAGGGTCTGAATGGTCAGCTCGCTCTGACCGTCGGTGTGCGGATGATAGGTTGTACTGAAATGCAGCCTCATGCCTAGTTCCTCATGGAACTTCTCCCAAAAATGGGAGGTGAGCTGAATATCATGGTCTGACACAATAGACACCGGCACCCCATGGCGAGCAACGATCTCGCAGATATATACATCGACCAACTTCTCTGCCGATGAACTCTTCCGATCGGCCAGAAAATGGGTGCTCTTGGTCAAACGATCCATGATGACCCATATAACATCAAAACCCTTTTTCGTCCTTGAAAACTTCATGATGAAATCCATCGTGGTCTGCTCCCATTTCCACATGGGAACCTTCAGAGGCTGCAGATTGTCATGCAGCCTCTGATGCTTAGCCTTAACCATCCTGTAGGTCAAGCACCTCTCGACATACCAAGCGATCTCTCTCTCTCTCTCTCTCTCTTCATGAATGGCCACCAGTAGCTCAGTCTCAGATCCCGGTACATCTTAGTGGCCCCCGGGTGAATAGAAAAATGAGACTTATGAGCCTCCTTCAATATAATCTGCATGACCCCACCAGACACAGAAACCCATACCCAACTGCAATGGGTAAACAATCCATGACTATCCTGCACGAATTTGATGATCTCGCCCCTGATCCTCTCAATTTTCCAATTCCCCTGCCGCACACCCTCAGTCTGAGCTTCCCTAATCAAGCTCACAAGTGGATAATCCATATATATCTTCATACACGACGCCATAACTGAAGATCCAACCGACTTCCGGCTTAGGGCGTCTGCCACAACGTTTGCTTTACCAGGATGGTAAAGGATCTCGCAATCATAATCCTTGACTACGTCCAGCCACCTACGCTGCCTCATGTTTCAGGTTCGGCTAATCCATGATATGTCTCAAGCTCTTGTGGTCTGTTTAGATGGTACATCGGACCCCATATAGGTAATGTCTCCAGATCTTGAGGGCGAACAACACCGCTCCCAACTCAAGATCGTTTATGGGATATCTCGTCTCATGCGGCTTTAGCTACCGCGAAGCATAAGCTATCACCTGTCCTCTCTGCCCCTAAACCGGTGATGGATGCGTCATATAAAACCATAAAATCGTCTACTCCCACAGGGATGGTCAACACTATGGCCTCGTAAAGTCACTATCATGGAGTCTTGAATGTTGTCTGTTGCTCAGAGCCCTACCGGAAATCTACCCGCTTCTTTATCAGACGTGTGAGGGGTACCGCAATCTGGAGAAGTCCTAAATAAATCGCTGGTAGTACCCTGCTAATCCAACAAAACTCCTGATATCCGAGGGAGATTTTGGAATCTCCCACTACATCACCGCCTCGATCTTGGCCGGATCGACAAAAATCCCCTCCAGATTAACGAGATGTCCAAGGAACTGAACCTCTCACAACAAAACCTAGCATTTCGAGAACTTGGCATAAAGTCGTTCTCACCTCAAAGCTCCTAGTAGCTCGTGGAGATGCTCCTCATGCTACTCTCTGGTCTTGGAATACACCAATATGGCATCGACAAACACAATAAGAAAGCGATCGAGCATAGGTCTGCAGACCCAATTCATCAGGTCCATGAACACCTATGGCACGTTGGTTATCCCAAATGGCATCACCACGAACTCGTAATGTCCATAATGAGTCTAGAACGCGGTCTTCTCCACGTCTTCCTCCCTCACCCTGACCTAATGGTACTCGGACCTCATATCTATCTTGGAGAACCAAGATACTCCCTGCAGCTGATCGAAAAGATCATCAATACATAGAAGAGGGTAACGTTTCTTCACTTTTAACTTGTTCAACACCTGGTAATCAATGCACATCCAGTGTGAACCATCCTTCTTCTTGACAAAAAGAATCAGAGCACCCCACGGAGAATAACTCGGAAGGGTGAACTGCTTGCCTAACAGCTCCTGCAACTGTGATGACAGCTCCTGCATCTCAGGAAGTGCAAATCGGTATGACACCTTGGCAATAGGGGCCGCACCTGGCACAAGGTCGATCCTGAACTCGACCTGCCTCTCAGGAGGTATGCCGGGTAACTCCTCGGGAAACACATCGGCGAAATCTCTGACAACTGGAACATCTGGAACTGAAACCTGATCCGTGACTTGCGTATCCATGACATACGCCAAATAACCCGCACACTCGTGCTGAATATATTGTCGAGCCCTGGCTGCCGAGCAAAACCCTGAACCCAACTTGGTGCCCTCTCCATAGATAACCAGTTCTCCCCCACATAGGGTTTGAACTACCACATGCTGACCATCACAGTCGTTCATGGCACCGAAAAAACTCAGCTGATCCATACCCACGATCACATAAACATCCCCCATGGGAATCGGAATCAAATCAATCGGGAAAGACACCCCAAATATGTCTAGAACGCAACCCTGATAAACTGAAGAAGCCGAAGCCCCGTGTTTATTGGCGATAGAGACTCGCAACGAACACTCTAACTCCCCCATGGGTAAATCAAACTCCCTACTAAATGATTGAGAAACAAATGAACGACTTGTACCCAAGTCAAACAATACTAAGGCAGGCAAGGAGTTTACTAAGAACGTGACTAATAAAGTTACAACCATATAAGCATACAATAAATATAATCTATATAATAAAGGATAGAAACATACCAGTCACCACATCTGGTATTGTCCTGGCTTCCTCAACAGTGAGCTGGAATGCGCGACATCAAGCCCTAGGGGGGCTCCGCCCTACTTTGGCTCCCGTTAGTAATCCTCAAAGTATCTAGCATGGGAGCTGGTGTCGGCTTAAAGGCGAGGAATGGACAGTTGGCCTTCACATGGCCAACCCGATCACAATGGTAACAGATCCTTGTACTCAAAACTGGGGCGGACTGGCGGTAGTCCCTCACATAATGACACTCCTTGCCATATTTGTGGCACCCACTACAAGGTCGACATGCTCAAGAATGAACCTTCTCGCACTTCCCACAAGTGCGGTCGCACTGACCTCCAGACCTAGAATCGGCAATCTTGAACCGCTTTGGCGCCGGCTACCACTGCGTGGGGGCCTGCCTCTGCTCTCTCAATTGTAACTCAATCTCAAGCTCACGCTGTCTGGAGGCCTCCTGTAACTCCAAAAAAGTATCATACCACTGAGTAGCAACAAAATGTCTAATCTCCATCTTGAGCATTCTCAGATAACGAGTCATTTGAGCCGGCTCTAAAACAAACTCAGCGCTAAACATATCCCTCTCATTAAACATCCGGGTGATCTCTACCAGCGACTCTGATCCCTGCCTCTAGTCTAAAAACTTCTGAGCCAACCTCTCCCACTCGACTCAAGGAATGTAGTGAGTGCGAAACATATCCCTAAACTGATCCCAAGATGCTGCAGCCCTCTGCTCATCTGAGTATGATCCTGTAACAAGTCTCCACCATTCCTTCGCTCTGAACCTCAGGAGGTACGGAGCGCATCTGACCTTCTGGTTAGTAGGGCATGAACAGTGAAGAAGCATCCCTCCGCATCATATATCCACCTCATGGCCACAATCGGGTCATAAACTCCATCAAAAGTCGGTGGCTTCTTATTATCGAAGTCTCGATACTAAAAGGCCCGACCTGTCCCCGCACCTATAGCATCCACGGTTGCAGAGGCTACAGTGGCAGTCGTCTTAGCAATGGCTACATAACGCTCATCAAAATACTCCACCATAGCGGTCTTAACAGACCCAAACATCTCTTGCAACTCAGCCCGGAAAAGTGCAACAACCTCTTTGTAACGCCCGTGTTTCTAGGCTAGGCATTAATATTGACATAATGGTCTAGGTTAACCTTTGTAACTCATTTAGAAGAAATGAAAAGGAATTATGTGAATTTTATGTGAATTATGTGTTTTGTGCTTAATTATTAGGGTTTAATTAATTAAAAATAAAAATAAGCGTCAAAATTAAAGTGTGAGATAAGCCCGATATCTTTACATAAAGTTGTAGTGGTCGAAACAAGGATTTCGGGGATATAAAGAATACCAAAATCCGAGTTATAACAAAGAAGTTATGACCTATTGAAGTTTCGCGACAAAACCGGCACGGTGCTGAATGTCGTAAAAAAAAAGTGAGTTTTTGATAAACTACTTTTTAGCCTGAGTAATCTAAACAAAAGTTGTAGTATTTGTTAAACCGAGAAGTTCGATAAAAAGAACGCCCAAATCTGACTTCGTATGAGGAAGTTATGATTTTTCGAAGTTTCAGCGTAGCAGTAGATAGCTAAAAACTCGAATTTTAGATCGAGCGATTTTTAGCCGACACAACCTAAACGAGAATTGAAGGTCTCGTCATTAGGAGCACAACGGTAAAAAGTCTGACGAAAACGGACGTCGGATGAAGAAGTTATGAATTTTTAACGGATTTCCTGTCCCGGTCTGTTAAAAATAATAATATAAAATTTAAACTCAAAATTAGACGACAAAGTCTAAACGAAAGTTATAGATCGTAATTTTAGCTACGCGTGCATATAAAGAACGTCAAAAACGGAGCTCGTATGCGAAAGTTATGGATTTTAGAAGTTTTGGCGCGAAAACCGAGAAATTTCGCATAGTCACCATTGCCACGTCACCCTCGCTTAGAAAGTGACACGTGTCCTGCTGAGTCACCTGGCTGCTGAGTCATTAGGCTGCTGAGTCACCGAGGCTGCTGAGTCATGCGAGCCACATGTCCTCTTCTGATTCGACCGAGGAGGAGGCCCAATCCGAAGCAGCCAGCTCCCCAGCCGAAGCTTCGCCCAGCTGCCGCGTATGTCCGAGCCTCGCATAGCCTAGCTCCGAGCCTCGCAGGTGCGCCAGCAAGCCGCGGTCCACTTAGAAGCTGCCAGCGAGCCCTCGCATGTGCGAGCCAGGTGCGAGCCATGCGAGGCATGTGCGAAGCCACCCCCTGCGAGCCGTCGGATCTCCGAAGCGTGCCATCTTCTCAGCCGTTGGATCAAACTTCGGACCCTATAAATAGAAGGGTACCTGCGAGGGTTTCCGGTTACTTTTGGAATTTTGCCACTTTTAGCCCCTTTCTCCATATTTTCTTCATCTTAACATCCCGCAAAGCCCCGGTATCAATTGTAAAGCCCGGAATACCCCACGAAGTGCCCGAGAAGCCCGGAAAATTTATCTTTTCGGTTTCAAAGTCCGACCTTTCGCAGAGCCCGGTTTCTCAATAAAACTCCCGGTTTTATTAGAAACGATCGTTTTAGGAAACGAATTGCTGCCCGATTTTCACCAAAATAAGTGAGTGTGTAGTTACTTTCAATTTACACATAGATATGAAGTATTTACCTTGAAATACGTGTTATGTGTAAATATATTAATTGTTTGACTGAGGTGACTGTTGAATTGATGTTTTATACAAGTTTTAAACTGTATATGCTTTTTATCTACAAAATATGTTGGGTACAACATGGGTAGATGAAATAGTCGGTATGATGAAAGGTGAGTTGGATAAAGGAGATGATCAATAATATTGATCATGAGTTGAGGGTGAGTGGTGAAAATTTGAGAGAATCACTTACCCAAATTGTTGGCCCCCGTCATTCAGCAGAGTATGGGTGACAACCATGGACTATTCTAGACAGTCTATGGAACACTAGCAGGCCCGCAACCTGTAGGTGTAATGAACTATATGTTCATTTGTTGTACTCTAAAACCCATTGACATGTATTGCAGGAGAGAACACCTGTAAATAATACTGTCGACAAATGAGAGCTATGGACTTAGCACATGTTAAATAAACTTTGGCAGCTATGGAATTAGTGCCTGTTGTATAAACCCCGGTCACGAGGTGACTTTGTGTCTATTCCTTAGGATGAATCCTTAGGAAGGAGTGATAGTTGATTCTTAGGGTAAACCCTTAAGAAATAAATAAAATAATGGGGTTTGGGGTAGTTAGGTTGATTGACTGATGTATAAACATAATAAATTTATGTATTGTGGGTTGAAAACCCTATATGCTCACCAGGCTTCCAAGCCTGACCCACTCAGCTGTTTATATTACAGGTAGAGGACCCCGAGCATAGTCGGATGATGATGATGAGTGAATTTTGGATTATAGGCCAGTAGTTACAAATAATTGTCGTAAGGCTTATAATGTCTTGTTTATGCTTTTGATTTGTATTGGAACATGACATCCCGAGGTTTTGATATAAAAAGAAATGATATATTTCTTAAAGAAAGGTTTTGACAAACTTTTATCATATTTTGTTTTGGGGACCAACTCCGCAACATCTTTTATAAAGATTTCTCTGATTTGATTTTTAAAAAGCATAAATTAAATCGGTCTTTTCTGGCCGAGAAATTTGGGGATGTCACAGTTGGTATCAGAGCATTAGTTTAAGCGAACTAAGAAATTGTAGAATTTCTAGACTTGAACTTAGAATGCTAAGTGATGATTGTGAGATGAGTGTCTACCATATTTTAGACACGAGCACTAGTTTATTTTAAGGAAGATGCCTAAAATTTCCTTATGTGCTAAATGTTTTGTGTTATAGCTATAATGATGCTATTATTTGTTCGGATCTATGGTCTGTTGCCGACCGGATCTGGAAACCTTATGTGTGTAGGATTCTAAACGTATGACTACGATATTGGAACTAACATATAAACGTTTCGAAGACTTAACATCTAACAAAAAAAAATGAAGATCTAAATTCACCTACGATTGGTGTATAGATCGAAATGCCGAGTACTCAAAATGGGTTCCGAAGTGATAATCCACAGCCTGAGCCAATCACGATGACTGGAGTGCAGGCAATGGTACGTACGATGTTAAGTGAACAGATGGAAGAAACAAAACGTTTACTTCAACAAAGTAAGGATGAACTTATTATGCCAAAAGGTCAGACATCTGTTCTTGAGGCAACTATTAGGGCTGCTAAGTCTATTGAGGAAATGATCAATGACACAACCGCCAACAAAGTTGAAGTTGGAAAGAAGAGGAAATTTGAGGGGTCTTCAAGGCCCAACAAGAGCAACATATCCTCAAAGTTTGGCAAAAGAAGAGATAAAGGAAAATGGTGCGGGAGGTGCAAAAATAAACACTCTGGGAATTGTGACGGGAAGGTGAAGTGCTTTAAATGTGGAGAAATAGGGCATTATGCCAATAAGTGTACGATTCTCAAGGAGGTGTGCTACGGATGTAAAGAAGAAGGCCATATTTCTAAGAATTGTCAGAAGAACAATGAAGTAACAAGGCCAAGTGCACCATCAATGCCAAAGGAATTTTAGGATCTCCTTGAAGAAGCAATTAATAACACTAGGAAGTAGAAGTCAAGACTTGATACCCGAAGATCAAGTTACGAAGTAGTAATGTGAATAGTAACAAGTAGTTTAGCCTATGAGAGGCATAGTATAGGGTAAACTTGAACCTTTGTGTAATCGTTTCAAGGAAATAAAATAAACCCTGGTTTTGTCGTCTGATGAATAGAATGGCTGGTGTAATTTTTGAAGTTGTCCCAATCATCTGAAATTTCCATCACCAACCAAGTTGAAGTAGAGTTGATCATTGAAGATACGCGTGAAAGAAGTCCTAGTAGAGTCTAGGAAAATTTTATGATTAATTGGACACATTTGTATGTGTTAAATTGTTTTGTGATTTTAGGACTTGGGGACTGCGAGACAGTACTTGGGACGAGCATGAGTAGGTGTGAATAGTAGTATAGATCTATACTACTGGAAGCACAGGACTCGCACTTGGATCAGGGAAAGTCACAAGGTTACCAAGAAGCTATTATTTGATTCCGTCTTGTTCTAGTCTGTCGTTACCATCGTTTCGGTAATGACTAAGAAGATGATTGTTATTCCGACCTTAGAGGTCATATCAAATTGAGTCCGACTACGATGAGTTTATTATGTGGTTCAGAGAACCAAGTTCGATGTAACATTTGACTTAAGCCAGAAGATTGAAATGAAAGATGATCAAAGCGATCAATAGAAGTATCGCACTCATTGTTAAAGAAGTTGGTAGTTAGAAATGATACATTTTGAATGGTGATTGTATCGCATTAGAACATGAAGGAAGGTATAATTTGTTCTGAAATTGTCCCTAGGAGATCTGAGTCTAAGTAGTGCAGTATACAATGAGAGATCATTAGAACATGACCCATCGGTCTGTTACAATAAATACTTATTCCAAGAAGAAGGAGGAGTCCCCAATAAGGATTTATTTTGTAACTCGAAGGTTACAATTGAAAGTCCTATGGAGATCTGAAGCTTTTTAGGATTAGCTGGATATTATCGTTGATTTATCCAAGGCTTTTCTTCGATCGCGACTCCATTGACAGCTTTGACCCACAAAGGAGCTGTCTATACTTGGAATGAGAAGCATTGGAAGCTTTGAGAAGTCAAAGAAGAAGTTGTGTGAAGCATCGATTCTTTCATTACCCAAAGGAGTTGATGACTTCACAGTTTATAGTGATGCCTCTGGAGTTGGGTTAGGATGTGTTCTGACCCAAATGGATAAGGTGATAGCATATTCATCGAGGGAATTGAAAGAGCATGAAAGCAACTACCCCACTCACGATTTGGAGTTGGCAGCGGTAGTATTCGCCCTAAAGATATGGAGGCATTATCTTTATGGCACAAAGTGGAAACTTTTCACTGATCATAAGAGTCTTCAATATCTCTTTAATCAGATGGAATTAAACATGAGGCAACAATGCTGGCCAGAGTTACTCAAGGATTACGACTGCGAGATACTTTATCACCCTGGTAAAGCAAATGTGGTTGCTGATGCTCTCAGTCGGAAGGTAAACCTTGAAAAGTAAAGGCCAAGAGCGTTGAGAATTGAAGTTGTCTCGACAATTGTGGAAAGTATAAAGAAAGCTCAAGAGGAAGCTTTAGAGAAAAATGACCGAAAGGAAGCACGTTTGGGCAAAAAGTTAGTATTCGTTACAAACAACCAGGAGTTGAAGGTATTCCAAGATAGGATTTGGGTACCTAAGACGGGCGGAGTAAGAGATCTTCTGATGGAAGAAGCTCACAGGACCATGTACTCGATTCATCCCAGCAGTAGAAAAATGTATAGGGATTTAAAACCCTATTATTGGTGGCTGACGATGAAGCTCGATGTTGCTAGGTATGTGGCCGAGTGTGTAACTTGTGCTAGGGTTAAGGCACAACATCAGGAACCGTATGGGAGTTTAGAACCTTTACCCGTACCCATGGGTAAATGGGAAGACGTCACCATGGATTTTGTGACTAAACTGCCCAGAACAAGGAACGGTCACGACATGATTTGGGTAGTCGTTGATCGCATCACTAAGAGTGCGCATTTCATAGCAGCCATCGAGAAATGGTCTATGGATAAACTCATGAATTCTTATGTGAAGGAAGTGTGAGGCTTCACGGTGTTTCGTTAACGATTGTATCCGATCGTGACAGCCATTTTACCTCAATGTTTTGGAGGAGTCTATAAGAAGAAAAGCAGTTTATGGGACTTGCTGAAAAGTTGTAAGTGATTAGGAAAAAGATGTTAGCTGCTCAAAAGAGCTATGCTGACAAGAAAAGACAACCGATATCATTCGAAGTTGGAGATTCGGTTTCACTTAAAGTCTCGTCGTGGAAGGGACTTATAAGATTTGGTAGAAGGGGAAAGTTGAGTCCAAGGTTTATTGGACCATTTAAAGTTCTTCAGAGAATCCGGAATCAAGCTTACAAGCTAGAGTTACCGGAAGAACTAGAGGGTATTCATAACACCTTTCATGTGTGTTATTTGGGAAAGTTCACGGGAGGTGTGCCCGACATAATTCCCATTTTTGAGTTAAGGTTGGACGAGAACAAGAGATTAATTGGAGAACTTGAGGCAATCGTTAACCGTAAGACTAAGAAGTTGTAACATAAGATAGTCGATTTAGTGCCTATACGTTGGAAACTTATAAATGGGCCAAATCCCACCTGGGAAACGGAGAGTGACATAGTGAGTCGCTACCCGTAGTTGTTTGTCGTTCTGTGATTCCGAGGACGGAATCATCCTAAGGGGGAGAGAGTTGTAACGCCCGTGTTTCTAGGCTAGGCATTAATATTGACATAATGGTCTAGGTTAACCTTTGTAACTCATTTAGAAGAAATGAAAAGGAATTATGTGAATTTTATGTGAATTATGTGTTTTATGCTTAATTATTAGGGTTTAATTAATTAAAAATAAAAATAAGCGTCAAAATTAAAGTGTGAGATAAGCCCGATATCTTTACATAAAGTTGTAGTGGTCGAAACAAGGATTTCGGGGATATAAAGAATACCAAAATCCGAGTTATAACGAAGAAGTTATGACCTACTGAAGTTTCACGACAAAACCGGCACGGTGCTGAATGTCGTAAAAAAAAAGTGAGTTTTTGATAAACTACTTTTTAGCCTTAGTAATCTAAACGAAAGTTGTAGTATTCGTTAAACCGAGAAGTTCGATAAAAAGAACGCCCAAATCTGACTTCGTATGAGGAAGTTATGATTTTTCGAAGTTTCAACGTAGCAGTAGATAGCTAAAAACTCGAATTTTAGATCGAGCGATTTTTAGCCGACACAACCTAAACGAGAATTGAAGGTCTCGTCATTAGGAGCACAACGGTAAAAAGTCTGACGAAAACGGACGTCGGATGAAGAAGTTATGAATTTTTAACGGATTTCCTGTCCCGGTCTGTTAAAAATAATAATATAAAATTTAAAGTCAAAATTAGACGACAAAGTCTAAACGAAAGTTATAGATCGTAATTTTAGCTACGCGTGCATATAAAGAACGTCAAAAACGGAGCTCGTATGCGAAAGTTATGGATTTTAGAAGTTTTGGCGCGAAAACCGAGAAATTTCGCATAGTCACCATTGCCACGTCACCCTCGCTTAGAAAGTGACACGTGTCCTGCTGAGTCACCTGGCTGCTGAGTCATTAGGCTGCTGAGTCACCGAGGCTGCTGAGTCATGCGAGCCACATGTCCTCTTCTGATTCGACCGAGGAGGAGGCCCAATCCGAAGCAGCCAGCTCCCCAGCCGAAGCTTCGCCCAGCTGCCGCGTATGTCCGAGCCTCGCATAGCCTAGCTCCGAGCCTCGCAGGTGCGCCAGCAAGCCGCGGTCCACTTAGAAGCTGCCAGCGAGCCCTCGCATGTGCAAGCCAGGTGCGAGCCATGCGAGGCATGTGCGAAGCCACCCCCTGCGAGCCGTCGGATCTCCGAAGCGTGCCATCTTCTCAGCCGTTGGATCAAACTTCGGACCCTATAAATAGAAGGGTACCTGCGAGGGTTTCCGGTTACTTTTGGAATTTTGCCACTTTTAGCCCCTTTCTCCATATTTTCTTCATCTTAACATCCCGCAAAGCCCCGGTATCAATTGTAAAGCCCGGAATACCCCACGAAGTGCCCGAGAAGCCCGGAAAATTTATCTTTTCGGTTTCAAAGCCCGACCTTTCGCAGAGCCCGGTTTCTCAATAAAACTCCCGGTTTTATTAGAAACGATCGTTTTAGGAAACGAATTGCTGCCCGATTTTCACCAAAATAAGTGAGTGTGTAGTTACTTTCAATTTACACATAGATATGAAGTATTTACCTTGAAATACGTGTTATGTGTAAATATATTAATTGTTTGACTGAGGTGACTGTTGAATTGATGTTTTATACAAGTTTTAAACTGTATATGCTTTTTATCTACAAAATATGTTGGGTAGAACATGGGTAGATGAAATAGTGGGTATGATGAAATGTGAGTTGGATGAAGGAGATGATCAATAATATTGATCATGAGTTGAGGGTGAGTGGTGAAAATTTAAGAGAATCACTTATCCAAATTGTTGGCCCCCGTCATTCAGCAGAGTATGGGTGACAACCATGGACTATTCTAGACAGTCTATGGAACACTAGCAAGCCCGCAACCTGTAGGTGTAATGAACTATATGTTCATTTGTTGTACTCTAAAACCCATTGACATGTATTGCAGGAGAGAACACCTGTAAATAATATTGTCGATAAATGAGAGCTATGGACTTAGCACATGTTGAATAAACTTTGGCAGCTATGGAATTAGTGCCTGTTGTATAAACCCCGGTCACGATGTGACTTTGTGTCTATTCCTTAGGATGAATCCTTAGGATGGAGTGATAGTTGATTCTTAGGGTAAACCCTTAAGAAATAAATAAAATAATGGGGTTTGGGGTAGTTAGGTTGATTGATTGATGTATAAACATAATAAATTTATGTATTGTGGGTTGAAAACCCTATATGCTCACCAGGCTTCCAAGCCTGACCCACTCAGCTGTTTATATTACAGGTAGAGGACCCCGAGCATAGTCGGATGATGATGATGAGTGAATTTTGGATTATAGGCCAGTAGTTACAAATAATTGTCGTAAGGCTTATAATGTCTTGTTTATGCTTTTGATCTGTATTGGAACATGACATCCCGAGGTTTTGATATAAAAAGAAATGATATATTTCTTAAAGAAAGGTTTTGACCAACTTTTATCATATTTTGTTTTGGGGACCAACTCCGCAACATCTTCTATAAAGATTTCTCTGATTTGATTTTTAAAAAGCATAAATTAAATCGGTCTTTTTCTGGCCGAGAAATTTGGGGATGTCACACTCTTCATGCAGGATCTCCCAAATCCTGGCATCCAACTCATATGACCTCATCTGACTAATGGTCCCTGGTAATGCTGGCTCGGCCTAACTCCCGGCTCCTGATCCCGACTCGGATCCGGTCTCAAATCGCCTCGTGGTCACCATACTGAAAATATACCAGGAAGATATCAGACATTCCATATAAATAACGGGGAACCAACTCCCAACAAAGTCCTAGGGGTTGTGACTTCCTTGCTACGCGTATGGGTCATGTGCTTTCAGTTGTACGACCCATACTACCTTCCACACGTACCCATATTTGTCTTAAGGATCATCGCAAAACCCTAACAATACTCGCAAGCATGTCTATACACTCAATCCTCACTCCCTAGAGGAAAGTCTAAATATCTCTAGATTAGTCGGCTAACCCCACACAACTCATCCATGAAACTTCCACCAACCCTGCAACACTCGTTTATGATAGCCATACATAACACTAGCTCCTATAGACATTTGAATATCTGATCCTACCCTAATCCCTTCATCAAACAATAACATTAAATAAGGCCAAACCAAACATTCTTAGACTATATGATCTTAGTTATATACAACCGTGATGCATACACTAAGCCACTTCAGTAAGGATGTCAATTTCATATAAGGAAAACCCTAGGCTATCATGCATCATATAATCAGGCAATACTATCATGCAATTCATGAAGATCGCTAGCTTATCACTAGCATGCTATTCTAATATATCATAATATCAATAATAACATGGTATTTTGGGGTCTACTTACAGGCTCCGGTTGATCGTATACTTCGTATCCTCCTTTAATATTTTGAAAACCATTTGAAAATCTTTTAAAAATCCTTTTTCCTTAGTTTGAGATTGGATTCACATGAGTGTTCCTCCAATTCACTCAAACCAAGGCTCGATACCAACTTGTATCATCCATAAAATTCATGAAAATTTTAAACTTTTCAAACATTCCAAAACCATCCATTGTTTACAAATTGTTTTCAAAATAATCCAATATCAGAGTTTTCCCAAAAATCACAACATGAAAAATGAGGAGGTGCACAATCAAACCTTCGTCTTCCCGCGATCATCAGATGTACCTGAAACAAAATCTACAACTATAAGCCAGAATCTTAGTGAGTTCCCCCAAAATACCGATACATAACAAATATTACACATAATAACATCATGTAATGGGTCCACAACTTTACAAACCGGATTACCCCCAAGCCCACAACATGAGACTGGCTTGCCTATCGGGCCCATAACTCATGTATGGATAACTCCCAAGCCCACATCATAAGTCTAGATTGCTCCCTCAGTCCTTGGACTAGAATACAAAAGATTAGCCCACAGTGCGAGTCTAACATGCCCTACTCGGCCCTCAACTCGAATCTGGAATGCTCATGAGTCTGCCATGCCCTCCTTGGCCCTCAACTCATATCTGACATACTCCAGGGTTTGTTGGATATTGCACTGATCAGTATAACCTCAACCCAACCCACACAACATGTCGACATGTAACAGATAATTACACATACAGATAATCAGCCAGTATCACAGGTAGTCCTACAGATCTACAAGTATAGCGTATCAAACTAGCATGCATATCTAACACATACTCAGCACATCAATAGCTACTAGGATATCAATCCAATGGGCCGACCTTGGTGCATTCGACCCTTAAGTATAGTGAGGAAAACTCACCTCATAAGTAGTGCTGAACCGGTAGTATCAATCCAAACTCACAGCTCCAACTCAACTGCCTACAATCACCAAGTGACTAACCTCATCAAAATCCAAAAGTACCTAAAATACCCTCAATGTCAAACTTAGTCAACCATGGTCAAAGTCAAAGTCAACAGTCAAGGTCAATAATTAAGGTCAACACTCTATCTTGACCCAACTCGTCGAGTGCATCTACTGACTCCTCGAGTTCCTTCATATCTCAGAAAATCATGAAAAGCTCGAGACACCTCGCCGAGTTACCAGAGCAACTTGTCGAGTTCTTCAACATCCAGAATGCGGGAAAATCCAACTCAACTCACCGAGTTGGCTAGGCAACTCGTCGAGTTTTCCTAGTCTTAAGGCATTCAGACACTTCTAAGCGAAACCAAAGCCCCAAACTCTAGATTTGGTCCCTTATGACTGAAATACCATATAAAGTTGTAGTTTTACATCCATGCATGGCATCAAGGGGGCTAAATCACTCAAACAAGGCTTACCAAGGGACTTAGAGCATGAATGAGGGCCAAGACTTGATAAAGTTGGAAACTTTAAGTCCATGGAGGCCATTAGAGGTCCATATCTGAAACCATGGATTCATAACATGCTCAAATCCAAGAATGGTCCCAAAATAAGCTAATAATGGCCTTAAACTTTCAAAAAAAAAAAAAAGAGATCTAGCAAATGGATGATCAAGGTAACGACTTTATACTTGCAAAATGGTTGCAACAGAACTGAAAATCTCGGATCTAAAGCTTCTCCCTTCAACTTTGCACCACCAGCTTCACACTCCTTCAAGAAAAGCACCAAAGAACACTCTTTAAGCTCACACACACTCAAAATAGGGATAAAGACATGATTAGGGTTTTCTCTGGACTGAGGGGACGGTGAGGGAGCCCAACAATGAGAGTTAAGGCCTTTAAATAGGGTGCAAACCCTAAAAATTACGGTTTTCATGTTCAGCCTTCAACTCGTCGAGTTGGGGCCTTCCAACTCGTCGATTAGATCTTAAAGATACACAACCATTTAAAACTCTACACGACGAGTTTGAGCCTCCCAACTCGTCGAGTTGCCTTAAAAATATAAATATAGAGCTTTAAATTCATACTTGGGAATCGGGGTGTTACACCTAATGCATGTGAAAAGATTCAGAAAGCTAAAGTCAAGAATGTTCAAAGAAAATTCAATTCTCATTTTTCTTCAGATGAATATGTTAGAAGTTGGAGAAAAGAGGAAAGAGTATTTGGTTAGTTTAATGAAGTTTTGGAAATTTTTGTTTTCCAACTAAAAAACGGGTATTATTTTCAGAAGATGGTCGATTTTTTTTCAAATTAATGGGTGTCCAAGAAACCAACTTCAATCTTGAATCTTAAATGAGTACCAAAGGTTTCATAAAAGTTTTGTATCAAAACAAAAAGCGAAAAAATGGGACGAAATCTAGTGAAATCTACTGAAAATTCAGTCAAAGATATGAAATTGTGTTGAAAAAATCAATAAAAATTGATTTTTAATGGTTGGTAATGACAAAAAGCAGAAAAGTTGAAAAAGCGGGTGAAAAATGATATTTTCTGCAAAAAGAAAGCTGCCATCTGACACATTTCAGCAAAAGGGGTGCAAGCTATCAGTTTACTATAACAGGAGGGTCAGATTCAGAATGATAGAAATATAGGGGTTAGATTCGGAGTTATTGACAAAAGAGGTTGTTTTCGGAATTTGGGTAATATCTGCCATATTCTTCAATCTTTGAGGATTCATTTTGGAAATGTAAAGTCACGATCCGTTTTCATCTTCTCAATCGGCGTTCATGTTCGGCATTTACTGACAAATTCGCAACCAAATTCAAGACTCGGAATCAAAGTTCAAAGCCTCATTATTGTTATTAGACTCGTATTCAAAATTGATCTCCGAATCTCTCCGAGCACTCGGAGTTGTCTGGGGTTCTTGGTTTCGGAAACTGCGACATTCGGAGTTCCACAAGGAATTCGCAATGACGATTGGTCTCGGAAGTTAAAATCTGAATTCACTGTAGACGAAGGTATAGAATTTAGAAATCAAAATCGGAAATTGAAATCACATTCGGGAGTTCATAGACGATCGGAAGTTAAAATGATACTCGGAAGTTCAAAATCAAAAACGAAATCGTCGGGATTTGAATTGTCGAACTGTTCAAACGGAATCCAGAATCGGAATTCGAAGTTCACTGTTCATCTCCGAATCTCTCCGAGCGCTCGGAGTCCTTCGGAGTTCTGGTTTCGGACTCGGGATTCCGTGGCAAAATCAGAAATCGCAATCGGACTTAACGTGTTCAGATTTCTCCTGTCGGTTTCAGTATTGTATCTCATTATCGGTTTCAAAAATGTATAGCATCGATCTGAACGCTCGGAATTGATGATTCGATCGGAGATTATTTGATTTTGACTTTTTTAAGTCAAGAAAATTGTTTTTCCCATTCCAGTGAAGAAGAAGCTTCGAATTTCATTTACAGCCCTCAGTCTTTCACCATTTAACAGTTTCTACCCCAGCTCTCAAAATTCTTTACAAATTTAATGTACTTTTACCATTTTTACCTCTTCTTACCAAAATATTTTCATTTCTAATCCTTTTCTTTGGTCTTATTTTTTTCAAACCCTTCTAAATAATTGCTTCTTATTCTATTCTTTATGTCTAATATTTAAAAACCGAAAAATACAAATTAATTTTTGTTATCTTTCCGGTTTTAATTTTTGAGAATCGTGAATATTCAAAAATGATTTATTTCATCAAATCTGATGGGTTTTGGAGATTTATTTTAGCAAACCCGCTCCTTATGACAGAGCAGGTTATATGTAATATCCTGACTCCCAAGTATAATATTCCATTAATTTATATTCATGTTGTTAGAGCAACTCGATGAGTTGGAGGCCCCAACTCGCCGAGTAGAGAATTAAAAGGCCGCATGATTTTTAGAGTCTGCTTGACAAGTTGGAGGTCCCCAACTCGATGAGTAGGAGCTGAGTGTGAAAACCCTAATTTTCAAGGTTTGTGTCCTATTTAAAGGATTTTAAGCCTTCATTTCCACCTCCCTTATCATTTTGACACACTGAGAGAAACCCTAAATGAGCTATATTCATCTGTGAGAGAGAGAGAGAGAGAGAGAGAGAGAGAGAGAGAGAGAGAGAGAGAAACGCTAAGATTGTATATTCTAGTGCATTTTTTGAAGGAGATTGAAGAGCAAAAGGGTTGGAACGAGAAGAAGCCCTTGGATCTAGTGTTCTTTCAGTGCTAACTGCTATTTGGAGGTAAAAAGCTGTCACCTTGATCATCCTTTGGTTAGATCTCTTCACTAGAAAGTTTATGGCCATTTCCATCTTTTCTTTGGGTCCTTAAGTTGTTTGAGCTTGCCATGGAGTTGAGACTTCAAATCTGGACAGTATGAGGTGCCTTGGGCCTAAAGATTCAAGCTATTCGCCAGCTTTCATGCATTGAACCCTCTATAGAGCTTGTTTTGGCATTTTGAGCCCTAGATGTCATGCATGGACGTAAACCTTGTAGCTTTATATGATACTTCAGCTTTAGAAGGCTAGATCTAGAGTATGAGGCCTTAGTTCTGCTTAAAAACGTCTAAATGAGAGAATGGACTGAAGGGACTCAACGAGTTTATGAGCCAACTCGACGAGTTGGCTAGGGTTTTCCCCGAAAGTCTAGACATGTTGCAAATCGACGAGTTGAGTTGGATTTTCCCGACACTTCAAAGAAAACGAAGGAATTAGACGAGTAACATAGATGTACTCGACGAGTTAGGTTAACATGAACTGTTGACTCGAGTGTTGACTTTTGTTGACTTTTAGGGTTTGGTCAAGACATGAGTTATGGAGACCATGGAGGGGTAAAATTGTCTTTCACCCTTTCCAATAGTGAGAGAAAGGATTAGCCTAACTTTTTAGAGTTGAGGTTATAAATTGTTTATTAGATATGGTTATGTTATGTAGGCGGAGTCTAGACCGTTCGAGGGGTACGAGACCTATTTGATTACTTATGATGTGAGTCTTTTCACTATACTTACCTAAGTGGTAATACTGTGTGACCGGACAATCTTATTTGAGTTATCGACCGGAGGGTCCTACGTGCTTATACTGAGTTATGTGATATTATGCATTTTGTCTTCGTGATTCATGTTATATTATTCTGTACCTTACTGAGTTAGGACCGGAGGGTCCAAACCGAGTTGCAAGACCGGAGGTCTTCACTGAGATATAGGACTGGAGGGTCTAACCGAGCTGTGAGACCAGAGGGTCTTCATAGAGATACATGACTGGAGGGTCCACACCGATCCGTGAGACCGGAGGATCCTCACGAGACACATGACCGGAGGGTCCATGTCGAGCTATATCCATGAGAGGCTTACTATTTTTGTATGTGGTATTTGAGGAACTCACTAAGCTTCGTGCTTACCGTGTTGTGTGATATGTGTTTCAGGTACCACTTAGGATCGCGTGAAGGCGCCATCTTGATAGTACACACCAGTTAGAGATTATGTTTTTGAGGATCCTAGGATATTATTAAGCATTTGTTCACTTGTGTTTTGACAGCTTATACATTTTGTGGTTATTGTGAAATGTGATATTGGGTTTTATGTGATTTGAAAATGAAAATTTTATTTAAAAACTTAGAGCGTTACATTCTACAAGTTACGCTATGAAATAGCGAAGATTGTTGGTGATTCTTTTTAACTTTCAGATTTCTTTCCATGGTATTTGTTGAAGATTCAAGGGCGAGTTCGTATTTGGAAGATGATATTTGTTTCTCTCGCTTCGAAGACTCCATGTGTTAACGAGTCTCACAATTTAAGTAGGAAAATGCCAAGAAGATCGAAAATCCTGATCTTCATCAGTTTCAACATCTTGGGGAGATTGTTGAGTATTTGAGATATTGAAACTGATTTGGCATCTTTGGTTATTTAGGGAAGCCTTTTTAGGGTTTTATATTTTTGGTAAATATTTTATGTTCCCTGTAAATAATCATTAGGTTAGCCTTTGATAAAATCTTTTTTCCTGATTAGGGTTTTCATTGTACGTTTATATCAAATCAATATACACAAAACCTTTAACAAATTACTTGCATATTATGGTGATTGATTCTTGAATGTTCTTGATATTCCGCATTCGTACCCACGAGATGTCTACAACGATTAGCATCTATTGTGGCTTCTCTTCCACACCTGTCTAATTTCACATTTTGCTCCATAGGAAAGGAAATCGGTAGACAACCAAGCATCCTTTTGTCTTTTACATTGTATAAGGTGCATTTTCATTGGATTAGAACCATCCCATCTTGCGTTCAAGCAACTTCAATCCCAAGGAAAAACTTTGAAGGACCTAGGTCCTTGATGCTAAACTCTTCATCAAGAGCCCTTTTTGTTTCCTGTATTTTATCCATGTTATCACCAATAATGATGACATCATTCACATAAATAAGGTCAGCAATAAAATATTTTTTCCTTTGCAAAGGAACAAAGAATGATCAGCTACTTAAGGTTTAAAGCGAAGGCGTTGCAAGAAAGTGATGAGTTTTTTATACAAAATTTTTGAAGCCTGCTTGAGCCTGTAAAGGGATTTTTGCAATTTTGTCACACCCCCAAACTATGGATGGCGGAAACGCCCAGGGGTGGAGGACTTCATGTGTAGTATCATAACAACAATTACAATAGTGCTAATAGTATAGACAACCAACATAAATATAATTGAAAAAGTTACATCATAGTATATGGTTACATGTTTCCAAATCAATTACATTATGTTGACAAAAAGAAATGTAACGTTTGATGCCTTAGTGTTCCATCCTCAAATGCGGCCGATTACCTGTTTATTTATTCCCTGAGAATACAAGTAGTTTTGAAAAAAAAAAGTGTCAACAATTAAGTTGGTGAGTTCATAAGCTTCTGAAAGTGATACTTAAAATCCTCTTCATGTAAAAGTGATGTTTGTTCGAGAAAAATCTAATATTTTCCTTATGTAATGCATTGTAGTCTTAAAAGTCAAGACCGAAGTGTACAAGTATTTTACCATACTTCAAGAAATTTATGCAAGTTTGAATGGACATAAACTCGTTAAATTTAGAAGTAGAACTCTTAAATCTTATGTTTTGTTAATACCCCCATGTGAGTTATTATAACCATACTATGACTTAGACGGCCTTGTAATACGACGTTCTTCAGGCGTCGCAAGTTAAATGACACTTATCACCCCGGACCTGCCGGTCTAATTGTTGCATGCAACTCAAGTGTGGGTTTGTCAAACTCAATATAGATCTATACACAACTATCACGTTCTCCCTACAAGAGACTCTGGTTACAATTTACAGAAATTTTGATTTCGTTACTTTGGATGAAACGCGAAGCGAATGTTTCACAAATTTATTCATTAACAGATTTACGTGAATTGAACTGAAAACCTTTGGTAATGAGTTTGAAAGGTAATAGAAACGTAAACTATACCTATTATAGTTTAATCATAACTGTTTGTAATATATATGAAACATAAACTATACCTATTATAGTTTATTCAAAATGTTTGTAATGCAAATGAACCCGATTTTATGTGAGTCGAATGTCTAGTAAAAACATAACTATGTTTATCATGTTTTATCTTGTATTATTTGTAATGACAAAGGACTCTACCAATCAGTGAGTATTTTCTATTATATAATTTTACCACAACGGGAAAACGCAAGTAAAATATAAAATCATCAAGGATTAACACTTTACTCAACACGTTACAAAGTGCGATGAAAGTTGTAAGCTGTTAACTTGTTTTTGACATTTCTGCACAGTTTTGGAAAAATCACAGAAAAATCATACGAAGTTGAAAATTTAATCCGTAAACTCTGAGGGTTTAGAAAATGTGTCTAGTTTGTTCATAAATTTTATTATGATTTTATATGTCTCTAACTTGTGTGAAAATTTCCATATTCACAGACTGGTCCGAATTCGTAGCTACAATGATAGGCAGTTTTATAAAAATCGCCATAAATTATAGAAAAATCGTATGGACATATGCAAGTAGTCATTTTAAAGTTATAAACATGAAATATGTACATCTAATACAGTTTTTAAAACTAAAATTTTTAAGTTGACCAAAACAGTCCGTGAATGGAGCTAAACTTTTATGATGAAAGCTGTTGGATGAGTTTAGTTATGTTCTTGGTTTTTAACTTGTATTCCCCCCCCCCCCCCCTTAAAACTTGAGAAAACATGAAAATATATGGGTACGAACTCACCTTGAGTGTTCTTAAAGGGTGGATATTGAAGAAAAGAAGTGTTCTACTCAAGAACCCTTAGAAGATGCCTTGAAGATTCGAAGATCTACCACAAATGTGATGATGTTTGTGTAAGATATCCATGATTTGAGTAGAAGGAAGTGAAATAATCATATGGAGGATGATAATACTAACCCAAAAGTAGAAGAAAACTTGATAATCAGCCCTTAAATCTCAAATTTGAGAGAGAGAAAGAGAGAGAGAGAGAGAGAGAGAGAGAGAGAAGTGAGAGGGAAAGGTGTTTATTCTTTGGTGGAAAATGAGAGAGGGGAGATAATGATTCTACCTTTTGTTCAAGTGTATGGCTGGAAGAAAGTGATGGGAAGAGGACAATGATTAACTAGGTATGGTGGAATAGTGACTGGGGATGGTCAAGGAGTGTGTATGGGAGGTTGCTTGTGTTATACACTAAGGTAAAGTCAACACTCCACCTCAAATATCTCACCCACTAGATTTTATTCCTAGATAAAGATTTCCCTAAAAATGTGTTTAAATTATGAATATTTAGGGTCTTATATGTTAAAATATGATTTTTGGTGAAAATCTCGCATTAAAATCACGAAAACAAGCTTAAAACACTAAAAATATTGAAAACCGGGCAAAAATTGCCAATTTCCGAAATTCTAGGTCGGAGGTTCGGTCCCAGCCCTTAGAACCGAAAGTTGATGGGGGAACTGAGAGTAGGGTTCGGTCATTGAAGAGGAACCGAGAGAAGGGAAAATAGAACCGAAGGTGCGAAGAAGAGGAGGGAACAGAAGGCGAGGCTCGGTCTCGGTGCTCCTTACGAGGTTCGGTCTCGGCTGATCAGGGAGATTCGGCTTTGGTTGCTTCTCGGTTCAGGAGGGTTCGGTTCAGGGGAGTTCGACTCCTAAGAGGTTCAGCTCCTAAGAGGTTCGACTCCTTAAAGCTGTTTTTCGCGTAAACTTCCGTTTTCGAGTGATTTTTGACCAAGTTATGGGTCGGGATGACCCGGATGAAAGTTGAGAGAGATTTGGGAGAGATTTCTCATACTTGGAGATATTTGGGAGAGATTTTACATACTTGAAGAGATTTGGGAGAGGTTTCACATACTTGAAGAGATTTGGGAGAGTTTTCACATACTTGGAGAGATTTTGGAGAGATAGAGATTGATAAAGAGGGATTGAGAGAAACTTAGTTTGTGACCTTTTTGAGTGCTTAGCTTTGCAACGCAAGGTCCGCAACCCCGTTTAGCCATGTTTAAGAGTCTTACACACCCCCGAAAGGGTATGTAATAGTGTTTTATCGCTTTGCTACCTCACTTACCCCGATTAGGGTTTAAGAAATCTAAAAATACAAACTTTTCAAGTGATGATTTCTTATTAAAGTAGTGATTTGTACAATAATTACATAAAGTGAACCCTAGTATACACAGGTTGGAGGAGTTGACCGGTTGGCTTTGACTTGATCGGAAATTTACGGTTGTCACAAATTTGCATACACGATGATCATTTTTTAATCCAAAAACTTGTGGGAACTTCAGGTAAACGTCTTCATTCAAATCTCCATGTAGGAAAGAATTGTTCACATCTAGTTGGTGAACATGATATTCCTTTTTCTATAGCAATAAAAAGGAGAGTTTTGATGGCGAAAAGTTTGGCAATCAGGGCAAATGTGTCATGATAGTATACTCCTTCCATTTGAGCGAATCCCTTTGTGACCAGGCGATCCTTGTAACTTTCTATCTCTCCACTAGCTGTGTATTTGATCTTGTAAACCCAATTGGAGCCAATAGCACGCTTTCCTTTGTAGTTCTTGTAAGGTCCAAGTTTCATTCTTTTCAAGTGCTTGTATTTCATTCTTCATTTCTTCAATCCACTTGGGATCATGTACGGCTTGCACAAAGCTTTTAGGCTCACTACTAGAGGTAATGGCCGCAAGAAACGATTTGTGTTTATTAGTGAATTTATAATAAGATACCAAATAAGATAAAAAGTGTATCGTTGATTGTTGATGATTGGAGGAGATGCATGGATGTTCAGGAACAAGGGATGGGGGAGCTTAACATTGTAATCATTAAGATGAACCGACATATATCGATTTCATTTTGCTCATTGAAATCTTTTCATTTCAGAGTGAGGTTCCTCTTAATATTCACTCATGTCGTGATTTGTTGGAGTTGGATCAATGATGCGATATGATGTTGCAGTGACTTCATCTTCAGTTGGAGTAATTTGTGTATTCGAGGATGAAACAAGTTGGGTATCCTCAGTTTCGTCCAAGCTATTAATGACAGACTGTCATGTCCCATCTTCAATTTCCCATTCCTTTGGGAAGAGAATCAATTGTTCTTCAATTTCAATCCCATGTACATTAGAGAAAGGGAAGGTGTCTTAAAAAAAATTTACATCACTTGATATGATGATCTTGTTGTGTTGTGGGTCATATATTTTGTACCCCTTTGCCCTTGGAGGATAACCCAAAAACACTCTTGGTCTTCCTCTCATCTCAAATTTATCTCCTCTAGTTTTTGTTGTTCGATAATATGCTACACAACTAAAGACCCTCAAGTGATCATATTTACGTTTTTGATTGTACAAGAGCTCATATGGTATTTTTGTGGTCAATTACATCAGATGGAAAGAGATTGATGATGTGTGTGGCGGTCAAAATGCATTCACCCCAAAACTTGATTAGGATATTAGCTTCAAACTTTAGGGCTCTTGCTGTTTCAAGAAGGTGTTTGTACTCTCTTTCCACAACCTCGTTTTATTGGGGCATGTTTGGACAAGTAGTTTCAAGGATACTACCTTCTTTAAAATAAAAATCAAGCATGTTTTTGGAAGTGAAATCCCATCAATTGTCACATCTAACTTTCTTAATTTTCTTTTCGAACTGAACCTATATCATTTTGTAAAAGTCAATGAGTCTAGTACTAGCTTCATGCTTGTGTTTAAGAAGGAATACCCACACTACGCGGCTATAGTCATCAACGATAGTAAGAAAATAGTTTTCATGTCTGAGTGAGGTTGTTTTATACTTTCTGTATATATCACAATGCACAAGATCAAAACATTAGTTCGTTTTAGTGGTGCTAACATGGAAAGGCAATCTAGAAAATTTTGCTTTAATGCATGAATCACAAACAATGTATGAATTAGCAGAAATATTCTTAATAAAATCAAAATGACAAAGTTTAGAACAGAAGCATATCCTAATTTTTTGTGCCAAGTGCCATAACTTGTTATTAAAGCTTGTCTTCTCGTCCCCATCCTATACAACCCCTCGTCCCATTCTCTCCTTCCAATCAGTGCCCTCGAACTCAAGTCCTACATGAAAAATAATTTTGGAAAAAACATGACAACACATTGTAAGTCGTTAGTAATCTTGCTTACTGACAAAAGGTGCACTCAAAATTTGGTACATGCAAAACGTCATTTATGGTAATATCGTTCAGGTAGGGTATGGTTTCCACAACCTTAGATTGAAATGGTATCACCATTAGGTTTCACAACGGGTGATTCAAAACGTTTAGTGGGTAATTTTTCAAGTAAAGAGTTTTCATAAGTAAAGTGTTCAGTGGCACCCAAATCAACAATCCATTTACGCTTCCTGCTGATCTTACATGACATGTTTGTAACTGAGGAGTTTTTGTTTTGATTTTCAAAAAAGGTGGCAAACTGATTGTATTGTTCTTCATTCAATCTGAGTGTTGGATTTGGCTCGCCATCAATAAATGCAACTTTTGGTTTCGATTGTTTTCCCTTTCCTAACCACCAATCTGGATAGCTAATGCATTTAAAACAACCATCTCAGTTATGACTGTCTTTTCCACAAAAGTTGCAATAATTAAATTCCGTTTTTTTTTATTATTTCCATATGATACAGGGTACAAGTATATATAAGTTTTACACACAACTATATTGCATAAAATTAGGATCTAGATAACTATACAACAAACTCATCTACGTTATCATTATCCGAACACTAAGCTCTATCCAACACTCCCCCTCAAGCTGGAGAATGTATGTCTATTATTCCAAGCTTGCCAAGAGAGCTTCAAAACACTCTTCCACAAACTACCTTCATTAACATATCTGCCAATTGATCTTTCGATTTTACATATGGAAGTTCCACCGTTTTCTTCTCAAGATGATCCTTAATAAAATGCCTATCCACTTCTACATGCTTAGTTCGGTCATGCTGAACTAGATTATTAGCAATTTTAACTGCTGCCTGATTATCACAAATCAACTTCATTGGAATCAATACTTCCACTCCCAAGTCAAGTAGGATCCATTTTATCCAAATGGGCTCACACACGCCATGCACCATACCTTGAAATTCCGCTTCTGCACTTGATCTTGAGACCACCTTCTATTTTTTACTCCTCCATGTTACCAAATTTCCCATGACAAAAGTAAAATATCCTGAGGTTGATTTTTCATCTGACCGATCTCCTGCCCATTCTGCATCACTATACCCACATACTTGGTGATCTTTATTTTTTCCAAAGAACAGTCCTTTACCCGGCGAAGACTTTAAGTACCTCAAAATTCTATAAACAGCCTCCATGTGTTTCTTGCTTGGTGCATGCATGAAACGACTCACTACACTTACAACATAGGCTATATCTGGTCGCGTGTGTGATAAGTAAATAAGTTTTCCAACTAGTTGTTGGTACCTCTCTTTATCGGTAGGAATCTGATCTAATACGATTGCAAGCCTATGATTCATTTCAATTGGAGTTTCAACTGGCTTACAATTTAGCATACCTGTCTCTGCTAGTAAATCAAGGACATACTTCCGCTGACACATAGAAATCCCTGCCTTTGATCTTGCCACTTTAATCCTAGGAAGTAATTGATTTGCCCAAGATCCTTAAGATCAAATTCAGTGGACAACACTTCTTGAAGCCTTTTTATTTCGTCTGTATCATTGCTAGTAACAACCATATAATCCACATACACTATAAGAGCCATTACCGTGCCATCCTTGTTTCTTACGAACAGTGTATGATCTGCATCATTCTGCTTGTACCCGATCTTTTTCATGAAAGTAGAAAACCTTCCAAACCAAGCTCGTGGGGACTGCTTCAGTCCATAGAGTGCCTTCGTTAGTTTACATACCTTCCCATCGCACTTCACCCTGGGTGGTAGATCCATGTAAACTTCTTCATCCAAGTATCCGTTCAAGAAAGCATTCTTCACATCAAATTGTTTTAAGGTCCAATCTTGATTGGCAGCAATTGAAATTAGTATACAGATTGTATTAATCCTAGCCACAGGTGCAAAAGTCTCCCCATAATCTATTCCATACTTTTGGGTATAACCCTTAGCCACTAAACATGCCTTGTAGCGAATTAAATTACCGTTTTAGTCTAGCTTAACTATGAAAATCCACCTACATCCTACAGTCTTCACTCCTGGAGGGAGATTTACATACTTCTACGTATCATTTCCTAGCAAGGCCCGCATCTCTTCGTTCACTGCCTTTCTCCAGTTTTCATCTTTCATTGCTTCACCTATGTCCCTTGGTATGTGTATTTTTTAGAGTTTATCAACAAAATGTGCATGTGGTTCGGCTAGACGATGTTTTGACACATAATTGTTGATCGGATACTTGCCTTTCGCCGTTAAATCTGGATCATATTGTTTTCTCGGTACACCTCGATTACTTCTCACCGGAAAGCGGGTTTGTGTCGCCTCATTTGTTCCCTGTAAAACAGAATCAGAAGTATAATTGTTTACATTAGTATTATCAGGTGGAATGTTCGAAGTTTTGGGGTCTGCCATGGTGTCGGATCTGGTATCTATGTCAGCGGAGATTGTAGTATCTTGATTATCATCATTAAATGCCGTCTCCACCTCATTAACTTCCTCGAATTCATGATCAGCAAATACCGAATCAACTTCAAAATCGTTTGATGAACCTCAAAATCTGGTACATCATTTATTTCATTGTTACACAGCGGGTTCGATTCCTTGTTACTCTCCCCCTGAATCGGACACACATTACCAATATAAGGAATCGTCTCATGAAACGACACGTCCCGAGTCACATATAATTTTTTCAATATAGGATCGTAACACCTATATCCTTTTTTGAGTTCGGCATACCCTAAAAAAATACACCTGCTTGCTCGGGGTTCAAGTTTCCCGGTGGATTGATGTACATATGTCGTACAACTGAAACTTCTCGGTTCGAGTCCATTGTTGAGTGGTATATCTACGAGCTCATGCATTCGCTGTAGCGGGGTTTTAAATTCTAGAACATGGGAGGGGGTTCTATTCATGAGATACGCAGAAGATTTCACGGCCACCCCCCAATATTGTCGGGGAACCTTCATGTCAAACAAAGAAGCTCGAACAATTTCCATTATTTGTCTGTTTCTTCTTTCTGCAAATCTGTTTTGTTGTGGTGTTCTCGCACATGATGTTTGATGACGGATGGAGTTTTCTTTGCAAAATTGGTGCATATGGTAATTCACATACTCTCCTCCATTATCGGATTGAAGTGTGTGAATTTCCTTTCTATAAACGGATTTGACGATATGATGCAATTCCTTAAAAGCATAAAACACTTCACTTTTCTGTTTCAAAAGTGAGATCTAAATCATTCGTGTGCACTCATCAACAAAAGTCACAAAATATAAAGCATCACTAGGTGTAGGAATTCGGGCCGGCCCCCACACATCGAAATGTATAGTTGCAAAAGGAATAAAACTTTTATCATTACTACAAATATATGAAATCTTCTTGTTCTTTGCTAATTCACAAGTGCCACATTTAAAGTCACTATCTTTTGCATTTAAAAATAAATTCGGCTTAAGTTTCCTAAGATATTCAAAAGATAAAAGTCCTAGCCTCCGGTGCCACAGCCATGCTACAGACTTATTCGTTTGACTAACTCCCACGTGATTTGGTTGACCATGATAGCCTTCTTCAAGATAGTACAATCTTCCACGCCTAGTACCATAACCAAGAATCCGATGTGTGGCAATATCCTGAAAAATGCAATCATTCGGCCAAAAAATCACATAGCAGTTGAGGGCTTCCATAATCAGACTAACGGATAATAAGTTTGATGATAATGATGGTACTATAAGGACTTTATCGAGATCAATTGAGTTCAAAATTTTTACAGAACCTTCACCGGTTACCAGAGCTATACCTCCATTTGCAGTTTGTATATTTATCTTTTTTATTGTGAAAAAGTAATCATATTTTCTAAATTATTCATCATGTGATCGGTGGCTCCTGAGTCAATGATCCACCAATTATTTCTATCACAATTTATCAGTGAACATACCGGTATTTGTTGATGTGTGGGCAGCCATTGGAACTGTAGAGTTTGCGAGCTCGTCGGGTTGTGATGAACATGCCACTGTAGCTTGTGTGATCTTCTTCCTCAGCTTCTTCATGAAGTCCCACCAGTCGGGATACCTGATTATTTCGTAACATAGGGATTTTGAGTGACCATCTTCACCACATTGTGTACACTGAAGCGTGCTCCCCTTTCTATTTGACTTCTTTTCTTTCGAGTTCCGGTTTCGAGATGCCATATGGACAACATTTTCTGATTCAAGTTTTGGTTCCTCCATTGTCTTCCTTTGGCTTTGATCCTTGCGGATGTATGCATAGCGCGAGTCAAGATCCAACAGTGGATCTTTTCTGAGCACTTCACTTCGCGCCTGGTTGAATTCCGGATCAAGACCCACCAAAAATATGTGCACACGTAGACGAGATAACGTCATGTTCAAGGCAAGGGTTTGCGCGACAGTCTCCTTTTGCGCAGTTAAGCGGGTATCAATCTCTTGAAAGATACTTACCAACTCATTAAAATAAGTTGATAAGGGTCTTCCATTTTGCTGCGTGGTGAATGATCTTCTATTCAACTCAAAGAGTTGTGTTTCGTCTGTAACGTCATGGTTTTTCCGACCGCCTCCCATATTTCAGCCGCAGTTTGTAAGCGAATAAACCTACGTATCAATGGTGGACTCATCGAGTCGATTAACCAAATCTTCACGCTATGGTTGTCGATAGTCCATGCTTCGATCTTCTTTTCATCAGATGTGGGTTTTCGTGTAGCTCCGGTAAGGAAACCGGCTTTGTTTCGGGCTCCAATCCGCATCTCCATTAACTGAGACCAAAGCGGATAGTTCGTTTCATCAAGAGTGACACCGGAAGGGAATGACACGTCTTGTACGTTCTGCACAATTACTTGTGACGGGTTGGAAGGTTCTCCCATGGTAACGAGAGAGGTTTACAAGTTTTCGGTTTCAGAGTTGTGATGGGGTATGCTCTGATACCATGTGAATCTGATAACACGAGATTAGGGAATTAAATTCCAATTTTTTTTATTATTTCCATATGATACAGGGTACAAGTATATATAAGTTTTACACACAGCTATATTGCATGAAATTAGGATCTAGATAACTATACAACAAACTCATCTACATTATCATTATCCGAACACTAAGCTCTATCCAGCATCCTCCACTCTATTTCCTTCCTTCTTTTCAAGTGGGCTTGAAGGAACCTTGATTGTGGTCACGTTTGGTTGGTAAGAAGTCCTGGAAGGCTACAATATTACCCTCTATTCATCTTGAACCAGAGACAGCCCGATGTTGTTCATCTTCAGCCACAAGATCACCCTAGAAGGCTAGGATTTGACTTTTTATGGTGGAAAACTCATAATTCAAACCTAGTAAAAACTCATACAACATTTCTTTATCTTGAAGTTAAGAGAGTTTCTTACCTATACCACACGTACACTTCTTGCATTCACAAATCAACATAGGTAGACCTGATTGTATTTCATCCCATATCCCACGAAACTTGGTTTAATATGCTAAAATAGATAAGCCTTAGGCACACTTTCTTTTTCAAAGCGTTCCTTCAAGTCTTTCCCAAATTTCTTGAGACGTGGCAGCATACTTGATGCTTATTCTGATCTCCTTCTCCATTGCGGTATTCAACCATCCTTTCATCATGGAGTCATTTCTCATCCAAGGCATGTAATCCTTGGAATCGGCAACCGATTTTTCGATGGTTCCGTCAATGAACCCAACCTTATTCTTGGCAAATAAGAAATTCAACATATCTTTTCACCGGTCAGTATATTTTCTGTCTGTGACAATGTCATTAATGTGCATCTGTCTAGGGTAATAAGTGGGGTGGAGATAGAAAGGAAAATCGTAATTGGGAGTGTTTTTTGTGCCATCGACGATATCTTTCCAACTGTCGCCGGACATGGTTTAGGGTAGGGTTGGATCAATTATTTCTACTCTGATACAATAATAACTTTGTTATTATAGAAAAGGTTTTTCTTAATTGATAGAATTAATCAAGAGCCCTTTATATAAGCATTGAATACAAAAATAAGGAAACTAATAAAAATTCCTAAGAGAAGGGATAAATATAAAAGGAATAGATATGGGAAAAATATTAGTCTCAATATGCTTTCAGTACAAAGGACCGAATAAACCTTAATTACTAAAACATTTTCAAAAAATTAATATATATATATATATATATATATATATATATATATATATATATATATATATATATATATATATATATATATAGGCTTAGGTTATTCTTTTCAAACTAATTGTACATCTATCGTATGCTATGAGAATTACTAAGAGAATAAGTTGTTTAACAATGCGAATACGTTCAACCTTACAAGAATATCGTCATTTTCATTGGTTCTCACATATCGTTTTTCACTCATTTTCATTCTGACAGAATACGACCCAATCAAACATTCTGACAACATTCTGACAGAAATGGGAATAATAATAATAAGTGTATAATAACCTTATAGACGATTTCATTAGTGAGAATATGTGTTAATGACAATAGTTATGTAAGATTAAACGTATTTATATTATCAAACAACATATTTTCTTTATCATTCTCATAGCATACGATAGATGTACAATAATTAGTTAGATTACTTGAACCAAACTCTCTCTCTCTCTCTCTATATATATATATATATATATATATATATATATATATATATATATATATATATATATATATATATATATATAGATATATATGTTGGATCGAATGACGACTCAAAAATAAGTAAGGACTGTGAGGACAAATCTTTCCGCAACATTGAAAAAATAAAAAGGTGAAAATATGAGAGACGATATGACATTTTAGTAAATATGTACGAGATATTGATAAATTATGGGGAAGGTTAAAAGGTTTGGGGGTTAAAATGGAAAAGGAAAAAAACTTTATTTAATTGAATATATTATTGATCCAAAATTAAATGAGTAAAAATATATAATGATCTATAATTTTTTTTTGAACAAAAACTTTATTTAATTGAATATATTATTGGTACAAAATCATATGATTCAATATTATTTGATTCAAAATACTATGATTCAAAATTTTATGATCAAAAAATAATATGAATCAAAAAAAGAATGAACGAAACATATTACGATCCTTAATATTGTTCGTATTTAAAATTTTATAATTGTTAAACATTAAAAATTCAAATCTATATTTAGTTTAAAAAATAAAAAATAAAAAATAAAAAAAAACAGAAAAAAACAAAAACACTATTATCTTCAAGTATATAGTAAATATATTAACAAATTAAAAAAACTAAAAAACAGAAAAAATAAATAATAAAACAATTAAAAATTAAAAAAAAATAAAAAACATAAAAATTTAGTTTATATTTTCTTTTTTTTTTTTTAAATTAAAAAAAATAAAAATACCAAAATAAATGAAAATAAATAATAAACTTGCTTAAATGACGTTTTATGGACGTTCGTCATACATGATTAAATTTATGAGTCCGTATTAATTACCACGAACGTGAGTCGAATGCGAACGCATCATGTCAAACTAATGGGTTTGATGTTTGTTCCCTTGACGAAATAGTTGGTAGAGAATTGGCCTCGCAGTCCTCACCATTTATATATTGAAACTTATTATTTGTATCTAAGTTAGCGAATGTTGGCTACATTTTAACATTTAGATACAATGATGTAACTATTAGTTTCAATTCCCATATTGTTGGCTATGATTATTGAGTATGGTTTCTTGATGGGTACCTCTAAAATTACAACTTGAAAACCACGTTTGGAATCATTACCATCGTGTAATGTTAATGAAATTTTTTGTGTAACTAGGAATTGGAGACCTCATATGTGTTGTGGCATTAATGCATATGTCAAACATAACATAATAAATTGCTACGTCTCGTAAAATACATTCTATCCTAACTTGACTTCTCAAATTTCAATAAATGAAATATGTATAAAAAGGAATAAGGAAGGAATTACAAGAAGTTCGTAATTTCATATTGACAGCATAAACCTTCTATATGGGACATAAGTGGTCATAAATAATATATATACCATTAAAATTTTAATCTTATTTGTACTTACTACATTAAAAGTCAAGGTCTCTTAAAATAAGTTGATAAGGGTCTTCCATTTTGCTGCGTGGTGAATGATCTTCTATTCAACTCAAAGAGTTGTGTTTCGTCTGTAACGTCATGGTTTTTCCGACCGCCTCCCATATTTCAGCCGCAGTTTGTAAGCGAATAAACCTACGTATCAATGGTGGACTCATCGAGTCGATTAACCAAATCTTCACGCTATGGTTGTCGATAGTCCATGCTTCGATCTTCTTTTCATCAGATGTGGGTTTTCGTGTAGCTCCGGTAAGGAAACCGGCTTTGTTTCGGGCTCCAATCCGCATCTCCATTAACTGAGACCAAAGCGGATAGTTCGTTTCATCAAGAGTGACACCGGAAGGGAATGACACGTCTTGTACGTTCTGCACAATTACTTGTGACGGGTTGGAAGGTTCTCCCATGGTAACGAGAGAGGTTTACAAGTTTTCGGTTTCAGAGTTGTGATGGGGTATGCTCTGATACCATGTGAATCTGATAACACGAGATTAGGGAATTAAATTCCAATTTTTTTTATTATTTCCATATGATACAGGGTACAAGTATATATAAGTTTTACACACAGCTATATTGCATGAAATTAGGATCTAGATAACTATACAACAAACTCATCTACATTATCATTATCCGAACACTAAGCTCTATCCAGCATCCTCCACTCTATTTCCTTCCTTCTTTTCAAGTGGGCTTGAAGGAACCTTGATTGTGGTCACGTTTGGTTGGTAAGAATTCCTGGAAGGCTACAATATTACCCTCTATTCATCTTGAACCAGAGACAGCCCGATGTTGTTCATCTTCAGCCTCAAGATCACCCTAGAAGGCTAGGATTTGACTTTTTATGGTGGAAAACTCATAATTCAAACCTAGTAAAAACTCATACAACATTTCTTTATCTTGAAGTTAAGAGAGTTTCTTACCTATACCACACGTACACTTCTTGCATTCACAAATCAACATAGGTAGACCTGATTGTATTTCATCCCATATCCCACGAAACTTGGTTTAATATGCTAAAATAGATAAGCCTTAGGCACACTTTCTTTTTCAAAGCGTTCCTTCAAGTCTTTCCCAAATTTCTTGAGACGTGGCAGCATACTTGATGCTTATTCTGATCTCCTTCTCCATTGCGGTATTCAACCATCCTTTCATCATGGAGTCATTTTTCATCCAAGGCATGTAATCCTTGGAATCGGCAACCGATTTTTCGATGGTTCCGTCAATGAACCCAACCTTATTCTTGGCAAATAAGAAATTCAACATATCTTTTCACCGGTCAGTATATTTTCTGTCTGTGACAATGTCATTAATGTGCATCTGTCTAGGGTAATAAGTGGGGTGGAGATAGAAAGGAAAATCGTAATTGGGAGTGTTTTTTGTGCCATCGACGATATCTTTCCAACTGTCGCCGGACATGGTTTAGGGTAGGGTTGGATCAATTATTTCTACTCTGATACAATAATAACTTTGTTATTATAGAAAAGGTTTTTCTTAATTGATAGAATTAATCAAGAGCCCTTTATATAAGCATTGAATACAAAAATAAGGAAACTAATAAAAATTCCTAAGAGAAGGGATAAATATAAAAGGAATAGATATGGGAAAAATATTAGTCTCAATATGCTTTCAGTACAAAGGACCGAATAAACCTTAATTACTAAAACATTTTCAAAAAATTAATATATATATATATATATATATATATATATATATATATATATATATATATATATATATATATATATAGGCTTAGGTTATTCTTTTCAAACTAATTGTACATCTATCGTATGCTATGAGAATTACTAAGAGAATAAGTTGTTTAACAATGCGAATACGTTCAACCTTACAAGAATATCGTCATTTTCATTGGTTCTCACATATCGTTTTTCACTCATTTTCATTCTGACAGAATACGACCCAATCAAACATTCTGACAACATTCTGACAGAAATGGGAATAATAATAATAAGTGTATAATAACCTTATAGACGATTTCATTAGTGAGAATATGTGTTAATGACAATAGTTATGTAAGATTAAACGTATTTATATTATCAAACAACATATTTTCTTTATCATTCTCATAGCATACGATAGATGTACAATAATTAGTTAGATTACTTGAACCAAACTCTCTCTCTCTCTCTCTCTCTCTATATATATATATATATATATATATATATATATATATATATATATATATATATATATATATATATATATACATATATATGTTGGATCGAATGACGACTCAAAAATAAGTAAGGACTGTGAGGACAAATCTTTCCGCAACATTGAAAAAATAAAAAGGTGAAAATATGAGAGACGATATGACATTTTAGTAAATATGTACGAGATATTGATAAATTATGGGGAAGGTTAAAAGGTTTGGGGGTTAAAATGGAAAAGGAAAAAAAACTTTATTTAATTGAATATATTATTGATCCAAAATTAAATGAGTAAAAATATATAATGATCTATAATTTTTTTTTGAACAAAAACTTTATTTAATTGAATATATTATTGGTACAAAATCATATGATTCAATATTATTTGATTCAAAATACTATGATTCAAAATTTTATTATCAAAAAATAATATGAATCAAAAAAAGAATGAACGAAACATATTACGATCCTTAATATTGTTCGTATTTAAAATTTTATAATTGTTAAACATTAAAAATTCAAATCTATATTTAGTTTAAAAAATAAAAAATAAAAAATAAAAAAAAACAGAAAAAAACAAAAACACTATTATCTTCAAGTATATAGTAAATATATTAACAAATTAAAAAAACTAAAAAACAGAAAAAATAAATAATAAAACAATTAAAAATTAAAAAAAAATAAAAAACATAAAAATTTAGTTTATATTTTCTTTTTTTTTTTTAAATTAAAAAAAATAAAAATACCAAAATAAATGAAAATAAATAATAAACTTGCTTAAATGACGTTTTATGGACGTTCGTCATACATGATTAAATTTATGAGTCCGTATTAATTACCACGAACGTGAGTCGAATGCGAACGCATCATGTCAAACTAATGGGTTTGATGTTTGTTCCCTTGACGAAATAGTTGGTAGAGAATTGGCCTCGCAGTCCTCACCATTTATATGAATGATTGATTATCGCTCCATGGCACATTTGTATTTTTTTCACTACAGAGATTCCATACAATTTAGAAGTTGGATTGAAGTCAAAGAGCAATTAAAGTTGGGAATGATGAAGACTTAAACATAGAAAAATTGGTCCATCTTCATTATCTTTTAGAGTGGTTAGTGTTTAATTCTTAATGATATTCATTATGTATCGAGTATATATTGAAACTTATTATTTGTATCTAAGTTAGCGAATGTTGGCTACATTTTAACATTTAGATACAATGATGTAACTATTAGTTTCAATTCCCATATTGTTGGCTATGATTATTGAGTATGGTTTCTTGATGGGTACCTCTAAAATTACAACTTGAAAACCACGTTTGGAATCATTACCATCGTGTAATGTTAATGAAATTTTTTGTGTAACTAGGAATTGGAGACCTCATATGTGTTGTGGCATTAATGCATATGTCAAACATAACATAATAAATTGCTACGTCTCGTAAAATACATTCTATCCTAACTTGACTTCTCAAATTTCAATAAATGAAATATGTATAAAAAGGAATAAGGAAGGAATTACAAGAAGTTCGTAATTTCATATTGACATCATAAACCTTCTATATGGGACATAAGTGGTCATAAATAATATATATACCATTAAAATTTTAATCTTATTTGTACTTACTACATTAAAAGTCAAGGTCTCTTAAAATTCTTAAAAAACCTTTCAGGCAAGAGTTAAAAATTAACTTGACCTGAAAATAAAAGTAATGAGATCATAAATGGGTGGTGTCTATTATGTAAGTATTGGGACTTTGGTCAAAACCCTCGATCTTTCATTGAATTTTGTAAAGATCATGACCTAATTTACCAATACACTGTGCCTAGTACTCCTCAACAGAACCACGAGAGAGGAAGAGAACCTTAATGGACATGGTGGAAAGTATCTTGGAAACACTAAATTGACCCAACATGAAAATTATAAGCCGCTTATAACGATTCTTGTCACATAGTACCTGAATTTAGCATGTAGGATTTCTTAGGAATGCCAAAATCAGCGGGATGGTTTATTGAGGGATTTTTGACCTTCAAGAATCTTCAATTATAATTTCAGTGCTCATTATTATTAGCACTTCATTAGAAGATTCTAGTTTTCCCTTATTAAAAGAAATAATTTTCAAATGCATAGGCAAATGAAACACCATAAATGATCTCACTCAAGATGTTGGCATTAAAACCCATGAAATAGCATATACAACTTCTTTTACGATGAAATCGGCCCATAAACTTTGACAATTACATGAGACCGATCTTGATAAAGGGAAGGAAATCACCCTGTTATAGAGAGTGATGCCATAACTTGTGATCAATCAAGTAAGTGTAGTGAATCTATGATTGAAGACCTTAATTTAATGTAAAAGAATGAGGTTTGCGAACATGCCAAATTACCAAAGGGTTTTCAAACCCATAAGATGCAAGTAGGTATTTAAAACCAAACTGGACCCCAAATGATAAACATTGAATGCCATAAAGTTTATCTGGTCACTAAAAAGTATTCACAAAATAGGGTATTTATTACCAAGAAACATTCTCACCCGTTTCTTGAATTAACTTCCTTAGGATCATATGGTTGTAGTATTTCATTTGGATTTAGAGATACATCAAATAGATTTCAAACAATTTTTTAACTAAGAGTTACACAATGATGTTTACATAACCCATGCAAACAATTGCATTTAAAAGGGTTAAGAACATCTGATGTGTAAACTCAAGGAATCAATATATATGCTGAATCAAGCTTCATGTCGATGGTATATAATGTTCGACAAAGTGATGAACAATAATGACTTCATTAAGAACCAAGTATATCAGTGTATATACCTCAACAAGAGTGGGAGGGACTTTATCATACTTGTACCATATGGAGATGACATTCTCTTGATGAGTAATAACAATGATTTGTTGCACAAATCGAAATAGTTATTTCCATAGCACCTCGATATGAAGGATCTCAGTGAAGCCTAGTATGCAATAGGCATATAAATACATCGAGGAACCCAAAGGGCTTTAGACTTATCACTAAATACATATATTGAGTGTATAGTAAGTCGACATAAAATGCAACAATACTTCCCATCACTTCCTTCCATAGTTAAGGTACATAATTTTGGTGGCATGCTTGGCCGTTATCATTAAATCATTGTCTAAATCACTAGGAAGCTGCCAATAAAGTTTTATAATATTTTGATGGGACTAATAATGATAAACTTGTTTAGTGAAATAAGTAATAACATATAATTTATATGTTTCTTGGCTATGAATTTACAAAATGCAAAGATAAGTAGTCATTACTAGGATACATCGGTATGATGTTAGTTAGCTAATATCATGGGAGTGTTATCAACAAATGTTTATGGCTATATAAACTATGATGGAAATTTTTTTCATAGATAATGAAACATTCCATGAAATGTTGTTGAGAAATTAAATCACATGACTCATGATCATAAACTCTATTTAACGGCCATTAAAAGAAAAGTTATTTCTATAATGCTGTCTCTATAAGTTTTCCATTACCAATAATTATAGTGTAATGATGCTTTACCTCGATACAAAATAATTGTTCGTTAGAGCAAGTGGGGGAAATAATATTTTTATCGAACACATTAACACTAATAATATGCTAGCAGATCCAACAACAAAAGGTCTATCACCCAATTATTTGCACATATCATCAATGTGGGTTTAAAGTTATACCTTATTATGTAATTCTAGCTTAGTGCTTTAATGGAACTTTAGTTTTATTTATTCAAGTACTTGATTATTATGCCCCCATAATATGCAATTTGTCTATGTTAATAAGTTGTGCACAATTACATTTTATATAGACAAATATAATGCATGACCACTTAAGTCTAAACTCATTTGGATTAAATTAATCTTAAGTTTCATATGAAGTGTCACAGTATAGTCGGTGGGCATCCCGTATCTAAAATGGATGCGTAAGGCTGCACTTTTTTGCTTTTGATACTAATATGAAACATGATGAACTTATCTTGTAACCACATAAATTTTCAAATTTAAAAACAAATTTATCCCAATAATAAAATCACAAAATATCTCAATGTCAAATCATCAAAACCCATATCCAAAAACTGTATATAAAAACTCCACTATCCATATTTGACCAAACCCTAAAGTCAACAGAAATCAAACTCGAGTCAATAGTCCATGGTCGACTCGACTCGCCGAGTGCACCCATGTGACTCATCGAGTCTACTCGTTTTCCGCAGAAGTCTTGTGAAGGTTCAACTCAGCTCGTCGAGTCGACCCTCAACTCGCTGAGTTATCACATGATCATACTCATTGGAACAAACCCTAACCGACTCATCGAGTTGGCTTATCGACTCGGCGAGTTCATTCGAACTCTTTTCTCATTCGAGCGATTTCAAGGCAGAAAACCTTCCCAAACTCTAGATCTAAACTCTTAAGGCTCGTTTATCACGTAAAGCGACGAGCTTTACGTCCATGCATGTCACTTAGGGCTTGAAATGCCAAGAACAAGCTTTATTATGGGTTTTACACTGAAGAGCTCTCTTATGGTCCAGATCTAAAGTCCAAACCTCAATATGAACTCAAAACACTCAAAGTCCTAAAGTTAGATGGAAAAAGCCCTAAACTCCCAAAATCATGAGATCTACTCAATAAAATGAGAAAGGTGCGAACATTTACCTTTCACAAAAGCTCTACGATGAAACAACCATGGATCTAACAGCCTATTCTCGTCCCTTGGTTTAGAGTCCTTCCCTTCTCTTCAAAAGATGCACCAAACACTCAAAGTTAGCTCAAATACTCTCTCTTAGCTCAATGGTTGAATAGGGTTTTCTCTCAGACGGGTTGAGCAGCTGATGAGCCGCAAAGGAGACTATAAGTGCCCTTAAATAGGCCCAAAACCCGGGGAATTAGGGTTTCACTTCACAACGTCTACTCGGCGAGTCGACTCTCTGACTTTTCGAGTAGATAATTAATCCCACGTGGCACAACGCGACTCTACTCGACGAGTTGTAGCACCAACTTGTTGAGTTGCTCAATAGTCCTCAAAATAAATAAATAAACAATATACCTAGAATTCCGGATGTTACAGTTCTCCACCACTAGAATCAGACTTCGCCCTCGAAGTCATGATTTGGAAATAGCTCAGGGTACTGCTCTCGCATCTCGGATTCCGGCTCCAAAGTCAACTCGAACCCCTCCGATGTTGCCACTGTACCTAAACCAGGGGAACCTCTTTGTTCCTCATAACCTTCACCTTTCGATCCAAAATCACGATTGGCCTCTCAATGTAATTCAGACTCGCATCCACCTAAAAGGACTGATGTACTGGGGCCCCAACTTTCCCTGTTTCCTGAATCGGATCACCCCCTTCCATGGGGATACCTTCAGGAGGAAAAGATCTCCAACCTGAAACTCTAGCTCGGATCATCGCCTGTCTGTATAAATCTTCTGGCAAATCTGGGCCGGCCGTAACCTCTGTCTAACCTGCTGAATCTGGTCAGTCATCTTCAGCACTATCTCTGTGCCACCCATCACTCTCTGCCCCACTTCTCCCCAACAAATGGGAGTCCAACACCTCCTCCCTTATAAAAGCTCTAAGGGGGGCATACCGACGCTGGAATGGTGGCTTTTGTTGTAAGAAAACTCAGCCAAAGGCAAATATGTGTCCCAACTTCCTCCGAAGTCCATCCCACCTCCACCCATATAGAATCTCAAAGGGGGGCATACCGATGATGGAATGGTGGCTGTTGTAAGAAAACCCAGCCAAAGGCAAATATGTGTCCCAACTTCTTCCGAAGTCCATCACACATGCTCGCAGCATATCCTCAAGCGTCTGAATCATACGTTTGCTCTACCCGTCTGTCTATGGATGGTATGCGGTATTCAAATGCAGACATGTGCCCAACTCCTCATGAAATTTTTTCCAGAACCTGGAAGTAAAGCGCACGTCTTGATCTAACACTATCGAGGTCAACACTCCATGTCGAGCTACCACCTCTCTCACATAAATCTCGACCAATCTCTCTGCAGAAGAACTCTCACTAATAGCAAGGAAGTAAGCACTCTTCGTCAGCCGGTCCACAATCACCCAAATCGCATCAACTCCACGCGCGGTCCTCAGTAACTTAGTGATAAATTCCATAGAAATATGTCCCCACTTCCACTGGGGAATCTCCAGAGGCTATAATGGACCGTGTGGGTGTTGGTGATCTGCTTTGACCTAGTGTCAGGTCAAGCACCTCACAACTACCCAAGCGACTGATGGGTTTTAGCCATAAGAACATCCTATGTGATCATGCAAACCCTAATGCTTGGATCTAGGTTTCTCTATTGTACATGCAATTCATCCAAGACTTTAAACCCCAGTTCTAGCATACAATTAATCATATTAACATGTGAAAGGGTTTTTAGATCTTACCTTGATTGTTATGTAGTAATAACAATCTCAAATCCTCCTTGTAATGACTTTAGAAAGCTTAGAGTCACAAGTGTCACTCCTCTAATGGCTTACAAACACCAAGAGCAACAGGATGAAGAATAAGGAAAGTGGAGGCTGCCCAAAACGTGTGAAAACCCTAATCAACAAGTTCACCACGTTTTTGGGGCTTAAGGGTCTTATATATACATGTAGGCTATTAGGGTTTTGAACTAGGAAACCCTAAACTGACTGCTTAAGCCCTAAGCAGCCCATGGACCCTTCTCTAATAAGCCTTGGACGATTTCTAATGGGTTTCCCCATAGAATTCGTCCAACCTTATATTATAAGGTAATCCATAGCCCAATTGCAATTATCTTATAATTAAAATTCCAGTCCCTTAAGTTTAATTAATCTCTTTTAGTCACAAAAATTAATTATCAATTAATTCTTGACTAATATTAATCAAACAATATGATTTCTCCTTTAATATATTATTCTCATAATATATTAATAAATCATATTTAATCCTTTCTCTCCATAATTCATCCTATCAAGTTGCTTTGGTGAAGGCTGCCCAAAAGGACCATACACCATCGGGTCAAGTACATTCCAAAATAGTTATGGACTTAGACACTAATTCAACATTCTCCCACTTGGATAAGTCTAAAAACTATTCTACATATGACTTCAGATCCTGATCTGCAATCGTAGCTTTCTAAAGTCGTTGTTAACTCTGATCTTATCATATACGTGTGTCCTTTAGATAAGGGATCATATATTCCTCCATTCTAGATATCGTATAGATATGAGACATGAACTTAATAATTCCCTCTATACTATTTCCTGACTTCCGATTTATGATGACTGACAATAGACTACAATTGAACAATCAATTTAGTCTCGGCTCGGCCAAGCGCTTAGGTGCCATCACTAAATCATCGAGGGGCCCAAAGATATCGCTTTTATCCTACTTTGGATAAAAGGAACAGATAAACTTTGATTCAATGCTTGCTTGCACTCACTTACCGATTTACACACAACAATATGTTTTATAACACCAAGTTACTAGTGCGTTTACATATTATCAATGTGTAACCGATTCGCAAGATACAACTCACACATCTCGGTTTCAAGAATATAAGATGTTATCATCTCACCAATCACTCGTGATATATTTCATGAAGTGATCCAAGTGAGCGTGGGTTTAATCCAATGCTCAAATCATATTCATAAGCACTCATGAACGTTGCAGCAAACATTTGTTTATGTCTAATACACTTTAGACAATCCACACACCAATTCACGACAGTCTTCATTCATACCTACTTCCAACATATGAACGATTGTGGTTCGTTCGAATAATTTGACTGTTCTGAACCAATTAAATTATTTAGGAAGTCAAAATATGCAAATTGAAACACAAGAATAATACTAATCCCATATGGCCTCAAACCTTTGAGTATAAATAAAACACCTTTTATTTATCACCATATCGATTACTCATTATTTGTTGTTTCGGGTAATCAACTTCTTACTTGAATTATAACTATACTTGTCCCATGCTCTTAGCATGCACACAATATTTACCTATGGTCCTTACTTTGTGAAATAGGTGAAATGAGCACATTTCCAATCACACTTATTTCACAACTCCTAATCCTTTTCACAAGTGAAAGAATATCAAATTCTTGCCACTTATAGAATATGCTAGATTCTAACATTTTATGCAATGATCCTTTCGTAATGTCATAGCACAAAAGTCACAATGACTATTGCCAATGAAATTACAAAGTCCTCTATCTGAGATTGTTACAATACAATTCCATAGACATGATATCTCTCACTCAAAGTACATTCCTCGAACATCCTTTCGCATAAAATTTTCTAATCTAGACATAGACTCTCAATATCCAACTCCTAATATGGAAACATTTCCATATTTGCCATATGACAACTTATTCTTAATAGAATCTCATCTATTCATAATAATGTCGATATGGTCCATCTAATATCATACTTCCAACTACTCACAAGCAACCAATCCTTAGCGAGCTTTGGATCGTCCTTTGATAGTTGTTTAATTATCTTAGTCAAAACCGATTCTTGTCCTTTTTCCCTCTAAATGCGCTAGACATTTGGAAAATTTTAGAATGATCAAATATTATAGCATTTGCAAACGATCCTTTACCCGAAGCGTATAGGACACGATGCTAATGTCTTACATAAAGATCAGATACTTTATCAATCTTTTGTCATAATATTTTATGTGTCACGTTCTCACAATTCGAACTATGAAGAGGGATGCCATAATCATAATCGAAATTTGAGAACGCTCTATGTATCCTTGACTAAATTTATTAACATTCCATAACCTAATCCTTTGGATTTGAAATGAAGCATAATATTTTCTCCCTTAATTATAGCAAAACAACTATTTAACCCTTACGACTTTGCAAAGTATAACTCTTGTTTTCTATAATTAATATTGCTAACCTGTAATACTTTCATTAATAATTATACAAGCACAACATTTATGCTCCCACGAGCTTTGACATGATAATCCTTCATCTAAGCTTCTTAAACTTATACACATTTGCCTTAGATACCTCATATGTGTGTCCAAACAATTCAGACTAATTGCCAAATCTCACAATTCGAATCATGGAAAGGGATACCGTAACCATAATCGAATTCGAGAATACAATTTCACAATCACTATCTTTTTAAAATCTCTCTTAGTGAAAGCATTTCCTCACAGTCATCTTCATGATGGAGGGAAACTTATTACACTTAGATTTTAATGGTGTATGTGTTCTTATCCATGTGAATTTGTCAAAACCAAAGTTTACGACAAATTCAAAATCATATGGACCGAACCTTCTCAATCTTGATCTCTTGCCTTATGGTAACACAGCTGCCCACCATGTCTTCCAAGTAGTTAAGCAGCTCACCCTTTCTTATCAATGTACTTTTCATTGATCAAGGTGCTTGCCTTTTATGCGTTCAAATGAGAACTCATAGAGATTACATGCATAATTAACTCAACATAAACAAGATAGTGTCAACACGATAGGTTGTAAATCTCAAGTCGTGTGCTAGTGATGTTCGATAAGGTTTATTTTGATTTGTTCTTGAACCCTTTCAAGACCATTAAGACTCCCACTGACTCCTTGACATATAAGATTCTCTTGTCAATAAACATTTCTTGACAAACAAATATTCAAGAGTTGGTGTAGCTTTTATCAAGATAGAACACTTCATAAAATTGGTCCTAGTTGGTCTTTGTCTTATCCAAGACATCACAACTTTCCACATTTGATGATTGTTATAAACCTTCTTAAGACTTGTCACTCAATTCACAATCTTAACTCTAAGACTTGATATTGGAACGAAGTATGATTGACTTCTTGATTTAACCATTTCTTCAATCCTTGATTCTTCTTCTTAGGCATACAATTGTACTAAGACTCACTTAGAGGATCAATAGAGATTTGATTCTTAATCATTAAGACCTATCATAATAAAAGGTACTCTCCCTTCTTCTTAGAATAGAGAAACTTTTATTTTTTCTGCCTACTTGATTCATCTTATTTGTTCTGCTATTGATTTAAACTCTTTTAATCAATTCAGAATTACACTCAATCTTATAAGTATAATCATATTTACTAAACTTTTAGTAAATCATGACGAATAGCTTTGTCACTCTTGTGGTGGACTTGATCAACACACAACCTTGTGTACTCGATCTCCTAGTCCTTCACTTGACACTTTGTCAACGAATTAGTCTAATTTCCAAATATGAAATTTCTCATTCATCATGCAACCAAGTTGTATGATTCCAAGTTTCTGTCCAATTGAAACTTGGGCGCTGAGAAACTTTCCCTATTTGGTAAATTCTTCACATTTCCACAAACAACAGAATTAAGAATCAAATCCATTATTGTTAATAATAGAAACATTCAAACATCAATTTTTCATGCACACCAATGCAAGGATAAATATAAATAAATCAAAATTTACTTTCTTGTGGAAAAATTTGTCCTTACAATGCAATTCAATTGAAAAACTATGTTAATACATATTTCTTAGCAATCTTATTCTAACTCCAAGTAGTAGCACAAGATTCTAATCTTCAAGTAATGCGATCGAAATCCATTTCTTCACGATTAGATTATGTTCACTTCTTTCCTTAAGCTTCCTCTCTTTTCTTCGATCCTATAACACATCGAAATGTAATCTTATCACATCGTGTATTAATAATCTTGAATAGGAACTTAAAAGAGTTAGTTAATGAATTTTACCTAAAGTAGAGCCATTCGTTTTGAATCTCCAATCTCTTAGATCTCTTAGGTAAATATGGCAGCTTCGTCTCCAATGCCCCTTCTCTTGGCAATAAAAGCAAATTGACTCTTTTGGAACAACACACGGAACTACTTCTGACTTTGCCTTTCTCTTATGATCAAACTTTTCGATCATGGCATGCCTTTCGTTGCCATTGCCTATATCCATAGAGGTATGGTAGGCAGATCCACCGATCAACTTTGCTTTTCCAGTGCGCCAAATTATTGCTGATTCAGCAGCAATAAGCATATAGGTGAGATCAATGAGGTTACGTCGTGGTTCATCATATAGTACTCTCTTACGAACTCACTATATAAGTCAGGAAGTAACTGAAGAACCCAGCCAACAGCCAGCTCCTCACAGACAACAGATCCCAACATTCTTAATCTATCAATGTGTGACTTCATTTCTAGGATGTGTGCACATACTGACTTTCCTTCTTCATGTTTACTTGCCAAAAGGGCTTGAGTGAGTTTTAACTTTTCAATCTTTCGAACTTGTAGGTTAGGGAGAATAATAGGAGGAGGTGGAGGAAGTGAATCATGATCTCTTGTTCCTCGATCGAATCGTGGAAATATCATCTTCATGTGGAAAGCTTGTTCCACGGGATTTGGGAATACCATAGTTGTCATACTTTGACATCTATAAAACGAGAGAAAACAAATTCAAGTTAGTTGATTAGAATCCTCGATGTGACATCCAAATGAAACATCGAGTCTAGGATCCAACACAATACACTACAACCTAGAAAAGGGTTTCGTAATCTAGTTGCAGAATATTTGAAGGTAGGTAAATGACGATTTACCAATTTCCACCATGAAAAATGAGAACGAAATTTAAGTTTTAAATCTATTGAAAATTCCTAGATCTTTTGAGATTCATTGAACATTTCAATGGCATGTTCAAATCTCGATATGCCCCTCTAGTTTGTGACTGGGATACCGAGGATCACAAAGCGGGTGTGAATAACCATGCAAACTTACATGGTGCCCCCACATGTTACAGTCACATATTCAATGTGCCGGTTAACCACACACGCTCCACCGAACTATGACAAACATTGAGTCAACCTTTGATACCTTTGCTTAGAACCATTTAGTGTGCCGGTTAACCACACACGCTCCACTAACGTCTTCGCAAGGGTACAAAGTGTAATTTCATGGAATTGCATCAATTCACTTTTGCCTAAGGTAATTAAGATTGGGAATTTTGTAAAAACATTTAGTTACTTTTGTACTTCATTATACTTATAATGGAAGTTTTCTATCCTATCCTACCCGTTCGGCTAACGACCCTCCACTAGTCAAGAGTGCGGTGGGTAAGAGTGGATATCCATTCAATCGCCATTTTATAGGCAATTTCCTTAAACACCCCTTATAGACCAGCTTCGTGAATGAGGCCTACTAACGGTAAGACTGACTTTTACTCATACATATATATAATGTTAGACTTTTAATGTTATATATAGTATAGGGTGTATTTTACACTTTTTAAAATACTAGGTGGTCTAATTTAATAAATTACACTTTTAATTTAACTAAATGTGAACCTAAACTTTATGGATTTATTAAATCTCCTTTAATTATACACCTTAATTAATTAATAAAACCATAAGGGTGTGATTTGAACTTTTTAAAACAATACTAGGGTATTAGAATTTAACATTTCTAAATTAAACTATTAATCAACTTTTAAATTCCAAAACTTGAGGGCAAGTTTTGAAACATTTCAAAACATTAGGGTTTAACTTATTTAAATTTCAAAAACAAAACTTTTAAGTTCAAATTTAAACTATAAAACCTAACGGGATTAATTTGAAACTTTTCCAAACTTTGTCAAGAATATTCTAGATCACATAATTCAAATAAGGCAATTAACTATCAATTGGTGGTTATCTAATTAGATCTAGTTCAAATTCTTGTAAGATAATGATCAAATAATTCATATAATTTAACATTTATCAAATAAGGTAAGAATTATCTAATTAGATGACCAAAATCTTTTAATTTTGACAAGGATAATCATAAGGGATCAACAAAATTCGAATTTTATTAATTTTTAAACAATTATGGCAATTATCCTAAGTCAAAATAGGTAAAAATCCCGAAACTACCTCCTTCTGACGCTCGAACTCGCCGAGTTCCTCTATGGACTCGCCGAGTCCACATTGGAACTCGCCGAGTTCATCAGACAGGGGGCCAAAAAAATCGATTTTTGAAGCTTGAACAAATAACCAAGGCATCAATACAATAGAAACCAATCAAGGCTCTGATACCACTGATGGGTTTTAGCCATAAGAACATCCTATGTGATCGTGCAAACCCTAATGCTTGGATCTAGGTTTCTCTATTGTACATGCAATTCATCCAAGACTTTAAACCCTAGTTCTAGCATACAATTAATCATATTAACATGTGAAAGGGTTTTTAGATCTTACCTTGATTGTTATGTAGTAATAACAATCTCAAATCCTCCTTGTAATGACTTTAGAAAGCTTAGAGTCACAAGTGTCACTCCTCTAATGGCTTACAAACACCAAGAGCAACCGGATGAAGAATAAGGAGAGTGGAGGCTGCCGAAAACGTGTGGAAACCCTAATCAACAAGTTCACCACGTTTTTGGGGCTTAAGGGTCTTATATATACATGTAGGCTATTAGGGTTTTGAACTAGGAAACCCTAAACTGACTGCTTAAGCCCTAAGCAGCCCATGGACCCTTCTCTAATAAGCCTTGGACGATTTCTAATGGGTTTCCCCATAGAATTCGTCCAACCTTATATTATAAGGTAATCCATAGCCCAATTGCAATTATCTTATAATTAAAATTCCAGTCCCTTAAGTTTAATTAATTTCTTTTAGTCACAAAAATTAATTATCAATTAATTCTTGACTAATATTAATCAAACAATATGATTTCTCCTTTAATATATTATTCTCATAATATATTAATAAATCATATTTAATCCTTTCCCTCCATAATTTATCCTATCAAGTTGCTTTGGTGAAGGCAACCCAAAAGGACCATACACCATCGGGTCAAGTACATACCAAAATAGTTATGGACTTAGACACTAATCCAACAGCGAAATCCCTCCATACAGGGCTGCCAATAATCTCTCTTCAGGTCCAAATACATCTTAGTGGCCCCGGGATGGATCGATAATCTTGATTTATGCACCTCCTCCCTCGGTATATTCCGAGCTCCGCCCGTATAGGGCACCCAAATCCGCCCTCAGAAAGTCATAAGTCCACAACTGTCCGCCACAAAATCAGACACATGCCCAATCACCTGCTCCTTCTTGAGGTTCTCCGGTCTCACGACCTCCACCTGGGCCTCTCGAATGGTATCAAAGACCGGAGTCATCACCGTCATCCTCATACACACATCTCGGATTGTAGCATTCTCGACTCTACGGCTCTGGGCATCGGCTACCATATTAGCCTTTCCCGGATGATACATGATCTTGCAGTCATAGTCTTTCACCACATGCAACCATCTTCTCTGCCTCATGTTTAGGTTGTGCTGATCCACGAGATACTTTAGGCTCTTGTGGTCCGTGTATATGCTACACCAAACCCCGTACAAATAGTGGCGCCAGATCTTGAGGGAGAACACCACCACCCCTAGCTCTAGATCGTGGGTGGGATATCTCGTCTCATGAGGCTTCAACTACCTTGACGCATATGCTATCACGTGACATCTCTGCATCAACACTGCACCCATCCCCGAAATAGACGCATCGCAAGAGACCACAAAGTCCTCTACTCTCTCCAGAAGGGCTAATACTAGAGCTTCGCACAATTTCTGGAAAAGACTCTCAAATGCTACCTGCTGCTCAGGCGCCCAAACAAAAGTAACGCCCTTCCGAGTCAATCTGGTGAGAGAAACCACAATCTTGGAGATATCCCTGATAAATCTCTAATAGTAGCCGGCCAACCCCAAAAAACTCCTAATCTCGAATAGGGACCTCGGCACTTCTCATCGCATAACCGCCTCAATCTTGGCCGGATCGATCAATATCCTGTTCTGATTAACGAGATGTCCTAGGAATTGGACCTCTCGTAACCAGAAATCACACTTGGAGAATTTGGCATACAACCTCTCCAACCTCAATACCCTAAGAACCTCTCATAGATGCTCTATGGATCGCAAATTCACCAACATGTCATCGATGAACAAGATCACCGACTGGTCCAACATAGGCCTGTACACTCGGTTTATGAGATCCATGAACGTTGCCGGTGCGTTGGTGGTCCCGAAAGGCATCACCACAAACTCGTAATTCCATAACAAGTTCTAAAGGCCGTCTTCTGAATATCCTCCTCACATACTCTCATCTGGTGATATCGAGATCTCAAATCAATCTTGGAAAACCAAGATGTCAACTGCAACTGATCGAATAAATTGTCGATCCTCGGAAGTGGATAACGGTTCTTAATCGTCAGCTTGTTCAACTCCCGGTAATCAATGCACATCCAGTGTGAACCATCCTTTTTCTTGACAAAAAGGATCGGCGCTCCCCATGGTGAGCTACTCGACCTGATAATTTCCTTCCCCAGCAGTTCCTGGAGCTATGAGGATAACTCATGCATCTCTGGTGGCGCAAGGCGATAAGGTGCCTTGGCGATAGGCGTCGTTCCCGGAACCAAATCAATCTGAAACTCCATTTGCCTCTCAGGAGGCACACCCAGCAACTCCTCGGGAAAAACATCAGGAAACTCGCACACTATCGGAACCTCAGAGATATAACCCGGCCTCTCTGACACAATCCTCGTATCCATCCCATATGCTAGAAAACCCATACAACCCTGCTGGAAACTCTGCCTCGCCCTGGCAACAAAGCAGAAAGCTGACCTAGATCTGGTACCCTCAACATACACTGTAAGAACTCCCCTACTGGGGTCTCGTATAGTCACCAACTAACGCTCACAGTCGATCATTGCTCCAAAACGGCTCAACCAATCCTTACCCACGATGACACAGACATCCCCCATCGTAATCAGTACAAGATCAATCGGAAACTTGAAACCAAATATCTCTAGCACACATCCTCGGAACACGTTAGTAGCAAAAACCGCATGCTCGTCCACTATATAAACCCTCAGAGGTCAACTCAACATCTCATGTCGGACATAGATATGACGACTAAAAGCTAAGGACACAAAGGTTTGACTCGCACCCGAGTCAAATAACACCAAAGCAGGTAGAAAAATCATAAGAAATATACCTAAATACAACACAGGATAAGCACAATAAATCTCTAAATAGATAAATAAATACGTACCAGTGACGACATCAGGTGTTGTGCACACCTCCCCCGCTGTCAGCTGAAAACCTCTCCTACGAGCCCTTGGAATCTGGGCCTTTACCGGTCGAATATCAGTTGCACGCAAAGCAGCTGAAGTGGAACCCTAGGCTGATCCCTTGGGGAAATCCTTCGCCATATGCCCCTCCTTGCCATATTTGTAGTAAATTCCCGCCCGTCAAGATCCTTCATGACTCTTTCCGCACTTGCCACAAGTGCGGCCCTTCTGACCTCCCGATCTCGAATCAGCGGGATTAGCCCGCTTTTCTGCCGACTGCGACTGATACGACCTCCGGTCTCTCCCCTGAGACTCTACATCCTCCCTGGCCTGAGTCTCCAGCTCGATCTCCTTCCTCCTGGCATTTTCCTGAAGCTCAGAAAACGTCTGATAAAACGAGTTCGCCACAAACTCTCGAATATCCCTCCTCGGAATGCTCAAATATCGGCTCATGCGCGCCTGCTCAGTCAACACATGTTCGGGGCAGAACAATGCCCTCTCGTGAAACATATGTGTAATCTCAGTCACCAACTCTGTCTTCTGCTTGAGAGACAGAAACTCCTGGGCCAACCGTTCCCTCTCCATCAGGGGAACATACTCATCTCGGAACATCTCAGTAAACCTCTCCCAAGACACTGCAGCTTGCTATGCAGTAGTAAAATTGGCCATGACAAACTTCCACCAGTCCTTTACTCCTAAGTGAAGTTGGTTCAACATGAACCATACCCTCAAATGCTCTGGACATGAACAAGTGTAGAAACACCCCTCGATATCAGAGATCCATCTCATCACAGCAATCAGATCATGAGTCTCATTAAACTCTGGTGGCTTTGTGTTGCTAAACTCCCAGTACAGCAACGAGTCACCTCCTTATGGCCTAGAAGTAGCGAAAGTTGCGGCGGCTGCAACAGCAGCCGCCTCAGAAACCGCATCATATTGCTCGTCAAACTTCTCGATTAAAGTGGTCTTAATAGACCCAAACATCTCTGGAGTAGCCTCTCATATGGCTGCAGCCACCTCGTCGTGAATCATCCTACGAATCTCATCATCGCTAACTCCATTGCTCTCTGGGTGTGGCGTGTACCTACCATGATGTCTCTGAAACATAACACAAAAATCATCAGAGACTCGCTCGAGCATACCCACCTTCGACTAATCCCTACTTGCTCCTTAGGATCCTAAGGATTCTTACTAGGATTGCATACAGACCGGGTGCTTTTAGTAGTACGGGCCCAATACTACCTTCCACACCCCACTTTTAGTCACTCCAAGTCCTCCTCCTAGGATTCTAATTCACAAATACTCTATATCTCATGAATCACATACTACACTCTTAGAAGAACCCTCTCAAGCTCATCTAAGTATCTCGTGCTAGATTATCTCCTGACTCAGAACTCAACACATACTCAAGCAAATAACAGTTAACATTTATCAAAGCATCTCCTAGGCTAAGGCATCACAAATCAGGCAACTCAAGCCCTATGATATTAAATACCTAGCCTACTCTCTAGCATGCAATCCTAAATAAATATCTCATAAATATCTCATAACACAAAGGTAAGGGTATTTGGGGAAATCACCGTCCAGGCTTTGGTCTCCACTATCCATATTTGAGTAAATAATTTCTTTTAGACAAATAAATGATTTTTATAAATTCTTTGGTTGATAATAATTAATTTTCTAAAAATTACTTAAAATGATTCAATCTATATATATATATATATATATATATATATATATATATATATATATATATATATATATATATATATATATATATATATATATATATATATGCAAATTTTGTTAAACAGAAAAATGTGTTTGATTTATGACCGATGAGATATAAAGGGGCATTTTTATTCCTCTTCGCCCGGGGCATGAAAAACATACGGACCAGAGCTGGTTGGAATCATTTTTAAAGAAAAAATGATGAATTTTCGAAGTTTAAAGCATGTGCACCTTATCGAGCTTTGTATGGACAGAAGTGTCGTACGCCGTCTTGTTGGCTTGAAGTTGGAGAAAAGCAGTTTATGGGCCCCAAGATAGTCCATCAGACTACTGAAAAGTTGAAGGTAATTGGGGAAAGGATCTTAACAGCTCAGGATCGTCAAAAGAGCTATGTTGATAAAAAGAGACGACTGATGACATTTGAAGTTGGAGATTCGGTTTTGCTCAAAGTTTCACTGTGTAGGGGACATATAAGATTTGGGAAGCGATGAAAGTTGAGTCCATGGTTTATTGGACCGTTCAAGGTTCTTCATTGGATTGGGAACCAAGCGTACATGCTCGAATTACCGGAAGAACTGGATGGTATTCATAACACCTTCCATGTGTGTTATTTGAGTAAGTTCACAGGAGACGTTCCCAACATGATTCCAATTTCAGAGTTAAGAATGGATGAGAACAAGAGGCTAATCGAAGAGCCTGAGGCAATCATTGACTGTGAAACTAAGAAGTTGCGACGCAAGATGGTCGACTAAGTGCTTGTACCTGGAAACATACGAATTAGCCGAATCTCGCCTGGGAAACAGAGAGTGACATGATGAGTCGCTATCCACATTTGTTTCCTGATGCATGGTTCCGGGAGGAAATCATCCTAAGGGGGAGAGAATTGTAACGCCCGTGTTTCAGTCTAAGCATTAGTGAGATGATTTGATAGATAGGGCCAACCATTGTAACTCATTTTAAAGTAATACAGAGGAATTATGTGAATTATGTGTTTATTTACTTGTTTATAAAGATATAATAAATTAAGAATAAAAATAAGCCCCAATAATAAAATATTAGATAAAGCTGACATCTCTAAAGAAAGTTGTAGTGGTTGTGACAAGGATTCTTGAGATATAAAGAGAGTTGAAATCCGAGTTATAACGAAGAAGTTATGACCTGTCAAACTTTTGCGAGAAAACCGACATGACACCGGGCATCGTAAAAAGTGAGTTTACGATAGAATACTTTTTAGCCTTAGGGTTCTAAATGAAAGTTTTAGAGTACGTCTCCACCTTCGCGTGGATATAAAGAATGTCAAAAACAGAGCTCGTATGCAAACGTTAAGACCTTCCAAAGATGCAGGTATCTGAGAGCATGACACGTGTAAGAAACCCTAATCTGACTTAACTCACGATGTGAGCATTAATTCTCACGATGTGAGAAGTCAAATAGAAACTAATTGAGCCAAGAAAGCACCTGGGAAGTCTACCGAATGACTCTTGAAATCTGACGACGTGAGATTATCTTTCTCACGACGTGAGATTATCTTTCTCACGACGTGAGAAGTCGTCCAGATACGTTTCAGAGCTATAAACGCAAATGGCAAGTCTACGGGGGTGATCAGGCATGGATCACGACATGAGCAATTAATTCTCATGACGTTAAAGGCCAAAAATCATCCTATAAATAGCCATTTCGACCCTAAGCTTCCTGGCACCCAATTCTTTTTTCACTCTCACGTTTGCTGAAGCTGTTTCCCATCTCGAACCCGACGATCACGAACTGCTGACCATTTCTAGTTAGATTCTTTCAAAGCATGCTACAAGTAAGTGCATAGTTACTTTCATCTTATACATAGATATACAGCATTTTATAAAAAAAATTACATGCTATGTGTAAATATTATCTGAATACTTGCTTTCTATGTTGGATGATCGATTTTATATACGTTTTAAATGATTTAAATTGTATATGTATTTTATATCTACAAAATGTGTTGGGTAAAACATGGGTAGATGTAATAGTTGGTATGTGATGAAATAAAAATATGAGAGGCCTCGATATTGACGTTGATTCAGTCATCTAGAAGAGTATAGATGACAACCACAGACTTTTATAGACAGTCTAGTGGAACGCTAGCAGGCTCGCAACCTATAGGTGTTTATTTGAACTTAGTGTTCGCCAGCAGTACTCCATCCCCCCACATGGTTGCCTTATTTGATATAAATTGCTAAGGAATCCCCAAAGCAGTGTTGTCACCCCGATGAAAATCCTTAGGCTACGTCCCTTATAATAGATGCTTTAGGGACGTAAAGTGAGGATAACGGGAACGGGTAATCTGGTTAACTGGTTTGATGAAATTAATAAATTTATTTATTGTGGGTTGAAAACCCTATGTGCGCACCAGGCTCCCAAGCCTAACCCACTTAGTTTCTTATATTACATGTAGTGGCACAAGAGCGTAGTTGGATGTCTTAATGAGGGATTACGGATTATAGGCCAATAGATACAAATAAATGTTGTCAGAATTCTGTTGTTCTGTTTATGCTTTTGATCTGTATCGAACATGCCACCCCGAGTTTTAATATAATAAAATTCATTTCCTCGAAAATGTTTTGATAAATCTTTATCATATTTTCTTTTGGGAACAAATTCCGCAACACTTTTATTTGAAAGATTACTCTGATTTTATTATAAAACCATACACAAAATCTGTCTTTTATGGACGTGAAAATGGTGATGTCACAGTGATGGTACGGACTTTCATGAATTTTGGATTTATGTTTGGAAAGTTTTAAAGCAAAGGAGAGTGGATAGTATTGTAGAGTAACTCATTACCTTGTTGTAGATATAAGGATCGTAGAAATCAAAGCCGGAATGAAGAAGTTATGACCGTTTGAATTTATGAGGCTTTTATGTTGGGCGTATAAGGAGTACGTTGGGCGTACAAGGCTCAAGTTTGATCTTGGAAGAATACCACATATGTCGTGTGACATCCCTATTTTCACAGCCAGAAAATACCAATTTTGTTTATGCTTTATAAAAATCAGAGTATTTCTTTTAATAAAAATTTTGCGGAATTTGTACCTAGTAAAACATGATAAATTCGTTATCAAAGAATTTCTGAAAAAAATGTATTTTTATTCATTTAAAACATTAGGATCTCATCGTCAATACAGAGACATAAGCATAAACAGAAGTTACATTCATTATCACTAGTGATCTATATCTCCTTAATCTCTCAGTGTAATGTGACTTCATATCAACACCAGTGATATAAATAAACTGAGTGGGTTAGGTTGGGAAACCTGGTGAGTACATAGGGTTTTCAACCCACAATAATATAATTATTAAGTTTAATCATCAAATCGTTAACCTAATTACCCATCCCCATTATCTTCTTTACTCTTAAGGATCTACCCTAAGAATCAGGTATTTCTCATTCATTCATTCCTAAGGATTTTCCTAAGGAATAGATACGAAGTCCATCGTTGTCAATGACACAGTTGTCAAGCACAACTGCTAGTTCTATCACTTAGGCGTAGTTGCCATAATTGTGACATTCTATATGAGGCGCAACTACCAGTATTGTCCTTCGAGCACAACTGCTAGGGTTATCTCACTTATTGATAGTTTCGTTTTCGAGATTCGACTTGCATTACATGTCAATGGGTTTTTAGAGTACACTGGTGAACACATCGTTGACAACACCTACATGTTGCGAGCCTGCTAGTGTTCCACTGGACTGTCTAGAATAGTCTGTGGTTGTCATCCATACTATGCTAGATGACGGGGCCATCATTTGGGAACAAGGCTTCTCACATCATCCACCTCTCACCCTTACCTCATGGTCTATATCATTTCTCAACTCATCATCCAACTCATATTTCATCTACCCATGTTTTACCCAACATATTATGTAGATATAAATACATATATAGTTTAAATCATATAAAACTTGTATAAAATCGTTCATCTAGCATAAATAGCAAGTATACAGATAATATGCACACAAAACACATAATTTATATAAAATACTTCATATTTACGTGTAAGATGAAAGGGACCAAGCACTCACACGACACAGTGGTGACTCGGTACTCAGACAGCACTTCGTTACTCTCAACACAATTTTCCTCGGACAAAACAACGGGTTTTCTCGAAAACCGGGCTTCGCTGGAGCAGCATTTCCGAGCCAAAAGGCACTTTTCTTGGGGCTTCGGGTGCTAGGGGGTTTACCTAGGCTTAGAGGGGGTTTTAGGGGCTAGAGAGAGTTTAGAGAGAGAAAGAAGAGGTTGGAATGGTGTGTAGAATGAGGGAAACCGACACCTCTATTTATAGGCTGGAAAATAGCTCTACTCATCAAGTAGGTCCTCCTACTCGTCGATTCCATGCCACATGTCACCTTCTGGTGGCTCGCCTGGGGGAGAAAGCCTTGGCCCATATTCAGCCTCGTCACCCCTTGTGCAGCAGCACCCTGCTGACTTCTAAACGCTGTAACTTTTGTATACGAGCTCTGTTTTCGACGTTCTTTATATCCACGCGTAGGTAAAAACAAGATCTACAACTTTCATTTAGACTCGTCGTCTAATTCTCGACCGATCTTAAATTTAACAGTAGGAGGAGTTTAGGCTGTTAAATGACCACGAAGAATTCATAACTCCTTCATATGGACTCCATTATCGTCTGTCTTTTTATCGTTGAGTTCCTCTTAATGAGATCTTCAACTATCATTTAGGTCACATAGGCCAAAAACCGCTCGAGCTAAAATTCGAGTTTCGGGTCGTGCACTGCTTTGCCAAATCTTATAAAATTCATAACTTCCTCATACGAAATCAAATTTGGGCGTTCTTTTTTTGTATGTTCTTGGTTTAACATACACTACAACATTTTTTTAGATTACTAAGGCCAAAAAGTTGTCTATAGTAAGTTCACTATTTACGCTTCCCGGTGCCATGTCGGTTTTGCCGCGAAACTTCGACGAGCCATAACTTCTTCGTTATAACTTGGATTTTGGCGTTCTTTATATGTACGGAACCCTTGAGACATATTCTACAATTTGATTAATAGTATTTATTCTAAATAATCTTTTGTCGAAAAGTCGTTTTCGACCCCTTTTATCTCTAAATTGACTAGCCCGGATCTACGGGCGTTACAATTATCTCCCCCTTAGGATGATTATGTCCCAGAATCATCAACGAAACAGGGCAGTATAGTGACTCCATACGTTATCTCTTTATCCTAGGTAATAATCGTAACTTCTATGTTTCTTTGAATGCGTATCTAACTCCTGGTCTTCTTTACTGCAAGCGGTGTTTGATCTTGCACCCGTTCTCTATGTCTTGTTACACTTCCAATAAGGTCCTTCATGTCACAAACTCGCTCTTTATCAAAGACACCTTCTTCTTCTTAACAAACTTAAGATAAGTTATTTTATTACTACAATGGACTGATGTGTCATATTCTATTGACTTATCATCGTATGTTCACACGCTTAGACTCAGGTCTCTTAGAGTCTTCCAGAACAGACTATACATTTCTTCATGTTCTAATCACATCTCAAAAGGTAGCATTTCTAGCTACAAGAAAGTATCGCGATACCTCTACCGATCGCTTTGATTATCTTTTATTTCAATCTTCCAGCTTAAGTCAGATGTTACATCAAACTTGGTTCTCTGAACCACGTAACATACTTATCATAGTCAGACTCAGTTCGATATGACCACTAGCATCGGAATAACAATCATCCTCTTAGTCAATAACAAAATGATGGAAACGACATATCTGAATAAAAAGGTATCAATTACTAGCTTCTTAGTAACCTTGTGTCTTTCCCTGATCCAAGCATGAGTACTGTTCTTCCGGTAGTATAGGTCTCTACTACCATTCACACCTACTCATACTCGTCCCAAGTATTGTCTCGCTGTTTCCAAGTAACCATACAAGAAAATCATATAACAGTTTAACACACCAGATAACAAAACGAAGGTTTTATTATTTCTTGAAACTATTACATAGGTGTTCAAGTTCACCCTAGACTATACCTCTAATAGACTACATCATGTGATTCTATCCCTTTGGCTACTTCATAACTCGATCTTCGGGTATGAATATCTCATCCTTGATTCCTTGCATTGTTCTCCGCTTCGTCGAGGATCATGTGGAATGCTCTTGCTTTCGATTTTGGCAACACATTTGGCCTTGTAGCCCCTTCTCTCTTTGGGCAGTCTTGCTTGAAGTGCCCTTCCTCATTACATTCATAACATACCCTTTTGTTGAATGTACATTTATTGGTGTAATGCCCATGTTTTCCACACTTGAAACAAGTCACCTCTTTGCCATATTTTCCTAAGTGTTTCTTCTTGCACTTATCACACCATCTTGCTTTGCCTCTTCCTCCTCCTCCAAACTTCGAGGATTTACTGTCCTTGTTGGGCCTTGAAGATCCTTCAAACTTCATCTTTTCTCCTGCCTTATCTTTTTCTAGACCCCTTTCTCTTATCTGGGTCTCTATATTCTTAGCTGCTCTAACAGTTGTTTTCAAAGTAGCTGCCATTTTGACCGTTCGGCCAAAGTATGCAGGCAGTCCGTTAGCAAACCTATCTATGTTGGAGAGTTCAGTAGGCACCAAGTAGGGAAATAGCTTCATTTTCTCAGTGAATGCGGTGACATACTCATCAACACTTATCTTCCCTTTCTTCAGGTTCTAAAACTCGTTGTTTAGGTTTATCAGATCTATCTCTGAGCAGTACTGCATTTTTAATTGCTCCGTGAATGCTTCCCAAGACATTTGTATGGCTTCTCCTCATGGCATTGTATCTGCCAGCAACTTCCACCAACTTAACACTCTGGTCTTTAGTTGTATGACTGCAAAGACTGTCTTTTGCTTATCGTTGCAATCATGGCTCTCAAATACCATCTCCATCTCAGAGACCCAGTCCATAATCTCAACTGGCTTCGGGCTTCCGGAAAGGCTTGGTGGCTTGGCACCCAAGAAGTTCTTATACATTCGTCCATCCTTGTCGTTTCCCTTCTCCGGGTCATTCCTTCGTTCTCCTTGAGTCCCACTTTGACTTAAAGGGCGTCTATAGTTCCCTTCCTCCGATTGTTCGGAAATCAGCTCAGGTTGCTCAATGGGCATGGTAGGTTCGTCCCTATTTTCATGCAACATCCTCCTCATTTCTTCCCTTTGTTCAGCTAGCATAGCCCGAATCATGGCTTGTACTCCAGCCATGATGATTGGTTCAAGTGCAGCTTCTATTACAACAGGTATTTGTTCAATCACTAGGGGCTGTTGATTCCTATTTCCATATGCGTTCCCGACTCCACTTCGGGTTCTTTCCATTTCGATCTATACACCAATTCAGACGTTCGATGTGTAATGACGAGAATTAAGATAGGAAAATATTTTATTTACGACTGACGTGTAAATCTCCCTATTACTCCGAAAAGTTACATGTCAGTTCTAATGCCGTAATTAAACGTTTAGAAGTCTGAACATGTAGTGTTTCCAGATCCGGTCGGCAATAGACCATATATCCGATCATACATTTAGCATCATAAATCATTTAGCACATAAAAGCATGTTACACATTTTTCCCAAATAAGCTAGTACTTGTGTCTATTCAAGTGTATTACCTAAGACACACTCCTCACAATCATTGCTTAGCATTCTAAATTTAAGTCTAGAAATAAATTCATATTCCTAGTTCGCTTAAACTAATGCTCTGATACCAACTGTGACATCCCCATTTTCATGGCCAGAAAAGACTGATTTTGTTTATGCTTTATAAAAATCAGAGTACTTCTTTTAATAAAAAATGTTGTGGAATTTGTACCCAGTAAAATATGATAAATTCGTTATAAAAGCATATCCAAAGAAATTTATTTTTATTCATTTAAAACATTGGGATGTCATCGTCAATATAGAGAGATAAGCATAAACAGAACTTACATTTATTATCACTAGTGATCTATATCTCCTTAATCTCTCAGTGTAATGTCACTTCATATCAACACCTGTGATATAAATAAACTGAGTGGGTCAGGTTAGGAAACCTGGTGAGTACATAGGGTTTTCAACCCACAATAATATAATTATTATGTTTAATCATCAAATAGTTAAGCCAATTACCCATCCCCATTATCTTCTTTACTCTTAAGGATCTACCTTAAGAATCAGCTATTTCCCGTTCATTCATTCCTAAGGATTTTCCATGGTTGTCATCCATACTCTTCTAGATGACGGGGCCAGCATTTGGGAACAAGGCTTCTCACATCATCCACCTCTCACCCTTACCTCATGGTCTATATCATTTCTCAATTCATCATCCAACTCATATTTCATCTACCCATGTTTTACCCAACATATTATGTGGATATAAATACATATATAGTTTAAATCATATAAAACTTGTATAAAATCGTTCATCCATCATAAATAGGAAGTATATAGATAATATGCACACATAACACATAATTTATATAAAATACTTCATATCTTTGTGTAAGATGAAAGGGACCATGCACTACGGTGGTGACTCGGTACTCAGACAACACTTCGTTACTCTCAACACAATTTTCCTCGGACAAAACAACGGGTTTTCTTGAAAATCGGGCTTCGCTAGAGCAGTGTTTCCAAGCTGAAAGGCTCTTTTCTCAAGGCTTCGGGAGCCTCGGGGTTTCCTTCGGGTGCTAGCGGGTATACATAGGCTTACGGGGGGGGGGGGGGGGGGGATGGGGGTTGAGGGCTAGAGATAGAGTTTAGAGAGAGAAAGAAGAGGCTGGAATGGTGTGAAGAATGAGGGAACCCGACACCCCTATTTATAGGCTGGAAAACAGCTCTACTCGTCGAGTAGGGCCTCCAACTCATCGAGTCCATGCCACATGTCACCTTCTGGTGGCTTGCCTTGGGGAGAAAGCCTTGGCCCATATTCAGCCATGTCACCCCTTTTGCAACAGCATCCTGCCGACTTCTAAACCCCATAACTTTCGCATACGAGCTCCGTTTTCGACCTTCTTTATATCCACACGTAGTTAAAAACAAGGTGTACAACTTTCATTTTTGACTCGTCGACTACTTCTCGACCGATCTTAAATTTAACAGTAGGAGGAGTTTAGGCTGTTAAATGACCTCGAAGAATTTGTAACTCCTTCATACGGACTCCGTTTTCGTCTTTCTTTTTATCGTTGATTTCCTCTTAATGAGATCTTCAACTCTCATTTAGGTCGCATACGCCAAAAACCGCTCGAACTAAAATTTGAGTTTCGGGTCGTGCACTATTATGCCAAATCTTATAAAATCCATAACTTCCTCATACGAAGTCAGATTTGGGTGTTCTTTTTTGTATGTTCTCGGTTTAATGTACACTACAACATTCGTTTAGATTACTAAGTCCAAAAAGTCTTCTATCATAAATTCACTATTTACGCTTCCTGGTGCCGTGCCGGTTTTGCCGCGAAACTTCAACGAGCCATAACTTCTTCGTTATAACTCAGATTTCGGCGTTCTTTATATGTACAGAAGCCTTGAGACATATTCTACAACTTGGTTAAGAGTATTTATTCTAAATAATATTTTATCAAAAATTTGTTTTCGACCCCTTTTATCTCTAAATTGACTAGCCCGGATCTACGGGCGTTACATGTCGGGCGTACGTGGCGAGCGTTGGGCATACGAATATTTGGGACAAACCTAATATATAGGTTTTGCATCCTATTTAAATACTTTATGTAACGCCTAGTTTCTGGTATGTATTTAAACTCATAACTTATTCATTTTTATAGAGCAACTCGACGAGTCGGAAGCCCCAAACTCCTCGAGTAGAGATGTTTTAGGACCACGCGTATTGGTGACCAACTCGACGAGTTGGGAGACCTCAACTCAACGAGTTGATTGGGTAAAATGAAGCCTTAATTTCATGGTTTTTTCACCTTATTTAAACACCTTAAACCTTTCATGTTGGCCTCATTTCCCAGCCTCCACTATCCTAATCCTAAATATCAAAACCCTAAGGCATTTGTGAGAGTTTGTGAGCCATTTTTGGGTGTTTTTGGTGTGTGTTGAAGCCATTGGAAGAAGGAAAAGCTTGAATAATCAAGAAGGAGCTTATAGATCTAGTATCCTTGCCTCATCCACGACCCTTTTCTGGTATAAAGCTAGAACCTTGCCTTGTAGTTGTTTAGATCTTCTTTTGGGGTTATTTTGCTTGGTTTTGGCCCAAATATCATGATCCTTGGGAGTTGGACGTCCCAAATGGGTTAACACTTTAGATATAGGGTCTTGAGGGGTTTTCATGGCATAAAGGTACTAACTTTATGGTCATGGAAGTCCCATGCAACCTTTAGACCATAATTTTGATCCTTCAAGCTCCAAATGGCCATGCATGTGGAAAAAGTTTAAGACTTTATGAGACCTTTCAGTCCCTAGCATCCAGATCTATGACATCATGGTCTATCTTGTAGTTTTGGTGGCTTTTGGATGAATACGTTGACATTAGTGGGTTAGGTTTTGAGCTTAATCTCATTAGGAAGGGTATTAATGGGTAAAGTTGGAAACCTTACCCTCTTAGAGGCATTTCCAGTCTAGATCTGGAGTGTAAGGTGTAGATTTAAAAAATAATGGTTTAATGCATTAAGAAGGGTTAAGAGACTGAAGAACTCGACGACTTCATAAAGGAACTTGACGAGTTGATTAGAAGTGTCCCAATTTTGTTGTAAAGGACGAACTCGGTGAGTTGGAAGAAAACTCAACGAGTCAACCCAGGATATCGTGATTCTATGAGTTATGGAAACTCGTCGAGTTGGAAGATAACTCGATGAGTTGGATCGCAATATCATGATTTTGTAATTCATGAAAACTCAACGAGTTGAAAGGCAAACTTGATGAGTCGAGTCAACTCTGAGCGTTGACTTTGACTTTGACTTGGATCAAAGCTTGACCCTTAAGGGGATTGTGAGTATGAAAGGGTAATTAAGGAAATCTTTTATGTTCAGGGGATTGAGTTGGGTTGATATTCGGAGCCGGGGACTATTCAACTACTTCCCAGTATTCGTGGTGAGTTACCTTCCCGGTATAAGTGGGTCAAAGGCAGCAATGTCGACCCACTAGTAGTTGTTTATAGTATAGATGATTGTCATTGTGACAATTCTCTGGTATGCCACTATCTACTAAGATTTATGTGCTTGTATGCTATGTTATTTTGTCGTAGTGGTAGGGGTGAAGCGGACCCTGTTCCCGGTTGGAAGAGACCGAAGGGTTAGGCCAACACCCAGATGTCTTAGGCAGTATGTGATTTATGTGCTTATATGCTAGGATATTATGTGGTAGTGATAGGGGTGAAATACACCCCGTAATCTATTGAAAGAGATCGAAAGGGTAGGCCAGCACCCAAATATGCTAGGCAGTTACCGGTTGAAAGAGACCGAAGGGGTAGACCAGCACCCTGATATGCTAGGCGGTTATTGGTTGAAAGAGGCTGAAGGGATAGGCCAGCACCCTGATATGCTAGGCAGTTATTGGTTGAAAGAGGCCAAAGGGATAGGACAACACCATGATATGTTAGGAAGTACCGATTGAATGAGGCCGATGGGGTAGGCCAGCACCCGGATATGCTAGGCAGTATGATTATTATATGGTATGTTGTATGACGGGGGAACTCAGTAAGTTTCGTGCTTACGGTTTTCAGTTTTGGTTTCAGGTACTTCTACTTCGAAAGGAAAGGAACTGGTATGATCGCAGCGCATGACACTATGATTTTCCGCACATGAGATCTTTGGGAGTTGTACTCTAATGTTGTTTTCTTATGACATGTTTTGGATATTGGTTTTGATTATGATATGAGATGACATTATTGATGTTTTCAGACTACTGGTTTTTATAATTACTTAATTAAAAATGAAATTTTTGGTCATGAACTTTGGGATGTTACATTTTATCTTTCTCTTGGACATCTAGGACAAACCATATACGTTGGGTCACTACCCTTTCTAACTTTGGCCATTGTAAGGCTTTGGGCCTTCTTGTATTTGGGCCCATATTAGACTTTGGGTGTCTTTTAGGAGTTGGACCACTATTGGGTTTTTAGTGTCATTGAGTTTGGGCCTTGGTAATTGGGTCCATAGAAAAGGTCGAGATTTTTTTATACAAAAAATAAAATTTAGGATATTATTAAAAAATTTCTCAAAATATTGGGACTTTTATGGAGATTTCCCTAAAATAAGTAATAAGTATTATATTTTAAAAAAATCAAAGAAAAATGAAAATTTTATTACAGTCATTTCAATTACTAGGGATCAAATTTGCAACTAAACTCGATCAGAAAGACCACGAAGCCAAAAAGTCGAGGTTTAGACTAAATCTCAGAAAAAATGCATATCACAGGTACCATTTTTGAAGTTTTGTCTAAAAATTTTAATTTAAAGATTATGGTATTAATAAAAAAAAAATGTACAAAATAAATGTTAGAAACTAATACTATATAATTATAAACATTTATATAAAATTAATTAGTTTCAACAAAAAAAGTTAAAATAGAAAATTTTAATTGAGTCGAGTGAGAAAAAAAAAAAAAAAAAAAAAAAAAAAAAAAAAAAAAAATTAATTGCGGTCGCATATATTGAGATACTATCAATTTATCAATAGTAAGATGTGATTATTATAATTTTTTAATATTTTTCCTATGTCATTTGATTAATAGTGGCTTTGAATGGCTTTCAACCGGGTATAGATAGAATCCCCATGAAGGAGTCACTCCTTACCTTTACCTCTAGGATAAAGGATATTTTTGATTGTTCAACTATGATTAAACAAGCACTGATAGCAAAACCTAAAAAAAATATAGCACAATTAAAATTGCCATGAATGCAAAGTGGGGTTTTCAATAAAAATGAATAATATCTAAATTAGGCCCAATAAGATAGTTAATGTGTTTTCAGATATATCTTGAATAATACTTACGTACATACATATTATTATTATTATTATTATTATTATTCTTATTATTATTATTATATTTTGTAGTTGTCTGCAACAGAAATTCGTTCATGTGCAATGAGTCAACAATGAGATGCGGAAATATGTTTGTATTTTGTTGACTATTCACCTTATCAATCACTTTAACTGTTCTTTTTCCAACCCTACAACACTATAAATACCAACATCTTCACTCATATTTCATTACAACTAAACTCATCATCTTCTTACATATTCTTTTTTCAGCATATAATTCATAATGGCTGTGGTAACTGTAGAGCTAGAAGTCACTTCTTCACTTCCTGCTCCCAAACTTTTCAAAGTCTATAACGACTTCGACACAATTGCACCTAAGGTTGAACCAGAAACTTACAAATCCGTCAGCACCATCCAAGGTGATGGCGGTGCTGGAACCATCAAGAGCATTACATACGGTGATGGTAAGTAATTGCACCATCAAATTAATACATAACTTTTGGATTTTTTTGCTTAGATTTTTATAACTTCATGTCAATAATTTTCTACCAAATGATTTTAACTTGAAACTTATCATAGGTATTCCATTCACAAGCTCAAAGCACAAGGTTGATGTCGTTGACACAAACAACTTTAGCTACAGCTATACCATCTTTGAAGGTGATGTCTTAATGGGCACAGTAGATTCTGCTCATCATCATATAAAGTTTTTACCTTCTAGTGATGGTGGATCCGTATACAAGCACACAGTCGTGTTTAACTGCAAAGGCGACAATAAGGTATCCGAAGATAATATTAACCTTATGAAAGAAGGATTGAAAAAGAGCTTTAAGGGATTTGAAGCCTATGCCATTGCTCATCCTGAAGCTTACTAATTCATATGGGATCAACATGTTTTGCTTCAATAAGTCATACTGTGGTTAGTGTGTGCTCATGATAAAAGAAGAAATTGTTTTCACAGTGTTTTCTTTTACTTTTTACCTTCACCTAAATAAATTGATGTCTAGTCCGTTTGTATTGTCGTTGTAATTGGTTTCCGTTTGAGATAACATTAAATGAGCAAATACCACGAGTTCGTTTATTATGTTTGATTTCTCGAATAATTATTCTCATCCTTACACTAAAGTGTATCACCATTCACCACAGCTTTTGAGATGATATACATATGTCCTTTAGAATGGAGTTCATTATCGTCGTTCTATATCTTTAACGTAGAATGTACATAACTATATGTATTAGACGAAAGCGACATTCTGATAAAGCATGATCCTTAATTAGTAATATAAAAAAGTTGATTAGAAGTATAATGATAAATGCCCAAGCTTATTTACGATTCCAAAAAAGGATATAAAACTGTGATTAAAATGTGAACACAAGAAAAGAATAGTGCTTTTAGAGTGGACAAAAGTTGTGTGTAAAAGTAAGTATCATTTACGACTGCTGTGGTAATAGTATCCTGGCAAATGCCCCATCGCTAAAAGCTTTTTTGCGACAACAAATAATTAATTCATTTAAAAGACAAAAATTCATATCTAATAGTAAATAATAATTTTAAAAATATAACTGTTTTTAGAGATCTCTATGGTCATTGGAAATCATTAAATATTTTTATAAAAATTGATACTTGCATAATGTATCAAAAATCAAATGAAAATATTTTATGGATTATTATTCATATGAGAAGTCATTGTTCAAACCTCGGTGAAGACATAAATGATTATTTGTGAGTAAGTTGGTTACTTTATCATATAAAAAAAATCTTTTAGCATTGATATGTCGTTGCAAAAACCATATAATCATGAAAATTTTCAATGTAATAATTAGTGACCGCTAGTTTATTGGTGTATCTTGCCATATTCAGTTAGTTTGTTAATTAACTTAAGTTAGTTTGTTTAATGTTCGCTTAATCATAGTTATTTAAGTTAGTTTGATGTTAGGTAAATCCATTTTGTATATATATATATATATATATATATATATATATATATATATATATATATATATATATATATATATATATATATATATATATATATATATATATATATTCTTAATAAAAGAGTACTTTGCATGCCAAATGTCCTTATTTTGCACCTCCAAGTTTACACGTGTCATTGCCAGGGAATTTTTATTCATCATTTTCCCGCCCATTCTTTGCACCACATAGCGAAATACATCACCTCCTATAAATTAGCTCAGACAATTTGAAATACCTGCAAAATTCAAATATACACTGATATCATTCCTATATTTATGGTCAATCTTAGCATATCGTCTCCTATCAATCAGGAAAAAAAATTAAACTAAATCATTGACTTCTACAATGTAAACTACAAATTCGTTTTTTTTATTCTGATTTCCAAATTTAAATCGATTACCCCACTAATCATATCCATAAAAATCAGGAATCAAATCTGCTAAAAAAATACTTTTCTGCAATTAATAAATTTATTGTTCCTGAATTATCTATGCGTATTTATATGGAACCATCGAATTGCAAATAATCATCTACTGCTTTTCTCTCGACTTTGAGTTTCTTATATGCTCTGCTCTTCTGATTTACAGAAGGTTAGTAATACATTCTTTTCCAATAAAATCAGAAGGTTATTTTTTTCTTTAAACATTAAACTCTACATCATTTTCTGTTATTTCAATCATTCTTTGTTCTTTTTTTTTCTGTGTTTGTGTTGAGACTGTAAATCATTTCTTTGTTTTTTTTAACGATACTTCCAATATAAGTTATCATTTTCGACTTTATATGTTTTAAATCTATTATTCTTGATTAAAGCTCTATTCTTGCTATATTCTTCCAACTTCTAACTATTACTATTATATATGTATACCAAAACTGAAAAATTGAAAAATAGAATGTAACCTCTTTAATTTAATGAAAAAGATCTTGCTATGAGGAACACAATTGCATTTATTGTGCATCTTTAACTGTTTAGAAATTCATACTTATTCTCACTGCACATAGCAATCTTATCCCTGTAAATGAATTTACAAAATCATGTTATAATTATTTTTTCATAAACTCAAAAAAAATTAAATGAAATGCACCCAACTATTGTTACAGGATTCTTCTACGCAAAATATCAATGTTTCATACAACAGTTTTCAAGACCATTGGCTGAAAGAAAATGTAATTCAGTCTGAAACTCTGCAATTCTTTTCTGAACAAGTATTTTCAACAGATTCTATTTTTACTTGATCTATATATTTATTTTTTTATTTAATTACATTTGTTATTGCATTTTGATTATTATTCATTTTACATGATGTTATGTGGTTGGTTGTTATTTGATAAATAGTTAAACTTATTTTACATTGCTTTTTAGTAGTTAAACCTTTATTTTTTTGATTTTTCTTTGCAGATTGATGGCACAACCAGATGTTACTTTGATTTCAGATTTGGATGTACTCAAAGATGATTCGACTATCAAAGTAAGAGTGATAAACCTATGGAACCTCTTTTCATTCTATAACAAGGACGAACTTTTCAGTATTGAATTAATCTTAATAGATGAACAGGTATATTACAACTTAACACTATATATTCATTAAAGATGCAAAATTTAATATTATTTATTTATTATTTTATATATTATTCTTCTTTTAGGGTACCAAGATTCAAGCAAATGTATTAAGAAAAAACATCTATCGATTCAAAAACATTCTAAAAGATGGCTTGGCATTTTACATAAAATGTCCAAGCTTTGCATCTCAAAGGATGAATGGTTTTACTTTGACTCGGCAAGATCATAAACTTACTTTTCTCCATAACACTGTTGTTACAGAGTCTCATGATTTTTCTGGACCTACATTTGGTTTTGAGTTTGTTGATTATCAGTCTGTTATCTCATTGCCCCATCCTCAAAACATGGCTATCGGTTAGTTTCATTTTATTATATATTAATTAATTAATTAATTATGGTAAATTTTATTTTTTGAATTAAATATCATATTTTTAAATTCATAACAATATTTAACTAATCTTATTTTTTGTTCATAGATGTTATTGGATTAGTCGTTGCAATTGGTGAGATGGGGCGAGACAATGAAGATATGAAAAAACACAGGCTCAACATCCAAATCCAAGATGCAAAGTTTGTTGTTTTAATATATTTTTTTTTGGATATTTACATTATATAATTATCATTTCATCTAATTTAAAACTTTTATTTCGCAGTGGTTTGCAACTCAATGTCAATTTGTGGGGTGATTTTGCTTACAAACTGCAAGACTTTCTTCATAACAATCCACACAATCTTCGTATGATTGTTATCCTTCAATTTGCAAAACTTAGTATTTGGAGAGGTATATTGTATGATTTTGTTATTAAATATTATTTTTTACACATTAAAATAACACTTAATGAAATCTTTTTTATAGATCGTCCAACAGTTAACACCTACTTTTCCGTATCAAAGTTGTTCATTAACACAGACATTGATGAAATCAATACGTTTAAGAAAAGGTAATTTATGTTATTTATTTATGTTAATTCATTCTAATTTCTACATTTTTCTTTTATGTGACTAATATTATTTAATTTATGTTATTTCATTTTTATTTCAACAATTAAGTTTTATGTCAGTAACATTAGTTATTTTTTTTAACAAACAGTTTGGATGGAGATGATAGCCCTGATTCATCTACAAATACATTCACACTTTTGAAGTCTAATAAAGTTTCTGAACATGATGATTTCATGGTTAATTTCCAGTTGAAGACAATTGCTGATGTTTCTGAACCCGTGGAGGTGTGGTTTTTATATATTTTATAATCAATAATGAATATAAACCTACTTTTTTTTATATATATATTGGATTACCAAAATAAATTTAATGAACAGAAAAATACATTTATTATCGTGGGCACTATCAAGGGAATTTTACAAAATGAACCATGGCATTACTTGGCATGTACAAATTGCAACTACAAAGCATTGAAGCCTCCTGGTGCAGACGATCAACCTAATGTTGATGAATTAACTCATGGTTATGAATGTCATAATAACGACTGCACAAAAACTGAAACTTCAGTTATTCTGAGGTTATTAATTTCCTAATTAATCAGTATAACTTACATTATATTTCATATATATAAAAATTATTTTGTATTTTCATATTTTTTAGATTTATGATTCCGATACGTGTCCAAGACAATACCGGTACACTTACCTTAACCATGTTTGAAAGAGATGGAAAATATCTTTTGAAGAAATCAGCCAAGGATTTGTTTAAAAAAACATTAAAGGTGGTACACCTTAATTATAATTAATTAATACTTACACTTAATGAATTTATTTTAACCAATCTTTTTTTTTTTACTTTTTTTTATTGTAGCTTGGTTTTAGTACTGCTTTCTATCCTGGAGAGATAAATGCACTGAAAGGGTTGAAATTGGCGTTTAAAATATCAATCAAAAACTTCAACGTCTCAAAAAAGAACAACCAATATAGTATATGTAGAGTGAGTGATGATGAAAAGTTGATTGAAGAACTGGAAAATAAGTTGACTGTTTCACAGGTAATTATAAATTATTATTATTATTATTATTATGATCTTTTTTGTATCTTTGTGTATACAAAAACTCTATTGTATTTACTAAATACTAGGGTTAACGGTATAAATGTTTACAGTTTTATTTAATATGCTGATTTGCTATTCATATTTTTTATTATTAATATTTTTAATTATTAATTATTCAGGTTGGCAATTCACAGTCATTTGATGTTGCTGAAGCAGATTTTGAATCACAAGATACTAGGAGTTTGAAGGTTATATACACAATATACTTGCATTGAATTATTTTATAAATATTAGTTGACTTTATAAATTAATTAAGTACAATTGTTATTATTTTTAGGATGCAATTTCTGGGACAGATGACAACATAACACCTTCCACTGTTGATAAAAATTCAGCAACAAGTCCCATGAAGAATTTGAATACACCAAAAGTTTTGAAGAGAAATTTGGAAAAAGTATTTGATTTGGAGTTGAATGAAAAGTCATCATCTTCAAAAACTCCAAAAATTTCACCAGAAGGACGCATTAATCAGGTTGTGAAGGTAAAGTTGGAAAAAAGTGGCTGAGTTGGATTTAAGATGAATTTCGTAAGGTAGTGGATTTTGATTTTTAAACAATGATTATGCATTTTATTTTTCATTCCGTACTTGGACATTGTGGTAAATATTTGTTTGGATATTATTTTTTTTAATGGTATGTTTATCATACATTCATAATATTTTATGAATATGAATTTATTATTTAGAAATTATTTTGTTATTTAATTTATATTTATAAGACTGTTTATCATTATTATCAATGTTTTAGCAAAAATATAAAATTTGTTATAACACTTCGAAATAGAAAAATATATGTATTTTATTATGTACAAGATTATGCAAATAAAAAACATACCACTCCTTGACGATTTTGGGATGCTGTCATACCAACAATTGCCAATTTTCTACATAGATCTATTTCTTCATCTGCTGTTCTGTAAGTGAAACCCTAATGGTATCACCAAGCCCATCCTGTATGTACACCAAAAATCATTTTAAAAAACTTTAAAACAAGTATGTATGATTATTGGTAAAACTTTTATTTTTATCAAAGCATACAGCAACTCTCATGGAGATGAATTGTATTTGTACCTAATAAAGACCTCCCTTCAGAAGTATGCCCGACTTCTTCAATATCCGAACCAGGATTTGCTTTTTTTTTTATCTATGTTATCTTGGTTCTCATAAATTTAGCTATCTTAAGGTCTAAATTTTTTACAAAATCTGAAGCTTTTGCAAACCCCAACCCATTGTCTCTGTTCTATAAACTTGTAAAGGAAGCTCGAGCAAATCCAATAGGGAGGACTATGAAACAAATCTGTCCAATTGACAACCAAACAAAGTATGAAATGAATATCAAGTTCCAACAAATATGAATGTATAAAAACAGAAAAATAACTAAATATTTATCTTTGCTGAGGGTGTTTTCGTCTTTTAACAAAAAACAAAAAGAAAATATGGAAATGAATTCCTTTCATACGACCTTGGGACTGGAAAAATTCATAAAACATGAAAGTCTAAGAAAATGTAATTCAATCTGACAATCTGCAATTGTTACTTCACTGTTCTACGCAAAAGATCCATGCTTCATACAACTGTTTCCAAGACCATTGGCTGAAAGAAAATGTAATTCAATTTGAAAATCTGCAATTGTTTTCTGAACAAGTATTTTCATATTATGCAGACCCAATACTTTGTACTATTCGGAACACAAACATTCATATTCATAATTATAAATAAAACATCATTTTGTAAAATTATAAATACCCAGTATAATAAGGCTTAAACTGAAAGAAATCTATCTAAAGTGGATATTGAACTTCCATGTTTACACTTAGCACAACAACATCCTAATAGATATCCCTTGAAATTGACAGATTAATCAAATTATATTTTTATACTATGAATAAAATGTTACTTCATCTCAACAGATTGAAGGAATGTGAAAAGAAATGCAAGCTATTAAAAACTTACTTGCTATGGTTAAGTGTTGAACTACATTAGAAGTTTCTTCAAACAATGGACGAATTCTTTTGAATTATATCAGCAATGTGGAATGGAATACAACAAAATCAAACAACAAAATTTACAATTCCATTCCCAGACAAAATTTTATGAACATCATTTCTTCTATGTTGCTTTTTCCCTGAAACATCAAATAAATAAAATAATAAATAAATAAAAATAACTATTCGAATTTCAAATATATAAAATAAAATTACTTTGTGGGTTATAGAATTTAAGATCATTTCCACAAACTTAGCGATTGTTTCTCATACCATATCAGGGAAAGTAAATAATTAACAAAACACCTATTTTATATTGAATATATACGATGAAGATTCGTCTCCTAATTTATAGCATTTTTGAATTCAAAAATTGAATAACTATATTTTCTCAAACCTTACAAATTAGCTGATCATTTCAAATACAGAGACTATTCATTTCATTTTAAGAACGTATTTTGCCCTAATTCAATTTCAAAGAATTTGTTCATCAATCTTCAACAGGTTAGTTATTCTTCCGAAACATGTATCTTTTGTTACAAAAATTAAGAAATACGAACAATATATACATTCATGTGTTGAATCTTAAGGGAGGTGTATTCTTTATTTATGGTTATGGTGGAACGGGTAAGACATTTCTATGGAAGACAATTTCTGCAGCAATTAGATCCAAAGGAGAGATTGTTTTAAATGTTGCTTCAAGTGGGATTCCTTCATTATTATTAACTGGAGGCAGGACAGCACACTCTCGGTTTATTATTCCCATAAATCTTACCGAGGATTCGTATTGTAGAATAAATCCAAAGAGTGATCTTGCGAGTTTAGTAAGAAAAGCCTCATTGATCATTTGGGATGAAGCACCATGGTACACAAGCATGCATTCGAAGCTTTAGATCGAACTTTAAAGGATATATTAAGATTTGTCGATCCTACAAACTCAAATATTCCATTCGGAGGGAAAGTGGTTGTTTTTGGAGGTGATTTCAGACAAATTCTACCTGTTGTTCCGGGTGGCAGTAGACAAAACATTGTTAACGCTTCTTTAAGTTCTTCGTATTTATGGCAACAATGCAAAGTCCATAAATTAACAAAAAACATGAGGTTAACTGTTGGAAGCGATTCATCTGATGTTCATCATCGAATAAAGAGTTTTTCAAACTGGCTTTTGGACATAGGAGAAGGTAATCTTGGTGGTCCGAATGATGGTGAAGCAATTGTTGATATTCCAGAAGATATTCTCATTAATGATCCATGTGATCCTATTGGTTCATTAATCAATTTTGTATATCCTTCCATTCTTGAAAACTTCAACATTGCGGGTTATTTTCAAGAAAGAGCAATACTTGCTCCCAAGAATGAAGTTGTCCAAGAAATAAATGATCGGTTGCTAAAATTGATCCCAGGAGAGCAAAAAGAATATTTGAGTTCAGATAGCCTCTGCCAATCTGAGTTTGTCCATGATCAGTTTGATGCAAATTTATACTCACCTGATGTTTTAAATGGTCTTAAAATCTCAGGTATGCCAAATCATAATCTAATTTTAAAAGTCGGTGTTCCAGTTATGTTATTGAGAAACATTGATCAGAAAAATGGCTTATGCAATGGCACTAGACTACAGGTCATATCTTTGGGTAAACGAGTTATCGAGGCGGTTATCATATCTGGAAGTAATTAGAAACCGGACTTTCATTCCAAGAATGTCTTTAACTCCTACTGAAAACAAGATCCCGTTCAAATTCCAAAGAAGACAATTTCCATTGGTTGTATGTTTTGCAATGACAATTAACAAGAGCCAAGGACAGTCTTTATCGAAGGTTGGATTGTTTCTCAAAGATCCTGTTTTTACACATGGCCAATTGTATGTTGCTTTATCTAGAGTTCAAAGTAGAGAGGGATTAAAATTGTTAATTTTAGATAACCATGGTAGACTATCAAATAAAACATCCAATGTCGTGTATAAAGAAGTTTTTAGAAATTTATAAAAAAAATTAACAAATTTATTATTCCTATCAACTTATGTTAATGTTTTGTTTAAATTCATATTGCATGATACAAAATGATAACTTGATAACATATCTATAAATACATATTACTGATTTCATATTTAAACCATTCTCATTTCATAATTTCAACCAATCATTATATCACTATCAAATTACAGACAAAACGTTGTTCAATAATTAACTTATAATTATAATTTAATTTAATTATTTTTAAATTTCCATCCCGTGGTGTCCACGGGTTATAACCTAGTATACTAATAAAAGAGTAGTCCTTTTGTCAAGTGTCATAACATTAGAACTCCTAATTAATATGATGCCACTTGTCATTCTATTAATTCTCCATTTTAAATTTATTAAACCTTCTAATTAATGTGATGTTATTTGTCAATCTATTTATTCTTTATTTTAAATTTTAAATTTTATATTATTGTTTTCATTAGTTCACAAATAAAAAGAGTCTAATATATATGATAAATTAATTACACATATTTATTTGAATCAATAATTATAATTTTACATAACTAATAAAAAAATCTCTTAATTAATAATGTATTTAAAATTTTATATAAAATAATTGATTAATAATTTTGAATTTTTTACTATGAATATTTAATCAATTTTATAACCGTGGTTTCCATGGGTTATAAACTAGTATATATATATAAGAGTAGCTCTTTTGTCATGCGTCACCATATTAGACATTTTAATTAATGTGTTGCCACTTGTCAATCTATTAGTTTTCAATTTTAAATTTATTAGGCCTTCTCATTAATGTGATTCTATTTTAAATTTTAAATTTTAAATTATTGTTTTCATTAATTCACAAATAAAAAATATCTAATATATATTAAAAATTAATTTTATATATTTATTTGAATCAATGATTATAATTTCACATAACTAATAAAAAATATCTTTTAAATTAATAATTTATTTAAAATAACTTATTAATAATTTTGAGTTTTTACTATAAAAGTTTGACTAATTTTATAACCGTGGTTTCCACGGGTTATAAACTAGTATTATATACAACTCTTCATTCTAAGTAATAATGAAAAAATCTTTACCAAATCTATAGTCTTCTACATTAGCTCTGTCGAAAATACCCGATACCCGAATTACCCACCCGAATTTTTCAGGTATCGGGTAATTTTTTTCGGCTAATCGGGTAACCCGATTTTTTTCGGGTTGGGTAAAGGGTACATTTTTTGGGTTTCGGGTATACCCGAATTATTTTAAAAATTCTTCTTTTTGTAGAGCTTGTACTATATAGCATGTATTTGATCACGCTTAAACTAACTATCATTATTGTAAAACATGAATCTATTTATTATGATAATATGACACTAACAATATTAAAAGTAATTGTTTATATATCATCATTTTCTTTAACACTTAACTGTTTTCTAGATTATAGTTTTATTGCCACTAACAAACACATTATCTTGACGAAACTTCAAAACATAGCAAAACTTATGGCTACAATTATCTTAAACATTTTAAACTTTTAAATTCAGATCTTTAAGTATTTGTTTTTTTAACATATTCTTATATTAGATTAAGTTGTTAAAAAAGTACTTGATATCTCAAGTATTATTGACTAAAAAATCTCAATATTCAAAGCTTGAGTAACTTTGTTTATGTCTCGTTTGTTTATATAAACAAGATTAATAAAGCATGACATATTTATCATTAAATTTATTTTCAGTTGAAATTCAAAAAAAAAAATTATATATTTCGGGTAATACCCGAATTACCCAAACTCGACCCGATAACCGGATTACCCAAACCCGAATTACCCGAATTTAGTTTGGGTAAGGTAACGAGTATTTTTTCTTACATGAAAAACTCAAATTACCCGACTCGAATTACTCGGAACCCGAAAAAATTACCCGATCAACACCACTATACTTCATGGTATTAGAGCAACAACAGTTGATTCGATCATCTTTACATATATTTTTCATTCATAGAACAATTATTGTTCTTCAATCTATTCAATCTAAAATGGCTACTCAACCTTCTTCATCTAACAGTTCTTCTGGATCTATCAAAATTTATAATGCTCTGAAGTCTGATCTTAGGACATTTTGATAATCTTAGCATAGTTCTTGTATCAAAGGTTTTTTTAATTTGATGGAACTGGCTTCTCTATGTGTAAAAGATCTATGATTATCACACTTTTAGCTAAAAACAAATTTGGATTCGTTAACAGATCGGTAGAGAAACCAAATAACAGATCTGAAATGGTTCATTATTGGAACAGAGTGGATTCAATGGTTATTAGTTGGCTGTTGAATTCACTATCTAAGCAAACAGTAAAATACATGAGAGTGTTCTTTTCTTACAAACAAAATAGGAAGTTTGGTAGGAATCAAATCATATAATTTCTCTTAGTATTTCACAAAAATAAAAAGAATGTGGTACGAACTCAAGATGATACATGAAATTCCAAATTGTTCACGTGGATCTACATCTAAAATTAAGAAATTCCTAGAAGAACAGATTGATTTCTTCGCTTATGGGACTTAATAATTTGCATAAAGCAATAAGGGAAGAAATATTGATGATGACTCCATTTGTTAGCATTGACACAGTTTATTCTCTTCTTATCCATGAAGAAAAGAAACATGAAATCTCAACTAATCCAAGAAAAACATCTAGTGTTCTCAATGCAAGAAATCGGAGCATGTTAACTCTCAATGCTATAGACTGACTGGAACCCTACATATTTCAAGTTCACCAAGCCGAAGAAGGTTCAATCCACATTTCACAATGTTTTTATAACAGTTAATCTATAACCCATGAATAATACATGCAACTGATGCAATTATTGAACAACAACAACAACAACAACAACAACGGATATGCAAGTTTTGATTATGTAATCACTTATGGTATTATGGATACTGCATGTAATTACATTGACTCTTCTGGTGAACATGTATCTTACATTTTCAATGTATTGATGATTCTAGTCAAGAATCGACATGATGGATTATATATTCCGGGGCAACAACATATCATATATGTTCCATTAATTCAATGTTTTCTTCATTAATGGATTTTACAAGACCTCATCTGATTGAATTGCCTAATGCTCAATCCATACATGTCTCGGAAAGCGAAAGTGTTCCCAATCATAACACTATCATATTACATCAGTTCCTATATGTTACTGGATTCAAACACAATCATATCTTTATTGCCAAATTACTTCATAACTTAAGTTTTAGGTAATTTTTACCGATGAGTTTTGTTCCATGCAGACCCCTTTATCGAGGAGTAGATTCATTATTTTAAAAATGAGGGAAAAATATTTACATTCAGGATTACAAGATCTTCAAGAATCCTTATTTAATAGATTATTCTCTTAATATTTTTTCAATCGTGTACTAAAAATTATGTTTCTAATCTATGGCATAAAAGACTACGAAATCTTCCCCTTTATAAGATGAAATTATATCTTTAGTAACTAAGTATTGTATTGGTACTAATTATGATTCGTGTATTATCTCTTATGAATGAAGACAACACAAATTGTCATTTACAAATAGTGAAATCATATCATCCAATCCATTTGATCTAGTGAATGCTAATGTTTGGGGTCCATAAAATTCCTTACTCACAATGGTTTTAGATACTTTTTAACTCTTGTGGATGATCATACAAGATGTAGTTGGGTGCATTTATTTAAGAATAAGAGTGATGCTTTTATTCTTATACAAGCTTTTGTGAAGTGTATTCAAAACCAATTCAATATAACTCTCAAGGCTATTCGCACAAATAATGCTTTTGAACTTGGAACAAGTAATAAAGGAGTTCATTTCTTTCAAACTCAAGGAAATTTTCATCTAAAATCATGTCCTCATACTCCCCAACAATTTGGGTTGTTAAAAGGAAGCCTAAACATATCCTTGAAGTATCAAGAGCATTATTTTTTCAATCTGGATTAGGCAAATCTTGTTGGGGAGAATGTGTTTTAATAGTTACATATCTCATCAATCGTATTCCTAAAAAGTATTAAACATCAATTTTCCTTAAGAAGCATTGTCCAAACAGACACCAAACTTTTCAATGTTAAGATATTTTGGTTGTCTTTGTTATATATCCACTGTTGCTAGTAACATGGATAAATGCACGCCATAACAGATCCATGCATATTTTTTGGTGGATACACATAGAGAAATTCTTTTCCATCTTCATCAACATTCAAGTCTCCCATTGAGGACTCAAAGCACTAGAAAGCTTGTTAATCTTTTACCCCCTCTATGGTTGTTGTTCTGTTTCCAAACATTGCTAGTATATCCTTTGGTGGGAATAAAACTAGTTTATGTTCAAATTTTAAACGCTTTTGTTTCAAATCTTGTGTTTTAGAAACAAACTTTTTAAGTTCGATATACTTTGTTCAAACCAATTCAACTCAAAATCTTCCCGGCCTCTCTTACCTCCCACTTTACAAGGTTGACAAGGAAATAGACGATTTACTTGTGCTGGTATATCTGCATCACTATCTTGTCTTAGAGGGTCTCTTGTCTCAGGTTGACTATTATAGTCCAAACTTCTTCTCCATGGATGTTTTGCATCTAGGAATCAGTTATGACCAACATATACGACTTTATTTGTTACACGGTATAAAAGAGTATCTTCATTGCAAGTCAGACAAGTTTATAACTTTTTCCGCCCCAACCTAATAAACTACTAGATGGAAATCCGTTTATTGTCCATAACAACATTACATTAATATTGTAGAATGTACATGACATTGTGACTTTAGTATGTACGCCAAAACTACACAACTGGTTCAGCTCCTTCCCGGATGATTTGGGATCAGGAATAAACAAGGACACCATGAAGGAGGATTGTTTCATGCATAACCATAGTTGAAGATTATAAGTGGTGAGTACGAAGAGTCACGTGCTGTAAGGATTACACAACTTTTCAGTTGTATATATTTCAACCATGTTCTTGCTGGATAGTAGCATTGTGGTTCCTTGAAAAATGGCATCTCTGCGGAGCTTGTGGACATAGTTTGTGTAATACAGAAAAATAGGAACAATTATAGATTTAACAACGTCGTGAAAAATTCACAATTTGATGAGTAAGGTGAAACTAATGGATTGAAATTATACGTGAAGGTGGTAGTTAATTAGAGGAAAATGACAACCACTTTTCTTAATCATTTTCCACAAATTATCCAAAAATTAAGAAAATTACGATTTAAACCAGCAAAACTAAATATGAGTTGGACTCACCTGCAATCTTAGTGAATGGGTTGCGGAATGAAGACATGCGATTTCATGGCCTATTAGCCCTATATATTTAACTCTAAAAAAAAAAATTCAACCTCATTTTCATATTCAAGCTTTAGTAATTTATTATAATGGCAAAACACTGGTTACCTATTAACAATGTTGTAATTTCTTTTTTTCATTTTATAATATATGTTGAAATATATTAGTAATTTATAATTATTTTGTTTTGATTATGAAAAAAATATTCCAAATCACATATGACATAGCCATCAACGATTCTACAACCATTTAATGAACAAATAGTGTATCAGTGATTTGTACACACTACAAGAATAACAACTATTAGAGCAGCAACCACTATTAACGGTGACAACCAACATTCGCGTTTATTGTTCACGCTAACAGTGGTTGATGCCGCTAAAGGCGTCCGTTGATGCTCTTCAACCACGATCCGAATGAAAGTTTGACTATCCGTCGATCTTGTTCCAAATCTAACGGCTTGGACGTAGTTGTGTACATTATCAATAGAGGCGACACCAATGCGTTAAAAATTCCTTCCAGGGACGTGTCACCGCAATTAACTCATCATCGCTATTAATACTATGGTATCGATGTTAATACTCTATGCAAATAATACCCTGGTTTCTTTACTCTTCAGTTCTTTATTTCCAAATCACTCCTAAACCACTGATTCTCTGCTAAATCGCTTCTTTATTTCTTCTATTGTGCCGGAAACTTCACTGCCAAAAAACCCCCCCAAACCTCCCCATCACCGGCGACAGGCGACTCCCATCACCGGTGATGTTTTCATCTTCTTTCTTCTTCTTTTTTGTCGGTTTTCTTGATTTTCTTTTACTTTTCTCCTCTCACCACTGAAAACTCAAATTTGCAACGATTCTTTACCGGAATTTCCTGTTTTAATGTCGTGATTTGGAGCTCCTACTAGAAAATCTTGAAATTTGGAACATCACATATCTTCTCCACCAGATTACACCTCCACAGATTCTTCATCTCCTATTTAGTTTTAATTTTGTATTTGGAATGTATATTTTTATATGTATACGTATAATGTATGTATATACGTTTTTTAAGACATTAATTTGTGGATAATCCATGTATATGTGTGTATGTGTATATTGTAAGTATATAAGTGTTCTAGTTTATATCATGTGGAAATCACGGTTACAAAATTAATTAAACTTTTATAGTGAGAACTCAAAATTATAAATCAGTTATTTTAAATAAATTATTAATTAGTAGATATTTTTTTAGTTATATAAAATTATAATCGTTAATTTAAATAAATATGTGAATTTATATCACCTTATATTTTTTAATAATTTTATTTTAATTTTTATTCTAATGTTATTAATTTAATATAATTAAAGTGTGAAATTTAAAATTTAAAATTGAGAATTTAATAGGTTGATAAGTGGCATAAATTAATTATGAAGCCTAATAGGGTGACAAATGGTAAAAGAAGAATACAATATGCATCAATTGAAATGCCTAATAGGATGACACATGTCAAAAGGAGATTAAAATTATTCTTTTATTAGAATAGGAAGATTTGTGTAGTTGTATGTGTACAATGTATGCATATATGCGTATTTTTATTGTTGTATGTGTATCATATATATATATATATATATATATATATATATATATATATATATATATATATATATATATATATATATACATACACATTTGTGTGTGTGTCTGTTTTTCTATATTTATTATCTATGTATTTATGTATTTGTATGGGTATATGTGTATTTGTATGCATAGAAATTAATTTGTAATATAAAAGTATGAAACAAAAAATAGCTTGTTATAAAGGAAACAATGAGCATGCCCTTAATTTTGAAAGTACATTACTAGTTTGGAAACATAAGCATGCCTTACTTTATAAAGTACAATGTGTTATAATGGAAAAAAATGAAAAAAAATAGTTTGTGTATTTGTATGCAATTTGGAAAGTACAATCTTATAATGGAAAAAAATGAAAAAAAAAATAATTTGTGTATTTTATGCAATTTGGAAAGTACAATGTGATAATGGAAAAAATGAAAAGAATAGTTTGTGTATTTGTATGTAATTTGGAAAGTACAATGCTATAATGAAAAAATAAAATAAAAATATTTAGGGAATTTGAAAAGTACAATGCTATAATGGAGAAAAAATGAATTTTTTTTGGTATTTTTATACAATTTGGAATGTACAATGCTACGAGGAAAAAAATGAAAAAAAATGTTTTGTTACTTAAAAAAAAAATTCATATTTTTTCCATTATAGCATTGTACTTACCAAATTGCATACGAATACACACAGTATTTTTTTTCATTATAACATTGTACTTTTCAATGCAATAATAGGATAAAAATGAAAAAAATCGGTTTTTTATTTGTATATATATATGTATGTATGTATTGATTGGAACATCACTTAACTTTTAAAAGCTTATTTGGAAAGTATAATGCTATAATGGAAAAATGAAAACGAAAAAGTAGGATGCTATAATGTAAAACAAAAACAAATACCATAAATAACAAAAATATGGTAAGTACAATGCTATAATAGGATAAATATGATACTATAAATAAAAAATACAAAAGTACAATGCTCAGATAGAAAAAACAATATAATAAATAAAGTACAATGTTATTATAAAAAATTAAAACGAAACCAAATTCCATAAATAACAAAAATATTAAAAAGTACAATGCTATAATAGAAAAAACTATGATATTATAAACAAAAAATTATATTCAAAAGTACAATGCTTAAGTAGAATAAATATTATAATATTTAAAGTACAATGCTAGTATACAAAACTTGAAACAAAATCAAATGCCACAAATAACAAAAATATACAAAAGTAAGACGATATAAATAAAAAAAATTCTTCTAAATTCTACTCATTTATGTATCTTCTTTGTAATCATCATGAGCCTAGAAATCCCAAATTGATTTAGAAATTTATTTCGGGTTGTCCCCGTTGTAGGACTGCTTTTTGAATACTTTATGTCATTATGGATGTGAACATGTATTACATGATTGTTAGTTTAAGAAATATTTGGATGTGATGTCCCCTTAGCTCCCAAGTATATATATATATATATATATATATATATATATATATATATATATATATAGGAGTAGGATCAAATAAGAACACCAAAAAGGTTGAGAATGCGAGAACAAAGTATATTTATTTGTGATTCCATGTATTCATTTGTGGAGAAATGATAAATTTTTACGCCTTTAATTTCAGTTGAAGAGAAAAAACATATTCATGTTGATTGTGCGTAAAATTTTATCATTTCTCAACAAATGAATACATGGAATCACAAATGAATATATTTGTTCTCGCGTTCTCAACCTTTTAGGTGTTCTCATTTGCTCATTTCCATATATATATATATATATATATATATATATATATATATATATATATATGTATATATATATATATATGTATATATATATATATATATATATATATATATATATATATATATATATATATATACTTGGGAGCTAAGAGGACATGCTGCCAAATTTTTCTTAAACAAACAATCTTGTATGACACGTTCAAATATGAGATAAGGTATTCAAAAAGTGGATTTAGAAACCTACCTTTGTGAATACTTTATCCATTTCCAATTATTTTTTCTTGTGTCGGTGATACTTTTTGAATCATCGGCTTTATGAATACTCTAAACAATAAAATTTGTTTAACGTAGTGTAAACACTAAACACTAAACTTTGTTTCTGTTGCATCATGTCTACTAATAAAAGTTGGACTACTAATCCACATCGTCAATCTTCCGAGTTCCAACTAGGACTCGACTCTTTTTTCGAGAGATCGAAGTCACACCTAGATAGTAAAAGGTAAAACAAGATGTACGTGCGAGAAATGTGATAATCTATACTTCATGGATCCGAAATTAGTGCGGCGTTATGTCCATATATATGGTTTCAGTTGGTCGTATGAAACATCACTACAAGAAAAACAACCTTTTATGATGCTCATTGCGCGTCGTAAAAGGCTCAGACGACGCGCAAATGTGCGTCAAGGAAGGCCCTGTCATAAAGAGAGACGACGCGCTTTTGCGTGTCGTCTATAGATGGCGCGCATTTACGACGCTCATTTACGACGTGCAGTTACGACGCGCATTTACGACACGCAATGTATATCAAGGCAGTCCCTGTCATAAAGGAAGATGAGACACATTCGCGTGTCGTAACCTTACGACGCACGTGTTAATGACAAGCAATGCGTATCAAGAAAGCCCCTGTCAAGAAAGGCCATGTCATAAATGAAGATGACACACAGTTTTGCGTATCATAATTTTAAATGTTTAAAAAAATATATTTTTTTATAGATTTACTAATTTTCAAATTAAATTTGCATTTAATGCCTCATAATAGAAAATAAAATATCATATTCAAAAAATATAATCCATTTCATAAAATTTAATGTCATACAAAATATCATATACAAAAAATAGAATCCATTGCATAATATTTTATTACAAATTTGACATTTTTTTGTTTCCGTACTTTGACAATTTGTGCTGCTGCTGATTTCAGAGCCAATCTGCGACTCCATCACTTGAAATTACAAGCCGCCCACCAGCAGAAGATAGCTGAAGATTATGAATAAATAAAAGTTGTTAATAAAAAGAGGAATAAATTGAGTTTAATTACTAAACTAACCTTCACTTGTTTGACATGAGGAACTAGAATAATGAACTCCCCAACATCTCTATCTCCAATAGATCTTGAAAGGCATAACCCACCTCGCCAACATTTTAAAGGACCAATCTATCATAAATATAAAAACATTGGTAAGTTAAGTAAAAGCATTGGTAAGTTAAGTAAGATCCCATTTAAGTTGTAGCATATGCAAGAACAATTTGACACTAGTCAAATGTGCTATCTATGGAACTCCAGGATAACAGATTTTCTACGATGTAACAATAAATACACGTATTCAATTAGTGAAATAATGGATCTGTGTTAAAGGAGATTCACTTTAGCAATATTTTCAAGTTCTTCCACAATATGATCAAGTTCCTACACCAACATCATACGATATCACTACTTGGACATATTAACATACTTTGACTTTCTTTTCAGTCTTTCCAAGATTTTACTTATTAAGACATAATCTTTTTTATAAAAAAATGAGAATAATATCATACACTTGCTTGCTAAATCATCTCCCTGCTCCAAAACTTTGAAGGATAAAAAAAGACATAAAGTCCCTCCTGATCCTTATCATTAAATGCAATACAAATGACAAGAAACAAGAATAAACCTGCAAAGATGCATGCACTGAAAAATCAGGGACAAATTTTATAATTGTGAATGATAAGTAACATTTCATGATTTGTGCTGATGAACCCATCCCTGCTCATTGTAAACAAGATTTGTGCTGATGAACCCATCCCTTAAAGCATGAGGGCAACCTGGTCAAAATAACCAAAGGCAGAGTCAGCAATATCATTATTATCTAACTAAAAAGAAAAAAATAGAATTAAGAAATAAGAACACCGTTTACAATTGTTGTTCAAGTCTAGAAGTTGTTTCCTTCAGCCTTCAATCTTGCAACCTGTTATTCTGCCAATTGTTGTTCAAGTCTGGAAGTTGTTTCCTTCAGCCTCGACTCAACCTTTAAAGAAATAAGAACACCGTTTACAATTTCAAATTAATATTAAACATGAATTAGCAATAAGAATACCATTTCTAGACTGAATAAACCATCTGAATCAGACCAAATTACCATTTTACCCTTACATCCGAAAAGCAAATTTTGCAATTTTCATCAATTCTAATGTGGGGAGTTGGAAGGATAAAAGAAGATGGGAAAAAAGGTAAATGGTTATTGTTTTGATACATTAGGCCAGCTATATTTAAAGAAACATAGATGCCCATGTTTAGTGCTTAACTCATCAAATCCATTAAGTAAAAAAGCAACAACCTCATAATTTCATACAAAGCTTTGGAAGCATCAGAGGAGTTTAAAGCAGTTGCAGAACTATCATCTGCTTTGCAGACAACACAATTTCCATAAAAACATAGATGCCCATGTTTAGTGCTTAACCCTGCAAGTCCATCTAATAACCATTCTGACAACAAAAAATGGAAAAGTAAATCAGTATTAAATTTACATTGCTTTATTTTAATTATGGAAAGCCATAAGTATAGAATGTTACCATTGCTTTATCACCGCAGAAGCACCAAACCATTGCCTTGCAATCCCATATGCAAGTTTTATTCTTGTATCTATTGTTTATTGTCAACATGTTGACTTTGTGAATTAAATAAGAAAGTGTTACCTTGTCAACATGTTGACTTTGTGAATTAAATAAGAAAGTGTTACCTTTTCAACATGTAAAAATTTGTTTAACTATACTTACAAATTTTTATTAAGTAATAGGCTGAAGGATTCTTGAGGTTGAATTCTTTCTGTTGAGCTAACTGTCAAGCAACACTATGATCAAAGAAATAAAGCCCTGCTATCATAAGAGCTGGGATGAAGGTTGCAAAGATGTATGCAGGGGGGGGGGGGACTTTACTCATATCATGTAGTTAAATTTTAAGTGAATTAAGATCTAATTTTGAAATTTAATGATATAAAATGAATAAGAAAAATCAGGGGGGGGGGGGGGGGGACTTCTACGTTTTCCTCCTCTGGACAAATTTTATTGTCTGCTCCTAAAAGCTCCTGTCATGTCAAATCCACTATAATAAGAAAAATAGTGAAAGAAAGTAGAAAAATATAAAAGAAAGAAATGGAAGTAGATGAAAAATGAAACCTGAACAATGTGATGCACGATCTTTCCGGGGACCATTTTCTGCTTCAAAAGTGCGTTTAGGGCTTTTAAATATTCCTCATGGACTGTTCCTGTTGCCCATAAATCTTTTTCGATAGCAGCTGTAATAAGAGATGAAAGATCAGCAGAAGGAGATAAATTAAAGGCAATATAGCATTGTATTTTTAATTTTTACTTATTAAGATTTACCGGTTATAGCTCTAACAGTCTCACTAGATGCATATTCTTGGATGGTATTGTTGGAAAAAAGAAGCGTAATAAACATTGCAGCCTGAATCGATGTATCCGTATCACCTGAACCAATCAAATCAAGCACAACCTGAACCCCTCTAGCTTCCGCAACCGCTCTTTTATTCGATCGACTATGCATCACAAGATTCTGCAAAGCACAAATCACCACAACTTTCATCTCTTCAGAATGTTGGTCTTCAAGCAAATTCACCAAAGCCCGACACGCAACAATCGCATCAGCAGATCGTGCCAAAGTCTCATTCTGGAACAAATCCCCAAGTGCAAGAGTCGCCAACAATCGAGCCTGTTGACCTTGAGTTTGTGTGAATAGAGGTATCTCTGATACGGTAAGCCATATATCATCAGATGGCTATTCTTATTCAAGTTCTTGAGAACTTATCTCAGTATATGAAGGTGGAGAAACAGTTTGATCAACAGACTGATGAGAAGTTTTAGAGACAGGTGGCATGTCAAAGACAATTTCTTGAGAATCTTGAAAATCTTCTACATGTGCCTTCTCTGATTGGGTCTCCAGAAATCTAAAAGAAGATTTGTCTGTTGGGTCTCTACGAGTTGAACTTATTAGTCCTTCTTTATAAGGGCTCTGATCTTTTTCCTTGTTATTTGTCTCAGTTGGGAATGCAGGTGCATGCTTACCAAATCCATGAAGGGCGCCAATGTAATCAAAATCAAACACACCCCTACTTACTCCAGCATTAGTGCTCCCATATTTATTCATCTTGTGAACTGTTTCCAGTGGATCAATAAAAACACTTGGGGGTGATGTGACACGTGTTGATGCAGATTCTAGAACCACAAATGGAGCATCCATTGCTTTAGACGAGGCTGCATTGAAGATACGAATTGATAATGTCGTCCCATTATATCTACAATAGCATCTTCCTCTGTGAGAGGACCTGAACTAAAAAAAAAGAGCATCAGTAGACAAGAAAATTACAAAAATACCCTTGTTCTAGTTAAAAATACAAACCTTGAAGGGTAAAAAAATAATGGTATAATAAGTCCATGATGCCAAATTTATCTAAGAAACATGTATTCATAACATAAGAGCCAAATTGATCTAAGAAAAATGTGAATTCAAACTGTTTGCTAGCTGATACATAAGTCCCTAATGTCCACATAATTGGTATAATATGTGGGAAGTTCTTTTCTTCGAAAAGAAGCCAAGAAAGAAAAGTACAATCCAAATGTTGGAATCGTTCTTAGAAGAGTTTGGGAAATTATGAACTTACATATTGGTTCAAAAAAGGCAAAAAAACCTCATTCTTATACGATATAGCTGCCCTTGTACCTAAAATAACATCAAAATAAAAAGTAAGAAAGAAGGTAAAATGCATATCACAATCAATCTAAAGTCGAAACGCACATGTAGTTAGAAAGAAGGTAAAATGCATATCTAAACCTCATTCTGATACGATATAGATGCCCTTGTAATGACTCAGATCTTCTCTTCGCTCAGAAGAGCTGATCACAGATTAACACACCATGTGAAGAAATCGCGTTTGTTCGCTTTTTGTGGGGCCACCTTTCATACTGGAAATTCAATGTTTTTCCAATTGTTTCAAGAGATTTTTGTGGGGCCATAGAAAATGGATCTGAAAATGAATACATTTAAATATCAACATCTGAAGGACTATGTAATTAGAAAAAAACTGACAGTCTTGAAGAAGAGAAGTTAATAGCAAGAAGAAGAATGTGATTGTAATAACTATACCTATCCAGCACTCCATTCTGGCACAAGGTGAAATCTTTATAACATTGGGTCGGTCCACACTGATATTCAAACATAAAACAAGAGCAACACATCCTGTTTTCATCTGCAATTAAAAAACATCATTTTAGAGCTAACTATAAAGAAATACACTACCAATGACAACCCAAAAAATCATAGCCTCTGATTTCAAATGCATAGCTGTATTAGCAACGAATGATCACAATTACAAGAACATCAACACTAATAGCATGTTGGGTTTAGCATATAGCAACAGAAGCCTCCAGCAAATCTCTAAAGCAAATTACTTTGATGATCATGTGAACTCCAACTAACAAAACTAAACCACCCACTACAAGCTTTTTGCTTAATAATTGTTGGTGCAAGTAAGTCAGGTATGGCAAAATACAGCTTTATGTGGCAAGCATACATGATTACAGGTCACCCTACTCATCTAATCAGTGATAGTGGGAAACTAATAGGTCCAACAGAAACAAGGCATACACCTTGTCTGATAGCAGATTATCTCATAAGCATATAAAATGCAAAAGGAAATCGAAAATGATGAAAGGGTAAATGCAAGAAACAATAGATTACCCGGTCCTTAGGCCGCCATTTGGAGACCAATCCACTTTCAGCAGGACCAGATAAGCTCAGACAAAACAATATTCTGAGGCAAACCCATTTGGAGACCAACCCACTTTCAGCAGGACTAAAAGGATCTGAACACAATAAGAATAAGTTTAGGCATTATTATTTATAAAAGGAGAGAGTAGTGCTCTCACCCTTTGCTGCTGCCTTAAAAGGATCCTCATGTTACCACACCGACCTTCTCCTCTTCTAGGGGCCAATAAGTCTTCTTGTTGGGGACACAGAATGGATTGAAGTTCCAGGTTTCACTTTGTGAATGAAGGGGAAAGAAATATCACACTTTACCCCTTTGAACCTAAGTTCTATCTGCAGCATTCACTATAAAGCTCTGTATGTGAAAGGAAAAGGTGTTATCTCTTGCTGCTTTTTCTCGGGTCCCAGATACATTTCCCTGATCTGAGATTTGTTATAAAAGCTAGCACGTGATAATTCTAGACTGATATACATCGATAATCCTCAAAGAACCAATGAAGAGTATGAATTCACAGGAAACAAGATCACCACTAGCAAATACACACTTATAAACTTCCTACCCAAGAATCTCTTCATTCAGTTTCATCGAGTGGCTTACATATACTTTTTAGCCATTGCAGCTCTCAATCAGCTTCCTCCTCTTGCAGTCTTTGGAAGAACAGTCTCTCACTCTCTCTTTTCCCTCCCCTTTTTGTTCTCACAGTAACTGCTATAAAAGATGGATACGAGGATTGGAGAAGACACAGATCAGACAGAAATGAGAACAACAAAGAATCTCTTGTGACATGGTGCTGATGTGGACAAGCGATCCTAGTGGCATTGCTTACATACAAACCATGAATTTAGATAGAGAGTCGAATTTAAAGACACATTATGCTAGACAAGAAACATCCTTAATTCCATTAGGGTCAATATCAGGGGTAATTAGATGTGAACAACCTAATAGAAACATATATGAGTTCACAGCTAATAGAGTTAAATGGCATAAAGTTTCCTTTAGTCAATCAAGGTTTGAAGACATGAAAGGAAAGAATATAAAATCTGATATTACTGTGGATCCTGATCTCATGGGGTTGCTTCATAAAGGGCTAAATGGGAATGAAAGAATTTTTGCTCATGAGTTTTTTCTAACACTAGCAGCATGTAACACTGTGATTCCAATTCTTAGTCAAAGACATGCCACCCCTTACAATTAAGATATACACAATTAATTGCTGGAAAATGTGAGATTTTGTTACCATATATTGAGTCGACGCACCCAACGCACAAATGCTGTTCAAGTCGGCGTTCCAAAACTTTAATCGGTGTTCCCAAACTTCAATCGGCGATCTAAATCATCGTTCCTATGTTCCAGATACATGAATAAAGGTAAGGCCAGTTCAATTTTAAAATCGTTGGATCATCCAAGACGTGTTCCCAAGCGTTCGGTATGAAATCGTATCCCATATCCAGTACGCGTTCTTACTATGGTTCAATATAACCCTAGAACAACATAAAGTTTAAATTAAAGCTATAAGTTAGAGATTTTCACACTTACGATAACAATTACAGAAATAAAGACGTTTGAGAGGGAGAAAATGGTGGAGAAAAGAGAATATTTGCCACCGTTGACCTCTGAATGGCTGGTGCTGAGCTCCAAAAATATGAAATGGAGAAATATTGAAAGATAGATATAAGATAGAAAAAACAAGGATGAAAGATAGATAGAAGAGAGATCTAGAGGAGAGAGTATCAGAGAGGGAAAAGTGGATTGCAAGGATGAAAGATAGATAGAAGATAGAAAAAACAAGGCGGGTTTTCAAAAATTGGGGATTTCGTTTCCCCCTTGTCTACTAAAAGCGCGTTTCATTAAAATTATAAAGTGACAGGTACAGACGACGTGTGTTTAAGATAAAGCGCCCTCCGTGTTTTTAATTTTTTTTTTGAAACACTAAATTAAGGGCACGCAATAAAGCGTGACATAAATCCTCGAATTTTTTGGAGAGATGACACTATTTTAAGCGCACGTCCTTTTGCGTATCGTTAATTAGAGCGTGTCATAAAAAGCGCGTCATTAAAGGTCTATTTTCTAGTAGTGTATGTATGTATGCATGTATGTATGTATGTATGTATGTATGTATGTATGTATGTATGTATGTATGTATGTATGTATGTATGTATGTTTATGTATGTATATGTGTGTATATGTATGCGTATGTATATGTATGTGTGTATGTGTATGTGTGTGTATGTTTATGTATGTGTGTATTTGAATGTGTATGGTTATGTGTATGTTTATGCGTATGTGTGTGTGTATGTTTATATGCATTTAAAAGAAACAAAGTAGCTTGTTACTGAAAGTATAAGCATTACAATGTTAACATTGAAACGAGTAATGGATTCCGAAGTTGCACATGACTTTATGAACGATATTAATAGCTATAAGTTGGTAAAAGTAAAGATAATAATGTATAATAGAGGTGTGAAAAAATGAAGCGAAAAAATGACGTTTGGTTCCTAAAAATACAAAAATAAGAAAAATTCATAGCTAATCCGTAGGTAATTACCTACAAATAAGTGACAGAATTCTGACGGAAAGTCTTTTCCGTAGCTAATCTGTCGGTGATTACCTACGGAATAGCTACGGAAAAGGCTTTTTATCATAATTATGTCACCAATCCGTAGGTAATTACCTACGGATTAGCTATAGAGTTTTCGTATTTTCATATTTTCGGGCACCAAACATCATTTTTTCCAGTTCGTTTTTTTTCACACCTCTATTATACATTATTATCTATAATTTCACCAACTTATATTTATTAATATCGTCCATAAAGTCGTGCGTACCTTCAAGATCCATTACTCGTTTTATGATTTCAAATTGTAATTCCTACGTATGTATGGTTGTATGTATATAAATGTGTGTATGTATGTATGTATAGTCAAGGTTGTAGAACTCGCTACTTGGTACCTGTTCAGCTGACTACCGAGTAGCGAGTACTCGGATTTGGAAATTTGTATAGAAATATTTTTAGGGAAATTATATATGTCAAAATCATAAGATAAAATCATAAGTTGATTGAAATATATAACAAAATTGGATACATGTGAATACACAAAAATTAAAAAACACATAATGGTCTCACTTCGTGAATAATTACTCTAAATTTAAGATATATATGTAGTAATAATCACATGTGTGTGTTAAATAATAAATCATTAAGTATATTATACATATTAATCACCAAGTTGACCGAATTTCACAACACTACTCAGTTCGTAAGGGGTTGATCGAGGAGTACTCGGGATTATATAACTTGCCTCGGCAAGGGGTGAGTAGCGACTACTCGGATGAGTAATCGGCCAACTCGACGAGTTTTACAACACTGTGTATAGTAAAACAGAGTGATTTGCAGTTAATAACCCATAGGGTTTAGCATTCTATATATAACAATAGGTATGAGACTCATGTATTACATGAATTTATTTTAAAGAAAAAACTAAATATAAAATTCTAAACATTTGAGAAGTTTGAATTTATAAGAAAAATGAGAAAAATATTGAATTATAAAATTTAAATTTTTTTTATATAAATTTAAACAAATAATTTAGATAAATAAATAAAGAAAATTAATGAAACTTTAATTTAGTAATTTGAAATTAAAAGGAAAGTTAATTAAGGAATTTAATATGCATTTATTATTGCATTTAAATACTATGTGAAATTTAATAAAATGGAAAAATCATAAAATGAAATGTGGAATAAAAATTAATTCAAAATAACCACAAAATAATATTTAATAAATTGAATAAGAGTGTGACAAACTACAAAAAAAAACCTTTGTTTATTAGAGTATATGTTACAAGAAAGAGATATTTCCAGTAAAGCATTTACTCTCGACAATTTATTACTTAAAAAATGCTTTATTGTTTAGCATTTCCTGATTTCTTTTTTTGATTCAGATTTTACTTCATGTTGTATCTAATAATATTACAGTCTGGTTGAAACAATATTAAGTAACAACCAACATTTATTTTATTATCATCATATCTTGTAAAAACAAAACAAATTATCGATGACATCACTATTGAGAAAAGCTGACAAGTATCCATTTATTTAGGTGAAAAAATTGGAAAACAAAATAACTGAATCATTTCCATTTTTAGCACACACTAATGAAATTGAAACCATGGTTATTCCAGAAAAACTAGTAAGCTTCGGGATGTGCAATTGCATAGGCCTCTATTGCCTTAAAGGTGTTCTTGAATGCTTCTTTGGCAAAGTTAAGAATATCTTCAGATAGTTGGGCATCAGGTTTGCAATTAAACTCAGTCGTGTGCTTGTACACAGATCCACCATCAGCAGAAGGTACGAACTTAATATGATGAGTGGCTGAGTCAATAATACCTAACAAGGCGTCACCTTCAAAGATTGTATAGCTGACACTTAGATTGCTTATGTCTATGGCATCGACTCTATGCTTGGAATTTTTGTACGGAACACCTACACGCGTATTACATCAAACATTTGGGAACCATTTATGAGAAAACTATTGATATGTTATATACGATGCTAAGAGTACATGAATCATATTAAATACAAAATGTTCTTTATCTATGTAATACTTACCATCACCGAAGGTAATGCTCTTAATGCTTCCAACACCACCATCACCTTCGATAATATTGACAGATTTGAAAGTTTGAGGGTCTACCTTAGGTGCGAGGGTGTCAAAGTCTCCATAGACTTTGAAAAGTTTAGCAGCAGGAAGAGAGGAAGTGACCTCAAGTTCAGATGTGATTACAGCCATTGTCAACCAATTTGAAAGAGAGGATAAGTATGTAATTAAAGAAGATGAATGCTTTGTTGAATGAACGTGATGGTATTTATAAGGTTAAACTGTTGAAAAAAAATTATAAATACAATTAGAAAATATAAAATGATGCCGCACATCCCAAAAAAAAACTAAAATATATATCCATGCGATTGCGATCTTCTTGATTTAATTAAGTGGAGACATTTTTCAAACTTGTTCCATATAAAAATAAATACGATGCTGTAGAGATTAAGTGTATAGTTATTTAATGACCCAACACAATTAAGTGGAATATAAAGCCAATAACCTTCAATATTAAGATAATATATTTAAGGTTGATTTGAAATTGGATATTTGGGTTTAAATCTATATTAAAAAATATAGACGTTTTGGTATATGTGTCGTTTTTTCGTTACCTTTTATTCTTTCTCTGGCCGTATAAGGGAAAAAATTCTGATGCTTTTAACTAAAGTAGCAAAGTATCCTTACGAAATTAATCCATCAAGAGAAAATTTTAAATATAAAATAAAACCAATCCAAAAAAATGTTCATGATATTGTTAAAATAAAGGGTTTATATTATTTTTGGTTATTTAACTTTTGTTTTTGTGCTTATATGGTCATTTATCTTTTTTTAAATTTTAAAAGGTCATGAAACTTTTAGCTTTGTGTTCATTTGGTCACTTAACTTTTGTTTTGGTCATATTTAGTCACCAAACCTTTAAAATTGTGCTCATTTACTTACTAAATTGTTAATTTTTTTTAAAGTTTAATGACTAAATAAGCACAATTAAAAAGTTAAGTGACTAAATAAGCACAAATCAAAAAGTTAGGTGACTAAATGTGACCAAACCAAAAATTAAGTGACTAAATGAGCACAAAATCAAAAGTTTGATGACCTTTTAAAACTTAAAATTTGTTAAGTGACCAATCAGCACAAAACAAAAATGAAGTGACCAAAAATGATCTAAACTCTAAAATAAATTGATAAGTATTTGAGTTTTCTATAGCAAAGCCTTATTATTCTCGGAAAATTTTAAGAAAAAATTGTGTTTTTTTTTCTAAATAAAAAAACCCAGAAAATCAAAAAATTTATTCAGTTTAATATTTTCTTACATATTCAACCAATCATCTGCCTAAAAGAGCCCAGAAAATTAGAAAATCAGATTTTTTTTTAAGAAAAATAGTATTTTTTCCGAATAAAAGAACCCAGAATATCAGAAAATTTGTTAAGTTTAAATCTTTTCTTACATATTCAACCAATCATCCGCCTATGTGACATGCCAAGTGAGACAAACAGTTGCTGATGTGGCATGTGATTTGAACTACAAAATCACAGACTTAGCCAATTAACACTACAAGAAGATTGGGCAACAGCGGCGACACGTGTTGCCGCTAATGGTTATCCGTGTCGCCGCTAATACCTTTAGCGGCGACCTGTCGTTGCAAATGCGCCGCCGGTATTGTTTCGTCGCTAATACGCTTAATGTCGTCGGTAATACTCGTAGTCGCCGCTAATACTACGCGTCGTCGCTAATGCTACTCGTCGCCGCTAATAGGTTGTTGCCGCTAATACCTTCATGTCGCCACAAAAGTTGTCGCCGCTAATACTCTTTTGATTTTTGTTTTTTTTTTGTTTATTTATTTAACATTAAATTTATAATCAATCCAAATATTAATCCATATAGCATTTGAAAAATCTGATAAGTTTTTATAGAAATATTAATACATATTATACAATCAATCCAAAATATTAATCCATACCACAATATTAAGTATTCTTCCAAATTACAAAACGTTTCATAAAATCCTAAAATAGCTACTCGTCCTGATCATCATCTCCTTCATTATTTGGTGGCGGCAATGAGCGAAACCATTCTTCCAATGTTGCAGAACAGGCCGGGTCCTGTAGTATTGATTGCAGCATTTGCAACTATAAAGAAAACAAAATATATTAACAACATATCAGAATAACATTATAATTAATTATACCATTCTACAAAATATCAACATATCAAATACTTAAACATACATCTACTTTCCATTATAGCATTTACTTTCCAAAATATTACCAAACTACAAAATATCAACATATCAAACCATAACCAACATATCATTATACCATTCTACTTTCCATTATAGCATTGTACTTTCCAAAAATTACCAAACTACAAAATATTAACATATCAAACCATAACCAACATATCATTATACCATTCTACTTTCCATTATAGCATTACTTTCCAAAAATTACCAAACTACAAAATATCAACATATCAAATCATAACCAACATATCATTATAGCATTCTACTTTCCATTATAACATTTACTAACAATTACCTGTGATTGTGGTTGTTCTTGTGTCATTAATTGGTTGTTGCTGATCGTACATAGACACAACGGTAGGGGGTTTACGCCCAATGCCTCTGATATGTCCGCGTCGAACACCCAATATTCTTTCAAAACAATCTTTTATATCAGTTGGTGCTAGACCGCTTGCCTCAGAAGTAGCTTGGGTTCGTTGGTTTATCTCTTCAAGTAAAGCATTCTGTATTTTTTAAAAAGAATAAAAATCATAAAAATTAGATTACTAAATACCTTTGACGATATAAACACTTATATGAAAAATACAAATTAACAACTTACGTATTGTTGCTCGACTGCAGGACTATAAAATACCCCTTGGCGATTGGAATTAGCCTTACGAAAAGCTTCGATTCGACTGATATCATATTTAACATTAAAATTTAGATTAGTTATATTTTAATGCGGCTTGGATATCTGCAGGCCCCCCGATAAAATACCCCTTGGCGTTAGGGGGGTTGTTTAATGCAGCTTGGATATCTGCAGGCCCCCCGATTTCCTTAAAATAAGAATGAGCTTTACTTTTTCGGCCTCTGTAAACTTTTGCAAGACTCGAATCAATGCTCCGCAACAATTGAGCACGCTCCGGATCCATGTTAACCTTATCCAAATCAAATTTATTCTGCAAAACACAAAAAATTTAGTTAATTAAATAACAATCACAACTAAACTTAAAATTGTATCTAAATTACATTTAGATATACAACTGTTGCGTTCTTTAAGGCGGGGGAAACAGTGTCCCAAACAGATACGTTGAAATGGACATTGTTCCACAAATACCTCCCAATTTCATGTGTGAACCAATTACCACGCTACCCGACAGGAGAATATGTGATCTCCCTGTCGAAATCCAAATCTACGGGCTTTCCCTTATTTGCCCTTATCAACTTTCCCAACTCGATATTTTTTGACATGTCCCTTCTTTTTTTTGGAAGCTCGGCTGAAAAAATACAATTAAAAATATTAGTCACGATAACTTATTATAAAATAATAAAAATAGTTAATAAATATATCATAATAAACTCACCATCCTGTTTGTGTTGACCACGACCAAAGCCTCCTGGAGGTGGTGGATCCCCGGCTCCATCACCTCCATGTCCAAGCCCCATAACATCGGCCATCATGGCCAAGAGTATCGCCCAAGTAAACCTCATCTGCAGCCTGTAAATTACAAGATGTACAATATAGAAATTCAATATGAATAAAAGTTAGTTACCCTGCGAAATTGTAAGATATACAATATAGATGTTGGGTCGCGTTTTGTATAATATGTTGCGTCTATTGGGCTCATTAGCTAGTCCATTTTTGTATCTCCGGTATGGGCCTGTCCATCCGTGAGTTTAGTAGAGTTGAATATAAATATAGGTGCTTGCATGCATCTTAGGTTAACGATAGAAGAGAACGATCAGATCATTATTCAGAAGTTTATTATTATCGTTCTTGTAACCCTAAATCCTCTACAGCGGAAGTTCTTAGTCGAGCTCTGCTGAGGATTGTTTGATCTAATCATTCGACATATTTTGATCCACTCTTGTCTTATTTATTGTTTTGTGTTCATCACAATACCTGTTTCAAAGATCTAATCGATCTTCACGTTTGTTATTATATCCTATCAATTGGTATCATAGCAGGAGGCTGTGTAATTCATACACATCTTTTCTGTGAAAAAGGTTGCGATTAGGATTATTCCGCATTAACTAATATTTATTGAGCCGTCATCCCATAATTGACGTAACTCAGCATTTATTCGTTTTGCCCTAATTTAATATATTACAAGTCTGATCTTTTAAACAGGTTATTCGATCTAGCATGGACGAGTCACAATCAAATCCCATTAACATCTCAAACAACATTGGATCAACGACGAAGATTCCCATCCTTTACACCCAGGATTACGAAGTCTGGGCACATCACTTTGAAGATTATGTCATTGGATCTGAGGACAACAAATATCTTATTTGGGAAGCAATCGTGTTTAGACCATTCGCTCATTCAGCAACATCAAGAATCATTAAAACTCAGAAAGAGTATAATGATCTGTTGAAAGATGTAAAAGATATTGCCCAAGACGAAAAAGATAAATTTCAGTGCAATATTAAAGCATTGAGACTAATCAGATTCGCTCTTCAATCTGATACTTTCAGGCTAGTGAGTTCGTGCAGCACTGCTAAAGAAATATGGGATAGGCTGCGAGAGTTATATTCCACAGATGAAGATCTCGAGCATTCCATTCAAACCTTACTTTTGTCCGAGTTTGGTGAATTCAAGCAGAGTCTTGAAGAAACTGTAACTCAAACGTTCGATCGCTTCAATCATCTTCTTAGTAAGATGATTAAACATGATATTGAAAGGATGTTGATTGAACAAAATGTTACGTTTTTAAACGGTCTTAGATCTGAGTGGAGAGTGGTTGTGTCCACTGTTAAAGCACATGAGCAATTCAAATCTTACTCATTGGCAAAGCTGGTAGGGATTTCGAAATCCCAAGAAAAGATTGTCTTGCAGGAGAAAAATGTAGTTTCAAGCTTGGGATCATTGGCTCTTCTGTCCAAAAGCAAAGGTGTGATGGAAGATGAAGACCTTAACTTAGAGGACTATGACCTTACCTCTGAAGACTATGCAATGATGGTGTCAAACCCGAAGAGGTTCATCAAGAAAAGGTTTCCTACCAATAAGAACCGAAATTGGCAGGGAAGTTATAGTTCTGAAAAGGTCAGGGAAGAACCGAAGGCAGAAGAACCAAAGAAGGAACCGAAAGCTTAAGGAGATTCGGGTGTGAACTGCTACTATTGTGGAGGAAAGAACCACTATGCCAAAGATTGTGTCCTCAAGAAAATAGCAGAAAAGGATGAGGAGAAAGATGAAGAAGCTGTGTTAATGAAAAAGCTGGAAGAGATCAAGAAAAAGAAAGCTGTCACTAACCCTTCAATGAAGGCTTTAATTGTGCAGGGTTCGGTAGCAGATGATGAGTTCGGTGGCATGGAGGTCTGGTCAACCGACTCTGAGGATGATGAAGTAAGGAAGCCATCTCATGGAAAGGCTTATGTTGCGAAAGATGAAGGAAGCGGTGGAAAGTGCTTAATGGTGTCGGATGTATCTCAAATGAGGGGATACAACACAGGCGGTGGGAATGAAGACACAAAGGAGCGAGAGGACTTGTGCTTCACAGCAAAACCTCTCAGCGTGCAGTTTAACGAGCTTGATGAATTAATAAAGAAGGTACAATCCATTTTCGTTTCATTCAAAGTCCCACAAAGTTCATATAAAAAAGAATTAAAAAATGTAAATTCAAGAATCTCGCATCTAGACAACAGTTTAACTGAAACACGGGTCACCAATTCTAACCTAACTGACCAATTAAGCAGGGTGTCTTCAAAGAGTGAGGAACGGAGGATGTGGATCGAGCTGAAGGAGTCGGAGTTAATCAAATCCAAGGACGAAAACATTTATTTACAAAGAGACAATTTGAAACTTTTAAAACAGAGAAATGTCTTTTGTTTAATTGCTAAGCGTCTTTACACTAATATCACTCAACTTCATTTAAACTGTGAAATAGGGCAGAAAATTCATCGCATGATTTTGCCCTTCCTTGAGTTTAAGGAGGATGAAATCGACGCTGAAGCATATAATTGCGAAAGTGTAGTTTCGTCTGAGGATGTAAATCCGACTTATATGTATGGACTAGACAAAATCGAATCTTTCATAAAGTCCAAGGACCATAAGGACATGCTGAAAAAACTTTTGGATGAAAATGATAAATTGAAACTAAGGACCGAAACCATACAAAAGTTTGACTCATTGAATGCCAACTTGAGCTCAGAAAATAAAATTGATGTTGAAAATGCATCTGAGCTTAATGAGGATGATGATATGAGTGAAATTTCTGTAGAGGATATAGTTGACTGTTCTGAGTTTGTCAAGAGCGAACCCGAAAACCACAAAAATCTTATTTCAGAAAGTTATGTGGAGTTTGCTCGTTTGTCCCAACAAAAGTCCCTGATCCTTGAAGAAAAGGTTGTTGTATACCAAAAGGTAAGGACGACTCCAAATCAAGTGTATAAGGTCACAGGAGTAACCGAACATCAGACAGCTGAACTCACAGCCATTGTAAACGAAGATAATGTTGATGGTTGTGATGAGTTTTTCTGGTCCGCTCCTATCGACAATGCTGACAAAACCGTTGGTCTGTCTGAACGGACGTCCTGGAAAACCAAAGGCAGATATGTACCAGAGCCTCTAAACAAGCCTGATAACTTTGACATGCCAAGTACTAGTGGTAGAAAAGATGTTCCTAAAGAAAAAGGAGATCCTGCAAAAGAAGTCACTCCTTCAAGCGAAACTTCATCAGTTCAGAGTGAACCGGCTGACAAAAAGCAAAAGCAAAAAGCAAATATCCATCGAGAGCCGAAGCAAGTGAAGAATCAGAAGCAACAAAGGAATATGAGATACAAGAAGAATCTCTCGGAACGAAAACAGTTTTGGCAATCTCAAAACGCCCATTTCTATTATCATGACAGAAATTCAAAGTCAGAGAAAAGTACTGTTAGATCGCAAGAAAGTAATAACAACCAAAGGGAGAGGTTCGGTTCTGAGGGTCATAACAACCGAAAGGATACGTTCGGTTCTGAAAATTATGATAACCGAAGGCAAAGGTTCGGTTCAGAAAACACAAGCTACCAAAAGCATAAGTTCGGTTCTGAGAGCAAAAGCAACCAAAGTTCTAAGTTCGGTACCACTAATGATAAAAAACAAAAGGGTCACTTAGAACCTCAAGTCAAGAAAACATCTCAGTCTAAATTCTCTCGTTCTACTTCCTCTAATCCTTCTAATTCCTCTCAACCTCATTCTAAATCCAATTCTGTTAATACTTAAAATCCAAAATCTTCAACAGATTTGAAAGGAAAATCGAAGGTTTCCTCAGTCAAAACCGATCAAAAGCATTCCAATGTCCCAGTGCCTAAACCTGAATCCAAACCGACTGTAACAAATCCCAATAAAATTAAGGTTTTCACCATTAAAAAGAAAGATGAAACAACTTTAATAAAAAGAACATATCTTGTTGACATCTCTCTTACTATTCCTGTTCCTGTGAAAGGCTCACGTGGACCCAAGAAACTTTGGGTTCCTAAATCTGCTTAATTTTTGCAAGTTATTAGTGACGAGCAGTTTGACGAAGAATGGTATATTGACAGTGGCTGCTCGCGTCACATGACAGGAAGGAAGGAAGAGCTGAGGGAATTTCGGTCTCTTTCAAACGGTGGAAATGTCAAGTTCGGGAACAACTCATTCGGCACAATAAAAGGCTATGGAATGATAACAAATGGTGATTTTACAATTAGGAAGGTCGCATACGTTGAAGGACTACAGCACAACCTCATTAGTGTATCTCAGCTTGTTGGAGGTATCGGTCTCAAGGTCTCATTCGATGATGAGGGTTCGGAAATAATTGAAAAGAAAGCGAAAAGAGAAATTCTCAAATCGGAGCGCAAAGGCGAAATGTTTCCCCTGAACCTCAAACCCATCAAAGGGAATCCAGCTATCTGCCTATTATCCAAAGCACAATCTGACGAAAGCTGGCTGTGGCACCGAAGGCTCTCTCATCTCAACTTCAAGGATATCAACAAACTTGTCACAGGTGGTCATGTTCGAGGTCTTCCATTGCTTAAATTCGATCGAGAACATTTATGTGCTGCGTGTGAAATGGGGAAGCAGAGTCGTCAAAGTCACCCATCGATTGTAAACACTAAAGTTGTTGAACCATTAGAGTTAATTCACATTGACTTGTGTGGTCCATCATCTATCAAAAGCATCGGCGGTAGCAAGTATATTCTTGTTATTATTGATGACTTTTCACGTTTTACATGGGTGTTCTTTCTGAAGCACAAATCTGAAGCAACTCTCAAGCTAAAGATGTTTATCAAGCAGGTTGAAGTACAGCTGAAGAAAGTCGTTCGCAACATCAGGAGCGACAATGGGCTGGAATTCAAAAATAAAGAATTCGAAGAATTCTTGGCCAAAAAAGGAACCAGTCACAACTTCTCAGCTCCCTACACCCCTCAACAAAACGGGATTGTCGAAAGACGAAACCGATCTTTGTGTGAGGCGGCTCGAACCATGCTAAGTTTTGCTTCTTTACCTTTATATTTTTGGGCTGATGCTATTGCTGCAGCATCCTTTACGCAGAACAGGTCATATCTCAATAAGCGATTCACTCTCACTCCTTATGAGATCATCAACAACAGGAAGCCGAATGTCAAATTTTTCCATGTATTCGGCTCACGGTGTTTCATCTTCAATTCTAAAGAACATCGTAACAAGTTCGATGTCAAAGCCGATGAAGGGATATTTCTGGGCTATTCTCTCACTTCTAAAGCCTACAGGGTATTAAACAAGCGCTCGAGGAAAATAGAAGAAACTTATTATGTGACTTTTGATGATAGCTATGTCAAAAAGCTAAAGGCCAACGAAGACACAGTTGGAGAAATCTTTTCTCAAACAGGCCAAGTCACAGCCTCGATCGCAAACCTATTTGAGAAGTTCGTCGAGTTATTCGATGAACCAGAGAAGGCAACTCTCTCGGAAGCTAGTGCAGCAGACAACAAAGTAGATCATCTGAAGCAACTCATCGAAGATGCTGCAAAGCGAATGAATGAAGGAGGATCAAGTTCTAACGAACCTCCACAACACGATGCTTCAGTTGAGGGGGAGGACCCATCTTCGTCATCATAGCCGAGCTCACATGTTGAGGGGGATAACAGTTCTCAAGCTGCACCCGAAGGTGCTATAACACCCGAAAGTGCTACAACACCTGAAGGTGCATCAACACCTGAAAGCTCAACACCACCCGAAACCCCTATAGCTCCGGAAACTCAAGACACACCTGAAAGCTTATCTGTCGAGGGGGAGAATGTCGATATGCTTTATGACGATGACAGTCAATCTGAACTAGAAGAGATGGTAAACACTGAATTGGATCCATCTTATGATCCAAATTACCCTCCTCTTGTCAAATGGACCAGAGATCATCCTGTTTCCTAGGTTGTCGGTAATGTCTCTGAAAAGGTCCTGACCCGATCACAACTAAAGGCAAAACAAACTTCCTTATTTTTAAAAGTAGAATTTTGTATGTTTAACTCCTTCTTCTCAAAAGTTGAACCAAAGACAGTTAACACTGCTCTTGATCACTCCGATTGGGTTCAAGCTATGCAAGACGAACTGAATGAATTCGAAAGGAATAAAGTTTGGCGCCTCATTCCAACTCCTCAAGATGCCTCAGTTGTTGGTCTCAAATGGGTCTTCAGAAATAAGATGGACAAAGAAGGCAACGTGATATGAAACAAAGCCCATCTGGTGGTGAAAGGATACTGTCAGGAGGAAGGAATCGACTATGAGGAAACTTTTGCTCCTGTAGCTAGGCTGGAATCCGTTAGAATATTTCTTGCCTATGCTGCACACAAAAACTTTGAGGTCTACGAAATGGATGTCAAGTGCGCATTTCTAAATGGAGAACTTGAAGAAACGGTGTACGTGGAGCAACCTCCTGGATTCGTCAATGAAAGGTACCCCAATCACTGTTACATTTTGGACAAAGCCGTATATGGACTGAAACAAGCTCCGAGGGCCTGGTATGAAACACTAACCAAGTTTTTAAAGATGTCCAAATTCAAACAAGGTTCGGTTGACCCAACCTTCTTTCGTAAGAAGGAAGGTAACCACCTTATGATTGTTCAAATTTATGTCGATGATATCATCTTTGGCTCAACGAATCCTAGCTTAACGGCTGAATTCAGAAAGCTGATGGAGACTAAATTTCAAATGAGCTCAATGGGTCCAATTAACTTTTTCCTTGGTTTAAATATTAGACAGGGACCCGAAGGCATCTTTATTAATCAGGAAGCTTACACGAAGACTCTCCTTGCAAAATTTGGCATGATGGGAGATTCAAAGGTTAAAGTTCTAATGGCGTTCAACACCAAGCTCACTCCATCATTGGATAAGCCAACAGTTGATATTACGCTATATCGCCAGATGATCGGTTCTCTGATGTATCTTACTGCTAGCAGGCCTGATATAATGTTCTCTGTTTGTTATTGTGCTAGATTTCAGGCGAATCCACGTGAACCTCATATGCTTGTAGTAAAGAACATACTCCGTTATCTCAAGCGAACTACCTCTTTAGGCCTATGGTATCCATCCAACTCAGGTTTCTTCGTTCAAGCCTATTCAGATGCAGACCTTGGAGGTTGTGGACTAGACAGGAAAAGTACCACTGGAGGCTGCCAATTCCTAGACGGGAAGTTGGTTAGTTGGAAATGAAAGAAACAGACCTGTGTGTCTCTGTCTACCGCTGAAGCAGAATACATCGCAGCTGCCTCCTGTACTTCTCAAGTGATTTGGATCCAAAGTCAACTCCGGGACTATGGACTCAATATGAAAAAGATCCCACTATATTATGACTCTGAAAGTGCAATTACGATCTGTCATAACCCAATACAACACTCCAAGACTAAGCACATAGCACTGAGGTATCACTTCATTAAGGATCATGTGGAAGATGGGAACGTCGAAATTCATTTTGTTCGAACCACTGATCAACTGGCTGACATCTTCACCAAAGCTCTTCCTGAAGCGTCGTTCAACAAAATTCTACAAGGGCTAGGTATGATGGAATCGGAGTCAGTACCAAACATTACCTCTCAAACTCAAAAGTTAGAAGCGAAATAGACCGAACGTTCGGGTTCGGGTCTTGTACTAATGTACCGAAATGAACCGAACGCTCGGGTTCGGTTGAATAATCTGTTTTTCGCTCATCAATCAAAGGTAGTTTTCTTGGTTGTAGATCTTATGTATAATTGTTCCAAATGCATTTATCTTATTGTCAAAGTTATTCTCTTTTTAAAACTTATTTTCTTTGGCAACCGAAATATACCGAACGTTCGGGTTCGGTTCCAAAAAATTTTCTCACCCAAAATAGACCGAACGCTCGGGTTCGGTTCCAAATTTTTTTTCTCTGTAATTTTTTTTCTTTTGTCTTATTTTTTATTTCATTTTATTTTTATTATTATCAAAAACTCCATAAATATTTCGTTCTTTATTTTTTTTTTTGGCTTTAATTTTATTTGTGTGTTCGTTTATGGGGAAATTGTTGACTTAGCTAAATGTCCCTAGAAGCATGCTGCTGTATGTGTCCAAAGCCTCACCTGATTCTGAATAATAGTCTTAATGACTTGGTATACACAAACCTTGTCTTCCCAATTAGGCTATCATATTTATTCCAATCATGAGCTACCTAACTCTCTTCTCACATGAGATAAGAGTTTTCTGCTTGGTCATATTTTTCACAGTAGAGGTACTTTGATTTCTTACACCATCTAAATTGCATTTCTCCATCACATTCGTTTCACAAACGTAACCCTTGAGACTCTCAGAAATTACCACTGAGGTTTATGGTTACACAATTACTGTGTTCATGATCTTAGTTTCGTGCTACTACGATCTAAGTGAAACCCAAAATTCAATACCCAATACGAATTGCCGGTGAACAATTAATTTGCTCTAGTTTTCACTAATGCATTGACGGACGTACCTCCATGAAATCTCAAAATTTTCTTTTGTGTGATTCCTATGAAATTGTTAACACCAATAACATTTCTTCCCTTGGAATCCAGTTTTAAATTTTTGTTGAGATTTTATATACATATTTCCTCGCGAAATTAAATTATCTCCAACCTACTTGTTAAATAGACTACACCGGTCTCACAAGTACTTCGTTCGCTTTCTATCTTATATCAAGATTAGGAAGTTTGAATCGAAGCGAAAGCCACCCTAATAAGCCTAGTTAAAAGAAGCCTTTCAACACTTCTTAATAAGTGTTTGATCGTTATTCAATGGGAAACCACACAAACACTTTAAGGTCTCTCTTGACTTTGAAGAAAGAGATTCGTGCCCGGGATCATTTGTTTCGTGTCTTTATTGACATCACATATTTTCCCAAAAATATTGCTTTATTTCTTTTCTTTTACACCCTAAGCATGAAAATCTTTGATTTTCCTAAATTCAGGTTCTATTAATTACAAGGCATTTTACTTGGATTGGCGGTTGATTAAAGGCTGTGGTTGATTTTAATCCACGTGGGGGCATTTTTCAAAAGATGTCGTTACAATTTAAAGGGATAAGATGAAGACATGCTGACTCAGGCGGGAGTCTAATTGATTTGATTTCAAACGGCGCTAAAAGGGAAAGCGTGCGAATCGGAACCGTTTAATCTCCAAACGGCGCAAGAGGGGCGCGTATGAATCTGAACCGTCTCGTCTCCAAATGGCACCTGATGGGAAGGCATGTTATTAGGGACCTGACATTCTCTCTCATGCATGATCATCGGCAACCCCAACTGTCACGCATCAGTCAACTACGAAAAACCCTTAGTTTTTCAATAGAAGATTTGGGAAGATCTTTCTCTCTCCTTACACCACAGTATAAAAGGCAACATCCTCCACCGTTTACCTCGTTACTGCAATTAAAATTCCCTGAGCGCAAGAAATCCCTAAACCTTCACTGTTCATCATCTTCTCTACTTTCTTCAAGCAATGGCAGATTCATCTTCCGTTCACGCAACATCTCACATTTTGCCCATTCGCCCACAACAAAGCCTAATCATCGATTTAACCCCTCATGCTTACGACGCCTTCATGTTCCCCATCATTGAGTGTCTGAAGTTTTCTCCGATCGCTCCTGCACTTACCAGGGCTGAAACTGTTCCGATGTAGTTCTTGTCACAGATCTTTGCGACCGCTCACTATGACAAGGTCGTTGACAGAATCTTTTTTGATGTCTTTGAGCACAAGGCGTTAATTTCAAAGCAAAGGTTTTGCTCGCTGTTAGGGTTTGAACCTGATTCTTCGAGGGTTAACCCTAAAACGATTCCAATGGGTCACTTGTTCAACATGTTCTATAACCTGGGTTATACGGAGGTGCTTTCTACGGTCACGAAGTTCAAGAAGTCGTGCCTACCTCCACAGTGGAATGGGATGTTCACTGTTCTATTCAAGGGGTTATCCGAGAGAAGTGTTGGATCTGATGGTGCTAGCCGTTTATTTCTCTCCATAATGTATGGTATCTACAATGGCATCAACATGGATTATGGGTATGTTCTATGGCAACAACTCATCCAGAGTCTCTCCTCTACCTCCAGACATTCAGAGATTTCGTATGCTAGGTTCTAGACTCTTATCACGAAATGGGTGATGGACAAGTACCACTTCCCCATTGTCGTTGGTGCTCCAATGTCTTCGATTGGTACCTTCCATACCACGAATATCATTATGTCGGACGCTTCAAAGTTTCCGTTCAACGGGTCTATTCCGGAAACCATGTATGGGGATGTTTCTGCTGACAGCCGGATTATCCAGACATACAAAGGGTTCAAGCGTTCTGGTCCGAGGGATCTTACTCCAGAGATGTTGAAGTCAATACATGATGCCGACAAGCCTGCTCCAAGAGGCAAAAAGGCTGATAAGGGGAAACAGGTGGCAAAAGGAGCAAAAGGCTCATCTCCAAAGAAGAGGAAACCCACCAAGCCTGCTCAGTCTCCACAACAAAAGAGGAGAAAAACCCAACCACGATGAAAGTTAATTATCTCTTCCTCCTCAAGCGAGTCTGAGGGTGAGAGTTCAGATTCTGATGAGTCTCCACGTGGCAACACTCCACCCAGATCTCCTACCCCAGAAGTTCATGCATCCACTTCTCCAATTTCCTCTCCACCTAAAACCATTCCTATTTCTATTCCCCCCATAACTTCCACTACTTCAATACCATCCACTTCCATCCCAATACCAACACCAATATTCACCGACGCAACCACAACATCCACTGCAGATGTTAGAGCCAACGTATCTGATACGGGGGTTCATACTGATGCACCCGAAACCACTCCAGCACCCGAAACCACAAAAGCACCCGAACCTACACCAACACCCGAAACAACCCAACTCGAACCTACCCATACTACTACACCACCAGCTTCACCACCACCACCTTCTCCTGGTCATGCTTCATAGGGAGAAGAATCATTCCTTGGCGGGGAAGATATGACGTTTGACTCGGTCTACTATAGTCCTTTTCAAGTACAGAGTGATGACGATGACGACGCTCCTGTCACAAAAAGACATCTCAAGGAGCTCCATGACAAGATTGACTTGCTCATCGCCTCCTCTTCCACTTCTCAGTCATCCCTTTCTGAAGATACAGTTCAAAAGATTGTTGACGCCTTCTCAAAAGCTCAGCAAGATTCCATTGCTTCTGCAACCTCCGCCATAGATGCCTCAACAAAAGCCTGTCAGGCAGCGACCGCAAAAGTCGATAAACTATTTTCTGATGCCTCTTCCCTGTTAAAGTCTTTACAGGAGAGTGCAAATGTTGCCAAGACTACGTTGGAACCTATTGTTCACCAGCTAGCAACGTCAGTCTCCACTGAGTTGAAGTCCTTCGCTTCTTTTCGTCAAATGCTTTCAGATGACAACTCAGCCTTTCGCACAACCATTGACGAGCGTCTCTCGAAGCTACAAGAAGATTTGGCTGCCGAGAACTCTCTTATGGATGTTCTTGCCAAGAAGACCACTGCTCTAAAGGTCAAGAGTGTTCAACTCTCCAACTCTCAACAGGAGATTGACTCTCTTCGGTCCGAAAGGGAGGTGATAAAGTCGTGTGTTTCGGATGTCCACTCTGCCATCTCCAACATCCTCAAAGCACATGATCCTATTCTTAACTATACTGTGAGGCGTGACCTTGCAGAGAAGCTCGCTCCCGCCCTTGCCCTGCTCAGCAAACTCGAAGGGCTACTTGATTTTGTGTCCATTCTGAAACAAGGGGGAGAGAAGGAATCTATGTCCCAACCACCTCCTACCTTAAAGGCAACTCACACTACCGAACCTCCTCCAGTAGGCCAAGCCTCCGGTTCCGGTGTGAAAGACAAAGGCAAAAAGATTGCTGAGGAAGAAGAAGAAGAAGAAGAAGAAGACAAAGAAATAATCGCCGACTTGTTGAAGCGTAGAAGTCGACGCAATGAGGCTGATATCAGTGCTCGTGTGGCAAGAGAGGCTGAAGAAGCCGAACGTAAACAGAAGGAAGCCCACGACCTTCTTGAGAGTAGGAAAACTCTTTTTCCTGCCTGGACTCTCGAGAGGATGATAAAAGAAGCCATTGACACACCGAGTATCTTGTGGCTGGAACCTGTAATCTCTCTTGATTGTTCCAACACTGTCGACTCACAGTTCGACATGCCACTGACCCGAAAGGCGTTCATCTTTCATGCCTTCTCTAACGTTGCAGAGTTCCCTCATCCTCATCCACAGGTTGATCGGGACTTAATCAATTTTTATCTGAAGGCTGCTCAACCTCAGTATCAGACTTGGAGTGCTTAGAAAATTTTCAACATTCGGGTCTTGAAGCCGTATAGTGAAGGGAACTTCATCAACATTCGGTTCAAGGTACTTAGGGGATCTGCCAAAACTGAACATGCTATTTCCCTTGCAGATCTTCCAAACCTTAATCCCCATGATTGGATTATCTTGCACAACATCCTACTCACCAACGAAGCTGAATACGGTCCGATCATCGACCATTTCAAGAGGATGCTCGTGTGCTACATCATGGAAGTTGCACTGATGGATCAGGAGATTGCAAGCGTATTTAAGAAGAAACCAACAATATCTCCTGTTGGCTCTGCCAGTGATTTCAACCAAATGCAGATGGGTAAAATTGACTCAAGAAGGAATTCGGTCATGTTCACCAGGAACGAAGGACAGAAATGTCTTTTTGCCTTGGCTGACAAACACCTCTACACCACTGCTTGTTTAGAGCACGTTTTGGGGATCATCCACAGATGCAAGCAGAACACAGCGGATGATGTCAAGTACTTCGATGACATGATTCAATGGTACATTCGGTTCAGACAGACTATTCTCGCTCTTATCACACGTCTGTTTGATACTGTAAAGAAGGCTCCCGCTGCTGGCCCGAAGAAGAAGTAGTCTCGCTCCAATTTGACGCAAAGGGGGAGATTGTTGGGTCGCGTTTTGTATAATATGTTGCGTCTATTGGGCTCATTAGCTAGTCCATTTTTGTATCTCCGGTATGGGCCTGTCCATCCGTGAGTTTAGTAGAGTTGAATATAAATATAGGTGCTTGCATGCATCTTAGGTTAACGATAGAAGAGAACGATCAGATTATTATTCAGAAGTTTATTATTATCGTTCTTATAACCCTAAATCCTCTACAACGGAAGTTCTTAGTCGAGCTCTGCTAAGGATTGTTTGATCTAATCATTCGACATATTTTGATCCACTCTTGTCTTATTTATTGTTTTGTGTTCATCACAATACCTGTTTCAAAGATCTAATCGATCTTCACATTTGTTATTATATCCTATCAATAGACAAACAACATAAATAAAAGTTAGACAAACAATATGAATTAAAGGTACATTTCAAATAAAGTTTCTATTACAAAAAAAATTGATTTTTTTAATCAGAATATTCATCATATACTTCAATGTCTTTTTTATCCGTATCATAATCAGAATCGCCATCATCATAATCAGTGTCTTCATCGGAAACATTATCGATTCTACCCGTTGGCGGAGGTACTTCAGTCTCGTCTTCATCGTCATAATCAATATTGTTTTGAGATACGTTAACATTGCTTTGAAAGTATTGTGAGAAGTCGATAAAAAGTCTAGCTCCAGATGAAGAGTTGTTTTGAACTATGTCAACATTTTCGGCCTCCACATTGTTGACATCTTGGACAGAGTCATTGTAAGCATTTTGGACACGAGCATTGTCGGATGGTAGATCCCAAATATTTCGATGATTAACATGCTCGACAACACAACGTGGGTTGTTGTTTTGGTTTCTTCGATGATTAACAGGCTCGCGAATGTAGAACACTTGTTTGGCTTGCGAATCGTATATGAGTTGATCATCTTGGTACGCTTCTTTTTCTGTGTTGATACTTATGAAATTATCATCAGGAATATCTCCCGTATCAAACCACTTGCACCGAAATATTACAGTCGAATAATCATATGGATATTGCACCTCCATAATCTCTTCTAGCTGGCCATAATATTTCTCTCCATTCTTAATTTTCACCAACCGCTAGAACCCCAGAGTTTTGCGTTTTGCGTTTTGCGTTGTGCATCACGACTAAGTACCATAAACCTAACACCGTTGACTATGCACGCAGTGTAAGTATAAACATCCTTTTGTGAACCCATTGAAAGGGCTGACAACTCTTCGTGGAATTCAGAAGAGTTTTCTTTTTCCATCTGATAAACCTATTAAACATATGTTGATGTGTTATGTATTCTTGATTTGTTAAATTTATGAAAAGATATTTGCTTGTTAATTATTATTACCTTTTCAAGAAACCAGTTGGGAAATTCGGCCTTTTCAAGAAACGCGTCATTTACATATCACCGCTATTGCTAGGTGTCGCCGCTAAAGGCGTCGCCGCTAATGCTTTGTTTTCTTAAACTGAACTTTTTAATGCCTTTTATCCAAACAACTAACGATTTGATCTAGATGACTTTGGGCTAATTCCACTTCACAATTATATTTAATGTACAAAACGATGTCGATTTTAATGCGGTTATTATTATTATTATTATTATTATTATTATTATTATTATTATTATTATTATTAAAAACGCGATTATTATTATTATTATTATTATTATTATTATTATTATTATTATTATTATTATTATTATTATTATTATTATTATTAAAAATGAAATCAAATAATTTTTTAAAGTTTGTTTTAGTATTATACTATTATTATTAAATAAACACACTATAAATACTTATATATTCATTTTTATACGTATAAAACATATTTATATATAATAGTGATGTATAAATGTAATAAATGTATATTAAAAACGTATTTATTAGTTTTTAAACCTTAAAAACGTTTATTTTTTTCATTTATAAGTATTTTTTCATTTTCTTATTTTATATAGTAGAAAAGGTATTTATACGTTTAGAAAAAGAAAAAACTATTAAACTAAAAAAGTAAACTCTTAAAAAAGTTTTTAAGCTACAAAAACATATAAGTCTATTTTTTATATGCGTTTATTACATTTATATGTATTTTTGTATATAATTATGTGTTTATATGTATAAATGTGCTTTTTAAAAGCATATATACATGTGTGTATTTAATATTAATACTAAAAACGAATTTTAAAAATAATTTATTTAATTTCCTTTTTAATAATAACAATAATATCAAGGTTGTAAAAAACGTTCAACGTTAGCTAGTCGGTAGACTGAGGTCAAGGGATTAATCGGCTAGGCGGAGATTAATCGGGGGATTAATCGGATACCATTAATTACTAATTTGTTGAATTTTAAAAAATTAAATATGACTAATATCATATCAATATTCATAAATACCACTAATATGATAATATAATAGGTTAATATGATTAATACAACACTAATCATACTTCAAATAGTTTTCATTGAGATAAAACTTCTTCAAAATGTTAAAATTTCATCGTTTTATAATGTTTCATTCAGTATGTATGCAGTGATTAATCGTTAGGCGCCCTCTAATCGGTTGAGTAGCACCTAAGGATTAATCGGAGATTAATCGGGACCTAATCGGGATTTTTACAACAGTGAATAATATTAATAAAAATAATAATTGCATTTAAATCTAAAGGGTCATGCACATTATGTATAAAAGTGAAGGAAGAATTATGCAAAAGTTATCTAGATTAAGTGGTAAGTCCTTTTGTTTAGGAGAAGGAGCCAGTCGGTTGAATCCTACCTCCACCCTATTTACTCACATAAAAATAAGTTTTTTACTTGGCGTTATATATGACTATTAAGGATAAAATGCGTTAAAATATTCTGGTCTAATTGGCTAAGGCCGTGGTTTTGGTGAGGAAGAGTTCGAACCACCTACACCCGGCTAAGGTTTTTTGAGCTTTTTTTTATTAAAAAATATTTTGACTTTTTAAAAAAATTTCCCAAAATAATGTGAATAGAAACTCATAATTATTATCTTAAATATAAAATATATAGTTGATTCTCCACCAATTGAACACTTTCAATAATATGAATATGTTTTCATTTTATATATAGAATTTTGATATGACCACTTGATTCTCCATGACTTGTCTTGTTCCTTGGTCCTCCATGATTCTCCATGACTTTTCTTGTTCCTTTTAAATCAGTTAATTTGAAATACTAAACCACCACAAACATAATCAGCACCGTATACATAATATGCAAGATAGCTTTCATAAATTTATCTATTTTCTCTTTAGATTCATGGATATGCATTTGGATATATCATATGCATATGGACATGCGTAAGTTCACATGAATATTCACTTTTATAAGTGCACGGCTATATGTGCGTATGCATATGTACGTATTTATATACATATTAACATGCATATGTGTACATTTTTATGAATATATGTATATTAATATGTATGTGAATATGCATATGTATGTATGCATTTATATACATATATACATATGTATACGTTTATATACATATATGAATATTAATATGCACCATATCCATATGTATACATTTATATACATATATGCATATAAATATATATATATACACATGTATACGTTTATATGCCTATGCATATGCATATGCATTATATGTATATGTATACATTTATGTATATGAGTAAGCATACACATATGTATGCGTCATATACATAGAAAAATTTTGTATCTGTATGTATGTGTATACATTTATATGTATATATGCATATTAATATGCATAAATATATGATACACTCAAAATTTCAAATATACGTACTTTATGCATATACTTCTTCTTATACATATACACATGCTTATTTATATGCATATATATATATATATATATATATATATATATATATATATATATATATATATATCTTATACGCTTATTCTTATGCATATACATATACATATTCATAATCATATGCATTTAGTTGCCTTATACATATACTTATTTTTATGTATATGCATATGCATATATTTCCTAATATGCATATGCATATACTTATTCTTATACATATGTATATGTATATACTCATTCATATGCATATTCATATACTTATTCTTCTGCATATGTCATAATATGTATATGCATAACGATAAGCATATTCATATGTATTTAACTGAATTATACATATACTTATTCTTATGCGTATCTATATGCATATGCATATACTTATTCATATGTATATGTGTATACTTATTCTTATTCATTTGTATATACTTATTCATATGTATATACATATTCTTATGAATATACATATATTTATTACTATGTATACACATATGCTTATTCATATGCATATAACCACGTAGACACAATCCTTAATATTTGGGGTTAAAATGGTCAAGTATCATCATAAATCTCCAACAAGAACTACACACTACTTGAAAAAAAACTCTTTAATGATACACAAACAATGACACACACTAATTTACGATACACATTTTTGTCTGTCCTAAAAATAATATCAGTTTTCTAAAATTTGAAGAATAGACGACACGCATTTTTGCGTGCCCTAAAACTAGTGTCCAACAAAAAAAAAACACAGAGGGCACCTATCATAAAAAGTGTGTCGTGTAAAGGTGTCGTTTTATATTTTTTTTAGGAAGGTGTGTTCTCCTTTTTTTAACAGCCGATGGGGGAAATGAACTTCTAATAAATTAAATACCTCCGCCTGATGCGTCTCCTTCTTCTCCTTCTAAAGCCCTCTTCCAAAGAACCCTAATAGAATTGTGAGGATGTCAATGCTTCTTCCAGGTTAAATAATTTCTCCCCAATTCCCCTTCACCTTCTTCTTACACTTCGTCCCCCTAAATTTTGTTGCTTCTGCGATCTAACAACTCACATGGTTACACGTAGGCATACATACAATTGCATTGAATGAAGAAGGATGGAAGTCAGCTGTACAACCCCCGAACTACTGAAAAAGTCAATTTTTATGCGGCTTTGTTCACATCTGGTTTTCAAATTCTTTACCCTAATTGAAAAACCTTGATTCCAATACTACATGCTACATAATCGATTTCTTCCTTCACATCGTCCCCATAATTTTTTTAACAACATGCAACACAAACCCATACACAACTTCTGGTTTGCATTATTTGCCTCCATATGCAATCGTGTTTTTCGTAATACATACATACACATATCCTAACCCCAGAGGAGAGGGAGATAGGAGAGATGGGAGTGTGTGATGCCGAGAAGAAAAAAAGGGGAAAACTTGTTCTTGCTGATCTATGATCAACCTATAGGTTAGTTTTTCGATTATTCTCGATCCCTAATGTTTTCTTAAACATAAAGCATGTTCACCCCTCCCCCTCCCTTTACCGCCAGGAAACAACCACAACGCCACTATGTGCTTATTGGGTGAGTTTTAGACATGGTCAGCCTTCGTAGTCTTGTTCTTGCTGTTAGGAACTAGTAGTTCATGTCTTAGTACTTTGATGTCATGAATCATGATAAATTGATAATGCCCAAACTATTGAAAATAGTTGTTACATGCTTAACCCCCACCCACCCACCCACGAATAACCTATATTGGGATTTCTTTGTTCTAGACTTTGAGGGACATGTAACAGCCCCTTTGAACTTATTTTTCTTGATATTTCTTATTGATTAAAAACTACATAGACTACTCTTTCCTTCTAATCTCGAATGGAAGCAAGAGAATAAAGAAAATAGCCCCTTAAGGCCTTGATATGGCCTGGACGCCTTACAAACCGACAACAGCCTTGATGTGTTTCTAGGCATTTTCTTCCTGCCTAGAACAATGCAAGACCTTACTCCTATGGTTTCTATACACAAAACCTAAAAAAACAGATGCTATACACAAAACCTAAAAAAACATAAAATAAATCTATGCCTTATGATTGCATGTAATGTTGATGCATTAAAACAGATTTATATGTACATGGAAGTTTAAAAACACAAAGCTTAGGTTTAGGAATGATTAGAATACAACTAAAGGATTGAAATTAGAGTATGTTGATGTTAGTAACTTCCATGAAATTAGAGTATGTAGTTTCCCTAAGCCAATTTGAGTAAATTCCCATATACTATACACTTTTGCTTTTTTAGTATGCATCTGCGAATAAGTGACTAGCAATACCCAGTAATGAGTTAAAAAATTCATAGATCACCCTGTAGCTATGGACATTGTTCACAATGATGCTACATTCCATGTATAAAATTTTATAAAAAAGTTGACATTTTTACCCTTTTTGTTGTTGTGGCTTTTTTTTTTGTAAAAAGGTTGCAGGTTTGAAAAATAATTCTAATATTTGTGAGAGTTGACTTGAAGAAAACACAATTTCATTTTTTTTTAACTACATAACACATTTTATGTCCCCAAGTGCAGGAAACTTGTAGAAAAAAAATTGGCACTGACTGAGTTGATGTATCTTCAAGTGGTGAAGAGTTGACAATAGTTGAGTTGATGCATCTTCAAATGGTGAAGTTGCAAGGCTTAAAGCTGCCATGGAAATTGTCAAATGAGAAATAACTCATGGGTTCCTTTTAAAGTTGTATATGCTTTATTTTTCTATAATAAATATTATGCAATATTAGCAATGTATTACATTTACTGGCTAATGGAATGATTATTTGTGTTTGACATATTAGTATAACGAGTTATCTTTCTTATTTATGGCATCTTATTTTGTATTATGACACATTTAATGTGTCATTTAATTTGAACGTTAGTAAATAATCAAAATATATAAATTTTAAAACATTTAAACTTTATGACACGCAAAATGTGTGTCGTCTTTCTTTATGACAAGGGCTTTAATGATACGCTATGCAAGTCGTAAATGCATGTCGTAAGGTTACGACACGCGAGTGTGTGTCATCTTATTTACGACAGGGGTTTCCTTGACATGCATTACGTGTCGTAAATGCGCGTCGTAAGGTTACGACACGCAAATGCATGTCATCTTCCTTTATGACAGGGCCTTGACACACATTTGCGTGTCATTAAAGGGTATTTTTCTAGTAGTGATATATATATATATATATATATACACACACACACACACACCTAAGTAGAAACAGTCTTTAAGAATGCTCATCAATCTACAATTAACATCACAAACAGACCAAAACACAACTTCATGATCATTAGTGACCAAATCATTACCAAGGGTAAAATCATGCATACTTTATGTACACCTCCATTTGAACTTATATTTGTATGATTCCATCATATAACAATCTCCAACAGTAATTAATTCCCAATAATCAACATCACAAGTACTCCAATAAACAATAAACATTTAACATAAAATTAACATGTGTTTGTCCCTTTTGCATTCGATACATTTGGTTTTCTCGCACCAGAGGCGGTGGAGCTCCTCAATAGAGTCCAACGGATGTTTTATAAATTAAATTATCATTCAATTTGTTGTAAATTGACTTACGATAATATATAATCTAAGTATTAATATATAACCTAAATGCATATACATAGTGTAACGTATATAATCTAAGTATTGTGGTGTCGTTCTGGTGCTAGGTTCTACCATTGCCATCTACGCATAACCGCGCATAAATGATCGTAAATCAAGCACAAGCATGCAATATTCGTATTATCATAATCAAGATTCATAACATTTATACCCAGAAGGTACTCAACAAGATCATAGTCAAATATCAAGCATTTCATATAGCATATCATAGTTTTAATTAATCGTATCAAGTACCAAGATAGACATATCAACCAAATTACTAAGCCTACAAATGTGACAGAAGGCAAAATCATACATACTTTATGTACACCTCCATTTGAACTTATATTTGTATGATTCCATCATATAACAATCTCCAACAGTAATTAATTCCCAATAATCAACATCACAAGTACTCCAATAAACAATAAACATTTAACATAAAATTAACTTGTGTTTGTCCTTTTTGCATTCGATATATTTGGTTTTCTCGCACCAGAGGCGGTGGAGCTCCTCAATAGAGTCCAACGGATGTTTTATAAATTAAATTATCATTCAATTTGTTGAAAATTGACTTACGATAATATATAATCTAAGTATTAATATATAACCTAAATGCATATACATAGTGTAACGTATATAATCTAAGTATTAATATATAATCTAAGTATTGTGGTGTCGTTCAGGTGCTAGGTTCTACCATTGCCATCTACGCATAACCGCGCATAAATGATCGTAAATCAAGCACAAACATGCAATATTCGTACTATCATAATCAAGATTCATAACATTTATACCCAAAAGGTACTCAACAAGATCATAGTCAAATATCAAGCATTTCATATAGCATATCATAGTTTCAATTAATCGTATCAAGTACCAAGATAGGCATATCAACCAAATTACTAAGCATACAAATGTCACAGAAGGCAAACTAATGACATATCTCATACTGTACATATAGGCATAATCAACAATTAATAATATTCTAATTTGACTAATCGAGCCGTTTCCAGAAAGTAGTTTTCGACCATGTACAAGGTTTATAAAAAGTCTATCGACTCACCTTAATATTCAACAAACGGACTTCTATTTAGCTTGATTAGCTCGTAATCTTCGTAAACCGTCGAATGGACATAAACATAATATGTATATGCATTTAGGTTATATATTAATACTTAGATTATATATTAATAGTCTCAAGTCTCGTAGTCATAGTATCTTTGATTATAAGCTTTCATAAGTTGGAAATATATCCTAGACACTATTATAGTTTTGTTTAATTTAAACTCACATTTGACGTCATTAATTTATAACCAAAACACAGATTTAAGTTAGACTCCTTGTCGCGTTTTACTTATAAGTGATAAAAGTATATTAATTAAATAATTCTTACTGGCATATATATGTTCATAAGATGATCATGATTCTGTTACGTATTTATTTAATTTATTTTTTAACACTATGTACAATTGACATCACTTTGACCACACAAAACAGTAACCAAATTATAGGGTTAAATGTAGTAAATAAAAATGTGGAATATCATTATTTTGTAATTGTGGAATCTTTGTCATCAAATTTTAAGATGGAATCTTTATTCTTGACTTTCAAGTATTCAGTCATATATTGAGTTTGTGCATTTCTTCACAAATCGTTTCTTTTGGCTTTTCTTAGCTTTTAGATGGAAACACTACCATTCCTCGTTACTTTTTAGGATATTATTTAATCTCTATATTCATTCTTTTTTATTATTTTGTATGCGGCTACATATCAATGAATGTCCTATACTAAAAAGTTTTATTTGTTAGTTTATTGATTGTCCCTAAAGACTCTTTGGTGCAAGAGTTGAGGAACATGTTCAAAGGCATGAAGAGATGCAAAATAGAAATGCAACAAAGATAAACACAATTTGAAGAGTAATTGTAGGCTTTTTATAAGAGAACTAAGCGAATGTCCGCGCGTTGTGCATATACACCTATATAGTTGAAGTCTTTACAAATATATGTTTTTTTAAATATAGCAATAACGTTTTTGTTAAATTTGATATAATAATTCCTATACTAAATTGCTATATATATATATATATACATATATATATATATATATATATATATATATATATATATTATTTTGAATTATACGATAATATATACATCTATTATAACTGCATAATATCAATCGTTTGAATAACTTCTATCCGCGAGTTACACATGAATAAAATTAAATATAATATATGGTTTAATGTTATTTATAGTTGTTTTATTGTTAATTATTTTTTTAAAATTTATGTGTTTAATGTTTTAATTTTTATCATTATAATTATTTAAAACATAAAACATTGTTGTTTGATTTTAAAGGTAACAATATAATCATTTATATAGAGTTTTTTTTAACTATTATTATTGTAAGTTATTTTAAGCTACTTATTTGAAAACTTTTAACAATTTTAAAAATATCTTTAGAAAATAGTTTAGTTATATTGAGATTACTAGTTAGTTTTTTCATTTATCACCAAAATTTATCACTTTTAACTATTTACAAAATATTCTTTTGGTTTTTTTAAGTGTAACTAATTGTCACCAAATTTGTAAGAGAGGATAATCATATCCTACCTAATAAATGAAGCTTTTCTGCCAAGTGTCAGTACCTCATTCAATATGCCACATGACATTTTTATATTTTTTTCAATTAAAATTAAATCCACTTGGCAAATTATGTTTTTTTTTGGATTTTTATCAAAGTAAAAAAAATATCAAATGATTTACTGTATTTTAAAGAAATGTAGGAAACTTGAATATCTCCTTAAATGTACCGTATTTTGTCGATGAATATATTAAAATCAAATAAGCCTTCCTAATTTAAATCCTTTCAAATTCCATTTATCTGTATAAAGTTCTAAATTTCATACACAATTTTCGGAAATCACTCTTCAAATTCTGTTTATCTGCAGAAAGTTTTCAAATTTCAATTCATTCACAGCTAATCTTGATATCTTTTCCAAATTCAATTTTGTAAATTATATATAACTACAATCTCATTTGATATGTCGTGTTTTATTGAGAGATTGAAGATTTACAGTATCACGTTCATCATCAAAGTTCATTATCGCCAATATCTACTACATCAGGTTAGCATATGTGATGCTCGACACATTGAGTTTACAACATCAAGTAAATCATTTAATTCTTTTTATTTGAGCATTTCATGTTTTCATCTTCTCCTTTCCATGCTATCATACAATTTTTTGAGATTTTAATACTAAAAATTTACTCATGTTTCAATGCATATGTTATGTTATGCCTCAAAGAAGTTTTTTTTTTGTCACGCACCCTACTACAACTGTATTTGTCATGTCATGTTTTGCTCGTGTCTTTGAAGAAACAATCATATTTTAGTCATTAAATACTAATAATTTTCAAATATTAGGCATTAAGAGTTATCCTACAGTTTTACCAGATTTGAGTTATTCAAGTGTTTGTCAAGTCTGTTTCTTGCATGTGACATGGTATTGGATGGACATTTCTTATTAATTTTAGTTGGGTCAAATTCAGTTTTCCCATTTTTATGTTTTGAATTTAAATCAAGCTCTCAAGAAGTTGCTTATTGGTTTTCAATTTCGTAATTTTTGTTTTTGGGTTTTTAATTTATGCTCAGATTTTGGTTATGCATGTCTGTTTCTTGAATGTCACATGCTATTAGATGAGCATTTGTCATAGCTTTATATGGGTCAAATTCATTTTTTTTTGGATGTGTGAATATGATTCAGGCTGTCAAGAAGTTGCTTAGATTGTGATTCTGCTTTGGTTTTCAATTTCGTTTTTTTTTTTGGTTTTTTTTTTTGTTTAGATTCAGGTTCTATATGTTGTTTCTTGAACATAAAGTTTATTTTTTTTCCACCAACATGACCAAATTGCCCTCTATTATCTCTTTTTAACCCTCCATCATTGCTGATCATATTCCAGACTCTCCATATCTTAATTACCCAAAAAACTACTAAATTACCCTAAATAAAAACCGAAGTCTGTGACAATTAACAAAATCACAAAATATTGTTTTCCCCCAACATGACCAAATTGCCCTCTATTGTCTCTTTTTAAACCTCCATCCTTGTTGATCATATTCTAGACTCTCGATATCTTAATTTCAACAGAAAAAATTGAACCATCTTTTATTAATAGTTTTTTATTCAAAGTCATAACATTATTATTTGCTGCACACATTTTCCAAAATTGCCCTTTAAAATTGAACCATCTTTTATTAACAATTTTTTATTCAAAGTCCTAACATTATTATTTGATGTACACATTTTCCAAAATTGCCCTTCTTCTATGACTATAGAAGATTCCCAGCAGCCTTGATTGCAACCAATATCAGTATGAGCAATTACAAAGGACCAAAAGATTTTTTTATTAACAACAACCAATTTCGTCTTTTTATTGGGTTTTAGTTTTTTTTTTTTTTTTTTTTTTTCTTTCAGATTCAGGTTATGCATGTTGTTTATTGACTGTGAAATGCAATTAAGTGAACATTTTTATATCAGTTTTAGTTGGGTCAAATTGAAGTTCTTTTCTTTTTTCCCTTTGGGTGTCTGAAATCTGCATTTCATTTAAGTCGTCAAGAAGTTGGTTAAATTGTCTTCCTTGTTGAATATTCTTCTCATAGCTTTAGTTGTGTCAAATTTCACTTCCTTTATTTTTGTTTTTTGGTGAACTTCATTTAAGCTGTGAAGAAGTTCATTTGATTGTGATTCCCGTATATTTGTTTTTTGTACAGATTTTTTCTGAAATATGCTTATAGCATAATATGTTTATGATATAAAACTCTTATAACATAAAGTTTATTTTTTTCATTTATTTATCATACTTTTTTGTTATTCAAAAACTGACCTTCGTTACTACATTTGGTTTACAACTTAATAGAAAACACCAACGTTACCATGATCAGTGACTTGGCACTATCAGAAGATGACTACACGATCAAGGTTCGAATCATTCGTCTGTGGAAACAAATTCGGATGATTGGAATGATATTAATGGACGAAAGGGTATTTTGGATTTTTTTTTTTTGTTTTTTATTTTTGATACTATTAAATTATACATGTTAAGTTATAATTATTTGTATGTGTAGTATAACTTATTATTATATTTTTTCTTTTATTTCTAGGAAAAACAATTGTTTTTGGAGGAAATTTTAGATAAATTCTACTGTTATTCCTAATGGAAGCAGTCGCTATCGAATGTGGGGTTGTTTTTTAGACAACCAATATTCACTCATTGGCAGTTATATGTTGCATTGTTGAGAGTGAAGAGTAAAGATGGATTAAAAATATTAATTTAAGATGAAGATGGTAAACTTACCAATACGACATCTAATGTGGTATTCAAAGAAGTCTTTGGAAATTTGTAATTCATAAAAATAAGTCTCGATATTTCAATAATTTTTTTTGTTATTATAAATTATCTTACCTACTTATTCATCATTTTGTTTTTATATATTTAGCAATTTTTTTTAATTAATGTTTAATGTTTACAACATTATTGTCATCATCATTTTATAAATACGTACGTATTTATTTTATTTTTTTATATTTCGAAATAGTTAATTTATTCTTTATATACTTTTGTTTTTATGTAAAATTATTACTAAGAAACACGTAATGTTTAACAAAATATATTATTTATTTTTTAAAAATCCGTGTATTACACGGGTCTCACACCTAGTTAAGTAATTAAAGAATTGATGCTTTGTTGAATGAACGTGGTGTTATTTATACGGCTAAAAGGTTGAAAAAAGAAATGAGATATAAATACAATCCTCTCTAATAAATGAAAGTTTTTTTTGCCACTTGTCAAATTCTCAAGAGTTTTGCCATATGTAATTTTGTGGGAGTTTTAGAATTATCATTTTTCACTTGTCATATTTTGAGAATTTCTATTTTTTAAATAAAATTTCATATAAGGAAAAAGAACCATTCTATTAATTTGATAATAAAGTTTCATAAATGTTCTAAAGAAGATTTGATTTTTTTTATAAATGTTTCAAAAGATTACATTATGATATGTACAAGTATTATTTTATAAAATATTTAATGTTTAAATATTGATATTAAATTTTTATTTTTAATAAATCCGTGTAATACACGGGTCTCACAATTAGTTAGAAAATATAAAAAGATGTTGTTCCCCATAAAAAAAAACTTAAATATATATCCATGGATCTCGTTGATATATTTGGAAATATTTTAATTTTCAAAGTTGTTCTTTTTAAAAATAAATAAGAATAAATACTTTTAAAAATAAATAACAATAAATTAGATGGTGTGGAAATTAAGATTATAGTTATTATACACACCGAGAAAACACATTGCAACTTATGAACAGAACTGTACATCGGCTTCGGTTAAAACCTTTAATCTTATGGGCTTCTAACTCCTCGGCTTCGTATACCAATAAATTTGCTCCACTGCCTCTGCACATAATGTACTTCTCCTTTCGATTTCTGCCTTTTAAATCAGATTAGTCGACTACTTCGAATTCCAGAGGAAGGTTTCGTTTTCGCCTCTCACTCCTAACTGCTAGAAGTTTGTTTTGTGATGTGTGTTTGAAAGATTAGATTTATTTTTTCTCCAATTTCAGTAATTGGGTATTGCGAATGCCTTATCTCTTATTCTCTCTCGTCAATCGCTTTGATTTTCACGTTGTTTCCATAAATTGAATAGTGGTTATAATCGGTTATTTTGTTGCTTGAAAATCGGTCGGCATACCTGTCGCGCGTTTTCTCTGTCATTTCCATTGATGGTCGGGGTGTGTTTCCCAATTTTTGTTTTAAAGGTGTAACATCCCAAAAATTAAAAAAAAAAAATTTATAATTTCAAAATATAATAACCAATAAACCTTTGCTTAAAAACCATTGAGTATCATTTCATTAATTGAAAACAATACGTTATCAGAGTTAAATTTACAAAGTCGGGAAAAGAACATCTTCGTTAAGTGAGTACAATCCCGCAGAGCTCTTCTTGCAAACAACCTGCAAAATGTTTAAACCACAATCCTTCAGTATACCACATATTCCACCATACATAAAATTCATCCATAAACAATTCTCGACTTTAGCGTTGAGCAAACAAAACTGCTATCCACATAAACCCGTCATATACAATGGGTCCAACTCAATTTCTAACGACCCAAATTTACCTATGTCAGTGTTGTTAGCTTTCGTTAGACAAATGTTTATTTACATAGGATTATTCTAGTTTTAAGATTATATAATGAAATAAATTAAATAAAAATGATGTTATTTTATATCTGAATGAATTATACAATAATTCAGAGGAAATAATCCAAATTAAATGCCTTTGTGGAAAAATAAAGCAAATATAATTCATTAAAAAGTCTATGAATGATGTAGAGGGGTTGAAACGTTAATAAAACAAACTTAAATTGTTATGTATCTAAGGTTGGGGTAAGGAGTGCAACAAATAAAGGGGTACAATATACTCCAAAAGAATTGTTAGGCGTGTCAAACCCAACAAATAAAGGGGTACGATATACTCCAAAAAAATCCCACTATATTGCACTAAAATGTAGTACAAGGCAAGTAGGATCGATCCACAGAGACACGGGATAATTAGTCTATATCTCTTTGCACAAGGTACTATGGTCACCAACAGTAAAAATGGGGGTAAAGGGACAGAAGGATCCTAAAGGCTAGGAATGAATGCATGCAATGCAAACAATGAAAAAGGAAAAGAAAAAATATGTACAGAAGCACTAAAGAAACAAAATATATCATAAAGAAATTTAAGGCACAAGTAAATAATCTATACAAGTATGATTAGACTTTATATCAATATTGCTCCAATCATTAATACCTAGGCAACCATCCTGCTTCCTTCCACATATCACAGGCTCCCAAAGTGAGGAAGACCCGAAACGTTGTAACCCAATAATCCAACCCTAGTTTTATTAAAACTTTATACCTTACTAAGCTTTATGGGCGAAAATAAGATAGTCCGGATCTCATGTCCTTAAGACTAGATGGCCAAGAATCAGAATCGACGCATCCTTAAGAACCCGTCACGGCGAATCAGCTTTCGCTGAAACAGTGAGCTCACCCGAAGGGGCCCAGCTCCTATGCTTTCACTTTTTAAAGAGCTACAAGTATCATATCACACAGTTCTTCATTTTCCAGATTTGACTTGAATTGGCTTTTGATTTGATTGAACTTTGATTTGTACTTCGTTTTGAATTTGGATTCTTCAATCTTCATTTTTGTAATTTCTTGAGATATCTTCGTTTTGGCATTTGAAATTCTGATTTGGGTACTAGATATGACTGTTGTACCCTTCCTTCTTTCTTGACTGTGTGGATCTAATACTTAAGCTCTCTGTCACCGCGAGGGTGACGCGTATCAACAAACAGGTCCGTGTTTTGTGGGTCCAGAGTTACCGATAAAGATTCTTTTTAAACATTCAAAAGCAAATCATCTGAAAGTTGTTATTACCACCCAAAAAATGTTTCAATATAATTTCTTTTTATTATCTAAGGCTAGGGTCTTGAATTACGGTGTTTGGGTCCCCTAGTTATGACAGCTGATTCTACACTTCCGGTAGCAATCCGGTTGCTTTGGTTTTTTTTTTTTTCATTTTGATTTGAGCTCTCGATTTCCCACTTCATGGAGCTATTGTATGTAAAGAGTGTCATCATCTCGTATAAAGTTTTTTTTAACAATGTATGCATGAATATGGATGTGAACATGAATATGCAACATGATGAAAATGCACCTAATGTACAACTCTACCCCTCTCCAAGCTTAAATATAAGCATCGTCCTCGATGCTTGGAGAGGGCAAAACAACCTATTGCGGAGGAGGAGACGGGTGGTGCCCAGTTGGGTAAGAGTCCAGACAATCACAAGTGCACACAAATTGAAGTTTTAAGCAAAATATGGATGATTAAATATATGGAAAGAATTTACCGAATCATTCTTGGAGTCTTGCAGTTGGTGGTGAGAACCTCCTCTTCAACCTCCCCAAGCTTGCCTACATGAAGTGTCAAGCCCAAAAGCACAAAACAAATTGTGAAAATTTCGGACCTAAGGGTTCTTGGAAGAGAGAAATTATTTTGGGGGTGAGTTATGGGTGTATGGGGTGATAAAAGCCGATTTTTATACTTAAAACACATTTGTTCTACAGCACGAACACGACCTGTGTTCTTTTAGTGTAAAATCACACGGCCCGTGTTGGGGGTTTAAAATTATGAAAATGGCTGAACACGACCCGTGTTGGCCATAAGGGAAAAATGACATGGTCCGTGTACCCCTCTGACTGCGAAAATGTTTGCCTCGCTTGAACACGACCCGTGTTCAATATAAGGCAAAAAATGAACATAGGCTATGTACGGCTCTGTTTGCCACTTCCCACTTTTTGAACCCAAAAAAAAACCCCCTCTCATTCAAACGAAATGGTTTTGCATTCCGAGGTCCGCTTGGTGATTTAAAAACATGCTTAAATGCATTTGGAACATTAAAAACCAAAAACTCAAAGAAATGGAAATATTTTTTAAAGAAAAAGACAAAAATACCCCCGGGTTGCCTCCCGGTTAGCCGCCCTTGTTTTAAGTCGTTGGCTCGACTTGGCCCCAGAATACGTTTCGATCTAATTATGTGGGACTCTCCAAATTAGTAAACTTTTTGCCATCTCCATCAATGGAACACTTATCTTGTACTTGACTTTCTTTTTGCGTGGGAACCATGTTGGACTTAGACCCTTAATGACACCAATCGTCCAGCCGACCCCTTTCATGTACTTGTCCAGTAAGGTAATCAACTCTTCTTTCTTTGATAGGGTGGTTGAGTTGACGACCGATTGTGTCTCTTTCTTCTCGCGATATATATATCCTTTGAGGATTCTGACAGATTTATCATTTTCAGCTCTAGTGTTTGGTCTACTAGGGAAAGGATTTTCTCATTGGTAATTGGTGGCTCAGCCTCTCTTTCATCAACCTCCAACACATCCTCTACAACTTCCATGTCAGTCTTCTCAATTTCTACTTCTTCCTCGATAACCTTTTCCAATTCTACTTCTTCCTCCTATTCCCCATCTTTTAATTGCAATCTTGGGCCATCAACATTTTTCCCATCGTTCAAGGTGATGGAAGAAATGGTATGCCTTGGGTCCTCCTCCGTCTATGATGGTAGTTTTCCTAGAGTTTCCAATATACTCACAGATTGAGTAAGTTGGGAAATTTGTTGCTCTAAGCTTTTGAGGCTAGCTTTGGTTGTTTCTTGGAAGATCTGGGTAGTAGTGGCAATGCTTTTGACAATGTCTTCCAAGGACATGCTCAACGTTTCAGGTTGTTGTGGAGGTGGAGAATATGGTAATTTGGAACTGTGGAGTTAGTTGGTATTGGTCATTTCCCCAAGTTTGGTATGGGTTTTGGCATTGGTTGTTTCCCCAAACTTGGTTGTTTTCCCACCATTGATCATGTTGAGGTTGATCATAACTCCATTGGTTTGGCCAATAGTAGCTTCCCGTTTATTGCACTTCTTCCCATTCACTTTGGTCATTCCAATCATCATCACTAACTGAGCTAGCTCAGAAAGTTGGTCTTCTATGTAAGGAGTATTCATTTCTGAGCGACACTTTTTGTTTTTTTTTTTTTCTATTTTTTTTTTGTTTTTTATAGAGATGTACCTGCTCACAAAAATCTAGGCATAAAAAATTAGTAACACCGTGTCTTCGGCAACGACGCCAATTTGTTAGGCGTGTCACACCCAACAAATATAGGGGTACGATATACTCCAAAAGAATCCCACTATATTGCACTAAAATATAGTACAAGGCAAGCAGGATCGATCCACAGAGACACGGGATAATTAGTCTATACCTCTTTGCACAAGGTACTATGGTCACCAACAGTAAAAAGGGGGGTTTTAGAGTGCAATGACTAAACAAACAAATTAAAAACACACGCAATCAGCTAAATGAGTGAATTTAGTTCAGATTTTGTAAGGACTCCAACTTCATGTATGACAAATTAGCAATGTGACTCAAAGATGACACAATATTCGTTCAATTCTATCTAAGTTGGTACTTGAAAGTGCTAATAAGCTCTCACACTTCTCATTCACCACATTAATTAACCAAAACAAGCTCTTTGATTAACCCTAACCTTATTAACCTAATCTAAACAAGCTCTTAGAATCAAATTATAAGATTGCATGAAGCTTTATGTGAATGTTCCCAACAACACCCAATACTCCTCATAAGCTCGGGAGTGTAAAAGTGTATGAATAAGATTTACACTAAATTCATTTAATAGAGATCAATTTAATGCTTGTTACTTGTTCAATTTCACAAAACAATTACAGATTTTGTAAAAGAGATAACTTAAATGACCTAACCCTAATTCAAATGGCCAATAAGAATCACAATTAGAATCAAACATTCGATTGAAGCAAAATCAAACTCATTAGATAGAAGTCAAGAAAAAACATCATGTCATATGATTGAAGTCACTACCAAGAAGTCAAAACATGAAATTAAAGAAACTAGGGTTCTAGCCACACATGGCTAGAACAAGATCACATGAATAAAAGATAGAAATAATGTGCAATTACAACTTACAAATAAGAGAAACAATGTTTCCAAATGATAAATGATCAAATCCTTGCAAAAACCTTCAAAATCCCCTCTCCAATGGTGCTCTGATATGTTGTCTCCGTGTAAAAATGGCCCTTAACCCGTAATATGAAAGATAGGAAAAATTGCCAAAAGTTGGTTTTTGGGTCGAACACGGCCCGTGTTGAACGTAGAGTAAATCTGACACGGCTCGTGTTCAGCAGGGGCAACAACTCCTCTTTTTGGTCAACACGGCCCGTGTTGATTTTGCAGTGTAAATCCAACACGGCCCGTGTACCCCTCTGACTCCGAATCTAAACTTGATTTTTCCAACTTTTTCGTTCTTCGCCCGATCATCCCGAAATCTTTACCAACGCTTCCCGGCATCTCCCAAAGCGCATTCCAAGCTCCGGTTTACCTGAAAAAGACATGAAAGTGTGCAAATAAGGTTGTTCTTGAGACTAACATGAATATGATGAAATGCAAGAAAAAGGAAAAGGAAAGAACAATTATGCCAAATAGATGGGGCTAAAAGGTGTGCAAAAAGGTGCACAAATTGTACCTAACAATAATCAATATCATTTCTTGTCTTGAATTTATAATGGTATCAGAGCAGTAATCCTACTGCTCCGAAAAAACACATGGCCGATAAGGCAAAGCACCACCAGAAGACAACAATAGCAATGTCGTTGATTACAACTCACCATATTACCTTCATCCTTCCGATCATCCTAGACAAATGTTGGTCAATGACGCATTGTCGGACAAAAACTATGCGGATTGGGTACATGAGATGGAGAATTTCTTATTCGCCTAGAATAAGATCAACTTCATCGTCGGGTCTATTGAAAACCCAGAAAAGACATCCAAGGATTACATTCCACGGATGCGAGTTGATGTGATGATTAAAGGGTGTCTTACCACCATGATGGAAAGGGAAATAAGGGACAGTGTCAAATACGCGTACACCGCTACAGATATGTGGTCTAATCTTCATGAACGATTTGGGAAAGAGAGCACACCAAGGGAATACAAACTGAAAAACATGATCGATGCCACACATCAAGTTGATGCCACTGTTTCAGCCTACACAAGGTATGTTACGGTCCTTCATTCTAATATGAACTTGGATCGATGGTATCCGACTCAGTCGGTTACTATTCATAAGTATGTTCCCTTGTAATTGTATATATAATGAATGATATTCTTATGTTGTACATGGTGAAAATAATATTATAGTTTTAACCCAAAAAATATTATTGTAATAATTAAGGTAAATAAATATTATTGTAATAGTATCATATCTTCAAGATGATACAACATATTATTATCCTTTATTGTAAAGGTTGGCCTTAAAATTTTATTGTTCGCAAGTTAAAGGATAATTAGAAATTCGTTTGAAAAATATGGACCGGGAATACCAAGAGATGTCAATGGTGTTGTTAATTACAAAATGAATTTGGTAGGAAATTTGTTGGAAAAAAGATGTGTCGATTACTTGTTGATAAACAAATATGTTGTAAATATTCCGGTTCGTAGTTGCTCAGAAATTGTCACAAAGAGCCATCTATTACTAACACCATCCAACACAATATGTTTGAGTTGGTAATCGGAAACAAACCATGAAAAATGAACCCTTTAAGATGAGAAATGTTCAGTCGGGCCTTTCCAGCATCGATCCTTAGTGGGCATACATCAATGGATGTCCCCGCCGTGCCAACTATGGACAACATTTTTGATGTCGAAATTAGACTAACAATTTACAAAATGTTTATTTACCAATAAATTATTTTAGGACGAAGTACGAGAAACACTAAATAGAGAATGTAATGTGAATCAATCAGCATACGTCTAGTAATAGTAATGACCTTTTCCAGTACAATATTTATTCTCTATCAAGTTATTACTTAAAAAAATGCCCTAAATTTTCGCATTTTATGTTATGCTTTTTGATTCAGGTTCGCTTCTTGTGTCTATTAATGTTACAGGTATGCATGAAACTTTAATAACTAACAGCCAATATCTAATTTTTATCATCGCATCCAGATAAAATACACATCAAATTAACAATGACATCACAAATGACTAAAGTAGACAAGTATCCATTTATTAAGGTGAAAAAAAGTGAAAAAAACGAGCATCAAATCTTTTCCATTTTAGCACACAATAATGAAATTGAAAACCATAGTTACTCGAGAAGAACTAGTAAGCTTCGGGATGTGCGATTGCATAGGCCTCTATTGCCTTAAAGGTGTTCTTGAATGCTTCTTTGAGAAAGTTAAGAATACCATCAGGTAGTTGGGCATCAGGGTTGCAATTAAACTCGGTCGTGTGCTTGTACACAGTTGCAAGTAAAAGTCGTGTGCTTGTACACAGATCCACCATCAACAGAAGGTTGGAACTTAACATGATGAGTGACTGAGACAATAATACCTAACAAGGCGTCACCTTCAAAGATCGTGTAGCTGACGCTAAGATTGCTTATGTGTATGGCATTGACTCTATGCTTGGAATTTTTGTACGGAAAACCTACACACGTATATTACACCAAACATTAGGGAACCATTTGTGAGAAAACTATGATCCAAAGAGTACATGAATCATATTAAATACAAAGATGTTTTTATCAACGTAATACTTACCATCACCGAAGGTAATGCTTATAATGCTTCCAACACCGCCATCACCTTCGATAATATTGATAGATTTGAAAGTTTGAGGATACAAGAAATACAACCATTACCGGCGACACTATTAGCGTCGACGAGACCTTTAGCAGCAACAAATCAAAAAGTCGCCGCTAAAGGTTCTGTCGCCGCTATCGGTGTCACCGGTAATTCTTAATTACCTGAGTCCGCGTTTTCACGTTCTGGTGAACGTCAACCGTTCGATCATTTTGCTAATCCAATGACTGAGAAACTCGTGAAAAACACAAAACCAATACCGACGACAATATGTCACTACTAAAGACCTAAATTGTCGCCACTAAAGGTAAAAAAAAAACGCGCCTTCTTTTCCCTCTACGTATGTCACAGCTAAAGATTGGATTTCGCCGGTATTGATTCTTTTGTAGCCGCTATTGGGTGTCGCCGCTAAAGGTCGACGCAGATTACAACCACTTGCTTCCTCTTTCTGTTGCGATCTTCTCTCATTTTGTTCCATTTCTCGATCATCTGCTCCGACGATTCTCCCTTCCTCCAACGATTCTCCCTCATTTAACAATATATAGTAGAAGAGATATCGCCGGCCACTGAAAACTTTCCGTCTCTGGCCACCGACATTGTTGTTGCTGTCAATTTTCTTCTCTCGGGTTCATGTTTCCTTCCTCATCTCTTCCTTTCTTTCTATTTTAATGTCGATTTCCATAAGACTTTGTGATTAATTGCATTTTTGTTTTCAAAAAAGCTATTTTCTTCTCTGGTCACCACCATTACCATCGGTTGTTGCTGTCACCGACATCAACTACCACTACCACTGTTGCAACCACTGTTGCAGCACTGAAGACTACCACCACCAGTTGAAAGAGGGAAAAGTTTTGGAAACCACATGTGCATTTTTTTGTAATTTGTTTTATATGTGTGCATTTGTGTGTGTATTCTGTATATGTGTGTGTGTATTTCATATATGTATGTGAAATATGTTATATGTGTATGTATTTCATATATATGTGTGTGAAAATTGTGTGTATTTCATATACGTGTGTGAAAATTGTGTGTATTTCATATATGTGTGTGTATAAAAAATACGTGTATATGTATATAATGTATGTATTTGTATGCATTTTGGATTATGTTCATGGTTGTTTTATGTGTATAAAAAGTATGTATATATATATATATGTGTGTGTGTGTGTGTGTGTATGATGTATGTATGTGTGTATTTATGTGTAATTTGGAGTGTGTTGATGGTTGTTTAATATGTATAAAAAGCAATGTTGTAAAAATCCCGACTAGGTCCTGATTAATCTCCGATTAATTCCTATGCGCAACTCGACCGAGTAGAAGGCTCCAAGCGATTAATTCATGCATACACAATGAGTGAAGCAGTAGAACCCAATGAAATTTTAACACTTCGAAGAAGTTATATCTTAATAGAAACTATTTAAGGTATGATTAGTCTTTTATTAATCATATTAGCCTATATTATTATATATTAGTGGTATTTATGATCTTTTATATGATAATAGTCATATTTAATTTTTTAAAATTCAACAAATTAGCAATTAATGGTCCCCGATTAATCTCCGCCTAACCGATTAATCCCTTAACCCAGTCCACCGATTAGCTAACTTTAAGCGATATTTACAACCTTGATAAAAAGCATGTATATATGTGTATAATGTATGTATGTATGTATTTATATGCAATTTGGATTGTATTTGTATACAATGTGTAAACTAAAATGTCATAATGGAAAAAATAAACAAAAAACAAGTAGGACGTTATTATTGAAATGGTATTTAATGTAAATTACTATAATAGTTCCTATATAATGTGTATTTGTAGATCATTTGGTAATTATTAGTTTGATTGTTGGTTTAATTTAGAAGGTTAATGTTACTTAGTTGGTTTGTTAATTTGATATTTGTTGATATATAGATAAATTGGTAATTGTTAGTTTTCTGATCATTTTGTAATTTTTAGTTTGGTTTAAGTTAATAGTTTAACTTATAAGTTTATATGTTGTTATTTACTATGTATTTGGAGAATCTTCGATCAATGTCCAACGATCCGAAGTCAACTGTGGAGCTTATAAGATGGAACAACAGTGGCGGGGATGATAACATGTCGTATTAGTTTTATATTTTATTAGAGATTGTACTATGACATAAATTTATAAGAATTTTGTTATTTATTTTGGTGTATGTATGGTATTATAAAACATGGATGTTATGAAATCGTTTTTCTGCATTTAACGTATCGTTTTTTCTGCATTTAATGTATCAGTTTTTTCTGCATTTAAAGTTATTATGTATGGGTTTTTGAATAGCCGAGAATGGCTGTTTTTAAAAAAAAAAAAATTAAAAAAGGCAATAGCGGCGACAGGTAGCATTAGCGGCGACATTATCATTAGCGGCGACATGTAGCATTATCGGCGACTTTTTGAGCAATAGCAACAAGGTAGTAGCGGCGACTTAATAGCGGCGATGTGTCGTCGGTAAAGGTATTAGCAGCGACTTTGGTGAGCAATAGCGGCGATTTTTGTCGCCGCTAATACTCTTTTTTCTTGTAGTGTCAAAGTCTCCATAGACCTTGAAAAGTTTATTAGCAGGAAGAGTAAAAGTGACCTCAAGTTCGGATATGATAACAGCCATTGTAAAAGTGGATAAGTAAGTAATTAAAGAAGATGAATGCTTTGTTGAATGAACGTGGTGGTATTTATAATATTAAAGGCCTGAACAAAAAAAGAATCATATAAATACAATTAGGAAATATAAAAAGATGTCATTCCCAATAAAAAAACCTAAAATATATATCCATTTGATCACGTTGATATGGAATGCTACTGCACCAAGAATCTTTCCAGAATAAGATGTTGACATCCGAACTGGGGTAAGGGCAAAAATATCCTTACAATCCATATGCAGACTATCAAGAGCTCTAACAGCCTTGGAAATATTGCACCATACTCCATTTGGGGTTTTTCTCGCGATGCACGATGCCGGTTTGTTGTACAAATTGTGAATGCTCACGATAACACATTTCCATAAACTTCCTTTGTCGTTCATAATTCTCCACCACCATTTGATTAACAGGGCAATGTTTTGAGCGAATAACGAACCAACACCTAAACCCCCTTCCGATTTTGGCGCAATAACTTTAGACCACTCAACCTAGTGAATTTTCTTTTTAAGCTCACTGCCTCCCCATAAGAATCTCCTTCTGATCTTATCAAGCTGCTAAATGATTCCCACGGGAGCTTTAAAGAGAGACATGTAATATGTAGGGAGGCTGTCCAGGACAGATTTAATGAGGGTGAGGCGTCCACCAAACGACAACGAAGTGGCCTTCCAACTTGATAATTTAGAAGATATTTTATCTAGAACAGGCTTCCAGTTCTTCTTCAGAGCCATGTTGGCACCAATTGGGACCCCCAGATAAGAAAATGGAAATTCTCCATGTAAACAACCAAGAACCTGAGCAGTATCAGACAATGTTGTCTTTGATACTCCCACACCAAATAAACATGGTTTGAAGAAGTTAACTTTTAGCCCTGAACAAATATGAAAACATTTTAGGATACGAGATAAGTTTTTCATGCAATTACAGTCCCATTCCCCAGCGAATATCACATCATCAGCATAAAAAAGGTGTGAAACTGAGGGGCCACCTCTAGGTAATTTGACCCCATGTAGTAGTGATTTTTCACATGCACTCTTTATAGCGATATTCAGTCCCTCCATGGCCAAGATAAAGAGGAACGGTGACAGAGGATCACCTTGACGAACCCCTTTAGATATTTGAAATTCATCAGTTGGAGAGCCATTTACCAAGACAGAAGCTTTTGCAGAGGATAGACAACTTAAAATCCATTTTCTCCATTTACACCCGAAATTCATTTGATCCATTACACAGTCCAAATATCCCCTGTTAATTGAATCAAAAGCTTTTTCAAATTCGACCTTGAAAAGAAACAATTTTTTCTTTTGCTGCTTTGCCCATGAAACCAATTCATTCATTTCACCTCAAATTCCCTCACTTATATTCAATCGAAATAGTTAAAAACTGTTTATTGGGAGATAGAATTTATGGCAATGGCTTTTCATGGATGTGGAGATTTGAACCAACTGGTTCAGAAGAATTAAGTGAACTGCTACAGCTATATACGGATATTGGTAACGTGAATACTGAGCAAAAATCCAAATTTGGGTTTAGTTTTTCTCTTAATCCTAGTGGTGAATATACTGTGAATTCAATGAGGAAATTATTGGAGTCTAAACTGAATCCTTTTAAAGGGGCGGCAATTTGGTGGTCAAATATAATTCCTCTGAAGGTGCGATGTTTCATATGGAGGTCGGTGTTAGGTAGAATACCGGTGGCTGAAACCTTGGCTGTAAGGGGGATAAATACCTCCAGCACCCTATGCTCTCTCTGTAACATAGAAACTGAAACGACTGATCATTTGCTCATTACTTGTGGCTATTCTAGAGTGGTGCAACATTGGATATTCAAATGGTGTAGATTGGATGACATTATGTTCTCAAGTGTTAGAGAATTCATTGACTTCGCGACTACTTCGGGAAACTGTCCTAGGAAAAAGGAGATCTTAATCACGGTGTTCTATTGCCTTGTTTGGAACATTTGGCTATCCAGGAATGACAAGATTTTCAAACATATTGATGTAAATCCTACAAAAATCGCTGATAATATAATTTCGCTCTCGTACATATGGTGCAAGCATCGAGGTGGCATTAGTTGTGGAAATTGGGTTGAATGGAGCGTTTCGCCTTTCACTCATTTTTCATCTTAATTTTTATGTTTATTCTTTTGTTCCTGTTTCCTTTTCATGTTTGTACTTGGTCTCTTTGTAGCTTCTTGCTATGAGAGTGCCCCTTTTAATGATATTTGCTTTTTCTAAAAAAAAAGATCACGTTGATATAAATGGAAATTTATTAATTTTCAAAGTTATTCCATTAAAAAATAAATATGAATAAATAATTTTAAAAATAAATAAGAATAAATTAGATGGTGTGGAAATTAAGTTTCTAGTTATTATACACACTATGAAAACACATTGTAACTTATGAACAATACTATTCATTGGCTTTGGCTAAAACCTTCAAACTTATCGGCTTTCTACTCCACCGCCTTCGTATACCAATAGTTTCCTCCATCGCTTCTACACATCATGTACTTTTCCTTTCGATTTCTTCCTTCTGAATTAGATTAGTCGAGTGGTTCGAATTCTAGAGGAAGGTTTCGTTTTCTCCTCTCCCTTCGGACTGCTAGAGGTTTGTTTTGCGGTGTTATTGGTTTTCTTATATTTGACCCATATCCTGTCCATATTTATCTTATGTTTTAGTGGATTTCTCTTGTTTTATTGCTTTCTGGTTTCTATATATTGTTGCCCCTTTTTCTCCTTGTAATTTTGAATAAAGATAATCAATATCAATTCTTATCATGAATTTATAATGGTATCAGAGCAGTGATCCTAGTGCTCCGAAAAAACACATGGCCGACAAGGCAGAAACACCACAAGATAGCGGTAGCAATGTCGTTGATTACAACTCACGATATTACCTTCATCCTTCCGATCATCCTAGACAAATGTTGGTCAATGACGCATTGTCGGACAAAAACTACGCGGATTGGGCACGTAAGATGGAGAATTTCTTATTCGCCTAAGATAAGATCAGCTTCATCGTCGGTTCAATTGAAAAACAAGAAAAGACATCCAAGGATTACATGCCATGGATGAGAGTTGATCGTGTGATGATTAAAGGGTGGCTTACCACCATCATGGAAAGGGAAATAAAGGACAATGTCTAATACGCATACACCGCGACAGAGATGTGGTCTAATCTTCATGAACGATTTGGGAAAGAGAGCGCACCAAGGGAATACGAACTGAAAAACAAGATCTATGCCACAAATCAAAATGGGGCCACTGTTTCAGCCTATGCAAGGTAGGCAGAGAGGGTATTGACGGGAGGGTGAGTAGGAGCTGTGGACGCAAGTAAGGCAGAGAGGGTATTAACGGGATATTCCTTAAATTGAACATGTAAATCGGTCATTCCAATTCGTATGTCTCGGTTGTTCATTCTATTATGAACTTGGATCAATGGAATCCGGCTCAGTTGGTTACTATTCATAAGTATGTTCTATTCATAAGTATGTTGCCTTTTAAATGTATGTATAATGAATGATATTCTTATGTTGTACATGGTGAAAATAATATTATAGTTTTAACCCAAAAGAATATTATTGTAATAAGGTAAATAAATATTATTGTAATAGTATCATATCTTCAAGATGATACAACATATTATTATCCTTTATTGTAAAGGTTGGCCTTAAAATTTTATTGTTTGCAAGTTAAACGGTTATATATTAGAAATTTGTTTGTAAAATATGGACCGGGAATACCAAGGGATGTAAATGGTGTTGTTAATTATAAATGGAATTTGGTAGGAAATTTGTTGGAAAAAAGATGTGTCGATTATTTGTTGATAAACATATATGTTGTAAATATTGGGGTTCGTAGTTGCTCAGATATTGTCACAAAGAGCCATCTATTACTAAGACGATCCAACACAATATGTTTGAGTTGGTAATCCGAAACAAACCATGAAAAATGAACATTTGAACCCTTTAAGTCGAGAATTGTTCGGTCGGGCCTTTCCAACATCGGTCCATAATGGGCATACAGCAATGGACGCCCCCGCCGAGCCAACTATGGACGACATTTATGATGTCGAAATTAGATTAATTAATGATTTACAAAATGTTTATTTTACGAATAAATTATTGTAAGACGAAGTATGAGAAACACTAAATAGAGAATGTAATATGAATCAATCAGTATACGTCTAGTAATTGTAATATTGACCTTTTCCTGTACGATGTTTATTGTCTACCAAGTTATTACTTAAAAAAATGCCCTAAATTTTTGCATTTTATGTTATGCTTTTATGATAATTTCTAAATTAAACTAAAAGTTCAATTGTCATCCTACAATGAGTGAGATAACAAATGGGCAACAAGCTGTGCCGCTAAGCCTTTTTGAACGGTAAAACTAATTCTTTTAAAAACTAATTCATTACTATGCATGATTCGTTGTACTCTTTTAAGAAGTTCTACCGCATCCGGTGCGAGGAAACCAAACGTATCAAATGCAAATGGTATGAACACGTGTTGATTTTCCATGCACGATCTCTCATGTTTGGTGACTTTGCTTGTGGCTGCTTTTAAAGCAGCATGTCCCGTTGTGAAACCCCCAGCCCTCAGGCCCACAAGAGGGGATACCCCTGTAAGATCGACACATGCATGTTTCCCTCTGACCCATCCAAAAATCAAAATGTCAGCCGGTCTGAGGGTTGACCTTCCTTCTGTCGGGTCAGTCAAGAAATTAACAGGTACCTCTTTCTTAGCGGAAATCGAGTACAATATTTATTCTCTACCAAGTTATTACTTAAAAAATGCCCTAAATTTTCGCATTTATGTTATGTTTTTTGATTCAGGTTTCGCTTCTTGTGTCTACTAATGTTACAGGTCTGCGTGAAACTTTAATAACTAACAACCAATATCTAACTTTTATCATCACATCCAGATAAAAAACACATCAAATTAACGATGACATCACGAATGACAAAAGCAGACAAGTATCCATTTATTTAGGTGAAAAAAAAGTGGAAAACACGAGCATCAAATCATTTCCATTTTAGCACACAATAATGAAATTGAAAACCATAGTTATTCGAGAAGAACTAGTAAGCTTCCGGATGTGCGATTGCATAGGCCTCTATTGCCTTAAAGGTGTTCTTGAATGCTTCTTTGAGAAAGTTAAGAATACCATCAGGTAGTTGGGCATCAGGTTTGCAATTAAACTCAGTCGTGTGCTTGTACACAGATCCACCATCAGCAGAAGGTACGAACTTAACATGATGAGTGACTGAGACAATAATACCTAACAAGGCGTCACCTTCAAAGATCGTGTAGCTGACGCTAAGGTTGCTTATGTCTATGGCATCAACTCTATGCTTGGAATTTTTGTACGGAACACCTACACATGTATATTACACCAAACATTAGGGAACCATTTGTCAGAAAACTACTGATATTTTTTATACGATCCAAAGAGTACATGAATCATATTAAATACAAAGATGTTTTTTTTATCAACGTAATACTTACCATCACCGAAGGTAATGCTTATAATGCTTCCAACACCGCCATCACCTTTGATAATATCGATAGATTTGAAAGTTTGAGGATCTACCTTAGGTGCAAGGGTGTCAAAGTCTCCATAGACCTTGAAAAGTTTATCAGCGGGAAGAGAAGAAGTGACCTCAAGTTCGGATGTGATAACAGCCATTGTCATACAATTTGTAAAAGTTGGTAAGTAAGTAATTAAAGAAGATGAATGCTTTGTTGATTGAACGTGGTGGTATTTATAATATTAAAGGCTTGAAAAAACAAGAATCATATAAATACAATTAGAAATTAAAATATAAACTGATGCCGTTCCCCATAAAAAAAACTAAAATATATATCCATGTGATCACGTTTATGTAAATGGAAATTTATTAATTTTCAAAGTTATTCCTTTTAAAAATAAATAAGAATAAATACTTTTAAAAATAAATAAAAATAAATTAGATAGTGTGGAACTTAAGTTTATACTGTAGTTATTATACATACTGTGAAAACACATGGCAACTTATGAACAGTATTGCTCATCGGCTTCGGCTAAAACCTTTAAACTTGTCGTCTTTCTACTCCACCACCTTCGTATATCAATAGTTTTCCTCCACCGCCTCTGCACATCGTGTACTTCTCCTTTCGATTTCTCCCTTCTCAATTAGATCAGTCGATTGGTTCAAATTCATGAGGAAGGTTTCGTTTTCTCCTCTCGCTTCCGACTGCTAGAGGTTTGTTTTGTGGTGTTATTGGTTTTCTTATAATTGACCCATATCGTGTCCATATTTATCTTATGTTTTAGTGGACTTTCTCTTGTTTTATTTCTTTCTCGTTTCTATATATTGTTGCCCCTTTTTCTCCTTGTAATTTTGAATCGAGATAATCAATATCAATTCTTATCTTGAATTTATAACGATATCAGTGATACCGTTAGAAGACAGCGGTAGCAATGTCGCTGATTACAACTCACTATATTACCTTCATCCTTCCGATAATCCTAGACAAATGTTGGTCAATGACGCATTGTTGGACAAAAACTATGCAGATTGGGCATAGGAGATGGAGAATTTCCTATTCGCCAAGAATAAAATCGGCTTCATCAACGGGTCTATTGGAAAACCAAAAAGGACATCCAAGGATTACATGCCATGGATGAGAGTTGATGCGATGATTAAAGAGTGGCTTACCACCGCCATCGAAATGGAGATAAGGGATAGTGTCAAATACGCGTACACCGCTCCAGAGATGTGGTTCAATCTTCATGAACGATTTGGGAAAAAGATAGCACCAAGGGAATACGAACTGAAAAATAAGATTGATGCCACACGTTAAGATGGTGCAACTGTTTCAACATACTACACAAAGCTTTGTTCACTATGGGATGAAATCCAGTCGGTGTTTCCCACTCCACGGTGCACGTGTAACGGGTGTACGTGTGACATTGGCAAATGCCTTGTTGCGCATCAAGAGAAAGAAAGCTTGTATGAGTTCCTTATGGGTCTTGATAACTGTGTAACATTCAGGTATTGGTAAGTTCCTCTTATAGCCCTAATGTAAAATTCTTTCAAAATTGGTCCCTTGGTTAGTATGCAGGGCGTAATCAATGGGTACTCTTAGCCTACTAGTCAAACATCTGGTCGCGGGACTTAACCATGAACACGGGGCGTACATGAGTCTGAGAAAAACCCTAGTTTTTATGGTTTGCACCCTATTTAAGGACCTTAACTCCTCCAAGGCTTTACCATTTCAACATCAGTTTCCCTTGTTGTGCTAATCTCGAACCCTAAGCCACCTTGAGTGCATTTGTGATATTTCTCAAGAGTTTTTGGTGTTCTTTAGAGTCTTTGAAAAAGAAGGAAGCTTGGGTAGAAGCAAGGACGTGGGAAGAGCTTGTAGCTCCAGAAGTTTGGCACCATTTCTAACCCATTGAAGGTATAACGTTTAAAACTTGATCATTGCATACTTACATCTAGGTTTAGGGTAGAAAATGGTATATTTTAGTCCCATAGTTTGGATTCTTGGAGTCAAGCAACTTCAGACCATATAAGTTGTCCTTTTGAGCTCTTGGAGGTGTTTTGAGTCATAAGAATCGGACCTTGATGGTTAAGCCTCAGCCATGCAAGTGTTAAGAACCATCCAAGTGTGTTTATGGACTTGATTCATATTTTAGGCCCTATCCTTGCATGCAAAATCATAAAGTTTGCAACTTTATGGCTTAGGACGTTTTTAGAGGCCTGGATCTAAATTTTGAACGTTAGGTCTTAATAGATTAAGACATGGAAGGGAATATGGGTTGGGAGACCAGTACGCCATGCATACTCCAATGTACGCTGCACGTACTAGGTTAACGCCTCGACCCCTGGTCAACACCAGCATACGTTGTGCGTACAAGCCAATTACATCGTGCATACACAGTCAGTGGGCCTAGAAGATTTTTGGATACGCTTGGCGTTGGGATTTGGACTTGAGTAAGTTGGGCCTCGGGCCCATCTTATTCTAGCAAGTCATTTTTTGGGCCTTATGCCAAGTTAGATGTTCTTGGGCCTTAGAGGCCGCATTGTGGGCTTGGATGCCTTTTTGGATTTTTGTGGAGTTTGGCCTTGGAGGATTGGATGCCCAATAAGGCAAAGGTAAGGGAACCCGTTTGCCTTAAGTCAATAATTAGGGTGGGTTTTGGACCTTCGGGTTAGAATATGGCCTAATTTCTAATTAGGGTTTTATGTTTGTATGATAGGGAGATGAGTCCGCGAGTCATTCGTTGAGTGCGATTTTATACCCACAATCTGAGGTGATTCTTGTTTCTTAGTATCCGTGGGTCAAAGGAACCAAGGTCGTCCCACTAGTTTATGTTGTAGTATGATGATTGTCTTTGTGACAATTGTTAGTTATGTCTGTATTTGCTTGATGACTCTGTGATATATGTTATGATATTATGTGATAGTAATAGGGGTGAAATAAACCTAGTATCCTGTTGAAATAGACTGAAGAGGAGTGCAAGCACCCATATATGCTTGATAGTATTTGGTTGAGATAGACCCAAAGGGTAGGCAAGCACCCATATATGCTTGGTAGTATCCAATTGAAATGAACCGAAGTGGCTGGCCAGCACCTAGATACGCTTGTCAGTATTTTTGTTTTGTAAGTGGTATTTTGGGGGAACTCACTAAGCTTTGTGCTTACAATTTTCAGTTTATGTTTTAGGTACATCCACTTCGAGGGGGAAGGGCCTGGCCTCATTGCACCACATAACTCTATGTTTCTCCGCACTTGGTGATTAGGAATTGTACTATGATAACATGATACATTTATACTCTTTTAACTATTTGGATATCAGATTCTTATGAATTGAATGAATTTAAAAACAAAATTTTATCTTTATTTTTGAGATGTTACAAGTTGGTATCAAAGCCTTGGTTTGAGGGATTCGAGTATACTCTCAGGTGTGCCTGGACTCAAATTGAGGATTATACTGCTTCTATCACCACTTCACAGACATTAGACAAAATTAGATTTCATTGCAATCAGAAGGGTCACAAAAAGGCCAACTGGCTAAGTCTAGCATCAAGAGGACCAGTGGTAGCACTAGTTCCAACGATCTTACGGATCACAGATGGCCGCCAGGGCAAGGCGGATGCTCCTGCAGTGAGGAGTCGGGCCTTTTAGTTGACCGCCGAGGAGGCGTGAGCTACACCAGATGTGGTGAAAAGTATGTCTCTTCCCCTTAACTATTTATTTATGTCGATTTCTTTGCTTATATTTTCTATTTTTTATTTTAGGATCGTTCCTTGTGAACGGTATCCCTGCGTTGGTATTATTTGATTTGGAGGCTACCTGATCGTTCGTGTCTCTTGCACTCAACAAGAGGTTTATTGGAGCTCTGATTGAGTTGGATCATCCATTAGAAGTCGAGATTACAAATGACCAATATGTCTAGGCATTGAGGGTTCATCGGGTTGTGTTCTAGGGATGTTTAATGAGCGGTATCCGATCGATTTAATTCCAATTCACTTACGTGGGAACAAGTTGTAATGGGGATGGATTCACTAAGCCCTAATGGGGGGTTATTAATTGTGAGCGACAGATGGTATGTGTTCGGACCACAAGTGGGGGGGGGAGTTGGGGGTTTATGGAGAGGGCGCTCAACGCGGGCCGTCCTATGCTCAGCCGCTAGGGCCATACACTATCTTCATAAGGTTTTCCAGTTTCATCGCATATGTTATGGATACCCAAGATAAGGGTAAGGCGTCGGTTGACGATGTGCCAATTATGTGGGAGTACCCCAAACGTTTTTCCATATGATTTGCATGGGGTGCCTCTAGAGAGACAGGTGGAGTTCTGAATTGATTTGGTTCATGGTGCGACTTTGATAGCCAAGGAACCATATCGGTTAGCTCCACCAGAGATGCATAAGTTGTTTACACAGCTACAGGAGCTGTTAGACAAGGGATTCATCCGACCTAGTAGCTCACCATGGGGGTGCTCTAATCCTGTTTGTGAAAAAGAAGGATGGGTTGCATCGGATGTGTATTGAGTACCGGGAGATGAATAAGCTAACGGTGAAGAACCATTACCCACTCTCGAGGATTGATGACTTGTTCGACCAGCTTCAGGGTGCGTCTTGGTTTTCCAAGATTGATCCACGTTCGGGTTATCATCAGATGAGGGTAAGAGAGGACGATATATAGAAGACAGCCTTCCAGAATCGCTATGGTCATTACGAGTTCGTTGTGATGCCCTTCGGACTCACTAATGCTCCAGCCATGTTCATGGACCACATGAACCGTGTGTGTTGACCGATGTTGGATCGGTTCGTGATTGTATTCATCGATGAAATCCTGGTTTATTCCAAGACCCAGTAGCAGCATGAGGAGCACTTGCGAGAGGTGTTAGAGACCCTGAGGAGGGAGAGATTGTATGCGAAGTTCTCCAAGTGCGAGTTCTAGTTACGCGAGGTGCAATTTCTGGGGTTCCTTGTCAACTAGAATGGTATTCTTGTCGATCCGACCAAAGTGGAGGCTGTCATGAGGTGGGAAATTCCGAGGTCTCCATCTGAGATTCGGAGTTTCCTTGGGTTGGTAGGATATTACATGAGATTTATTCAGGATTTCTTTAAGATAGTGGTTCCACTGACCCAACTGAGGAAGAAGACTGCCACTTTTCACTGGGGGCTTGAGCAACAATCATCGTTTGAGACCCTAAGACAGAGATTATGTGATGTGTCAATTTTGACCTTGCCAGAGGGTGTCGAGGATTTTGTGGTTTACTGTGATGCGTATATGATGGGATTGTGCACGGTCTTGATGTAGAGGCGTCGTGTTATTGCTTACGCCTCGAGGCAGCTGAAGCCTCATGAGGCGAATTATCCAACATATGATTTGGAGCTAGGGGCGGTGGTTTCCGCCTTCAAGATTTGGCGACATTATCTCTATGGGGTCCGTTGTACTATGTATACGAATCACAAGAGCATGAGGTACTTGATGGATCAGCTGAATCTGAATACGAGGTAGCGTCGGTGGTTGGATGTTGTAAAGGATTATGATTGTGAGATCCTTTACCACTCGGGGAAGGCCAATGTGGTGGCTGATGCTCTTAGCTGCAAGATAGTCGCGGCTCCAATCCGGGATATTTGTCTTAGAATGACAGTGATTATCAAATTCTGAAGCGGATTTGAGATGCACAGATCGAGGATTTAAAGGAAGAGCACTAAAAGAGTGAGTGCATCGTGGGTTAGGTGGTTTACTTCGACTATGATAGTTGACGTTTGTTGACTCTCCGTTGGAGAGTGTGGGTTCCATATCAGGGTGGTGTGCGTCAGGTTCTGATGGAGGAGGCGTACAAATTGAGATTCTCCATTCATCCCAAGGCGACGAAGATGTATATGGATCTTCCTCCAGACTATTGGCGGCCCTTCATGAAGTGGGATGTAGCTTGGTACGTGGAGAGATGCTTGACTTTCTTGAAAGTCAAGGCTAAGCATCAGCGACCTCACGACAAGATACAACCATTGGATATTCTCATTTGGAAATGGGAGGAGATTACCATGGACTTCATTACGAAGTTGCCTCAGACTGCACGCGGTGTGGAATCAATTTAGGTCATCATGGATCGATTGACCAAGATTGTGCATTTTATCCTGATCCGGGAGAGTATCTCTGCGGAGAAGTTGGCTGAGGTATACATCAGGGAGGTTGTGGCATGGCATGGGGTGCCGGTTTCAGTGGTTTCTGATAGGTACGTTTGGTTTACTTCCAGATTTTTTTAAGAGATTTCATGACGAGTTCAGTGCTCGTCTGCTTTTCAGCACGACCTTTCACCGCCAAACAGATGGCTAGAGCGAGCGAACCATCCAGATATTGGAGGATATGTTGCGAGCGTGTGTTCTGGATTTCGGTGGTAGCTAGGATTCATATCTTCCATTAGCGGAATTCTCTTATAACAATAGCTACCATGCCAGCATCGATCAAACTCCTTTTGAGATGCTCTATGGGAGGAAATGCAAGACCCCGATATGCTGGGGTGAGGTCGGTCAACGAGTTATGGGGAGTACCAAGGTGGTACTCAAGACGACCGAGTTGACTCTTCAGGTTCATAGTAGACTTCAGACACCTCAGAGTTGGCAGAAAAGGTATGTCGACAAGCGCTAATCAGACTTGGAGTTTCAGTTTAGGGACATGGTTCTCCTGAAGTTGTCACCTTGGAAAAGTGTCATTCGAATCAGGAAGCACGACAAGCTGGGCCCTATGTATATCGGTCCACTCAGGGTTACAACTCAAGTGGGCTGGGTGGTATATCGACTAGATCTTCCAGAGCAGCTTATTCAGACTCAAAATACTTTCCATGTCTCGCGGCTACGTGAATGTTTGGCAAATGATTCCGCAGTGGTTCAATTGGAGGATATTCAAGTGGATGAACGCTTAAACTATATTGAGAGATCGGTGGGCTGGGTGACATATTGACTAGATCTTCCAGAGTAGCTTATTCAGACTCAAAATATTTTCAATGTCTCGCGGCTACGGGAATGTTTGGCAAATGATTCCGCAGTGGTTCAATTGGAGGGTATTCAGGTGGATGACCGCTTGAACTATATTGAGAGATCGGTGGCGATCCTTGACTGGAAGACGAAAAACCTGGAGGTACAAGGTTGTTGTGTTGGTGAAAGTCCAGTGGGAACAACGCAAGGGTTCAAAGTGGACGTGTGAGCCAGAGGATGAGATGAGGGAGCATTACCCGAAGTTATTTGGAGCAGCAGACTTTAAGGACGAAGTTTGATTCAAGTAGGGAGAATTGTAACATTCAAATTTTGTTAAGTTCCTCTTTTAGCCCTAATGCAAAATTCTTTCAAAATTGGTCCTTTGGTTAGTACATGAGGTGTACTCAATGGGTACACAAAACGTACGAGCCATATATCTAGTCGCAGGACTTAACCACGTACATGGGGCGTACCTAGAGTACCCATGGCGTACGTGAGTCTGAGAAAACCCTAGATTTTAGGGTTTGCACCCTATAAAAGGACATTAAGTACCCCAAATCCTATACATTTTCAGCCTCCATTGCCCTTGTTGTGATAATCTCAAACCTTAAGCCACCTTGAGTGCATTTGTGAGGTTTCTTGAGAGTTTTTGTTGTTCTTTAGAGTCTTTGAATAAGAAGGAAGCTTGGGAAAAAGTAAGGACGTGGGAAGAGCTAATAAATCCATACGTTTGGCACCATTTCTAACCTATTGAAGGTATAAAGTTTAAACCTTGATCATTGCATGATTAGATCTAGTTTTAGAGTAAAAAATGGTATCTTTTAGTCCCATAGTTTGGATTCTCGGAGTTTAGCAAATTTGGACCATATGATCTATCTTTTGAGCTCTTGGAGGTGTTTTGAATCATAAAAATCAGACCATGATGGTTAAGCCTCAACCATGCAAGTGTTAGGAACCATCCAAGTGTATCTATGGACTTAATTCATGTTTTGGGCCCCATACTTGCATGCAAAAGCATAAAGTTTGCAACTTTATGGATTAGGACGTTTTTAGGGACCTAGATCTATGTTTTGAATGTTAGGTCTTAATGGATTAAGACATGGAAGTGAATATGGGTTGGCAGACCAGTACGCCATGCATACTCCAGTGTACACTGCACATACTGGGCCAGCGCCTCGATCCCTGGTCAACACCAGCATACGATGGGCGTACAAGCCAAGTAGACCGCATGTACGCAGTAAGTAGGCCTAGAAGATTTTTGGGAACACTTGGTGTTGGCCTTTGGACTTGAGTAAGTTGGGCCTTAGGCCCACCTAATGTAGCACATCATTTTTTTGGGCTTTAGGCCAAGTTAGTTGTTCTTCGGCCTTTGTGGCCCCATTGTGGGCGTGGATGCCTTTTTGGATTTTTTTGGAATTGGGCCTTGGAGGATAGGAGACCCAATAAGGCAAAGGTAAGGGAGCCCTTTTTCCTTAAGTCAATAATTACGGTTTTGGACCTTTGGGTTAGAATGTAGCCTAATTTCTAATTAGGGTTTTATGTTTGTGTGATATGGGGAGGAGTTCGTGAGTCATCCGTTGAGTGCAATTTGATACTCATAGTCTGAAGTTAGTTTTCCTTCGCATTATCCATAGGTCGAAGGCACCAAGTTCTACCCACTAGTTTATGTTGTAGTATGCTGATTGTCTTTGTGAAAACTATGAGTTATGTCTGTATTTGCTTGATGACTCTATGATTTATATTATGATATTATGTGGTAGTAGTAGGGGTGAAATAGACCAGGTATTCGATTGAAATAGACCGAAGGGGAGTGCAAGCACCCAGATATGCTTGATAGAGTATTGTTGAGAAAGACCAAAAGGGTAAGCAAGCACCCAGATATGCTTGGCAGTATCCGATTGAAATAGACCGAAGGGGCAGGCCAACACCTAGATATGCTTAGCGGTATGTTTGTTTTGTATGTGGTATTTTAGGGGAAGTCACTAAGCTTTGTGCTTATAGTTTTCAGTTTATGTTTTAGGTACTTCCAGTTCGAGGGTGGAAGGGTACGGCCTGATCGCAACACATCACTCTATGTTTTCCTGGACTTAGTTATTTTATGAATTGTACTCTGATAACATGAGACATTTATACGCATTTGACTATTTGGATATCAGATTCTTATGAATTGAATAAATTTAAAATCAAAATGTTATCTATATTTCTAGGATGTTACAAACGGGTTCGGAGTCATTATGTCCAACTCGGGTCTCGGAACAGCATACCATCTCATTGTAGAAGATCAACAACACAAACTAATAACCGAAGACAAGAAACCTGCTATCGAAGCCGCCGCCTTTAAGTTTTTCGTTCCTCCAAAACGTGACACCTCTTCCTTTCCACAATAGAAAACAAAGGTCCATTAAAAACGACAATAAACAAGAAGAAGAGGTACAATATTGTAGTCACTATAATCATGATGGACATAATCGAGAGGGTTGCTTCAAACGAATTGGTTATCCTGAGTGGTGGCCAGGGAAAGTGAATGAAGACAAGAAAAATCCAAGGGCCTCCTACATTGAAGGTGGTTCGATTCCCATTCCAGGACTCACTGTTGAGTAATACAATGCCTTCTTGAAACATTTTGAATGTGGAACCAACACAGGTGGTGAAGGGAAGCAATGAGTATCGAACATGACAGGTAGATTTAATAATAAGGTTGATTGGATTATTGATTCATGGGCCACCGACCACACAACCTATCTGTGTAATATTCTTGTTAACAAAAGAAAAGACCCACTTGAAATGCCTGTGATTATTCCTAATGGAGATACCATCCAGGTTGAGGGTAAGGATGATTACACTCTACGGCGAGGCACCAAAATCGAATGGATATTGCAGGTTCTGAACTTTACTTGCAATATCTTATTCGTTAGATGATTAACAAAAATTCTTCAATGTTCTGTGACATTTTTTCTTGATTTTTGTGTAATGCATGGTCTTCGTTCGAGGAACTTGATTGGTGCGGTAAGTGCAAGGGGGGTCTATACCGAATGGGGATGTTTGGAGGAAGTAAAACTACAGCGGTTACTATTGAAAGATGGCATAAGAGGCTAGGTCACACATCTCAAGAAAAACTAGCTAAAGTCGAGTTTCTCAAAGGTGTTTCTTTTAATCTTAGAAATAGTGTTTGTGATTCTTGTTCCCAGGCTAAACATACGAGATCTCCTTTTTCGTTAAGTGAAATTAAAACCAAAGAATGTTTTGAGTTATTACATTGTGATATATGGGGCAAATATTGTATTCCTTTATTTTCTGGAGCGAAGTATTTTTTAACTGTTGTGGATGATTTCGGTAGAAATGTTTATATTTTTCTCCTTAATTATAAAAGTGATACTAGTACTTGTTTGGTGAATTTTTGCAAAACGATTGAAAAGCAGTTCAGCAAAACCATCAAAAGAATAAGATGTGACAATGGTGGGGAATTTACATCAGGTCTTATGTTGAATTTTTACACCAAGCAAGGTAATTTGTTAGAAACCACATGTCCTCATACGTCTCAACAAAATGGGGTTGTTGAGCGCAAGCATCAACACTTACTTGATACTGCTCGAGCTCTATGTTTCGAAGCTAATTTTCGAAAGCGTTTTTGGGGGGAATGAACGGCTACATATATTATTAACCGATTACCCTCTAAAACTCTTGGTGATAAAACTCCATATGAATTGCTATATAATCAAAAACACGAATATGATAACATGAGGGTCTTAGGCTGTCTTACTTAATTTTGGAGTATCAAAACAAAGGGTGACAAACTGAAAGCAAGGGGGAGGCTTGGACTATTCCTTGATTAACCTCAAGGAATAAAAGGCTACAACATATTTGATATTAATAACAAGAAAATTGTGGTGTCACTAGATGTAAAGTTCCATGAAAGCACTTTTACTTTTGCAGTTCAAACCCAAGCTTCAAAAGATGATTTTGACATCTTTATTCCAATACAATCCTACAGTATTGAAGGGCCAAATCATGAGTAGATTACCATACATAATGAGGTGGAAGATAATGGGCCTGACTCTAGCCTACAAGACTTGGGTGGACACATAATGGATAACGATGGGAGTGCTCCTGATACTAGTCATGAAGAGATACCTCCTCAAAATCTTGAAACACACACTGATCTGGGATATTCGGCCAAAGAGGGACCGGACGCAACCCAAACGCCTGAATAATTTCATTGTTGAACTTCCCCCTTCGGTTGACCATGCACATACCACATCAACTCAAGGCGCCGCAACCGTACATCCAATTACCAACTATCTTTCTTATAATATTTTGCTAACACTCACAAAACCTTTCTTGGCGGCCATCACCACCACTGATGAGCCCAAAACCTTTAAACAAGGCACGCAAGACCCAAACTGTATTGAAGCGATGAAAAAGGAGATTCAAGCTCTTGAAAAAACAACACATGGACTATTGAGTCTTTGTCAAAGGGAAAATGAGTTTACAAGATCAAATACAAGCCAAATGGGGATATCAAAACATATAAAGCGAGACTCATCACAAAAGGGTTCATTCAAATCGAAGTAGAAGACTTTCATGACACTTTTACATCGGTGGCTAAATTAGCAACAGTTCGAACATTATTGTTTGTAGCTACTAAAAACAATTGCTTCATCCACCAGCTCAATGTCAACAACTCTTTTCTTCATGGTGATCTTGATGAAGAAGTATACATGAATATTTCGCAAGGTTTTTCCACAAAGAAAGAAGATCATGTTTGTCGACAACGAACATCTCTCTCTAAGGTCTCAAACAAGCCTCTCGAAACTATTATCAAAAATTTACTTCTGCCCTTCTCATTCTTGGCTTCACATCATCCAAAGCAGATCATTCCCCTTTTCTCTACAAAAATTACGATACCTTCCTTTCTATTCTCATATACGTCGATGACGTCATCATTGTTGGAAACAATTCTAAGAAGATACATGAAGTCAAACAATGTTTATATGACAGATTCAACATCAAAGATCTTGGAGAACTGAAATATTTTCTTGGGATAGAGGTGGCCCGGATCACTTGTGGTCTTGTTTTAAGTCAACGGAAGTACATTCTTGATATTTTAAACGATAGTGGCATGGAAGTTTGTCGCCCGAGTTCATTTCCTATTAAACAAAATCTCAAGCTCGTTACGGATGACCAAGAACACAAGGTTAATGATAGTACCTCTCAACGCCTCTTTTGGTGTCTTCTTCACCTCCAGGGTACTCATATATCTAGACATATCATACTCGGTTAATACTCTTAGTCAATTTGTCTCGGATCCCCGTTATAATCATTTGAATGCCATGTTTAGAGTTCTTTGATATCTCAAGGCCAATCCCGGTCAGGACATAATTTTATCGAAAGCAGGTGGCGTAAATTTGGTTACATATGCTGATTCAGACTGGCTTGGTTGTCCTCTTACTAGGTGTTTCTCGAACCGGTTACCTGGTCCTTCTCAGTGGTGCCCCCAACTCATGAAAAAACAAAAGGCATTCCGTTGTCTCATGCTCATCCGTTGAAGCTGATATCATGCCATGTTTGCAACTGTTAGTGAAATCATCTGGTTGCGATGGCTTTTACTATAGTTGGGTCTTTCACAACTTGGCTTTACTACTTTTTTCTGTGACAACCTAGAAGCTCGACATATTTCCAACAATCCGGTTTTTCTTGAACGTACTAACCATGTTGAAATGGACTGTTTCTTTGTTCGTGAACATGTTGAATCGAAGGAAATTTACCCTATGATCGACTTAAAACTTCAACTTTTTGATCTCCTCACAAAGGGGCTTGGAGCTTCGGAGCTTCGTTTCTTACTTGATAAGCTGGGCGTTGTCAATTTACACGCCTTAACCTAAGGGAAAGTATTGGTTTTCTTATATCCTCGCCATATTGATTTCCTGTTTTAGTGGACTTTCTCTTGCTTTATTGCTTTCTCGCTTCTATATATTGTTGCCCCTTTTCTCCTTCTAATTATGAATCAAGATAATCAATATCAATTCATATCTTGAATTTATAAGGTGTGTTTTAAATGATTAGATTTCTTTCTTTCTCCGATTTTGGTTATTGGGTGTTGCAACCACCTTATCTCTCATTCTCTCTCGTCGATCGCTTTTATTTCCAGGATAGTTCCATAAAATTGAATAGTAGTTATTATCAGTTATTTTGTTGCGTAGAAATCGGCCGCCATACCTGTCATGCTTCTACTCTATCTTTTCCATTGATCGTCAAACGTCTTTCCACTGGAGAGTTTAAAGTTGTAACGTCCCAAAAAATATAAATAGATTTTTCAATTTTAAAATATAATAATCAATTAACCTTTTCTTCAAAAAAAACGTTGAGTATTGTTTGATTGATTGAATCCATACATTATCGGAGTTAAATTTACAAAACCGCGGAAAAAAATATCTTGGATACGTGTGTACAGTATCGCTGAACTCTTCTCACAAGAGACTTGCAAAATGTTTATTCCACAACCATAAGCATAAATCTTATGAGTTCCTCAGTATACCACATATTCCGCCATTCATAAAATGCATGCATAAAAAATCTCAACTCTAGCGTCAAGTAAATAAAACTCCTATCCACATATACGTATCATATACAATGAGCCCAACCCAACTTGTAAGGACCTAAATTTACGTTCGTTAGTGATGTTAGCTTTCTTATAACGAATATTTATTTTCATAGGATTATTCCGGTTTAAAGCTAATATAATGAAATAAATAAAATAAAAATGATGTTATTTAATATTTGAATGAATTATACAATAGTTAAGAGGAAATAATTCAAATTAAATGACTTTGTGGAAAAATAAGGAAAATATAATTCATTAAATAGTCTATGTGATGAGATTTGTAATCGAGTTTAAAAACAATTCAAGTATGAATTTAGAAAGAAGAATAACGATGAACACGAGAGTAAATACAATATTTGTTCAGCTCATATTATGCTTTTGATTTTACAGAGTACAATGAATAATCTGTAAAGACCGAGTGAAAAGTTCTTCTACTCACTTAGTACAGACCCCTATTTATAGGAGAACAAAAGCATAACAATACTAAGGACTAGACATTCAGACTACTCTTTATAATGCCTTAGTACAAATAACATTACATCCGAAGACACTTCTTACGAAGATGAAATACACTTCGTAACAACCTAACTGACACTTCGACATATTACAAAATTTAGACCCTAACAATCTCCCCCTTTGGAATAAAGGTCGAAGTCTTCAAGAAGTCAGTGATTGAACGGCATACATCAGCACTCTTCGGATTTCCATGTACCAAGAGATAAATTTCTTTATCTCTTTCTTGTCTCCTTCCGAGTTCTTCTTGCAATAATTCATACGAACAATTAAGTTCGTATAATGTGAATTTGTGAATCTCTCCACTTCGGAAGTTTGAAATAAGAACCTTTTAGCTCTTCCAACTTTGTCTTTTCCTGCGAAAACAATCCCCAATGGCTTTAAACATATTTCACCGTCTTCGTACTTTTTCAACTCATTCTGCTTCTTCGAAGGTGCCATTGGTGCAGTTATGTCGAAGCCTTTAACAGTAGCAAGTTCGACATCAGTTTGAGCTAAGCACTCAAAATAATTCTCCAAAAATATTTTTATGTGCCTACACCCAAGACTGAAAACATCTGGTTCTGTTTCCTGGAGAAAAGAAAATGACTTGTCTTTAAGCATCAAGGCAATGTTGATGAGATCATAAGTGTTCATCAACGGAAAGTCTGCCACAGTAAATTCTTGTAACTTTCCACTTGCTCTTGCCACAATGTACTTCAGATTTTGAAACTTCCCTTCGAAAATGACATCCCTTTTTATAGATATCACCTTCTTGATCTTCTCCAAGAACCATACTTCTTCTTGAGCCTTCGCTAATACAGCATGAAATCTTATCTTCATCTTCTTTCCCTCTTCGATTTCCATTGACTTTGTTTCAGCCTTGAACTGTGGCATAACGAACATCATTTCGTTGATTGGAAAATCAAGTTGACCAAAATCAGTGTTCGTCACCACAAAGCTCTTCTTCGGAACCTTTTCAAAAGAATACATGTGATCAAACATCACCCTGGATTCTATTATTTCGTAATTGAAAACTTTCGAAGGATCACCCTTATCAACATTCGAACCATCCAAAGCTCTTTGTCTCATTATACTTTGAACATGCCTCATTCTCTCAACCTCAGCTGCCACCTCAGCTTTCTTCTCTTTATTAGACTTCTCAACCATAACTCCTTTTCCCTTGTCTTTAACATTTGAAGGAGCTATATTCTTTGACGAAGAGACATCACTCTGTTTCTCAATTACAATACCTTTTGATATAGGTCTTGAAATTGGAACTGTTGTAGTCACAGTCGAAATAACTGGATCAGCTGAAACAACAGTTGGTTTTACAACCACTTTCGAAGGATACACTTTTCCTACTACCTTCGTATCTTCATTTGTTTTCACATGTTCCCCAGCCTTTGTATGACCGACCTTTTCTCCCCCTTGCACCCCTATGACAGCAGGTGGGGCATCTAATACGTTTGGAAAAAGGCTTGATATACGAAGTAATGGAGCAAGGTGTTTGTGTAAGATGACTTCGAAATGTGTAAATTTTTGAGAAAGAAATTTTTGAGAAACAATTGGAGAGGTAGATTTTGAAGACAGGTCTTGGAGTTCTTTCAACAATTTGACCAACTCTCCAAAATTTTGTTCTTCTTTGGCAGAAAGAGAGATCATCTGAGGATTCATCTGCTCAAACATTTTAACACATTGAACAACCGCATCACAAATAATGTCGATCTTCTGATGTGCTGATTCATACCCTTGCTGAATATTCTGAACCTCCTTCGTCATGTCTTCACGAAGTTCGCGAATTTGCATGTTAACATCTTCACGTACCTTCTTAACTTCTTGTATGAAAAGCACATGACACTCCTTCGTAACAATCTTCAAATCCTTCACCTCCTTCATAAAATCAGACCTTAGGGAATTGATTCGATTCTCTGTAGAACTATCATTCTGATCAGTCTTCTCAAGAACTCGTCTTTCAGAATCGCGAATTAATCCTGATGCCTTCAAAATAACCCTTCCTTCCATTTCCTTCATTATGGAATCAACTTCCAAGATGGTAACTCCAGCACTTCCCACATCTTCTTGAGATTGCAGGATAGAATTCAATTTCGAATTCAAAATCTTGAACTGCTTCATGGTCATCAGCATATGATCAGGAAAATCTTCTTCAGCTTTATCAAAATGAAGAGCTTCGAACATTCCTCCGAAGCCTTCGTTATCAGTTTCATCATCAACAGCCATGGTTTCAGCAATAGGTGAGGATGGATTGGGTGGATCAGTTGATTGAGTTGAGAAGATAGTGGTAAATGGTTGATCCATAATTGATTGAAATGTTGGAGAATCAGTTGTGGATGTAACCTGAGGTAAAGAAGTTGGTTCAATAAGCTTCACATCAACAGGCTTCGAAATATCAGTAGTCTGACTGATATCTACTTCTTTAGGAATTTCATCTTCGGGTGTCTCAGGAACTTGATCTACTTCTTCGATTCGTTGGGTTTTCTTCAAAAATTTTGCCATATCTTCAGCCCTTCGTTTTTTAGAAGATGGAGACACCGGAGCTGGAATTTCTCTAACTGTGACTCCTTGATGTGTAACCTGTGTTTTCTTCACCAACTGAGATTTTCTCTTGATTTTGATACGTCGAAAAACACCCGTCTTCGAAGGAATCGTTTCTTTTGATGGAGACGCTTTGATGACTGGTGTATCAACCACTGATGTTAAAATTGGAGACACCTCTTCGACAGTACCAGATGTAGCTATTGGCTCTTGATTCTTTGGTTCTGCTTTCACCCCTTTTTCCGAAGACCCACCCTCTGTCTTCTTTGATTTCTTCGACTTCTTCTTCTCTTCGTGTTGTAACATACCAGTAACGACGGTTGTGTCAATGGATTGCAAATATGACACCAACACATCATTCGTTGGATCCACCTTCTTGAGCATTGCATCCGGAATGCGAGCAATTATTGTAAAGATAGCCGGATCATCATGCACCTCCTTCGGACTACCATACATGTGAAAAACCGCTTTTTCTTCGTATTCCGGAACTTCGATTTTCTCATTCTGATAGACATATTGTACTATCAGACTCCAATATCGTGCACAAGAAATCCCCTGCTTGGCACTCGTCTTCGAAATGCTAGTTAAGAACTCTGTCCATAATTGTTCAAAGTAATCTACTTGCAGATCGTAATACAATCCAGTTACCATTGCATACACCTCCATCCTTCCTTTATCAAGACCCACAGTTCTTCCAGTAAGACATCGAAGGAAGATGCCAAACAAAAAATTCCATATTGTAGGTAACCCCGACTTCTTGAAATCACTGATACGCGTCAAAGGAGGTTGATGGCCCATCTCATTGAACATGAACACCACTTGAGAAGAAGAAAGCTCATCATAAGGACCAGAATTTGGAATTCCCAAAATCTTGCAAAATAAACGCTTGGAGACCCTAATTCTCGTATCATTCACCATTGTGAATTCCACACAACCTGTCTCCTTGTTGTATGATGCAGTAGAACCCGCCTTTGATAGCCAAGACATCGGAGCAGCAAAGGAATCAAACATTGCTTTAGACAGAACTGAATTCTGTAAAGCAACCACAAGCATTTGAAGTTCTTCCAGATACTTTGACAAATCCGATTCTACTTGGTAGTTGGAACCCTGGATCTTTAGAATCGGAACGCTAATTATTTCGTCTGTGGTTGGTGATGAAGTAGTCGCCATTGTTGATGATTAGAGCAAAGAACGTTTGAAGAAGATGAATTGCAAAGAGAATTTTGTGTTACAGAAGGTTTGATCGCATAAAGTGTTATTGAGTTCTGATTTGCCCTTTTATATGTAACCCTAGAATTTTGAATTTGAAGCGGGATACAATAAATGTTTGCTGACATGGCACCTTGAAATACGCACTGTACTCATCAAAAAGTAACAAACGTAACTGTCAACACGCCTTACACGCTTATCGTACACCATGCGTCACCAAGAGACAAGACTGCTTGGTATTCCCCAAGAGAATTGTAACCGTCGGATGCCTTCGGAATAGAGTTTAGGCTCTTTCACTTTGAGGTTTTGAAAGCGAAGTCATATGCCAGAATTTCGAAATCATCAGTTTAAGTTGGTTTTACTCAAACCTCAAGGATTTCGTGTGTGCTGTGTTCCAAAAGAAATTAGTTGAGAAACAAAGAATTTTTTTTTTTGAAAACTTGTGATGTCAAAAATTTATTTTGACACAAAAACAGTTTAATCCCAGGCAAATATATCTTCGAAAATTATCAAGAGAGATAATTAACAGCTTGTTTGGTTTCCCGTGAATTACAATCGATAACTTGTAGAGAAGTTTCGAAGGGTTTCTTTTATAAGGCAAATGGGTGGCTTCAAAAATTTCGTTACATCTCAACCTTAACATAAGGTGATAAATTGTAAACAAAATTAGTTGTATAACCAATGTAGTCAGTGACAACTTGGTTGCGAATGATATTCAAAGTAACTAGAATTTTGAAAATATACTCACACAGAAATCATATTCATAAAAAAATTTATGTTGGATCTTGTTGGGAACAAACATCATAGTTTTCGAATGTTTGATTAAGATCACTCAAAAGAAATGAATATGATTTTGAGTATAAAAGGTACTGAAACAAATGCTTCGTAAGATCTGGAACATGGTTCCCCGTCAATTCCTTAAGGTTGATGATATTTTGGGTTTCACTTCCAGCACGGACTCATGATGTTAGATCATAAACACAGACTTGTGATTTGACTAGGTTTTGATTGGTTTGATCAAAGACCTCAAGGACAAATCGCTTCAAAAATTTGGAATGTAAGAATTGTTTGGTATAAAAAGATTGGATAAGAATCGAAGTGTACCTCTGTTATAATGGAAAAAACAGAAAACTCTTAACTCATTTGAGAAGAGTAAGGTAGCTCTTGTTGATTTATGCAAATACAAGCCTTGTTGGGAAGAAATTTTCATGAGATAATTTCATCAAGACTTTCATTTCCCATACATAGAATCATACGAGACTTGAGACAACATGCAGTAGCATGCTTCTAGGGACATCCTAACTAATCCAAAGTGTATCGAGATCATACCTTTCCATAGAAACCAGACACATGAATCCTTCGTATTTGAAACTTGACAAAACTCACAATACACATGTTAAAACCAAAGAGAACAAAAAATATTTTTGGTATTTTTGAAATTTTTCAAAAAAAATTTAAAATAAACCGAAACAAAATCTTTTTGGATTTTTAATTTTTCAATAAAAGAAAATATTTTTGATTTTTCAGGTTTTTCATATAAAAAAAATTAAACAAACTAAAAGTCTAACCTTAGTTGAAATGTGTGCAAATACGAAGCACTCGAACCGTTGACTTGAACAGTAATCTCTGATTATGTATTTCAACAAGAAATAAATCTTCCGAATGCGAAGCGTTCGAAGCGTTAACTATGAACAGTAACCTCTGAACACTAAATCACCCTTTCCGTCTGTACACCAAATGATTCAGACCCATCACTCTTCGCTTTTATCACATAGAAGTGAATTTCCATTAATCATACCCAATCCTTCAAAGATACGAAGAAATGATTTTTCATCCAATGCCTTTGTAAAAATATCTGCCAATTGTTCTGTTGTTTTCACAAAATGAACTTCAATATTTCCATCTTCAACATGATCTTTGATGAAATGATATCGAAGAGCAATGTGCTTAGTCTTCGAATGCTGCACAAGATTATGACAAATTCTTATTGCACTTTGTGAATCACAATATAAAGGAATCTTTTTCATATTAATTGCATAATCTCTTAATTGACTTTGAATCCAAATTATTTGTGATGTACACGCAGCTGCAGCAACATATTCAGCTTCAGCGGTAGATATTGAAACACATGTTTGCTTTTTCGATTGCCAACTGACCAACTTTTCATCTAGTAATTGACACCCACCAGTTGTGCTTTTACGATCAAGACTGCATCCTCCAAGATCCGCATCCGAATAAGCTTGTACAAAGAACCCTGTTTTTGAAGGATACCACAAACCTAACGAAGTAGTGCCTTTCAAATATCGAAAAATATTCTTCACTGCGGTTAGATGTGGTTCACGTGGATTTGATTGATACCTTGCACAATTACAAACAGAAAACATAATATCAGGTCTACTTGCAGTTAAATACAATAAAGACCCAATCATGCTTCGATACAGAGTAATATCAACAACAGATTTATCTAACGAAGGAGTTAGCTTTATGCTCGTTGCCATTGGTATTCGGAACCTTGTGTTATTCGTCATTCCAAATTTTTCTAACAAATTCTTCGTATATTTCTCCTGATTAATGAAAATGCCTTCCCTGTTTTGACGAATATTCAAACCCAAAAAGTTATTAATTTTACCCATCATACTCATTTCAAATTTGCTTTTCATCAAATCTTCGAATTCTTTAGATAAAGTAGGGTCAGTTGAGCCAAAAATTATATCATCAACATAAATTTGAACAGGCATCAGATGATTTCCAATTTTCTTTCGAAATAAAGTGGGATCAACTGATCCTTGTTTAAATTTAGATTGTTTCAAAAATGATGTTAGAGTTGCATACCATGCTCTTGGTGCTTGTTTTAACCCATATACAGCTTTATCTAAAATATAAACATGATCAGGATGTTCTGTGTTTATAAAACCTGGTGGTTGTTCAACGTATATCGTTTCTTCGAGTTCTCCGTTTAAGAATGCACATTTTACATCCATTTGATAGACATCGAAATCTTTATGAGCTGCAAAAGCCAGAAAAATACGAACAGCCTCGAGTCTTGTGACAGGGGCAAATGTTTCTTCGTAATCAATTCCTTCTTGTTGAGAATATCCTTTAACAACAAGTCTAGCCTTATTTCGAATAATGTTTCCATCTTTGTCAGTTTTGTTTTTATAAATCCATTTGAGTCCAACAATTCACACATCAACAGGTTTTGGAATTAATCTCCAAACCTTGTTTCTTTCGAATTCAGACAATTCAGCTTGCATAGCAACAACCCAATCAGAGTGTTCCATTGCAACCTTAACTGTCTTTGGTTCGATTTTGGAAATAAAAACATTAAACATGCATAACTCTTGATGATTATTCAATACCTCATTTCGTGCATGAAGTTGTGCCCTTGTCATTATACCTGCTTGTGGATCGCCAAGAATTTGATCTTTTGGATGATTTCTTGTCCATTTATCCAATGGTGGATAATTAGGATCAAAATCCAAAGGTGCATCTTCGAACATAACATCTGTTTCTGATCCATTTATGGAAATTGAATCTTCAGCATCATCAAATGTTCTTCTTCAAGAATTGGATCCTTCTCAATTATGGGCTCCCCCTCGATGATTGACTCCGTTTCGATATTTTGCTCTGGTTCAATGATCGGCTCTTCTTCAATAATTGGCTCCCCCTCAATATTAACATTTGTTGACATGTTATCACTTTCACTATAACGCTCCCCCTTAACAAAACTATTTGAATCCAAGTGCTCCCCCTCCACTGGATCATCAGATTGTTCATTTGTGTTTAGATTCAAAATCGAAATTAAATCATTGTCATGCTTCGAATTTTCTGATGTTTGATTATCGGGTGCATTTCTTTCTGCATCAATTGCTTGATCTGAAATACCAAAAATCGATTCATAATTAACATCATCCATTTCAATTGAATCATCTATATTTGAAGAATTTTGCAAAATAGGATAATTTGCAAATTGATTATTAGACTTTTCAATGTAATGATCATCAAATGTAAAATTAAAAGTTTCTTCCACTTTGCGAGTTCGCTTATTTAACACTTTATAAGCAACAGAATTGTGTGAATATCCCAAGAAAATTCCTTCATCAACTTTTGTTTGAAACTTCGAAAGATTATCCTTAAGATTCCTTATGAAACACCTACATACAAAAACATGAAAAAATTTGACATTAGGTTTTCGATTATTGATTATTTCATAAGGAGTAACATTAAACCGTCTATGAATGAATGATCGATTTTGAGTAAAACAAGCAGTTGAAACAGCTTCAGCCCAAAGATATTGAGGTAAATTCGAATAAGCCAACATTGTTCTTGCAGCTTCGCATAATGATCGATTTCTTCTCTCAACTACACAATTTTGTTGTGGTGTATAAGGAGATGAAAAATTATGCGAAATTCCTTTCTCCACCAGAAATGAATCAAAAAGACGATTTTTGAATTCGGTTCCATGATCACTTTTAATTTTTCGAACTGACTTCTTCAATGAAACCTCCATTTTCTTGATAAAATCAATCATCATTTGTGAAACTTCGGATTTTAACCTGAGAAAATAAACCCACGTAAATCTTGAAAAATCATCTACAATTACTAAAATGTACCTTTTCTTGTTAAGAGTAGCAACTGTTGAAGGACCACATAAATCAATATGCAAGAGTTCGAGAGGTTCAACAATCTTCGAATCTATTGTGATAGGATGACCTTGTTTGTGTTGTTTTCTTACTTCACAAGCTGCACACAAACTGTCATTATCATATTTAAGAATGGGTAAACCTCTTACCAGATCTTGTCCGACAAGTTTGTTGATGTTTCGAAAATTGAGATGTGATAACCTCCTGTGCCATAACCAGCTAATATCGGTAACAGCCTTTGAAAGTAAACACACAGCAGGTTTGCCTACAATAGGAACAATATCCAATGTAAACATATCACCTTTTCATTTTGACTTAAGTAAAACTTCCTTTGTCTCAACATTCGAAATGACACTGCCTTCTTCATTAAAAAGAACTTGATTTCCAGTGCCCACAACAAGTTGTGAAACACTTATCAAATTGTGTTGTAAACCTTCAACAAATGCAACTCGGTTGACAGTGAAATTTCCATTCGTTATCTTTCCATAACCGTTGACTTTGCATTTGTGATTATTGCCAAACTTAACCACTCCTCCATTTTCTAGGCTTCGAAAATCACGCAAGTTTTCCTTCTTCCCAGTCATGTGACGTGAGCAACCACTATCAATATACCACTTGTTATCATATTGCTCGTCACAAAGCACCTGCGATTATTGAAAAAATTTAGGTACCCAAGCCTTGTTGGGTCCATTCATATTAGATTTTTTTTCAATTGTAAAGTACAACCATTAACCCAATCACAAACTTGTGTTTTGAAACTGTCAATAAATTTAACATTTTCATTCGAAGGGTCAGATATATGAGTTTTTATTATTTTCAAATTTTCACTGATTATACCCTTCGCATTTTGAGTTTGTGATTCTTCCCTTTTTGCTTTTGTGACCGGCTGCCAAACTTTAACTGAAATATTTGACTCTTTGGATGACGAACTACCATTCGTTGAAGGATTAGCATACTTGTCATACGCCTCATGTATCTGTTGTTTCGAAAACTTACTTGATTGATATATTTTTCTTTTTCCTTCCAACCAATGATCAATATTTCTTTTCGTTGTTATTCCCTTCGCATATGAGACTTTGTCAACTTGTTTCCTCAAAGGATTATAACATTTTGCTGAACTTGGAACATAATCCACTTTTGGTTTTGAAAGATATGATTCATGATAAGATGTATTGATTTGCGATTTTGAAATCTGTGTTTCAACCTTTTTCTGAAAACTTGTTCTTGGAAGTGTTGTTTTTGTTCTATTTGAAACTTTTATTTTATTATTTGAAAATGAATCATTTTTCTTTTCAAAACTTTGACACTTTGATTTTTCTCTAAAAACTTTTCTTCCTCTTGAAAAATTTGTTGATTTCATATTTAATGATTCAATAGTTTGCCAAAAAATTGTTTTTCTCGCTTGACGTTTCGAAATATTATTTTCCTTTGAAAATTTTTCAACTTGAGCTTTAAATTCTTTTGAATTTAATGTTATTGCTTTGTTGACTGTTTTAACACCTTCGTGCTTTGTAAACACATTTTCAGTTGGGTTAACTTTCTTCTTTTCAACTTTTCACTTTTCAACCCATACTCTTTTTGGTTTTTGATGTTGAAATTTATATGAGTTCTTTGTAAGATTGTTTTCAACTGTGCTTTGATTCGAAAAGAATCCTTCATTTGAAGTTTGCATATTGTCTTCCTCAACCATCTTTTTGAATTCAGGATTTATATTTTCAACATTACCTGTTGTTACGAAGACTTGATTTGGGAACACAATATCATCAGTGCATTTGAAGATTGGATACACAACAATATTCGATTCAAGATAATGAGCACCTTTTTCACTAAGAATTTTCTCAAATTCTTATGTATCCAAATAGACTTGATCAACAACCACTCGAGGAATTTCAATTTCTTTCGACCTTTGAATTGGCTTCGAATTTGTATTTTCTTCCTCATTGTCACTATCATCGGTTTGACTATCATGTATTTCCACAAACTCCATATCACAAACTTTCAAAGTTGAGGGTTCATCAGTTTCAATTTTTATTAATAAATCTTCACATTTTTCTTTCCCTTTAAACGAATTTGCTACATTTATGACAGACAATTGAGAACAATCTACATCTTCTAAATCACTAATTTCACTAATATTATCAGAATTATCTTCAATATCAGCAAAATTAGTTTCACAATTAGATGTAGAATTCTCAGTCTTTTTCAAAATTCTAAGTTGTTCTGATTTAGATAAGCTTTCATTTACAATTTTTACTAAATCATTAGCATTAAGATAATCTTCGACTTTAGCAATTCCAAATCTAAACCTATCATCTGGAACTTTGTTGAAATCAGAAATTTTTTTTTCACAATCATATGAAATACTATCTACCTTAGCTCTATCATAAGCTAAAAATGGTAGTAATTTTCTATGTTGTTCCTTACTTATTTCACTCGAATGATGTAACTCAGTTAATTTTCCATACAATCTTTTCGCAGAATTACAAAAAATATTTCTTTGTGCTAACAACAAGTTTATTTCCTTTGCTAAACTCTCCTTATCCTCCATAATATTCAAAACTTGCAATTCTAAGTAATCAATCCTAGTGACTTTTGAATCCAATTTTTTTCTTGTCTCTAATAATTGATCACTTAACTTTTTCGCTTCATTGCTAGCAGACACAACAATTGAATCAAAGTAAGTAACAGTTTCATCAAAAGATACTAACTCAGAATTATATGCAGAAACTGGAATGTTAAAAGATTCAAGAATGTTACGTACCTTGGTAGTCATGGGCGACCTGTCAGTAGACTTCGAAACGAAGCATTGCCCACACACTTCGTAAGTCTGTTCTTCATCTGAATCCTCTTCCATCTTTTCATACATAGCTCCATGTGATGGATTTTTCATCTCTTCATCATCTGAACCCGGAGACCATATTTGATATGTGCCATCCGATTCAGTTTCTCCATGAGCCACCAATGACAAATTCTTTGCTTTCGACTTTACTTCCTCCAGTTTCTCAGTGTAATAAGCTTCATCCTTTGTTTTATTTTTCTTTTCCTCCTTCTTCCTCAACAAGCAATCTACTGCCAAGTGATTTGCTCCATAGCAATAATGACAATTAATCCCTGTATCACCTTTCAACATCATCTTCATTTGCTCCATTTCACTCTTCGAATCAGTCTTCACTTCTTTCTTCTTTTCATCCACTTTATTTTTGTTCTCAAAACTACCCTTCGAATCTGATGACTTTATCTTTGGATTAAAAGGTTTCTTGAAAAATTTCTTTACTCGATTGTTTGAGTAAAATGCAACAGCCTCATCATCAGAATTATCAGAAAACCTTCTTCTTCATCAGACTTTGATTTTTCATTCTCCCTTTCTGAAACCTTCGAAACAAGTGCCAATGGTCCACCAAGACTTGCTATCGCTTCCTCAGCTATTTCATTAACTTCATTTTCATGAGATTTTAATTGATTGTATAAGTCATTCAAAGTCGAAGTATCAAAACTCTGTTGATTTTTCACCATCATACTCACACTCCTCCACTCCTTTCGAAGTCCCATTACAAATATCAAATTTTACTCCATTGAAGACCTTATTATACTATAACGGTTACAACGATAGATTAGCTCGTTGAACCGATCATAGTATGCTTCAATAAACTCATTTTCTTTTTGTTTGAAATCTTTGAGTTCCACCAGGCATTGGTTCACAGATGTGATCTTCGTCTTTTCACTTCCTTGAAATTTGTTTTTGAGATTGTTCCAGATTTCTTTAGCTGTTGTGCATGTTCTGACATAATTGTACACAACAGGAGGCAACGCACCTCTTAATTCCCTCATGCATTTCTTCTCCAGTTGTTTTAAACGATTGGTTTGATTATCGACTTCCGAACTGCTTGAAGACATACCGATTGGCTGAACTTGTACAGGTTGATTGATTTCTCCTGAGATGCATTTCCATAATTCTTTATCCAATCCGTTCAAGTAATCTTCCATCCGATCTGCCCACTGATCATAATATTCTGGAATAAGCATCGGAATTTTTGTGGATGATTCAAGCAAATGAGAAAATGATGTCATCGAATTCTGATTGAATGACGCCATTGTTGTACGGACAAAAGCTTCAAAAAGATACAAAAACTTTGAGAATATTGAAATCAAATTGTATATTTCAAATCAGAATCACACAAAGAACACTCGATTTACAAATATTTTTGCAGAATCAAATCCTAGATTGAGATCAAGAAGAATTTTTCACACTCAAAAAGAACGGAAACTTTTTGAATCAAACAGTAGATTCAAAAATCTTTTTGAACTTATGAAAATCAGATCACAGAAAGGATTCCTGCTCTGATACCAATTGATGAGATTTGTAATCGAGTTTACAAACAATTCAAGTATGAATTTAGAAAGAAGAATAGCGATGAACACGAGAGTAAATACAATATTTGTTCAGCTCATATTATGCTTTTGAATTTACAGAGTACAATGAATAATCTGTAAAGACCGAGTGAAAAGTTCTTTTATTCACTTAGTACAAACTCCTATTTATAGGAGAACAAAAGCATAACAATACTAAGGACTAGACATTCAGACTACTCTTTATAATGCCTTAGTACAAATAACATTACATCCGAAGACACTTCTTACGAAGATAAAATACACTTCGTAACAACCTAACTGACACTTCGACATATTACAACATTTAGACCCTAACACTATGAATGATGTAGAGGGGTTAAAATGTTAATAAAACTAACTTAAATTGTTATGTATCTAGGTTTGGGGTGGGGAGTGTGCAAAATCAAAATTGGAGAGATTTGTTTGCAATGGCGTGCATAACCACCATGAACTTGTATCTACATGATTTCTTCAATGCATCGGTTTCTTCTCATGGGACTATTATGTGTGTACTAGAGCCTAATCAATAATTTGGTGTTGCAGCTGTTGTGTGTCGAGCAAGGAGAAAAGAAAAAAACACTGATTGATTGGGGTGAGAACGAAGAAACAACGATGAATGAAGAAAGAGGGATGGTGAGCGGGAGCTAATGACGCAAGGTAGGGGGAGACGGTATTGACGGGATATTCTTTAAATTGAATTTGTAAATCGGTCATTTCAATTCGTAAGTCTGGACTCTTCATTCTATTATGAACTTGGATCGATAATATTTGATTGAGTCGGTTACTATTCATAAGTATGTTCCCTTTTATGTATACATAACCAATGATATTCTTATGTTGTAGTTGTAGATGGTGAAACAAATATTATAATTTAATAGTTAAATCAAACAAATATTATTGTCAGTGGCGGACGCAGACTGTTTTAGTAGGGGTGTCCATCGTACTTCAAGCGGGTGCACCTAATAGAAAAAACCCAAAAAAAACAAAAAAAAAAAATTACACTGCGTACCGGAAATTGAGCAGTGGCCCGGGACCCCAAATGCCCTACATAGGTCCGTCACTGATTATTGTAATAAATAAATAAATATTATTGAAATAATATCATATGTTCAAGATGATACAACATATTATTATCCTTTATCGTAAAGGTTGGCGTGAAAATTTTATTGTTCGCAATTAATTTAAAGGATAATTAGAAATTTGATTGTACAATATGGACCGGGAATACGAACGGATGTTTGTTGGAAAACAGATGTGTCGATTATTTGTTGGTAAAGAGATCATATGTTGTAAATATTTCGGTCCGCAGTTGCTAATAAGTTGCCACAAAGAGCCATCTATTATTTGTCACTAACACAATCCAACACAAAATCTTTAAGTTTGGAATCCGAAAAAAGAAAAAACAAAAAATGACTGGACACTCCATTTTACCATTTAGACACTTTATATAGTTTTTAAGGTATTTTTATTGGTTAAAATTGCATTGTTTTTTTGAAAAAGTTGATTAAAAGTAGTTACCTATAAATTGACTTTTGGTAAAGATATCTATATGGTGTCTTAATAGTAGCACCCTTATTCGAACCGTTTGAGACGAGAATTGTTTGGTCGGGTGTCTCGAGCATCGATACTTAATGGACATAGAGCTATGGACGCCCCTACCGAGCCAACCATAGACAACATTTATGATGTCAAAATTAGACTAACAATTTATAAAATGCTTATTGATCAATAAATTATAGTAGCACGAAGTACGTGAAACAATGAATAAGGAATCTAATAATATGAATCAATAGGTAGCCTTCTAGTTATTGTAATGAGTTTTTCCAGTAAAATATTTATTCTCTACCAAGTTATTACTTTAAAAAATGCCTTATATTTTAGCATTTCATGTTTTCCTTTTCGATTCAGGTTTTACTTCTTGTTGTATCTAATAATATTATAGGTCTTCATGAAACATTATTAACTGACAACCAATATCTAATTTGTATCATCACACCTGTAAAAAAGACAAAGCAAATTAACGATGACATCATCACCAATGACAAAAACAGACAAGTATCCATTTATTTAGGTGACAAAGTGAAAAAACACAAGCAGCAAATCTTTTCCATTTTTAGCACACAATAATGAAATTGAAAACGATGGTTATTAAAGAAGAACTAGTAAGCTTCGGGATGTGCGATTGCATAGGCCTCTATTGCCTTAAAGGTGTTCTTGAATGCTTCTTTGGCAAAGTTAAGAATATCTTCAGATAGTTGGGCATCAGGTTTGCAATTAAACTCAGTCGAGTGCTTGTACACAGATCCACCATCAGCAGAAGGTACGAACTTAATATGATGAGTGGCTGAGTCAATAATACCTAACAAGGCGTCACCTTCAAAGATTGTATAGCTGAAACTTAGATTGCTTATGTCTATGGCATCGACTCTATGCTTGGAATTTTTGTACGGAACACCTACAAAAGTATTACACCAAACATTAGGGAACCATTTATGACAAAACTATTGATATGTTATATACAATCCTTAGAGTACATGAATCATATTAAATACAAAATGTTCTTTATCTATGTAATACTTACTTTCACCGAAGGTAATGCTCTTAATGCTTCCAACACCACCATCACCTTCGATAATATTGACAGATTTGAAAGTTTGAGGGTCTACCTTAGGTGCGAGGGTGTCAAAGTCTCCATAGACCTTGAAAAGTTTAGCAGCGGGAAGAGAAGAAGTGACCTCAAGTTCAGATGTAATAACAGCCATTGTCAGCCAATTTACAAGAGATGATAAGTAAGGAATTAAAAAGATGAATGGTTTTGTTGTGTGAGCGTGGTGGTATTTATAAGGTTGAATGGTTGAATAAGAAAAATAAAATTATATAAGTTTGACAATATAAAAAGATGCCGTGCCCCCAAAAAAACTAAAATATATATGTATGTCCATGTGATCTCGTATAAGTGGAAATATTTTTCAAACTTGTTCCATTACAAAAATAAATAAGATGCTGCGGAGATTGGGTTTATACTTATTTAATGATCCAACACATCAATTGAAAATTGAAGCCAATATAATACCTTCATTATTAAGTTAATATTTTAGGTTATTTTTAAATTTGATATTTGGGTTTAAAGCTATTTTACATAGACTCTTTACTAATTCTCCGATCGAATAAGGCAAAATTCCTCATGCCCGTGATGAAACTAAGATACATAAATTTTATAAAAAAAATTGATTATTATTCGTTTTTAATATAAAACACATATTTGAGTCTCCACCACTTCAACACTATGACCATATTTTTATTTAATATATAGAATTTTGATATGATAACTTGATTCTCCACGCCTTCTCTACTTACTTTTAAATCACTTTAAGTGAAATACTAAACCAACATCAACATAATCAACATTGTAAAGATAATTACATTATGACATGTGTGTTATAACACACACGGTTGATAGTAAAAAAAATGATGTAATAAAAATATTACTTTATTTAATCATAGTTGCTAGCAAATATTTATATATAATATTTTAATATAAACTAGAAAAGTGTCCCCTCGCTTTGCGAGGATCAGAAGCCTTCAATGTCATTTTTCCGGAATCATTCAATGTTGGTTTTTTGTTATAGTTAAATGGTACTGCATTTAATATTCATTAGCTTAATAACCACGTTTCTGTCAACCGCAGCATAAAAACTCAATTTCTTTTCAAAAGAAACCGGAAACCAAATTCAAAGTCTACCATACCATATCAAAGATATAGTATACACAAATAGCAATGAAAAATATAAAAAAAAGCTATAGTCGCTTAGCTGTTCATGAATGAGCAAATAAATTTTGCTCTCCAATCGATTCAACATTTCTTTAGCCTTGTGAGAAAATTCACGACCACCCTCTTTTGCTACCTCTCCTTAACCCTACACAAAAATATGTCATTAACCGAAAGAAAGTAAGTACAATTACCGCATTAAACATCATTTTGAAGTATTCTTTATATATGGTGCAAATTCGTCAATCAATTATCTTTATTACTTTTATTTTAACAAAATTGTCATTAAAATTACATAGTAAAAAATGTACACGATAACCTCCACCAGCCAACAAACGGAATTCTTACACAGTAAAAAATGCACACGATAAACTTCATTCATAAATTTGAAAAAGAAAACGGAATTCTTACCGTGTTGCTGAAAGGATCGATTGATACCTTTACCTGCTGATGAAATCACTAATAACATGTACACGATAACCTACACCAGCCAACAAACATACATTTTTGTTAAGGTTATTTTAGTAGAAAAATCAATAAATGAAGTAAGAAAACTAACATCTTTGGTTTGACCCAACCGATGAGCCATGTCCATAGCTCTCGTAAATGATGTCCATAGCTCTCGTAAATGAAGAGTTGGGTTCCAATTACTTTCATAAAAAATGACTATGTCAGCAAAAGGAAAGAATAACAATAATAATTTAGTTGATGATGCTATACCTCGATAATATTCAACATCTTGGTCATTTGTGCAAACAGGACAACACGATGATTTCCAGTACACGACCGCTTCAACAATATATCAACTGTTGAAGCTTCCTTGAGTCCTAATGACGATACCATCAATTCAAATTAAAAAAAGGGAAAATTGCAATAAATATCTTCTTTATACACATCAATGTTGAGATTACCAACGCATCAAAAGGATCATCTGTAGGTCCCGTTGCAAGGCTTCGCTTAAGAACATTTATTTCTAACTTCGATGACATTAATAGCATTGTTGTAACTACTCTAACTTTTCCCTTTTCAATACTATTGTACTCATCGTCATCATGCATTATCTCATCTGAAAACCACCAAGATGTGAATCAACAACTGGAATACAAACCCTTTTCAAATTCTTTGAAACTTACAACTGATATGGACTGGGGAGTGTCATAGTAGGAGAGACCAGGCAGATGTGGTGGAGCGGAATCTTCTTGTATCCAACATTTGGGTGGAATGAAGTCGAAAATTGAGAGTATAAAATCAGTTTCATTGAGATCGATTTGGTATAAATGTCACTCTAAACGTTCGATTGGATGACACTGGAGGTGGGAGGAGATGGTAAGGAGGAAACCGACTCATGATATCGAAAGCTATGATGCCTTCAGATAAGCAATCAAAACGAAAAAATAGTTGGAGTTGGTGTTCATAATCATGGAATTTCCATGTCATGAACAGGGACAAATTTTCTGGTTCGGTATAAGAAAATGTCAATTTGACAGCATGGGAAATAGCAACCAACATTATCTTTTAGCAATAATGGCATTCTTTGGTAATGTATGTACTGCAAAAAGAAAAATAAATGATAGGGCCAGTCAATATGTCCACTAAACATAAAAGTTAAAAATAAAACTTCAAAAAACCGTGACATATTCAGGTGAAAAAAAGTATATACCAAGGTTGTCAAGATCGGGATCCTACTTAGGATCATTTTTGGGTTTGCAAGATCGGAATCGTAAGATCGGGATCGAGATCCTAAGATCCCACAAAATAGAATATAATTTTAATTTATAATATTTAATCATGAAAAATATTTCAAACATTTAATTTTTCGTTCAAAAGTTATAAAAACTTCAAAATATTGGTCACAAATCACAATAAAAAATGATAAATGGTAGATTGATAAAAGGTAAAAGATATAAAATTGTAAAAAAAATTCCATTTGCAAAAAAAAAAAAAAAAAAAAAAAAAAAAAAAAAAATCAAAGGAAGGTAGGATCGGATCGGATCTCGATCTTACGATCTTACGATCCTACCTGCGATCCTACCCCAAATACGATCATTTTACGATCCGGATCGTTTTTCATACCTAGAATCGTAGGATCGTACGATCCTACGATCAGGATCGCGATTTTAACAACCATGGTATATACATTTACTTTCTACACATTAATTTGAGAATATAACATGGAAAAAGGTGAAGATAGAAGCGAAACAAAAGCTGCCAGCAAAAGTACCTAGCCTATGACTCCATTTCTTGAGTTAAAGTCCACACATCTACTCATATATATATATATATATATATATATATATATATATATATATATATATATATATATATATATATATATATATATATATATATATATATATATATATATATGTATATATATATATATATATTATCACAAGGAAAAAACTTATGAAAATCAAAACATATTAACGTAATGTTAAGAAAAAGCAATTTAGTATGTTTAACGTAGATAAATGTATAAACGATCATTGCAACCACTTTTATTCGAGGGTACACTTTCATGTAAGAATGAACATGTCGTTCCCTCATCCTTACTTTTAAACTCGACTATTACATTCAACTTTCTAAGTAGATATTGATTTGTAACAAATTTAATATATACATACAATATGCACTTTTATTTCAAATTCTACATCTTTTTTTTTATCAAATATTGTTCAAATATTATTTGTGAAAACAACCGATGGAGAAAAAAAAATGAAGAAACATGGGTTAAAGACATTACCTTTTGCATTAAAGGTAAGAAGAAACTGTCGCATCACTTCCATTTGGTGGCATAATGGTTGTCATACCTGATATACTATAAAAATGGAAAATAAAAACACAAACAAATAAATTTAGTCATCAGGAAAGATTTTGAAGCCTACGGTTGATAATAAAACTGAATGATACGCGAAAATTCAGTTGAGAAGCTCATCTCGGAACTCGTTTGATTCAAGTGTAACTCCTCGTGTCTTCTGAGTCAACATCTTCAGCTGGTTCACAAGAAAACACCCACCGAGGAACATACTGATCCAATAAACCCTCAGTTAGACCTTCTAATTGTGTAAATGCAGGCTATTGAGCTATCAAAGCATTCTTTAAAGTAATATAAGATGTAGAAAGTAAAATTATAGGAAAAAAATCAGAAAAACTACCTGATCTGATATTGATGGAGGGAAAATACAGATGTCCACCTGTTTAAAAACGCAGTAAAAAAATAAATGTACATTGGTATCTTGATGCTTAAAATGATAACAGGTCAGTAAAAAAAGTACCTTAATAACACTCTAAACCATAAGTTATACACAACCCTAAGAATATTCTCTGAGGAGTTGTTATCAAAATTTATATATTTTATACTTTACTACATCATGCCTATGATTTTCTACAGCCTTTTCAAGTGCTTGTTCATCCGAACTTATGCATATAATATTATCATTTTCAACTTTGAATGCATTCTTCAATCCACCTTTGGGTTTGCAAGCATGAATAATAATTAGCTGCTTGTAAACCGAAGACCATCTGTAGTGTGCATGGTGTAAAAGCATTTCAAGTGTATCCACCAAACCAACCGCCTAATGTAAGGTATTGTTATATTAACCAAGAAAAGTCAGGAAATTGAGTAAAGAAGATACAATTTTCAACTTCATATTTTATGGGGAGGGAAATTTGTGTAGAAGTTTTGATCCTTCATTTAGGAAATGTGTAACAACGATTATGGATATTGAATTGACTTCCTCTGTTAATGAATAAAGCCCTATAAATAGGGAATACGATACAATCGGATATACCCTCATATGGGGGTATAAAATAGGAAATTATATAATAGATAATTACAAGATATATAAATATCTTCCTAAGATATGATCGGCTAATAGTCCCCTACAGTTTGAGCTGGGGAAGGACGGACGCTCAAACTGGATCGAAATTGTTGATATAGATAGCGAGGTAAGCTTTTTGTGAAGATGTCCGCATATTACATAGAAGCGGGAATATGAAGAACTCGAACATGAGCAAGACAAACTTTTTCCCGCACAAAGTGGATATCAATTTCCACATGTTTGGTGCGCTGGTGTTGAACTGGGTTTTGTGACAGATAAACTGTAGATACATTGTCACAGTAAACAATCGTTGCTTTGCTTAGCGGAACATGAAGCTCAAGTAAAAGATTACGCAGCCAGGTAGTCTCAGAAACAGCATTAGCAACACCATGGTATTCGGCCTCTGCACTCGAGCGCGAAATCGTTGGTTGGCGCTTTGAGGACCAAGACACAAGGTTGGTGCCAAAAAAACACAATAGCCAGAAGTGGATCGGCGCGAGTCAGGGCAACCGCCCCAATCAGCATCATAGTAGGCAGTAAGTGTGTTAGGGGATGATGCAACCAGCTGGAGACCATAGTCTATGGTACTTTGTAGATACCGAAAAATCTTCTTCATGAACTGAAAATGGGGTTCGCGCGGAGCATGCATGAATAAACAAATTTGGTGAACAGCATAGGCAATATCGGGGCGTGTAAAAGTCAGGTACTGGAGAGCACCGACAAGAGTACGATAGAGAGTGCCATCAGCGAGTAGTGCACCGTCAATGGCACTGAGTTTGGTGGACATATCCACTGGTGTAGCACATGGCTTACACGAGGCCATATTAGCTCGTTGAAGGATATCACGAGTGTAAGAAGCCTGCGACAAAAATAACCCATGCTTATCAGGAGTAGCCGTGATACCCAAAAAATGGTGAAGCGCCCCGAGATCAGTCATAGCAAATTCCTGAGACAAAGAAGTAATAATGCTGTGGAGAACATCAGGGTCAGAAGTTGTCAAGATTATGTCATCGACATACAGTAATAAATAAGCACGATGACAACCGTGTTGATAAACAAATAGCGAAGAATCACAAATTCTACTCTTGAAACCCCGAGAAGTAATAAATGAGGCAAAGCGAGTGTACCAAGAATGTGGAGCCTGTTTAAGTCCATACAAAGATTTACGGAGGTGGCAGACCTGAAATGGAAACTGACTATCAATGAAGCCAGGGGGTTGGTGCATAAAAACCATCTCGTGGAGATCACCATGGAGAAATGCGTTCTTGACGTCTAACTGATGTATCGGATAACCCTGTGAGACTGCAAGACTGAGAACTGTGCGTATAGTAGTTGGCTTCACGACAGGACTGAATGTTTCTAAACAATCAACACCTACAGTTTGTGATTTCCCATTGACCACCAGTCGTGCTTTATAGCGGTCAAGTGTTCCATCAGCTTTAAGTTTGTGATGAAATAACCACATACACCGAATAACTGGGCTGTCGGTCGGTCGGGGAACGAGTTCCCATGTTTTGTTCACCTGTAAAGCTCGAAATTCATCTTCCATGGCTCGTAGCCAATTAGAGTCAGACATGTCGGCAGAGATGGATGTAGGAATTGGAGAGATAGGTGGAGTAGAGGTGGTATGGAGGTTTAGACGGGTAACAGGTTTGGTTACTCCTGCCCGTGCACGTGTGGTCATGGGATGAGTAGGAAGGGGAGGTTGAGGGGGAGTTTGAGGTGGAGTGGATTGAGGATGGGTTGTTGTAGGTGAAGGTGGAGTATGGGAGGGACGTATGGGCATTGATAAAGGGTCGGTGGTGGTGGATGGGGCTTTTGACCGACGAGAATAGGTCATGATAGGAGGGTGAGGAGATGAGGATGTGGAGTGAGGTGGTGTGAAGATGGAGTAGGTTTGGTGGATGTGGAGTAAGGAAAAACATGAAGGGGGGAGGGGGGTCATCAAGAAAGTCAAAAGATGTGGAGGGGGTAGGGGTATTGGCAAATGGAAAAGATGTTTCATCAAATGTAACATGACGAGACAGATAGACTTTTCCAGTAGAAGGATCAAAGCATCGGTATCCCCGAAAGTTTTCCGGATAACCAAGGAAAACACATTTGACGGATCTTGGTTGGAGTTTATGAGATTGAGTAGATGAGATATTAGGATAGCAAGTGCACCTGAAGTTGCGGAGATGGTCATATGATGGTTGGAGACCATAGAGAGAGAAGGCATGTGTGGAAAAATTTAGGCGTTTAGTAGGAAGGATATTATGAAGGTAGGTGGGGGTGTGAAGAGCTTCGACCCAAAATGAGTGGGGAAGAGAGGCATGAGTGAGAAGGGTACGGATAATGTCATTAATGCGACGAATCATCCATTCAGCTCATCCGTTTTGTTGGGAAGTTTGAGGGCAAGAGAAACGGAAGACGAGACCGTAAGTTTGGGCAAAGGATTTAAAGTCATTATTGTCGAATTCTCCCCCAAGATCGCATTGGAATGACTTAATGGTTCGGTTAAATTGCGTTTGGATAAGCTTGTGAAATTTTGTAAAAGTGAGAAATGTGTTAGATTTATATTTGAGGGGGTATACCCATACATAATGAGTGAAATTATCAATGAGGACCATATAGTATTTGTAACCAGATTTGCTTAAGACTGGGGATGTCCAAAGATCACAATGTATAATGTCAAATGGTGCATAAGTAACAGATTGTGAATCATAAAAAGGTAAGCGAGTATGTTTAGATAGTTGGCAAGCATTGTACAAAGAAGTTGTAGGTTTATTACAAGAAATTGAAAATTTTGAACGAAGTAAATCTAAAACAGGAGCACCCGGGTGACCCAAACGAGCATGCCAACGATCGTGAGAAGTGGCAAGCAGAGCAGTAGAACTGGAAGGTGCGGTGAATGGGTAAAGATCTCCGGTGCTATCATGACGAGAAAGAAGAGCTCCAGTCTTGAGGTCCTTTATAGAAAAACCAGATGGGTCAAGTTCAACAAAAGGTTGATTATCGATAGTAAACTTACGAACAGATAATAGATTTTTAATAACGGATGGAGTAAATAAGATATTTTTTAGAGTATATGAATGGGAGGGGGTAGTGTAAGAAGCATGACCAGACCCATGAATTGGCAGACTAGATCCATTTCCAACAAAAATCGATGTTATAGGCGAAGTAGTTATGGAACATGAGATCTTACCCTGATCAGATGTAAGTATTAGCCGATTATATCTTAGGAAGATATTTATATTTCTTATAATTATCTATTATATAATTTCCTATTTTATACCCCCCATATGAGGGTATATCCGATTGTATCTTATTCCCTATTTATAGGGCTTTATTCATTAACAGGGGAATTCAATATCCATAATCGTTGTTATGGTATCAGAGCCTAGGTAAACCCTACCAGCCGATTTTTTTCCTAAGATCAAAGCCACGGTTTTATCTTCATCTCTTCTATGACAAAAGATGCTTCTGGTTCAGGTGAGGTGAAGGCCATGGCCTTGCACCCTGCCTACACTGTCACAAACATCAAGACAAAGATCCGAACATTGGATGGCTCAAAAGTCACGTACTCGTCCTGGACAAAGTTGTTTCGTCTTCATGCCAAGGCTTACAAGGTTCTCGATCACATTGATGACACTTCTGCACCGGTTGAAACCGATCCCGGGTACCTTCAATGGGATGAAATCGACGCGCTTGTCCTTCAATGGATATACAACACCTTGTCTGATGAATTGATGGTCCGCATCTTAGAGACTGATACCACTGCCTAAGCCGCTTGGAATAAACTCAAATTAACTTTTCTCAACAACAAAGGGTCACGTGTAGCAGCTCTTGAACAAGAATTCACCAGTCTTACTTTGGGAGCATGTTCATCAATGGAATCTTATTGCCAAAAACTTAAAGATCTTGTTGATCAGCTTGGAGATGTCGAGAACCCAGTCCCTGAGTCTAGACTGGTCTTACAAATGGTTCGTTGGTTGCCACCAGAGTTTGATGTTGTCGGGGCCTACATCAATCAAAGCTCTCCGTCATTTGAAACAGATCGCAGCATGTTACAACCTGAACAACACACACAAAAAGCTAGACAAAATCAAACCCACACGGTTCTCGCTGCTCCCACTTTTGTTGACAGGTCACCAAAAAACGAAGTAGCTGGTCAACGTAATCAAGGTCAACCCTACAACAACTACTTGGGCAGAGGTACAGGCACTCGCGGGCGAGGCTTTACTGGTCGAGGACGTGGCAGAAGCTTCAGGGGACGTGGAGGTCGTGGCCACCAAAACTGGAACCAAGGAAATCAATGGCAGCAAGGATGGAATGGATCGCAAGCATGGTATCCACCGCCATCACCATACCTGTCTCATGGACCGAATCAATCTATAAATCACTGGGCTAATCACACCTATGGGCCCAGTCAATATTCTGGACCCATGCCACAACAGGGGCCAAATGGACCTAGGATGCAACCATCAGGTCCGACGCCTACTCCCACTCCTCAATTTGTTGGTTATTCCGACTATAGGTGTGATTAAGGAGTGGGAGTAGGCGTCGGACCTGATGGTTGCATCGTAGGTCCATTTGGCCCCTGTTGTGGCATGGGTCCAGAATATTGACCGAGCCCATAGGTTTGATTAGCCCAATGATTTGTAGATTGATTCGGTCCATGAGACGGGTATGGTGATGGCGGTGGATACCATGCTTGCGATCCATTCCATCCTTGTTGCCATTGATTTCCTTGGTTCCAATTTTGGTGGCCACGACCTCCACGTCCCCTGAAGCTTCTGCCACGTCCTCGACCAGTAAAGCCTCGCCCGTGAGTGCCTATACCTCTGCCCGAGTAGCTGTTGTAGGGTTGACCTTGATTGCGTTGACCAGCTACTTCGTTTTGTGGTGACCTGTCAACAGAAGTGGGAGCAGCGAGAACCGTGTGGGTTTGATTTTGTCTAGCTTTTGTCTGTGTAGTTCAAGTTCTAACATGTTGCGAGTTGTTTCAAATGACGGAGAGCTTTGATTGATGTAGGCCCCGACAACATCAAACTCTGGTGGCAACCCACGAACCATTTGTAAGACCAGTCTAGACTCGGGGATTGGGTTCTCGACATCTCCAAGCTGATCAGCAAGATCTTTAAGTTTTTGGCAATAAGATTCCATTGATGAACATGCTCCTAAAGTAAGACTGGTGAATTCTTGTTCAAGGGTTGCTGCACGTGACCCTTTGTTGTTGATAAAAGTTGATTTGAGTTTATTCCAAGAGGCTTGGGCAGTGGTATCAGTCTCTAAGATGCGGACCATCAATTCATCAGACAAGGTGTTGTATATCCATTGAAGGACAAGCGCGTCGAGTTCAGCCCATTGAAGGTACCCGGGATCGGTTTCAACCGGTGCAGGAGTGTCCTCAATGTGATCGAGAACCTTGTAAGCCTTGGCATGAAGACGAAACAACTTTGTCCAGGACGAGTACGTGACTTTTGAGCCATCCAATGTTCGGATCTTTGTCTGGATGTTTATGACAGTGTAGGTAGGGTGCAAGGCCATGGCCTTCACCTCACCTGAACCAGAAGCATCTTTTGTCATAGAAGAGATGAAGATAAAATCGTGGCTTTGATCTTAGAAAAAAAATCGGCTGGTAGGGTTTACCTAGGCTCTGATACCATAACAACGATTATGGATATTGAATTGATTTCCTCTGTTAATGAATAAAGCCCTATAAATAGGGAATAAGATACAATTGGATATACCCTCATATGGGGGGTATAAAATAGGAAATTATATAATAGATAGTTACAAGATATATAAATATCTTCCTAAGATATGATCGGCTAATAATGTGGAGCCAAAATCTATATAATATTATCCAAGATATATAGTGGACAGCAAATGGCAACTGCATTGTAGATAGAAATGACAGATTTGGATAGAAGTTTTGATCCTTCATTTAGGAAACATATGCAATTTCTTGACAGAAACAATGCAAATCAGGTTTGTAAAAATACCAATTTTGCACATGCCTAAAAGAAATCCTAAACATTCAAAGTTCCTGAACATCTAGAAATCAGTTGGAACCAACTCCATTTCCTTCTTTAAAATACCCATCAAATTCAGTCGAATGTAATGGAATAATGCAAATACATCACATAAACATATGCAAATCTTATAAACATACTAGGAAACATTTGAAAGTGTTGAGTTACTCCAAAAAAAACTAACTGAAATGTCAGTAGAATGGTAATAGAAAGAAAACGAAAAACAATATAAACTTTATGAAAATTAATGGTTAAAGGTGTCCTTAGAATAAAGCTTTCGTTTACCCACCAAATATCAAAAATCCTGACTATTTCAATAAAATCAATGTTTCTTCCCTATCAGACTCTTTATCTGCAAAAATAAATAAATAAATAAATAAAATAAAAAAATTTGAAAGCATGTCCCGCATTTTACAGGAAAACGACAATATGTGACAATTCAAAAAGTTGAAAAATACTTACATTTGGATGTGCAAGAAGCTCTCCCAGCAATGTGGATAGAGATAGGTCAAATGCAAGAACCTAAAATATAAAACATTTACAAATCTTAACGAAATAATTAAAAAACATTTTGAAATTATGATAATCCAAATGAAATATAACAAAGTAATAAATGAGGTAAAGTAAAGTGGATACCTTAATTGGCTTAGGCATTACGTACATCGAATGCCTTATAGGCATGTATCTCATAGAGTTCAGCTTTATAACCGATACAACAGTTTCTGTTGGAAGCTTAATTTTGAAGCAACAACATACTGAAATTCAGTTCATATATAGAAATAAAAACCAATGATATACATTACACTCATCTCACATCTTGCTTCCCACCGCAAGTATAGTGTGAACCTAAGTTTTGATCAAAATCATTCATGTAAGAATTAAGCGGAGATTCCAATGGATTGAGTTGAATTAACATGGTATCTACTAATTATAACATGATTTTTAGATTCTCAAGAAACAAAGAATTCTTCTATAATTTGTTTCCTTTGTGTAGCATCTGTTGCAGGAAGATACATAATTATACTCACTTGTCACATAAAAAACCAAGTTTAATATACTACACAATTATTTTTTAAGCATCTTTAACATGAAAAAGAGACTTACCCATGAGAAAATATCATAATTTGATTCACTTGAAGCAGGAATCATCAAGCTTTTTCTAGGGAAAAAATGATTGTACAATAAGAAAAAGAAAAATAAGAAAATTAGAATATATGTGTACTAAATATACGATGAACAACAATATCAGAATTAGTTTGAATTACTAACTGGAAAAAACAACTTTCCTAGAGCTTTAGGGGCCATATGAATTTCATTCCTTTTCAATAAAATTGACCGTATGGCTTATTGCGCCCAAGAGGTGCTAAGTGATAATATATTGAGGAAGAAAGAATGAAGACCAATTGAAGGAAGAAATAATAGTGAAATGATATATGTGTTTCACCTTTATAATAGTAAATAGTTGCAATTGAAAACCTGAAAACAAAACTAAAGCACTGAAAATTAGAAAAGAATAAAGAGGAATCACAGAAACATTAGGGTTTGCCTCAACTTTTCTACAATCTGGAAAACAAAACCAAAAAAACCAAGTCACTTACATATGACCTTGCCATATGATGGTGGAATAGAAGCTCACTTTGGTCTTAGGGGGTGTTTGGATTAGATTTTTAGCTTATTGCTTATAGCTTATTTGTGGTGGGAATAAGCAATAAGCAATAAGCATGGGGAGGAATGCTTATTAAAATTAGCTTATTTAGCCTAATAAGCTGGATTTTATCAAAACACTCAAATTAGCTTATTGTGGGAATAAGAAATAAGCACTTTTTTTTTCCTATCCAAACACCCCCTTACTAATGGTCCCTGTGGTTGGCAAAATTATGTAGTTTTGGTCCAAAATGAAATGTTGGTGCACCAGTGGTCCAATTTTAGATACCTTGTGTGGCTTTGGTCCCTATGGTTGTATTTTCTTGTATTTTTGGTCTTTATCCCACCTAAGATGACTAATATGCCCCTCAAATAATTATATTTTAATTTCTTTTATTCATTTTCTTACTCTTATAATAAAATGAAAAACAAAAACAAAATAAACCCACCTCTCTCTTTCTCTCTCTCTAAACAAAATAAACCCACCACAATAATTTTTTTTATACAAAACTACACATAAAGGAATACGTTCCTCGTGTTTCCTTCCTCAAATAAAGTTGTCAAATGAAACACCAAACACGCTAAAGATTTTGAGGTTGTTCTTCATTCATCTTTGATCACCTGTCAAGACCACACACCATTAGAGTGGCTGATTACTTGTGAAATCAAGAAAATGGCACCCTTTTCCCCATTTCCATTGTTGATAATTAAAATAAAGCTGAAAAAAATTCTCACCTTTCTTCCTTGATTTTCGGCCTGTTTCTTCGTCCTCTGTCATGAACCACCGACTGTAGCGGTGCTTCGATGAACCATCGAGACAACAGCCTCACCTCTCGCACATCTCTTCTTCTCCCGTCAAAGCAAACGTCACCAAAAGACCTGCGTCGTCGTGCTTCTCATCTGAACTCTTTTCTGGCCTCCTTCCTTTCGAAACTCGTAGCCACACCGAGCTCCCTTCCTTCATATCCTTTTTCCGAGACAGAAGAGCATAAGAGCTGCTCAAGCAGCCATTGTTGCCCTCGCTTCATCCTCCACTCCGGATGAGTAAAACACTGAGAGGCAGCGATTTCTCTTCCCAATGAACGATAAGAGGCGATGACCTCTTGTGTTGTGTGCCCATACTCACGAATATGGCCACTAGACCATCGATCGACCTTGGGGTTGTTCCCATTCGTATTTCTTTTTCTCTATCGGACGAGGATCTTCATAATTTTCTGTATTTTGGGTGTGTATGTGTGTTTTAGAAGACGAAGTTAAAGAACCCATATGAATATTTAGTTAGAGGGAGAGAGAGAGAGAGAGAGAGAGAGAGAGAGAGAGAGAGAAAGAGATGGAGAGAGAGAGAGAGACGGGATTGTGGTGGGTTTTTCTTAATAAAAATAGATAATAAAAAAATGGAAAAACAAATTATAAGGGCAAAATGGTCTTTTTAAGTGGAAAGGGACCAAAAACAATAGAAATATCCAATTTTGGACCAGTGGTGCACCAAGATTTTGTTTTGGAACAAAAGCACATAAAATTGTCAACCACAAGGACCATTTTTGCAATTTTGTCAATGTCATTCAATCATATGTTTAGGATCGGAAACCACATTTTCCACGCCTTTTCTTCAAGTTTGCAACTCTTTTACAAAATTGGGGGAAGCGATGAAGGGAGCAAAAATGGGTGTCAGAAATTAGAAGCTAGGAAAATGGAGGGTTTTATAAAACTGAATCAGAAGAGACCACCAACAATGGTGACATGTGATAAAGATGGTGGGTTTTTACTTTTAGAAGCCACAGAAGGATTCTTCAGATGATACAAGCGGTGGAGGGAGAATAGAAGAGATAAAGCAGATCCATGTAGGAAGTAAGCAATGGAGGCGGTGTAGAGTTAGAGTAACCCTATGATAGGTTGCTTCATCTCTGTTATCAACAAAAAACGAAAAGAAAACATACCTACAGTGGAGATGACCGGAGGTGGCGATGCGAAGTGCGGAGACAACAAGAGTGTCGATATATAACTTCAATTTGTGTAGATTGAGGATTGTAGAGATAATGGAGGGTGCGACTAAGGGAGTCGGGAAGAATCCGATGCAGAAGGAGGCGGATGGTGAAACAGTAACAATGGAGAACCGGGTGAAACGATGAAGAAATAGATGTGTATGATTTGGAGTAGAGATAAGGAAATATGTGGAAGGATCGGCAAGTAAATACTAACCACTGCAGCACCCTGGTCAGGTATTGTTTCTAACTTTCATTTCCTTAATATATATATATATATATATATATATATATATATATATATATATATATATATATATATATTAATGTGTTGTGACATTAAACTAGATACTAATAATAATAATAGTAAAAAAATTGTGGGATAGCGTTTGGATGGGAAAGATAGCTTTATGGAAAGATAGAAAGGAATGTAGCTTTCTCTCTTACGGAAATGATAGAAAAAATGGTTTCTCTTTTCTAGATACATTTTCTCATTAATAATAAATTGTATGGTACAATTGTTTAATGTTTTTTGGGTACAACTGTTTAAAACTATTTCTAATTGTATGTCAAAAAAGCAAGTGAGATACGTCTTTGTGAGTATTTTATTAATAGAATAGGTAGACATGCTCCTGATTTTAAGAGATGTGCGGGATCTCTCTTAGATTTTTTTATTATTATATTAGTTGTCTTTGGTTATAAATAGTAGATGTGGTCAGCCTTTTATTACAACTAATGTAACCGTCTGTTTTCCTTAAATAAAGACTTAAGCTTTAAACTTCTAATACTTTGTCTCATTTATTTCTTTTTGCCTCTTTGCATTTTTTCCGACTCACACGTTTGAACAATAATTTACCTTTAATATTGTATATAGTTACATCTTTATTTCCCAACAAGTGTTGTAAGAGGAAGGTGATTGTATGCCAAAGTATATGATAATGTTACTAATGGTAGATAAAGGTGAAGGTGTTCAAAAATCTGAGAAGAATGGTAATGTTATGTTACACTATCCAATGCTTAAAAAAATAAATTACTCAGTATGGGTGCCAAAGATGCAAGTGAATTTGCAAGAACAAGGAGTGTGGTGTGCAATTCAAGATAACGATGTAAACGAACAGAAAGATCGAATGGCTCTAGCTGCTATCTACCAAGCATTTGATGTGCTACTTTTATTAGCTGAGAAGGACACAACTAAAGAAGCATGGGAAACACTTAAGGTGATGCACATGGGTGCCAATCGAGTAAAAGAGGCTAAAGTAGAAACCTTGAGAGGTGACTTCGTGGTTATCCGAATGAAAGACGGTGAATCGGTGGATGATTTTTAAATGAGATTAACTACCAATGTGAGCGATATTCGATCTCTAGGTGAGAAAATTGAGGAGATTACGGTACTGAAGAAATTTATTCGAGTAGTCCCATCTCGATTTATGCAAATTGTGACATCTATCGAACAATTTGGAGAGTTAAAATACATGACTATGGAGGAGGTTGTGGGTCGTCTAAAATATCATGAAGAGAGGCTTCGGAGTTACGTAGTACAAGGAGATGGAACTTCCTTGTTACTTACGCATGCCTTGTGGGAATCATGATCCAAGAAAACCAACAAAGGGAGCTCTTCAAACACCTTAAAGGATACAGGTAGTCATGGTGGTCGAGGTCAAGGAAGAGGACGAAGACAAGGGTGTGGCCGATGAGGTGTCTATGAATCCAATGCAAAACGAAATGACCACAACAAAAATAAAAGCAAAGTAAAATGCTTTAACTGTGAGAAGTTTGGTCATTATGCATCAGCGTGCCTGGAAAAGAACCACAGTGAGGAGGCGAACCTCTCACAAGCCAATGAAGAACTACCCATCTTAATGATGGAAATTAATATTGTCATATTTATACATATTTTTATGAATTATTTCCTTATATTTTAGTAGTATTTTGGTCTAAATACAAGGACTTTTGGTCTAAACACAAGAAGACATTTTTGAAGAAAAGGGACCAAAATGGAAAAAACTGGAAGTTGGAGGGTGAAGTTAGAAAATAAAGACCAAAGAAGCTTCAAAAGCATGTTTCAGGGCATTAACCACGGTGCAGTAAAGTCTAGCCCACACCCGCCGTGGCGTCTGGAAGGATCTCGACTAAAGTAGATTACCTTGATGATTACGATAAGGAAATTGTTACTAGGGTGTAGCAAGCAATTGGCCACGTCGTGGTGGCTAATTTATGGTAATTTTTCCTCATATATAAAGGATGAATTAAAATGCCACGAGGATGGGAATTTTTGGAAAGAATACTTCTAAGAAACCATAGAAGACCTGATTTTGGCCAGGAGATAGAGAGAAGAAGAATAATTTGCACGAAATAGACTCAAGCATTCAGTTTGCATGATGTTTAGTTTTATCTACTATTTGATTGGCTGTTTTTTCTTTTCCAATCATGGGCTAATACCCTTAATGTTCGTTTGGTGTAGATGAACCTCAATTTACTATGAGTTAATATTAGATATATGGATTATTAAGGTTGGTTTTTACTTGTGCTTGCAAGATCAATCCTATCATGTTAATGTTTCTTTCTCTATTACATTGCCTTTAAATTATGTGTAGTTAAATAGCCATTGATTGTATGTTAATGATTTTTACTTGTGCTTGCTAGATTAATCCTTCCATTTTGTAGCCTTAGGTCAACCATTGCTTCCTTGTAGTTAGCTGAATCATCAAAATTTACCATAGTTTTATCACTGATAAATGTATCACAATATGATTTAATATGGAAGCCATAGAACGCAAGTGTCAGTCTAACCCTACTAGAATGAAGAAGGGGTAATGAGTTGTCCACTAGCTCAAATGGAACTTCTTCCTTATGTTGAGTGCTAGTGTTTTATGAGCTTCCTTCATTGGATTACTCTTGAATTTCTACAAGATCAATAGTACTCTCACTGTCCTCTTTGAAGTTGAGCTCTCTGTCATGAAAGACTCCTCTTCAAGCTATGAAGACCACGTTCTTACTAGGTCTGTAGAACAAATATCAAAAGGAATTATGTGGGTAGCCAATGAAATAACACTTTTCGGCTCTGGGTTCAAGTTTGTCATGCGTATCTCGTCTTACGAGTACTTCACAACCCAGACCTTGATATGTGCGAGCGAGGGAGCCTTCCCTGTCCACATCTCATGAGGTGTTTTGGCAACCCCAGACCTTGATATGTGCGAGCGAGGGAGCCTTCCCTGTCCACATCTCATGAGGTGTTTTGGCGACCTTCTTTTTGGAACAAGATTCACGATATGGGCGACTGTCTCTAAGGAATACCCCATAAATCAATAGGAAGAGAATATTGACTCATGATGGAAAAAACCATATCAAGCAATGTTCGATTACGCCTCTCAGCTACACCATTAACTTGCGGTGTTCTAGGAGGAATCAATTGTGAAACGATTCCACATTCCTTGAGATTGTCGTGGAACTCGATGCTAAGATACTGTGACATCCCCATTTTCACGGCCAGAAAAGACTGATTTTGTTTATACTTTGTAAAAATCAGAGTACTTCTTTTCATAAAAATGTTGCGGAATTTGTTCCCAGAAAAACATGTTAAATACGTTATCAAAACATTTTCGAAGAAACGTATTTTATTCATTTTAAAACGTTTGGGATGTCATCATCAATACAAAAACATAAGTATAAACAAAACTTACATTTATTTACACTGGTGATCTACATCTCTTTAATCTCTCAGTGTAACATGACTTCATAACAACACATGTGATATAAATAAACTGAGTGGGTCAGGTTGGGAACCCTGGTGAGTACATAGGGTTTTCAACCCACAATAATATAATTATTATGTTCAATCATCAAACAATTAACCCAATTACCCATCCCCATTATCTTCTTTATTCTTAAGTACCCTCCCTAAAGATTTATCCTAAGGGTCGTCTCCTACATCATATTTTACCTCTCATCTCCTTACATCGCCTCTCCTTTCATGCTTGTTCCTAAGGACTTTCCTTAAGGATCATTGCCTACATCGCCTAGACAGTATTGATTCAAGGATTACTCCCTCAATACGTGCCCACCAAGGGTTAGGGTATCATCGCATGAATACGTAGTTACAACATCGCCTGAACTCGTAATTCATAGTAAGGGGGTTAGAGTATCATCGCATAAATACGTAGTTACAACATCGCCTGAACTCGTAATTCATAGTAAGGGGGTTAGAGTATCATCGCATAAATACGTAGTTACAACATCGCCTGAACTCGAAATTCATCACCTACAGGTTATGAGCCTGTTGGTGTTTCCACGGGGTTGTCTATAATAGTGTGTGGTCGCCATCTATACTCTGGTAGATGACTACATCTCCAAATTGTCGGACAAGGTTGTAGAATCCTACATCACCGATTCATCATCACCTATCTATCCTCACCTAATTATCATCACCTATCTCTCATTATTTTATTTCATCACACACCAACTATTTCATCTACCCATGTTTTATCACAACATATTTGTTGATATAAAATAAATATACAGTTTAAATCATCTAAAACATGTATAAAATCATTCATCCATCATAGACAACAAGTATTCAGATAATATGCACACATAGCACGTAATTTATGTAAAATACTTCATATCTATGTGTAAGATGAAAGTAACTATGCACTCACCTGAGTAGGTGGTGACTCGGTTCTCGGACAGTACTTCGTAATTCTTAAAACAATTTTCCTCGACAAAACCTAGTATCAATACCACTAGGGTTTAGTCTAACGTTAACCGCGACTAATTAATAGTCTAGCTATTATTATTATTATTATTATATAAGCATTAAACAACACTATATAACTCATAATAATAGCCCAAATAATTATTTTAAGGTCCTAATAATGTTACTATAATTAATTAGAAGCTATATTAAAAATAGCGTAGGCTTAGCTCACTTACAGCGGGTTTTTTTTGCAAAACCGGGCTTCGCTGGAGCAGCGTTCCCGAGCCAAAAGGATCTTTTCTTGGAACTCCGGGAGCCTCGGGGCTTCCTTCGGGTGCTAGGGGGTTTACCTAGGCTTTAGGGGGCTTAAGGGGGGCTAAAGAGAGAGTTTAGAGAGAGAAAGTGGAAGAGGAAAGGTGTGAGAATGAATAGAACCCGACACATCTATTTATAGTGTGAAATCCTGATTGACTTGCTGAGTTGGTGCCACGTGTCATCATCTGATGGCCTTCTATCACACCCCAAAACCACGAACGGCGGAAACATTCTAGGGCAGAGGACGTCATGTACAGTATCACAACAATGAAATGTAGTAAACAAGCAACAACATCATCCATTGCATTAATAATATAATTTAATACAAGTGTGTTTTGTCAAATTATAATAGACACTAAAGTATAAATCAAAATGACAGATGAGTCTTGAACGAGCAGCATCTTCTCTGAACCTTGCATCGGGACCTGTCTATGGTTGACCTAAGGATACAAGTTATTTTGAAAGAGAGTATCAGCTTTAAAGCTGGTGAGATCATAAGTATTTTAGTGTCTTAATTTGTATGTAATTATTTGTAAGTATATGAACTGTAAGTATTAAACTGTTTTGAACATCCTAGAAAGCCTTATGCTTCCTACTGAGAGTAGCATTCTACCAAGGTATCTAGTATCTGTGTGTGTCTCCTATAAGAGTGTGTATTTTCCCAAACTCGACTATCATTAACCAAAAATATAGTTTCTACATTACCGTGCATCGTGTGAATGTTCACGAAGTGAATGTAATGGGAAAATTAAATAGTACTATGGTGTAGTATCAAATAACTACAACCGTACTAACTACCTTAAGTCTATTGTAATCTAGTAAGTACTGTAGTATTTGTAATACGTGACTACTTCTGTACTAATATTGCCTTATTTGAGGGATAAGGCATAATGTGATGGCTAGATCCCAGGCTAGACACTCCCCTGTCAAATGGATTTTGGGACCCTTACACGACCCTACATATTTGCAAGCCGTGAACATCCACATTACTATGATCATGTATACCCAATATAACTATCACAATGCGTTGCGATTCATTAGTATAGTTAGATCTTGAAATCGTTCCATGCTATAGCACCTAGTGATGTCCGTCCTATTATAGTATATGTAAACGTATCTATGTAAACGTACTCATGTAAGCGTAATCATGTAAATGTACTCATGTAAATGTAATCACGTAAATGTACTCATGTAAATGTATAGTAATGTACTGTAATGTTCTGCGTGTGCTAGCTGTAACTTGTCGTCTCTCTCTATCTAGCAAGTATTGACTCATGAATGAACTGACTCATTGTATGATATCGTGTTCTAGTAATAGTTCTAGTATCTTCCTGAACTACCCCTATGGTAGCTTACTAGTAATGTAACTGGTACGTATGGACATGGACGTATACCCTTGCTACCCAAGGGTACTGAATGAACTGGAAGAACCTTTATGACTATATATGTACAAAGGATATATAACTAATATTTAAACGACCTTTGGACGGGTACCCGATATCCCACCAGACCACATTTCAAGCGCGAAAAGGAAATAGGGTGGATAGCCTTCCTAAGTCCTTTGAACATTTCTTATATAACTATACATATATAGGCATGCAATTGACAATATAAAAGCATAAAATAAGTTTTGTAAAACCTTTTGAATATGATTTCTATCTAAGAAAAGATCGACTTGATGTCAATCTATAAAACGGGTTGAAAGCATGGGTTTGATAAAACAGTTTAAGTATAAAGAAATAATTGTTTGAAACACAATTGTAAATGAGTTTGAAATGAAACATATAGTGTAAAATGAACAGTTTAATAAGGAGTTTTAAACATAGAAAACGTATATGAAAATCATTTGAATAACAATTGTTTGGTAAATCAGCTAATGTGTAGTAAATCATTTGAAGGCTGCTTATTAATCACATATGATTGATATAATAACTAGCATGATTCTACTTGTATCCCCCCCATAAATCATTTAAAAAAATTTAAAATATTGATTAAGGGGTATGAACTCACCTGTAGTGAGTGGTACGAATGAACTGACGACGTAGGATTGTTAGGTGTCAAGTGAAGTCTTGAACACACTCTATGATCCTAGTTAACATATAATATCACATATATGTATCAAATTAGTCTATAAACAACTAATAAACAATTCAAGACACCCTAGGAAATGCTAAGCACCTTTATCAAGTGTTATTAGCCTCTAGGATTGCATCAAAGTGTTGTAGGGAAAAGCTATTGTGTGTAGGGTTCAAGGAAAACTCCATAATGGAGTTCACAGCCCTAATGTCACTAACAAATGAGTTTACAGTCGTAAACTCATGAGTTTACGGCCGTAAGCTCATACTTACATGACCAATTGATGTTTGAGGCTCTATAAGACCCTAAGAAGCATTTTTACTTAATGGCATGGTCTTTGGAAGAGTTTAGGGCATTATATAACTCCTTTTAGGAGCTCACAGCCCTAGGACCAAACCCCTTGTAGATTACGGTCGTAATCTCCCTTGGAAGGGTGTTTTTGGTGATTTCAAGTCCATAAATTAACTAAGAGCAAATCTAGGCTAGTGTCCAAGGCTTTAGAAGAGTTTAAAGCACACTATGGCCCCTTTGTTTGGAGTTCACGACCCTGGAACTTCTTGGGCCATGAACACCTTACTCTTGGTGTTCCAAGGGTGCTTTCTAGTCCTAAACACATTAGGGTACAAGTCTAAACTAGTTTCATTGCTCAAGGAAAGGACTAGGGCATTATTTGACCCCTAAAGAAGGGTTTACGGTCCAAGAACTTCTTGGGCCGTAAACTCTTAAATCTTTATGTTTTCCTATTTCTAGTGTATTAGACACATATCAAGCCTTATAACACACTAGGATAGAAGTACTCACTTTCCGGGACGAAAGTCCGAAGATCCTTGAGAGAGAATTCGACTTTTGTCTAGTTGGAAATGGAACTAATGAATAAATATGTCTCAGAATCCTATATATAGTCCTGGGATTTTTGGCAGAAAATATTTTATTCACGCAATGAACTCTAATATAATAGATTTTTGGAATAACAGAGTTGCACAATACCCTAGTGCATCCACTCTCCTGATATCTCCTTAAGTGTAAATCTTAAAATACCCAAACTTATACCAAAAAGTCTGAAAATTTACTGTAATTATTCTAACATCTATTGACTTGACATGTTAAACAGAATGGAAATTTCGGGTTGTCACACTTTCCTTGGAGAGAAAGCAATGGATGTGATCGCGCCACGTCACCCAATATCGCGTATCAGCCTCCTGACTTAGAAAAATCATAACTCTCGCATACGATCTCCGTTTTCGACGTTCTTTATATCCACGCGTAGGTAAAATCAAGATCTACAACTTTCATTTAGACTCCGTCGGCTAATTCTCGACCAATCTTAAATTTAACTGTAGGAGGAGTTTAGACTGCTAAATGACCGCGAAGAATTCGTAACTTCTTCATACGGACTCCGGTTTCGTCAATCTTTTTACCGTTGAGTTCATATTAATGAGATCTTCAACTCTCATTTAGGTCGCATAAGCCAAAAACCGCTCGAACTAAAATTCGAGTTTCGAGCCGTGCACTACTAAGCCGAATCTTAGAAAAATCATAACTTCTTCATACGAAGTCAGATTTGGGCGTTCTTTTTATGGATTTTCTCGGTTTAACATATTCTACGACGTTCATTTAGATTGCTAAGGCTAAATCTCGCTCTATCATAAATTCACTATTCACGCTTCCCGATGTCGTGCCGGTTTCGTCTTGAAACATCGACAGGTCATAGCTTCTTCGTTATAACTCGGATTTCGACGTTCTTTATATGTACGGAAACCTTGAGACATATTCTACAACTTGGTTAAGACTATTTATAATAAATAATCTTTTGCCAAAAAACCGTTTTCGACACTTATTGCCTCTAAATTGACTAGCCCGGATCTACGAGCGTTACAGATACTCACCACCTGTATTAGACTTGAGCATCTTTATCTTCCTACCTAATTGATTCTTGACTTCGTGCTTAAAATCTTTGAACCTTTCCAAGGTTTCCGATTTATGTTTGATTAGGTATATATAACCATATCTGCAATAATTATTCGTAAATGTCACGTAGTATCGATTGGCGTCCTTTATAGTGGATCTAAATGTACCACATACATCCGTAAGGATTAGGTCCAATAATCCTTCACGTCTTTCACATGATCCAGTGCACGGTGATTTTGCCATCTTTCCCAAGAGACAAGATTCACATTCATCATTTATACTAAGATCAAATGATTCTAACACTCTATCCTGTTGGAGTTGGATGATGTGTTTCATGTTTATGTGCCCAAGACGACAATGCCACAAATATGCCTTATCCACACAATTGGACGAATCAGTATAAAATACACTATTGCCTAGATTACCAACATAAGTCAAAATTTCATACATACCATTACAATCTAAAACGTTAAACATAAAAAAGACAATTATGAAATGAAGAAATAGATCAAATATAATTATCAAATAAATATCTAAAACCTTGTCTGAAAAATACATGAAATGAAATAATGTTTTTCATCAAATCTGATAAATAACATCAATTAATCAAACCAACCATAACATCACTACCGGGCACAAGCTATGGAAGCAAGTGGCCTTTTTTGGATCATTGATCGCAAGGATATCAAAGTTGGGCTTAGACTTGGACCTACTGCTAGACCCTTTACCATGGTCCTTCCCTTTTTCTATTGGATTGGGAAGGAGCCTTCCTTTTTTCCCTTTGCCAGATCCAATGGACAGGACAGGAGCATTCGTTGCAGAAAGAGCATGGTTTTTGTTGATTCCCGACTTAACAGTTTACAACAAATTACGGAGTTGGGTCAATGTCATTTCCATGTTGTTCAGATGATAAGTCAAAACGAACTGATTATAACTAGGAGGCAAGGAGTTAAGGACCGTGTCAATGACCAACTCCTCGTCAAACGACACATTGAGCCTTTGTAGTTTTTCCACGTACCTTTTCATCTTTTGTACGTGAGGGAAAATTGATTCTCCTTTCTTGAGCTTGCATTCCATAAGAGACTTGACTACTTCGAAGCACTCTTGTCTCGCCTTCTTGTGAAAATTTACAGAAAGGTCGAAAGCCATCTCATATGGCCAATATTCTTCATAGAATTTAGCCAGCTCAGGTGCCATAGTGGCCACGATGAAGCTAGTAACCTTTATGGCATCATCAGAGTGTTTGTTGTAGGAGACGATCTCCTGAGGAGTAGCGGTGGAATGATCAATTTCAATAAGAGGCATTTCGAGGATATATTCCTTGCCCTTGTAACAAAGAGTCATCTTCAATTATATCATCCAATACATGTAGTTAGGACCAATGAGCTTTTCTTTTGACAGAATCGAGAGTAATGAGAAGTTTGAGTTGGAGGGGCCGGATTGAGTAGTAGCGAGATCACCATTTCCAAACATCTATATAAAGAAACATAGTTTTTAGTTACTGATGTAAATTCTTAATACTTCACCAAATATAAATATTCAAGGCTAGGATCCAAAAATAGAATTCATAATAAAGAAGAGTGATGTTGTAATCTAATAGCAAATTTAATATGGTAGGTAATACAAAATTACCAATTTAAATCTAGTATGAAACTTGTAGATCATTTGAGATTTATTGAATCTGATCAATGATATGTTTAATTCATATTATGCTCTTCAAATTTGTGACTAGGATGTTTAAGATCACAAATAAGATGTGAATAATCATGCAAACTCTCTTAAAAACCTTGATTTCATTTATCATCTCAAATTAATGTGCCGGTAAACCACACACGCTCCATTAACAATGATAATTTTTGATTTGTTCATCACTCAACTTTATACTCCCAAATTAGTGGAACTATTAACCACACACGCTCAACTAACGGCATGTAAAGAGTGATGTGTGTTTTCATGGATTAACAGAAACTTCACATTTTGTCCTAAAGTAACCAGAGTTGGGATTTATTCAATAAAGGTTCTAGTACTTTAATAGCGTCATAATTTGTTCGACCAATGACCCTCCAACAAACAAGGGAGCGGTGGGTGAGAGAGGATATCCAGTTAACGGTCATTTTATAGGCTGCTTTCTTATACCCCCCCCCCCCCCCCCATTTTAGAGTATGGCTTCATGAATGAGGTGTACTGACGATTCGACTGAACCAAACAAGGAACAGGAAATAAAGTTGAACCAAACATTCTTAGGCTATGAGATCTTAATTATGTACAACCGTGATGCATACATTAAGCAACTATAGTAATGATGTCAATCTCATTTAAGGAAAACCTTCGGCTACCAGGTGTCATACAATCAGGCAATTCTATCATGCAATTCCTAAGGATCCCTAGCCTAATACTAGCATGTTGTTCTAACATATCATATAATCAAATAACTGCATGGTATTTTGGGGTCTACTTACTGGCTCCGACTGATCGTACACTCTACATCCTCCTTTACTTATTTTGAAAAACATTTAAAAATCATTTTAAAAATCTTTCCTTGATTTGAGGTTGGATTCACATGAGTGTTCCTCTAATTCACTCAAACCAAGTCCCTGATACCAACTTATAACACCCATAAAAATCATGCCAAATTTAAACTTTTAAAAACATTTCAAAACCATTAATCATTACAAAACTTGTTTTCAAAATAGTATAATATCATAGTATCCCAAAAACAAAGTCATAAACATGAGGAGCTGTATGATTACACCTTTGCCTTCCCACGATCACCTGATGTACCTGGAACAAAACTAAAACTGTATGCTCAAAGCTTAGTGAGTTCCCCCAAAATACCCATATATACAATAATACACATATAATCACAAATAGCATACTATGGGTCCAATCAAGCATCGGGTTGGAATACCCCAGGCCTTTAACCATCCGGTTCGAATGCCAACATACTATGGGTCCAATCATCCTCGGGATGGAATACTCACGGCCCACAACCATTAGGTTGGAATGCCCAGGTCTATTGGCTTTTGCACAAAGCAGATAAGCCTCAACCATCAATCAAACATGTGCACAAATAACAGATAACCAATTAACAGTCTATAGACATACAAACCGATCTAACCGATCATAACTGCATATAACGTCCTATCTACTAGGATACTGATCTAACGGATCATAACAACATATATTATCCTATTTACCAGGATACTGATCTAACAGATCATACAACATTCAAGCATATAACACATCCGGATAATAATCCAAAAGGGTCGGCCTTGGTGCCTTAGACCCTTGAGTATAGTGAGGAAACTCATCTCGCAAATGTTGATCTCAACTGATGAACCGAACTCCCGAATCGTTGACTCCTAAAAAATCCCAAACTATCCAATAATGAATATTAAGTCAATAAATAGGAATATAAATCTTGACCATGAGTTCTACAACTATTCATAGTCTATTTTGCCTCTTTCCCAAATGTGGGCCAAGGCCCAATCTCAAACCATGATCCACGAGTCTACATATGCAAGGCCCAGTATTGGCCCAATTTTCCAAATTGGGCCCAACTCCTTATTTGGGCCTTATTCCAATATCCATTTTCAAAACTGGCCCAAAACACTATTATTTAGAAAGCCCAACAAGGCCCAAGTCTAATTAGTCGAAGAGGTGGCCCAACTCGTAAAAGCCCAACAGGGGATCATATGCTGGGCATACCCCTCTGGTACGCGGGGCATACTCTGTCTCGCGTAGATTGAAAAACGAGGCCATTGACTTGGTATATGGGGTGTACTGCTCCCTACGCGGGGCGTACGCGAGTCTGTACTAAAACTCTCTTCAGTGCTTAATGGATTAAGCACTTAAGCCCATATTTCAGATCCATCAACCAAAAGTTTCTTAGAATCATAAAGTCCCAAACTTTATTACTTTCGACGTCTAGAAAGCTCTTAATCCATGGTCTTAATCCATTAAGACCTTTCTACTATATGCATGTGACATCTTAACCCATTGGGACCTCATTTTTATCACTTAGGACATCCATTAAGACCTTTCTATGTAGGAAATCTTCAAGGACACTTGGGACATGAAATGGTTCCTTAGAGCTAAAATGGCAAGATCTATAACATACATGCATAAAGTTTAAAGTTTTTTTTACCTTCTGGAGCATCTAGGGCAACAAGCAACTTCAGATCTACTAGCTTGTTCTTCTTCTCTAACTCCTTGATGCAACACCTTCTTCTGTCACTACTCAAAATATACTCTATAAGCTCATACACTCAAGGAAATGATTAGGGTTTGGGGAAAATGGCTCTAAACAGTGGAGGCTAAGGTAAGAGAGGGTTATGAGCTCATAAGGTTGTTTATATAACACTCAAACCCTAAATATTAGGGTTTCCACCTGACATGTGTACAGTGTACTAGGGCGTTCCTAGTACGCTCATCATACCTTATGTACACTTAGCATACTCTCTTGATTCCCAAAGTTGCAACTTTTAGCCCTTAGGGTTCTCATGGTTCGACTCTTTTAGCCCCCAGGGACTACAAATGACAAAATAATAATAAACTATAGGATTCGGAAATACCTGCAAAATCTCAGGATGTTCAGTCAGGATCCAATTATTAATTGGATGTTATTTTGTGATTGATAGTGCAAGGATTTTAGCGGATCTGCAACTAGACAAATTATCCGTGTGTTTCAGCTGTCCGAGGTAAGATTCCTCACTGTATTTAGCGGGTCGAAGGCACTAATGACGACCCATGGTTTGTTATGTAGGGTGCTAGATGTTTGTGTGACTCTTGCATGTGTATGTGCCTGTATGCTTACTGGGTGGGGCCCGATGATTATTCTGCAAGCTAGTATTTAGTTATGTGTATATGATTTGTATGTAGGTGAGGCCCGTTATGCGAGTTTGGGCGGGGTCGGTTATACTCAATGGGTGGGGCGGATTGCTTGTACAGTATGCTATTAACTTTGTGATTTTCGCATGTGTTTGTATGTTTATATAGTTATATGTTTTATATTGGCGGCGCCCGGTGTGTGACAGATCTGTATAACGAGTGGGGCTCGATGTCAGGCGGGACCCATTATGTGTTTATTTATGTATTATTGGTATGTGGTATTTTTGGGGAACTCACTATACTTTTGTGCTTACGGTTTTCAGTTTATGTTTCATGTACTTATGTTTTCAAAATAAGAGCTCATGATGATTGTAGAGCACACACCACTCGATTCTGTTTTCTATGATTTACTCTGATAATGATGATGTATTGATAAAACTTTGATTAAATTGGTTTTATGCAAATGATATGATTTACTGTTTTATTAATTTAAAAATTAAAATTTCCGAGTCTTATTTTTGGGACGTTACATACTCATTATCAACTAGATAATATAAAGGTATGGTGAACAGGTCGCAATGCTTGCCACACCTTTCCTTACCAAAATAACCAAGCTTTCTGCTAATAGTTGTTGATTGACAACTACTTTTACTGATCGTGTTAAGGGCCCAACTTGACTTTACCGCACGTGCATCGTTACTGATTTTGTTACAAATATCTTTGGATTTTATGCTATTACTATGTTTTTGAAATTATCTCTTTAGAATATATAACAAATGAGTTTTTATATCACTTTAGGAATGAAGATTGACTTTATACTTTCTTCAGAAAATGAGAAGTATGTTTTGAAATTTGGAACTTTAAAAATATTTAATAAAAAAATGCCTAAAATGACAACGCTTATTATAGTATGTATTGGAATTAACCATTTCAATGCTTTAATAGAGGGTATAACGGGAACCGACTAGTTGGGTAGTGAACTTTTTACAGGAGCTCTTGGGTTCAATATTTGAGTATAACATGGAACCTTACAGGGTTGGTTGACGCTTCTACTAAGATTTCAATAGTAAAGTATGCGCTTCTTGGGCTTAAAGAGATGCCTAGATTCATACACCGAGTGATACACATCCCCCAAAAGACGAAATTGCAATATCGCAAATAGAATCACCGGTAACGCAACCAAATTGGCCAGAATAATTGGCACCCATCTAAAATGCTCCTTATAAAGTAAAAAAAAAAAAAAAAAAAAAAAACCTTGCACCAAAAGCAATCATCATGGTCACGATCGAAAGAAAAGCGTCGCAAGACCCAACATCAGCTTTTTCGGTAACAACTCCAAGAAATCACGTTCAGCATAACGAGATGTGAGGATAGAGAGAAATACGAGGACCGAGGTTGAGAGAATACTAAAGAAAATGCATCTGCGATCACAAAGATAATAAGGGTTGGTTTTTGCTTACTACTAGAAAACTGGATAAATAGCTACAGCACAATCCGTAGCTATTTCGTAGCTATAAGCGGATAGCTACGGAATTGCTACGGAAAAATGGCTGTAGCATAATGGCCCGTGGCTAAATTATAGCTACGGATTAGCTACGGAACCGCTACAGAATAGTTACGGAAAATTCCGTAGCTACTATAGCTACAGAACAACTACGGAATAATATAGCTACGGAATTCTTACGGAATCGCTACGAGGCTAAATAGCTACGGACCTGAATAGCTACGGAATAGCTACGGATCCAAACAGCTACGGAATAGCTACGGACCTTAATAGCTACGGAAATCCATAGCTATTCCGTAGCTAACTTCGTTTTATTTATAAAAAAAAATTAAATTTAAAAATTTCCAATTTTTTTTGTCAAATACCACATTCAATTCACATTTGTTGATATCATATATACCCAAATCTATATTTTAATTATTTTTGTTGATATATAATTGTTTTTCATAATCTAAAATCATTATAATTAAAAAACATTGTAAAAGGACAATAGTGCCCTTAGTTCTAAATTCCAATACAACACACTTTCACAGCAAATTACTATTACTTTGATCGCTACTTCCATATTCATGTTTTTTGCAGCCTGTTAATACTTCCTTCCGATCATAGCCTCGCCTCTGTTGTCGCACATACAAGCATCAGGAACAAATATAATGTCAATTTCAGAAGACAAGGCAATGCTTGATGATTGATTATATACTACAACACACAAATGTAAGTCAGGAACAAATATAATGTCAATTTTCTATAATCTAAAAAGAAATGCAAAAACTTTCTTTAAAAAATATTACAAAAGAAATGCTACCTGAGTTTGCATATCATCTCTTGTAACAATCTGGGACATACATTTTCTTCAATCACAACTTGGATTTTATCATTTATGCCATCTGAAAGATATGAAAGAGCCCAACAAGCATATGTAAAAACTTCTTCATTTGAATGAATAAGTTTCTTTAAAGCTGGAAGTGTAGGTTTTATATATGAAAAGTCAAGACAAAATCAGAATCCAGAATTATCAATGTACCACAACAAATGTTGAAAAGATAGACCCAAAAACTATGTGGGTAGTTTGGTCTTTTCTGAAACGAACCTGACTGAAAGAAGGTTGTGGTTTTCCTCTACAAAAATTTGGAAGCTTCCATGTGGAGTTTCTCAAGATAGATAACTTTGCATGCTCATTTAATTGGAATAGTAGAGGAATCAAAGCACCTTGTGCAAGTACAAGGTCACGACATTTAGGGGAATCACCTGCAACATTCCTTAAAGCCCATACAACCTACCATGTACAAGATTCAACCCAACTACCGTGTGAACAAGAATCTGTGTGAATCTGTGATGTTAACTATTTCAGATATTGGATACATCTAGTTCAATTGTTTAGGTACAAGGATTGTAAATTTAAAGAAATCGTGTGTTAAGAATCATGAAAGAAAATGAAGAATATTTGCTTGATCTCAACTACTGTTATGAGCAATCAGGGACATGTTACTTTTGTATGTATTATGTAAGCGTTGTAAGAAACTAAACGAAACATACCAAATTAGAGAGAAATCAGAGCTGTAAGCGACAAACCGGAGCGATCAGAAGACACGAAACAAAAATCGAAATTTAGGAGAAAGAGAAATTAGGAATCAAATTACCCTTGAAGCCTTGAATGATCTCGTCTGACTTCTGTCATGTGGAATGATCGATTAGAAGATGAAGAAGAGAGGATCGAAGGAGAGGGTTTGCCGACCTTGTCTATCCTCATCATCGACCCTGTCCAAGCTTCATCTTGTCGGCTGAGTAAGCCTCATCGGTTGGCGGAGTAAGCTTCATCGGCTAGAAGATGAAGAAGAGAGGATCGAAGGAGAGCGTATGACGAGTGGGAGGTGCGACTGAGAAGCGGGAAAGCAAATGAAGGAAAGGAGAAAAGAGGGGCCGATAAGTGGAGGCGGAAAAAAATGCGTAACCCTAAAGAAGAGTCGGCCAAAAAAAAAGAAAAAAAGGAGACAGTAGGACTCGAACTCGGGACAACTCCAGATATAACCCACAACATTACCAAACGGCCGGGAATGCCTCATCCGGAAGATCATTGTCTACAATTATATTTGTTCACTTACAATTCCGTTATTATTAATATTTTTGTTATTATTATTATTATTATTATTATTATTATTATTATTATTATTATTATCATCATCATCATCATCATCATCATCATCATCATCATCATCATCATCATCATAATTATTATTATTATTATTATTATTATTATTATTATCACCACCATCACTACCATCAGGGGTGTAGCCAAGGCCTACTCACACAAAATTAAGGTTATATATCTGGTATTTATAATATATATTTTTGATGAATAAAAGGAATTACAATTGTGATACGACCTATTCCATTTAAAACTTGAACTTAGTAGAAGGGAATACATGGTTGTGTATGGTGATGGTGATGGTGGTGATGATGATGGTGATGGTGATGGTGATGGTGATGGTGATGGTGATGGTGATGGTGACGGTGAGGATGATGTTGGTAATGGTGATGGTGATGGTGATGTTGTTGCTGATGATGATCATGATGATGGTGATGATGATGATGATGATGGTGATGATGATGATGATGATGATGTTGATGATGATGATGATGATGATGGTGATGATGATGTTGGTGATAGTGATGGTGATGGTGATGATGATGGTGATGATGGTGATGGTGATGATGGTGATGGTGATGGTGATGATGGTAATGGTGATGATGATGGTGGTGGTGGTGATGATGATGGTGATGATGATGATGATGATGGTGACGATAGTGATGGTGATGATGGTGATGATGATGATGGTGGTGGTAGTGGAGGTGGTGGTGGTGATGATGATGATGATGATGGTGATGAGGATGATGATGATGAGGATGATGATGGCGATGATGATGATGGTGGTGGTGATTGTGTGTGTGTGGGTGTCTCGGCCGAAACAAGAGGAGGGAGTGAGATGAGTTGACATGCATGGGAACATGAGAAGGATGCATGGATGCCCTATGTACAATTATGAGGTGGCACCATTAAAAGTCAACTCTTCTTCCCTTTTTTTGTAGTTGGGCCAAGAGAGAGAAGGGAAAGAAAGGCTTGGCCCTTTTGTGCTAGAGTCCATAATATAGAGCCCAAATTAATGGTTTTTTGGCCCATTGGGCCTTTTAGAGAAATTCATGGCCCAATATACATCAAGGGATGAGTTTTATGGCCCATTAGGGCTAATTAGATTTGTTATGGCCTAATAAGGCCCATTAAAGATAACCTAGTTCATTTTAGGCTTATAAGGCCCAAAATGTTAAGTTTCATGAAAATGGGTCCAATTAGGGCCCATTTAAGAGTTTTAAGCTCTAAATAGTCAAATTGGAAGCTTATTGGTCCATCAGGCCCAATAAGGAAATCCTAGTCCAAAATGGACATAAACTGGGATTTTTAGAGTTTCCAGCCTTTTGTTGACTATTTGGATGTTTGTATGAAGTGTTTGATGGAAATTTGTTGTCATTGAATAAGCACCATACTTGCTTTCAAGTTTTAGCTACAATGTTATCTTTGTTAAGGGTTTTACAAGGCATCAGAATTCCTAGTTGTGACAGATGGTGACGATGGTGATGATGATGGTGATGATTGTGGTGGTGATGGCGATGATGGTGATGATGATGGTGATGGTGATGGTGATAGTGATGGTGATGGTGATGGTGATTATGATGGTGATGATCGTGGTGGTGGTGGTGGTGATGATGATGATGATGATGATGGTCGTGGTGGTGATGATGGTGATGGTGATGATGGTGATGATGATAATGATGATGGTGGTGGTGATGATGATGATAGTGGTGTGGTGGTGATGATGATGGTGATGGTGATGGTGATGTTGGTGATGGTGATGGTGATGGCGATGGCGATGGCAATGGTGATGGTGTTGGTGATGATGATGATGATGGTGGTGGTGGTGGTGATGATGATGATGATGATGGTGGTGATGGTGATGGTTGTGGTGATGATGATGATGATGGTGGTGGTAGTGGTGATGATGATGATGATGGTGATGGTGATGGTGATGATGATGGTGATGGTGGTGATGGTGATGTTGGTGATGATGGTGATGATGATGATGATGGTGGTGATGGTGGTGATCATGATGCTTATAATGATGACGACGATGATGATGTAGGTATACGTGTTTATGAGATGTATGTGTATGTATTCATAAGCACTATAATGTTAAACCATTAAACGAGCAAATGGATCCCGTATGTGCACACGACTTTATAAATAATATTAATAGCTATAAATTGGTGAAAATATACATAATTATGTATAATAGAGGTGTGAAAAAAACGAAGTTTGGTGCCCGAAAATTGAAAATAAGAAAAATCCGTAGCTAATCCGTAGCTATTTTGCTACGGATTAGCTACAGAATTCTAACGGAAAGCATATTCTGTAGCTAATAGCTACGGAATATGCTTTCCGTTAGAATTCCGTAGTTAATCTGTAGCAAAATAGCTACAGATTAGCTACGGATTTTTCTTATTTTCGATTTTTCGGGCACCAAACTTCGTTTTTTTCGCACCGTTTTTTTCACACCTCTATTATACATGATTATCTATATTTTCACCAATTTATAGCTATTAATATCATTTATAAAGTCGTGTGCACATAAGAGATCCATTTGCTCGTTTAATGATTTAACACTATAATGCTTATGAATACGTACACATACATCTCATAAACACGTATACATGTACACATATGCCACAACTCATTCATGTATATAAATATACATATACAAACATAATCCATCACAAGTTGGTGAAAAGTATAGGCATTACAATGTTAAACTGTGAAACGAGTACTTGATCCCGAAGGGGCACATAACTTTATGAACGATATTAATAGATACAAGTAGGTGAAAGTATAGATAATCATGTGTAGTAGAGGTGTGAAAAAAACGAAGCGAAAAAAACGATGTTTGGTGCCCAAAAAATCGAAAATAAGAAACATCCGTAGCTAATTAGCTACGGATTAGCTACGGAATTTTCTTATTTTTGATTTTTCGGGCATCAAACTTCGTTTTTTTTCGCTCCGTTTTTCACACCTCTATTATACATTATTATCTATATTTTTTCACCAACTTATAGCTATTAATAGCATTCATAAAATTGTGTGCACATACGAGATCCATTACTCGTTTAGTGGTTTAACACTATAATGCTTATGAATACGTTCACATACATCTCACAAACACGTATACATACACATATACACATACACATATACCACAACTCATTCATGTGTATAAATATACATATACAAACATAATCCATCACAAGTTGGTGAAAAGTACAATGTTAAACTGTGAAACGAGTACTTGATCCCGAAGGGGTACACAACCTTATGAACGATATTAATAGCTACAAGTTGGTGAAAATATATATAATTATATATAGTAGAGGTGTGAAAATAACGATGCGAAAAAAACGACGTTTGGTGCTCGTAAAATCGAAAATAAGATAAATTCGTAGCCAATCCGTAGCTACTTAGCTACGGATTAGCTACGGAAATCTAACGGAAAACATACTCCGTAGCTAATTCGTAGGTAATTAGTATCCGTAGGTATTCTGTAGCCATTCCGTAGCTAATTAGCTACGGAATAGCTACGGATTTTGCATCTGTAGCTATTCTGTAGCTATTCCGTAGTTATTCCATAGCTATTTCGTTACTAAACTAGGGCATCCCATTCTGTAGCTGATCCGTAGCGATTCCGTAGCTAATTAGCTACGGAAAATTTCCGTAGCTATTTTCCGTAGAAAAATGCCATGTTTTCTAGTAGTGGCTGGAAAAATGGGATCCCAGTGTCGTGGTTGTACCCACCAAGAAGTGTGAAAGCAGCAGCAATACAATGGTTGCAATAAGCGTTGCCACCACCATACATTGAGAAGCTGTATTCTTCATCCAATTCTTGCCTTTTTTAACTAGTTTTTCATGGTTTATTGTAAATAAGTCGTATGGTTCCTCTCCATCGTTGTTCTTACATTTTCTGTAACTAGGAGGGATCATCCGCTCGACCTCCTGCAAGACATAGACAATGATTCATGTTTATTATGGAAAACTATAGGGAATGACATTGTACTTTTACTCTTGTTCTTAATATGGGTAACGTACTTTGCTTTTTACACATAATATTAACTTACTAACTTTTCTTTACTAATAACAACAATATGTAATGTATATCTTACCTATAATAACTAAGTACTTGTATGAAATAATAAGTTATTTTCTATTATGGGTAATGAAATATAACTACATGTATTGTAAATGTAAAGAAACTAAAGTATGCCGCAATTATGAGTTACATATTGCTTTATTATGAATAAATAAATATGGGTGCATTGCTATTAAGCCTATTATGGATATATAAATGTGAGCACATTGTATATATTGATAAAAGAAGAAATATTTCTTGCTATTTCTACGAACTTGTCCTTTTTCATTAACGCTCAAATATTGTTTCTTTGGGCATAATTTAGTGATTTAATTCTCAAATACGACAGCCCTTCCAGAATGAAACATATTTTTTCCTTAGTTTACTGATTTAAATCTCAATTGTATGAAAGATACGATAAAGTGTTGTTTCGACAAAAGCTGTTTAAAATCATATTCAGAGAATGACACCACGCTTGGAAAGACGGAAGACGAACAACAACACAGGAACATATATAAGAAGTTATGACTTAATAGGGGAACCCTTAGGATCTAACCTTAAATGCTATTTCGGTCGTTCTATATAAATTACAAAATGAAAACACTCATATATAGTTTACAAGATTAAAAGTCTTATCCTTATTAAGTTGTTGAGTTACAAAGAAAAAATACCAAAGCTATTAGATATAATAACATGTTGGCATCCAAGTTGATAGTACGGGCATATAAAGAAAGAAAGACCATTCATAATCTTGAAAGGAAAGACTCACATTGAACCAGAATAACTCTCGTTGCATTTGTAGAGCAATTCCCGACACATTCTCAAGTCGTTTCGGCTTAGCAGTTTTGAAAACTAAATGCAACATATTATTGCCATTTTTTTCTTTAATAGGAGTTATCATATCTTTCATGGATCCAATCACATATAGCAAATTATAGATGTTTGCATGGCGGCGTTTAATAGCTATGTCATTTACCTTCCATATTAGATCCGGATATGACCGAATAAGCTTGATTATAAACCTTGTGTTGCCCGCTTTTGCAGCACAAAAAAGTACTTGGGAATCGTAAATTTTCACTATACCTTCCTGGCGTTTAACTTCCATAGGTGGCCCACGAATTATATCATCAATCTCTTTCTTGGGCATTATTACAATTCTTCTCCAAAGTTCACTTAATAATTGATGGGCGTCACTTTCCTCTTCCGCATGACCCACGTGCACATGAAAAACTGCAAAAGCTAAGAGCAACAACTAAGAAGACCATCAAACCACATAGTGTCAATAAAATTAATGGATTAAGCTCTTTATTAAGGGTCCATTTCTTATATATGACATTAAACGACCTTGTACCACGCTTGGTTAGCAACGGACATTGGACTCGTGTCAGTGGGACAAAAATTTATAATTTTTAGTCCCATCAAAGACCGAACAAGGAGGGACACATAGACTTCTTTAATTGGCAATCGCATTTTCAACCCAATTGTAGTTATTAATCAATTTCGTTATACTTTATCTCTAATGGCGTCAGGGCCGGCCCTAGCATTTTAAGGGCCTTGTGCGATTCATCAAATTTAGGCCCTAAAAGTATTGTCACTATATCCATAAATGACAGTTTCATCGGTTATGCTTGAATAATATTGAAAAAAGTTCTTTTAATTTTAAAAATCATGTTTAAATGTTACCATTCCCCTTAGCCTAAAAGCTAAATAATCAAAAGAATATTGGAAAGGTTCTTTTGATTATAAAAATCATGTTTAAATGTTACCACTCCCCTTAGCCCAAAGGCTAAATAACCAAGATACAACAGCAAACAGCTAACAAAATGAACTTATATGGTTAGAACATAAAAAGAAAGCAAAAACGCTTGATGCAAATTTCTCTTAGAAATCAACAGCTCGCAAGTAAAATCTAGAGAGATATGTTGATATATTATCAAAATAAATTCAAAACATAGCAATTAGCACAGATGATCCATTCATTAAAGAATTAAATTTCTTTTTAACTAGACATCATCAGTTAATATGATTAGCAAGAAAAATCAGTATACATCAAATTAAAATTAGATTGCAATTAAAAAGAACATATAACAAAGAAGCAATTTGAAAAACCAATGAGGGAAAGAGTGTGCAGACAAGAGATATTGTTTCAATAACATTGTGGATGTAAAAGACTAAAACACATAAATTTTTTGTATTTGGTGTTTACCGATGAGAAAATAGGACCGAAATAGTCGACTAAAATTGAAGCAACACTGCATCAAATATAAATTACAAAGATTGAAGAACTAGTTTGAGGGGTAAGGAACCACAAGACATGAACTAATAATGATGGAGTCACCGAGAATCGAGATGGTAATATGGTAGACTTAGAGAAAGAATATTTTAGACTGCTGCGAAGGATTCAAATCGATTCGGTTGTCATCATTCTTTTTTGCAACTTTCCTCTGTTGCGTATCAACGTATGATAGAGTATCGTAAGAATTTATGAGAATCGAGATGGAAATATCATAATCACTATCAATGAGAATGAAGGAACCAAAGCATCGTTTGCTTTTCCCGAAATTTTTCCCGCTTCCGTTCTTTACTCTCGCCTGGTACATCTTGATAAGGGGTCAATGAGTACTCGGCCGAGTAATCGACCATCAACGAGCTTTACAACACTGAATTTCGTTGATATGTGTATTATAACATCTCACTTCTATTTCTTTCTTTTACATCATTGTACTTCTAATATTTTTTGTTAACATAGTACGTTCAAAAATCTATCCAATTATAACATCATACTTCCATTGTTTTTCTTATTAAGACATTATATATTCAAAAGTTTACTCGATTATGCCGGTGAATTTCTTTGTATTTTGCCGACATTGCCATAGTTGGGTAGATTACAATTTTTGGTGTTTGTTTTTCTTATTAAAAGACATTATATATTCATAAGTTTACTCGATTATGCCGGTGAATTTTTTTGTATTTTGCCGACATTGCCATAGTTGGGTAGATTACAATTTTTGGTGTTATACCAAATAAAATGGAATTATGATGGCATCTATCAAACATTTCAATATCTAGCATAAATAGATAAAAGATAGATATTATGCTTTCAAGTTTTTTTTTTTCTTTTTTTTTTTTATATATATAGAATTTTTCATAACCATCAGTTCATACAATGTAACCTTTCACATCCTTCAAATATTTTATACAAAAAGAAGAAATCTAAATAGTTGTTCACACATCGTAAAATACTTTTTGGTTACCGATAATTATTGATTTCGTCTCTAAGTACAAGATTATTCAATATGTTACCCAAATATATAACTAATGGCCTTCTCTTATTATGATATATGATACAGAAACACAGTACAGCAGATGTAGAACACAACAGGACTAAAGTCCATTTATTTTTGGCAAAAGAGAAGGAACTAGTCCAAAACATGCAACATAAAACACTTCCATCGATACCTCAAGACATAACACCTTCATTCGAGATCGATAAATCAGTAAGCATTAGGATTGGCATTGATATGGGCCTCCACCGCCTTAAAAGTTTTGGTAAAAGATTCTTTTGTAAGCTTGACCTGATCATCTGTGAGCTTATTATCGCCTTTGCATTTATTCACAATGGTATGTTTGTACGTGGATCCCCCATCAGCTGAAGGTATAAACTTTACATGATGAGTGGCAGAGTCTAATACATCCGTCAAAACGTCTCCTTCGAAGATCGTGTAGCTTAGACTAAGGTTTTCTTCGTCAATAGTATCAATCTTAGATTTTCCACTCGTAAATGGAAGACCTGCATCATGAACGAGAAAACTTTACTTATATATATGTTTAATCCTACCATGAAGAGTAGATATCTGAAATAAAAAAGGGTATTCTTGAGAGAATTTGGGTCTCCAAAGACTTCTTTTGTTGATGACAATGAACAAGGGCATATATAGAAATTACATGCATAAAGCTTACTAACCATCGCCAAAAGTGATATTCCTGACAGTTCCAGGACCTCCATCACCTTTGATAATTTCAACTGATTTATATGTTTCAGGATCGACCTTGTGTGCGAGCTTGTCGAAGTCATGGTAAGCCTTGAAAAGCTTAGGAGCAGGAACCGTGGATTGGATTTCAACATCAATATTAAAGAGAGTCATTCTTGTAGCTTCAAGTAAAATGTTTGACAATTTTTCTTTTGTGTTCAAGAAAATGGATGATTTTGTATGGATGAAATGTTTATCTTCTTGCGATACGTATTTATAGGCTGCTCTGAATGAAGTTTGCACTTGTTATGAGTTTGTTTTACGCCCACCAATATTGAATCGTCCAATTTTAATGATTTGGATTGTTGGTTTACTACACCGACTCCCCTCTGAGCAACACGTGTGGGATGCATTTTTTAGATTTTTTCCAGAGAATTTAGTATTGTTATGAATTTTAAGGTTATCGGGAAATTATCATATAATTGAAAATTATAGATAACTTTGCCATATCTGAATCTCGAAATTCGGGATTTCAAAAAAGAACAAAGAAATTACTCGGAACGGGTCATCCTAGAATTATCATAACTGAAAATTATAGATCATTTCGAGTCATTTCAATTAATTGATATTTCATATTCTAAAAATAATCAACAAGTTTGGAATGTAACATTTTGAACAAATAAAAAAAATTGTTATGTAAAAAAAATATACATTTTTTTTCGTATTGACATATCTGATCAATTTGAGAAATATTTGGTCATTTAATAAATTCTAATAAAAAGTTAAATAAACATAGCAAAATGGAAGTATATTTATTTAAAAACCAACCCCGCGACCAATAAGGTTAACTAAGGGAGTTGATCCCTTGATGTTCCTGGTGTAACATCCCAAAAATACTAATAAAATTTTCATTTTCAAACGACCAAGAACCATACAATCATTTGTTTAAAAACCAACCAATGTTTAAATTTATTCCAAGTATCAGAGTAAATCAAAACAGATAATACGGAAATAAACTCTAAGGAATGTAGTGCAATCACGTCGGGTCATGCCCATTGGAACCAGAAGTACCTAAATTATTAAAACCATAAAACCGTAAGCACAAAGTTAAACGAGTTCCCAAAAATACCACATATGATACATATAAATGGGCCCAACCTAGGGGTGTATATCAACCATACATGAACGTTGTGATACAACCATAGTCTTACAATCACTTCCAGATTACAACCTAACTGTAACCTTTCTGTCATGATCCAACCATGGTCTTCCATGCAAGTCACAATGACAAACAAGTGTTGTGATCCAACCACAGTCTTTCATACAAGTGTCATGATCCAACCACAGTCTTTCAAGCAAGAGTACAAGTGATAATCTAGCAACCTACATAGTATAGTGAGAAGACTCACCCCGTAGACGTTGTCCACCACTAACAACCCTTACATCTAATGAATGGGTGCTATACACCTCCTTATAAACCACACAAGATAAACCCTTAGTCCAACTTCTAAAAAAAAGCTAATTGACCGAAAGTTAACCAAGTCAAAAGTCAATGGTCAAAGTTAAAGCCAACTTTAGATGGTTGCCACGTTGTGGCCATCCTTAGCTACGTCGTGGCGGCTTCTCGACAAAACAATCGAGCGAACCTTAGTCCCCAAGTTGTGGCGAGCAAACTGCGACGTCGTGCAAATTAGGCTCTCACAGCCTAATGGATTAAGCTCTCAATCCATTAATCCACTCTATTCCAACTTTCCAGAAAGCGTCCTAAGGTCCAACACAAAATAAAAGTCGATGTTTTTCAGTTATGCATGTCCAATGCAAGTCTAGCACTCAAAGTAAGTAAAAAATGGAAATGTGATACAAAATTCACAAACCACATTCAACTCTTAGATCCATAAGATATAATGCCTATGTGACTTGGAAGAACCATAAGGTTGCTATTTGCTAACTTTATTCCTTCCATTCACTTAACCAAAACCATGGACCAAAAACATATTAAGTGACCTAATATTAGGTCTAAGGATTTAATGAGCAAGGTGAAGACTTTATACCTCCAAATGATCAGAAATGAAGTGAAGATACAAGATCCAAGATGGAACCGAGCACACAAACACCAATATGAGCACATTTTTCTTTCAATCTTCACAAAGTTGGCTTCACACACACAAAAAAACATATGGAGGCTAGATTTTGGATGGGATAAGATCCCAGAGGGTGGAGGCTACCAAACGAGGCAACCCTAAGAGTTAGTGCCCTTAAATAGGGCACCAATCCCGAAAATTAACGTTTTAGCCCAAACATGTCTCCACATCGTGGGAGGCTAAATGAAATATGCATCCAACCGGGCTATGCCACTTCATGGTGTTCCTCCTTAACGTTGTTGCCTTCCAAAACTCATAAATTAATAAAAAATTCAAACCTCAAAGATTTGGATGTTACACTCGGTCACCCACGAGACAACCCACCTTAGCATGAAATTCATATATATGATGTTATAAAAGTTTCTTGAACACCATATAATCAATCCTTTGATGACTAATAATTTTCAAAAACTAAATAACAAAGAAGATATATATATATATATATATATATATATATATATATATATATATATATATATATATGGGATGGTTCAAATGAAGACAGTAAATAAAATGAGGACGTGAAGACACTACTTTTATGTTATTATTTGTAACACCCATAAAAATTCAAGGCAATTTAAACTTTTAAAACATTTCAAATCCATTAAAAATTACAAACTTGTTTTCAAAATGTATCATATCAGAGTATCCCAGAAAAAAATTCATAAAAAGTGAGGAGTTGTACGATCACGCCTTTGCCTTGCCCCGATCCCCTGAAGTACCTGAAACAATAAACTGAAACTGTAAGCCCAAAAGCTTAGTAAGTTCCCTCAAAATACCAATACACATACAGTCTACATAACCATGTTAGCAACATCATATCATAACAAACTGAACAGAATGTAACGGGTCTATAGCTTTACCGACTGGATTACCCTATGGGTGCACATTGTGAGTCTGGATTGCCTTGCGGGCCCACAAGTCACATCTGGCTTGCCATCGAGCCCACAATACGAGACCCCCTTAGCTCGTAACTGGAATGCTCTTGGGTTTGTTAGTTTCCGCACGAAAGCAAGAGCATTCCAGATGACACTGGAAGCTACTAAAGATGAAGCTGATGTCACTTTAGTTACCTTTCTCGTTCACGAATTGCCTGCCCAAATTTTATTTGATTCTGGAGCCACCTACTCCTTTATTTCGCATGAATTTGGTAGAAAACTAGATTTGCCTGTCGATAGACTAGATAATGATTTATTAGTCGAAGTTGCTAATGGCAAGTTGGTACCTGTTAGCCATCGTATGAAAAACATCTTAATTGACTTGAATGGGAATAAATTTCACGAGAAATTATTGCCTATTAAACTTAACTGTTTCGACATCGTGCTTGGAATGGATTGGCTTAGTGCCAATGACGCCGAGATATTGTGCAAGAAGAAGATAGTCAAAGTAAACCTGCCTGGGAAAGAGTCGTTTATGGTGTATGGAGATAAACGCAGAGTAAATTCTGGAATCATTTCATTGATGAAAGCTAGAAAGTGTTTAGCCAAAGGATGTACATCGTATCTAGCATTCGTGATCGATGCTAAGAAGGAGAAAAAGAAGATGCAGAGCATTCCCGTCGTGTGTGATTATCCGGGAGTATTTCCCGAAGATCTTCCCTGATTACCGCCTGATCAACAAGTAGAATTTCGTATTGACTTGTTACCAGGGACGACACCAATAGCAAAAGCACCTTACCGATTAGCACCGACGGAGATGAAGGAGCTGATGATGCAACTTTAGGAGTTATTGGACAAAGGTTTCATAAGACCTAGTTCATCACCCTAGGGAGCTCCGGTGTTATTCGTAAAGAAGAAAGATGGAAGTATGAGAATGTGCATTGATTACAGAGAGTTAAAAAAGGCAATAATAAAGAATAGATATCCGTTGCCGAGGATTGATGACCTGTTCGATCAACTACAAGGTTCAAGTTATTTTTCAAAGATCGAACTAAGGTCAGGATATCATCAGCTAAAGGTGAAAGAGCATGATATAGAGAAGACTGCATTCAGAACACGATATGGATACTATGAGTTTTTAGTTATGTCGTTTGGACTAACCAATGCTCCAGCAGCATTCATGGATTTAATGAACAGGGTTTATAATCCGTTCCTAGATAAATCTGTGATAGTGTTCATAGATGACATTCTGATTTATTCGAAAAGCCAAGAAGAGCATGGCAGACAATTACGAGAAGTGTTGGAAGTCTTGAGGAAGGAGAAGTTGTATGCTAAGTTCTCCAAATGTGATTTTTGGATTCAAGAAGTCCAATTCTTGGGTCACGTGGTCAACCAAGAAGGGATAATGGTTGATCCAGCAAAGTTTGAAGCTGTAATGAAGTGGGAACAACCGAAAAGTCCCACGGAGATCCGAAGCTTTGTAGGATTAGCCGGATATTACCAAAGGTTTATCCAAGGCTTTTCTTCGATCGCTAGTCCATTGACAACTTTGACCCACAAAGGAGCTACTTATGCTTGGAGTGATAAGCATAAAGAAGCATTCAAGAAGCTAAAGAAGAAACTATGCGAGGCACCAATACTTTCTCTACCCAATGGAGTTGAAGACTTCGCTGTTTATAGCGATGCGTCTGGGGTTGGATTGGGTTGTGTTTTGACCCAAAGAGATAAGGTGATCGTGTATGCATCTCGACAGCTGAAAGATCATGAAAAGAACTACCCGACTCATGATTTGGAGTTGGTAACGGTAGTTTTCGCTCTAAAAATATGGAGGCATTACCTCTATGGCACGAAGTGCAAACTTTTCATTGATCATAAGAGTCTCCAATATCTCTTTAGTCAGAAAGAATTGAATATGAGGCAACGACGCTGGCTAGAATTACTTAAGGACTACGACTGTGAGATACTTTACCACCCCGGTAAAGCAAATTTTGTTGCTGATGCTCTCAGTCGGAAAGTCAATCTTGAAAGAAAAAGGCCAAGAACGTTGAGAATAGAAGTTGTCTCGACAATTGTGGAGAGTATAAAGAAAGCTCAAGGGGAAGCTTCTGGGAAGAATGATCGAAAGGAGGAACATTTGGGCAAAATGTTGGTGTTCGGTGTAAACAGTCATGGACTGAAGGTGTTCCAAGATCGGATCTGGATACCTAAGACAGGAGGAGTCATAGATCTTCTGATGGAAGAAGATCACAAAACTATCTACTCGATTCATCCTAGTAGCACTAAAATGTATAGGGACCTAAAACCCTACTACTGGTGGCCGATGATGAAGCTTGACGTTGCAAAGTATGTGGCCGAGTTTGTGACTTGTGCGAGAGTCAAGACACAACATCAGAAACCATATGGGAGTTTAGAACCTTTACATGTGCCTATGGGTAAACGGGAAGACATTACTATGGATTTTGTCACTAAACTACCCAGAACAAAGAATGGTCACGACATGATTTGGGTGACCGTTGATCCATTCACTAAGAGTGTGCATTTCATAGAGGCCAAGGAGAAATGGTCTATGGATAAGCTTGCAAATTCTTACATGAAGGAAATTGTGAGGCTTCACAGTGTTCCGTTAACGATTATGTCAGATCGTGACAGCCGTTTCACCTCACGATTTTGGAAAAGTCTACAAGAGGAATTGGGTACCAAGTTGTGTTTGAGTACAACTTACCATCCACAGACTGATGGTCAGATCGAACGGACGATACAAACACTTGAAGATATGCTGAGAGCATGTACCCTGGAATTCCAAGGTAATTGGGATGAACATTTACCTTTGGTAGAATTTTCCTATAATAATAGTTTCCACTCGAGCATAAAGATGGCACCTTATCAAGCTTTGTACAGACATAAGTGTCGTACACCGTCTTGTTGGCTTGAGGCTGGGGAAAAGCAGTTTATGGGACCGGAGATAGTCCATCAAACTGCTGAAAAGTTGAAAAGAATTAGGGAGAGAATGTTAGCAGCTCAGGATCGTCAAAAGAGATATGTTGACAACAAGCGAAGACCGATGAATTTTGAAGTTGGAGATTCGGTTTTGCTTAAAGTCTCGCCGTGGAAGGGACTTATAAGATTTGGTAAAAGGGGAAAGTTGAGTCCAAGGTTTATTGGACCGTTTAAAGTTCTTCAGAGGATTTGGAACCAAGCTTACAAGCTCGAACTACCATAAGAACTGAATGGAATTCATAACACTTTCCATGTGTGTTATTTGAGGAAGTTCACGGGAGAAGTTCCTGACATAATTCCACTTTCGGAGTTAAGAATCGATGAGAACAAAAGGTTGATTGAAGAACGAGAGGTAATCGTTGACCGAAAGACTAAGAAGTTGCGATGCAAGATGGTCGAGTTAGTGCTTGTCCGATGGAAACACACGAATGGGCCAAATCTCACCTGGGAGACGGAGAGTGACATGATGAGTCGCTACCCGGAATTGTTTGTTGATGTGTGATTCCGGGGACAAAATCATTCTAAGGTGGAGAGAATTGTAACGCCTGTGTTTCTGGGCTTGTCATTAATTTTGATATAATAGTCTAGGTTAACCTTTGTAACCCCTTTTGAAATAATAGAAGTGTATTATTTGAGTATTATGTGTTTTGTGCTTAATTGTGTGTCTTAATTTAATTAAGAATAAAAATAAGCATCAAAATGGAATTCTAGATAAAGCCGATATCTATGGATAACGTTGTAGTATTTGAAACGAGGTTTCCGAATATATATAAAGAATGTCTAAATCCGAGTTATAACGAATAAGTTATGACCTGTCGAATTTTCGCAATAGAACCGACACGACGCTGAATGATGTAAAATACGAAATTAAGAAAGAAAGATATTTAAACTTAGTAATCTAAACCAAAGTCGTAGAGTTCGTTAAACCGAGAGCGTGCATAAAAAGAACGCCCAAATCTGACTTTGTATGAGGAAGTTATGATTTTTCCGAAGTTTCGACTTAACAGTATGCAGCCCGAATCCTCGATTTGAGATCGAGTGATTTTTAGCCGAAACAATCTAAACGAGAATCGAAGATCTCATTAATAGTAGTGAAACGATAAAAAGATAGGCAAAAGCGGACGTCAGATGAAGAAGTTATGAATTTATAACGGAGTTTTCCTGTCCCGGCCTACTAAAAATAATATAAAAGTAATATATTAATAATATATTAAATTTAAACTCAAAATTAGCCAACGGAGTCTAAACGAGAGTTGTAGAGCATATTCTCACCTTCGCGTCGATATAAAGAACGTCTAAAACGCAGTTCGTATGCGAAAGTTATGAATTTCTGAAGTTCGGGGCGCGGACCCCAAAGCTATGTCAGAGTTCACGACGTGAAAATAGTGTTCATGACGTGAACTGACTTCTGACGCCTTCTGGAGCCTGACAGACGCAAGTTGTGATGACGCATGCAGTGACGATGAATCCCCACGACGTCAGAATTAGAAACTCACGACGTGAACCCAGAAAATTCACCCTATAAATAGAAATCAAGGGTCAGCCGATTTTGGTTGCTCCTCCTTTGCTCTCTCACTCCCGATACCCTCTCTAAGCCCTATTTTAACCCCCCCCCCCCCCCCCCCCCCGAAGCCCCGGTCTCATCCCAAGACCCGAAGCGAATCCCGAAGCCCGAAGATCCCGAGAAGAAAAGAGTTTCCGAGCAGAAGCTCTGCCTGCGGGAAGCCTGGTATGTGAAGATCTTCTAGTTTCACCGAAGAAGTACTACTCTTAGAGCCGTAGTGTTGTCTGATTATCTTTTGATCAAGTGAGTGTGTAGTTACTTTCTTCTAACGCATAATTACAAAGTATTTTATACGAAATACGTGTTATGTGTATATTTTGTTGTTATATGTGTGAATGTATATTCACTTTCTTCTATCTCATAGATATGATTTATTCTCTATGAAATACATTTTATGTGTATGTGTCTCATCTGTTGTTTGGAATATGTATTGAATGAGAATGATATACAGGTTTTGAACTATGTATAAAAACATATATTTTTATCTACTAATATGTTGGGTAGAACATGGGTAGATAGTTGATGTGTGATAAACATATTAGAGGTCTCGATGTTGTTGTTGTTGATCTAGTTATTCAGCGGAGTATGGATAACGACCACAGACTCTTTCTAGATAGTCTTGTGGAACGCTAGCAGGATCATAACCTCTAGGTGTTGTGAACGATGTGTTCACCGGTGTACTCTATCCCCCTCATGGTTGCCTTTAGGACATCTATTGTTGAGGAAACCCCTTACAGTAATGTTCGTCCCGATGAAAATCCTAGATTAGGTCCCTGGTAATAGATGTTGTTTTAGGAACGTAAAGTGACGATAACGACAATGGGTAATCGGGTTATTGTTGGTTGGTGAAATTAAATATAATTATTTATTGTGGGTTGAAAACCCTATATGCTCACCAGGCTCCCAAACCTGACCCACTCAGTTTTGTTGTATTACAGGTAGTGGCGCGAGAGCATAAGTTGGATGACTTATCAAGATCTTTTGATATTAGACCAGTTGTTATATGTAACTGTTGTATGCTCTATCTTTTGTTGTTTATGCTTTTGAATAGTTTATCGAAACATGACATACTGAATATTGTTATATAATGAAAATGCATCTCTTGATGAAATGCTTTGATAAACTTTATTTTATCATATTTTGTTTTGGGAACAAATTCCGCAACTCTTTTAAATCAATGGATTTACTCTGAAATTATTTTAAAAGCATAAATTAAACTGTCTTTTATGGCCGTGATGTTGGGGAGATCACATCGAGTCCCTCCAACCCTTTAATCATGCAGACACTTTTGCAAGCCATGCCAAGGCCCCAAATTGCAAATCCAACTTCTTAGGCATGCTTATCATGTAAAGTTGCAAACTTTACGTGCATTCAAGGCTTTAAGACCCAAAAATGGCACAACTAAGCTTGCAATGAAGTCACATCCTTGAGAGAAGGCTCATACTAGACAAGGTTGATGGCTTTATGAATCTAGAAGCCAAGGGGAGTCCAGATCTAAAGGTACAACTTCAGATCTTGGCATAAACACAAGAACCCTTTCCTAAACTCATGCACAAAAGGGTTTGGGAGAAAATGAGCCAAGGGAAAAACGATTTAATACCTTCAAGAGAGCCCTTAATGATGCAAAACTTGAAACCCACAAATTCTTGCTTCAACTAGCTTGCTTCCCAAGTGATTCCTTCACCAAAACTTCCCTCCAAGCTTAAACCTCCAAAGAATACACACACGTTGCAAATGTCAGATCAGTAACTAAACTCCAACTCTCAGATTACGGTCATAAACTCTGCCACCTATTATCATAATAGAACCATACTCGTAAGTTCTCAACCTTTCAAGGTACCCCATAAGTCAACTAGTCAACCCCCTGGTCAAAGTCAAAGTCAACAGTCAAGGTCAACAGTCCATGTTGACCCTTACACGTCGTATACCCTCGGCTACTCACCGAGTCCCTCGAGATACTCGTCCACTCGCGCGAGTCCCCGAAGTGACTCGTCGAGTTCCTAAGGTCCGCGATTGAAACGTAAGGCCGCTCGTCGAGTTTTCCTTCTTGCACCTCGACAGGTTCACACGCATTCATCAATTTGGGGAAACATTAACCGACTCGCCGAGTTGTTCATCCAACTCGTCGAGTCTACGGCAATCTTCATCGGACTCGCCAAGTTGTTCATCTAACTCGTCGAGTTCAATGCCTATCTTCATATGACTCGTCGAGTCGACTATGCGACTCGCCGAGTCCCTCTAGCCCTGTAACCATGCGGACACTTTTCAAGCCATGCCAAGGCCCCAAATTGCAGATCCAACTTACTTAGGCATGCTTATCACGTAAAGTTGCAAACTTTACGTGCATGCAAGGCTTTAAGACCGTAAAATGCCGCAACTAAGCTTGCAATGAAGTCACATCCTTGAGAGAAGGCTCATACTAGACAAGGATGATGGCTTTATGAATCTAGAAGCCAAGGGGAGTCCAGATCTGAAGTTACAACTTCAGATCTTGGCTTAAACACAAGAACCCTTTCCTAAACTCATGCACAAAAGGGTTTGGGAGAAAATGAGTCAAAGGAAGAACAAACTAATACCTTCAAGAGAGCCCTTTCTGATGCAGAACTTGAAACCCACAAATTCTTGCTTCAACTAGCTTGCTTCCCAAGTGATTCCTTCACCAAAACTTCCCTCTAAGCTTAAACCCCCATAGAATACACACGCACTCGAGTTAGGGCCTTTCTGGACTCTCAATGGACTGTAGAGAGGCCAAAGGAGGCTTGTGTTTCTTTAAATAGGGTGCAAAACCCCGGGATTTAGGGTTTCATCTTCCAGCTCCTACTCGTCGAGTCCCTTCTTGGACTCGGCGAGTAGGCCACTAAAACACGTGGACCAACCTGCTGCTACTCGACGAGTAAGGAAACCAACTTTTCGAGCAGACCTTGGAAACAAAAGAATTCTTATCTAAATCAATACCTGAGAATCGGGGCGTTACAACTCTCCCCCACTTGAATTATTCTTTGCCCTCGAAGTCCAGTGCGATGAACAATGCTGAGTAATGCTCCTGCATTTCTGCCTCCGGATCCCACGTCCACTCAGATTCCTTCCAATGCTCCCATTGTACCTTTACCAAAGGTATTTCCTTATTCAGCAAAACTTCCGTCTTCCTCTCAAGTACGACCACCAACCTCTCCACGTAATTCAGGCGCTCATCTACCTGAATATCATCCAATGGCACCATTGCCTCCTGATCCACAATGCACTTACACAGTTGTGAAATATAGAAAGTGTTGTGGATTCGACTAAGCTCCTCCAGGAGCTCTAACCTGTATGCCACCTTGCCAACCCTGGCAATAACCCTGAACGGCCCAATGTATCGGGGACCCAATTTCCCTCGCTTCCTGAAGAGAATCACACCCCTCCAGGGCGAAACCTTCAGGAGCACCATATCATCCACCTGGAAATCTAACTCGGATCGGTGTCTATCAACGTAACTCTTCTACCGACTCTGAGCAGTCTGCAGTCGCTGCCTAATCTGGTGAATCTTCTCAATAGTTTGCAAGACTACCTCCGTCCGCCCTATCACTCAGTGTCCAATCTCACCCCAACAAACCGGGGTGCGACATCTGCGCCCATACAGTAACTCAAACAACGGAGCGCTAATACTGGAATGGTAGCTGTTGTTGTAAGCAAACTCTACAAGAGGTAGGTGGGAATCCCAACCCCCACCAAAATCAATGACACACACCCTCAACATATCCTCAAGGGTCTGAATGGTCCGTTCACTCTGACCGTCTGTTTGTAGATGAAACGTTGTGCTAAAGGGCAAGCGTGTGCCCAGTTCCTCGTGGAACTTCTGCCAGAAACGGGAGGTAAATCTGACATCTTGGTTTGAGACAATGGACACCGGAATCCCGTGGCGAGCAACGATCTCGTGCACATATATGTCGGCCAACCTCTCGGCCGAAGAACTCTCTCGTATCACCAAGAAATGAGCACTCTTGGTCAATCGATCCACGATGACCCATATAGCATGGAACCCTTTCGCCGTCCTTGGCAGCATCGTGATGAAGTCCATCGTGATCCGTTCCCACTTCCACATGGGGATCTCCAGAGGTTGCAGCTTACCATGCGACCTCTGATGGTCGGCCTTGACCATCCTACAGGTCAAGCACCTGTCGACATACCAAGCAATTTCTCGCTTCGTACATGGCCACCAGTAACTCAAACTGAAGTCTCGGTATATCTTGGTGGCCCCCAGGTGTATGAAAAAATGAGACTTATGAGCCTCCTCCATCACTGTCTACCTGACTCCACCAGTCATCAGAACCCAAACTTGACCACATCGGGTCTATAACCCCTGGCTATCCTGAACAAACCGATCGCTTTCGCCCTTGATCCTTTCCAACTTCCAGTTCTGTGGTCGTATACCCTCGACCTGGGCATCTCTAATCAAACTCACCAGTGAGGAGTCCACCGCTATCCTCATACACCTTGCTGGGGTGGAAGACCCAGCTGACTTGCGGCTCAACGCGTCCGCAAACACATTTGCTTTACCAGGGTGGTAAAGGATCTCACAATCATAGTCATTGACTACATCCAGCCACCTGCGCTGCTTCATGTTCAGGTTCGGCTGGTCCATGATATGCCTCAAGCTCTTGTGATCCGTATAAATGGTACAACCGACCCCATAAAGGTAATGCCTCCAAATCTTGAGAGCGAATACCACCGCTCTTAGCTCCAGATCATGTGTAGGGTATCTCGTCTCATGCGGCTTCAGCTGTCGCGATGCGTAGGCTATTACTCTTCCTCTCTGCATGAGAACCGCCCCTAAGTCTGTGATGGATGCATCACAGAACACCACGAAATCCTCAACTCCCTCCGAGAGTGTCAAAATTGGAGCCTCACACAGCCGCTGACGGAGGGTCTCGAACGCCCTCTGCTGCTCGGGGCCCCACCGAAAATCCACCCACTTCCTCGTTAGACGAGTGAGGGGTACTGAAATCTTGGAGAAGTCTTGAATAAATCTCTGGTAATACCCCGCCAGTCCCAGAAAACTCCTGATGTCCGAAGAAGACCTCGGCACCTCCCACTGCATAATTGCCTCGATCTTGGCCAGATCGACCAAAATACCATCTTGGTTAACGAGGTGCCCACGGAACTGGACCTCTCGTAACCAAAACTCGCAATTCGAGAACTTGGGATACAGCCGTTCCCGTCTCAGAACCTCCAACAGCTCCCTAAGGTGCTCCTCGTGTTGCTCTCGGGTCTTAGAATACACCAGGATATTATCTATGAACATGATGACCGATTGATCAAGCATTGTTCTGTAGACCCGATTCATCAGGTCCATGAATATTGTCGGCGCGTTGGTGAGCCCAAATGGCATCACCACGAACTCGTAGTGCCCATAACGCATCCGAAACGCGATCTTCTCCACGTCCTCCTCTTTAACCCGAACCTGATGATACCCCGATCTCAAGTCAATCTTGGAGAACCAAGATGCGCCCTGTAACTGGTCGAATAGATCTTCTATCCTCGGGAGTAGATAACGGTTCTTTACCGTCAATTTGTTCAAGTCCATATAGTCAATGCACATCCGGTGCGATCCATCCTTCTTCCTGAGGAAGAGGATCGATGCTCCCCATGCAGAATTATTAGGTTGAATGAACTGCTTGCCCAACAATTCTTGCAGTTGTAAAGACAGCTCCTGCATCTCGGGTGGTGCCAAACGGTACGACGCCTTGGCAATAGGAGCCGCACCCGACACCAAGTCGATCTGGAACTCCACTTGCATCTCCGGAGGTATCCCTGGCAACTCCTCCGAAAACACGTCGGCAAAATCCCTGACCACTGGAACCTCTGAAACTGAAGTCTGGTCTCCAACTCATGTATCCACCATGTACGCTAAGTAACCCGCACATCCGTGCTGAATATATTGCCGAGCTCTGGTGGCTGAACAGAACCCTGATCCCACTCTGGTGCCCTCTCCATATACAATCAATTCTCCCCCACTTGAGGTTCAAACTACCACTCTCTGGCCCTCACAATCTATCATGACACCGAAACGACTAAGCCAATCCATACCCACAATCACGCATACTTCCCCCATGGGAATCAGAATTAAATCTATCGGAAAGATTACTCCGAAGATCTCCAACCGACATCCTCGGTAAACCGAAGAAGCAAAAACTACATGTTCGTTGGCGATAGAAACTCGCAACGGACACTCTATCTTGTCAACTGGCACACCGAACCCCCTACTAAACGTCTGAGAAACGAAAGACCAAATCGCCCCTGAGTCAGATAATACCAAAGCAGGCAAGGAGTTCACTAAAAACGTACCTAAGCACATGTACCACATATAAGCATAACACAGATATAATAAAAGAGGTAAAGGAGAGAAACATACCAGCGACCACATCCGATGTTGCTCTGGTCTCCTCTGTCGTAAGCTGGAAAGAACGCCCCTAAGCCTTCGAGGGCTCGGCCTTAACGGGCCTCCCATCAGCGATCTACAAGGTAGCTGGCGCTAGAATCTGCGCCGGCTTAGCGACTAGCAATGGGCAGTTGGACTTCACATGGCTAACCTAAGCACAGTGGTAGCATAACCTCATACCCAAAACCGGGGAGCCCTGGCGGCAATCCTTCGCATAATGCCCCTCCTTGCCACACTTGTGGCACCCGCTACCCGCTCGACACACTCCATAATGACTCCTACCTCACTTCCCACATGTGCGGCTCTGCTGACCCCCAGCCCTAGAATCAGCGATCTTAGACCGCTTCGGCGTCGGCTGAGACTGTGCAGGGGCCAAACACTACTCCCTCAACTGCAACTCGATCTCCAAATTGCGCCACCTAGTGGCCTCCTGCAACTCCAGCAGAGTATCACATCACTGGGTAGACACAAACTGACGGATGTTAGTCTTGAGCATGCTCAGATAACGAGTCATCTGAGCCTGCTCAGAAGCAAACTTTGGCCAGAACATCGCCCTCTTTGTGAACATACATGTGATCTCCATCACCGACTCTCCGTCATATCTCAAACTCAAAAACTCTTGAGCCAACCGCTCCTGCTCCACCCGTGGAACATAGCGAGCGCGGAACATCTCACTGAACTGCTCCCAAGTAACCGCAGCTCTCTGATTATCAGTGAACAATCCGGTCGTCAGTCTCCACCAATCCTTGGCCCCTAGCATCAGTAGGTTCAAGGAACATCTGACCTTTTGGTCAGTAGGGCATGAACACGTGAAGAAACAACCCTCCATGTCAGAGAACCACCTCATAGCTCTAATCGCATCCTGTGTACCATCAAACGTTGGGGGCTTCGTATTATCGAAGTACCGGTACTAGAAACCCCGTCCAGCTCCACCTTCTCCTGCCGCTGTTACAGTTGATGCAGCTGCGGAGACAACCGTCTCTGGAAGGGCTGCGTAACGCTCGTCAAAGTACTCAACCATAGTGGTCTTAATAGACCCAAACATCTCCGGTAGCTGTTCCCAAAACAAAGTGGCAACCTCATCATGGAGGACCTCTCGAATCCTGGCGTCAAGATCATTCGTCCCCATCTGTACCACAAGATCCTACCGGCACCTCCTGGCCTCCGTCCCCTGATCCTGATCCCGACCCGGATGCATTCACAAAACGTCTCGTCATCACCATGCTGAAAACACACCAACATATATCATAGGGTCGCATAACAATAGGGGACCAACTCCCGACTAAAACCTAGGGGTTGTGACTTTCTTGCTACGTGTATGGGTCCTGTGCTTTCAGTAGTACGAGCCCATACTACCTTCCACACCTACCCATATTTGTCTCAAGTATCACCACAACACCCTAACAACATACATATCATAGCTAGCGCCCAACCCTCATTCCTAAAGGAATGCTAAACTATCGCACGACTGGCCTCATGGCCTCTCACTACCCACCCATCCATGAAACTTCCATCAACCATGCACTGCTAGTGTATGCTAGCCATACATAATGTTGGACCCTATAGACTTTCAAATATCCGATCCTACCCCATGGCCGAATTAAACATTCTCGGACTATAAGATCTTGATTATATACAACCATGATGCATACACAAGTAACTATAGTAATTATGTCAATCTCATATAAGGAAAACCCTAGGCTAGCAGGCATCATGTAATCATGTAATTCTATCATGCAACTCCTGAAGATCCCTAGCCTAGTACTAGCATGCTGTTCTAACATATCACATAATCAAATAGTTGTATGGTATTTTGGGATCTACTTACTGGCTCCCGCTGATCGTACACCTCGCATCCTCCTCCACTTATTTTGAAAACTATTTTAGAAATCATTTGAAAACCTTTCCCTGATTTGAGACTGGATTTACACGAATGTTCCTCCAATTCACTCAAACCAAGGCTTTGATACCAACTTTTAACACCTATAAAAATTCAAGCCAATTTAAACTTTTAAAACATTTCAAATCTATTAAACATTACAAACTTGTTTTCAAAATGTATCATATCAGAGTATCCCATAAACAAATTCATAAAAAGTGAGGAGTTGTACGATCACGCCTTTGCCTTGCCCCGATCCCATAAAGTACCTGAAACAATAAACTGAAACTGTAAGCCCAAAAGCTTAGTAAGTTCCCCCAAAATACCGATACACATACAGTCCACATAACCATGTCAGCAACATCATAACATAACAAACTGAACATAATGTAACAGGTCCATAACTTTACCGACTGGATTACCCTTTAGGCCCACAGTGTGAGCCTGGATTACCTTGCGGGCCCACAGCTCACATCTGGCTTGCCATCGAGCCCACCGTACGAGACCCCCTTAGCTCGTAACTGGAATGCTCCCGGGTTTGTTGGGTACCGCACGAAGCAGTCCCACCTCAACCCATCCACATAACACATCAACATATAACATAACCACTGAGCATGCAAATAATCATATAACACAGGTAGTCCTACAGATCTACCTAACTGGCATAACTACTGAGCATGCAGATAAACATATATCAACACATGTAGTCCTACAGATCTACCTAACTGGCATAACCACTAAGCATGCAACATTAACTTCATACTCAACATACTAACACTGCTAGGATAACATATTCAATGGGACGGCCTTGGTGCCTTAGACCCCTTAGTATAGTGAGGTAACTCATCTTGCAAATGTCAGCTTAGTAACTAAACTCCAACTCTCAGATTACGGCCATAAACTCCACCACCTATTATCATAATAGAACCATACACGTAAGTTCTCAACCTTTCCAGGTACCCCATAAGTCAACTCGTCAACCCCTGGTCAAAGTCAAAGTCAATAGTCAAGGTCAACAGTCCATGTTGACCCTTACTCGTCGTATACCCTCGGGTACTCACCGAGTTCCTCGAGATACTCATCCACTCGCCGAGTCCCCGGAATGACTCGTCGAGTTCCTAAGGTTCACGATTGAAACCCTAAGGCCACTCGTCGAGTTTTCCTTCTTGCAACTCGACAGGTTCACACACATTCATCAATTTGGGGAAACATTAACCGACTCGCCGAGTTGTTCATCCAACTCGTCGAGTCTACGACAATCTTCATCGGACTCGTCGAGTTCAATGCCTATCTTCATATGACTCGCCGAGTCGACTATGCGACTCGTCGAGTCCCTCTAGCCCTTTAACCATGCAGACACTTTTCAAGCCATGCCAAGGCCCCAAATTGCAGATCCAACTTACTTAGGCATGCTTATCACATAAAGTTGCAAACTTTACGTGCATGCAAGGCTTTAAGACCCTAAAATGGCGCAACTAAGCTTGCAATGAAGTCACATCCTGGAGAGAAGGCTCATACTAGACAAGGTTGATGGCTTTATGAATCTAGAAGCCAAGGGGAGTCCAGATCTGAAGTTACAACTTCAGATCTTGGCTTAAACACAAGAACCCTTTCCTAAAATCATGCATAAAAGGGTTTGGGAGAAAATGAGTCAAGGGAAAAACGATCTAATACCTTCAAGAGATCCCTTTCTAATGCAGAACTTGAAACCTACAAATTCTTGCTTCAACTAGCTTGCTTCCCAAGTGATTCCTTCACCAAAACTTCCCTCTAAGCTTAAACCCGCATAGAATACACACACACTCGATTTAGGGCCTTTCTAGACTCTCAATGGACTGTAGAAAGGCCAAAGGAGGCTTGTGTTTCTTTAAATAAGGTGCAAAACCCCGAGATTTAGGGTTTCATCTGCCAGCTCTTACTCGTCGAGTCCCTTCTTGGACTCGGTGAGTAGGCCACTAAAACATGTGGACCAACCCACTGCTACTCGACGAGTAGGGCAACCAACATGTCGAGTAGACCTTGGAAACAAAAGAATTCTTATTTAAATCAGTACCTGAGAATCGGGGCGTTATATTATTCTGCTAAGAATTTTACATATATGTTCTATTGTTGTAATTCTAACGTGAATATTTGGCGTATAATTATTCATATATTTATATGTATTAAGTTATAATGTTAATATTGAAATATGATTATTCATATATTCATTACCGAACAAAGACATAAGAAAGTATATAGAAGATTCATGACAGAATAATAACATAAAAGTTGTGTCTTCATGTCCTCACTTTATTTACTGTCTTCATTTGAACTTATTCCAATATATATATATATATATATATATATATATATATATATATATATATATATATATATATATATATATAGAGAGAGAGAGAGAGAGAGGTTTAGGTTCATGTCAGACTACTATATTTTATGAGATGGAGCGACGCTATCCTAGCTACTCATTTTGTAGATAAAAAAAACATTTTTAAAATGCAAAATAATTGAAAATTTTCGAATTTTTTTAAATATTTTTTCATCACTTTTTTATCCAAAAAAATAATAAAAAAAAGTTACAGTTTTTTTGAAATATCTGTGAAATATTCTAGTAGAATATTAGAATATTTTAATAGAATATTAGAATATTTTACATATCTGACAAATCTACTAGAATACTAGAATATTCTAACATTCTAAAAATCACATTGAAATATTTATAGAGTAATATTCTATTAGAATATTTAATGTATTTTTCAAAAAAATGGTAATTTTTTTAATTTATTTTTTAATTTTCGGATTTTTCTTTTTATTTTGCATTTTAAAATTATTTTAGATTGCATCTTACGGTTTTACAAAGATAACATGGTCTCAAATGAACCTATATATATATATATATATATATATATATATATATATATATATATATATATATATATATATATATATATAGAGAGAGAGAGAGAGAGAAAGAGAGAGAGAGAGAGAGAGAGAGAGAGAGAGAGAGAGATGTTATAGCTTTTCGTTATGTATTTATGAAAAACCACATATTTTAGTTTTGATATTTAGGCACTTCAGAGTGGCTTCAGCATATTATTCGACATTCTCAACAAGCACCGGGGAGAGGTTGGTCGACTCAGCAACTCGGTGGTATTTCGCTGATGAGAGAGAAACGGTTTTCTATTTTTTACCCATTAACTCACATTCCTTTTAAAAAAAATACTTTCTTTTCATAAATATAACCGTTGTTTTTTTCAAATTTTAAACCCTCAATTTTCAACTATAAATATCGCCATTCTTATTCATTCTTCACTCTCATTCAAATCTTCTTAATTCAATTCTTTTAACTTTTTTATTTTTCATCTTTATCTAAACATCATCACTAAAAATGGCTCGTGTTTGGTCTCCTAAAGAAGAGATGTTACTCGTTCATTCATGGATTGATGTAACAGAAGATCCAATCCATATTAACGACAATCCAAGTAGTTTTTTGGGGAGAGTCGCCGACACATACAACGGTCAAGCCCTTGTTCCTCAAAGTAAAGATCAACTCTTTTCCAAATGGAGACATGCAAATGCATTTTCAACTCATTTTAACAATGTGTTTCGCAGGATGATGCATGAAGCCAAAAATTGTGAAAATGAAAATTCTTTGCTAGTGAATGTTCTTCAGGCTTACCATGTTGAAGTTAACAAATATTTTAGGCTTGTTAAGTTTTGGAAAATTGTGAAACATTCCCCAAAATTGGCTCAAATTTAATCTCGATGTCTTTTAATTTAAGTTTTTTTTTTCTAGTGTGTTACGTTTTTTAAGTTTAAGTGTGTATTAGTTTAATTTCAAGTATGTTATGTTTATTAAGTTGAAGTGTGTATTATTTTAATTTCAAATGTGTTTTATTTTTTCAGTGTTAGTTTTTTTTTTGTTTTTTTTAAAAATAGTATTTTTGAAATGTTTAATTTTTTTTAAAAAAAGTATTAGTGCAAGTGTGGCATGAAAATAAAAGAAAACTACAAAGAGTGTGTAAAGCTGTACTCTTTCAGTCTTTTGTTTTATGAGATAGAAATATATTACATAACTAGAAAGGTTACCCCCGCTACGCGGGGACCAGAAGTTTTCAATGTTGTTTCTGAATTGATAAATATGACAGACGTAGAAAGTTCAAGGATGAAAAGCCCGGGCTTTGCCGCGGACCGTTTTTTTCACGTTTTTATGAAAAAAATATAAAAGTTTTGACTGCAAGGACCAGAAGTGTCAAAATGGCTAAAGACTTAAAGGGGTAGGAATTAGCAACTTTTTAGAAAAGGGATCAAAGTTGTCAAACCGTTCAAGTTTTGTGGCCAAACTTTAAATATTAAAAGGTTCCTAAAAAGTGTAAAAATATTGATTGCAAGGACCAAAAGTGTCAAAATGGTTAAATAATGAGGAGCAAAGTTGCCAAAAAAAATCCAGTTTTTATGCAAAAATGTAAAAGTTTTGACTGCAAAGACCAGAAGTGTCAAAATGGATAAATAATTAAAGGGGTAGGAATTAACAATTTTTGAGAAAAGGGATCAAAGTTGTCAAACCGTTAAAGTTTTGTGGCCAAACTTTAAATATTAAAAGGTTCCTAAAAAGTGTAAAAATATTGATTGTAAGGACCAAAAGTGTCAAATGGTTAAAGAATGAGGAGCAAAGTTGCCAAAAAACATCCAAATTTCTTATTTCTAACTTTGAAGACCAACAATAATACAAGGACCAATTCTGCCAAAAAATGACAAGTTTACTATTCATTTTCTTGAGAACTTTGTTTTTATGAAGAAATATAAAAGGTTTCACTGTAAGGACCAAAATTGTCAAAATGGCTAAAGAATTAAAGAGGTAGAAATTAACAACTTTTTAGAAAAGGGATCAAAGTTGTCAAACCGTTAAAGTTTTGTGACCAAACTTTAAATATTAAAAGGTTCCTAAAAAGTGTAAAAATATTGATTGCAATGACCAAAAGTGTCAAAATGGTTAAAGAATGAGGAGCAAAGTTGCCAAAAAACATCCAATTTTTATGAAAAAATTTAAAAGTTTTGACTACAAGGACCAGAAGTGTCAAAATGACTAAAAAATTAAAGGGGTAAGAATTAGCAACTTTTTAGAAAAAGGATCAAAGTTGTCAAATCGTTAAAGTTTTGTGGCCAAACTTTAAATATTAAAAGGTTCCTAAAAATGTAAAAATATTGATTGCAAGGACCAAAAGTTTCAAAATGTTTAAAGAATGAGGAACAAAGTTGCCAAAAAACATTCAAATTTATTATTCCTAACTTTGAAGCCCAACAATAATACAAGGACCAATTCTGCCAAAAAAAAATGATAAGTTTACTATTCCTTTTCTTAAGAATTTTTAATATATATAATAATGACGTCTTTTATCTTTGTGTTTGTTCTATTTTTGGCATGGTAGGCTAACCGCCTTGGTAGATGGCTTCATACCATGTAAGCAATGGATGTAAAGATAGATGAAAACTAAGATATACTAAGATTAAAATCGCTTTGATATACATTAACATCATTTTGATATATTTAGTGTTGTAATTTATCGCCATCGGCGCCACCATGTGTTGTTTTTGTATGTTAATATTTTGTAAACATAAGTATATAAAATTATGGTTTTAAAATAAAAACGTTTTTTCATAGGAACTTATTAACGACAAGTTTTGAAATATTAAATTTTAAAGTTCAAAATAAATATTTCGTAACTTATCCAAACTCATATAAAATAAAGTTTTATTAAAGATAAGATACCGTTTATTATTGTATGCATGCAATATGTTTGACATTACATGTTTTTTAATTAGAATTATAAAAACTAAAACCCTCTCAAAAAGCAAGTATATATCATCCAATTTTAAAAACATTAGCACATCACTTGTTTAAATGTTTGTGGGAAAATGGTTACCTAACCACCTATATAGTATCTCTTGATGGCCTAAATATATTCGAGATTTCTATAACTAGTTATAGGTCGATTACATAAATTTCTCTGCTTGAATGATTTGATCGGAAATCTCTTGGCATAAAGGATAACCAAGCAAAAGAAATTTGAGGCATAGATGAGATCAAACATGTCTATTAATTAAAAAGTTATTTTGAATCTGATACATCCATGAATTATAATTTGTGTAATTGATAGAGATATTTACCTTGTTAGAATGTATAATGAGAAAAATGACACCTAATCATTTATTTATTTGCAATTTGGAAACACAGGAGTATTAATTTTAAAAGAAATATATACATACTAAAGTAACATCAGAGTTTGTATGTTCGAACCAAGAAGATTAAAATAGTTGATCATTGTATAAGTATTCAGATTCGTCAATGAATTGAAATGAACTTGAAAAACATAATTGATAAACTTCAAACAACTTCAAAGAAATTAATTTCAATCACGAAATTATATATTTACCAACAACTCTAAATTTATGATGAAATTAAAAAAAAAAAATTCTCCAAAGAGTTGAACGAATTATGCTTCGATAACACTTGATGAGGTTTAGACTCGAGCATGTAAGAACAATTCACAAAAATAATTAACACAAGTGTGGGAAAGACTCGTAAACTTAACACAAAGACTAACACATTATATATAGGCACATAGGTGCAGTAGATTTGAATATTAAAATACATAGACTAAGACAATAATGTGTGCAAATTGTGCCATGTAATAAAAATATATATCAAAATAGCTTAATAAGCTCTAGACAGTACTTTGATATACATTTTACATTTGATATGCTCTGACTCTATTAGCTATCGGAAGTGAGGATTTCGACATGTTCCATACTTTCGACATCTTCACAACAAAACATCACACAACAAAAGTTATGATATTTTTTAAATTTATATAAACATGTTCAACAATTATTCACATAGAAATAGGCATAACCAATCTTACATACTTATAAAGCTTGCATTTTCTCTTGATTGTCATGCATTTGAAACCCCCCACAATAATTTGCTAAAACCTTATGTATTTGAAACCCCCAAACATTTTCACCTTCTTAATAATTAATCACACATAATCAATGGTAATTCATATGAGATAATAATTTGCTAAAACCTCATGCATTTGTATGGTGTTAGAACATGTTTGAGTTTTTGGGTTTTAGACTTTAGTAAATGGGTAATCCGTTCGATACGTTGGATTTGAAGCTATCTTATTCGAATTACCCAAAACAAGAGATAAATTAATAATATATACTCATGCATGTTTTGTACAAGCCCCAATCAAAATACAATATATCATGATCATACAATTAAATGTCTTTTATTCCATTTTTGGCTTTATAACAAAAGTTTGTTTACGTGGCGAAGAAAGAAAACTTGAAGATGAATATTTAGGTTGGATGTTTATATAAGATTTGTTTTAAATATATAATATAGATATAAATACACAAATGTGTGTCAAATATAACACATAACAAATTTAATGTTATAAACTACATTATAACTCAAAGTGGTTTTCCAAATATAATGTTTATACTATAATATAATATATTAGAAGAATACTATATAGTAGACGAATCCCACATGTTGTGCGGAAATTTAGTTGCATAGATAATATATTATAATTATATTTCATTTAAAATATGTTAGGGTCATTTGGTTATTACATTGTTGTATTAGGCACTATAGTCTCAAATATTTTGAATGACTGTTACAAAAATGATGTCTGTAATTTGAATATAACGTAATATTTTATGATGTTTATTGAATGATATTATCTTCCATTGAACGCTTTTTAATTGGAATCAACTTTATTATAGTTAAAAATTTTGGCTCCGTTTTTTCTTTTCATTAGTTCTAGAATATGATTTTTTATGTTAACTTAAAATATGTCACTATCTTAAAATAGATTGAGAATGAGATTTTTTATATTTACTTAAAATACGGTACCATTTTCTATTCAATAGTAAAACTAACAAAAGTCGTTAAATATGTATTTTTATGAGGTTCAACATAAATAGATGACCACAAATGAGAATCCATATCTAATCAATCATCAACTAATTACATTAGATACTAATGTGTACATAAAAATTACATTTAAAATTTTAAACTAATACTAAAAAAATTTCATTATTTATTAATGATAAAAAATCTATAAATCAAAAAATATACATGCTATTTAATCGCATACAAGTTTTATGTATGGCTTATTAACAATACATTAAACCATATATAACCATATTAAACTACATAATTATCCCACTGCGCAACGCGTGGGCATTCATCTAGTAAAACTATATTTTTTCTCTGGTCTCAAATAACAATATTTGTACTTCAACAATAACATAGAATATAAAATATAGTTTATTGTCGTAACTAATTATTTAAATCGATATGATTTTAAAAATAAGCTTCTATAACAGTCGAAAGTTCAGTACAATCTTGTTGACACAAATCAATTTCGGAACATGGCACATGGGTCGTGACGTGACCCTGATATTGATTTGACGCGAAATCGGCTTATCAGTCTAGCATAAATAGTTCTATGGATTCTCTAATGGGTTCCTTTCAGAAATTGAAATCAAGATCGGTGAGGAATGGTTACGACTTAAAGGTGTGGATCAGTGAGCCTTAGTTTGAGTAAATTGTAGGAATACTCGTGTGAATCCAGTCTCAAACTAAGGAAAAAGATTATCAAAATGATTTTCAAATGGTTTTCAAAATACTTAAGGAGGATACGATGTGTACGATCAGCCGGAGCCAGTAAGTAGACCACAAAATACCATACTGTTATTTGATATTGTGATATGCTAGAACAACATGCTAGTAATAGGCTAGGGATCTTCATGAATTTCATGATAGAATTGCCTGATTATATGATGCCTGATAGCATAGGATTCTTCTTTATATAAAATTGACATCATTACTATAGTTGCTTAGTGTATGCATCATAGTTGTACATAACTAAGATTCTATAGCCCGAGCAAGTTTGGTTTGACTTTATTTCCTGTTCTTGTTTGATGAAGGGCTTAGGGTAGGATCAGCTATTCGACTGTCTATAGGATCCAACGTTATGTATGGCTAGCATACACGACTGTTGTAGGGTTGGTGTAAGTTTCATGAGTCGGTGCAGTGTAGCGGGTCAGCGCGAGGAATGATTAGCCACTTTGAGGAGAGTGAGAGCATAGCGAAGGTGCACCCGTGGTACGGGAGTTGAAGATCAAGGATTTTGTATGAGGATCTGTCTGATTTTATTGCATTTTAGTGCCAGTTGGCTCCTCTACACGAATGTTGCTTGCTTTGTGATGTATGGAACTCATGGGTGATGTGACTTAGCTATTAGTTGAATATGTCAAGTCACATGTGAAAATTGTTGGATAATCTCAGAGTGACGGATTTGACCCTACTACGCAGCTCTCATTTGAGTCAAACCGTTGTAGGGATGAGTTTGTTACTCGAAGGATTATCTGAGCTTTGTTGCATGTGATTGTATTCTTGGAATAACTAATTGGCATTGTGAGGAGTTCTTCGGCAGCTGATGGCAGAGTAGTTTTGAACCCTAGGGTAGCCTACAGAGTATTCTAGTGCAGTTGTTCCGCCATTGAGCATGTTTCAGGAATATTTTGTGACTAGGTCTTTGAGGACCCAAGATAATTCTTGAGGAAAGTATGGATAGGTGTGGAAGGTAGTATTAGGCATGTACTACTGGAAGCACAAGATTCATACTTGATTCAAGGAAGATTTAAAGGATTCTAAGGACTGGTCAGAGAAGATAGCATGGTTGGATACCATGGTTCGAGGCAGTGGTTTCGTATATGTTGATCTTTTGGATTGGGTTGCCCGGGCGAGGATGGGTTTTGTGTTTGTTCAGGTCCCTGTGGTGATATTGATGTGGGTTGAGTGGTTCAGACCCGGATAAGTATGTTGGTTGGAGGTCTCAGAGGTTGGCTAGAGGTCGTACCTTGGGCCTTGAGGTACAGGGAGTAATCAGTTGATATGATCGGATTGTAATTGCATCTGGGATTTAAGTGGAAGATTGTCGAATTAGATTGTTGTTATCTGTGGCATGATCTTGCCCTTCAAATTTTCGAGTTCGAAGGAGTGGGCAGGCTTGTGACCTCTAGAATTAGGTTGGAATCTCAATTTGAGGTATATTGGTCGCGGTGGTTGGTGATAGTATGTCAGTGCCGGTGTACACAAGTTGTTTGATGTGGCACGAGTACCTTAGCGATGCGAGCAAGGGCCGTATTCTTAGGAGATGGGAAGCCAGGTGTCTGGTTTTCGTGTGGGTTGCAAGTAAGGGATGTATGTTTGGATCGTAAATCGGTAGTTTCCTATGCTTTGTAAGTGGTTATTATTGGAAATTCAGAGGTCTTTAGCTGGAATTCAGGTTTCTCTTAGGGGTTTGATCCTATCTAGAGGACTATCCTGCATATGTTATTCGTTCCATTATTAAGTATGGTGGTACCTGGTTAGGTTGGTTAAGTTATGTTTTGGTTTCCCCACCAGTGGGTGGTGGTTCGAATTCTAAGTGGTGGAGAACTGGGATTATCAGGTTGAGCGTCAGTCATTGAGGGTTATGTTAGTTCGTTGTTTTGTTTGCTGCTTTTAGATTTATTAGGCAGATGTTGATCGGTGAACCCTTTCCAGAAGCTGGTGGGATGTGGTTCTCTGGTTTAGGTGTCAAGGTGTCCTAGACCATTGGTCGTTGAGTTCGTCTTTCAGTGGGAATTCTCTAAAGGATTCAAGTAGTGATAGTTTAAGAGCAAGGAATGTGTCACCTACCCTCCTATGCAGTGTGTTTATGTTCCCTTGGTCCTTGGGTATGTTTACCCTCAATGATGAAGTAGAATTTTGATTTGTAGCAGACTAAGGTTTTGGTACCTTATAGTCTCATCTTTGAGATCTTCTCAAGCTGGTGGTGTAGTAATGGAATCAATTCAATCTCAAATGAGTATAGGGTCTTGGTTGACCGATCATGAGGACGTTTTATGTTTTGATTTAAGTGGCCTTTCGATTACCTCTGGTGTTTCTTTTCTCCTCGGATTAGATTATGATTTTCTTAAGTATGTGTATGGGGGTGCTCCTTGTGAGTTGGGCACGAGGGCACTAGGGCTCTTGGTTCGAATTATGTGCATAGTTCTCTTGGGTTTTAACTTCCGATTTTGATCAAGAGTGCAACCGTTATGTTATCTGCGGATCGTGTGCGGCTTTGTTTTCTTAAGGTTTTGCTTTGGGAGCAACTATTTTGTGCTCAGTTGGCGTGGTGAGATTGTCAAAAATGTCGGTGAGTTATCGGGAGCATTCAAGTCATAGGTTGTGGGCCTAGTGATCATGATGGTTCATTTCATCTGCTCGTAGTGCTTTCGGTGTGGACGCATTGACGGGTGGTCGAGCGAATCGTAAATATGTTGGTTGGATAAGGGAAATAGTGAGGATTGAGAGAAGTATCAGTTAAGTATCAGAAAGTCTCAACAGTTTGTATGCAATATAATTCCATTTGTTTGCAAGATGTTATTATATTTGTGATCCTCAAGTTGGAAATTGCTTACGCAGGCGAAAGTCATCAAGTTCTTGGTGATTGTATCGAGTGGATGCCTAGGTGGGGGTGCACTGGAGCTGGTAAGGGTTGGAGGTATCGCAAAAGTTCATGGTTTGATCATCGTTGATCGATGAAGCAGTAGTTGGTATTGGCATAGCAAAGAGTCAAGGGTTGTTAATATTTTGGGTTCATCATATGGTTCGGTTTTGGGTTAAGTCCACGATCGGTGTGATGTGAGGATCATTCTTCATGGTTCTGGTAGTGCCCCAATTAGGGACTAGGGGTAGATTCAAATGGATATTCATCAGTTTAAGGAAAGGTTTCATGAGGAGGTATCATGGGCAGCCATTCTCGAGTAGGCTTTTGGTGGGAACTCGTGTTGGGAATCACGAGTGGGCTCGTGCAAGGTCTGTATCCAGAGCGAAGGGGGTTAAGAAATTTGTATTTCTAAGGCATCAGTTGGAGGGTTTAGAGTTTAGCTTATATGTCTGCGCTCAAGGGTGGCTCCATCTTGTGAATGAAGGGCAAGTGATGAGATTTCGGGCTCTTAGCAGCAGTGTATCGGCCCAACAGTCGAGGAAGTCTGTATTTTGTATCTCTTGTGTGTTTATGGAATTGTTATCATCAAAGCTTGGATATATAGTTCGATGGATAAGTGTCATGGTTCGAGCAATCAATTCAGTTTGGGAGGTCTGTCAGGGAGTCAGACGGATTCGATACCCAAGTTCGGATATATAAGGTTGGGTCTTTGCATGGGATCATGGGTTGTTCTTCTTCAGTTTGGCAGTTTCTGTTTAGCTTTGATTGTTTTGGGAAGGTCGTTTTATGTGCAGAATTTTTCGGTGCGTTCCTCAAGTGTTCATTTTGCTATGAGTGTTAGTAAGGAGCTTTTCAGTGACAAAATCTAATTTAAGTGTAACTGAGATGTAGTTGTATATGATCAATGATTTCGCCCCTTTACATGTCAAGATAATTTGGGTTTGAAGTATTTGGTTCAGTGTGAGCTTCTTATGGAATTGGTTTGATAGTCAATTAGACTGGGTGGTCTGTCAGGAAGTCAGGTCAATTTGAGATTCCGGGTTTCAGGAGAGGTAGAGGTGGTTCTGCGAGGGTTTAAGCTCTGTTCTTCTTCAGGATGGTGAGTTTTACTAGGATTGGTTTCAGTTGCCTTGGGGGGGGGGGGGGCGATAGCTTATCTTGGGTTGTGGTAGTGCAGCTCAGATTGTTTAGTGTGATGAGAAAAGTAACAACAGATTTCGAGGACGAAATCTAATTTATGTGGGGGAGAGTTGTAACATCCGAAACCTTGAAGAGAAATTGTTGAGAATAACCCTATTTCTAGGTCAACTCGACGAGTTGGAGGGACCAACTCGATGTGTTGAATATGGAAGAATCGCGGGAATTAAATGAACCAACTCGACGAGTTGGCAGATGGGAAGGAAACCCTAATTTTTAGGGTCTTGCACCCTATTTAAAGGCCTTAAGTCCTTTTCTGTCCTCCTTATCAACCTCCATTGTTAGCAAAACCCTAAAACAAGTTGTAGCCTCCATTATCAATTTTTGAGCCTTGGAAGGAAGTTTGGTGTTCATTTTGAGCATTATGAAGGAATTAGAAGATCTTGAAGTTTCTAGCTTGAAGAAAGAAATCTTGGATCCATAATCACTCCATTTCTTGTAGTCACTTTAAGGTATCAAGTTCATACCTTGACTTTTAGGTGATTAGATCTCCTTATTTTGGGTTTTTCTTGTGTTTTGGCCTCGTTTTGGGGATGCTGATGGAGTGAAGTCATTTAAGGGGTTGTTCTTTCAGATCTGAGTAGGATTTGGTACCCTTGAGCTTAAAGGTGCAAAATTTATGAGGATTTTGGTGTCATGCATGCATTAAGTGTATTATTAAGTCCATTCTAAGCTCAAGAGCTGTTAGGACATGATTTGTGGTTTATACTTTACTTTTGATATCTTTTAGAGTTCTCGGTCTAGGACCAAAAACACCATGTTTTTGGTGGTCTTTGGACCGAAATCAACATGTGATTTCGGTGGGATTAATGATGCTTTCGGTCAGCTTGGGCCTGTTAAGGCTTTGTACTAGGTTTTTATAAATTGTTTTTCAGTCATTTAGAAGTTAGAGTTGTTCATCATTATTGTATTTGACTTTTAAGAAGTTCTTGGTGTACTAGACGATTTCAACTAATAAATTGTGTGCATTAAGAGTTATTTGCGTGTTCTTCAATCACTATCTAATTTATATTCCACATTCTTTAAATAATTTCATTGATATCGTATTGATCTAAGTGTTTTGGGACTTACATTTGGTATTAGAGCAATGACTAGTATCAATCGAATTGACCAAATATTAACAAGATCTTGGTGTTTTTGAGTTCTTTTTTATGAAATTATTGTCGTTGTTCTTCCTGTTCTTCACTATTTTAGGGATTTTGATCAAAATTGGTCTTAACTAATTACTAATTTCGTGCTTTTGGCACCTTTGCGCGTCTTCGGTCAAAACCTAGGATTTCTCGGTGGCAAGCTTAGGTTCTCAGTTAGGTTTAAGAATTCTCGGCGACCAATTGATAGATTTCGGTTAGGGCAGCTCCTCGACTCAACTTCGGAGTTCTTGGTCAAGAAGCCTCATTCTCGGTCAAGATGTCACAACTGGAAATTTTGTGTCCTGTAATCTATACACTCAAGTTAATGTGAATCAAAAACTTAAGAACATGGTTGACACCTACTATTATGACATCAAAAACTTCAATCAAATACATCATACAAGTACTACAAATAGTCATCAAACAATTGGAGACCCTAGAAGTCCTTGTTTAAGTCCATTTTGGACTAGGACTTCCTTATTGGATCCAAATGGACCAATAAGCTTCCAATTAGACTATCATGGGCTTAGAACCCTAATTGGGCTCTAATTGGACCCACACTAATTTGTTTCAACATTTTGGGCCATGTTGGGCCTAGAATGAAATGAATTAAAAACTTTGATCCATGAATAACCCAAACTAGTCCAACAAAAATGTAAAAATCACTATTTTGTTCTATAAGGCCAAGGAACACCCTAACTAACTCTAATTTTGGGCTTAAGGGAAAAAGGCCAAAATTTTTCCTTTCTTCCTCAAAATTTTCGGCCCAAGGCCCAAATCCAAGAAGAGATGGAGAAGTGTTGACTTTGGATGCCACCTCACTATTAACCAAAGGATTTCCATGCAAGATATCACATACCTCCATGCAAGTATCACTTCAAAGATCACTTCTTCTCCTCTCTCTCTTGCTCTCAGCCATACTCAAACACACTCACATTCACAAAAAATCTCTCAAACTCCCTCAAGAACACTCCTCCCTCCCCACTCAAAAATCTCGAAATTTAGAAGCTTTCAAGAGGATCTTTCAAGTTAATCATCATCTTAGGTAAGTTTTTATTTATATCCATGATCTAGCTATTTCATTCCATCAAAAATCTCTTCTAAATCTATTCCAACTTGTGATCATGCACCTTAGAAGTCACCAAACTCGAGATCTACCAAGGAAAGGTGCTAGGGCCGAAAATCACTTCATTTTTCTTCCATCTTCTCTTCAAAACCGAAAGCTTCAAACAAGGTGAGCTTCATACCCCCTATTTTCTGTTTTTATGAGTTTTGTGGGTGGGGGGGGGGGATACAAGTGAAAGTGTAGATCTATATGTGTTTTGTATGCCTTGTATGATTTCCATGCTTATATGTGTGTTGTTGTGTGTTATAATGTTGGATCTAGCCATAAAACCCCTCAAAACCGAGATATACCTTGTGTTAAATGATATTAGCATCAAGTATATTTCTACATACAAAGTGTTCCAAGAAAAATAGCTAAATGGCTTAGTAACATTTTCTTTGGGCTAAAAACTCAATTTTTGGACATAAAATGCTAAAAATATAAAGTTAAAGGGCCCAAATTGAAATATTTCGAAATCTGATGGGGGAGATGAGTCAAAACAGTTTTCATAATGTATTTTCTGAAAATATACTTGTTGGAGGATTAAAAACATAAATTTCAAGCTTAATGGGCTAAAAATGACATTTTCGGCCCAATAAGGCCCATTATGCGAAATTTTCTGTTTTGGAGGGCCAAAACTGTGTTTTTCTGTAAAACAGTGGACTATTAGTGTTCCAAGTCCTTTTCAAAGGTTTAAAATGCTTTTTAAATTAAAAAGGACCAAAGTTGTAAGAATTTTCCAATTTGGGCCAAAATTGTCAAAGTTGCGAAAAAGAAGGGTTATAACCGAGAAAACTGCATTTTCAGGGACTTAAACTGTTTTCAATGAAAAATATGCTGAAAAATATCAATTTCAATAATTTTTGGTGTTAAAATGTCAAGAAAAATGATTTAAGGACCAAACCGGAAAGTTATTTAATTAAAGGGTTGAAAAAGTAAATTTTACAAACAATGAGGGGCTGAAAACAGAAAACCTCCAAGGCTAATTCAATACATGCAATTTGATCAAATAATGGCACCGCGACTATCGACGAAATACAATACAAAACAATACCAAAAGTCGTTGTTAAACGAATTGGTTCAGTCTCGAACCAATAAAAATCCGAAACTACTAACACGACGACACTACGATTCATACAAGTAACGTTTGGGAATCCAATATACATGCGAATGTGCACAGACGTCTATGCACCATCTTTGGGCCCCAAAAGTGTAAAATCTTGTTTGTTGGGCCTAGCTAGCCCAATGACCTGATCTTAAGGCCCGAAGACCTCTATCTTACGAAGTGTTGGGTTTTACCGATCTAACACAACGTAAAAGGACTTTCAATGGCTTGTATACTATTGGTCCCCAAGGGTCCTTTGGTATTGCTAGTAAAGTCGACATTTCATGCGAGGCGGGTCTGGGACCCCTCGTACATTTTTTTTATCCCCAACCGGTTAATGGAGTCATCGAGGCCTTTGTGTCCTCTTTCTCTTCGGATGTGGGACTACACGTAGTCAGGGCGGTTGGATAACGTGATTAGTACGGACGACGCCTACGGGATCGTTAGTATAGCTATAAACTGGTCGTTTGTGTAATGCTTGTTTGTAGCAATTAATCATGCTCAAAAATAATCCAACGTCGCCTGGGACTGACACTACACGCTTTGCAATGGTTTCAATGTAACTTCATGGAATTCAAAGAATTAGGAAAACATCGGGTTTTCCTAGGGTTTTTCAATACATACAGATTCGAAATGCATACAACTTTAATGAACAATTTTTACAAGTATAGAAACAAACAAGCATACCTATGGATCTTCACAAACGTTTTCAAAAGCTTTCTTTTCAGAAAATATCGGATTTTCTGGTGGTTTTCAAACGATACGAAACATGGTTTTTCAAATACCGCTTATGAACTCACCAACATTTCACATGTTGACGTTTTTCAAAATACTTGTATTCTCAGGTAACCAGTGAATTCAAGGAAAATGTACTCAGTGATGGCTTGCAGTTTACTTACTAACGAACCGAACAATTTATTTTGGGAATGTAATGTTTAAACAATGTACTTCATGTAAACTTTATTGGTTGTACTATATTAATGCATGGTGACGAATGTTGTTACGTTTCATATATATTCAATGTTATGGTATTCAATTGAGTCACGACAGCTGCCGAACGTTTCCGCCGCCTGGTTCGGGGGTGTGACAGAAGAATCCTAGTTCTCAGTAAACTGTTTTCGGTCAAACTGTTTGACTTTCTTAGTTTTCAGTCAAAACCAAATTACACAATCAGATTCCTTTTGGTAAATTATGATTTCTTACAACAGTACAAAAGAGGTTAGTGAAACTTTTTGTACGCAAGTCTGTAGTGATACAATTAAACATTATCGCGATCAACATGATTTATTAATTAGGGAAATTGAGAACCTTAAATATGAAGCATATCCTCTCAGAAAGGCCCAAAAACCCTTGAAAGAAAATTTAGAGGCCGAAACCAAAGATTTAAAAAGAATTAAAGAAGAATACAACACTAAATGTGATCACTATGATTATGCTTAAGAAAAGATTGTCAGTCTAACTATCGAGCTTGACACATTGAAAATTAAGTTTGAAAATATAGATTTTAATTTTAAAATATTTGATGTGTCAAGTAAGAAAGTTGAGACAATGATTCAAAAGAAACTTAGATTGAAAGAAAAAAAGAATGTAGGTCTAAGGTATGATATTGTTCCTCCTCCATTCAATGATAACTACACTTTTACTCCTATGACTGAGGAAGAAAAGGAAAGGGAAGCACACCTATAGTATGGTAAACCTACTGTAGTTGAGCTAGTAAATAATGATAGTGTGAACGATACTAATGTTTCTACTTCATGTGCATATCAGGTCACAACGCAAGATGGGCATGAGCATAACAAAAATAATTCTAGTTCTGCTGAAAATGACTCAAAAACATTATGATAATGATACTCCCACTGTTGAAAAATTCAAGCCACAAAAATCTATTAAACAGTCTAATAAATGTTCATGTGCTTGTGCTTATGGAAGTTCCTTGAAATAAACTTCATTTGGCAAGGACCAAGTCACAATCTTATTTATTTGAACAGACATGCTTGTTTTAACTGTGGGACTCCCAGTTACATTGCTAGAAATTGCCCACATCGTTTATATGTTCCATACTATGCACAAGGTTGTTAGTGATGGGTTTTGAGCACTACATCATTCCTATGGTGTACATGCAAACCCTAAAGATTTGGATCTAGTTTTTCTAATGAACATGAAATAAACATCCAAAGGAATAAACCCTAGATCTAGCATACAATAAATAATTTAACATATGAACTAGGGTTTAGATCTTACCTTTGATTGTTATCTAGCAATAACAATATATTCCTTCTTGTAATTGGCTTCTGAAAGCTTAGTGTCACAAGTGTCACACCTCTAATGGCTTACAAACAACAAGAGTAAGAGGATGACTTAGGAGAAGAGAAAGAGGCACCAAAACCGTCCAAGGAACACCAAGAATGCTTAGCCACGTTTTGGGTGCCCTATGGGTCTATTTATACTTGTGTGGGCTGCTAGGGTTTCAGGAGAAACCCTAATTCTCTGCTTAGGCCTTAAGCAACCCATGGAACCTTTCTAGAAGGCACTTGGAGGAAAATCATATGGGCTTCCCATAGATTTCATCCAATCCCCTTCCCAAAAGGAATCCATATCCCAGACTGCAATTATCTTATAATTACAATATCAGTCCCCCAAGTCTAATTAATCTACTTTGGCCACAGAATTAATTTCTTAATTAATTCTTGTCCAATATTAATTAAACTCTATGATTTCTCCTTTAATATATTATTCATATAATATATTAATAAATCATAATTAATCTCATTCTCCACAAATCATCCTATCAAGTTGCTTTGGTGAAGGCAACCCAAAAGGACCATGTACAACCGGATCAAATACTTACTAAATATTGTTACGGGCTTAGACACTAATCCAACAGTCTCCCACTTGGATAAGTCTAGTAACTATAAATGCAAGTATTATCCGATTAGCAATCGTAGCTCTCAAAAGCCGCTGTCGAACTCTAATATTATCAGCAACTTGTCCTTTAGATAAGGGATCATATATTCCTCCGTTCTAGATATCGTATGAACTGAGACATGGATTTTAATCATACTCTCTGTTCATGTGTTGTTTCCTGATTTCTAATTTATGACGACTGACAACAGACTACAGTTGACACATCAACATAGTCCCGGCTTGGCCAAGCGCTTAGGGTATCATCACTAAATCATCGAGGGGCCCACAAATATCGCTTTTATCCCACTTTGGGTAAAAGGAACGGATAAACTTCGACTCAATGCTCTCTTGTACTCACTCACCGAATCACACACAACAATGCGTTTTATAACACCAAGTTACTGGTGCGTTTACATATTATCAATGTGTAACCGACTCGCAAGATACAACTCACACATCTCAGTTTCAAGAATACAAGATATTAACTTCTCACCAATCACTTGTGATAAAATCCATGAAGCGATCCAAGTGAGCGTGGGTTTAATCCAATACTCTAATCTTATAGCAGCACTCATGAACTCTGTAGCAAACTTGTGTTATGACTAAATGTAACACTCGTGTTTCTAGCCTAGGCATTTATATTGAGGTGATAGTCTAGGTTAACCTTTGTAACTCATTTTGAAGAAATGAAAAGGAATTATGTGAATATTATGTGTTTTATGCTTAATTACTAGGAGTTAATTAATTAAGAATAAAAATGAGCGTCAAAAATAAATATTAGATAAAGCCGATATCTATTAAGAAAGTTTTAGTGGTCGTGACAAGGATTACGGATATATAAAGAATACTAAAATCCGAGTTATAACGAAGAAGTTATGACCTGTCGAAGTTTCACGACAAAACCGGCACGGTGCCGAATGTCATAAAATGTGAATTTTTGATAAACTACTTTTTAGCCTTAGTGATCTAAATGAAAGTCATAGTGCTCGTTAAACCGAGAGTATGTATAAAAATAATGCCCAAATCTGACTTCGTATGACGAAGTTATGATTTTTCGAAGTTTCAGCTTGGTAGTAGACAGCTAAAAACTCAAATTTTAGATCGAGTGATTTTTAGCCAACACGACCTAAACGAGAATCGAAGGTCTCATCAATAGTAGCACAACGGTAAAAAGTCTGACTAAAACGGACGTCGGATGAAGAAATTATGAAGTTTTACTCCTGTCCCGGTTTGTTAAAAATAATAATATAAAAATTAAATCAAAATTAGCCGATGAAGTCTAAACGAAAGTTGTAGAGCGTAATTTTCCCTACGCGTGCATATAAAGAACGTCAAAAACGGAGCTCGTATGCGAAAGTTATGGATTTTAGAAATTTTGGCGCAAAAATCGAGAAAAAACCCCAAAACCGAGAAATCTCGCATACCTGGACTTCGGCCATGTGTCCTCGCCTCGCATCCAACGCGTGTCTTGCTGATTCATCCAAACTGGAGAGCTTATCCGAAGTGGTCCAATGAAGCTGCAACGGGTGCCCCGTCCCTCGTGCATCCGAGCTTCGCATGGTGCCACGGACCCCTACTTCGGACTAGACCTCGGTCCAATCAGGAGCTGTCAGCAAGCCCCTCGCATGCGCATGCCACGTGCGAGCCACGTGCCCCCTTCAGATCTGTTGCCGCGTGGCTTGTTTCCAGCCGTTCGATCAGAAGCCTCGCCCCTATAAATAGGAGGGTGCGAGACCTCCTGGGTATATTTTGGAAACTTGTCACTTTTAGCCACTAAACCCATATTTCTTTCATGTTAACATCACCCACAGCCCCGATATCGATTATAAGCCCCGGAATACACCAAGAAGTGCCCGAGAAGCCCGAAAAATTTATCTTTTCGGTTTCGAATCCCGACCTTCGTAGAGCCCGGTTTCTCAATAAAACTCTCGGTTTTATTAGAAACAATCGTTTTTAGCAACGAATTGCTGCCCAATTATCATCAAATCAAGTGAGTGTGTAGTCACTTTCATCTTACACCTAGATATGAAGTATTTTCTATAAAATATGTGTTATGTGTAATTATATTAAGTGTTTATTTAAGGTGACTGTTGAACAGATGTTTTATAGAAGTTTTAAACTATATATGTATTTTATCTACAAATATATTGGGTAGAACATGGGTAGACGAAATAGTTGATGTGTGTTAAAATAACGAGAGGCCTCGATTTTGTTGTTTTTGTTGTTGTTGTCATCTAGCGGAGTATAGATGACGACCACGGACCTTTCTAGACAGTCCAATGGCACACTAGGAAGTTCGCAACTTGTAGGTGTTGATGAACTAAATGTTCATTGGCATACTCCAATCCTCTTCATGGTTGCCTTTATGACATGTATGGCTGAGGAGTCCCCTTAGCAGTAGTGTCCATCCTATTGATATTCCTTAGGCTAGGTCCCTTGTGAGAGGTGTTTAGGGACGTAAAGTGAGAATAACAAGAATGGGTAATCAGGGTTATTGTTGATTGGTGAACTTAATAAGTTTATTATTATTGTGGGTTGAAAACCTTATATGCTCACCAGGCTCCCAAGCCTGACTCACTCAGCTTTTTATGATTACAGGTAGGGGACCCCGAGAATAGTCGGAAGACGATGAGAGATTTTTGGATTATAGGCCAGTAGTTGTAAATAAATGTTGTAAGGCTTATAATGTCTTGTTTATGCTTTTGATTTGTATCAGAACATGACATCCCTAGGTTTTGATATGAAATGAAACTATACATTTCTTAAAGAAAGGTTTTGATAAACTTTTATCAAGTTTTGTGTTGGGGACCAATTCCGCAACATCTTTTAAAAGGACTTCTCTGATTTTATTTAAAAAAACATAAATTAAATCGGTCTTTTTTGGCCGAGAAATTAGGGGATGTCACACTAAATGCTTTAGTCAATCTATAGACGGATTCATCACAGTCTTCATTCATTCCTACTTCCAAAGTATTAGCGACTGTGGAGGGTTTGAATAATCTTATTATTCGGGAAGTCAAAACATGCAAAGTGAAACAAAAGAATAATATTAATATTATATGGCCTCAAACCTTTGAGTATAAATAAAACACTTCTATTTAATCACCATATGTACTCATTATTTGTTGTTTCGGGTAATCAACTTCTTACTTGAATTATAATAACAATTATCCCATGCTCTCAGTATGCACACTATGTTTACCTATGGTCCTTACTTTGTGAAATAGATCAAATGAACACATTTCCAACGATGCTCATTTCATAATTCCTAATCCATTAGTGTAAGAATACAAAATTCTTGCCACTACTGGAATATGTTAGATTCTAACATTCTATGCAATGGTCCTTTCGTAATATTAAAGCGCCAAAGTCACCAAGACTTTGCCAATGAAATTACAAAGTGCTTTATTGGAGATTGTTACAAGACAATTCCATAGTCACGAAGTCTCACATTCAAAGTACATTCCTTTGAACATCCTTCTTGCATAGAAGTTTCTAATCTAGACATAGATTCTTAACGCCCAACTCCCAATAAGGAAACATTTTCATATTTTCCATATGACAACTCATTCTAAATAGAATCTTATCTATTCATAATAATGTCAATATGGTCCATCCATGACTATACTTCTAATTGTTCACAAGCAACCAATCCTTGGCGAACCTTAGATTGTCCTTGACAGTTGTTTAATAATTTTAGTCAAATCCGGTTCTATTCCCTTTTTTCTAAATGCCCTAGGCATTTAGAAAAATTTTAGAACGGTCGAAAATTATAGCATATGCAATCGATCCTATACTCGCAGCATGTGGGATACGATTCATAATGAAAAACGTAATACTTTACTAGTTTCTTGCTATAATATTGCCATAATATTTCTATTTGTCGTGTTCTCAAGACTCAAACTATGGAGAGGGATGTCGTAATCATAATCGAACTTTGAGAATGCAAATAATAAATATATCCTTGACTAAATTCAATTAAAATTTCTCGAACTAAGCTTTTAGATTGGAAACGAAGTATAATATTCTCTCCCTTAATTATAGCAAGAACAACTTTTCAACCCCTGCAACTTTGCAAAGTGAAACTTTTTGTTTTTCTATAATTAATATTTCCAACTTGCAATACTTAAATAATAATCATGCTCCCACTAACATGATGATTATATCCATTCTAGAATAACATTTATACTCCCACTAGCTTTGACACGTATTCATAAAACAGTTGGACTTCTAGAAGACAATACTTATCGACTTCCAAAGTTCATATTTCCAATACGATGTGCTTCGATAAGCCTTTATCTAAGCTTCCCAAACTCATACACCTTTCCTCAGATAGCTCACATGTGTGTCTAAACTAATTCAAAACTTATATTACTAAGTCCCAAATGTTCAGACCAATTGCCAAATCTCATAATTCGAACTATGAAGAGGGATGTCGTAATCATAATCGAATTTGAGAATGCAATTTACATAATCGCTATCTTCTTAAAATCTCTCTTAGTGAAAGCGTTTCCTCACAATCATTTTCATGAAGGAGAGAAACCTTATGACACTTAGATTTATGGTGCATGTGTTCCTATCCATGTGAATTTGTCATAAGCATAATCATAAGATAATGTTTGTGACGAATTCAAACTCTTATGGACAAAACTTGTTCATTCTTAATTTCTTGCCATCAAGGGTCCCACCATTGCTTCCAATTTATTTAGCAGCTCACCTATGCCAGTCAATGTACTTTCATTGAACAAGGTGCTTGCCTTACGCAGTCTATTAAGAACTCGTAGAACTCATATGCATAATCACTCAACTGGATTGGCACATAAATAAAATTTTGTCAACATGATAGGTTACCATCCTCAAGTTATGTGCTAGTGTTTAATAGGTTTACTTCTTGATTTTTTCTTGAAACTTTTCAAGATCTTTAGACTCCTACCGACCTCTTGACATATTAGATTCTCTTGTCAAGAAACATATCTTGATAAACAAATATTCAAGAGTTAGTGCGGATTCTTATCAAGACAAACCACTTCACACAATTGGTCTTAGTTGGTCTTTGTCTTATCCAAGACATCACAATTTACCGATTTCAAACACGCAAGAGTAAGAAAACAATTTTCTACTTCACATTTGATGAGTGTGTTAGAACTTTTGAAGATGTGTCACTCAATTCACAATCTTGGAGTATGACTCTAAGACTTGATTTTGGAACGAAGTATGACTTATCCTTTTGATTTAACCATTTAAACAATTTCTGATTCTTCTTCTTAGCCATACTAGTGCACTAAGATGTCCTTAAAGGATCAATTTTGATATAGTTTTTAATCATTAAGACGATCATAAAACCCGATACAAAAGTACAACCCCTTCTTCTTAGATTGGAGAAACTTTTTATCTTTTTGTCTTCATTGATTCTACTTATTTGTTCTTCCATTCATTGAAACTTTTCAATGATTCAGAATTACACTTAATCTTGTAAGTATAACCACATTTACTAGACCTTTAGTAAATCATGACGAATAATGTTATTATTATTTATGGTGGACTTGACTAGTGCACAACATTATGTACTAGTTCCTTTAGTCCTTCACTTGACTCACATACTTATGTGAACAAGGAATTAGTCTTAATTACCTAAGTATCAAGATTTCCATACATCAGACAATACAGGTTGTATGATTCCATGTTTCTGTCTAATTGAAACTTAGGCAATGAGAATCGTTCCTTACTTAGAAAATTATGACACTACCATAAATAGCATGACTAAGAATCACATCCATTTCAACATTGCTAATAATAGAAATACACAAACATCAATTTTTCATACATGTTATTGCAAGGATAAATAAATAAGACAAAATCAAATTTTATTTTATTGCGGAAAAATTTGTCCTTACAACGCAACTCAAATGAAAAGCTATGCTATTACATTTCTTAGCAATTTATCCTATCTCTAAAAGTAGCAACTCCAAAAATCCACTCATCGAATCATGCGATCGAAATCCATTTCTTCGCGATCAGACTCAACTTACTTCTTCCTTTAAGCTTCCTCTCTTTTCTTCGATTCTACAGAACATCAAATATGTAATCTTATCACATAATGTATCAAGAATAAAAAGAATAGGAACTTATAGAGTTAGTTAATGGATTTTACCTGAAGCAAATCCATACGTGTTGACTCTCCCGTCTCTTAGATCTCTCAAGTAGACAGGGTAGCTTTGTCTCCAATGCCACTTCTCTTAGCAATAAAAGCAAATTAACTCTTTTGGAACAGCACACGAAACTACTTCAGACTTTTTCTTTCTCTTATGATCAAACTTTTCGACCATGGCATGCCTTTCGTTGCCATTGCCTATGTCCATAGAGGTTTGGAAGGCAGATCCACCAATCAACTTTGCTTCTCCAGTGCCCCAAATAATTGTTGATTCAGCAACAACAAGCAAATAGGTGAGATCGATGGGGGTCATGTCGTGGTCTATCATATAGTACTCTCTTACGAACTCACTATATGAGTCAGGAAGCGACTAAAGAACCCAATCAACAGCCAGCTTCTCACAGACAACGACTCCCAACATCCTTAACCTATCAATGTGTGACTTCATCTCTAAGAAGTGTGCACACACTGACTTTCCGTCTTCATGTTTACTTGCCAAAAGGGCTTGAGTGAGCTTGAACTTTTCAAGCCTTTGAACTTGTGGGTTAGGGAGAACAATAGGAGGAGGTGGAGGAAGTGAAGCATGATCTCGTGTTCCTCAATCGAATCATGGAATATCATCTTCATGTGGAAAGCTTGTTCCACAGGATTTGGGAAGACCATAGTTGTCATACTTTGACATCTACAAAACGGGAGAAAATTCAAGTTAGTTGATTGAATGCGTCCTTAATAAAACACCCAGATGAGATATTAAGGCTAGGATCCAACACAATATTCTACAATTTGGAAGATGGATGTCGTAATCCAAATTGCAGAACATTTGAAGGTAAGCGAATGACGATTCACTAATTTTCCACCATGAAAAACGAAAAAATAGATTAAGTTTTAAATGTTTTGAAAATTCCTAGATCCTTTGAGATTCATTGAACTTTTCAATGGCATGTTTAAATCTCGATATGCCCTTCGATTTGTGACTGGGATGCCGAGGATCACAAAACAGGGTGTGAATAACCATGCAAACTTACATGGTGCCCCCAATGTTACAGTCACCTATTCGATGTGTCGGTTAACCACACACGCTCCACCGAACTATGAAAAACATCAAGTCACCCTTCGCTACCTTTTCTTAGAACCCATTTAGTGTGTCGGTTAACCACACACGCTCCACTAACGTCTTAGCAAGGGTGCAAAGTGTAATTTCATGGAATTGCATCAAATTCACTTTTGACTAAAGTAACTAAGATTGGGAATTTTGTAAAAACATTTAGTTACTTTATAATTCATTATACTTTTAATGGAAATGGTTTGCCCTATCCTACCCGTTCGGCTAACGACCCTCCACTAGTCAAGAGTGCGATGGGTAAGAGTGGATACCCAATGACGGTCATTTTACAGGCCGCTTCCTTAAACACCCCTTATAAACTAGCTTCGTGAATGAGGCCTACTAACGGTAAGACCAACATTTAATTTATACATATATAATATTACACCTTTTAATTTTATATATAGTATAAGGGTGTATTTTACACTTTTAAAATACTATGTGGTCTAACTTAATAAATTACACTTTTAATTTAATTTAATGTAAACCATATCAGTATGGATTTATTAACTTTCTTTTAATTATACAATTAATTAATTTAATAAAACCATAAGGGTGCAATTTGAACTTTACAAAAACTAGGGCTTTAGAATTTAACATTTTAAAAAATTAAACTTTTAATCAAAATTTAAATTCCAAAACTTGAGGGCAAGTTTTGAAACTGTTCAAAACAATTAGGTTTAACTAATTAAATTTCGAAACTAAAACTATTAAGTTTAAATTTAAACTCTAAAACTAAAGGGTGTAAATTGAAACTTTTCAAACTTACTAGGTCAAATATTTTAATTATAATAACCCTATATTATCCATATTTAACCAAATCCATCATATTTGATAAGGATAATCATTCTAAACATAAAAAATCGATTTTAGGTAATAAAAACGAGTTATGGTAATTATCCTAATGAGAAATTGGCCAGAAAATCGAAAATCCCGGCACCAGACCCTCTAACTCGTCGTGTTCTCTTTGGAACTCGTTGAGTTCATGCAACTCGTCGAGTTCTTTGAGAAACTCGGCGAGTTCATGAGACAGTCAGCAAAAAATTTCAATTTTATGATCTTGGGTTGTTCACAATTGCATCAATTCATTATACAAACAGCCTAGGCTCTGATACCACTGATGGGTTTCGAGCACTACATCATTCCTATGGTATACATGCAAACCCTAAAGCTTTGGATCTAGTTTTTCTAATGAACATGCAATAAACATCCAAAGCCATAAACCCAAGATCTAGCATACAATAAACAATTTAACATATGAATTAGGGTTTAGATCTTACCTTTGATTGTTATGTAGCAATAACAATCTATTCCTTCTTGTAATTGGCTTCTGAAAGCTTAATGTCACAAGTGTCACAACTCTAATGGCTCACAAACACCAAGAGCAAGAGGATGACTTAGGAGAAGAGAAAGAGGCACCAAAACCGTCCAAGGAACTCCGAGATTTCTTAGCCACGTTTTGGGTGCCCTAGGGGTCTATTTATACTTGTGTGGGCTACTAGGGTTTCAGGAGAAACCCTAATTCTCTGCTTAGGCATTAAGTAACCCATGGAACCTTTCTAGAAGGCCCTTGGATGAAAATCATATGGGCTTCCCATAGATTTCATCCAATCCCCTTCCCAAAAGGAATCCATAGCCTAGAATGCAATTATCTTATAATTACAATATCAGTCCCCCAAGTCTAATTAATCTATTTTGACCACAAAATTAATTTCTTAATTAATTCTTGTCCAATATTTTTTAAACTATATGATTTCTCCTTTAATATATATTATTCATATAATATATTAATAAATCATAATTAATCTCTTTCTCTACAAATCATCCTAACACGTTGCTTTGGTGAAGGCAACCCAAAAGGACCATGCACAACCGTGTCAAATACTTACTAAATATAGTTACGGGCTTAGACACTATTCCAACAGTTAGAATATGCCAAGGAGGATATCTTACAAAAGAAATCCTTCGAGGCCACATTCAAGCTATGGTGATTGGAATGCTAAAAAGGCCAAAAATCAGACTCCCAAGAACAAAAAGGGCATGTCGCACAAGAAGCCTAATTCGAGAGATGGTTCAGCCAAACTGAAATCGAGAAATTCGAATTCATATCAAGGGTCGTCTTCTAGCTCTTACTCACAATACAAGCATAAATCGAAAGGTAGTCATGTTCCAAAGGTAAGTGAAAAAGGTCCCTTTCGGTCCAACAAGAAAGTACCCAAACCTAATTACCAATGGGTTCCCAAAGGTCACATTTCAAAATCGTCCAAAAGTCTTGTAACTTCTTTATGTTTCTTATTTGATAAACAAGATATGTCATGGGAAATAGTATTTTGTGTAGATAGTAATGGTAAACCTAGCTTCAAAACGGACTGGGTTCCAAAAACCAACTAATCTCGCACGCTGTGTCGAAGCAGCTATGGAGGAATATCATCAGACTTCGGTATGTTGATAGTGGCTGTTCCAAGCACATGACAGGAGACATCTCTCAACTGCACAACATTCAGAACTTTAATTGAGGGATGTGTCCTATGCTTAAAGGAAGAAAGAAAAGATCACAAATGGGGACCGTATTTAACAGCGTGATGAATTTTGAATATGTTAACTCCGTTCCAGAATTGAAACACTGATGAGGCTGAATATGTTGCTATCTATGGATGCTATTCTCAGGACATCTGGATGCAACTTCAATTGCTGAATTACGGTTTGAGTTTTCTTGATACTTGTAGGTTTTCTTAAAATGATTCGTTTTGAAGACTAAAAGTTTTTTTTGTACATTTTGTATTCTAGTTTTTTTTGGTTAAATTTGTTCATATTTTTCATCTATGCACAAATTTAGGGGGAGAATTAAAACAAAAAAAAACATAAAATTAAAAAAATCCAAAATATGTTTACTTATGTTTTTATTTCTTTTTCAGATAAATAATAATACAAAAATATGAGCGTACGTTAATTTTATTTTTAATCTTAGTTGTTTTATTGTGTGCTAAGTTTATTTTTATTTTTAGTTTTATCTCAAAATTTCATTTTTCTTAAAACGCGAATTCAAAAGAATAAGAGACTCAAGGAAAATGTATCGGAATTTTCTAAGCAAGGAGAAGAAACTTGGAAAACAATTGAAGGTCATTACAATTCACGCTACTTTCACAAGGAATTCAAGGCATGAAATTGTACAAACTATCAGTTAGGCATTATCCTTCTAAGAACTGTCGTATTCAAGGAATTGAAGGCATGAAAATTTACAAACTGTCAGTTAGAATGTATATTTCTAAGAACTATCGTATTTAAGGAATTGAAAGTCTGAAACTGTACAAATTGTCAAAATGGTCTTGTCAGTTATCTTTACATAAGAACTGTCATGGCACCAGGGTGATTCACCCAACCAGGAAATAGATATCGCTAAACATCTCGCCTAGGGTCTTGACAATCTCTTTGTCATGCAAAACTGCGGAGACTCAAATGTATTCCCGGATACATTCTTCGCAGGTAAGGAATTAATGGTATTGGCACTAGGGCGATGCACCTCGCAAGGCACGATAATCACTGCACGTCCCGCCAAAGGGCCTTGACCTCGTGTCATGCTAAACTGTGGAAATATGTCTTCGGATATCTTTGTCAGAGGATGGTTTTGTGAGTTATTCCTAGTTAACTCTCACTGGCACTAGAATATTACACTTAGCTGAGATTCAGAAATCATTGAACGTCTCGCCAGGGGCCAAGTTAACTTGTTAACTTGAAAAACTGTATTGAGATCTTTGATCTAGGATATGCAGGGGCTAACATCAAAAATAGCCATGAGTAGTTCTTAGATACTTAACAAATCACAATGCGTTCCTTCGTGTTCACACAAATACTGCGAGTAGTCTCCTTCCGAGCCAAGGCTGGGTCCTTGAACAATTGTGGTGAGAGGGGTCTTTATTACTCTGTGATCCACAGGGACATTTTAGGCATGGTTACTTTTTAAGACGCATCTGTGATCGACAAAGAAAATTCATTCGAAGGAACAAGAAGTGAAGATTAGTTTTCAACACACATCCTTTCAACCCTAGAAGCAAGGTAAAGCTGTATTTGAAGTTATGTGTCAAATTGCATTGAATCCTCCTCGATCAGTTTGCTGTTATCTATGAACTTGCTAAAGTGATCCAGAAGAATCGGTCTCTCTATAAATATATCTGAAGTATTTCAAAGCTAGAAGTGCTAATTTTCAAGAACTTTTACAAGAAGCCTCTATACCCAATGTGCGTTCAAAGTCAAACTTTTCAAAGGAAGTCCAAGGAAGTCAGATCTACGTTTTGGAGTCGTGTCCTTATGGATTAAGTGCTTAATTTATTAAGATGTGGGTTTTTGGAGAACTCAGCAAGTTTATGGATAAACTCAGTGAGTTGGCTCGGTTTTCCCCGACATTTTCATATTGATAAAGGAAATCGCGAGTTTGTTGGTCAGCTCGGCAAGTTGACTTGGTTTTTCCTGATCTGTGCATTTGATGGAGAAACACGACTAGTTGAAGGACAACTCAGCAAGTTGAGTCAACTTGGACCGTTGACTTTGAATTTTGATTTACGTGTTTGAACAAGATTGTCCCAAGGGGTAATTGAGGTAATCTGAATTGTAATAAGGAAAATTATGGGCTTAGGATAAGGCCTATATGGGGTTGGCCCAATTTGGAAAATTGGGCCATTAGTGGGACTTTGTAGATCTTTTGGTTTTGGGACTTAGTTTTGGTTCATGTTTGGTTAGGGGTAAAATGGTCATTTTACCCCAAGTAAGAATTATGGATTACAGCATGGATCCCAATTGCTAATTGGGTGTGTTGATGGTATTGATAACTCAGGAAGCCGGCAGCACAACAGCTAGGGATTTCCTTCGAGGAGCTTCTGCATTCAAGGTAAGTTTTCCTCACTATACTTTCAGGTCGAAGGCACCAAGGCCGACCCTTTAGATTGTTATCCTGGTCTATTGTATGATTGAGTACTGCAGTGATCTGTTAGATCTGTATCCTGGTAGATAGGATGATGTTATGCTTAGTGATCTGTTAGATCTGCCTGTTATCTGTTCTGGCTATATGTTTTCTAATAGCATGTGTTGATGTAGTGTGGTTGGGTTGAGACTCTACCGCTTTGTGCTACCAGTCAACAAACCCCGTAATGTTGGTATCGGTACATTATGTGTATGCTTATGTGTTATGTATAAGTTTGTTGGAACATGAAAGTGAACCTCTAGCAATCCTAAGTCCACATTCTGAAAATCATGCATTTCGGAGTAGGTGTTCTGGAGATAATAATGGAGGAGTAGTCTGGAACATAGTCCGGACCAGGAAAGAAGGTGAAGAGAAGACTGAAGACATTCCAGAGTGACTCTAACGTCCGGAATGAACACTGATCTAGAAGAACCTTATTTTGTCTTAAAGTATTTATTGTATTTGTACTTGTATTGGTGTAACGTTTCGTAGGACTTAGTCTTTTATCTTATTTGGACAATCAGAATGTCAGAAATATTTCTTTTGTCCGGTCCTATGTAAACATTCTAGTTAATTCACTGTAACCTTTACTCCTATTTAAAGGAGTAAAGTCTTTCAATCAACTTTTGGCTCTTTACTTATTTCTCTCAAACAATCTTCTTGTTTTTCATTTATTAACATTAATTTGATCATTTACTGTTCTTCATCTTTTAATGACTTGATCATTTGTTGAATTCCTTATCTAAGGCTTGACTGGTCTTTCCAGACTTGACTTGCATTCATTAGTAAGCAGACATTGATCTTAAGCATTCACTCAAGGTTTGAGTTTTCAAACCTTGTCCCTGCGCATTGATCTTGTTTTCACAATTGGTATCAGAGCTTGAGTGGTTGTCCTTTGAATCCATAAGATCATATTATAGTTGGTTTGAGATTACCTTGGTATTTCAACCATTTCTGTGTTCATGATAAAAGTTCTTCTATATACCATTTTAGCTTGAAGATATCTTAACTTCAATGGTTGCTTCTAATCCTCAACAAATGATTTCAATGCAAATTGCAAATAGTGTGGGTGGCCCTACACGTGCCCCATTACTAGTTGTGGAAGAATATGTTCAGTGGAAAGTAACAATGGAAACGTTTTTATTGGCCAAAGATAAAAGTGAAGAAATCAGGAGATCCCTCACAAAAGGTCCACATGTCCTTATAAGGACTGCTGTAAGAGATGTAGTTGCTCAGCTCATGCGAGAAGATGAAACTCGCCCAGCTCCTCTAACTGTAGATGATATCGAGAAGCTTCATGTTGATCAAGTCGCTTTCTCTGAAAAGGTGTTTGGAGTTCCTCCTTCACTCTTTGAGCACATCAAGCTTTGCAAATAAGCCAAAGAGATTCGGGACACTCTTCAGGACCTGATTGAAGGTTCAGAAAACATGAAAGACAAGCGTCTCACCTCAGTTGTCAACGACTTTGAGACCTTCACTACCACTCCTGGTGAAACAGTGGCCTCTACCTCCAACCGTTATCTTATTGTGGTGAACAATATGACTGCTCATGGGATTGTACGAACTACCTTGGAGTACAATCTCAAATTCATAAACAGTCTTGGCAAAGGATGGGGAAATGTAAAATCATGTCTTCAAAGCAATGGCTCTTTGAAAAAGTTGAAGGTTTATCAAATTTTTGATGACCTTCAAGGCCATGAGTCAAACGTTGCTCAAACCATAAAGGAACTCTCCGGAGGACCTCTTGCCCTTGTCAGTTCTTTTGAATCAACTATTCCAAACTCATCTACTTCGGATTCTTTCAAAGCCATTGTTCCATCTGTTCAAACATCTGCACCTACCTTATCATCACAAACTTATCCTGTTGATAATTCTAAAGCAATATACTCTGAACTCCGTTTTCAATAGGAGTTTTCTCTACTCTCAATGAAGTACAAACGTCCTTTCAATCCTTCTTATAGACCATACCAAAACCGATTCCATGCTCCTCACCAAAACAATCTTCAACCATACTCAGCTCCGGAACCTAAACCCTCTTCGGAAAATCCTCCTGCATACAAACCAAACATCTCTAAACCAAACTCTTCTTCGGAACCTTGTCAAAGTTCCAAATCGGACAAACCAAAAATTGTGTGACACAAGTGTGGACAAATCATTTTGCTAAAGATTGTCTGGCTGATGCTCCACAAAAGCCAAAGGTCAAGGACTCCGTCTACTATGTCCGAAGAGCACAAGAGATGGATGAAAGTGAAAAGCCTTTGTTACAACAGTTTCAAGAGATGTTGAAGGATATTAGTCATCCAGGGATGATGATGACGTGGTAATAGGAAGAAATATGTATCTGATGGCAAGACAGACAATTGAATGTGATGAAGGGTATTAGTCTTCAGGATCAGAAGATGAAGATGATGTTGCTGAACCTCACTATTGCTACATGGCAACCAATGATCCACCAGGACGAAGCATCATTCAGCAGGTAAAATCTATGATCTCTGATAATAATTTTGACTTGTCTCTATGTGAACCTTATCTAACCCAAATTCAAACAAATATGAACACCATCTATAGAGCCTATGAGTCTGACATAGACGCAAGTGAGAAGGAGTGTGAGTTAAATCGTCTTAGGTTACGTTTTGAGGATAAAAAGTTGAAAATCGAGTCTTTAGAGCGAGAACTTGTAATGTTAAGTGATGAATGTATCATTTTGAAAGATATATGTGAATTCACTTATTTCAAACAAAATGTTTTGATTTCTGATAATAAACTTCTTAATGCCAAGATAGATGTTTTGCACAATTCTTTAGACATGCTTGAAGAAGACCTTCGGATGACTCATAATTTTCGTCACCCATGGTCTAAAGCACCTGGTCTCGGAAGCGAGTTTCTGAAACCAATTTCTAGTCCCCTGAAGGAATTCAAAATTTGACATTCATGGGAGAGGTTCCGAACATTAAACATTCGGACACTGCCGTTTCTCCCTTATCACCACTTCCGAAGACTACAGACCATTTTGAGTCCTTAATTCCTGAGTTTAAACCAATTGTTGTCAAGAATCCTGATTCCACACCACTTCCGCCTCTGACCAACCTGGACCTGAATCAGACCATAAAATTTCACTATAGTCTTCCTAATTGTGTAGATTATGTTCCTATGAGTAATCACACAAACAATTGTGTAGTTGAAGAAATTCCTTCCTTGGCAACAGAAACCAACACCTATGAGTTTGTATGGGCTTCCTTAGATTGTAAAATTGAAAAATCAAGTTGTGTCTCCTCTGATTCTTGCGAATTAGATTCCTTAGTGGTCTCAAAAACTAAATTGGTTCCCATTACTCCCAAGTTTAGCAATCCATCTGCAAGTCAAACTTCAAAATCCTTGACTCACACTAAGAGAAAACCAATGTTGAAATAGGAAGGATATTGTGGATCCCAAAGTGGAAGCTCGCAATGCACATAAGAAGGAAGTAAAGACTAGACCAACTTCCGGATTCACTGAAAACTCCAAATCAGTTGCATCTCGAAATTCTCATGCATTACCTCATAGTCAAAACTCCTTTGCTCCCACTAAGATTCTCAAAAGACCTTCAAAATATCCTAGTTGTGTAGAACCCAAGAAAGTAGACAAGTCTACTCAACCTAATTCTCACGTGAGTGTCACAACAGTCCAAAACACCTCTCCTCATACTATTTCATCTGTTTTTACTGTAAAATCTGATGGCACATTTTTTAAACCAAATCCTTCTAAAACCAACGTGTCATCAAGAAAATCCAAAAATGAAGGGAAAACATCTTTTTCAAAATCTTCAAAGAAAAATCTTGTGTGGAAAGTTAAAACTTCCATTGATGAAAAGTCAATTCCGGAGAGTACAAATGTTACCCAACTCCGGAAGTTACACATCCAAAGAAAACTGTTCGGAACAGTCAAGTCATTGAATATGACTACTGGATAGAGGAAAAGACATTGGCTTTTTATTTACTTCCAAAAAACTCAGAGAATATCACCCAAGAACACAAAGTTGTTCCAAAGTCGCCATCAAAGTCCAAAGCCCATGCATATGTCCCAAAATCTAATTCGGAGACTAAAAACTTCATTACTCACTAATTTTGCAGACACTCTGTGCTTTGGAGCAAGATACAATAGGGTATATTGATAGTGCTTTCTCCATGCACATGACGGGGCAAAAAGATTTTCTGCGAGACTTGAAGCTTTCACCAAATGTTGGTTACGTGACTTACAGCAACAACTCCAACTCACAAATTCGTGGTTATGGAATTCTCACCAATGGAAACTTCTTTATCTCAAATGTGGCTTATGTAGCTGATCTGAAACACAACTTGATCAGTGTTGCTCAGCTCACTGATTTAAATCGGCGTGTTGAATTTTGCAAGAAGTACAACTATGTAATGACCGAAGATCTAACGGAATGCTTAATCAAGTCACTTCGCCACAAGAATATGTACCCGCTTGACATCAACATGATTGTTAGGAAACTGCAACTCCGCCTTCTAACCAAACCTGTTCCTGACGTCGGTTCGTTATGGTACCAAAGACTCGCTCATCTAAACTTTTGATACATGAATGATCTCGTATCCGGTGAAATGGTGAGAGGTTTACCTCACCACAAATTTGAAAATGATCATTTGTGTGCTGCGTGTGAGTGTGGTAAGCAATCGAAGAAGGGTCATCCTGTTATCATCGAAAAATCCATTTCGGAACCACTAGAGCTTCTACATATCGATCTTTGTGGACCATCTACGGTAGAATTTCTTCATCATAAGAAATACATTCTTGTGATTGTTGATGATTTTACACGGTTCACTTGGGTTTTCTTCCTAAGAATGAAATCCGAAACAGCCTCAAAGCTCATAAATTATATTAAAGGAATAGAAGCTCTTATCAAACTCCCAGTCAGGAGAATCCGAAGTGATAATGGATCGGAATTCACCAATTCCACCATTGAAAAGTTTCTCACTAAAAAAGGAATTGACCACAACTTATCTGCTCCTTATACTCCATAACAAAACGGTGTAGTCGAAAGACGTAACAAAACTCTAGTTGCAGCTGCTCGATCCATGCTGAACTTTGCAAACCTATCACTTTACCTTTGGGTTGAAGCCGTGTCCACTGCCTGCTTCACTCAAAGTCGAAGAATCATCAATCAACACCTCAACATGAAACCGTATGAAGCAATGAATGGTCGGAAGCCATCCATCTCGTTTTTGTATGTTTTCGGATGCAGGTACTTCATCAAGAACAACCGTGACGAACTTACCAAGTTCCAACCTAAAGCTTATGAAGCCATCTTCCTTGGGTACTCCTCAAAATCGAAAGCTTACAGAGTTCTTAACCGGCGAACTAGTGTTCTGGAAGAAAGCTTTGATGTTACTTTCGATGACAACTTTGTTCAGAATTCTGGCCCAACTCATATCACAACTCACATTATGAAGTCCGATGCTCCTCCGCCAGGATGTCTGAACCCCCAAACAATTCTTGAATTTGATTTTGAAACACTCTTTGGCCCTTCCAAAATTTCTCTTGATTCGGAATCTCAATCAAGACCAAATCTCATTCCAATCCCTACTTCAGAAGCTCCCGTTTCATATAATGTCTGCGGTCCAATTCCAAGCCTCCCTCCATTTGATTCCGAACCATTTCAACCCTCTCAGGTTGAGGGGAGAATGCTCATCCCTCTCTTGAATCAAATGTGGATGGTTTCCAAGATGCAGCTACTGATTTCGATGATTCCAATCCTCTCAATAATGATGAAAATGAAAACTTCTTTGAGTTCCCTTATGATGATGTAAATCTCACTGGTTCAGGAGTTCAGGGGGAGCATCATCCTCACGGTCAAATTATTCAAAGGGAGCAAATCAATTCCACGGTTGATATAGGATCGATGGCTGCGTAAGAACTATCACGATTACATGTTTGGACAAAGGATCACCCTATGAACCAAGTAATTAGTAACCCCAATGCTGGTGTACAAACTCGTTCTGCTTCAAATATCCAAAATGAATGTCATTTTTCAGCATTTATATCCATGGTTGAACCCAAATCCATCAAGGAAGCATTGGAGCATGTTGACTGGATTATAGCCATGTAAGAAGAACTGGCAAAATTTGACCGAAATGAAGTTTGGACCCTCGTGCCTCCTCCTCAGAATCATCCCATTGTCGGTACAAGATGGGTATTTTGCAACAAGCTAGATGATGCTGGAGTTATTATTCGAAATAAAGCAAGGTTGGTGGCTAAAGGATTTACTCAGATCGAAGGGCTCGAGTACAATGAGACCTTTGCTCCTGTTGCACGTCTTGAAGCCATCAAAATCTTTCTTGCTTATGCTGCTCATTAAGGATTCAAAGTTTACCAAATCGATGTTAAGAGTGCCTTTCTTAACGGTGAACTTTATACTGAAGTATATCTTCAACAACCCTCCAGTTTTGTTAATCTTTCCTTTCCGAACCACTGTTACAAACTCCAAAAGGCTATCTACGGACTCAAGCAGGCTCCTTGGGCATGGTACGAGACCCTCATTAATTATCTCAAGCACTTCGGTTTTCAAAAAGGAATTCTAGATCCCACTCTATTCCAAAGATCAAATGGAAAGCATCTCATGCTAGTACGAATTTATATGGATGACATCATTTTTGGATCTACGGATTCACCTATGGTTGCTGACTTTGCTAAACTGATGATCAATCGATTCCAAATGAGCATGAATCAGGAATTAAGTTTCTTTCTTGGTCTTCAATTCAAACAGACTAACATAGGAATCTTCATTCACCAAGAGAAGTACATTTCAGAACTCCTCAATAAATACTCAATGGACACCTGCGCCTCTCCCAAAGTTCCAATGGGCTTCGGACACAAGATTTTACCGACCCTTCAAGTGTTCCATATGACGAAATGAAATATTATGGAATGATTGGATCCTTACTCTATCTTACAGCAAGTCGTCTGGATAACATGTTCTCAACATGTTTATGTGCCAGATTTCAAGTCAACCCAAAGATGTCACGTCTCTCGGTAGTGAAATAAATCTTCTGATATCTGAAAGGCACAAAGAGTCTCGGACTCTGGTACCCAACAAATGAAAGCTCCCTTCTTCAAGCATATTCAGATTTGAACTACGGTGGTCTTCAACTTGATAGGAAAAGCACTTCAGGTGGCTGTTAATTTTTAGGTGGTCGTTTGGTTAGTTGGTCATCCAAGAAACAAAACTGCATTGCACTCTCTACAGCCGAAGCAGAATACATTGTTGCTGCCAGCAGTACATCTCAGGTTCTGTGGATGAAATCTCAACTTTTGGACTATGGTTACTTTTTTCAACAGATTCCTATCTATTGTGACTCTCAAAGTGCTATTGTGATTTCCCATAATCCAATTCAGCACTCAATGACTAAGCACATCGATATAAGGTACCATTTAATAAAAGATCATGTACTTAATGGTAACATTGAACTCATTTTTGTTCCATCTGACGATGAGATTGTTGATGTCTTTACCAAGGCATTAGATGAAACCAAATTCAATGGTTTTCTGAACAAGATGGGCATGATGATACCAGATCCTCAATTCTTTCACGTGACTTGTTCTCTTTGATAGACGTATTTGAAAGAAATCTAGTTCCGATCTCAAAATCTTTTCATTTTGGAACTACTTTCTCTCGGAATACATAGGATCATTTCAATTATCTTTATTTTTGACCATCACTTGAGTTTTTAAGTTGTACAGTTCATTTTGATTGATTGTTGTATAAAGCCCATATTGATCTTGAATTCGGAACATTATCTTGGAATATACTTCATAATGGCATCCTGAAATTTTACTCCGGAAAGGTATTACATTCTTCACTCTGGAATTTTCAAAATCGACTCCGGAACCTTTTCAAAATATTCACTCTGGAATTTCTTGAAAATCTATATTCCAGAATTTCTGCATCGGACTCACCAACCCTTTTGAATCAAACTAAACTTCTGTTCCGGAATCACAAACCTTTTTAGCACCCTAAATTTTGACTCCGGAACTGAAACTCACTCCAGAATATTTCTCATTTCGGACCTCTTTTCAACACTAATATGTTCCGGAACACAACTCTTTGTCCGGATCACACTTTGTTCAGAATAGATCATCCGGAAGTCCAAAGGATAATAAGGTGACACGTTTTTTCTCTCAACAGTTATGTAACACCCAAAGTTTTGAAGGCCAAGAAAGGAAAGAAAACCCTAAGTTTAAGGGTCGACTCGGCGAGTCCAAGGAGGGACTCGGTGAGTCCGAGCGGGATCCGAGTCGAGGAGTAAGTGACCGACTCGGCGAGTCGGCCAAGGTGACTCAGCGAGTCTGGTATGTGCGAGGAAAACCCTAAATTCGGGACTTGGAGCCTTTATAAACGCCTTAACCTCCTTCCTAGGGTACCTTTACTGCCTCTTGCACCCAGAGCATTGAACCCCAAACCCCATTGTTGCCCATTCAAGCTCCCAAGCCATATTGAGTGATTTGAAGGAAGAAGAAGAAGGGGAATCATTGAGGCTTCAAGAAGTGGTCTTGGATCTGAAGATTTAGGGAACATTTCTGAGTATCTGAAGGTAATAAGTTGTTCTCTCTTTTAGACCATCTATGGTTGTGAGATTTGGGGCTTTTAAGCCATGGTTTGCCACCCAAGTGAGCTAGAAGCCGGATCTGGAGTTGTTACTTCAGATCCAAGTGTGTTATGAGCTGGCGAAGCATAAAGTATCAGCCCTTGAGTCGATTTTGGAGCCCCTTTGGCCTTAAACCCTAGTTTATGGTGCTTTTTGCCTAGATCTCCCTCTCTACACATAAAGTTTGCAACTTTACGTGGGGGATAGGCTTGGGAAGGGTAGATCTACAGTTTGGAGTCCATGCATGACTCAAAAGTCCTCTACATGTATGTAGATCTGAATGGACTCGGCGAGTCCTTCGAGTGGACTCGGCGAGTAGCTTGAAGATGAGGAGGAACTCGACGAGTGGGATGAACAGCTCGTCGAGTCAGATGAAGATGGGAATGAACTCGGCGAGTTGGATGAACAACTCGGCGATTTGGATGAAGATTGCCTTGTGCTCGGTGAGTCTGTTCTTAGAATCGGCGAGTCAGGTCGCGTAGTCCCAAACCCTTCGAGTTAGGACTCGAGTCGGCGAGTCGAGCAAGGACTCAGTGAGTTGGACAGGACAGGATTCGGGAATCAGTAGACTCGGCGAGTCAAGTCATGACTGGAAGGACTTTGAGCATAGGGACTCGACGAGTCAGTAAGTGGACTCGGCGAGTAGGGTTGACCCGGAAGGTTGACTTTGACCAGGACTTTGACTTTGGCAAGAGTTGACTTGGTTGACCTTTGAAGGTCAGTTAGACTAAGTGTTTTGTTGATATTGGTAGCTCGGGGAGCTAGTGGAGCAGCAGTTCGGAGTCAGTGGTCAGGTAGCGGTCAAAGGGATTAGCAGCAGTAGTTCAACAGTATCAGGTGAGTTTCCCTTTGTGTGAATGGGTCTACGGCCACAATGCCGGCCCATGTAGACATGAGTAGAAGACCCGGGGGTTAGCCCTAGGCATCATATGCTAGTATGTTGTTCAGGACGAGGTCCAATGTTAGCGGGCGGGTGCCCCAGGAATGGTTTATGTGATAGTTTATACTTGTTGTCTGTGTGATACTTGTATGTGCCTGGTAGGGAGGTGAGTGTGGGCGAGATCCCGTATCTCACCAATAGCAGAGTGTGGATGGTGTTCCACATCTCAGTAGCAGCAGAGTAGGGGCGAGGCCCAAGTCAGGAAAGGAGTGAGTGTGGGCTGGGCCCGTATCTCACTACCAGTAGGAGCATGGACGGGGTTCCGTGACTCATCAGTAGCAGGTCAGGGGCGGGGCCCAGAGATAGGCGAGGCCTTAGGACAAGATCCGTTAGTATGTGTTTAGCTTATGTGAGATGTTTATGTGCTATTATATGTTAGTGGGCGAGGCCCTGTGACAGGCGAGGCCTACGTGAAACAGATCTGTATCCGAGCGGGGCTCGAAGCCAGGCGGGGCCTGGAGCGGCGAGGCCGTTGTAGCGGGCGAGGCTCGAGGTAGGGGCGAGGCCCAGGATAGCGGGCGCGGCCTAGTATGTGCAGTATGTGGTTATGCATGGTATGTGGTAGGGTGGGGAACTCACTAAGCTTCGTGCTTACGGTTTTCAGTTTTGGTTTCAGGTACCTCCGGTAGCGGATGATGGAGCTCGGGATGATCGCATGGCACACACCATAGCTTAGACAGCCTGGGAATGTTTACTCTGATAACGAATATGTATTTTGGAAACTAACTCTTTGTTTATGTTTGAAAACGATGAATTTGCTTAACGTAATGTTTTATTAAATGAAATTTTTAGTCTTGAATTTTGGGATGTTACAAGTTACTTTTTAGGAAGATCTCTATCCTATCTTCCTTAATTTTCATAACACGATTGCACACCTCCATAATCGCAGCCATCAACTCGACGGTTGCGTTTTCCATTTTTAGCCACAAACATTCTCACCTTTCATCTCCCAGGTCACCTCAGCCCCCATAAATCCCTTTATCGTTTAATACGACCCATTCTCCTTTCAAATCCTCATCGTTACACTCTCCGACCCGACCCACTAACCTCACCTATAAATACCTTTCAAACGCACCTTTTACCACTTTACGCGCTCAATACCTCCAAAACCTTATTTCTCTCTGTGTTCTTTCTGTTCTTCAAGCATTCATCCACCTACAACAATGGCGTTTCCACATAAACCCACTCAAACTACCTAAATCCCAAAGAAATCGATTGCAAGGAAGAAGTCCTCCAAATGATCCAAGGGTTCATCCTCATCTGCTGATCAAGAACCCTTTCTGAGAGACACTACCCAACTTTTTTCCCTAAATCCTCTAGACTACAATGAATCGATCAAGCTGATGATCAAGTTTATTGCAAACCACCATATCTCCATCCCCCTCATCAAAATCCCTGAACCTCCACTACCACTTCATCACCTTAATCGCACTTTCACAAACATCAGACTCGAAGATGGTACTTTAAAAACCACAATCATTGGTGATAGAACCGTTCCCATCTACAAATCAACCTTCCTTAAGGCGATTCGTGTAAAAGAAAACCCAAAGGGTTTCAAAGTGATCGAACCAACGTCTGAAGAGTTTCAGACGTTCCTGAATTACATTAGCTACACTCAAGACTACAAGGCCAAAGATTTCAAGAATCTGTTGTATCTGGACTCTGGACCGCACTCATGCACCTCATCACCAGAGGACTGACCGGAAAGCATGGAGGAATAGATACCTTAAGCAAGGACTGGCTCAATGTCGTCTTCAGCATCTACTCCTGGCGCAAAAATGTCGTGGATCTTACAGAAGTCTTCTGGGCTCTGACACTTCAACAAATCTTCAGTGAGCTTTCCAAACCACTTCCGGTTAACACCATTCCTCTGAAGGTATGTGTCTCATTCAAAATAGTTAAGGCTTATAGGATTGCGGACCAATTCTCTTTTGGTCCGGTCAGACGTCTTCCGGACCACATGTTGGCCCTCATTCCTTCCGATTCCCTTTACTTAAAGAACATTTAGAGACTTCGATTGTGTTCGACCCAACACAACCTTCCCCAATCTCTGTTGAGCCCATTTCGGAAGAGGCCAACCTTACTATGTCCGGACCTAAGGTCAAGAAACCAGCCAAGCGAAAGGCTTCTCCCACAAAGCCAAAAACCAAAAAGAAAGCCAAATTCAATGCCTCCGCTCAATAGGGAGGCATTGATGACATTCCGGCTGATTCTGGCCGTCCCACACCCTACTTACCCACTCATCCGAGGTACCCCTTGATGTTTCAAAATCACACGCACACACTCACGGGGAGTTTCCACACAATCCACCCTCACCTTACCAAAAAGGTGATGTTGGTGTTGAACATAGTTCCTTGCATCCCCCTGGAACCAACCCACATGTCTGTTGGATTAGTGTCTAAGCCCGTAACCATATTTGGTAAGTACTTGACCCGGTTGTGCATGGTCCTTTTGGGTTGCCTTCACCAAAGCAACTTGACTGGAGAAATAATAGCGAAAGAGGTTATTATGATTTATTAGTATATTATAAAAATGATATATTAAAAAAGAAATCATATTTCTTTAATTAATATTGGTCAATAATTAATTAAGAAATAAATATGTGATCAAAAGTAATTAATTAAACTAGAGGGGCAGAATTGTAATTATGTGATAGTTGCAAATTAGGGTAATGGATGCTCTATGGATAGTGTGGACGAATTCAAGGGGATAAGGCCATAGAATTCGTCCAAGGATAAGGCTTCTAGACTTAGCTTATGGGCTGCTTGGTGGGCAAGTAACCAGATAAGGATAAGGACTGAAATTCTAATCTCTACCCTATATAAAGACCCCTTAGGCCTAGGAAAATCGGCCACTTGATCCCAAGAAGACCTAGAGCCGATTTTCTACCCCTCCTCTCTCTCTCTCTCTTGCCTCTCCATTTGCTTTTGGTGTTTGTGAGCCATTAGAGGTACTACACTTGTGGTACTTGCTTTCATAGACAAGGAGATTGAAGATTTGTGTTGTTATTACAATATAAAAAAAAGAGGTATGTAATTCTTTCTACCATCCAAGATTTCGAAATACCTAGATGCATGCTAGGGTTCTTCTTGTGTTCATAATGTTGTGTATTTAATTGTGAAAACATAGATCAAAATCTAGGGTTGCATGCACACATAGGATTGTTTGTATAAAACCCATCAGTGGTATCAGAGAGTATGGTTATTTGTTTTCAATTAGAATTATACAATTGTATGAATTTGACACTTTAGGGTTTATGGTCAATAAACCTTAGGAGGCAAAGATTTCGAAATTAGGGTACTTGAACCCTGTTTTTCAAAAATTTTGATAAGGGTTGTCAAACCCTTTCCTTTATGCCCAAGATTTCGATTTCTAGGGTTTGCTAACCCTTGAATTTCAAAATTAGCCTCCTTCCCAAGATAAGATCTTAAATTTTAGGGATTTGGATAATCTCATATCTTGTAATTATCTTTTAATGGTTAAATATGGTAATTAAGGATTTTGAATTATCTCATCCCATGTTTTTCGAAATCTAGAGGGATTTAAGGGATTAGGATAAATTAATTGTTTAATTTAAGGTAATCCTTTATGATTTAATAATTCAAATTTAAGATTATTATTAAATCAAGAATTTTAATATTTAATATTTTGATTTAAAAGGTCTTAAATTTCGAAAATTTTAAAATTGAAATTAAAACCCTAGTATTTTGAAATGTTTAAAATACACCCTAACTATTATATTATTACAAGATTATATATATATATATATATATATATATATATATATATATATATATATATATATATGTATGTATAACTAAAATGCTAGTCTTACCGTTAGTAGGCTTCATTCACGAAGCCGATCTATAAGGGGGTATAAGGTTATGGCCTATAAAATGGTCGTTTAATGGGTGTCCACTCTTACCCACCGCTTCCTTGATTGGTGGAGGGTCGTTAGCCGAATGGGTAGGATAGGGCAATGCTCTCCTCATTAATAAGTATAATGAATCTATATAAAGTAACTAAACATTTTTACAAAATTCTCAATCTTAGTTACTTTAGGCAAAAGTGAATTGATGCAATCCCTTGAAATTAGACTTTACACCCTTGCTAAGAAGTTAGTAGAGCGTGTGTGGTTAACCGGCACACTAGTTGTTTCTAAGAAAAGGTAGCAAAGGGTGACTCATTGCTTGTCATAGTTCGATGGAGCGTGTGTGGTTAACCGGCACATCAAATGCGTGACTGTAACAATGAGGCACCATGTACATTTGCATGGTTATTCACACCCGCTTTGTGATCATCGGCATCCTAGTCACAAACTAGAGGGGCATATCGAGATTTAAACATGCCATTGAAAAAGTTCAATGAATCTCAAATGAATCTAGGAATTTTCAATACATTTAAAACTTAAGCCATTTGTGTTTTTCATGGTGGAAAAATTAGTGAATCGTCATTCACTTACCTCCAAATTATTTGCATGTTGGATTACGGCATCCCTTTTCTAATGTGTAAATAATGTTGTTGGATCCTAGCCCTAATTTCTCATTTTGGGTGTTTATTTAGGGATTCAATTCTAATCAAACCTTATTCCTTTCTATTTGCAGATGTCTAACGCAAACGCAAACAACAATGCTCCTGGTTCATTCTCGCTAATGAGCCTATGTCAAAAAGTGGCGTTTGATGGATCGAATTTCAACGAATGGATAAGATACATTCGCACGATTGCTCGTTACGAGGACAAAGAATATGTCCTCGACGAGAAGCTTGAAAAGATCAATTCAGAAATTGCTACTCCCGAAGAAATGGTCGTCTTTGAGGCCCACGAGCGTGATGCAACGAAAGTTCACTGCATTATGCTGGCCACTATGAATCTTGAACTCCAAAAGTCCTACGAGGACATGTACCTGTAACGTCGTGATTTTTACCAAAATTTTTTTCTTCTTTTTAAAAATTTATTTAACAGAATACGTTAGCGGAAGACTTAGTTTTTTTTTTTTCAAAACATTTTCAATACCACAACGTTACTTCAAAAATTCAAACATAATTCCAAACCATTAAACTGTAAACAAAAGTATTTTTAAAGTAAATAATCAAAAACGTGTCCAAGAGTGGTATCACTAATATAAATCTACTACCCATAGGAACCCCTCTTACCAAGGTCAATCTTCTAAACTGCCTGTACCAATCATAAGACACAAAAGAGAAAAGATACAAGTGTCAGCCCCTGCTGAGTGAGTTCATAAAGTTGCACATAAAATATACAAACCCCAAATGGGTCAATCATTCATTTTATGATGAAGCATAAAAATGATAGACAAATACCTCTTAGAAAACAACCGCATATCATAATTATTCAACCCCATATATGCATATATGTTTAATCACAATTCTACCACATAACATATATGATCAATCAAATACCACATAGACAACCGCATAGCATATAATTAATCAAATTTTATATATAAGCAACCTTTAAATGTTCAACCTTTTATCAATAAGCAACCTTTGATATCTATTCAACCTTTTAATATGCAACCAAACTTTTGTTACATGGTCAACCTTTCGTTAATAATCAACCTTTGTTATATATTCAACCTTTTAATATACAACCAACCGTTTGTTACATGTTCAACCTTTTATTCTATCTATCCAACCGATTGATAGAAAAGTGTCTCTTAGTGCTACCTAACCCAAGAGAAACACCCCGTTCACTACTTGTGTGCACAGCCAGCCGAATGATCTAAGTGGCTCATGACTTCCACCCGAAACACCAACCCCGTGACTCCACTTTCGCTACTCCGACTTTGCAAAGTACAAGTACCCCGCGGTGTCGTTTAGGATCGGTACAAACGGTGCCTATTCCAACGATACACCTCCCGACTCCCACGTGATGTTTGATCCGGCCTCATTCGAATGGCCAACATCACTCCAGTCCGTAAACACCGAAGTGTACACGTACCATGTGTTGCACGGGCATCTAGAAAGACCGAGCAACTCGTAAATGGCTTAAGCTCTTTTCCTAGGAGGTATTTTTCAACCAACCAGGCTTGAAGGTATCCGGATAGGGTTTCATGCTAAGTGCTAGGTTCTACCCTGTGCCCTCTACGCATAACCCCGCATAATCGATCATAAATCAAGTACAAAGCATGTAATATTTGTATTATCATAATCAAGATTCATAATCAAGATTCATAACCAACACATCAAAACACAACCATATATCATATTTCAAGCGACTTAAACAAGCATGTTATATACATCAAGTACATCAAAGTGTAAACAACATAGCAATTAGGTTATATCATGGCATTAGCACAAAGCATATATTAGCATCACAAATATCATATCATCATCAAGCACAAGTAATGACATGGTCATCCTAAAGCGAATAAAATCACCATCTACGGATTGTACGTTTCAATCATGCAACCTTAGTGAGTTAAAACTATGAACTCACCTTTAGCCTTGAAGAAATCCTCCTTCTATTCCAAGTCTTGAACTTACTTGAAATTCTAAAAGCCCCACCTAAACACCACACATAACAAGCAATTAACAAATAAAATATATGTTTCAAAAATACCACTTTATTCTAATATAATTTCCCAGCCCGGCCCCCGTTCAGTGTTTTAAGTATAAAACAGAATTCGTAACTCTGATTGAGCTGATTCCGGACATTCTGGAAACTAGACTCAATTTCCTACAATTCTTTGTCTCACACGCTCTGTCCAATTCTGCTCTCATTTTTCCCAGAAGAGCTTGTAAGAACGGATTAGATTGCTGTCTTCCCAATTTGCATTCTTTAGAACATTTTGCACCAGCTTCCAATCACTCAGTTGTACCCATATTTAATTTTTGATGAAACTCAAACCGACATTCACATATTCAGAATTAACAATGGTGGTTTGTTGGTTTCTTTACCATCCATTCCCTTACTCCCACGTGTATAAGCTATACCAGCCATTTTAGTACTCCTTTTGACACTTCTTCTAGCAAGGTATTTATGTCCACTCATTGGTTTATTCTTAGGTGACCTTTAGGTGCATATAAGATGGCATATAGGTTGTGTACTTCAGACCTTAATTCGCTTTCAGAACATAAACGGGAGATAGAAAACCGAACATTCTATGAACTTTGCAACTAGATAATCGAAGTTGTCCTTAAGCAACCACGACATGATGTGTTGGGGCTATTTAGAGAACCTAAAGGATGGTTCATAGCAGCCCAGGGACAGCAAGAATAACCCTCACACTCATGGAAAAGAATGGGATAAAAGATGTTCAAACCGCACACATACACACACGAGAATGCTTCATCTTTCTCGTCCATAACCCTTGCAAAAGAATCAAAAACTCGTAGGCAAAAAATCAAGAATCTCACCAGGTGTGTGTGTCAACTTCACTGCCTCTAGGCTCCACCAAATCCATCAAGCTTTCCTTCAATTTAGTCCCGTCTCTTTCTCTCGTCTTGTGATCTCCTTCCCCTTGTCTCCTTCATGAGTTCATGTTCGTCTTTTTTTCTTTTCCTCTCCTCTCGTTGATGCTTCAACAACCCACAAATAAATTGAAGACGCTCTTGTTGATTGCGTAACAGCCCAAGAGAATTGGAGAGGCTCACGAAACGTACATAGGCTTAGGAAAAACGAACAAGGCTTTTACTCCATATAATGCGAAAAGTTTAAAGTTGCGTTTCATAAGGCCAGATTAATCTGGTTTAATTTTGAAATTACGTATTTAATACTTAGACTCTCTTATTTTGTACATAACTTACCCTTCCCAATTTAATAACTTTCAATATTAAAACCATACTTATGATAATATAACGTAAATTAGAGCTAAGTTACAACATTTACCCTCCGACTTTCTTTCTTTGTTCATAATCTCCCCTTCCATTTTTATTGAATTATGTTTGACCTTCATATATATTATTTATATATACTAATATATTTTTTTTCCATGAAATCATTTATCTGTTATCATTTAACTAATTATTTTACATATTAATTAACGCTATTTTTATTAATTTATTTCATTATATAACCTTAAAAATGAATTAATCACATGAAAATACATATTTGTCTAACGGAAGCTAACATCTTTGACGAAAACAAATTCGGGTCGTTACAGTACCCATACAAAATGCACCAAGATTTGTTGGAGAGGTACCACCAAAGCGTAAGGCAAGAGCGCTATAAGATCATCACCAACATGATCACTGCTAAGATGGGAAGTGGAGAGTCCCTAACCTCGCATTTGCAAAAGATGCAGAGGTATGTTGATCGTCTTCGCAAGTTAAATGTTAACTTTGGGGAAGATCTGGCAATCGACATCATTCTCCACTCCTTGCCCTCGTGCTACAACCAATTTAGGAAGACCTACCATATGAACAAAGAAGAGGTCACCTTAAGCAAACTCCAAGGGCTCCTAAGGACTGCTGAGAGCAACCTCAAGGACAAATATGTTGCATCAACTCCCATTCCACCCGCTGCTCCTGTTTTGGCCATTGGGCAAGGGAGGGGCAAGAAGAGGAAGGCTCATTCAAAGAGCCACCACAAGGGAAAGCCCCAAGATGGTACCTCTTCTAGTGGAACCAAATTTGGTTCTGCTAAGCCCAACTCAAACCCAAAGGAGGCAGAGTGCCACCACTGCCACAAAATAGGGCATTGGAAGAGAAGTTTCCCGGAATATCTACAAGCCATCAAGGATAGGAAGATCAAGTCGTCTTTCGCAGGTATTTACATAATTATGTCTAATGATTGATCACATCCTATTTCTTGGGTTCTTTATATAGGATGTGGTTTTCACATATGTTCTGATTTGCAGGGACTAAGAAGAGATAGGGATGTGGAGCATGGAAGAATAAACCTAATCATGGGGAATAGAAGATCGTCGCCTGTCACCAAGATTGGAGTGTATTCTTTAGCGCTTAGTAATGGATTAGGTTTAGATTTAAATAATAGTTGCTACTCGCCAGATATGGCAAGAAACATCATTTCATTTCATGGTTTGTTTAGACAAGGATTTAGATATTCGTTTGATAATGAGAAAGGTTTGAGTTATGCTTATCTAAATGGTGTTTTATATTTTGAAGCATTGCCTTGTAATGGAATATATGAAACTATTATGGTTGTAGATAACCTAGGAAATGATGTATTGTGTGTGGATTCTTCTAATAGTATGGATAAAGCATGCTTGTGGCATTGTCATCTTGGACCTATTAACAAGAAACACATAGCCCAACTCCAAAAGGATTGAGTGTTGGAGTCATTCGACCTTAGGGACGATGACGTGTGCGAGTCTTGTTTGCTTGGAAAGATGACCAAGTCAGCCTTCACTATCACTTGTGAAAAGGGTGAGGGTTTATTGGATCTCATACACACTGATGTGTGTGGGCCCTTTAGATCCACCATAAGGGACGCAAACTGCTTCTATGTGAAATTCATCGATGATTATAGTAGATATGAGTATATTTATGTGACATCCCAAATTTCACGGCCAGAAAAGACCGATTTGTTTATGCTTTGTTTTTAAAATCAGAGTAATCTTTTAAAGAAAACGGTTGCGGAATTTGTTCCCAAAACAAGATATGATAATAACTTATCAAAACATTTCTCAAAGAGAATGTATTTTCATTTAATAATAAAACCTCGGGATGTCATGTTCCGATATAGACACATAAGCATAAACAGAACATACATTCATTTACACTATTGATTTACATCTCCTTTAATCTCTCAGTACAAAGCAGCAATCGTATCGATACCTGTGATACAAAGAAAACTGAGTGGGTCAGGCTTGGGAGCCTGGTGAGCATATAGGGTTTTCAACCCACAATAATACAATTATTATATTCAATCATTAAACAAACAACCCAATTAACCATCCCCATTATATTCTTTAATCTTAAGGTTTTACCCTAAGAATCAACTATCCTTTATTCATTCATTCCTAAGGATTGACCTAAGGAATTGGCACGAAGTCCATTGCTACCAAAGTTTATCTATCAGGTACTAAATCCATAGTTATCAGACGCTAACTCCATAGTCGTCGGGGTTTACTCAAGCGGCGCTAACTCTATAGTCACCAAGGTTCACTTAACAGGCACGAAGTCACATCGTCACCAAGGTTTATACAATAGGCACGAAGTCGCATCATCACCAAGGTTTACTTAATAGGCATGAAGTCACATCGTCACCAAGGTTTATACAATAGGCACAAAGTCGCATCGTCACCAAGGTTTACTTAATAGGCACGAAGTCACATCGTCACCAAGGTTTACTTAATAGGCACGAAGTCACATCGTCACCAAGGTTTACTCGATAGGAACTAAGTCGCATAGTCGCCAGGGTTTACTTAATAGGCACTAAGTTTTAGAGTCGCCAACTATTTCATCTACCCATGTTCTACCCAACACTTTTGTAGATATAAATACAAACGCAGTTTAAATCATTTAACACTTGTATAAAACATCAATTCAATGCCCATTTCAAATAGACAAATAATATATAACACATAGCACGTATTTCATAGCTAATACTTTATATTTATGTGTTAGAAGAAAGTAACCACACACTGACACATATAAACAACAATATATATACACATAGCACGTATTTTATAAAATACTTCATATCTATATGTAAGATGAAAGTGACTATACACTCACTTGATCAGAAGATGATCGAACAACACTACAGCTCTAAGAGTAGTATTTTTCGGTGAAACCGGGATATCCTCACACACCGGGTTTCTTGCGGGCAGAGCTTCGGCTCGAAAACTCTTTTCTTCTCGGGATCTTCGGGGCTTCGGGACTAGCTTCATCTCTCGGGATTGATACCGGGGCTTCGGGGGGTTAAAATAGGGCTTAGAGGGTGTATCGGGAGTGGGAGAGAAGGGATGGAGCAACCATAGTCGGCTGGCCCTTCAAATCTATTTATAGGGTAAATTTGGCCCTTGCCACGTCGTGGCACCCTTTTTCCACGTCGTGGGCTTGGTCGTCGCTGCATACGTCATTGCAAGTTGCATCTGGGGGACTCCCGGAGGTGTTAGGAGACTTTCCACGTCGTGGCACTGTTTGCCACGTTGTGGTCTCTGACACAGCTTTGGGGTTTGCGCCCCGAACTTCAGAAATCCATAACTTTCGCATATGAACTCCGTTTTCGACGTTCTTTATATCGACGCGAATGTGAGATTATGCTCTACAACTCTCGTTTAGAATAAATTGGCTAATTTTGACTTTATTTTTAATATATTATAAATATATTACTTATATATTATTTTTAGTAGGCCGGGACAGGAAAATTTCGTTCGAAATTCATAACTCCTTCATCTGAACTCCGTTTTTGTCCGTCTTTCCGTCGTTGCACTACTATCGATGAGATCTTCAATTCTCATTTAGATTGTTTTGGATAAATATCTCTATAACGTAAATTTATTATTTACGTCGCGCTGTGTCATGCCGGTTCTGTCGCGAAACTTCGACAGGTCATAACTTCTTCGTTATAACTCGGATTTCGGCGTTCTTTATATTTTCGGAAACCTTGAGACATATACTACAACTTGGTTAAGATTAATCCTTCTAAATAATATTCCATCAAAAAGTCATTTTTGATGCTTATTTTCTCTAAATTGACTAGCCCTAATCTACGGGTGTTACAATTTATTTAATCAACCACAAGTCAAAAACCTTTGAAAAGTTCAAAGAGTTTAAACAAGAAGTGGAGAATCAATTGGGCAGGAAAATCAAGATGCTTCGATCCGATCGAGAAGGAGAGTACCTAAGTCTTGAATTCCACGACTATCTCATGGAATGCAGAATAGTTTCGCAATTGACGCCACCTAGGACATCGCAGTTGAATGGTGTGGCTGAGAGGCATAATCGAACTCTGTTGGACATGGTTCGTTCCATGATGAGTCGTGCTTCACTACCTATCTCATTATGGGGGTATTCCTTAGAGACTGCCACTCATATCCTTAACTTAGTCCCTAAAGAAGGTTGCCAAAACGCCTCACGAGATGTGGATAGGGAAATCTCCCTCGTTGGCACATATCAAGGTTTGGGGTTGCGAGGCTTTCGTAAGACGAGAGACTCACGACGAGCTCGAACCTCGTAGTGAGCGGTGTATTTTCATCGGCTACCTGCCGAAATCCTTTGGATATCTCTTCTATAGACTGAGTGACAATGATGTCTTCGTTGCGAGGTGAGGGGTTTCCCAAGAGTGAGAACTCATAAGCCAAGGGGACAGAGGGAGGCAAGTCGATCTCGAAGAGATTCAAGAGTCGGGCGATGAAGGAACCTCTAACGCTGGCACTCAACCCAAGGAGGAAACTCCGGTTGAACCAATTAATGAATCCTTACCTCTTAGACGTTCCAAAAGAGTTAGAGTTCAACCCACATTATATAGTTTTCATATTACTACAAAAGGGGACACGTATATTAGTGATAGTACACTAATAAATTTAGATGAACCTAACAGCTATAAGGAAGCCATGGCAGGCCCGGAGTCTACAAAATGGAAAGAGGCGATGGACAGCGAGATTCAGTCCATGTACGAAAACCAAGTTTGGAATTTGGTTGACCATGTGCCCAAACGTAAGACGGTTGGGTGCAAGTGGATCTTCAAGAAGAAGACCGACATGGATGGGAATGTGCACACGTATAAGGCACGATTGGTTGCGAAGGGCTTTACTCAAACTCCCGGAGTTGACTATGATGAGAAATTCTCACCAGTTGCCAAAATAAAGTCTATTAAGGTGATGCTAGCCATTGCTGCATTTCATGATTATGAAATATGGAAAATGGATGTCAAAACCGCTTTCCTTAATGGGAAGTTAGCTGAGGATGTTTACATGGCTCAGCCAGAGGGTTTTGTTAATGCGAAGCATCCCAATAGAGTGTGCAAGCTTGAGAAGTCCATTTATGGACTTATGCAAGCATCTCGTAGATGGAATCTTTGCTTTGATGAGAAAGTCAAAGAGTTTGGGTTTGTACGAAGCGAAGATGAATCATGTGTATATGTCAAATCCAGAAGGAGTATAGTTAGCTTCCTCATATTGTTTGTCGATGACATTCTACTCATAGGAAACGACATCCCGACACTGCAGGAAGTTAAGTCCTGGCTCAGGAAGTGCTTCACTATGAAGGACCTCGGAGAGGCTTCCAATATTTTGGGAATAAGGATAATGAGAGACCGAAGTAAGAGACTAATAGGACTTAGTCAGAATACTTACTTGGACAAAGTGCTAAAATGTTTTAGTATGGAAAACTCAAAGAAGGGAGAATTACGAATCCAAAGTAATGCCAAGTTGAGTAAGACTCAAAGTCCGAGTACCGAAGCCGAGATAGCAAAGATGAGCCGAGTACCTTACGCTTCCGCAGTTGGTTCGATCATGTATGCTATGACTTGTACTCGCCCTGATGTGGCCTTCGCTTTGAGCATGGTCAGTAGATATCAAGGGAACCCTGGCAAAGCACATTGGACCGCTGTCAAGAATATTCTTAAGTACCTTCGGAGGATAAAGGAATGGTTTCTAGTCCTCAGAGGGAGTGATGACTTAAAGGTGCGAGGGTATAGTGACGCTAATTTCCAGACTAACAGGGACAACTTGTTGGGTTATGAGCATTCTAACACTCCTAAGTGTACATGCAACCCTAAATACCTTGGATCTATGTTTTCTCTATTATACATACAAATATGAACATCCAAGGTATTACCCTATCTAGCATACAATCTTTGATACTTGGGTAATCAAATGGATAGAATACATACCTTTGTTTGATATAGCTTGTCTTCATGAAGCTTGAGTGCCTAGTGCCCCAAGTGTGACACCTCAAATGGTTCACACAACATCATATGCTTTTGGAATAACCTTGAGAGAAATGTTGAACACTTGAAATCGGCTAGCCCTTCTCTAGCATGATACTAGTGTCAATTTTTGGTCAAGAATAAGATTCATATATAGTTAGGGTTACACCATGTAAACCCTAATTGACATGGTCTTTCATTTCCATGATCCATGGGTACAAAAACACCATGGACCATCCATGAAGCATCATATGGGTTTTAGCCCAACTAGATAATCCATGGAGCATTAGCCCACTATATAAGTATGGATGATTTACACAATCAACCCATATATTTAATTAGTCTTCTTTTGATCACTTAATTAATCCTAGATTAATTCTTGATCAATACAAATTAAATAATCTTATTAATATATTAGAACTTATAATATATTAACCAACCTTAAGTGTTATTTCTCTCATTATAGTCTATCCAAATGCATGATGCCATGCAACCCAAATGGACCATGTAGGGTCGGGTCAAGTCTTACCAATTATAGTTATGGACTTAGACATTAATCCAACAGTCTCCCACTTGGATAAGTCTAAAACTATTATTGTGTATGACTTCAAGAACCAATTGGCAATTGTAGCTCTCAAAAGCTTATGTCGAACTATGACCTTGTCGATGAACTCTAACCTTTGTTAATGACTTGTCCATTAGATAAGGCATCATATATTCCTCCATTCTAGATATCATATGGACTGAGACATGGATTATAATCATTCTCTCTGTCCATTTGTTGTTTCCCGATTTCCGATTTATGACGACTGACTAATTCAACAAATCAAATCAGTCCTGGCCCAGCCGAGCACTTCCATTTGTCATCATCAAATCATCGAGGGGCCCACATATATCGCTTTTATCCTGAAGGTAAAAGGAATGGATAAACTTCGACTCATATGGCTTGTTCTACTACTTGTTGAATCATACACAAAGACACGTTTTATAACACCGAGTTACCGAATGCGTTTTTGTGCAATCAATGTACAACCAACTCATAGTAACAAATCATATCTCTAGGTTTGAAGAATATAAGATATTATCGTCTCATAATCACTCGTGATAAAATCCATGAAGTGATTCCAATGAGCGCGGGTTGAATCCAATACTCAGAACTTATGAGCACTCTTGAGTGTTGTAGCCCTTTTTCCAACATCTTAGACCTCTACAAACCAACCCATGACAGTCTTAATTCATATCTACTTCTAACATATGACCGACTGTGGATGGTTTGAACAACTTAGTCATTCAGGAAGAACAACCTAGTTATTCTGGAAGTCAAAACATGAAAAATGAAACACAATAATAATAGGATCTAATATGGTATCAAAACCTATGAATATAAATAAAACACCTTTTATTTATCACCATATGATTACACATTATTCATTGTATACTGTTTCAGCTATCAACTTTATTCTTGAATTTAAAACAATAGTAGTCCCATGCTCCAAGCATGTACACTATGTTTTCTTAACACTAGTCATGCCACACACCAAGTATGCATACTATGTTTGTCTATGATCTTCACTTTGTGAATTAGATCAATTGAACATAACTCCAATGATCCTCTTTCACGGTCTCAAATCCTTACTGCAAATGCAAGAATTCCAAATTCATGCCATTTACTGAAATCTGTTAGATTCTAAACTTATATGCATTGATCTTCTTGTAATGATTATGCACAAAGTCAGAAAGACTTGACAACAACCATTACAGAGCATTCCAAAGGAGATCAGCTCCTTCAAAACATCCTTCTTGCATTAAGTTTCCTAATCTTACACAGATTGAATAATTTCTAACTTTGAAACATTTTCAGATTCCATTTTGACTATCACTTCTGAACAAGAGTTGCCTCCTTACAGATTATGTCAATATGGTCCTTCCAGAATTATCACTATACTTTCAACTGTCCTTGAGCAACCAATCTTTGGTAAACCTTAGATTGTCCTCGACAATTGTTTAATCCTTTTAGTCATATCCAATTCTAGACCTTTTCCTTTCTTAATGCCCCAGGCATTTGGAAAATTTTAGAAAAGATGAATATAGCACATGTAATCGATCCTATATCTGAAGCATATGGGACACGATTCATGATGTCTCACATAAAGACTAAACCAGTCTTTTGCTATAATATTTCCATTTCTATTTGCCAAGTTCTCATAATTCAGATTATGAAAAGGGATGTCGTAATCATAATCGAATTTTAGAACGCAAATAATGGACCCATATATAGAATTTTCTTATGTTGAGCCATTCCAACATAACATTCATATAAATATTCTTGACTAAATACGATTAAAACCTCAATCTAAGCTTTTAGATTTGAGATGAAGTATAATTTCCTCTCCCTTAATTATAGCAAAACAACTTTTTCCCAATTGAAACCTTTTGTTTTCTATAATTAACATTGCTAACTTGCAATACTTATCATAATTATCATGCTCCTACTAACATGATGATTATTAGCATAACACTTATGCTCCTACTAGCTTTGACATGTACTCAGAAATCAGCTGACTTTCTTACCAAAGTTCAGATTTCTGATACTAGATTGTTTTGATAAAACTTTATTAAAATCATACACCTTCCCTTAGATAGCATACTTGTGTGTCTAAACAATTATGAAGAGGGATGTCGTAATCATAATGGTTAGACCTTTTTGCCACTTCTCACAAGTCCAGGTTAGTGTGCCGGTAAACCACACACGCTCCACTAACGACTTTGAGAATGCAAATATTACAATTGCTATCTAGCTAAAATCTACTAAGTGAAAGTGTTTCCTCACCATCATTTTCATGAATCGGAGAGAAACCTTATGACACTTAGATTTAATGGTGTATGTGTTCTTATCCATGTGAATTGTGAAAACCATAGTCACAAGACAAGGATAATGACAAATCCAAACTCATATGGACTGAACTCAATCTTAATTTTTTGCCACCTGGCAGCTCAAGGGCCTGCCATTGCTTCCAAGTTGTTGTGCAACCAATTGAGAACTCTAAGAACTCATATGCAAAGCCAACTTTAACTGGAATGGGCACAGAATATGTCAACACGATAGGTTATAAACCTCAAGTCGTGTGCTAGTGAAGAACTTCATGTTTTATTCTTGATTAGTTCTTGAGACTTTCAAGACCTTTAAGACTCCCACTGTCCTCTTGACATATAAGACTTTCTTGTCAGATATTCAAGAGATAGTGTGGATTCTAATCAAGACAAACACTTCACATAATTGGCCTAAGTTGGTCTTTGTTTTATCCAAAACATCACAACTTACCAATTTCAAATGTATGAGAGTAGAAAACTTTTACTCTTAGATTTGACAAGTGTTTTAAACCTTCTTTAAGACATGTCACTCAATTACAATCTTGGAGTATGACTTCGAGACTTGTATTGGAATGAAGTATGACTCATCTTCTTGATTTAACCATTTCAACAATTCAAGTTCCTCTTCTTAGTCATAACAATGCACTAAGATTTCCTTAGAGAACTAATTGTGCTATGGTTTCTTAATCATTAAGATGATCACAAAACTGATACTAAAGTACTCTCCCATCTTTTCAGATTTGAGAAACTTTTATCTTTCTGCCTAAGTTGATTCTTCTTATTCGCTCTGCCTTACATTGGAACCTTTTCCAATGTCTCGGAATTACACTTAAGCTTGTAAGTATAATCATATTTACTGAGCTTTAGTAAACTAGGAAGAATAGTCTTATCGATCTCTTGTGGTGGACTTAATCAGTGCACAAGAATGTGTACTCGATCCCTTAGTCCATTACTTGACTCACACATCCATGTGAACAAGTAATTAGTCTTAATTTTCCAATACTTGAAAGTTCTCATTCATCATGCTATACAACTTGCATGATTCCAAGTTCCGGTCCAATTGAAACTTGGGTGATGAGAATCTTTCCTTACTTGGTAAATTTAGACATTACCACAAATGAAAGAATCAATTTCATATTTCCACTCTTGCTATTAATGGAATCCTATAAGCAACAAAAATTTTCACAGATGTTGTTGTAAGGATATTTTAAAATAAATAAAATCAGAAATTTTCCTTTTATTTTAAAAACTTTGCGGAAAAACTTATCTTTACAATCCATATGAAAACTTGTTGTTATCTATTCCTAAGCAAAAATATAATAACTCCTAAGAAGTAGCTCAAGAATCCAATCTTCAAACTATGCGATAAAAATCCATCTACGCGATTAGATTCATCATATTCTTTCTTTAAGTTTCTTTACTTTTCTTTGATTCTTAAAACATCAACATGTGACCCATTCACATCATGTATGAAGAATCTCAGAATAGAAACTTAGCAGAGTTAGATAGTGGATTTTACCTGAAATAAAGTCAAACTTATTGACTTTACCATCCTTAGGTAAAATTGGCAGCTTCGCAACTAATGCCCCTTCCTTTGGCAATATAAACATATGGACTCTTTGATAATGGTACGTGGGACAATCACAGACTTAGCATTTCTCTTTACCATTTGGTCAACTGAATTGACTATGGCCGATCCCTTTTCCATTGGGAAGAGAGAGCCTTACTGGATATCCAATGTCATCATTGTCAATGTCCATAAAGTTTTAGGAAGTTGATCTTAGCAAATGGATAAGATCATTAAGGGTCTTATCTTAGTCTGTTTCATAGGAGTCCCAAAGGAACTCACTATGAGACTTAGAAAGTAGTTGAGCCACCAACTTTCTCAAGACTTTGACACCCAACTCTCTCGGCTTGTCAATATGTGACTACATCTCCAAGATGTGATCACACATAGACCTTTGCTTCCCAATAAGGCTTGATTGACCTTAAACTTTTCAAGAACTTTTGGGTTGGGGAGAATAATTGGAGGAGGTGAAAGAAGTATGATTACCATGGGACATCATCTTCATTTAGGAAGCTTGTTTCAAGAGATTTGGGAAGATCATAACTGTCTAAACCAGACATCTTTTGGGAGATATTCAAGATAGTTGATCTAAAGTCCTTAATATGACACCCAATATGAAATATTAAGGCTAGGACCCAACAAACTATTTTATAACTTAGAAGAAGGATGCTGTAATCCAAGCTATAAAATACTTGAAGGTAGGTGAATGACGATTCACCAAATTCCACCAAGATAAACAAAATGTATTATTAGGTTTTAATTGGATTTGAAACTCCTAGATCTTTGAGATTCATTGAACTGTTCAATGGCATGTTTCAATCTCGAGTGTGCCCTTCAGGTTTTGTGACTGGGATGCCGAGGATCACAAAACAAGGTGTGAAGTAACCATGCAAATTACTTGGTACCCTTAAGAGTTTACCCCTCAATCGATGTGCCGGTTAACCACACACGCTCCATCGATACTATGATAAACATTAATTTACCCTTTGCCTACCTTGTTAAATACGAGTTAGTGTGCCGGTTAACCACACACGTTCCACTAACCGACTTAAACAAAGTGCAAAGTGTAATTTCATGGGTTAGCACCTTATTCACATTTTCCTAAGTAACTAAGATTGGGTATTTCTAAGTGTTTAGTTACTTAGTATTTATCATTAATATTTTTAATGAAGGGAGAATTCTAGTCCTTGTCCTACCCGTTCGGCTAACGACCCTCCACCGGTCAAGGAAGCGGTGGGTGGGAGTGGACAACCATTAAACTGCCATTTTATAGGCAGTAACCTTATACCCCCCTTATAGACCGACTTCGTGAATGAGGCCTACTAACGGTAAGACTGACTTGCTCTTATACATATATATATATATATATATATATATATATATATATATATATATATATATATATATATATATATTAACTTATAATATTATAAAGTATAAGGGTTGAATTTTAACTTTTAAAATTCTAAGGGCTAACATGGAATTAAAGTATTCATAAGAGAAAACTTTACAAATTGCAAAACTTGAGGGAAAGATTTGAAACTATTCAAAACTAATTAATTCCATAACATATGTGTTTAAAGTAGTTTTAATCCAAAAACGCTTCAAGTTCCATAACTTGAGGACAAGTTATGGAAGACTTTAAACTAATAAAAGAATTAATCTAAGCAACTCATAAGAACAAGATAATTCAAATCAAACTTTTTCATGTAATTAGCCTAATCACTAAACTAATTCAAAACATGAATCTATTGAAAATTATCTTTGGAATTGGATTAGCATGAACATTACCACATCAAAAACAAGTTTATAAGTTCAAAAACAGCTTAGGGTAATGTTCCTAGTCCATTTTTAGCCAAAAGCCTCGAAAATATGCTGTCTAGGGCTCCTACTCGTCGAGTGCACGAACCAACTCGGCGATTTGGATGCATTTTGCCTTGGACTCAGCGAGTCCATTCATGGACTCGGCGAGTCTGCTGTGCAGACAGCATCAAATCTTGATTTTTCAGCTACTTTTGCAAGTATAACAAGAAAACAAGCCTAGGCTCTGATACCACTGTTGGGTTATGAGCATTCTAACACTCCTAAGTGTACATGCAACCCTAAATACCTTGGATCTATGTTTTCTCTATTATACATACAAATATGAACATCCAAGGTATTACCCTATCTAGCATACAATCTTTGATACTTGGGTAATCAAATGGGTAGAATACATACCTTTGTTTGATGTAGCTTGTCTTCATGAAGATTGAGTGCCTAGTGCCCCAAGTTTGACACCTCAAATGGTTCACACAACATCATATGCTTTTGGAATAACCTTGAGAGAAATGTTGAACACTTGAAATCGGCTAGCCCTTCTCTAGCATGATACTAGTGCCAATTTTTGGTCAAGAAAAAGATGCATATATAGTTAGGGTTACACCATGTAAACCCTAATTGACATGGTCTTTCATTTCCATGATCCATGGGTACAAAAACACCATGGACCATCCATGAAGCATCATATGGGTTTTAGCCCAACTAGATAATCCATGGAGCATTAGTCCACTATATAAGTATGGATGATTTACACAATCAACCCATATATTTAATTAGTCTTCTTTTGATCACTTAATTAATCCTAGATTAATTCTTGATCAATACAAATTAAATAATCTTATTAATATATTAGAACTTATAATATATTAACCAACCTTAAGTGTTATTTCTCTCATTATAGTCTATCCAAATGCATGATGCCATGCAACCCAAATGGACCATGTCGGGTCGGGTCAAGTCTTACCAATTATAGTTATGGACTTAGACATTAATCCAACACAACTATCGTTCACAGTCGGGCTCGGTCTTTACCCTTAATGGAGGAGCAGTGACTTGGAAAAGTTCCAAGCAAGAAACCGTAGTTGATTCAACATGCGAATCAGAGTATATTGCAGCGAGCAAAGCATCAAAGGTGGCGATATGGTTGAAGAACTTCATTGGAGACCTTGGAGTTGTACCTGCCATAAAAGAGCCTATGGAAATTTTCTGTGATAATGAAGGAGCGGTTGCCTTGACCAAGGAACCGAGGGATCATGGTAGATCTCGACATATCGACATAAAATATCACTTTATTAGACATCGGGTAGAAGAAGGACTCCTCGTAGTAAAGAGGATATCTTCAGAGGATAACACATCAGATCCACTTACAAAGGGACTGAGTAGGGTTAAGCACTTGCAGCACGCTAGGAGCATTGGGCTGAAGGATGATATTAGTTTGGATTAGATAGTTTAGAACTATGTAATAGATAAATGTAATTAACATTTGATGATTAAATAAAGGAGTATTATTTAAAGTTACTGTCTTATGTTAATTGTTTAACTATTGTTTCACTTTGCATGTTTTGAATTCCTGAATAATTGAGTTAATTAAGAGTAATCGAATTATTCAAACGGTCCACAGTCGTTCATATGTTGGAAGTAGGTATGAATGAAGACTGTCATGAATTCGTTTAGATTGTCTGAAAGGTATTAGACATAACAAAGGTTTGCTACAACGTTCATGAGTGCTTATGAATAAGTTTTAAGCATTGGAATAAACCTGCGCTTGCTGGAATCATTTCATAGAATTTATCACGAGTGATCGCAAGAGATAATATCATATGGTCTTAAAACCAAGATATGTGGTTTATTGTTTGCTAATTGATTGTGCATTGATAATGCGAAAACGCATCAGTAACTTGATTTCATAAAACGCATTGTTGTGTATAATTTGATTAGTGAATAGTAAATGCATATAAGTCAAAGTTTATCTGTTTCTTTTATCCTAAGAGGGTAAAAGTGATATCAGGGCCCCTCGATGATTTGATTTGACTTATGTGCCAGGCCCGGTCAGGACTAAATTGATGTGTTTAATTAACTTCTATGTCAAATGAATCTGAGATCGAGAAACAAACTGTTGGACAATAAGTATGACTATGTTCCATGAGATTGTCGGCACGATATCTAAAACAGAGGATTGTACGATCCCTTATCTAAAGGAAAGCTTGCTAATAAGATCAGAGTTCGACAACGTCTTTGAGAGCTACAATTGCTAATCGAGTTATGCTTGCGTTTATGGTTACTAGACTTATCCAAGTGGGAGACTGTTGGATTAGTGTCTAAGCCCGTAACCACATTTGGTAAATACTTGACCCGGTTGTGCATGGTCCTTTTGGGTTGCCTTCACCAAAGCAACTTGACTGGAGAAATAATAGAGAAAGAGGTTATTATGATTTATTAATATATTATAAGAATGGTATATTAAAAGAGAAATCATATTTCTTTAATTAATATTGGTCAATAATTAATTTAGAATTAATTATGTGATCAAAAGTAATTAATTAAACTAGAGGGGCAGAATTGTAATTATGTGATAGTTGCAAATTAGGGCAATGGATGCCCTATGGATAGGGTGGACGAATTTAAGGGGATAAGGCCATAGAATCCGTCCAAGGATAAGGCTTCTAGACTTATCTTATGGGCTGCTTGGTGGGCAAGTAACCAGATAAGGATAAGGACTGAAATCCTAATCTCTACCCTATATAAAGACCCCTCAGGCCTAGGAAAATCGACCACTTGATCCCAAGAAGACCTAGAGCCGATTTTTTGCCCCTCCCCCCTCTCTCTCTCTCTCTATCTTGCCTCTCCATTTGCTTTTGGTGTTTGTGAGCCATTAGAGGTACTACACTTGTGGTACTTGCTTTCATAGACAAGGAGATTGAAGATTTGTGTTATTATTACAATATAACAACAAGAGGTATGTAATTCTTTCTACCATCCAAGATTTCGAAATACCTAGATGCATGCTAGGTTTTTTCTTGTGTTCATAATGTTGTGTATCTAATAGTGAAAACATAGATCCAAATATAGGGTTGCATGCACACATAGGATTGTTTGTATAAAACCCATTAATGTCACCTTTGATGATCCCATTGTTTCTTCTACACGCACACTCCAGAACTCCTGTTCCGGAACCCGAGTTTTGCGGAGATGGAGCAGTCTCTCCAACTCCGGAAGCCTCAACTGGTCTGATACCCAGAAGGTGTATAGGACGACCAGGTACTAATGATCCTCTTTGGGAAGACTTTGTCAACAGGGCTGCATCCAAGCGTCCGAATCTCACCAGAACTCAAGTGGAGTCCACGCTTATTTTCATGAGGAACAGGGCCATTCAAAGCAACATGCCTTACGTTCTTCCTTCTAATGCCAATGCAGTAAATGAACTTACTTCAGAGCTGCCCCTCATTACCACTCATCAAAGTGTTTTCCACACAAATCAGGATGAAGAAATTTTCGAGGAAGTTATGCTTGATGATGAAGCCAAAAGTATTCTGGCCACAACCTTCATGACTTTAAAACACTTTCAATCCAAAGCATCCGCATCCAAGTATGCTTATGACTTCAAATCTTCATAGTCAACCACTCCGGATGCCACTCTCAACTCCAAAATTCCTGAAGATGATGATGCAACCAAGTCGGGTCATTGAATAAATGTTTCCTCACAAGCTCCTAAGCACAAATCTGATTCTGACTCTGAATCCTCCATTGGTGACTACATAGACCCCTTTAGCATTCCAAACCATCTGTTGCGGAGAGAGAAGCTCAACTGGATCAGCTAATCTCTCTCTGGCTCAAACGAACACTGGAAGAAGTGGACCCAAATATGACATTATGGTTGATCACTATCTCAACACAATCACTTCCATGTTGAAATTCCATGATGACTTGGTGGCTGCTACTAACGACCTAATAAAGCAGACCCACATTCGTCATGAGAAACAAATTCAAAATTTGGAGAAGTAGATCAAGCAGAAGGATAAACTGAACATGATAATTCAACAAGTCCTTATCAAACTTCTTTGCTCCACTTGGAATGTCGTTGATGTTCCAAACAGGAAGTTTGATGAGAAGATATTCATCCTCGGTGACATGTTCAAACACCTTACTTCTCAATCCCCAACATTCGAAGTGTATGATACCCTCACCCTTCCGCTTAACACTGGCCTTCAGAGATTCTTCTCCAAATTTGACGATCTCAAGGATACTTTGTTACCTGCACTGGTTCCGAGGATCACTGCTGCAACAGAGGGAGAAGGTCTAAGTAAACCATGGAAACCTGCCTCGGAGTTCAAACTCCGAGATGAAGACTTGGATTCCGATGATGAAGTCCAAATTGTGTCCGGACTTCTAGGAAACTCCTCTACTAATGAAGAAGACAGTGACGTAGACAAGTACGTCACCAATGGAGTTCTAGGCCTTGAAGCTCCAAAGAAGATATTTCCAAAGGTTCTATCTGAGGAAGAGAAGAGAATATGGGCCGCAATCTCCTGGCCAACCTCTTTACCAGACGCCTTTCAAAAGGCAGATCAAATGGCCAAGGAAAAATCTCTCCTTACTGCACAAGCCTTCCAAGCCACTCCCTCCATGCAACCTCCCATTCTAGAACCAAAAAATGCTCCGATCGACCATGGTTCTCGTCTCCGGATCCCTGATGAAATTCCGAAAGAACCACTTCCAAATCCCACTCCAGAATTTACGATCGATGAGAACATGAAGCTTGTCATGGAAGCTCTGAAAAGAGAAAAAGGGAAGAAGCCTATGTCTACCGAGCAACAAGCCCTTCATTCCGGACCTCCTCTTAAACAAAAACTTGGATGGTCGCAGGAAGAAATCAACCAGGCATTAGAGGACAGTATTCGGATCCAAGCCCTGAAAGATAATCCTGATCTAATGCGAGGCATCTCTCCACTTTGTTGTGAAGGCATTCTCAAGGCTGAGGAAATAATCCCTTGCATGTACTATGTCACCTCTTCAAATGATTCCGATCAGCTGGATCTTCCTCTCTCACCCTTCAGCAAATTTTACACTAAGTTTGCTCCTCTTCACCTATCAGACGATCCGTAAGTGATTATCCGGACTGAGAGAGAGACTCAAAACCTTCTATTCCAAAAATTATCAACCTCTAAGGGAAGTCTGGTCAAGGAAAATACTCACCAAGGTGGAAGGGTTCGGAAGAAAAATTCTTGTGAAGTTTGAGCTCAACTGCCCTCTCTTCCGTTTTCACATCTTCCGGAACAAGCCTACTCCTCGGACTGTTACTGATGCGGACTTCCCATCCATGAACCACAACGACATCCTCACTTTAGCTTCCTATTTTAGAGAAAATCAAAAGGATGACATAAGTATAGAAGCGTACCATGCCACTCTGAGTTTTCTGAAGGGTTACATTGCAGAATTCTACCGACGTGATTATGAGCTTGCACACCTCTACGGAACTGAACAATTCGTTGCCAAGATTGACTTTGTTCTTCCGAAAGCTGAAGTCCTTGCTGATGGTCCAATTGAAGAACCGGTTCTAGGGTTTGTCTATACCACAAGGAAAACAAACCAGATGGACTGCTTCCGAGTCCTTGACAAACATCTAGTTCCGACTAAGGCCCGGAAGAAGTTCATATCCCAGGCATCCAAGTTTGATGCTCCGGAACATGTCAAAGCAAAGTTTGTAAGTCGGTTGGCGTGGTACATAGAAGTATGAGAGTGGTTATTTCGAGCATACACCTTCATCAAGGAAGAAATGAACTGAGCTTGTTGGATTGCTAAGTTCACTTAGGGGGAGATTGTTGGAACCTGAAAGTGAACCTCTAGCAATCCTAAGTCCACATTCTGAAACTCATGCATTCCGGAGTAGGTGTTCCGGAGACAATAATAGAAGAGTAGTCCGGAACATAGTCCATACCAGGAAAGAAGGTGAAGAGAAGACTGAAGACATTCCGGAGTGACTCTCACGTCCAGAATGAAAACTGATCCGGAAGAACCTTATTTTGTCTTAAAGTATTTATTGTATTTGTACGTGTATTGATGTAACGTTTCATAGGACTTAGTCTTTTATCTTATTTGGACAATCAGAATGTCATAAATATTTCTTTTGTCCGGTCCTATGTAACATTCTAGTTAATTCACTATAACCTTTACTCCTATTTAAAGGAGCATTCAATACAAGTCAACAACGGATCTTTGAATTAACTTTTGCCTCTTTACTTATTTCTTTCAAAAATTCTTCTTGTTTTTCATTTATTAACATTACTTTAATCATTTACTCTTCTTCATCATTTAATGACTTGATCATTTGTTGAATTCATTATCTAAGACTTGAATGGTCTTTCCAGACTTGATTGCATTCATTAGTAGGCATACTGTAAGTCCCCAAAATTGGTTGTGTATCAATCAGATCCAATTGATGGTGCGGAATCTCAATCAATTGGATGATGTCAGATCAAATAGAATAGAAGGAGAAGAAGAATAACTTGAATCTAATGATGTATTGATGATATGAATTATGCTCCTTACAATAGATTCTCTCTCACACACACTTCTTCTCTAGTTTCTCTCTCTTCTCTAGCCTTCTTACCGTTCTAACCGTACACTCACATGCACTCCTCTATTTATATGGACCTCCAGCCATACACATGTGTACAGCCGCACACCCTGTGTACGACCGTACACATGTGTACGGCCGTACACACGGTGTGCGGTTGTACACAACCACAAAATTACATATTACATTATAGAAAAATATATTTTCCTAGAAAAGCAAAGTATAAACCATATTTTTGACCCAACAATCTCCCCCTTGGTTTATAGCTTTCTTTTCTAAATGGCCCAACAAGCTCTTCCTAAAAAGTAGCTGGCTATTCTTGTTAGTCTTCATTGTGAACTTGGCTTCAACATTAATCTTCAAATTTCTTCACAGCTTCAAGATGAACTTGATGAATCTTCATGAATAACTTGATCTCGAGCGGTTGGGCTTTTCTTCAAGATTTGACTCTGAACGCACATTGGGTGAGGAGGCTTGATGAAAAGATTCTTGAAAGATAGCACTTTCAGCTTGAGAATCTTCAGAGAGAACAACAGAGAGAAATAATCTTCTGGATCACTTCAGCAGGTTCATAGATAGCAGCAAATTGATTGAGGAGGCTTCAATGCAATCTGTCACATAATCTTCAAGTACAGCTTCACCATGCTTCTGGGGTTGACAGATTGAATGTCGAAAGAATAATCTTCATTTCGTGCTCCTTTGAATGCGAATTCTTTGATGCTCACGGATGAAGCCTTGGCTCAGAAGATCTTCAATACAGTCTCCACGAGTCTCATCTACGCCTGAAATCACTTTTCAAGATAAAACAAAACTAAACGAAAAATTAGCACGCAAAAAAATATTTTTGGATTTTTGATATTTTCTGGAAAAATAAAAACAGAAACAAAAATATTTTTGGATTTTCTGAACAAGAAATAACACTATTTTGGATTTTTAATTTTCTGATTTTTGTTTGATTTTTGAATTATTATTAATTCTCCTCCTAAAATTTGTGCATAAAGGAAAACTATGAACAAATTTAACAAAAATAAAATGATATCTAACTTTAAGAGAGATTTGGGATCAAAGTTTTTAGACAGCCTTTATCCACTTATCGGTACCTTTCATATTCACATCTTTGTCTGGTCGATCGTCGGTATTGTTGTCCACTTAAACACGAAAAATTGTGACAAAATTAGGACATACTATAAGTGACAAGACAGGTGAACTTAAGTTCCTAAAAATTATATCTGATCCTAATTTATTAGATACTATATCTTAAGGACCATTCATCTGACGATGACCAGGGATATTGTTATCCACCTAAATTGAGCAGCGAGATCTATAGACAATCTGTATGTGTTCAATTTTAAGTGTACTAGAACGTGTTTCCCGCTTCCTGATATGCCCCAGCCATTAAGAACTTCCAAAGTACTCCTTACACCGGGTGAGCAAACAACCATTCAGAGAGAGGATAGATTCAGAATTCTATTACTTATTATTTATTTCTTCAGAGGGGTTGAGAAGTAGAAGGTTGCATATGCTGTGTACCAGGTCGGATTAGAAGTCACGCAGAGGAGACAACATATGGCTAACAGATAAGAAGTCTTTCACATATATAACTTGCAGAGAAATAGAGTTGCATATGTTGTGTACCAGGTCGGATTGGAAGTCACGCAAAGGAGACAACATATGCCTAACAGACGGAAAGAAAGAAAATGATATTCTACAGACCTAATTTATCGGAATTTACCAGTCGCCCCATCCAACCGGAATTTAGGACAGAATCCACACATCGAGGAAAAGTTAAACCACGGTTCAAAGTACGGGTTCATTTAATGTGACGAGTAGATTCCCATATATATCTCCCTGCTCAACCTATCTGAGCGTCGTATTGTCAGGCTGAACGGATCTAACTAGGTCAAGATTTTTCAAGTCTATAAATTTCCTAAGTTCAACTCTCCCTAGTCAAGTCAATTTAAAAAAATTTCGTGCCTACCAACGCATCAAACCAGAGCATAGACCCTTCAACATCGGGTACGTTACGTAGACTCACGTTGCCTGTTATCACTTTATCATATCACTTCCCAGAACATCTCCCTCAAGCAGCACATTTCACAACCAACATTTTTTTTATTATCTGATTTTCTAATATTTTTGGATTTTCTAATTTTTATGTTTTTGGATTTTCTAATTTTTTATTTTTGTTTTTGAATTTTCTAATTTTTGTTTTGTTTTTATTTCTCCCCCTAAATTTGTGCATAAGAGAGAAACGAAAGTAAATGCGCAAATTTAAACTATCCTAAAACAAAAATTTGTCTTTAAAGCGAATCAGCTTAAGAAAAACTCAGGAGTATAGAGAAGAAAACTTAAACCGTAAGTCACCGATTGAATTTGCATCCAGAAGGTCTGAGAATAGCACGTGTAAACTCAGAATAGATCTGAAAATTCTTCATGTCATTAAGCACAGACCCCATGTGATCCCTTCCCTTCTTCCCTTCCCGCAAAGGACACATACTCTCAAACAATGTCTGAATGTTGTACAGTTGAGAGATGTCCCCTATCAAGTGCCAGGAACAGCCACTACCAACAAACCGAAGTCTGATGATATGCCTCCATAGCTGCTCCGACACAGAGCGGGATCAGTTGGTCTTTGGAACCCAGTCCATTTTGAAACTGGGTCAACCTTTGTCATCCCTGCACGGTACTCTCTCTCATGACATATCCTATTTATCACAAATAGAAGATGAAGAAATATTAGAGTCATTAGTTGATTTGGGAGAGTGAGACTTTGGAACCCATTTGTAGTTGGGTTTAACCCATTTCTTTTTCGATCTGATGGGTGGCTCAGCACTTGATTTTGAAGTTGATGTCGGCCGTTGAGATGACTTTGATTTTGACTTCATGGGAGCATCTCTTGGATTTGGCTTCTTGGCCGACATTCCCTTCTTGCCCTTGGGATTCAGATTCTTGGCCTTGTGGGTTTGATTCTTGGCCTTTTGCGCATTCCGGTCATCATGGTCTGAACGTGATCCTGAGGGGTTTCTTTTGGAAGGTCCCCCTCTTGGCACATTCTGCCATCCATGTGCGTAGTAGGGAACGTATGCTCGATTAGGACAATTTCTGGCAATGTGTCCAGGTGTTCCATAGTGAAAACATGTCTTTTTCTTCACTGTGGAGTTGTTTCTTCCTACCCCTGGTGGCGTATCTTTGCCTTGTCTCTTGTTTTTCCCACACGCACACTTGCAACAAGAACTCTGTTGCGTTGGAATTAGTGGCCTGTATTTCTCAACGGCAGGTTGATCAGAAGCAACTGAGTTCGAAGCAACAGATTCAGAGTTCAAGGAGATGTTGGTTTGTTCAATGGTGTTCTCCTTGTTCTCATCCTCTGCTACTTTACCTGCACAAGAAGTAGAATCATTAGTATCGTTCATCTCAACATCCTCAGTTGCCTGTTCAACAACTGGTTTACCGTATACCATAAATGGTTCTCGGTCAATCTCTTCCTGAGTCAAAGGTATGGATATATAGTTATGATTAAAGGCGGAGGAACACTATCATACCCAAGACCCTTGTTTTGATTATCTTTGAATTTCAATTGATTTTCAAATAAGGACTCGACTGTCTTACTTGACGTAGTGTAAGTTTTGAAACTAACATCTGTTTTTCCACACTTTATTTTCAAAGCGTCAAATTCTTCAGTTACAGCAGCAAGTTTTTTCTTAATGTGATCATAATTTTCACACTTGTTGTTGTAATCTTCTTGGAGTTTTCGGAAATCCTTGATTTTGGTTTCTAATTGAGCTTTTAACGGTTTTTGTTCTTTCCTAATGGTGTATCTTTCATATTTTAGGTCTTCATTTTCCCTTTTTAGCAAATCAATTTGTTCACGAAGAAATTTAATCGTAGCTTTACAAGATGGAGTACATGAAACTTCATTTACCGGAATTGATGTGGAACTCATTTTTTTTATTTATTTATTATTATTATTATTATTATTTTTATATTTTTAATTGCCCTTTGACTTAAAAACCGAGAAAGTCTACCTTAAAAGTCAAATTTAAAAAGTCAAATTTAAAAAGTCAAACTCAAAAGTCAAACTTGAAAAGTCAAACCGAAAAGCCAAATTTGAAAAATTAAAAGTCAAACGAGAAAGTCAAAATTTAAAGGCAAAGGTCAACTTTTAAAAGTCAAAGTCAAAATTTTAAGTAAAAAGTCAAAAATAAAAGTTAAAATTTTAAAACTAAAATTTTGGGTTGAAAAAGGGTTTTCAAAATAAAAGAAAATTGATTTTTTGGGGTTGAAAATGTCAATTTGCGAAATTATATGCGAAAAGGAGGAGTTATATTCCAAATTTCGGATGAATGAAACAAAGAGCCTCCAAGATGAGTTGGTTAAGGCTCGCTTGTTAATGAACCGGAGGTCCAAGGTTCGATCCCTGGCACTTCAAATTCCTTTCTCTTTTTTATGCGAAGGCTGCTAAGCGAGGACCGCTGCGAAGCGAGGACGAAACCGCGAAGCTGAGACCGATGCTGCTGAGCCGTGAACCAGATGTGAGACCGAGGCGAAGGAGCTGGACCGTACACGAGACCACACACCGAGACCGCACACGTCTGAGTCGCACACACTGAGCCGCACAAACCGAGGCCGCACACACCGAGCCGCACTCCTTCAACCAGCAGCACACCTTCAACCGGGCCGCACACCTTCAACAGATTCGCGAAAAAAAACGATGTTTTTCACCCTTTTTTGCTCTAAAACTCGATCAAAAAATCGTTTTTATGAAAAATGCAAAGAAGTAACCCCCTTTATTTTTGCGAGATCTATCCAAAAACGCTATTCTCTTTTCAAAATCAGATCAAGTAAGCTCCAGATCTAACAAAATTGATTGATACAACTAAGCTCTGATACCAATTGTAAGTCCCCAAAATTGCTTGTGTATCAATAAGATCCAATTGATGGTGCGGAATCCCAATCAATTGGATGATGTCAGATCAATATAGAAGAGAATGAGAAGAAGAATAACTTAAATCTAATGATGTATTGATGTTATGAATTATGCTCCTTACAATAAATTCTCTCTCACACACACTTATTCTCTAGTTTCTCTCTCTTCTCTAGCCTTCTTACCTTTCTAACCGTACACTCACATGCACTCCTCTATTTATATGGACCTCCAGCCATACACATGTGTACAGCCGCACACACATGTGCAGCCGTACACAGCTACAAAATTACATATTACATTATAGAAAAATATATTTTCCTAGAAAAGCAAAGTATAAACCATATTTTTGACCCAACACATACATTGATCTTAAGCATTCACTCAAGGTTTGAGTTTTCAAACCTTGTCCCTACGCATCGATCTAGTTTTCACGATGTCGACATGGTTTGTGTGTAGTTAAGTTGAGGCAGACCTACTTAGTGCTGAAGGCCAACAAACCCAGGGCGGCCCGGGTAAACTGAAGGCCTGTGAGGTAGACCAGCCAGGCCTGGTGAGGCGGTCCAGACAGGATGAAGTCCTGGTGAGGCGGTCCAGATATGTTGAAGGTTTTGTGAGCGGTCCAGACAGACCGAAGGCCCGGTGAGGCGGTCTAGACATGTTGAAGGATCTGTATACATGTTGGTATTTGTATATGTTATATGTTTAGGTGTTGGTACTTTTGGGGAACTCACTAAGCTTCGTGCTTACAGTTTTGGTTTATGGTTTCAGCAACTTTAGTGGATCGTAACAAGGTGAAGGTGTGACCGTACACATCCTCGCATTTTGGACTTATAATTTTCTGGGAAACTCTGATAATATGAATGTTTTGAAAACTATGTTGAAAGAGATTCTAATTTTTAAATAATTTTTTGGGAACAACGGTTTTCCTAAACACTTCTTTAGAAAAAGGGTTCTTTTAAAAAGGTTAAATTTTATGAATTTTTATGGATGTTACACAATGTGTCATCTTGACCTGGTAATACGTGATTATGTTTACGTAACGTTAATCGTGTAGCATTGTTAGAACCCTGATGTAGTTATTGGAGTTCATAATATGGTGTTATTATGAACTCAATGGTAATGTTTATAAATGAAATATGTTGGAGAATTCTTGATTTGGATGACCAAGGTTGCGATCCCAAGTCTTTAGATATATGAAATTGAGCTAACGACTTATGGGGTTAGGTTGTTTAGCAGTTGTGATATGGAGTTTAATTAGACTAGCTGTAAGTCCCTAATTTGCCCGTGTATCAATCAGATCCGTTTGATGGTGCGGAATCCCAATCAAACGGATGATGTCAGATCAAATAGAAGAGAAGGAGAAGAAGAATAATATGAATCTTGAATGTATTGATAATATGAATTAAGTTCCTTACACAAGATTCACACACACAAACGTTCCTTCTGTTGGAATATTATTCTTCTTCTCCTTCTCTTCTATTTGATTCTTCCTTGCTCCACATCCCTACTACTTCTTAGTCCCTGCACATTAGAACAAATATGGTAACCACAACCGGTATCAAGAACCCAAGAAATAGCATGATTAGAATCGTTAGATTTAATTGTATATATAACTGCGAAAGATGGCTTGATCTTTCCTTCCTTGATGGCTTGCAGGTATTCTGGGCAGCTTCTCTTCCAATGTCCTATCTTGTGGCAGTGGTGGCACTCTGCCTCCTTCGGGTTAGGGCAGGGCTTAGCGGGACCAACTTTGGTCCCACTAGAAGAGGCACCATCTCGGGCTTTAACCTTGCGATAGTTCTTAGACGAAGCCTTCCTCTTTTTTCCCTTTCCTAGACCAATAGCCAAGATAGGAGCAGCGGGTGGATTGGGAGTTGGTGCAATAGACTTGTCTTTGAAGTTGCTCTTAGCGACCCTCAAGAGACCTTGGAGTTTGCTTAGGGTGACCTCCTCTTTGTTCATGTGGTAGGTCATCCTAAATTGATTGTACATTGGAGGCAAAGAGTGAAGCACCATGTCGATCGCCAAGTCTTCCCCAAAGTCAACATTTAACTTGTGAAGGCGGTCGACATACCTTTGCATCTTTTGCAGGTGCACGGTAAGAGATTCTCCATGACCCATCTTAGCGGAAATCATGTTAGTGAAAATCTCATACCGCTCTTGTCTCGCGTTTTGGTGGTATCTCTCCAATAAGTCTTGATGCATCTCGTACGGGTACATGTCCTCGTAGGACTTTTGGAATTCGGAGTTCATGGTGGCTATCATGATGCAATGTACCTTCGTTGCATCTCGCTCATGAGTTTCAAAAGCGGTAATTTCAGCCGGAGTAACAATTTTACGGTTGATTTTCTCGAGCTTCTCATCGAGGACATACTCCTTATCCTCATAGCGAGCAATGGTGCGAATGTATCTTATCCATTTGCTAAAGTTCATTCCATCGAAGGTGACCTTTTGGCAAAGGCTCATCAACGTGAAAGAACTAGCAGCAGCGTTGTTGGCGTTCGACATTAGAAAGGAAAAAGATAGATTAGAATATGAATCCCTAATTATCACCCAATAAGAAAAATTAGGGCTAAGATCCAACAACAACATTAACATATTAGAAAAGGGATGCCGTAATCTAACATGCAAATAAATTGAAGGTAAGTGAATGACGATTCACTAATTCTCGACCATAAAACCTAACTATTAGTCCTAAATGTATTGAGAATTCCTAGGATCGGATGAGATTCATTGAAACTATTCAATGGCATGTTTAAATCTTGATATGCCCCTCTTGTTTGTGATTGAGATACCGAGGATCACAAAGCGGGTGTGAATTACCATGCAAATTCACATGGTGCCTTCATTGTAACGATCACCTATTCGATGTGCCGGTAAACCACACACGCTCCATCAAAATATGATAAACAATGAATCACCCTTTGCCACCTTTGCTTAGAACCAATTAGCGTGCCGGTAAACCACACACACTCCACTAACTTCTTAGCAAGGGTGCAAAGTGTAATTTCATGGGATTGCATCAATTCACTTTTCCTAAAGTAACTAGGATTGGGAAATTTTAAAAAATATGTGTACTTACTTTGTATTTCCTATTATACTTTTAATGAGAGGATGAGGTTGCCCTATCCTACCCGTTCGGCTAACGACCCTCCACCAATCAAGCAAGCGGTAGGTGTGAGTGTACACCCATTAAGCGCCATTTTATAGGCCGCAACCTTATACCCACCTTATAGATCGGCTTCGTGAATGAGGCCTACTAACGGTAAGACTAGCATTTTAGTTATACATATATATATATATATATATATATATATATATATATATATATATATATATATATATATATTAATCTTGTAATATTATATTAGTATAGGGTTGTATTTTAAACCTTTTAAAATCTAGGGTTTGAAATTTAAATTGTCTAAATTAAAACATTTAATTACAAAATATAAATTTCAAAACTTGAGGACAAGTTTTAAACATTTAAAACATGGAGGATCAAATAACAAATAATTTCAATTAACAATTAATTTCCTAATTATCTATATTTGATTTATTCAAGATTTCTTGCAAGATAATTACCAAAATAATCAAAATAATTAATTAATTATCATATAAGGAAATTAAATATTTTATTAGTTGATAAATATCTTTAATTAGATCAAGATAAAAATAGTCATATATATCAAAAAATCGGATTAGGGTTGATCTAATATGATTAAGGTAAGTTTCCATAAGATAAACATGAAGAAATCCCGAATCTGGCCATTCCTGACGCTTGGACTCGCCGAGTGCACCAAGGGACTCGCCGAGTCAGTCCAACTCACCGAGTCCACTATGGAACTCGCCGAGTCCATGACTCAGAAACACAAAAATCGAATTTTGCAGTTTAGTTTCAGACAATTAAGCAACAATTTAATGAAAACCAAGCTAGGCTCTGATACCACTGATGGGTTTTAGCCATAAGAACTTTCCTATGTGCGCATGCAAAACCCTAATGCTTGGATCTAGGCTTTCTAATTAAACATGCTTTGAATCCAAGACTTCTAATGACTATTTAGGAATAAGAACAATGTTAAAACAGATCTAGAATCATACCTTTGAATTCCTTGTTGATCTTGTTGTCTTGGAGCTTCTAGAGTCACAATTGTCACTCCTCTAATGGCTTACAAACACCAAATAGCAAGGAGGATGATTTGGGAGAGAGGATAGGGGAGGAAATCGGCCAGGGTTCTCTTACTTTAGATGAAGTATCGATTTCCTTATGCCATAGGGTCTATTTATACTTGTAGACTCCTTAAGGGTTACAACATAAACCCTAATTGGATAATCTTCTCTTAAGGCTATCCAAATCCATTCCTTAGATAACCCCTTGGACGATTTGAAGCAATCCTTAGCTTCTAGATCCGTCCAATGCATATCTATATGGATTTACAGTCTAAAGTTTAACTATCAAACAATTGACAGTTTATACCCTCTTATTTAATTAATCTCTTTAAGTCACCAAATTAATTCCAATTAATTCTATGACTTATATTAATCAAATAACAATATATTATTCTTTATATTATTCTCATAATATACTAATAATATTTACTCTCTCTTAATAAATCATCCTATCAAGTTGCTATGGTGAAGGCAACCCAAAAGGACCATGCACAACCGGGCATATTATTCTTCTTCTCCTTCTCTTCTATTTGATCTGACATCATCCGTTTGTGTGTTGGGCTGAAGGATGATATTAGCATAGATTAGATAGTATTAGAAACATGTAATAGATAAATGTAATTAACATTTGATGATTAAATAAAGGAGTTTTATTTATGAGTAATGTTACTATCTTATGTTAATTGTTTAGCTATTGTTTCACTTTGCATGTTTTGACTTCCAGAATAATTGAGTTTATTAGGAATAATCGAATTGTTCAAATTGTCCACAATCGTTCATATGTTGGAAGTAGATATCAAAGAAGATTGTCATGAATCGGTGTGTAGATTTTCTAAATGGTATTAGACATAACAAAGGGTTGCTGCGACGTTCATGAGTGCTTATGAACTGGTTTTGAGCATTGGAACAAACCCACGCTTGCTAGAATCACCTTATGGAATATGATATAAAAGGTTGATCGCAAGACGATAATATCATATAGTCTTAAAACCTAGATATATGGTTTGTTATTTGTTAATTGATTGTACATTGATAATGCGAAAACGCATTGGTAACTCAATGTTATAAAACGCATTGTTGTGTATAGTTGATTATTGAATAAGTAAATGCATATAAGTCGAAGTTTATCTGTAACTTTTATCTAAGAAGGTAAAAGCGATATCTCGGCCGCTCGATGATTTGATTTGACTTATGTGCCGGGCCCGGTCAGAACTGAATTGATGTGTTTGATTAAGTTCTATGTCGAATAAATCAAAGATCGAGAAACCTAAATGCTTGACTAACCATTCCATAGGATTGTCAGCATGATATCTAACAGAGGATTGTACGATCCCTTATCTAAAGGACAAGATTGATTAGATTAGAGTTTGACAGCGTCTTTGAGAGCTATGATTGCAAACCGAATTGTACTTGTGCATATAGTTACTAGACTTATCCAAGTGGGAGACTGTTGGAATAGTGTCTAAGGCTGCAACTATATTAGGCAAGTATTTGACCCGGTTGTGCATGGTCCTTTTGGGTTGCCTTCACCATAGCAACTTGATAGGATGATTTATTAAGAGAGAGTAAATATTATTAGTATATTATGAGAATAATATAAAGAATAATATATTGTTATTTGATTAATATAAGTCATAGAATTAATTGGAATTAATTTGGTGACTTAAAGAGATTAATTAAATAAGAGGGTATAAACTGTCAATTGTTTGATAGTTAAACTTTAGACTGTAAATCCATATAGATATGCATTGGACGGATTCTAGAAGCTAAGGATTGCTTCAAATCGTCCAAGGGGTTATCTAAGGAATGGATTTGGATAGCCTTAAGAGAAGATTATCCAATTAGGGTTTATGTTGTAACCCTTAAGGAGTCTACAAGTATAAATAGACCCTATGGCATAAGGAAATCAATACTTCATCTAAAGTAAGAGAACCCTGGCCGATTTCCTCCCCTCTCCTCTCTCCCAAATCATCCTCCTTGCTATTTGGTGTTTGTAAGCCATTAGAGGAGTGACAATTGTGACTCTAGAAGCTCCAAGACAACAAGATCAACAAGGAATTCAAAGGTATGATTCTAGATCTATTTTAACATTGTTCTTATTCCTAAATAGTCATTAGAAGTCTTGTATTCAAAGCATGTTTAATTAGAAAGCCTAGATCCAAGCATTAGGGTTCTGCATGCGCACATAGGAAAGTTCTTATGGCTAAAACCCATCACCTTTCTCTCTGGCCGTAAACTCCTTAGGGTTCATCAATCTCTACTCCTCACCCTAACACCTATATTTATACTTGGAGAACATGGGCCGGATAACATGGGTCGTAAATGGGTTTATGGCCGTAAGGTGTTTACGGCCGTAAACTCAACCGTAAACATGACATGACCGTAAACTAGACTGTAAGCTCATAAAATATTATATAAAAATATAATTGCCTAGAAAAGCAAAGTATAAACCATATTTTAACCCAACAATCTCCCCCTTGGTTTATAGCTTTCTTTTCTTAATGACCCAATTGGCTCCCCTAAAAAGTAGCTGGCTTTTCTTGTTAATCTTCAATGGGAGCTTTGGCTTCAGCTTTAATCTTCGATTTCTTCACAGCATCAGGTTGAATATATGAATCTTCAATGAATGACTTCATCTTGAGCACTTGAGGTTTTCTTCAGAATTTGGCATTGAATGCACATTGGGTGAGGAGGCTTGACGTACTGATTCTTGAAAGATGATGCTTTCAGCTTGAGAATCTTTAGAGAGAACTTCAGAGAGAAATAATCTTCTGGATCACTTCAGCAGGTTCGTAGATAGCAGCAGACTGATTGAGGAGGCTTCAATGCAATCTGTCACATAATCTTCAATTTCAGCTTCACCTTGCTTCTGGGGTTGAAAGATTGAATTTGAAAGAATAATCTTCATTTCTTGCTCCTTCGAATGAGAATTCTTCGATGCTCACGAATAAGGCTTTGACTCAAAAATCTTCAACACAAACTTCATGAGTCTTATCTATACCTGAAATCACGTTTCAAGACAAAACAAAACTAAAAGAAAACTTAGAACAAAAAGTAAAACATAAATAACACTATTTTTTATTTTGAATTTTTTTTTTAATTTTTTTTTTTGTTTTTTTATTTTAATTCTCCCCTAATATTTAAATTAGAAGAACACTATGAACAAACTTAACAAAAATAAAATGATATCTAACTTTCAGAATGATTTGGGATCAAAGTTTTTAGACAGCCTTTATCCACTTGTCGGTAACTTTCATATTAACATCTTTGTCTGGTCGATCGTTGATATTGTTGTCCACTTAAACACGAAAAATTGTGACAAATTTGGGACATACTATTTGTTACAAGACAGGTGAACTTAAGTTCCTAAAAAATTATATCTGATCCTAATTTCTTAGATATTATATCTTAAGGACCATTCATCTGACGACGACCAGGGATATTGTTGTCCACCTAAATTGACCAGCGAGATCTATAGACAATCTGTATGAGTTCGATTTTAAGTGTACTGGAACGTGTTTTCCGCTTCCTGATATGCCCCAACCATCAAGAACTTCCAGAGTACTCCTTACATCGGGTGAGCAGACAACCATTTAGAGAGAGGAGAGATTCGGAATTCTATTACTTACCACTTCAGAGGGGTTGAGAAGAAGAAGGTTGCATATGCTGTGTACCAGGTCGGATTAGAAGTCGCGCAAAGGAGACAACCTATGGCTAACAGATAAGAAGTATTTCACATATATAGCCTGCATAGAAATAGAGTTGCATATGTTGTGTACCAGGTCGGATTGGAAGTCACGCAAAGGAGACAACATATGACTAACAGACGGAAAGAAAGAAAATGATATTCTACAGACCTAATTTATCGGAATTTACCAGTCGCCCCATCTAACCGGAATTAAGGACAGAATCCGCACATCGAGGAATAGTTAAACCACGGTTCCAAGTACGGGTTCATTTAATGTGACGAGTAGATTCTCATATATATCTCCCTGCTCAACCTATCTGAGCGTCGTATTGTCAGGCTGAATGGATCTTACTAGGTCAAGATTTGTCAAGTCTATAAATTTCCTAAGTTCAAATCTCCCTAGTCAAGTCCATTTAAAATTTTTCGTGCCTACCGATGCATCAAACCAGAGCATAGACCCTTCAAGTTTGGGTACGTTACGCAGACTCGGGTTGCCTGTTATCACTTGATAATATCAGTTCCCAAAAAATCTCCCTCAAGCACATTTCATTTACACCATATTTTTTTTTGGATTTTCTGATTTTGTAATGTTTTTGGATTTTTTTTTAAAATTTTCTAATTTTTGTTTTGTTTTTATTTCTCCCCCTAAATTTGTGCATATGAGAGAAACGAAAGTAAATGCGCAAATTTAAACTATCCTAAAACAAAAATTAGTCTTTAAAGCGAATCAGCTTAAGAAAAACACAGGAGTATAGAGAAGAAAACGCAAACCGTAATTCACCGATTGAATCTGCATTCAGAAGGTCTGAGAACAGCAAGCATAATCTCAGAACAGATCCAAAAATTCTTCACATCGTTAAGTACTAACCCCATTTGTGATCTCTTCCTTTCTTCCTTTCCCGCAAAGGACACATACTCTCAAGCAAAGGTCAAAATGTTGTACATTTGAGAGATGTCCCCTATCATGTGCCTGGAACAGCCACTACCAACAAACCGAAGTCTGATGATATGCCTCCATAGCTGCTCCAAGACAGAGCGGGATCAGTTGGTCTTTGGAACCCAGTCCATTTTGAAACTGAGTCGACCTTTGTCATCAATGCACGATACTCTCTCCCATGACATATCCTGCTTATCACAAACAGAAGATGTAGAAACGTTAGAAGCATTAGGAGATTTTGGAGTTTTCACCTTTGGTACCCATCTATATTCGGGTTTAACCCATCTCTTGTTCGATCCGATGGGTGCCTCGGCACTTGCTTTGGAACTTGAAGCCGATCGCCGAGATGACTTTGACCTAGCCGGTCTTGGTTTTGTTGGGGCATCTCTTGGATTGGACTTCTTGGTCGGTATTCCCTTCTTGCCCTTGGGATTTTGATTCTTGGCCTTGGAAGATTGATTCTTGGCCTTCTGCGCGTTCCAATTAGCATTGTCTGAACGTGACCTTGAGGGGTTTCTTTTGGAGTATCTCCCTCTTGGCGCGTTCTGCCACCCTTGTGCATAGTAGGGAACGTATGCGCGATTAGGACAATTTCTGGCAATGTGTCCAGGTGTTCCACAATGAAAACAAGTCTTTTTCTTCACTCTGAAGTTATTTCTTCCTGCCCCTGGTGGTGTATCCTTGCATTGTCTCTTGTTGTTCCCACATGCACACTTGCACAAGAACTCTATTTCATTGGAATTGGTGGCCTGTATTTCTCAACGGCAGGTTGATCAGAAGCAGTTGAGCTCGAAGCAACAGATTCAGAGTTCAAGGAGATGTTGGTTTGTTCAATGGTTTTCTCCTTGTTCTCATCTTCTGCTACTTTACCTGCACATGAAGTAACAACATTAGTATCTTCAATATTAATAATTCCTCCTGACACAAATCCAGCTCGTTTGCCATATTGAAGATGTGCCTCCCTACCAGTTTCGTCCTGTGTCATAGGGATGGATGGGTAGTTATGCTTATAAGGAGGAGGAACACTATCATACCCTAGACCCTTGTTTTGATTTTATTTGAATTTTAATTCGGTTTCATATAAAGACTCGACTGTCTGACTTGACGCAGTATAATTTTTGAAACTGACATCTATTTTTCCACACTTAATTTTTAAAGCATCAATTTCTTCAGTTACAGCAGCAAGTTGTCTCTTAATATAACCATAATTTTCACACTTGTTGCTATACTCTTCCTGAAGTTTCCTAAAGTCCTTGGTTTTTGCTTCTAATTCAGCCTTCAGGGGTTTCTGTCCTTTCCTGAGTTGATATCCTTTATATCTAAGGTCCTCAACTTCCCCTTTTAATAAATCAATTTGTTCCCAATGAAATTTAATCGTATCTTCACATGATTGAGAACATGAAACTTCACATGAATGAGAACACGACACTTCATTGACCGGAAGGTTTGCTGAACTCATTGTTTTTTGACAATTCAAAGCATTAAGTTCTTCAATTATATCAGCCAGACTAAGACGATTGAGATCTTTTGTCTTCTTGATGTCAGCCACGTCCATATCCCATGATTTTGGAAGTGAATTCAATAGCTTTTTGTTTATCTCAGATTTAGACAAGAAGATCCCAGCTATATTCATCTCGGTAATAAGTGTAGTAAATCGATGCACCTGAGTTTCGAGCGTTTCTCAAGGGATATAATCAAAAATGTTGAAATTTTGTCTTAACATATCCTGACGACTCTCTTTCATGTTTTCAAGTCCCACGTAGACCTTAAAATCAATTAAAAAACACAACTAGAAGCTAAAATAAAACTTAAAAGTCAAATAAAAAAAACAAACTCAAAAGTCAAACATGAAAAAGTCAACCTTGAAAAAGTCAAACTAAAAAAAATCAAACTTGAAAGTCAAACCGAAAAGTTAATTTTGAAAATTTTAAAAATTAAACGAAAAAGTCAAAGTTTAAAGTCAAAGGTCAAACTTGGATGTCAAAGTCAAAATTTAAATAAAAAATAAAAAATAAAATTTAAAAATAATTATTTTAATTATTTTATTATTATTATTATTATTATTATTATTATTATTATGAATTTATTAATTTATTATTTTATTTTATTTTTTTTTTGGATGAAAAGGAATTTAGAATTAAAAGAAATTGAGTTTTGGGGTTAAAAGTGTAAAAAATGAGAAATTTGAACCGAGAAAGTCGCTTTATGAATTAAATTCGGAAGGAGTTTATCATCTAGCAAGCTAGATGATTTGGTAAAGCGCTGAATGGAGGAACCAGAGGTCGCGTGTTCGATCCTCTGCAGCCCCAAATCAGGTCCCTTCTTTTTAATATGCGAAGCGAAGCTGTGTGCGAGGACTTCGGACCCGCTGCTGACCGCAACCTCGGATCGGACGTAAACTCCGAGGCCGCAAACCGAGGCCGTGAACCCCTCGGACCACAAACACCGGCCGCAAACACTTCGGAAACCCTAGCTGCTGGCCGCCACCCCCTCGCTGATTACGACCAAAAACAATGATTTTTGCCCTTTTTTGCTCCAAAACTTGATCAAAAACCCTTTTTTATGAAAAACACGAAGAACAAATCCCTCTTATTTTTGCGAGATCTATCCAAAAACGCAAAAATATTTCGAAAATAAGATCAAATAATGCCCCAAATCTGACAAAATTGACTGATACAACTTGGCTCTAATACCAATTGTAAGTCCCTAATTTGCCCGTGTATCAATCAGATCCGTTTGATGGTGCGGAATCCCAATCAAACGGATGATGTTAGATCAAATAGAAGAGAAGGAGAAGAAGAATAATATGAATCTTGAATGTATTGATAATATGAATTAAGTTCCTTACACAAGATTCACACACACAAACGTTCCTTTCTCTCTGGTCGTAAACTCCTTAGGGTTCATCAATCTCTACTCCTCACCCTAACACCTATATTTATACTTGGAGAACATGGGCCGGATAACATGGGTCGTAAATGGGTTTATGGCCATAAGGTGTTTATGGCCGTAAACTCAACCGTAAACATGACCTGACCGTAAACTGGACTGTAAGCTCATAAAATATTACACAAAAATATAATTGCCCAGAAAAGCAAAGTATAAACCATATTTTGACCCAACACTAGCGACAAATGGTTGGAAAGTCTTGCTCCTAATGAATTGGTAAAAGTATTTAGGAACTTGCTATATTGTCCAAACAGTTTTGGGCAAGCATTTGAGTCTCTAGACATCACCAACTAAAGGCCAAAAGCAGATGTTAGTTTTTACTAACCGGTCAATAATTACATGTGGATATTTATGAGTTCATACAAAAACAAGTATTCTATATAATTTTTAATATTAACTGTTTCATCACTTAAATGATTATGTTATCAAGTTTGAGATTTAGCTGGTATAACTAATAGTTTTAATATGAAAACTCTAGCATACATTATGTTTATTAATTACATGGCTTTTCTACAAGTTCTGTTATGAAAATTTTAGCATTTCATATGGTTAATATCAATTGTTGGAACAGTTGATGTTATTATGTGTATAGTTGTGAATGATCTTATTATAAGGCTATAAGTGAATAGGTATTGAAATGCATTATATATGTTAGTGGTGTGATATACTCCAAAGTGAGTGTTGGAGATCGCAATTTGGGATACATGACAACTATCGAGAACGTATTTCTCATAAGTAGTAGGTATCAGTGAATTTATTCATGTTATAAAACCTAGTGACAAGTTATGCTCACAAATTACCTAGTGATTGGTTATGATCATAATTTCTTATAGAAAAACCCAGTTTACATGTCCTAGTAGTAGGATATAATGATAGGAGATATATTCCTCATTAGCTTCCTAATAATTGTGTCATCCCGTGGATAGCAAAGATTTGATTATGGACTAATTAGGGCTATTGATTCCCATAAGTATGAGTTTATGTTTTAGGATATCAAGTCTTGTTGGTGCAGTCTTATATGTAGGGTTATGTAGTGGGTGCAGTCTTATCTACAAGATTATATCTTAGACTATAGTCTTATCTGCAGGGTTATGTTTAGGGATATTACCAAATCCTAATATGTATAGATTTATATGTAAATTTATGCTTTGAGGGTATGGAATTCCCCATGTTTGTTTATTATGACATGTTTAAATGTTAAATGGTTTCCAATATGTTTTAATTGTAATATTGAAAGCATGTTTATATTGTTTTATTTGGTTAAAACTTGTGTAGCTTGCAAGTCTTTTCAACTTACGTGTTATTTTTAAATGTGTTATGTATAATGGTATCAGATCAAAGATTAGAGATGCAGATTGACAAGGCTTATAGGAAACTTAGTAAGTCTTCAGGTTGTTTGATCTTTGTGCTTTTACTATGGTGGTTGATATTATTGTTGTAACACCAAATGTAACGCCCCAAATTTTTACCCAAAATTTTCATTTTTATTTATTCAAATATATCATAGTATAATTACATTATGCGGAAACATATTCAGAATGCGTGTGTGTATAGTCAAACCTTGCATTTCTCATGTATCAATGAAGAACCTGGAAAACATTTATAATCAACTGGGTAAGCACAAAGCTTAGTGAGTTCCCCAAAATACCATGTTCCACAATACATATACATGCATACAAACAATGGTTCCTGATCTGTCAGTAATATGTGTATCATAGACTTACGGGCCAACCATTTCGTCTTCAACACAGTCAATGTGTACTTGCGGCCTACATGTCATTTCTTCGACGCAGATCAATGTGTACTTACGGACTACATGCCATTTTTTCAATACGAGTCTATATGTACTTACGACCTACATGTTATTTCATCAACACGCGGTCTACAGGCTCCCCACCTCTTTGTTTTGTCATCATCCCGTAACTAAATCTAATATCACTACAATTACACACATAGAGACTGCACTTTAGACTCTACTAGTACATGTATATTTACACTTAAGGACATAGAGATTATACTATCAGGTCTACTCTACTAGCTCTCTATCCTAACATACATGTACATATATTGTAATACATAGTATAATGACATAACTCACCTGGACAATTTCTCATATGATTAATAACTTTCCAGGTGATCCCACTGGCAGACAACGTGCCTAGCGAGTATTAACTTATAATACTATTACATATTAATCCTTATGACAATCTGGTAATGAAAGCTAGATCTTTCACTAATCCCAATGAATACTAAGAGTTTCGTCAAATAAGGATCAACCAGGTAGGACAATAAGGAGACAAGACCATTTCAGTGTAGAGCCTTTCTGAAATCTAACAACCAAGCCAACATGACCATTCTAGACACCTCTCCTGTAAGTAGATTAATCAGATTTATAACTAGAATTACTGATAAATCTTATTTATACATTCATAACAACGACTATGAATATAAATATAAGTTACACTTAAAGCGTAGTAGGTGCAACTTAACTTATAGGAATTTATAGTGAAAATTGGATAATATAGTTTGACATTATGGCATGATCATAAAGGATATGGAAAGCATAAGATAAGTACATTGTTATATGTATATAGTGACTATGGATGCGGCACGACAAAGAGATGGTCACGATGTAGTGATTTTGATTTAGTAAAACTTCATGTGAGTGTATATTCACTGGGCAAGGTATACGTATAGGTATTAGAAAGTAAGCCTCTTTATGAGGATAAGAAATTGATAGAATTTGAGATGATAGTTAGCATATTGATAATAAAATAAATGATGGACTTCCAAAAATCTCATATGGAGAATGTGTTAGAAGATAGAAAAGGTGAATTTATTTGAACCTGTGAACTAGTAAAACAGAATGGTGAAGTCGATATTAAATGCATATAATGTTCATGAAGTGTTATGGGCAAAAATCACTACAAACACATGATTGTCATTTTGACATAATGGAATCATAAAGTTTTCTGAGAATCAAGTTTGGGATAAAGGGAACATTATTTCGATGGTCTCACCACTGCAAAGTAGTGTCAAAGAATGTATGATATTCTATAATGGTTAATATGGGATTAGATATTCCATGGTAAATAGATACTAGTAGTTAACCAATTATTCTATAGGTGCACACGAGGACTGATTGGGGTTCCGTGCCAATAGGGTTGTTTTTCTAAAGAGGTCAATGTTTTGAGTCATCGAATATGATAAACCTGTATGGCGTGTTAAAAGGCCTTGTCGGCTGAGTTATTCTCTAACAATGGTCAACATTTGGTTCATACAATATGACCAAGTATATATGACTTAATGAGTGAATTTGTGATATCCCATGAACGGATAAGGAATTAGTAATATCCCAACGAGGGACAAGAGACAAATCTACCTGGGATTTTACATATTGTGCGAGATATAAATCGAGGGATTCCTATTGGAGACCATTTATCATTTGGTTTGGTGTGGAATAATAATAATCATGAAGATAAAATTATGAACATGATAAATAAGCGAGTAAGCCGATAATACATAGATAGATATGTAAAATGTTACATGAACAATACTCATGGCTTGGGAGAGTTCCCAGCCAAACACTCTCTAATTAAACTCCATATAGGTGCACACTAACAAATGACCACACACATCCACTTTATATACTAGTGCATGGAATATGCTTTTCATACAAGGGAATATCCCATCCTAACTATCACTTAGCATTGTAGAGCATTTATTGCTCCAAAAATCTCCCTTTAAATGCTCAAAATTGATGAGGGTAATAAATAGTGATAAAAGGGCAAACATCTTATTGCAACTCTGGTACTAATAAGCCTCTAAAAAACTGAAGCGATTATGATATCCATTATGTGGTAGAGGTAGCTTTATAGCTAATTGATATGTATTATGTGGTAGAGGTAGTTTTATAGCTAGCATAGTATATGTGTGTGGGGTATGCTCTGGGGAAATCACTAAGCTTCGTACTTACAGGTTTGTTTATAGTTTCAGGTACTTCAGATCCCAAGAGCAAGGGCAAGGCGTCATAACGCGGTGTGCACTCTCTCACAGGCGTTTGATGGGAAACACTGATATTTTGAATAAAAGTTGTACTTGACTTATGTTTTGAAAATAATTATAACCAGGTTCCTAATGTATGTCATTATGTTTGACTACTCTAAAAATGAAAAAAAAAATTACTTTGAAAATTGGGTCGTTACACCATTCTCTCGATTTTCTTTCAACTTTGAGCCCATTTTCCCTTAGTTTTAAGTATCCGACGAAGCCCTGAGGTTCTGAGAGCCCAACATATTGAAGCTAGCAAGTCGGAGTTCTACCAGTGAAATTCCCGAACTTTTGACTAGGGAATCTTTTTAAGTTAAATTACACTCAATGTTATGTTAGTGTAATTTATATTTCTATTCATAAGTCGTTGTTATGAATCCATAAATTACATTTACATTAATTTCAAGTCATTATATTGATTGATCTACTTACAGGGATGATGGCTAGGCTGCATTTAGTGAGGTGTCTAAAGTGGGATTTCCAAACAGTATACTATATACCAAACGAACCCTAAATCCAATATGATCCTAGATGGTTGTTCCTTACTTGATAGATCTTGATATAGACATTAGGATTAGTGAGGAATCTAGACTATTATTAGTCTCCAGGAATGTTAGACTAAGACTTAGTAATGTGAACCAAGGTCGTGTCAGAGGAAAAGATAAAGTATCAAGGTGAAGTTCTGGCGAAATTTTGTTGCATCCACTCTTATCAGGTGAGTGCATAGTTACTTTCATCTTACACATAGATATGAAGTATTTAGATAATTGAATGTTATATGTGATTATGTGCAAAAAAATTCGTGTGTTAGATGAATATTATATATATATATATATATATATATATATATATATATATATATATATATATATATATATATACCGCATATGTAAATTTAATACATTGGGTAACGAAGGGTCGTAATAGATTCATGAAAGATGTAGGAAATGATTTAATGCCACAACTTTAGAACTGGTACTATTGTACTGATGATATAGGAAGGCTACTAGCATGCTAACGATATAGAAATGGTACTAGTGCGCCAACAACGTAGGAATGGTACTAGTGTACCAATGATGTAGTCACCTAACAAAGTATGGGTGACAACCGCCAGACTATTCATAACCGTCCCATGGAACACTGGCAGTGATGAACTTCATGCGTATTAGATAAGCACTGGCGGCGATGGACATTGTGCCTATTAGATAAACACTGTCATCGATGGACTTCGTTCCAGTTAGATAAACACTGGCAGTGATTGACTTTGTGTCTATTAGATTAACACCGTCAACGATGGACTTCCTTTCTATTAGATAAACACTGGCAGTGATGGACTCCGTGCCTATTAGATAAACACTGGTAGCAATGGACTTTGTGTCTATTAGATAAGTAGAGGTAGAAATGGACTTCGTGTCTATTCCTTATGAAGAATACTTAGGAATGAAAATAGAAAGAAACCGCTGACGTGTATTGAGGAGAAATCCCTGTAATAATACTTTCAACAACGATGACTATGATGACCCTTAGGATAGATCCTTATGGAATAATAAATAAAAAAACAGGAATGGGTAATCAATTTAATTGTTTGATAATTAAATATAATTAACTATGTTATTGTGAGATGAAAACCATATGTACTCATCAGGTTTTCTTGTCTGACCCATTCAGTTTCTTTGTATCACAAGTAACGGTACGAAGGTATTTGATGTTCGGAACTGATGAGAGATTCAAGGAAATATAGGTTATAGAATAAACGAAGATGTAAGACCTATGTTTATGCTTATGTTTTGTATCAATTATGACATCCCTAACCTTAATGAATGAATGGAAACATTTCTTTGGAAATACTTTTACGGGACCAAATTTTGCATTAATGAATAAATTCTATATTAAATAACCATAAATAAAAAGTTTTAAAATGACCATAAACTTGGGGATGTCACAGAAGCCTTGAATCATAATTTGAAGCTTGAATAAATCTTTTACTAACTCTTGATTGAAGAAATAAATATAAAATCGTGATTTTTTTTCTTCAACAAGATGGATTCTATTCTATTAGTAAGGTTGTGGGTAAATTGCTGTTAAAAAAATTAATTGGTTTTAAATAAAAAAAAATTAATGTTTTTAATTAAAAAATGGTTGTAAAAAGAATTATTTTGTTGATGGTGTATAAGAGGGTAAGTAATTAGAGGGTAAAAGGTATTGATAAAAAAATTCTCTCTAACAAAATTAACTGGATAAAAAAGGAAGAAGTTGGGTTAATTTTTTTTGCAAGAAACTAATTCAGGCGAAGTGAATCCGAGCAAAGAATTGAATCCGAATAAAAAATAAGAAATGGGTCTAAAAAATTAGGTTAGAAAATTGAAGTTTATTGGGTACTCGGATTGATGTGGATATGACGGAAGAAGGAAAATCCAAAATAAAATGTGTAATGGGCTAGATGGTGGATCCATCGCACAAAAAATCTAATATGGGTTTTGCTTGGATGGGTTAAGGAAGAAATGGGTTTCTCGGTTTAGGTGGGAGTCCAAACAAAACAAAAAGAAGAATCCAAGAATGAAATGGTCGGATGGGTATTTGATCGGATGGTTAACAAAAATCGGGCACCCACACGCAAAATTTGACAAAAGTTATGGGTTATATGCCTAATCAAAGACCAAACTGGGATAAAGGAAGAAACAATTTTTCTGATCTATAAACTCATAATTAGTAGATCTAACTCAACCAATCTACGCAAATAAAAATACTCAAAGAGTAATCATACCTTCATGTTTTTCTTTGACTTCTTTGATCTAGCCATTTGATCGAACTTGAAAACCCAAGGTAGTGTTTCTCTCTTGTGATCGCACCCCAAGACGTAAAACTTTACATATCTGAAAGCTACTCTAGAACCAGCAACAATACGACTCGAATAAATGGCAGCAACCATGGCATGGTAATTGGTGAACCAGTGCATAACGGCGAGCTCTGGCACTTCTAGTTTTTTCTTAGGGGTTTCTGAACTTTTGAGGTGGGAGGGTTTTTTCTCATGCATTCAAAACCGAATTTCAACCCCTCTTTATATAGGGAGGTGATTTGAAACCATAAAGATAATTATCAAATATATTTGTAATTATCTAGGCTTTTCAAATCATTCTAGAATATTCCAAATTCCTTTTGTTTTCTAATTAATTAATTAAACTATTAATTAACTAACAAAACAAGTCCCTAATATAAATATATTTTCAGTTCTATTTTGCTCTTGCGTCTAACCCAAAAGTACATTTTTATTTATTGTAATATTATTGGTCTGTTATGGCTTTGGTAACTAATCTCCATCAGCTCCCACTTGCAATTAGGCATCAACTATTGACCGGTCTAATACCTACCAGGAACATCAGTGAATGGAAGTCTGATGCAACTACTTTACTTATAACAACATTGCTATAAACAACCCTAAGACTAGTAACTTTAAATTCATTTGATATTCATGAAATATTATTATTATCTAGATACATGGATTAACGGTTGATCTCATGGTTCATGATTATGTTTCTCGATGCTGATTTGTGGTGACCTTTCTAACTGACTATTGAATCAACTCAATTTAGCTTGGCCAAATATTTATTTTCAACCCCAAATCAATGAGAGGCCTAGAGATATTTACTTCTCTATTTCTAGCAGAAGGATCAAATAAACTTTGACTAAATAGGTCAGTAGTATTCCTCGTGCGATATCTAGTTAAACCTTATATAGTTGTCAGTTATGGACAACGTTGGTGAAAAACCAAGATACAACAGATTGTAGAGCATAACCTTATACTTCTCCATTTGATGATTTAAAAAAAATTAGTCTTAATTTACTCATGACATGATCCATGAAGTAATCTTTAAGCATGGTTACTCCAATACTTTAAATCTCCATTTTCAAGTACTCATCGGTATTGGTGTTGAGTTCGAATGTAGTTGTGAGATGTCGAAGTCTATCCGAGTCTATCTTAGTTTCGAAAGTTAGTTTGTATATTTTTCATAGGGTCATTGTTAGTTTTGAAACTGTAATGCTTAGTCCCTTATGTATTTTTTGTATGCTTTTGAATTCCCTATAAATAGGGGATGGATACTAGAGTTAGAGAAATGCTTCGAGTCTAAACACTTGTACTCTATTTTTCTCTATGTTCTTCATAAGCATAATCGATCCAGCTAGATCATATTTACATTGTGTGTTTTTAATTCGTTCATTACTCTGATTTCTATTGTCATACTCTATCAAATAACAACTACATTTGGTATCAGATCAAAATTCATTCAGTTGTGATATGATTTTCTCAATTTTCCAAAAGTTTTTGAGTCTCGCTATAGATTCAAAATATTCCACTCTTTTCATTCTAAAAATCATTATAGATCATCTGTTTTGATTTGATTCTGCGTTTTGTTTGTTATATCGAGTATTCAGTGTTTGATTTCTGGAAGTTTTAACCATCAAATCTCAATTTTTTTGAAGCTTTTCTCAAAACTATTTTGTACAATAATGGAAAATATTAACATGAACACCATGACTTCATATTCTCATCTTCTCGGTTCATCCACAAAAATTCCTATGTTCATTCCAGAACTCTATGATCAGTGGCTGATCGAATGGAAGACTATATGAATGGAAATGATGAGGAACTCTTGAAATGCATTATTGATGACGTTCGTTCTTCTATTGTGTTACAAAATGTTGGAACTTCTACTACCAATTAAGATGTTGCTCAACAAGAAGAGAAGCTAAAGAAAAACATAAACGTTGCTTATGTGAACTCCATGGTGCTCTTCCACCTGTTGTGTATAACTATGTGCAAAGTTGCAAAACATCAAAGGAAATTTGGGATACTTTGAAGGAAAAGTACCAAGTTAGTGAGAAGACAAAGATAAGTTCAGTTAAGCAGTGTCTGTTGGAGTTGGGAGAATTCAAGCAGAAAGGAGAATCCATTGAGCTTTATTATGACCGTCTAAATGAACAAATCTACAAATACAAAAAATATGAAGTCATAAGGTCAGCAATGGAGTTCAATTTGACTTTCATCATGGGGCTTCGTAAAGAATGGCACAATGTCATCTTAATGGTAAAAACTCAACAAAGCTTTGACTACTAATCTCTCAATGATCTCTATAGTGTGTTGAAGGGACATGAAAGTGAAGTAAATGAGATAGTTGAGGAAACAAAAATTGGTTTGGGTGGTCCTTTGGCACTGATGTCGAAGGTTGCTAGTAGAGAAGCTGAGAAAGAAACTACTGAGAATGAGGGCTCGGAAGATGAAGGTTTGATTGTCAATTCTGATGACAAAGCAGTGATGTTCTATTCGAACAATTGAGTGAAGAAATTTTTCAAAAAGCCATTCAATTTGAAGACAAGAATGAGCGATGTGAAAGGAAGTTCTTCTGGGAAGAATTTAAATGAGGAGAAGAGAACTGAGAAGAAGGAGGTGAAGACTGAGGAAACAAAGATAGAGAAGAAGCTCAAGAGAGATTTTGGATTCGACTGCGATTTCTGAGTTTGACAAGGTCCCAATAGATCGATATGCATATGGTATTGTTAGAATTAATGAATGTTTCGATGCAAATGATCTTTTTGATATTGTGAATGAGACCTTGACCAAAAACAAGAAAATAAATTTTTTGAAAAGAACTGACAATTCGACATCTAACTCTCAAAACAATATTGTTGATATCGAAGATGACTCTGATGATATTAGTGAAATTGAGGAGGAGGAAGTTATTGATTTCTCTCGGTTATCCGTCATTAATGTCATTTCGATGGCTAAGGGTAAAGAAATTGGTAATGATTCTTCGGTTAAAGTTAACACTGATCAACCCTTGACTTAGAAAGTTCATGATCCTGATCATGTGATTGTCGAGGATAGTTAAACAGATAGCAATGATGATAAAGTTTCGAATGACACAACTATTCCAAGGGTTGTTGTTGATCAAGTTTATGAGGAGTCGAAAATTTTCGAAAAATTCTTTAAATAAAAAGGTCCTCATTATCTTGAATCGAATTCAATGGTGTCACACCCCCAAACCGGAACAGCAGAAACGTTCGGGGGCGGATGACTTCATGTGGTAACGTAACAAATGAATACATAGTAAAGAAAGCAATACAACCATCATATATATAATTGAAAGTTTACATTGTTAAAATGTACATGTTCAAAACCAATTACAATATGATGCCAAAATATAAATTTAAACTGGCGCCACAACGTCCCTTCTTCAAAAGTTTTTTTGTTACCTGTAATTACTGAATCCGTGGGACATACAAGTAGTTTTGAAAGAGTAGATCAACATTTAAGCTGGTGAGTTTCATAAGTATTAAATGACAATGTTTGTATGAAATGAAATGTTTTGTTTTTGTTTGTTTGTTCCTAGAAAATCCCATATTTTCTACTATCATAAATGTAGCCTTCTATCATGACCAATGTTTGTTTCTAGAAAATGTATGTACGTATAAAATTTCCAATACGTCTGAAAAACCCCGTAAATCAAGGTATTTTTAATACCCCATGTGAGTTTTATAACCATGTTAATGACTAGAATTGCCTATACACAACGTTCTTCAAGTGTTGGAATGTTCTGACGTTTGTCACCCCAAATGGTGTACTATAGCTAACAGTCAGGGCGCGGGGTTATCAAGCCCGTATAGATATATACACAAACACCAGGCTCCCCCTCCAAGGGATTCTGGTATATAATACAGGACTTGAAATGTGTACTCGAACGTACGTGAAGTTAATGTCTCACAAAACTTAGTATAAAAACAGATTTACATGTAAAAATGTTCGTTTTTTCTTGTATGTGAAAGTGACTTCTTGAAAATAGTATTTCTAGTATGTAGAAATTAGTAATGTTCTCGTAAAACTACCTATTATAGTTTTCTTTAGGTGTGTCTCGTTTGTTTAGAAATCCCTAGAAAAATGAATCACTTGTTATGAAAGTATAAATTTTTATAGTGTCTAAGATGGACACATATACATGCAGTTTAAGCAGAGTGTTTGATTTATACATATATAACAACATTTTTCATTTCAAAAGATATAATGTTATCGTGATATATTTTGCATACGAAAGTTTCCCTATAAGGGTTATAAATCACATATGATTCTGTTGATAAAAAGTGTATAATGAAACTTTATATAACACACGATAATAATCGTGTGTTTTACTTGTATTCCCCCCTTGAAAGCATATAAAAGCATTTATAGAACATTTAAAAGGTTAATTAAGGGGTATGAACTCACTTGAAAGATCAGAAAAAGGCGAGATGAAAACCGAGCAGAACTTCTACTCGAGAAAGCGGATTTTCTCGGTATTCTCAGGAATCCCGGGAGCACAAACGACCTTCGGGACTTGAGCAAGGTAACCGGGGCTTCGGGATATCACTTGCACGGAAAACGAGGCAAAAAGCAAGAAAGTTGAGAGGAAAATGATCCATTTCTTCGGAACCCTCACATCCCTTTTATAGGGTGTGGGAACCGCCTCGGTACGCTGGGCGTACTCGTGCGTCACGCATGAGCGCATCCTCGACTGCTTCGGAACCCAGATGGGATAGGTATAGGCTCGCATAGGGCGCGACGTGGACGATCCGAGGCCTAGGCCTCGAGTACGCTGTGCGTAACTCGGCCCGACCTGATGACTCCTCCTTCGGATAATACCAAGGTTTATTAATAAAATTTATATTTTAATTATTTAATAAACTTCAAAAATTCATATCTTCTTCATACGAACTCCGTTTTCGATGTTCTTTATATCCACGCGTAGGTGAGTCTACGCTCTACAACTTTCGTTTAGATTCCGTTGGAAAATTTTGAAATTATTTTTATTATTTATTTTTAAAAGTTCGCGGTAAGAAAATTTCGTTAGAAATTCATAACTTCTTTATCTGACGTCTGTTTTTGCCAGACTTTTTACCGTTTTAATACCATTGTCGAGACCTTCAATTCTCGTTTAGGTCATTCTGGCCAAAAGTCGCTCGATCTCTGTTTCGAGTTTTTAGCTGTCTGTCGCTAAGCCGAACTTGGAAAAATCATAACTTCTTTATACGAAGTCAGATTTGGGCGTTCTTTTTACGTACGATCATGGTTTAATGACATAAAACATAGTAGGTAATTATTTAGAGACTTTTTGGACTTTTTATTTTCGAAGTTAATATCATTATATCAAAAGTGGTTACAATACTTGACTTTTTAGGTCATTACATAGAGTTGAAATATCGGGTTGTCACATCATCCCCCGTTAGAGGGAATTTTGTCCTGAAATTTAAAGTAAGAAAGATACTTGTGAATTAGAGAAAAAGATGAGGGTACTTTTGTTTCATATGATCTTCGCGTTCCCATGTGAATTCAGGTCCTCGCTTGGCGTTCTAGTGAACCTTCACGATGGGTATGCGACTTTGTTTCGTTTGTTTGACCTCTCGGTCCATGATTTCTACAGGTTCTTCCACAAAGTTGAGGCTCTCGTTTATCTCGATCTCGTCGAGTGGAATAACAAGAGTCTCATCGGACAAACACTTTTTCAAGTTCGAGACATGGAAGGTTGGATGTATGTTACTAAGTTCACGTGGTAGATTAAGCTTGTAAGCTACAGGGCCGATTCTGGCGAGAATCTTGAAAGGCCCTACGTATCTTGGATTTAGCTTTCCACACTTTCTAAAGCGTATTAAGCCCTTCCACGGTAAGACCTTCAATAGAACGCGGTCTCCTACCTGGAATTCCAAAGGTTTCCTCCTTTGGTCAGCATAGCTTTTCTGTCGGTCTCTAGAGGCTTTCAACCGTTCACGAATTTGAACGATCTTCTCTGTTGTTTCCGGTATGATTTTTGGACCGGTGAGAGTGCTTTAAGGAACTCGTCCTTTAGCTAACTGGGTGTCGCCAACTTCAGTCCAGCATAGAGGGGACCTGCACTTACGGCCATAGAGGGCTTCAAATGAAGCAGCCTTTATGCTCGTATGATAACTATTGTTGTATGAAAATTCGACTAGCGGTAAATGGATATCCCATGCCTTTCCAAAGTCAATCACACAGGCTCTCAGCATATCTTCCAAAGTTTGTATCGTTCTCTCACTTTGCCCGTCTGTTTGTGGATGGTAGGCTGTACTCATGTCTACTCAAGTCCCTAGGGAACTCTGTAGTGACTGCCAGAACCTTGAAGTGAATCTACTATCTCTATCGGAGATAATGGATATCGGAACACCATGCAGTCGCACTATTTCCCTTATGTAAGTTCTTGTAAGCCTTTCCATCTTGTCAGTCTCCTTGATTGGTAGGAAATGCGCGGATTTGGTCAATCTGTCGATGATGACCCATATGGTATCGAGTCCACCCGTCGTCTTGGGCAACTTAGTTATGAAGTCCATAGTAATCCGTTCCCATTTCCATTTTGGTATCTCCGACTGTTGTAGTAATCCTGACGGTTTCTGATACTCGACCTTAACCTTAGCGCAAGTAAGGCATTTACTTAAGAAGGTAGCAATTTCTGATTTCATATTAGGCCACCAGTACAGTTTCTTAAGTACATTTTACCTGAACCTGTGTGGACGGAATATCTCGTGTTGTGTGCTTCGGCCATGACCACGTCTCTGAAACCACCATGTTTCGGTGTCCAGATACGGTCCATGAGATAATATGCTCCGCCACCCTTGATTTCTAGATTCTTTTCCATTCCTCTCAGGGATTCACCCGCCACATTTTCAGGTTGCAAAGCTTCCAGTTGAGCCTCCTTAATTTGGGTGGATAAGTGGGAATGGATAGTCATAGTCAGAGATTTGACTCTCCGACCAGTGTATTCTTTTCGACTGAGGGCGTCAGCTACCACATTGGCCTTGCCAGGATGATAACGAGTTTCACATTCGTAGTCATTGAGTAACTCGACCCATCGTCGTTGTCGCATGTTGAGCTCCTTCTGATTGAAAATGTGTTGAAGGCTCTTGTGATCGGTGAAAATAGTACTCTTTGTTCCGTACAAGTAGTGTCTCCAGATCTTTAGAGCAAATACTACTGCTCCTAACTCAAGATCATGTGTTGTATAGTTTACTTCGTGTGTCTTAAGCTGACGGGAGGCATAAGCAATAACCTTCCCTCTTTGCATAAGAACACAACCAAGTCCTTGGTTTGATGCATCGCAATATACTACGAAATCTTCTATCCCTTCGGGGAGGGATAGTATCGGCGCGGTGCACAAAGCTTGTTTTAGTGTTTGGAACGCCTTCTCTTGTTTTGTTTCCCAGTCAAAGGCCACGCCTTTCTGGGTCAATGTAGTGAGAGGTTTCGCAATGCTAGAAAAGTTCTTTATGAATCTGCGATAATAGCCAGCGAGACCTAGAAATTGACGAATCTTTGTAGGTGTCTTTGGTGCCGACCAGTTCTTAATGGCCTTAATTTTGGAGGGGTCCACGTGTATCCCCTTCTCGCTAACTACGTGGCCCAAAAATTCGACTCTTCGAATCCAAAATTCGCATTTAGAGAACTTCGCATAGAGCTTCTCCGAACGTAAGGTTTCTAAGACTTTTCGTAGGTGCTGACTATGCTCTTCCTTATTTCGGGAGTAGATAAGTATATCATCGATGAAGACGATGACGAACTGATCCAAGTAAGGACGGCACACCTTATTCATTAGGTCCATGGATACTACTGGTGCGTTGGTTAATCCGAACGGCATCACTACAAATTCGTAGTGTCCATAACGGGTTTGGAAGGCTGTCCTGGGAATATCCCCCTCTAGTACTCGTAGTTGGTGATATCCGGATCGTAGATCTATCTTCGAGAAGTAGTTTTCTCCTTGAAGTTAATCAAATAGGTCATCAATGCGGGGCAGAGGATAACGATTTTTGACAGTAAGTTTGTTCAGTTCTCTGTAGTCGATGCACATGCGAAATGATCCGTCTTTCTTCTTTACAAACAAGACCGGTGCTCCCCAAGGTGAGAAACTTGGTCTAATAAATCCCTTTTGGTGGAGTTCGTTAAGCTGACTGGAAAGTTCTTGCATCTCTGCGGGTGCCATACGATAAGGCGATTTTGCTACTGGGGTAGCCCCTGGAACTAAGTCGATTCTAAACTCAACTTGACGTTGCGGTGGTAATCTCGGTAGTTCTTCTGGAAAGATATCGGGAAAGTCGCATACTTCTGGAATGCTCTTAATATCTTTTACTTCCTGACTCGTATCGACGATGTGTGCAAGAAATGCATGATAATCCTTCCGCAAACACCTTCGAGCTTGGATGCACGAAATGATGCGAAGGTTTGTACTTGATTTGTCGCCGTAAATCACTAATGTTTCGTCGTTAGGGAGACTAAGACGAACTGCTTTCTCAAAGCACATGATGCTGGCACGAAGAAGACTTAACCAATCCATGCCGACTATGACGTCGAAACTTTTAATTTGGACCGGCATGAGGTTGATTGAGAAAGAATGACCATCTAAAGTTAATGTACAACCCATGTATATGCAGTTAGTGTTTTCCGTTTTTCCATTTTCCATTTCTATAGTGAATGATTTTTCTAACTTGCTAGGTTTATGTTTAAGTAAGTGAATAAAGTTTTGACTCACGAAGCTTCTCTCCGCTCCACTAGGGAATAATATGCATGCATATGAATTATCGAGAAGAAACGTACCATCAACTACTGTAGGATCAGTTACGGCTTCTTCATGGCCTATAGTCAACACTCGTCCCACTCCGCCGGTATTTGTTGCCTTTGGGCATTTTCTCTTGTAGTGGCCCACCTCGCCACAATCGTAGCAAGCTCGGCCTACACCAGCGTTGGGAACTTGAGTGATTGGCTTTATGGGGTCTTTGCAGAAACAGACAGTGTGTCCCTTTTTGTTGCAGTTGGAGCACTGCATTTCTTGACAAGGTCCATGGTGGTGGTAAGTGCATTTGGCGCACTTTGGAAAGTTACCCGCATATGGCTTTGTCGAGTAGGGATTCGTAGGAACGGTAGTAGGTACAGTAGCAGCATTCATTGTAACTAGTTGTTGTTTCTTCAAGGATTCTTGGGAAGACCCACCCTTCCTTTTACTCCATCCTCTCTTCCTGTTATTGTTGTTGTTGTTTCCCATTTGTGGTTCTGGTGTAGAAATTGCCGAGTTCTGATGACTTCCGTGATCAATAAGAGATTGTGCCAGCTCTTTGGCACTTTCAAAAGTGTCAGGTTTTGAAGCTAACACGCTCGACTGAATTTGGGGTGACAGCCCCCAAATGTATCTCTCTATTTTCTTGCTCTCAGGAGCAATCATATCCGGGCAAAGGATTGCCAGATCACAGAATCCGTTGGTATAAGTTGCTATGTCGATACCAATCATTCCGAGCATCCAGAGTTCGTGCTCGAGTTTTTGAATCTCTCCTCGTGGATAGTACTCTCTCATCAGCATGGTTTTTAAGCTCTCCCAGCTTATTTAATTTGCCACTATTAGAGTAAGTACCTTAACGTGGCCATTCCACCAAGTTAAAGCTCTATCGATAAGCGTGTAGGTTGCAAACTTGACTTTGTTGTGCTCGGGACAGGAGCAGATTTCAAAGACTGATTCTGTCCTTTCGATCCACTGCCTCAGTATCATCACACCACCAGTTCCATTAAACATCCGGGGTTTGGCATTCGTAAAGTCCTTATAGGTGCATTCTCGGGGTTGTCCATGACTCTCGCCATGGTTGGAAGGAAGTGTGCCAGTTTCTGAGCCAGTAGTAACAGGGGTATTGATATGTGACATGGAAATCGCTACATTTGCGGTGACTGTTGCTTGGAACATGGCAGCATCAAATTGAGGAGGTGGAGGCGGTGGTGGTAGAGGTGCTTCCCCACCGTTGTTTCGTCTCGGGTTTCTACGCGGAGGCATCCTTCAACTATAGGTTGAAAAGATAAAGATAAGAATTCCATAGCATAGAAAATGATTGTGTCTCATGAACTAAATTGCTATAGTTCAACAACAGATGATAGTATGAGTCTCAAAGATAGAAGAATGAAAGTTATTTGTAAGACTGAAATACGAAACAAGCATATGATTTCTCCATAACATTTTAAGGATTGAACGAAATACTCAACGTAGTAATAATAGTGCCACTTATATTAATATAATAATTGATACAACGATCACAAAAATTGGACCCCTATAAGGGTCTCCGGTTACAAAGTTTAAGGAAAATAAAAACTTTTAGCCAAGGTCCTAACTTATAACAAAATTTGAGATTTTGTCAAGCACTACTTGTGACGTAGGTTGCGCTTGGAGCTTGACTCTGCATCCGATTGCTTTGATTCCATAAGACGCCTGTCGAAGGCGGCTTGTTGTCCCCTCAATTCGGCGAGGGCTGCAATCATTTGTGCTTGGAATGCCTCGATTTGGAGTTGGGCATTGTCCTGAGCTCTGTCCAGCCTACAGATGTCGGAAGTGTGAACCTGTACCTCCACGTTGACTTCCCGAATCCGGCTAGCTTGAACTACGGATTGGTAGGACTGGTTGGCTAGTTTGCCCACCATGACTGGGAGTGCCCGATCTGCTGAACCTCCTCCGCGGACATCGTAGAAGTCTCGGCACATGCCGTAGGGAGGGCGTAGACTTTGTTGTTGGCTCCAATGGTGGAGATGACTTCCCCAGACGGGAGTCGGTCCTTGAAAGTTCCTTACGAAGGCGGGAGGTTGTGCGGGTGGTGGGTTGATCACTTCCGGCTCTGATTCGGTACCGGAGTCATCCTCTTCGTCCAATTCTATGGGTTCTTCGTCCTCCTCGGGATCCTCTTTGATCCATCCCCGGTTGCCTTGGTTGGGATAGTAGGGGTCGCCGGGGTGGTGAAATCCAGCCATTTGACTGTACGGGAATAAGGTTATAAGAATCGAATAATGTTTGGAACATGTAAGACTAAACATGTATGATAAGCTATTCTATGTAATAAATACTCCTATAGTATTTAAACTCTTGTGTTTGATTCTCGTGATGTTTTGGTAAGTTTTGACTTGTTGCTCACTACGAGCATTCCTCGATATACATTGCTCCGATCTCGGACAAATATAGTTGATCATGCTATATTTGTCACAAATCTGATTACATATATCGAGTCTTAATCGTAGCGTAAAACTTGTCTAAATACTTCTTGTATAGTTATAATCTTGAAAATAAGTTGTTGTATGCATGTATTTGTACTTAAATGAACTTACAATTTAAGTTAAACGAAACGCGGCTTAGGCGTAAAACAAAAAAAATGTTTTATCAGAGCATATTAGTCCCTTAAGCATTTATAGTTTGTATATCTTATGTGGTTCGATATACTTAGTTCACTATAAACATTGCTCTGATACCAATCTGTCACACCCCCAAACTGGAACGGCGGAAATGTTCGGGGGCAGATGACTTCATGTGGTAACGTAACAAATGAATACATAGTAAAGAAAGCAATACAACCATCATATATATAATTGAAAGTTTACATTGTTAAAAGGTACATGCTCAAAACCAATTACAATATGATGCCAAAATATGAATTTAAACTGGCGCCGCAACGTCCCTTCTTCGAAAGCTGTTTGTTACCTGTAATTACTGAATCCCTGGGACATACAAGTAGTTTTGAAAGAGTAGATCAACATTTAAGCTGGTGAGTTTCATAAGTATTAAATGACAATGTTTGTATGAAATGAAATGTTTTGTTTTTGTTTGTTTGTTCCTAGAAAATCCCATATTTTCTACTAGCATAAATGTAGCCTTCTATCAAGACCAATGTTTGTTTCTAGAAAATGTGTGTACATATAAAATTTCCAATACGTCTGAAAAACCCCGTAAATCAATGTATTTTTAATACCCCATGTGAGTTTTATAACCATGCTATTGACTAGATTTGCCTATACACAACGTTCTTCAGGCGTTGGAATGTTCTGACGTTTGTCACCCCAAATGGTGTACTGTAGCTAACAGTCAGGGTGCGGGGTTGTCAAGCCCGTATAGATCTATACACAAACACCAGGCTCCCCCTCCAAGGGATTCTGGTATATAATACAGGACTTGAAATGTGTACTCGAACGTACGTGAAGTTAATGTCTCACAAAACTTAGTATAAAAACATATTTACGTGTAAAAATGTGTTGGATTAGTGTCTAAGTCCATAACTATTTTGGTATGTACTTGACCCGATGGTGCATGGTCCTTTTGGGTTGCCTTCACCAAAGCAACTTGATAGGATGAATTATTGAGAGAAAGGATTTGATATGATTTATTAATATATTATGAGAATAATATATTAAAGGAGAAATCATATTGTTTAATTAATATTAGTCAATAATTAATTGGTAATTAGTTTTGTGACTAAAAGAGATTAATTAAACTTAAGGGACTGAAATTGTAATTATAAGATAATTGTAATTTGGGCCATGGATTGCCTTGTATTAAGGAATGGACGAATTCTATGGGGAAACCCATAAGGAAATCGTCCAAGGCCTTAATTAAATGAGTCCATGGGTTGCTTAGGGCTTAAGCATCCAAATTAGGGTTTCCTTGTTAGATAACCCTAATAGCCTCACTATATATAAGACCCTTATGACCCAAAAACGTGGCTAAGACTTGTTCTAGGGTTTCACACGTTTTTGGGCAGCCTCTAACCTCTCTCCTCTTCATCCTCTTGCTTATGGTGTTTGTGAACCATTAGATGAGTGACATTTGTGACTCTAAGGTTTCTAAGGTCAATACAAGGAGGAATTAGGATTGTTATTACTACATAACAATCAAGGTAACATCTTAAACCTATTCTTATGTTAATATGATTACTTGTATGCTAGAATTAGGGTTTATAGTCTTGGATAACTTGCATGTACAATAGAGAAACCTAGATCCAAGCATTAGGGTTTGTATGAACACATAGGATGTTCTTAGGACCAAAACCCATCAGTGGTATCAGAGCCTAGACTGGTTTCTATTGTATTGATGCATTGTATGATTGAAAAATTTGATTTTTGTGGTTCTGGAGGCTGGACTCGCCGAGTCCATAGATGAACTCGCCGAGTCCATGCTGACTCGACGAGTCCATGCCTGACTCGGCGAGTCGGCTCGTCAGAAGGAGGGAAAACCGGGATTTCTTGCTGTTTTTGCTTAAGGATAGTTGCCTTATCATATTAGATCAATATAAATCCGATTTTATGATATATTTGACTATATTCTTGATCTAATTGAAAATATTTATCAATTAATAAAATATTTGTTTCCCTATGTGATAATTGATTAATTATTTTGATTAAATTGATAAATTGTTTTGCAAGAAATCATTAAATAAATCAAATATGGATAATTATGTGATTACTTGTTAATTTAGATTATTTGTTATTTGATCCTTGTGCTTTGAAAAGTTTCATATTTTCCCCTTTAGGTTTTATAGTTTAAATTTGAACCCAAAAGTTTTGTTGTTTTGAAATTTAAATAGTTAAAACCCTAATGTTTTGAAAAAGGTTTCAAAACTTGCCCTCAAGTTTTGGAATTTAAATTTTGATTAATTGTTTAATTTTGATGTATATTTAAATTCTAAACCCTAATGTTCTGAAATGTTTCAAAACTTTCCCTCAAGTTTTGGAATTTAAAAGTTGATTAAAAGTTTAAATAGGAATGTTAAATTCTAAAACCCTAGTATTGTTTTGAAAAAAATTCAAATTACACCCTTATGGTTTTATTAATTAACTAAGGTGTATAATTAAAAGAGGTTTAATAAATCCATAAAAGTTTTGGTTTACAATTTAATTGAATTAAAAGTATAATTGTTAAATTTGACCACCTAGTATTTTAAAAGTATAAAATACATCCTATACTATATATAACATTAAAAGTCTAACATTATATATATATATATATATATATATATATATATATATATATATATATATATATATATATATATATATATATATATATATATATATATATATATGAGTAAAAGTCAGTCTTACCGTTAGTAGGCCTCATTCACGAAGCTAGTCTATAAGGGGTGTTTAAGGAAATTGCCTATAAAATGACGATTGAATGGGTATCCACTCTTACCCACCGCACTCTTGACTAGTGGAGGGTCGTTAGCCGAACAGGTAGGACAGGACGAAACCTTCCATTATAAGTATAATGAATTACAAAAGTAACTAAATGTTTTACAAATTTCCAATCTTAGTTACTTAGGCAAAAGTGAATTGATGCAATTCCATGAAATTACACTTTGTGCCCTTGTAAAGACGTTATTGGAGCGTGTGTGGTTTACCGGCACACTAAATGGTTCTAAGCAAAGGTAGCAAAGGGTGACTCAATGTTTGTCATAGTTCGGTGGAGCGTGTGTGGTTTACCGGCACATCGAATAGGTGACTGTAACATATGAGGGCACCATGTAAGTTTGCATGGTTATTCACACCCGCTTTATGATCCTCGGCATCCCAGTCACAAACAAGAGGGGCATATCGAGATTTAAACATGCCATTGAAATGTTCAATGAATCTCAAAGGATCTAGGAGTTTTCATAGATTTAAAACTTAAATTTCTTTTTCGTTTTTTATGGTGGAAATTAGTTAATCGTCATTCACTTACCTTCAAATATTCTGCAACTAGATTACGGCATCCCTTTTCTAGGTTGTAGCATATTGTGTTGGGTCCTAGCCTTAGTATCTCATTTGGGTGATTTACTAAGGACTCAATCAATCAACTAACTTGAATTTGTTTTCTCCCGTTTTGTAGATGTCAAAGTTCGACAACTATGGTCTTCCCAAATCCCGTGGAACAAGCTTTCCACATGAAGATGGTATTCCACGATTCGATCAAGGAACAAGAAATCATGCTTCACTTCCTCCACCTCCTCCAATTGTTCTCCCCAACCCACAAGTTCAAAGGCTTGAAAAGTTCAAGATCACTCAAGCCCTTTTGGCAAGTAAACATAAAGAAGGAAAGTCGCTGTGTGCACACGTCCTAGGGATGAAGTCACACATTGATAGGTTAAGAATGTTGGGATGTGTTTTCTGTGAGGAAATGGCTGTTGATTGGGTTCTTTAGTCACTTCCTAACTCATATAGTGAGTTCGTAAGAGAGTACTATATGATGAACCGCGACGTGGCCCTTATAGATCTCACCTATATGCTTATTGTTGCTGAATCAGCAATGGTTTGGCGCAATAGAAAAGCAAAGTTAATTGGTGAATCTGCCTTCAAGACCTCTATGGATATAGACAATGGCAATGAAAGACATGTTATGATCGAAAAGTTTGATCATAAGAGAAAGGCAATGTCTGAAGTAGTTCCATGTCATGTTCCAAAAGAGTCAATTTGCTATTATTGCCAAGAGAAAGGGCATTGGAAACGAAGCTGCCCCATTTACCTAAGAGATCTACGAGATGGGAGAGTCGAAACGTATGGCTCTAATATAGGTAAAATCCATTAACTAACTCTTTTAAGCTTCTATGTGATAAGATTACAATTAATATTTTGTAGGATCGAAGAAAAGAAAGGAAGCTTAAGGGAAGAAGTGAGCAGAATCTAACCGTGAAGGAATGGATTTCGATCGGATTTCTCGAAGATTAGATTCTTGAGCTACTACTTAGAGTTAGAATTAGATTGCTAAGAAAGATGTATTAGCATAGTTTTTCAATGAATTGCATTGTAAGGACAAAATTTTTCCGCAATAAAATAAATTTTGATTTTATATTATTTATTTATCCTTGCATGGCGTATATGAAAAATTGATGTTTGAATGTTTCTATTATTAGCGATAATGGATTTGGTTCTTATTATATTATTTATGGAAAGTCGAGAGTTTACCAAATAGGGAGAGTTTCTCATCGCCCAAGTTTCAATTGGACAAAAACTTGGAATCATGCAACTTGGTTGCACGATGAATGAGAAATTTCATATTTGGAAATTAGACTAATTCATTGACAAAGTGTCAAGTGAAGGACTAAGAGATCGAGTACATAAAGTTGTGTGTTGATCAAGTCTACCACAAGAGTAACAAAGACATTCGTCATGATTTACTAAAGGTTTAGTAAATATGATCATACTTATAAGATTAGGTGTAATTTTGAATTGATTGAAAAGGTTTAAATCAATAGCAGAACAAATAAGAAGAATCAAATAGGCAGAAAGATAAAAGGTTCTCCATTCTAAGAAAAAGGGAGAGTACCTTTTATGCTTTATGATAGGTCTTAATGATTAAGAACTATATCTCAATTGATCCTCTAAGTGAATCTTAGTACAATTGTATGTCTAAGTAGAGGAATCAAGAATTGAAGAAATGGTTAAATCAAGAAGTCAATCATACTTCGTTCCAAAACAAGTCTTAAAGTTAAGATTGTGACATTGAGTGAAAAAGTATTAAGAAGGTTTATAGCATTCATCAAATGTGAAAGTTGTGATGTCTTGGATAAGACATAGACCAACTAGGACCAATTTATGAAATGTTTTTATAAAAACTACACTAACTCTTGAATATTTGTTTGTCAAGAAATGTTTATTGACAAGAGAATCTTATATGTCAAGGAGTCAGTGGGAGTCTTAATGATCTTGAAAGGTTTCGAGAACAAATCAAAATAAACCTTATCGATCATCACTAGCACACGAGTTGAGGTTTACAACCTATCGTGTTGACATTATTTTGTTTATGTGCTGTTCCAATTGAGTTAATTATGCATGTGAGTTCCATGAGTTCTCATTTTGAACGCATAAAAGGCAAGGCACCTTAATAAATGAAAGGTACATTGATAGGAAAGGGTGAGTTGCTTAACTACTTGGAAGACATGGTGGGCAACTCTGCTACCATAAGGCAAGAAATCGAGATTAAGAAAGTTCGACCCATATGAGTTTGAATTTGTCATAAACTTTGGTTTTGACAAATTCACATGGATAGGAACAAATACACCGTTTAAATCTAAGTGTCACAAGATTTCCTCCTTCATGAAAATGATTGTGAGGAAATACTTTCACTAAGAAATATTTTAAGAAGATAGTGATTGTAAAATTGCATTCTCGAATTCAATTATGGTTACGGTATCCCTTTCCACAATTTGAATTGTGAGGTTTGGCAATTAGTCTTAATTGTTTAGACACACATATGAACTATCTAAGGCAAAGGTGTATAAGTTCAAGAGGCCTTGACAAAAGATTATCAAAGCATTAAGTATTAGAAACATGGACTTAAGAAATTCAATAGGTATTGTTTTTCTGAAAGTTAAGATGTTTATGAATACATGTCAAAGCTAGTGGGAGCATAAGTGTTATGTTTTATAATAATCATCATGATAGTTGGAGCATAAATGTTATGATTGTATGATTATTATGGAGATTATTGCAAGTTGGCAATATTAATTATAGAAAACAAGAGTCATTCTTTGCAAAGTCGTAAGGATAGAATAGTTGTTTTGCTATAATTAAGGGAGAGAATATTATGCTTCATTTCAAATCTAAAGGATTAGGTTGTGGAATGTTAATAAATTTAGTCAAATGTATATAGTGTGTTCTTAAAATTTTGATTATGATTACGGCATTCCTCTTCACAATTCGAAGTTTGAGAACATAGCAAATAAAATATATGGCAGAAGATTGATGAAGTATCAAATCTTTATGCATCGTGTCTCATACGCTTCGGGTATAGGATCGATTGCAAATGCTATAATATTTGACCATTCTAAATTTTCCAAATGTCTAGCGTATTTAGAGGGAAAAAGGACAAGAATCGGTTTTGACTAATATAATTAAACAACTATCAAAGGACAATCCAAAGTTCGCCGAGGATTGGTCGCTTGTGAGTAGTTGGAAGTATAGTATTGGAAAATATGAAAATATTTCCATATTGGATGGACCATATCGACATTATTATGAATAGATAAGATTCTATTAAGAATAAGTTGTCATATGGAAAATATGGAAATATGTCCATTTTGGGAAATTGAATATTGAAAAATCTATGACTAGATTAGAAACCTTTATGCAAAAGGATGTTCAAAGGAATGTACTTTGAGTGAGAGACATCATATCTAAGGAATTGTCTTGTAACAATCCCCGATAGAAGAATTTGTAATATCATTGGCAATAGTCTTTGTGACTTTAGTGCAGTGACATTACGAAAGGATCGTTGCATAGAATGTTAGAATCTAGCATATTCTATAAGTAGCAAGAATTTGATATTCTTTCACTTATGAAAAAGGATTTGGAGTTGTGAAATGAGAATGATTGGAAATGTGCTCAATTTGGTCTATTTCACAAAGTAAGAACTATAGGTAAACATTGTGTGCATGCTAAGAGCATGGGACAAGTGTAATAATTCAAGTAAGAAGTTGATTACCCGAAATGACAAATAATGAGTAATCGATATGGTGATAAATAAAAGGTGTTTTATTTATACTCAAAGGTTTGAGGCCATATGGGATTAGTATTATTCTTGTGTTTCACTTTGCATGTTTTGACTTCCTGAATAATTTAATTGGTTAAGAACAGTCAAATTATTCGAACGAGCCACAGTCATTCATATGTTGGAAGTAGGTATGAATGAAGACTGTCGTGAATTGGTGTGTGGATTGTCTAAAGAGCATTAGACATAAGCAAATGTTTGCTGCAACATTCATGAATGCTTATGAATATGATTTGAGCATTGGATTAAACCCACGCTCACTTGGATCACTCCATGGATTGTATCACGAGTGATTGGTGAGACGATAACATCTTATATTCTTGAAACCGAGATGTGTGAGTTGTATCTTGCAAATCAGTTGCACATTGATAATATGTAAACGCACCAGTAACTTGGTGTCATAAAACATATTGTTGTGTGTAATTCGGTGAGTGAGTACAAGCAAGCATTGTATCAAAGTTTATCCGTTCCTTTTATCCAAAGTAGGATAAAAGCGATATCTTTGGGCCCCTCGATGATTTAGTGATGACAAAACGTAAATGCTCGGCCGGGGCTAGGGCTAATTTGATTTGTTCAATTTTTCAGTCGTCATAAATTGGGAATCGAGATATAGTACAAAGAGAATGATTTGAAATCATATCTCATATGATATCTAGAATGGAGGAATATATGATCCCTTATCTTAAGGACACGCGTATCTGATAGGATCAGAGTTGACAGCGGCTTTGGAAAGCTACGATTGCAGATCAGGATCTGAAGTCATACGCAGAATAGTTATTAGACTTATCCAAGTGGGAGACTGTTGGATTAGTGTCTAAGTCCATAACTATTTTGGTATGTACTTGACCCGATGGTGCATGGTCCTTTTGGGTTGCCTTCACCAAAGCAACTTGATAGGATGAATTATGGAGAGAAAGGATTAAATATGATTTATTAATATATTATGAGAATAATATATTAAAGGAGAAATCATATTGTTTAATTAATATTAGTCAATATTTAATTGGTAATTAGTTTTGTGACTAAAAGAGATTAATTAAACTTAAGGGACTGGAATTGTAATTTGGGCCATGGATTGCCTTGTATTAAGGAATGGACGAATTCTATGGGGAAACCCATAAGGAAATCGTCCAAGGCCTTAATTAAATGAGTCCATGGGTTGCTTAGGGCTTTAGCATCCAAATTAGGGTTTCCTTGTTAGATAACCCTAATAGCATCACTATATATAAGACCCTTATGACCCAAAAACTTGGCTAAGCCTTGTTCTAGGGTTTCACACGTTTTTGGGAAGCCTCTAACCTCTCTCCTCTTCATCCTCTTGCTTATGGTGTTTGTGAACCATTAGAGGAGTGACATTTGTGACTCTAAGCTGTAATGCATGTGTTTCCGGGCTTGCCATTTTTAGCAATGTAATAGTCTAGGTTAACCTTTGTAACCCGTTTTGAAATAATAAGAGTGTATTATTTGAGTATTATGTGTTTTGTGCTTAATTGCTTAATTATGTGGTTTGATTAATTAAGAATAAAAATAAGCGTCAAAATTAAAGTGTAAAATAAACTTGATATCTTTGGATAATGTTGTAGTAGTTGAAACGAGGTTTCCGAATATATAAAGAACGCCCAAATCTGACTTCGTATGAGGAAGTTATGATTTTTCTAAGTTTCGACTTAGCGGTATGCAGCCCGAAATACTCGATTTGAGATCGAGCGGTTTTTAGCCGAAGCAATCTAAACGAGGATCGAAGTACTCGTTGTTGGTATTGAAGCGATGAAAAGTTAGGCGAGAACGGACGTCAAACGAAGAAGTTATGAGTTTATAACGAAGTTTTTCTGTCCCGGCCTATTAAAAATAAATAATAAAAATAAAGTTAAAATTAGCCGACGGAGTCTAAACAAAAGTTGTAGAGCGTAGTCTCACCTACGCGTGGATATAAAGAACGTCGAAAACGGAGTTCGTATGAAGAAGATATGAATATCCGAAGTTTATTAAATAATTTGTATTTAAATTTAATTATAAAAGCCGGCATTATCCGAAGAGGAGTCACCAATCTGATCCGAGGTACGCCCCACGTACTCGCGTACGCCCAGCGATCCCCGATGCATGCACCGCCTCGCACTCAAGTGACTTCGGATGACGAACGCAATGACGATTTCGGACCAGTACGCCCCGCGTAAGGCCGTACGCCCCGCTCACTCCGAGGCTCCAGCCTCCTATAAATAGGATGCGAAGGCAGCCGACTCAATTGCTCTTTTTCTCTCTTCTCTCTCCCGTTTTACCTCGATTTGCGTGCCAGAAGTACCCCGAAGCCCCGGTAATATTCTCGAACCCCGAAGCAAGTCCCGAGATCCCGAAGATCCCGAGAAGTGCGATTCCCGAGCCGAAGCTCTGCCGGCGAGAAGTTCGATTTTTGTAGAGATCTTCCAGATCTGCTGAGGATTACTACTTCTGCAAGTCGTAGTGCTGTCCGGTCATCTTCTGATCAAGTGAGTGTATACTACCTTTCATAAACACGATAATAATACAAGTATGGTTTGAGTGTATTAAGTATATTGTGGTTTATACGTGTGAGTATGTAGTTACTTTCTTCTAACGCATAATTATGAAGTATTATATATAAAATACGTGTTATGTGTATATTTTGTTGTTATATGTGTGAATGTATATTCACTTTCTTCTATCTTATAGATCTGATTATTTCTCTATGAAGTACGTGTTATGTGTGTGTGCCTCATCTGTTATGTGGAAAAGTTATTGATTGAGCATGCTATACAGGTTTTAAAACTATGTATAAAAATGTATAGTTTATCTACTAATATGTTGGGTAGAACATGGGTAGATAGTTGGTGTGTGATAAACAGATGAGAGGCCTCGATGTTGTTTTGATCCAGTCATCTAGCAGAATTTAGATGACGACCACGGACTTTTCTAGATAGTCCAGTGGAACGCTAGCAGGCTCATAACCTGTAGGTGTTAATGAACTTGGGTGTTCATTCGTTGTATTCCATCCCCCTCATGGTTGCCTTATTTGACTTATATTGCTGAGGAACCCCCGAAGCATGTGTTGTCGCCCCGATGAAATATTCTTAGACTAGGTCCCTTGTGTTAGTTATTTTACGGACATAAATTGAGAATAACGGGAATGGGTAATTGGGTTATTGTTGGTTGGTGGAAATTAAATATAATTATTTATTGTGGGTTGAAAACCCTATATGCTCACCAGGCTCCCAAGCCTGACCCACTCAGTTTTATTTGTATTACAGGAAGTGGCGCAAGGGCATAAGATGGATGAACCATCAAGTTGTTTTGTTTACAAGTTTGTATATGTATATATTTGTTGAATGACTTGTAATGTTATCGTTTATGCTTATTGGTCTGTATCGGAACATGACACCCCGAGTTTTGATTATATAATGAAAATACATTTCTTTTATGAAATGCTTTGGTAAATATTGTTTTATCATGTTTTGTGTTTGGGAACGAATTCCGCAACTCTTTCAAATCAAAAGGATTTACTCTGAAATTATTTTAAAAGCATAAATGAAAATCGGTCTTTTCTGGCCGAGATTTTGGGGATGTCACAGTTGGTATCAGAGCATTAGTTTAAGCGAACTAGGAATTTGTACGATTTCTAGACTTAAACTTAAAATGCTAAGTGAAATTTTGAGATATGTGTCTGTTATGTTTTAGACACGAGCACTAGTTTATTTTAGGAAAGTTGCCTAAAATGCTTTTATGTGCTAAATGTTATATGTTGTCATATATGATATTATTTGTTCGGATCTATGGTCTGTTGCCGACCGGATCTAGAAACCTTATGTGTGTAGGATTCTAAGCGTACGTCTACGATATTAGAACTAGCATGTAAACGTTTCGGAGTGATAAGGATGATTTGAATATCTATCGTGAATAAGGATCTAATTTCACCTTATTCGGTGTGTAGATCAAAAATGGTGAGAACAAGAAGTGGAGTTGGAAATGCTGATGAAAACAGGAATCAACCACCAGTGATTGAGCAAATACCTGTCGTAGCAGCAGCACCTGAGCCAATAACCATGGCTGGTGTGCAAATGATGATTCAAACAGTGTTGGATCGTCAGATGGATGAAACTAGGCGGTTGCTTCAATAGAATCGTGAAGAACTGTCAATTCGTGTGGAAGAGCCCGAATTAAATGAAGGGCATTCGGAAGGTGGAAACTTCAGTGGGTCTATTGGTCAAGCCAACCCACCGATAGTTAGGCAAGACAACCATGATGGAAAGAATGATGGAATGGGATGCAAGTACAAGTACTTTCTAACTTGCAAACCATCGACCTTCATTGGAAAGGAGGATCCGATTGGGGTTATGGATTGGATCTCAGAAATGGAATTGGCCTTCATGACTTGTGGCTACAGAGGCAAGTTGCAGACTATCTATGCAGTGCGTCAATTCCGAGGTGGATCCGTTTGTTGGTGGAACACTCTAGGGAAGACTTTAAGCCCTAATGAGCCACTGCAATTGACATGGGCAGAATTCTTGGTGCAATTCAAACGCAAGTTCTGTTCAGCCCAAAATTTGTTGGAATTGGAGAATAAGTTTTTGGCATTGACGAAGGGCAACATGTTAGTTGATGAATACACCAATAACTTCACCGATAAGATGGAGTTTTCCTTGCGTATCGTCCCAGACGAGTTGACAAAGGTGGACCGGTATGCGAAGGGACTCCCATGGGATTACGAGGTGCCAGTACGTCAGACACATACTCTAGAGGCAGCTATTTAGGCTGCCAAGTCTATTGAGAACATGATTAAGGGGAGAACCACCAACAAGGTTGAGGTTGGTGAGAAGAGAAAGTTTGAGGGAACATCTGGTTCCGGTAAGAAAAGCAAATTTTCGAAATCTGATTCGAAAAAGTTTGGTGGAGGAAAAGGAGGCGAAGCAAAATGGTGTGATAAGTGTAAGAAAAAGCACTTTCGGAAATGTAGTGAGGATGTAACCTGCTACAAGTGCGGAAAAATTGGGCATTTTTCCAATGAGTGTCCAAACAACAAAAGGATGTGTTTTGGTTGCAATGAAGAGGGGCACATTTTGAAAGACTGTCCGAAGAAGAAGGAGGCAGCTAAGCCCAACATTCCACCAAAGCCGAAGGCGAGAGCTGTCCAGATGACACTCGAAGCTGCGAAAGATGAAGTTGCTGTCGCTTCAGGTACCTTTCTCGTAAACGAATTACCTGCTCAAATTTTGTTTGATTCTGGAGCCAACTACTCCTTTATTTCGCATGAGTTTGGTAGAAAACTAGCTTTGCCTATTGATATGCTAGATAATGCTTTATTAGTCGAAGTTGCTAGTGGCAAGTTTGTACTTGTTAGCCATCGTATGAAAGACATCTTAATCGACCTTAATGAGAATAAGTTTCATGAGGAATTATTGCATATCGAACTTAATGGTTTCGACATCGTGTTGGGAATGGATTGGCTTAGCGCTAATGATTCCGAAATATTGTGCAAGAAGAAGATAGTTAAAGTAAACCCGCCTGGGAAAGATTCGTTTATGGTGTATGGGGACAAACGCAGAGTAAATTCTGTAATCATTTCTCTAATGAAAGCCAGGAAGTGTTTGACCAAGTGATGTACATCATATTTAGCATTCGTGATCGATGTTAAGAAGGAAAAGAAGGTGATGCAGGGTATTCCAGTGGTGTGTGATTATCCGGAAGTATTTCCCGAAGATCTTCCTGGATTACCGCCTGATCGACAAGTGGAATTCCGTATTGACTTGTTACCAGGAACCACGCCAATAGCAAAAGCACCTTACCGACTAGCACCGATGGAGATGAAGGAGCTAATGATGCAACTTCAGGAATTATTGGACAAAGGTTTCATTAGACCTAGTTCATCGCCCTGGGGAGCTCTGATATTATTCGTGAAGAAGAAAGATGGAAGTATGAGAATGTGCATCGATTACAGAGAGCTGAACAAGGCAACAATAAAGAATAGATATCCGTTGCCAAGGATTGATGACCTGTTTGATCAATTGCAAGGTTCGAGCTATTTCTCGAAGATCGATCTAAGGTCAGGATATCATCAGCTAAAAGTAAGAGAGCAAGATATCGAGAAGACTGCATTCAGAACTAGATATGGACACTACGAGTTCTTGGTTATGTCGTTTGGACTAACCAATGCTCCGGCAGCATTCATGGATTTAATGAATAGGGTTTGTAATCCTTTCCTTGATAAATCCGTGATAGTGTTCATAGACGACATTCTGATTTACTCGAAAAGCCAGGAGGAGCATGGCAAACACTTGGGAGAAGTGTTAGAAGTTTTGAAGCAGGAGAAGTTGTATGCAAAGTTCTCCAAATGTGATTTTTGGATTCGTGAAGTCCAATTCTTGGGTCACGTGGTCAACCAAGAAGGGATAATGGTTGATCCAGCAAAGATCAAAGCTGTGATGAAGTGGGAACAATCGAAAAGTCCCACGGAGATTCGAAGCTTTTTAGGATTAGCCGGATATTACCGAAGGTTTATCCAAGGCTTTTCTTCGATCGCTACTCCATTGACAGCTTTGACCCACAAAGGAGCTACTTATGCTTGGAGTGATAAGCACAAAGAAGCATTCGAGAAGTTAAAGAAGAAGCTATGCAAGGCACCGATACTTTCTTTACCCGATGGAGTTGAAGACTTCACTGTGTATAGCGATGCATCTGGGGTTGGATTGGGTTGTGTTTTGACCCAAAGAGAAAAGGTGATAGCATATGCGTCTCGACAGCTGAAGGAGCATGAAAAGAATTACCCAACTCATGATTTGGAGTTGGCAGCGATAGTTTTCGCTCTGAAAATATGGAGGCATTACCTCTATGGCACGAAGTGTAAACTTTTCACTGATCATAAGAGTCTCCAATATCTCTTTAATCAGAAAGAGTTAAATATGAGGCAACGACGCTGGTTAGAGTTACTCAAGGACTACGACTGTGAGATACTTTACCACCCCGGTAAGGCTAATGTTGTTGCTGATGCTCTCAATCGGAAAGTCAATCTTGAAAGGAAAAGGCCAAGAGCATTGAGAATTGAAGTTGTCTCGGCCATTGTGGAAAGTATAAAGAAATCTCAAGAGGAAGCTTCTGAGAAGAATGACCGAAGGATGGAACGTTTGGGAAAAACGTTGGTGTTTGATACAAACGGTCATGGACTGAAGGTGTTCCAAGGTCGGATTTGGGTACCTAAGACAGGAGGAATCAGAGATCTTCTGATGGAAGAAGCTCACAAGACCATGTACTCGATTCATCCCGGTAGCACTAAAATGTATAGGGACCTGAAACCCTACTACTGGTGGCCGACGATGAAGCTTGATGTTGCAAAGTATGTGGTTGAGTGTGTGACTTGTGCAAGAGTAAAGACACAACATCAGAAACCGTACGGGAGTTTAGAACCATTGCCTGTGCCTATGGGTAAGTGGGAAGACATTGCTATGGATTTTGTCACTAAACTGCCCAGAACAAAGAATGGTCACGACATGATTTGGGTGGTCGTTGATCGATTCACTAAGAGTGCGCATTTCATAGAAGCCAAGGAGAAATGGTCTATGGAAAAGCTTGCAAATTCTTACGTGAAGGAGATTGTGAGGCTTCACGGTGTTCCGTTAACGATTGTGTCGGATCGTGATAGCCGTTTCACCTCGAGGTTTTGGAAAAGTCTACAAGAGGAAATGGGTACCAAGTTATGTTTAAGTACAGCTTACCATCCGCAGACCGATGGTCAGAGTGAAAGAACGATACAAACACTTGAAGATATGTTAAGAGCATGTACCTTGGAATTCCTAGGTAATTGGGATGAACATTTACCATTGGTAGAATTTTCCTACAATAATAGTTTCCACTCGAGCATTAAGATGGCACCTTATCAAGCTTTGTATGGACAGAAGTGTCGTACGCCGTCTTGTTGGCTTGAGGCTGGGGAAAAGCAGTTTATGGGACCGGAGACGGTTCATCAAACTGCTGAAAAGTTGAAAATAATTAGGGAAAGAATGTTAGCAGCTCAGGATCGTCAAAAGAGCTATGCTGACAAGAAGCGAAGACCCATGACTTTTGAGGTTGGAGATTCGGTTTTGCTTAAAGTCTCGCCGTGGAAGGGACTTATAAGATTTGGTAAAAGGGGAAAGTTGAGTCCAAGGTTTATTGGACCGTTTAAAGTTCTTCAGAGGATTGGGAACCAAGCTTACAAGCTCGAATTACCCGAAGAACTGAATGGAATTCACAACACTTTTCATGTGTGTTATTTGAGGAAGTTCATGGGAGAAGTTCCAGATATAATTCCAATTTCTGAATTGAGAATTGATGAGAACAAAAGGTTGATTAAAGAACCAGAGGCAATTGTTGACCGAAAGACTAAGAAGTTGCGACGCAAAATGGTTGGGTTAGTGCTTGTCCGATGGAAACACACGAATGGGCCGAATCTCACCTGGGAGACGGAGAGTGACATGTTGAGTCGCTATCCGCATTTGTTTGTAGATGTGTGATTCCGGGGACGGAATCATTCTAAGGTGGAGAGAATTATAACGCCTGTGTTTCCGGGCTTGCCATTTTTAGCAATGTAATAGTCTAGGTTAACCTTTGTAACCCGTTTTGAAATAATAAGAGTGTATTATTTGAGTATTATGTGTTTTGTGCTTAATTGCTTAATTATGTGGTTTGATTAATTAAGAATAAAAATAAGCGTCAAAATTAAAGTGTAAAATAAACTTGATATCTTTGGATAATGTTGTAGTAGTTGAAACGAGGTTTCCGAATATATAAAGAACGCCCAAATCTGACTTCGTATGAGGAAGTTATGATTTTTCTAAGTTTCGACTTAGCGGTATGCAGCCCGAAATACTAGATTTGAGATCGAGCGGTTTTTAGCCGAAGCAATCTAAACGAGGATCGAAGTACTCGTTGTTGGTATTGAAGCGATGAAAACTTAGGCGAGAACGGACGTCAAACGAAGAAGTTATGAGTTTAAAACGAAGTTTTTCTGTCCCGGCCTATTAAAAATAAATAATAAAAATAAATTTAAAATTAGCCGACGGAGTCTAAACAAAAGTTGTAGAGCGTAGTCTCACCTACGCGTGGATATAAAGAACGTCGAAAATGGAGTTCGTATGAAGAAGATATGAATATCCGAAGTTTATTAAATAATTTGTATTTAAATTTAATTATAAAAGCCGGCATTATCCGAAGAGGAGTCACCAATCTGATCCGAGGTACGCCCCACGTACTCGCGTACGCCCAGCGATCCCCGATGCATGCACCGCCTCGCACTCAAGTGACTTCGGATGACGAACGCAATGACGATTTCGGACCAGTACGCCCCGCGTAAGGCCGTACGCCCCGCTCACTCCGAGGCTCCAGCCTCCTATAAATAGGATGCGAAGGCAGCCGACTCAATTGCTCTTTTTCTATCTTCTCTCTCCCGTTTTACCTCGATTTGCGTGCCAGAAGTACCCCGAAGCCCCGGTAATATTCTCGAACCCCGAAGCAAGTCCCGAGATCCCGAAGATCCCGAGAAGTGCGATTCCCGAGCCGAAGCTCTGCCGGCGAGAAGTTCGATTTTTGTAGAGATCTTCCAGATCTGCTGAGGATTACTACTTCTGCAAGTCGTAGTGCTGTCCGGTCATCTTCTGATCAAGTGAGTGTATACTACCTTTCATAAACACGATAATAATACAAGTATGGTTTGAGTGTATTAAGTATATTGTGGTTTATACGTGTGAGTATGTAGTTACTTTCTTCTAACGCATAATTATGAAGTATTATATATAAAATACGTGTTATGTGTATATTTTGTTGTTATATGTGTGAATGTATATTCACTTTCTTCTATCTTATAGATCTGATTATTTCTCTATGAAGTACGTGTTATGTGTGTGTGCCTCATCTGTTATGTGGAAAAGTTATTGATTGAGCATGCTATACAGGTTTTAAAACTATGTATAAAAATGTATAGTTTATCTACTAATATGTTGGGTAGAACATGGGTAGATAGTTGGTGTGTGATAAACAGATGAGAGGCCTCGATGTTGTTTTGATCCAGTCATCTAGCAGAATTTAGATGACGACCACGGACTTTTCTAGATAGTCCAGTGGAACGCTAGCAGGCTCATAACCTGTAGGTGTTAATGAACTTGGGTGTTCATTCGTTGTATTCCATCCCCCTCATGGTTGCCTTATTTGACTTATATTGCTGAGGAACCCCCGAAGCATGTGTTGTCGCCCCGATGAAATATTCTTAGACTAGGTCCCTTGTGTTAGTTATTTTACGGACATAAATTGAGAATAACGGGAATGGGTAATTGGGTTATTGTTGGTTGGTGGAAATTAAATATAATTATTTATTGTGGGTTGAAAACCCTATATGCTCACCAGGCTCCCAAGCCTGACCCACTCAGTTTTATTTGTATTACAGGAAGTGGCGCAAGGGCATAAGATGGATGAACCATCAAGTTGTTTTGTTTACAAGTTTGTATATGTATATATTTGTTGAATGACTTGTAATGTTATCGTTTATGCTTATTGGTCTGTATCGGAACATGACACCCCGAGTTTTGATTATATAATGAAAATACATTTCTTTTATGAAATGCTTTGGTAAATATTGTTTTATCATGTTTTGTGTTTGGGAACGAATTCCGCAACTCTTTCAAATCAAAAGGATTTACTCTGAAATTATTTTAAAAGCATAAATGAAAATCGGTCTTTTCTGGCCGAGATTTTGGGGATGTCACAGTTGGTATCAGAGCATTAGTTTAAGCGAACTAGGAATTTGTAGGATTTCTAGACTTAAACTTAAAATGCTAAGTGAAATTTTGAGATATGTGTCTGTTATGTTTTAGACACGAGCACTAGTTTATTTTAGGAAAGTTGCCTAAAATGCTTTTATGTGCTAAATGTTATATGTTGTCATATATGATATTATTTGTTCGGATCTATGGTCTGTTGCCGACCGGATCTAGAAACCTTATGTGTGTAGGATTCTAAGCGTACGTCTACGATATTAGAACTAGCATGTAAACGTTTCGGAGTGATAAGGATGATTTGAATATCTATCGTGAATAAGGATCTAATTTCACCTTATTCGGTGTGTAGATCAAAAATGGTGAGAACAAGAAGTGGAGTTGGAAATGCTGATGAAAACAGGAATCAACCACCAGTGATTGAGCAAATACCTGTCGTAGCAGCAGCACCTGAGCCAATAACCATGGCTGGTGTGCAAATGATGATTCAAACAGTGTTGGATCGTCAGATGGATGAAACTAGGCGGTTGCTTCAATAGAATCGTGAAGAACTGTCAATTCGTGTGGAAGAGCCCGAATTAAATGAAGGGCATTCGGAAGGTGGAAACTTCAGTGGGTCTATTGGTCAAGCCAACCCACCGATAGTTAGGCAAGACAACCATGATGGAAAGAATGATGGAATGGGATGCAAGTACAAGGACTTTCTAACTTGCAAACCATCGACCTTCATTGGAAAGGAGGATCCGATTGGGGTTATGGATTGGATCTCAGAAATGGAATTGGCCTTCATGACTTGTGGCTACAGAGGCAAGTTGCAGACTATCTATGCAGTGCGTCAATTCCGAGGTGGATCCGTTCGTTGGTGGAACACTCTAGGGAAGACTTTAAGCCCTAATGAGCCACTGCAATTGACATGGGCAGAATTCTTGGTGCAATTCAAACGCAAGTTCTGTTCAGCCCAAAATTTGTTGGAATTGGAGAATAAGTTTTTGGCATTGACGAAGGGCAGCATGTTAGTTGATGAATACACCAATAACTTCACCGATAAGATGGAGTTTTCCTTGCGTATCGTCCCAGACGAGTTGACAAAGGTGGACCGGTATGCGAAGGGACTCCCATGGGATTACGAGGTGCCAGTACGTCAGACACATACTCTAGAGGCAGCTATTTGGGCTGCCAAGTCTGTTGAGAACATGATTAAGGGGAGAACCACCAACAAGGTTGAGGTTGGTGAGAAGAGAAAGTTTGAGGGAACATCTGGTTCCGGTAAGAAAAGCAAATTTTCGAAATCTGATTCGAAAAAGTTTGGTGGAGGAAAAGGAGGCGAAGCAAAATGGTGTGATAAGTGTAAGAAAAAGCACTTTCGGAAATGTAGTGAGGATGTAACCTGCTACAAGTGCGGAAAAATTGGGCATTTTTCCAATGAGTGTCCAAACAACAAAAGGATGTGTTTTGGTTGCAATGAAGAGGGACACATTTTGAAAGACTGTCCGAAGAAGAAGGAGGCAGCTAAGCCCAACATTCCACCAAAGCCGAAGGCGAGAGCTGTCCAGATGACACTCGAAGCTGCGAAAGATGAAGCTGCTGTCGCTTCAGGTACCTTTCTCGTAAACGAATTACCTGCTCAAATTTTGTTTGATTCTGGAGCCAACTACTCCTTTATTTCGCAAGAGTTTGGTAGAAACCTAGCTTTGCCTATTGATATGCTAGATAATGCTTTATTAGTCGAAGTTGCTAGTGGCAAGTTTGTACTTGTTAGCCATCGTATGAAAGACATCTTAATCGACCTTAATGAGAATAAGTTTCATGAGGAATTATTGCATATCAAACTTAATGGTTTCGACATCATGTTGGGAATGGATTGGCTTAGCGCTAATGATTCCGAAATATTGTGCAAGAAGAAGATAGTTAAAGTAAACCCGCCTGGGAAAGATTCGTTTATGGTGTATGGGGACAAACGCAGAGTAAATTCTGTAATCATTTCTCTAATGAAAGCCAGGAAGTGTTTGACCAAGTGATGTACATCATATTTAGCATTCGTGATCGATGTTAAGAAGGAAAAGAAGGTGATGCAGGGTATTCCAGTGGTGTGTGATTATCCGGAAGTATTTCCCGAAGATCTTCCTGGATTTCCGCCTGATCGACAAGTGGAATTCCGTATTGACTTGTTACCAGGAACCACGCCAATAGCAAAAGCACCTTACCGACTAGCACCGATGGAGATGAAGGAGCTAATGATGCAACTTCAAGAATTATTGGACAAAGGTTTCATTAGACCTAGTTCATCGCCCTGGGGAGCTCTGATATTATTCGTGAAGAAGAAAGATGGAAGTATGAGAATGTGCATCGATTACAGAGAGCTGAACAAGGCAACAATAAAGAATAGATATCCGTTGCCAAGGATTGATGACCTGTTTGATCAATTGCAAGGTTCGAGCTATTTCTCGAAGATCGATCTAAGGTCAGGATATCATCAGCTAAAAGTAAGAGAGCAAGATATCGAGAAGACTGCATTCAGAACTAGATATGGACACTACGAGTTCTTGGTTATGTCGTTTGGACTAACCAATGCTCCGGCAGCATTCATGGATTTAATGAATAGGGTTTGTAATCCTTTCCTTGATAAATCCGTGATAGTGTTCATAGACGACATTCTGATTTACTCGAAAAGCCAGGAGGAGCATGGCAAACACTTGGGAGAAGTGTTAGAAGTTTTGAAGCAGGAGAAGTTGTATGCAAAGTTCTCCAAATGTGATTTTTGGATTCGTGAAGTCCAATTCTTGGGTCACGTGGTCAACCAAGAAGGGATAATGGTTGATCCAGCAAAGATCAAAGCTGTGATGAAGTGGGAACAACCGAAAAGTCCCACGGAGATTCGAAGCTTTTTAGGATTAGCCGGATATTACCGAAGGTTTATCCAAGGCTTTTCTTCGATCGCTACTCCATTGACAGCTTTGACCCACAAAGGAGCTACTTATGCTTGGAGTGATAAGCACAAAGAAGCATTCGAGAAGTTAAAGAAGAAGCTATGCGAGGCACCGATACTTTCTTTACCCGATGGAGTTGAAGACTTCCCTGTGTATAGCGATGCATCTGGGGTTGGATTGGGTTGTGTTTTGACCCAAAGAGAAAAGGTGATAGCATATGCGTCTCGACAGCTGAAGGAGCATGAAAAGAATTACCCGACTCATGATTTGGAGTTGGCAGCGATAGTTTTCGCTCTGAAAATATGGAGGCATTACCTCTATGGCACGAAGTGTAAACTTTTCACTGATCATAAGAGTCTCCAATATCTCTTTAATCAGAAAGAGTTAAATATGAGGCAACGACGCTGGTTAGAGTTACTCAAGGACTACGACTGTGAGATACTTTACCACCCCGGTAAGGCTAATGTTGTTGCTGATGCTCTCAATCGGAAAGTCAATCTTGAAAGGAAAAGGCCAAGAGCATTGAGAATTGAAGTTGTCTCGTCTCGGCCATTGTGGAAAGTATAAAGAAATCTCAAGAGGAAGCTTCTGAGAAGAATGACCGAAGGGAGGAACATTTGGGAAAAACGTTGGTGTTTGATACAAACGGTCATGGACTGAAGGTGTTCCAAGGTCGGATTTGGGTACCTAAGACAGGAGGAATCAGAGATCTTCTGATGGAAGAAGCTCACAAGACCATGTACTCGATTCATCCCGGTAGCACTAAAATGTATAGGGACCTGAAACCCTACTACTGGTGGCCGACGATGAAGCTTGATGTTGCAAAGTATGTGGCTGAGTGTGTGACTTGTGCAAGAGTAAAGACACAACATCAGAAACCGTACGGGAGTTTAGAACCATTGTCTGTGACTATGGGTAAGTGGGAAGACATTGCTATGGATTTTGTCACTAAACTGCCCAAAACAAAGAATGGTCACGACATGATTTGGGTGGTCGTTGATCGATTCACTAAGAGTGCGCATGTCATAGCAGCCAAGGAGAAATGGTCTATGGAAAAGCTTGCAAATTCTTACGTGAAGGAGATTGTGAGGCTTCACGGTGTTCCGTTAACGATTGTGTCGGATCGTGATAGCCGTTTCACCTCGAGGTTTTGGAAAAGTCTACAAGAGGAAATGGGTACCAAGTTATGTTTAAGTACAGCTTACCATCCGCAGACCGATGGTCAGAGTGAAAGAACGATACAAACACTTGAAGATATTCTAAGAGCATTTACCTTGGAATTCCTAGGTAATTGGGATGAACATTTACCATTGGTAGAATTTTCCTACAATAATAGTTTCCACTCGAGCATTAAGATGGCACCTTATCAAGCTTTGTATGGACAGAAGTGTCGTACGCCGTCTTGTTGGCTTGAGGCTGGGGAAAAGCAGTTTATGGGACCGGAGACGGTTCATCAAACTGCTGAAAAGTTGAAAATAATTAGGGAATGAATGTTAGCAGCTCAGGATCGTCAAAAGAGCTATGCTGACAAGAAGCGAAGACCGATGACTTTTGAGGTTGGAGATTCGGTTTTGCTTAAAGTCTCGCCGTGGAAGGGACTTATAAGATTTGGTAAAAGGGGAAAGTTGAGTCCAAGGTTTATTGGACCGTTTAAAGTTTTTCAGAGGATTGGGAACCAAGCTTACAAGCTCGAATTACCCGAAGAACTGAATGGAATTCACAACACTTTTCATGTGTGTTATTTGAGGAAGTTCATGGGAGAAGTTCCAGATATAATTCCAATTTCTGAATTGAGAATTGATGAGAACAAAAGGTTGATTAAAGAACCAGAGGCAATTGTTGACCGAAAGACTAAGAAGTTGCGACGCAAAATGGTTGGGTTAGTGCTTGTCCGATGGAAACACACGAATGGGCCGAATCTCACCTGGGAGACGGATAGTGACATGTTGAGTCGCTATCCGCATTTGTTTGTAGATGTGTGATTCCGGGGACGGAATCATTCTAAGGTGGAGAGAATTATAACGCCTGTGTTTCCGGGCTTGCCATTTTTAGCAATGTAATAGTCTAGGTTAACCTTTGTAACCCGTTTTGAAATAATAAGAGTGTATTATTTGAGTATTATGTGTTTTGTGCTTAATTGCTTAATTATGTGGTTTGATTAATTAAGAATAAAAATAAGCGTCAAAATTAAAGTGTAAAATAAACTTGATATCTTTGGATAATGTTGTAGTAGTTGAAACGAGGTTTCCGAATATATAAAGAACGCCCAAATCTGACTTCGTATGAGGAAGTTATGATTTTTCTAAGTTTCGACTTAGCGGTATGCAGCCCGAAATACTCGATTTGAGATCGAGCGGTTTTTAGCCAAAGCAATCTAAACGAGGATCGAAGGTCTCGTTGTTGGTATTGAAGCGATGAAAATTTAGGCGAGAACGGACGTCAAACGAAGAAGTTATGAGTTTATAACGAAGTTTTTCTGTCCCGGCCTATTAAAAATAAATAATAAAAATAAAGTTAAAATTAGCCGACGGAGTCTAAACAAAAGTTGTAGAGCGTAGTCTCACCTACGCGTGGATATAAAGAACGTCGAAAACGGAGTTCGTATGAAGAAGATATGAATATCCGAAGTTTATTAAATAATTTGTATTTAAATTTAATTATAAAAGCCGGCATTCTCCGAAGAGGAGTCACCAATCTGATCTGAGGTACGCCCCACGTACTCGCGTACGCCCAGCGTACCCCGATGCATGCACCGCCTCGCACTCAAGTGACTTCGGATGACGAACGCATTGACGATTTCGGACCAGTACGCCCCGCGTAAGGCCGTACGCCCCGCTCACTCCGAGGCTCCAGCCTCCTATAAATAGGATGCGAAGGCAGCCGACTCAATTGCTCTTTTTCTCTCTTCTCTCTCCCGTTTTACCTCGATTTGCATGCCAGAAGTACCCCGAAGCCCCGGTAATATTCTCGAGCCCCGAAGCAAGTCCCGAGATCCCGAAGATCCCGAGAAGTGCGATTCCCGAGCCGAAGCTCTGCCGGCGAGAAGTTCGATTTTTGTAGAGATCTTCCAGATCTGCTGAGGATTACTACTTCTGCAAGTCGTAGTGCTGTCCGGTCATCTTCTGATCAAGTGAGTGTATACTACCTTTCATAAACACGATAATAATACAAGTATGGTTTGAGTGTATTAAGTATATTGTGGTTTATACGTGTGAGTATGTAGTTACTTTCTTCTAACGCATAATTATGAAGTATTATATATAAAATACGTGTTATGTGTATATTTTGTTGTTATATGTGTGAATGTATATTCACTTTCTTCTATCTTATAGATCTGATTATTTCTCTATGAAGTACGTGTTATGTGTGTGTGCCTCATCTGTTATGTGGAAAAGTTATTGATTGAGCATGCTATACAGGTTTTAAAACTATGTATAAAAATGTATAGTTTATCTACTAATATGTTGGGTAGAACATGGGTAGATAGTTGGTGTGTGATAAACAGATGAAAGGCCTCGATGTTGTTTTGATCCAGTCATCTAGCGGAATTTAGATGACGACCACGGACTTTTCTAGATAGTCCAGTGGAACGCTAGCAGGCTCATAACCTGTAGGTGTTAATGAACTTGGGTGTTCATTCGTTGTATTCCATCCCCCTCATGGTTGCCTTATTTGACTTATATTGCTGAGGAACCCCCGAAGCATGTGTTGTCGCCCCGATGAAATATTCTTAGACTAGGTCCCTTGTGTTAGTTATTTTACGGACATAAATTGAGAATAACGGGAATGGGTAATTGGGTTATTGTTGGTTGGTGGAAATTAAATATAATTATTTATTGTGGGTTGAAAACCCTATATGCTCACCAGGCTCCCAAGCCTGACCCACTCAGTTTTATTTGTATTACAGGAAGTGGCGCAAGGGCATAAGATGGATGAACCATCAAGTTGTTTTGTTTACAAGTCTGTATATGTATATATTTGTTGAATGACTTGTAATGTTATCGTTTATGCTTATTGGTCTGTATCGGAACATGACACCGCGAGTTTTGATTATATAATGAAAATACATTTCTTTTATGAAATGCTTTGGTAAATATTGTTTTATCATGTTTTGTTTTTGGGAACGAATTCCGCAAATCTTTCAAATCAAAAGGATTTACTCTGAAATTATTTTAAAAGCATAAATGAAAATCGGTCTTTTCTGGCCGAGATTTTGGGGATGTCACATAAGCTTTTTAAGGTCAATACAAGGAGGAATTGGCATTGTTATTACTACATAACAATCAAGGTAACATCTTAATCCTATTCTTATGTTAATATGATTACTTGTATGCTAGAATTAGGGTTTATAGTTTTGGATAACTTGCATGTACAATAGTGAAATCTAGATCCAAGCATTAGGGTTTGTATGAGCACATAGGATGTTCTTAGGACCAAAACCCATCAAAATGTTCGTTTGTTCTTGTATGTGAAAGTGAGTTCTTGAAAATAGTGTTTCTAGTATGTAGAAATTAGTAATGTTCTCGTAAAACTATACCTATTATAGTTTTCTTTAAGTGTGTCTCGTTTGTTTAGAAATCCCTAGAAAAATGAATCACTTGTTATGAAAGTATAAATTTTTATAGTGTCTAAGATGGACACGTATACATGCAGTTTAAGCAGAGTGTTTGATTTATACATATATAACAACGTTTTTCATTCCAAAAGATATAAAGTTATCGTGATATATTTTGCATAAGAAAGTTTCCCTATAAGGGTTATAAATCACATATGATTCTGTTGATAAAAAGTGTATAATGAAACTTTATATAACACACGATAATAATCGTGTGTTTTACTTGTATTCCCCCCCCCCCCCCCCTTTGAAAGCATATAAAAGCATTTATAGAACATTTAAAAGGTTAATTAAGTGGTATGAACTCACTTGAAAGATCGGAAAAAGGCGAGATGAAAACCGAGCAGAACTTCGACTCGAGAAAGCAGATTTTCTCGGGATTCTTAGGAATCTCGGGAGCACAAATGACCTTCGGGAGTTGAGCAAGGTAAACGGGGCTTCGGGATATCACTTGCACGGAAAACGAGGCAAAACGCAAGAAAGTTGAGAGGAAAATGATCCATTTCTTCAGAACCCTCGCATCCCTTTTATAAGGTGTGGGAACCGCCTCGGTACGCAGGGCGTACCCGAGTACGCTGGGCGTACTCGTGCGTCACGCATGAGCGCATCCTCGACTGCTTCGGACTCCGGATGGGACGGGTATAGGCTCGCATAGGGCGCGACGTGGACGATCCGAGGCCTAGGCCTCGAGTACGTTGGGCGTAACTCGGCCCGACCTGATGACTCCTCCTTCGGATAATACCAAGGTTTATTAATAAAATTTATATTTTAATTATTTAATAAATTTCAAAAATGCATATCTTCTTCATACGAACTCCGTTTTCGATGTTCTTTATATCCACGCGTAGGTGAGACTACGCTCTACAACTTTCGTTTAGATTCCGTCGGCAAATTTTGAAATTATTTTTATTATTTATTTTTAAAAGGTCGCGGTAAGAAAATTTCGTTAGAAATTCATAACTTCTTTATCCGACGTCTGTTTTTGCCAGACTTTTTACCATTGTAATACCATTGTCGAGACCTTCGATTCTCGTTTAGGTCATTCCGGCCAAAAGTCGCTCGACCTCCGTTTCGAGTTTTTAGCTGTCTGTCGCTAAGCCGAATTTGGAAAAATCATAACTTCTTTATACGAGGTCAGATTTGGGCGTTCTTTTTACGTACGATCATGGTTTCATGACATCAAACACAGTAGATAATTATTTAGATACTTTTTGGACTTTTTATTTTCGAAGTTCATTTCATTATATCAAAAGTGGTTACAATATTTGACTTTCTAGGTCATTACATAGAGTTGAAATATCGGGTTGTCACAAATGGTATATCGAAACTTCAAATGCACTGATGACTTGATATTTCCAAATCAAGTGTTTGTTACAATAGGAAATGGTGAAATGGTTAATCCCGAAATTAATAAAATCATTGTTAAGAACAACCAAGCAGCATCGAAAGATGAATTTTTCTCAAACCAAAGCACTGTTGAAAATAATCTCAACAAGAACTCTTCACTTTTCAAAGACAAAAACTATAAAGAATTTTTTTTTCGTAAAAATATAAGATTACTATACAACTCACGTTTTTTTAGTTCAATACATATCGATTGACGGCAAACGGGCAACAAGTTGCGTTGCTAGCCGTTTCTGATAGAAAAACCAATTCTTTCGAAAACAATATTTGTGGATCTAGGAGATATAACATTAGAATGCATGACCCGTTGGACTCTATTGGTGAGCTCCACCGCCTAGGGATGAGATTTAGAACCGGAAAACCGGATTGGAACTGGAATCGGACCGGAACCGGAACCGTTAGAATCGGAATATGTAAAATTGGTCCGAGTCCCGGGTTTAAAGAATGGCTCTATTCGGGTTCCGGGTAATCCGGTTCCGGGTCCTTCGGGTCCGGGTAAACCGGGTTTAAGAACCGAAACTGTGTTAGGAACCGGAACCGGTTTTAGGGGCCGAAACTGGTTTCTATAGAAAGTTTAAAACATGCATATATCATTCGTTTGAAGTCAGATTGACATGAGGTTTTCTCCATAGTATAGTTTATAGTTTTTACATGATTTTAGACTATAATTTTGTCATTTTTTGGTTTATATTCATTGACTTATAGTCTCTCTAAGTCGGGATATCAAAGCTGGAAATTTAATGTTTTTCAGCTTTTTTTTTTGTATTATGTGATAGTTTTAAAACATGCATATCTCATTCGTTTAAAGTCGGATTGGCATGAGGTTTTTTCCATAGTATAGTTTATAGTTTATACATGACTTTAGGCTATAATTTTGTCATTTTTGGGTTTATATTCATTGACTTGTAGTCTCTCAAAGTTGGGATATCAAAGCTGGAAATTTTGTGTTTTTCAGTTTTTTTTATATTTTGTGATAGTTTTAAAACATGCATAACTCATTCGTTTGAAGTCAGACTGACATGAGGTTTTTTCCAGAGTGTAGTTTATAGTTTGTATATGATTTTAGACTATAATTTTGTTATTTTTGGGTGTTTATTCATTGACTTATAGTCTCTCAAAGTTGGGATATCAAAGCTAAAAAATTTATGTTTTTAAGCTTTTTTTGTATTTCGTGATAGATTTAAAATATGCATATTTAATTCATTTGAAGTTGGAATAGCATGCAGTTTTTTCCAAAGTGTAGTATAGAGTTTGTACATTATTTTAGACTATTATTTTGTCATTTTTGATTTCATATTCATTGATTTATAGTCTCCCAAAGTTGGGATATCAAAGCTACGAAATTTTTTTTCTCAACTTTACTTTTGTATTTTGTGAAATTCTAAAACATGCATTGGGCCCACTTTACCCAATTCACCGGGTTTTTCGGTTTTAGACCCACTTTACCTTATTCCATTCGACCCACTTTGATTTTTGCGGGTTTTCGGTTCTAGACTCACTTTACCCGGAACTGAACCGGAACCGGTTCCTATATACCGGTCCGGTTTCTGGTCCTAAAAAATCTCGTTAACCGGTTCCCAGGTTTTTCCGGTCCGGTTTTGGACCCAATCTCATCCCTACCACCGCCTCTGGTGCGAGAAAACCAAATGTATCGAATGCAAAAGGTACAAACACATGTTGATTTTCTATACATGTATTCTCGTGTTTTACCACTTTGCACGCAACAGCTTTCAGTTTTAACTACCCAAAGAAATTGGGTAGTTAAAACTGAAAAACCAAAAGTTGAACAACAAGCAAATGTCAATGTTTCTCAAAAATCAAAATCTAATGCCCAAAGTTTCAAAGAATAGATTGAAAAGATTTCTAAAGAAAATGAGATTTCAATGACAAAAGCGAGAAACAAGGTTTATTGGCAAAATATTGAGTCTCGAAAGAAACAAAATGTTTTGTTAACTAAATCATCTGAAACAATTGAGTCTAAATCAGTTCAGACATCTTCTCAAAAAAAGTCTTTTATTAAGAAAACACCCGCTCAATCACCAAAAGATTTGTCAAAAAGTCAACCATAAAAAGAAAACCCCAAAAGTAAACTACAGATTTCGCAGTCTAATTCTAAACCGAATTTTCAAAAATCAAACAACGAGAATTTTGTACAATCTCAATCATCAAGAAAATATGTTACTAATAAACATGCAAGGTTTTCTCAAAGTCATTCTCTAAGAAAAGGTTTTAAATTCAATGAACCAAGGAATTTTACTCAATTCCCAAGTCAAAGAAGATTTTTGAATGGTCCACAAGTTTTTCATCAATCAAATGTTGGTTATCAAAATCATTTTCAACCACAAGTAAAACCTAGGTATTCAAAACAACATCTTGAAAAGTTAAATGTAAATACAAATAGAAATGTGACATTCAAACCCACACAACCTAATTTTCCCAATCATCCTTCGAAGAATCCAAGTAACGCTTCGTTTTCCAAAGGAATAATAGATATCAAAAGCATCAATCACTCTGGTTAGAAGGAAAAGGCAAACTTTGTCAAACTGGGAAGTTTTCAGAAGAAGGGATCAAGGTTGCTTATGAAAGTTATTTGAATGAGTCAAAGGGAAGCTCTTCATCCAAGGAGTCGAATCCTTTTGTTCGACAGCGGAGAGTTGTTCCAAAAGCGAAAGTTGATGAGAAACAGACTGAGAAGGTCAAAGGGAAAGTCAGTGTTGATTCTAAACCAGTGAATGATTTCATTTCAAGACCCGTGTCTAACAAAGTGGACTTAATTGATAGTTTTATATCAAAAGTTCGTAATTGGGTCTTAGCATCTTCATTTCATCATGCATTTTGTTCTAATAACCAAGGACCCAAACAGCCTTGGGGACCTATATTCTTTCGCTAATTACAGGTTTTGTGTGACGAGCAATATGATGAAAAGTGGTACATTGATAGTGGATGATCTTGTCACATAACTGGAAAATAAGGAAAACTTAAGAGATTTTCAAAGTCTGGAAAATGCTGGTGTACTGAAGTTTGGTAATAATAACAAATGCAAAGTCAAAGGATATGGCAAAGTTACGAATGAAAAGTTCACAGTTAACAGAGTTGCATATGTCAAAGGTCTTCAACACAACTAGATAAGTATTTCGCAACTTGTTGTGGGCAGTGGAAATTAGGTTGTTTTTTATGAAGAAAGGAGTGTGCTTACGAACAAAGAAGCGAAAGAAGTTCTACTCAAATCCAAAAGGAAAGGCGATATGTTTCAGTTTGTCAACTTTCGAAAGCTTCATCGGATATAAGTTGGTTACGGCATCGATGTCTCTCTCACTTGAATATCAATAATTTGAACAAAAGTAGAAAAGATAGACATCTCCTGGCATTTTTTGGCTATGGCATCGACGTCTCTCTCACTTGAATATCAAGAATTTACTTTCTTCAACAAAAAGAAAGAAAATTAATCGATATAAACATGCGATTGGGATTCCCCAAAGCTGAATTGAGAAGATTGACATCTCCTATCATCCCTATCATAGGAAATTTGATATGAATTCTGGATAAGAACGATATATGTAACACCCGCAAATCTCGGCTAGTTAATTTAGAGATAATAGGGGTCGAAAACGACTTTTCGCCAAAAGATTATTTAGAATCAATAATATTAACCAAGTTGTAGAATATCTCTCAAGGGTTCCGTACATATAAAGAACATCGAAATCCGAGTTATAACGAAAATTTTATGTCCCGTCGAAGTTTTACGGCAAAACCGACACGGCACCGGGAGACGTAAATAGTGAATTTTTGATAAAGTACTTTTTAGCCTTAGTGATATAAACAAAAGTTGTAGTATACTTCAAACAAAGAATATAAAAAAAATCCGCCCAAATCTGACTTCGTATGAGGAAGTTATGAATTTTCTAAGATTTGGCCTAGTAGTGCACGGCCCGAAACTCGAATTTTAGTTCGAGTGGTTTTTGGCTTACGTGACCTAAATGAGAGTTGAAGATCTCATTAATAGGAACTCAACGATAAAAAGACAGACGAAAACAGAGTCTGTATGTAGAAGTTATGAATTTTACGCGGACATTTAACAATATAATCTACTCGTACTGTTAAATTTAAGATCGGTCGAGAATTAGCCAACGGAGTCAAAATGAAAGTTGTATATCTTATTTTTACCTACGCGTGGATATAAAGAACGTCAAAAACAGAGGTCGTATGTGAAATTTATGGATTTTAGAAGTCGGAAGTGTGCTGTGTGAAAATGGGTGATGTGGCACAATCTTGGTCATTGATTTCTCCCCAAGTCTTGCCACTAGATTGTGACATGTGGCACCAAGTTCAGCCATTTTTCACCCTATAAATAGAACCTCTCCCACCCTCATTTTCTTCACACTTTTCCTATTCTTTCTTCTCTTTACTCTCTCTCTAGAACCTCTCTCTAGCTCCGAAACCCCCCGAAAAGCCTAGCGAACCTCCCTAGCACGAGGCGGAAGCCCCAGAGTGCTCGACGGCTCCGAGAAGAAGAGCTTTTCGGATCGGGAGCGCTGCTCAAAGCAAAACCTGGTTTTCTATAAAACCCGCTGTAAGTGAGCTACGTCTACGCTATTTTTAATATAACTTTTATTTAATTATAGTAACGTTATTAGAAACTTATAATAAGTACTTGGGATATTATTATGAGTTATATAAGTATTTTTTAACGCTTATATAATACTAATAATAGCTAGACTATTAATTAGTCTCGGCAAATAATAGACTAAACTCTAGTAGTAATAAATACTAGGCTTCGTCGAAGGAAATTATTTTTAAGAAGCGAAACGTTGTCTGAGTTCGGAATCACCACCTTTTCATGTGAGTGCATGGTCCCTTTCATCTTACACATATATATGAAGTATTTTATATAAACTACGTGTTATGTGGGTATATTATATGTATACTTGCTATCTATGTTGCATGAACAATTTTATACAAGTTCTATATGATTTAAACTGTTTATGTATTTATATCTACATAATATGTTGGATAAAACATGGGCAGATGAAATATGCGTTGGATGATGAGTTGAGAGGTGATATAGACCATAAGGTAAGGGTGAGAGGTGGACGATATGAGAAGCCTTGTTCCCAAATGCTGGCCCCTTCATCTAGCAGAGTATGGATGACAACCACAGACTATTTTAGACGGTTCAGTGGAACACTAGCAGAGTCGCAACCTGTAGGTGTTGTGAACGATGTGTTCACCGGTGTCCTCTAAAAACCCATTGACATGTATTGCGAGTGGACTCTTGAAAACAATACTGTCAATAAACGAGATAACCCTAGCAGCTGTGCTCGAAGGACAATACTGGCAGTTGCGCCTCACATAGAATGTCACAATTCTGGCAGCTACGCCTAAGTGATAGAACTAGCAGCTGTGCTTGACAGCTGTCATTGACAACGATGGACTTCGTACCTATTCCTTAGGATAATCCTTAGGAATGAATGAATGAGAATAGTTGATTCTTAGGGTAGATTCTTAAGAGTAAAAAAGATAATGGGGATGGGTAATTGGGTTAAGTGTTTGATGATTAAACATAATAATTATATTATTGTGGGTTGAAAACCCTATGTACTCACCAGGTTTCCCAACCTGACCCACTCAGTTTATTTATATCACAGGTGCTGATATGAAGTCACGTTACACTGAGATATTAAGGAGATATAAATCACTAGTGATAATGAATGTAATTTCTGTTTATGCTTATGTTTCTGTATTGACGTTGACATCCCAAATGTTTTAAAATAAATAAAAATACTTTTCTTTGGAAATGCCTTGATAATGTATTTATCATGTTTTACTAGGAACAAATTCCGCAACATTTTTATTAAAAGAGGTACTCTGATTTTTATAAAGCATAAACAAAATCGGTCTTTTCTGGTCGTGAAAATGGGGATGTCACAGTTGGTATCAGAGCATTAGTTTAAGCGAACTAGGAATAATGATTTATTTCTAGACTTAAACTTAGAATGCTAAGAGATGATCGTGAGGAGTGTGTCTAATATATTTTAGGAGATACACTTGAATAGACAAAAGCTGTAACAACCCGAAATCCATATCCCTAAATGTAACCCTTTTCGCGACTCGTTCTGATCATCCAATCGCCGTTTCCGATTTCGTTTAAGATTCCGACATTTTATTAAGTCATTAATGTGTATTTTATATTATGACTTAATGGGAATCCTAATACCTTTAGAACTCATTCAAACACCCCATATTAGTGATTGAATTATTTCTAGAATCAACCATATCGAGTTACGGCAACTTGATCGGGTGCGACCAAAAGCCCCGTTTAACGCCGGTATCGGGTAGAATTCTACCGTGTCCCGAACTTGGACACTATTTAAAGTGATCCAAGTCTTCATTTTGAAGCTTTTGCTTCATTTTACAACTATCACTCCAACCTCTCTCCTCAAACTAGATTTAAGGGTCAAAATCTCAAGTTTAAGGCTTCAAATCATCAAGGTGTCTTCTCTAGCTTATTGTTTATCATATTGGACCTTCAAATTCGAGATTTATTGATGATTTAGAGCCTTGTATATGAGTTTACGGCCCAGGAAGGTGCTTAGGCCGTAAACCCATATTTAAAGGGGTTTTAAGCCCTTAAACCCTTCCATGACTCAAACTAGACCTAGATATGACTTTTAGAAATTTGGTAATGGACTTAGAACACTTCAAACATGAATTTTGAGGGATTTGTCTGAGTTTACGGCCAAGTCATGTGCTTGGGCCGTAAACTCCTCAAGCATGGGTGTAAACTCATTTCCAAGGTGTTAGAAAGCCATCTAACACCACCAAAAGCCTTGGAATAAATCATAGAACCAACCAAAAATAGTTTAGGGACCTTAAACATAACAAAACTCTTCATTTGAGATTTTACGGCCATAGCATGTGCTCCAAGGCCGTAAACTCCTAATTGTAGGTCATTTGGTGCCCTAAATTCATTTCAAGGCTTGTAAGGATTTTAGGAATCACATGTGATTAACTTTGGAACATTAAAATCACTTATTCATAGGAGTATGAGAGTTTACGGCCGTAAGCTCCATGATAGGGCCGTAAACTCCCTTAAGTGTTGTATTTGGTGATTTAAATTCATTCCAAGCCTTAGGTAAAATTGTTCCAACCCTTCCCAAGTGTTAATGACCCTTTAAGCACCATAAATCTTGCCAACATGAGTTCACGGCCATGAACTCATGTGTGAGTGTTGTTTAAGGTTGTAAACTCATTAGGAAGTTTACTCTTGGGGAGTAAACTCAAATCCCAAGCCCCTCGCTTCATTTCCCGTCCGTAGATATCACCCGGGTCACTCCAAACACCCGTTTTGAGGTGTTTTCGTTCGTTGGAGCGTGACTTCATATCTAATTAGAGTTTATGAATCTAATTAGATATATTTGTATGCCATTTCATGTTACATAGGAACCTCGCGTGTTATCAGGCCTCGATTCGACGTTTAGCATCCAAAATCGACACATTTTTGCGTCCGGTGAGTTCATACCCCTACCCTTTTTAAATGGTTTTTCAATGTTTTCACGGGGGGAATACAAGCAAAAGTACAAGAATATCTTGTACTTAAACTTACGATTTCAGTTAAATGATTTCATAATTGTATATTTTTAAGAATTGAAAACCTTTTAACAAACTGTTTTAACTTGCAGAGTTATTTGTTTTAACCCAATTTTCAATTCTTATTAAACACTGTTATATTGTATACTTTACGTTTGATTGTTCACACTTAAACTGATAGGACACATAAACCATTGTAATGTCTGTAATAAAACACTAAGGTTCGAGTGTAAAAGACAGACACCATCAGAAAACATAAAACATCTGTATGTCCTTAACAATACACCTAGGCTCGAGTGTGATAGATAAATACCATCATAATACACAAATCAATTGTAATGTCTTTAATAATACACCTAGGATCGAGTGTAAAGGACAATCACCATAAGATAACACATATATCATTTGTAACATCCTTAATAATACACCTAGGATCGAGTGTAAAGGACAGTCATCATTAGATAACACCTAGGCTCGAGTGTAATGTCCTTAATAAAACACCTAGGCTCGAGTGTAAAGGATAGGTACGTTAGAACTTAGCTAGTCGTAGATACTACTTTCCTAGTCGAAAAGTAAAGAGTAATCTTAAAGATTGGAGACATGTCCTCGGTGAACACTCCATAGAGATACGCGAGTGGAGGACCGCACCTGTAACCAGAATCTCTTAGATAGGGAGCGTGACTTGAGTGTATAGATCTATACGGGACTGACAATCCCGAACCTGGCTGCTAGCTACAGCCGAACTGAAAGGTTCAAGGGTGACGAAAGTCATAAAAAGGATACTGGCCACGACTCGAGTCATATCTGGTCTGAAGTATGGTTATGGAACTCGCAATCAAGATTATGAACACTTCACACTTAATTATTAGTTTTATGTTCGTAATAAAACTAATGTACAATTAAGGATAATCAGACTTTCAGGAGAATTCGCACACACACACATTCAGGAAAATATGGGATTTTCCTGGGGATAACATTGAACATAATCAGAATTGGTAACAGTTCATCACACACACACACATGTAGGAAAATATAGGATTTTCCTGGGTAACAGCGGTACGTAGCAAGAAAAGTGTAACAAGTTAGATAACCAAACTTTACGAGTGACAAGAACAATCATGTTTTCATTGTACACCTTTTTCATTACATTTTGGATTTGGTAACCAACTTTTAAGAAAATATAGGATTTTCTTGGATAACTACTTTTTCAGGAAATCAAAGGAACTCGTACATTTTCAGAAAACTAACCGCTTATGAACTCACCAGCTTTATGCTGATTTTCAAACCGCTTGTATTCTCAGGTTCACATTAGACAGGTACCCAACGATCTCTTTTGGTGAAGAAGAAGTGCGTAGAAGACTCGTCTCATTTTGTCCATATGTACTATGTATCACACTTGTACAATTTACTTTTGAAACAAATGTAAACTTTTCTATATGTAATGTAATGTTTGTTTTACTTTACTTACTATGTGCATTGGATTTGATACTCAACGTGGAGTCAACCCCGAAAATATTTCCGCCTTCGGTTTTCGGGGTGTGAAACAAGCACTAGCTTAATTAGGGAAGATGTCTAAAATGCTTTTATGTGATAAATGATTTGTAATGCTTTATGTTATCGTTTTATCGGATCTATGGTCTGTTGCCGATTAGATCTAGAAATTTTTTGGAATAATAAGGAGGAATACGCATCTAAGTCTTCCTCTATCTATATTCTTGTCTCGATACACCGAACGTCTGCTTTGGTGTATAGAATGTCATGATAAGGACTCATAGCAGACTAAGCAAATGGAGGAAATGAGAAGGATTACGATAGTGAATGACACCTATCGGAAGATATCGTAAGAGTGATATATTGCCTTTAGAATGCATCTAATAAATAATACGCCTAGTACAAGAGAAATACACTTTCGATTAGCAGAAAGAAAGATTTTTGGTATAATCCATGAAGTTATCCCAACGTCTGACGTTCCCATCACCAATCGAGTTGAAGCAGAATTGATGATTGAAGATACGCATGGAAAAAGTCCTAGTAGAGTCTAGGAAAAAAGTTATATGATTGTTTGGACACATTTGTATGTGTTAAAATTGTTTTTGTGATAACGACTTGGAGAACTGTGAGACAATACTTGGGACGGGTATGAGTAGGTGTGAAAGGTAGTAGAGGCCTATACTACCGGAAGCACAGGACTCACGCTTGGATCAAGGAAAGTCACAAGGTTACCAAGAAGCTAGTAAATGATACCGTTTTATTTAAATATGTCGTTACCATCGTTTCGGTAATGATCAAGAAGATGATTGTTGTTTCGACCCTAGTGGACATATCAAATTGAGTCCGACTAAGATGAGTATGTTACGTGGTTTAGAGAACCAAGTTCGATGTAGCACTTAACTTAAGCCAGAAGATTGAAGTGAAAGATAATCGAAGCGGCCAATAGAAGTATCGCGCTAGTTAAAGAAGTTGGTAGCTAGAAATGCTACATGTTAAAATGTGATATCACATTAGAACATGAATGAAATCATATTCCATTCCGGAATTTGACTCTAAGAGACCTGAATTTGAGTGTTGCAACATACGATGAGAGTTCATTAGAACGTGACCCATCGGTCTATCGTGGAAATCAAATAAACTTATCTTAAGCTTGTTAAGAAGAAGAAGGAGTATTTGATAAAGAGCGAGTTTGTGACATGAAGGTCCTGATTGAAAGTGTAACAAGACATAGAGAACGGGTGCAAGATCAAGCACCGCTTGCAGTCAAGAAGACTAGGAGTTAGATATGCATTCTAAGAAACATAGAAGTTACACTTATTAACTAGGATGAAGAGATAACGTATGGAGTCATTATATTGCCCTGTTTCATTGATGATTCTGGGACGTAATCATCCTAAATGGGAGATAATTGTAACACCCGCAGATCCGGGCTAGTCAATTTAGAGATAATAGGGGTCGAAAACGACTTTTCGCCAAAACATTATTTAGAATAAATAATCTTAACCAAGTTGTAGAATATCTCTCAAGTGTTCCGTACATATAAAGAACGCTGAAATCCGAGTTATAACGAAGAAATTATGGCCCGTTGAAGTTTTACGACAAAACCGACACGACATCGGGAGACGTAAATAGTGAATTTATGATAAAGTACTTTATAGCCTTAGTGATCTAAAAAATAGTTGTAGTATACATTAAACATAGAACATAAAAAAAAAAAAAAAGAACGCCCAAATCTGACTTTAATAATACACCTAGGATCGAGTGTAAAGGGCAATCACCATAAGATAACACATATATCATTTGTAACGTCCTTAATAATACACCTAGGATCGAGTGTAAAGGACAATCATCATTAGATAACACCTAGGCTCGAGTGTAATGTCCTTAATAAAACACCTAGGCTTGAGTGTAAAGGACAGGTATGTTAGAACTTAGCTAGTCGTAGATAGTACTTTCCTAGTCGAAAAGTAAAGAGTAATCTTAAAGATTGGAGACATGTCCTCGGTGAACACTCCGCAGAGATACGTGAGTGGAGGACCGCACCTGTAACCAGAATCTCTTAGATAGGGAGCGTGACTTGAGTGTATAGATCTATACGGGACTGACAATCCCGCACCTGGCTGCTAGCTACAGCTGAACCGAAAGGTTCAAGGGTGACGAAAGTCATAAAAAGGATACTGGCCATGACTCGAGTCATATCTGGTCTGAAGTATGGTTATGGAACTCGCAATCAAGATTATGAACACTTCACACTTAATTATTAGTTTTATGTTCGTAATAAAACTAATGTACAATTAAGGATAATCAGACTTTCAGGAGAATTCGCACACACACACACATTCAGGAAAATATGGGATTTTCCTGGGGATAACATTGAACATAATCAGAATTGGTAACAGTTCATCACACACACACACATGTAGGAAAATATAGGATTTTCCTGGGTAACAGCGGTACGTAACAAGAAAAGTGTAACAAGTTAGATAACCAAACTTTACAATTGTCAAGAACAATCATGTTTTCATTGTACACCTTTTTCATTACATTTTGGATTTGGTAACCAACTTTTAAGAAAATATAGGATTTTCTTGGATAACTACTTTTTCAGGAAATCAAAGGAACTCGTACATTTTCAGAAAACTAACCGCTTATGAACTCACCAGCTTTATGCTAATTTTCAAACCGCTTGTATTCTCAGGTTCACATTAGACAGGTACCCGACGATCTCTTTTGGTGAAGAAGAAGTGCGTAGAAGACTCGTCTCATTTTGTCCATATATACTATGTATCACACTTGTACAATTTACTTTTGAAACAAATGTAAACTTTTCTATATGTAATGTAATGGTTGTTTTACTTTACTTACTATGTGCATTGGATTTGATACTCAACGTGGAGTCAACCCCGGAAATGTTTCCGCCTTCGGTTTTCGGGGTATGACAGATTGGTATCAGAGCCCTTGTTTATAGTGAATGAAGTATACCAAACCTTACATGGTATAAAACTATAAACATTAAGGGGCCTAAGTGCTCTGAACTAAAAGTATCCTTCAAAATATAAGTAATTTCAAAAGTATATAAGTATACCGACCCGTCGAGATCCATAACTACAAGTAGAACAGAACATAAGTAAATGGGTGTTGTACGCTGCGGTTAAACCTGGGTAGTTATGTAGTCGTGTCTAGGATCAATATAGTCTGGCCAATTATATTCATTCGAGACACGGCCAACATGTGCTTGGGAGTGAATGTGGTAAGCGGCATGCCTAAAACTTACCCTAATACCACAAACATCGAACCAGCGTCGTAACGAATCATGAAATACTATGGGAGTATTTCTCGAGCCAATCCTTGGTAGAAATCCTCGTTCATGCATTATTCTTTGATCATTCCCTTAGCGATAATTTTCCCGCTTTGATAACTCTTTCCTGCTTTATCGCTTGTTAGAATATATATGTCATATCTCTTGATTCAATTCAGAGGACTTATCATCCTCTCTTCCTTGATCTTATTAGATCAAGATGCCTCCAAGAAAGAGACCCAGCTCCAAGACCAATAACCCTCCGCCACCACCTCCTCCTCAAATTGACCCTGTAGTATTCCAGGCAGCTGTTACAGCAGCGGTGGCAGCTGCCATGTCTCAACGGAACTCTGGCGGTTCTGGTAGTTCGGGAGGTGGTACCCAAACCCAAAACCAAGAAAGCAGTCAGGGACACCGAAAAGAGGGTTCCTATAAGGATTTCATGAACGCAAAACCCACGTCCTTTGATGGCACTGGAGGTCTCATTTCCCTCACCCGATGGTTCGAGAAGATCGAATCCATCTTTGAAATTTGCGCCTGTTCAGATTCAGACAAGGTGAAGTTCGCCGCCTGCACCTTTATTGACAAGGCCTTGACTTGGTGGAATGGCCAATTCAAATCCCTAACCTTACCTGTAGCCAACGCCATGGGGTGGGAAGCCATGAAGGAACTTCTGCTGGCTGAGTACTGCCATCGGGGCGAAATGCAAAAGTTAGAACATGAACTTTGGAACCTGAAGATGAAAGGTTCCGACATCACTGCTTATACTTCCAGGTTCGACAACTTAGCATTACTCTGCCCGGGAATGGTTACCCCGGAGAGTAAGAAGATAGAGAGATTCATTTGGGGGCTGACCCAGCCAACGAAAGGAAACGTCATAGCCGCGAGGCCGGATACATACGACAGCGCCAAAAGCTTAGCACAGATCCTAATCGATCATAGTGAAGACCTTGAGGAGGCAGCTGCCACTCCTGAGCCGACAGTGAGGAGTGGTGAGAAAAGAAAACTTGGGAAGAAAGAGAAAAGTCAGGCATCGCACGGGTCTTCGAAGAAACAGCAAACGGTGGCAGTTCACGCTGTCACTTCCCCTAAAACTGTTTCTGTTGATGGATCCTCAACCCGAAAACCTGCTAATAGGTATACTGGAACCCTTCCTAGTTGTGGCAAGTGCAACTATCATCATCTTCCTTCCGGTCCATGTATAGAGATAATTTGCAACAAATGTGGCATAAAGGGTCACATGGAGAAAAACTGTAAGACACCAACCCAATCAACAAGTCAAACTTCCGGAGCGGGCATTGGTCGGGCCTGCTATGGTTGTGAAGAAGTTGGACATCTTAAGCGAAACTGTCCCAGGGCTGTAACACCTGGCAACACCGGAAGAGTTCTAGCGATAGGACAAGAGGAGACAGCCACCGATCCCACCGTTGCCACAGGTATATTTCCCCTTGTTAAATTTATATGCCTGTGATTCTTTTCGATTCTATCACCGAAAGAAATTCGTTAACCATCCATTTGAACATTTTCTAACCCCGTCGTTTGCGAGTAACCGAAAATGTATATCTTCGAGATGGTTATCACATGAGAAAAAGAACTCTTGTGTCGTATCCATAGATTGTATTCTCAATCCGAGCGATTATTCTTTCCATTCGACCTATTCGCAAACTTTTTTATGAAATGCTTTGATGTCACCTTTAGCATGTAATAACCGAGCCTCATTCATGTTGTCTTTCCTAGTTTCGAGAAAGCCATTCGTTCTAACCTTCCTCCGACTCGACTTTCATGATCCTCGTACATCAAAGCTTAAAATTTTTTCCCATGTATCTCTTGTCCGAGTGATCATCGAGAAACGAGAAGTTTACGATTCTTTCCCCGATACTATTTCCAAAGAATTCTTGAGAATTATTTCCGAACGCATAATCCAGTCTCGCATCGACCTAATCCCAGGAATTTCCTCGAAGCCAAACCTCAGTGAGCACGATGTGTGAAAGTCAGCAATCAGGGCTTGATACGATCACTACGAGGTAGTAGTGGCGCCCTTTCGGTCGAACCATTTTCTTGGTCATGTAGATAAGCAAAGCAGTCATACTCGTAAACCCTTCCAAAGGCAAAGGCAATAAAGAATTAGTCGACACCGGGAACACCCATGGAAACCTGTCGATTCTTGGGTTCCGCCGACTATAATCGTAGACTCATGTAGAAGTTTCCCTTAGAACCATCGGACTCTTAGTTACTCTGCCATGTGAAAATGTACCCACTTGTTGGAAGTTTTACTCTGGAAGGACATAGTATGCCTTGGGAAGCGCAGAAAACTTAACTCGTGGAACATTAGACCCTTCGAGATCTTCGTTAGGATTCGATTCCATAGCCCTCTCCGAGCTATCTTCAAGAACTCCGCAGCGAGCATCCGGTATTCCACATCGTTGTTTGTGAGAAGTGCTAACCTGACGAAAACCTTAGTCGCCCTTTGATGAGGTCCAAACCAATGAAAAATCCGAACCTTCGTGTATGAATCAATTGAGATCGTGGATAGAGAGGTTAACCATGTGTAACAAAGCCACATCCTGACCGTGAGGGTTCGCTGGAATGTCAAGCTGAGACCCGATTCCACTTAGGAGCTTGAAGACCCGAAGCAGTAGATTCATCCTCATATCTCTTTTCACTTCGTGATCTGTGTTCGAATCTTTGAATTTCGGGACGAAATTCCCTCTAACGGGGGGATAATGTAACAACCCTAAATCCATATCCCTAAATGTAACCCTTTTCGCGACTCGTTCTGATCATCCAATCGCCATTTCTGATTTCGTTTCCGATTCCGACATTTTATTAAGTCATTAACGTGTATTTTATATTATGACTTAATGGGAATCCTAATACCTTTAGAACTCATTCAAACACCCCATATTAGTGATCGAATTATTTCTAGAATCAATCATATCGAGTTACGGCAACTTGATCGGGTGCGACCAAAAGCCCCGTTTAACGCCGGTATCGGATAGAATTCTACCGTGTCCCGAACTTGGACACTATTTAAAGTGATCCAAGTCTTCATTTTGAAGCTTTTGCTTCATTTTACAACTATCACTCCAACCTCTCTCCTCAAACTAGATTTAAGGGTCAAAATCTCAAGTTTAAGGCTTCAAATCATCAAGGTATTTGTAACAGCCAGGATTTCCAGGTATCTTTTATGTTATGTTTTTGGTGTTTTGAGAGGGGATTCAGCGAGTTGGAGCTCAGACTCGCCGAGAAGGATCGCGATTCTGGACGCGGGTTCGCGCCTGGACTCGACGAGTCTGCGCTGTTTAATGAAACCCTAATTTCTCGGGTTTGGGACCTATTTAAAGGGCCTTTAGGCCGTCATTTGTGCTCACCAATCCCTTGAGTGAAACCCTAGCAAGTGTGAACGTTTGGAGCAGAGTAGGAAGCCATTATTGACCTTGGAGGTATCATTTTGCAAGGAAAAGGAAGAATTAGCTAAGGGAAAGCAAGGGGAGCCACTTCCTGAAGGCTTAAGGTCCAGAACATCGCATTTGAGGTATTATCTTCGAGCTATTTCTGTTATGTTGAGATTTATGTTGATTTAGGGCTTATTGAGCCCTTTTATGATAAGATCTAGTGCTTCCTTGGTCCCTTGAGTGAGTTAAGTTGTAGATCTGGACCTTTGGAGGTCCAGAGTGTTCCTTTTGACCATGCTTTTATGAATCTATGAGGGTTTTGGATTGGAGTCCTTGTGCTTAAGGTCAAAACTCCATTTATGAGACATAGGGTGTGTTATGAGCATCAAGTTATGGACTTTACGTGATGAATTAGCTTAGGAAGGCCAGATCTATGAGTTGTTGGAGCGGATCTGACCTCAGAAGCAAGTTTAAGTTGGTGCATGGCATGGACTCACCGAGTTTGAAGAACAGACTCGGCGAGTAGCATGAAGATTGTCCTTGATCACTCAGTGAGTGGTCCAACCGAGTTGTGAGTTGACTCAGTGAGTCAGGGCGAGTTAGAAGTTGACAGGTAGACTGAGTCGAACTGGAACTCGCCGAGTTGTTCTTGAGACTCGGCGAGTTGAGTCGGAGTGGCCCCGCGATTCTTACCAGGTGGAACTCGTCGAGTTAGGGGAATACTCGACGTGTCAAAAAGGGAATCCTAGAGAGTTGGTGAAAACGTCTAGACTCGCCGAGTCGTCTTAGTGCACTCGCCGAGTCCGGTCAAAGTTGACCGTTGACCGTTGACCAGAGTTGACTAGTGTTGACTTCTGAGGGGTAGTCAACCTTAGTGTTAAAAGTGTTAATTAGAGACATATGATGTTATAGGAGGAGTATAGCTCGGAGGATCGAGCACGAGGGATTTCCAGGATTCGTGAGTCATCGAGATACGCGAGGTGAGTCTTCTCACTATACTTTACCTTGAGTAGGTAATCAGAGTTATGTGTCAGAGTATGTGTATGTTATGTGTATGCTATGTGTTGTACTGTATGATGTCTATGTGATTTATGATGTGCATGTTTATAGAGTTGGAACCGGAAGGTTCCCAGAGTTAGAACCTGAGGGTTCACAGAGCCTGGGTGCACGGACCCATAGAGTTATAGCCTCGAGTGGCTAATATATGTGATATGTTTGTGGTATTTTGGGAAACTCACTAAGCTTTGTGCTTACAGTGTTAGTGTTGTTGTTTCAGGTACTAGCGACGACCGTGGAAGGCGCCGGCTTGATCTGTACACACGCATGGGATTTTTGATATACATTGATCTTGGGATTTTGTATAATGTGAATTGAGATTTAAACTTGATGTTTTCATGAAAAGTTAATGAGAAATGTTTTTATAAATTGTGAAAAATTATTTTGAAATTCACGGTGTTACAAGTTGGTATCAGAGCCTTGATTTGAGGGATTCGAGTACACCTTCGGGCGTATTTGAACTCAAACTGAGGATTTGAGAAGTATTTTCAAAAAAGAATAAAAGATTTTGAAAATGCAGAGCAGAGTTGTGTGTACGATCAGTTCGCGCCCGAACGGTGATTTCCCAAAATACCCTTATGTTATGTGATATTGATACTGATATGATGTATTCGCATGCTAGAGTAGGCTAGGTATTCCTATTAGGACTAGAGTGGCCTGATTTGTGATGCCTTAGCCAAGGAAGAGGTGAGCTGCTATGAGATGCTTGAGAGTGAGTAGGTAGCAGCAAGGGGCTTATGAGAGATCTATTAGAGGGAGGTCTATGCATGATAGAGTACTTGGAAATTAGGATCTGAAGAGGAGGACTTGGGGTGTATTCTGATACGGTGTGGACAGTAGTATTGGGCCCGTACTACTGAAAGCACCGGAGCGGTGTACAGCCCAAGTAAGAATCTTTGGAATACCAAGAATCAAGGAGGAAAGAGTTGAAGAGTGTGAGTATGCTCGTAATGGTTCTAATTTATCGTATGTTGTATTTCAAAGATAGATCATGGTGAGGACACGCTTGATGCTCGAGAGCAGTGGTACCAGTGATGAGGAGATCCGCCGGATCATTCATGAGGAGGTGGCTGCGGCCATCAGGGCAGAGATACCGGAGATGTTTGGGTCTATAAAGACCACGCTGATTGAGACGTTTGATGAGCGTTATGCCGCTCTTTCTGAGGCTGTTGTTGCAGCGGCTACCGCAGCGATTGCTGCTGCGAGGCCGCAAGGTGGTGATGCGTTACTGTTCCGAGAGTTCAACAACACAAAACCACCAGAGTTTGATGGGACCCAGGATCCGGTGGCAGCGATGAGGTGGATATTTGATATTGAGGGGTGCTTTTTCACTTGCTCATCTCCTGAGCATTTGAAGGTCCGGTTCGCGCTGAACCAGCTTCGCTTGGGAGCGAAGGACTGGTGGAAGTTTGTGACGGCGCATTATACGCCTGCTGAGATTGCGGCAGTGACCTGGGAGAGGTTCACTGTCATGTTCCGAGATGAGTACGTTCCCCAGGTGGAGAGGGAACGTTTGGCATAGGAGTTTCTGACCCTCAAGCAGGGTATTGAGTCGGTTACAACGATCACGAGGATGTTCCATGAGAGGGCGATGTTCTGCCCTGAGCACGTGTCCACTGAGCAGGCACGTATGAGCCGTTATTTGAGCATCTTGAGGAGGGATATTCGGGAGTTCGCGGCGAACTCCTCGTACCAGACATTTGCTGAGCTTCAGGCAAATGCCCGGAAGAGGGAGATTGAGCTTGAGACTCAGGCCAGGGAGGAGGCGGAGTCTCAGGGGAGGGATCGGCGACCGGCACAGTCTCAGCCGGCAGCCAAGCGGGCCAAGCCCGCTGATCCCAAACCAAGGAGCCAGAAGGGCCGCACTTGTGGGAAGTGCGGCAAGGGTCATGATGGAGTCTGCCGAGCGGGATCTTGCTACAAATGTGGCAAGGAGGGGCATATGGCCAAGGATTGCCCCAAGGGGTTTACAGTGTGCTTTCACTGCAATCAGACCGGACACCGGAAGGCAGAGTGTCCGCAGCTGCGAGGGTCATCTCAGGGAGCACCTCAGGGATCTGCCCCTGCCGCCATCAGAGCTACAGAGAGTCGGCCAGTGAAGGCCGAGGCGCCGAGGGCTCGAGGGAGAGCCTTTCAGCTGACCGCGGAGGAGGTCCGCGCATCGCCCGATGTCGTGGCTGGTATGTATTCTTTCATATATTTATTTTGATGTTAAGATATTATGCTTATGTTATGTTATGCGTAGGTACTTTTCTTGTGAATTTTGTACCTGCCTTGGTGTTATTTGACTCGGGTGCGAGTCGGTCTTTTGTATCTTTGGCTTTTAGTCAGCATATCAGTGTTAGTCGTGAGGCGTTGAGTTGGCCTCTGAGAGTTTCCATAGCTGATGAGAGGGTGATATATGCCACGGAGGTTCTCCGTGGTTGCGTAGTCGAGATTTTCGGTGTTGAGTTCCCGATTGATCTGGTTCTTATTGCGATGGGTGATGTATGTGTCATTGTGGGCATGGACTGGTTGAGCAGATTCGGTGCGGTTATCGACTGCGAGCGTCAGCTGGTGACCATATGAGACCCCAGTGGGGGAGTTCTTTCGGTGTACGGCGAGGGTACACGTTCAGGATCAGCGTTTTGTTCAGCCGCTAGGGCGAGGCAGTGTCTACAACAGGGCTGTAAGGGTTTTGTGGCGTATGTGATGGATACGCGGGTGATTTCCGAGAGGCCGAGTTCAGTTGAGGAGGTTCCGGTGGTGCGTGAGTTCCCGGATGTGTTCCCCGAGGAGTTGTCGGGTGTGCCTCCTGTGAGGCAAGTGGAGTTCGGTATCGATTTGGTTCCGGGGGCCGCGCCTATCGCTAAGGTGCCTTATCGCCTTGCACCTCCAGAGATGCAAGAGTTATCCTCACAGCTTCAGGAGCTGCTGGGGAAGGGGTTTATTCGGCCGAGCAGCTCGCCGTGGGGAGCACCTATCCTGTTCGTCAAGAAGAAGGATGGTTCACACCGGATGTGTATTGATTACCGGGAGTTGAACAAGCTGACGGTCAAGAACCGTTACCCATTGCTAAGGATCGACAATTTGTTCGATCAGTTGTAGGGAGCATCTTGGTTCTCCAAGATCGATTTGAGGTCTGGGTATCATCAGGTGAGAGTGCGGGATGAGGACGTCCAGAAGACAGCGTTCAGGACGCGTTATGGGCATTATGAGTTTGTGGTGATGCCTTTTGGGCTCACCAATGCCCCGACGGTGTTCATGGATCTCATGAACCAAGTGTGTAGGCCGATGTTGGATCGGTCGGTGATTGTATTTATTGATGACATTCTGGTATATTCGAGATCTAGAGAGCAGCATGAGGAGCATCTGAGAGAGGTCCTCGGAGTTCTGAGATCGGAGAGGCTCTATGCCAAATTCTCCAAGTGTGATTCCTGGTTGCGGGAGGTTCAGTTCTTAGGACATCTCGTTAACCAGGAAGGGATATTGGTCGATCCGGCCAAGGTGGAGGCAGTGATGAGTTGGGAGGTGCGGAAATCACCCTCCGAGATCAGGAGTTTCCTAGGGTTGGCAGGGTAATATCGGAGATTTATCAAGGATTTCTCCAAGATCGCAATGCCACTCACCAGATTGACCCGGAAGGGTGTTGCTTTTTCATGGGGCCCCGAGCAGCAGGCCTCCTTTGAGACACTTCGCCAGAGGTTGTGCGAAGCCCCGGTGTTAGCTCTCCCGGAAGGGATGGAGGACTTTGTGGTATTCTGTGATGCATCGATTTTGGGATTGGGAGCGGTGCTGATGCAGAGAGGGCATGTGATAGCATATGCATCGAGGCAGCTGAAGCCTCATGAGCCGAGATATCCCACCCATGATCTAGAGTTGGGGGCAGTGGTGTTCGCCCTCAAGATTTGGCGTCACTACTTGTATGGGGTTCGGTGTACGATATACACGGACCATAAGAGTTTGAAGTATTTGATGGATCAGCGCAACTTAAATATGCGTCAGAGAAGGTGGTTGGATGTGGTCAAGGATTATGATTGTGAGATCCTGTACCACCCAGGCAAGGCTAATGTGGTAGCCGATGCGCTGAGCCGCAGGGCGGAGAGCACTCCACTGAGGGATGTGTGTTTGACATTGACCGTGATAGCTCCGGTATTGGACGCCATTCGCGGGGCACAGGTCGAGGCTGTGCAACCTGAGATGCAGAAGAAGGAACGGGTTGTTGGTTTGGTTTCAGAGTTCGTGACCGATGGTCGGGGTCTTATGACATTTCAGGGGCGTATCTAGGTACCGTTTGTAGGGGGAACACGTACCACTTTGATGGAGGAGGCTCATCGATCGAAATTTTCGATCCATCCGGGGGCCACCAAGATGTATTTGGATTTGAGAAAGGAGTATTGGTGGCCCTGTATGAAGAGGGACGTCGCATGGTTTGTTGAGAGGTGCTTGACCTGCCGAAGGGTTAAGGCCGAGCACCAGAGGCCGCATGGCAAGTTGCAGCCATTGGAGGTTCCCGAGTGGAAGTGGGAACAGATCACTATGGATTTCATCACCAAATTGCCGAGGACTGTCAGAGGAGTTGATGCAATTTGGGTGATTGTGGACAGGTTGACAAAGAGCGCTCACTTCCTTGCCATTAGTGAGAGTTCTTTAGCAGAGAAATTGGCGGAGGTGTATGTGAGGGAAGTGGTATCTCGGCATGGGGTGCCGATCTCGATTGTTTCGGACCGTGATGTGCGTTTCACTTCCAGATTCTGGAAGAAATTTCATGAGGAGTTGGGTACTAGACTGCATTTTAGTACCGCATATCATCCCCAGACAGACGGTCAGAGTGAGCGGACGATTCAGACGCTTGAGGACATGCTCCGAGCATGTGTGTTGGATTTCGGGGGTAGCTGGGATGCGTATTTACCCTTGGCAGAGTTTTCCTACAACAACAACCATCATTCGAGCATTGGTATGCCACCCTTTGAGCTGTTGTATGGGAGGAGGTGTCGGACCCCCATTTGTTGGGGAGAGGTTGGGCAGCGAGTGATGGGTAGTACAGAGATCGTGTTTCAGACGACAGAGCAGATTCAACAGGTCAGACAGAGGTTGTTGACCGCTCAGAGCCGACAGAAGAGTTATGCAGATAGACGTCGGTCCGAGCTTGAGTTTCAGGTCGGCGACTTCGTTCTCCTGAAGGTCTCTCCTTGGAAAGGAGTGATTCGATTCAGGAAGAGGGGCAAGTTGGGGCCCCGGTATATTGGTCCATTTCGTGTGATTGCAAGGGTAGGCCGGGTAGCCTATCGTTTGGAGTTGCCAGCAGAGTTGGGGCAGATTCACGACACTTTTCATGTGTCGCAGTTGAGGAAGTGTATAGCCGATGAGTCGGCAGTGGTTCCATTAGAGGATATTCAGGTGGATGCGAGCCTGAATTATGCCGAGAGACCAGTGGCCATCAGAGATTATAAGATCAAGGTTCGGAGGAACAAGGAGGTACCTCTGGTGTTGGTTCAATGGCAACATCGGAAGGGATCAGAGATGACCTGGGAGCCGGAGCGTGAGATGCGTGAGCAGCATCCGGAGCTATTTTCAGAGCGAGACTTCGAGGGCGAAGTCTAGTTTTAGTGGGGGAGAGTTGTAACAGCCCGGATTTCCAGGTATCTTTTATGTTTATGTTTTTGGTGTTTTGAGAGGGGACTCGGCGAGTTGGAGCTCAGACTCGCCGAGTAGGATTGCGGTTCTGGACGCGGGTTCGCGCCTGAACTCGGCGAGTCCAAGGTATGGACTTGGCGAGTCTGCGTTGTTTAATGAAACCCTAATTTCTCGGGTTTGGGACCTATTTAAAGGGCCTTTAGGCCGTCATTTGTGCTCACCAGTCGCTTGAGTGAAACCCTAGCAAGTATTAGCGTTTGGAGCAGAGTAGGAAGCCATTATTGACCTTGGAGGTATCATTTTGCAAGGAAAAGGAAGAATTATCTAAGGGAAAGCAAGGGGAGCCAATTCCTGAAGGCTTGAGGTCCAGAACATCACATTTAAGGTATTATCTTCGAGCTATTTCTGTTATGTTGAGATTTATGTTGATTTAGGGCTTATTGAGCCCTTTTATGATAAGATCTAGTGCTTCCTTGGTCCCTTGAGTGAGTTAAGTTGTAGATCTGGACCTTTGGAGGTCCAGAGTGTTCCTTTTGACCATGCTTTTATGAATCTATGAGGGTTTTGGATTGGAGTCCTTGTGCTTAAGGTCAAAACTCCATTTATGAGACATAGGGTGTGTTATGAGCATCAAGTTATGGACTTTACGTGATGAATTAGCTTAGGAAGGCCAGATCTATGAGTTGTTGGAGCGGATCTGACCTCAGAAGCAAGTTTGAGTTGGTGCATGGCATGGACTCACCGAGTTTGAAGAACAGACTCGGCGAGTAGCATGAAGATTGTCCTTGATCACTCAGTGAGTGGTCCAACCGAGTTGTGAGTTGACTTAGTGAGTCAGGGCGAGTTAGAAGTTGACAGGTGGACTGAGTCGAACTGCAACTCGCCGAGTTGTTCTTGAGACTCGGCGAGTTGAGTCGGGGTGGCCCCGCGATTCTTACCAGGTGGAACTCGTCGAGTTAGGGGAATACTCGACGAGTCAAAAAGGGAATCCTAGAGAGTTGGTGAAAACGTCTAGACTCGCCGAGTCGTCTTAGTGCACTCGCCGAGTCCGGTCAAAGTTGACCGTTGACCGTTGACCAGAGTTGACTAGTGTTGACTTCTGAGGGGTAGTCAACCTTAGTGTTAAAAGTGTTAATTAGAGACATATGATGTTATAGGAGGAGTATAGCTCGGAGGATCGAGCACGAGGGATTTCCAGGATTCGTGAGTCATCGAGATACGCGAGGTGAGTCTTCTCACTATACTTTACCTTGAGTAGGTAATCAGAGTTATGTGTCAGAGTATGTGTATGTTATGTGTATGCTATGTGTTGTACTGCATGATGTCTATGTGATTTATGATGTGCATGTTTATAGAGTTGGAACCGGAAGGTTCCCAGAGTTAGAACCTGAGGGTTCACAGAGCCTGGGTGCACGGACCCATAGAGTTATAGCCTCGAGTGGCTAATATATGTGATATGTTTGTGGTATTTTGGGAAACTCACTAAGCTTTGTGCTTACAGTGTTAGTGTTGTTGTTTCAGGTACTAGCGACGACCGTGGGAAGGCGCCGGCTTGATCTGTACACACGCATGGGATTTTTGATATACATTGATCTTGGGATTTTGTATAATGTGAATTGAGATTTAAACTTGATGTTTTCATGAAAAGTTAATGAGAAATGTTTTTATAAATTGTGAAAAATTATTTTGAAATTCACGGTGTTACAGTATCTTCTCTAGCTCATTGTTTATCATATTGGACCTTCAAATTCGAGATTTATTGATGATTTAGAGCCTTGTATATGAGTTTACGGCCCAGGAAGGTGCTTAGGCCGTAAACCCATATTTAAAGGGGTTTTAAGCCCTTAAACCCTTCCATGACTCAAACTAGACCTAGATATGACTTTTAGAAATTTGGTAATGGACTTAGAACACTTCAAACATGAATTTTGAGGGATTTGTATGAGTTTACAGCCAAGGCATGTGCTTGGGCCATAAACTCCTCAAGCATGGGTGTAAACTCATTTCCAAGGTCTTAGAAAGCCATCCAACACCACCAAAACCCTTGGAATAAATCATAGAACCAACCAAAAATAGTTTAGGGACCTTAAACATAACAAAACTCTTCATTTGAGAGTTTACGGCCATAGCATATGCTCCAAGGCCGTAAACTCCTAATTGTAGGTCATTTGGTGCCCTAAATTCATTTCAAGGCTTGTAAGGATTTTAGGAATCACATGTGATTAACTTTGGAACATTAAAATCACTTATTCAAGGGAGTATGAGAGTTTACGGCCGTAAGCTCCATGCTAGGGCCGTAAACTCCCTTAAGTGTTGTATTTGGTGATTTAAATTCATTCCAAGCCTTAGGTAAAATTGTTCCAACCCTTCCCAAGTGTTAATGACCCTTTAAGCACCATAAATCTTGCCAACATGAGTTCACGGCCATGAACTCATGTGTGCGTGTTGTTTAAGGTTGTAAACTCATTAGGAAGTTTACTCTTGGGGAGTAAACTCAAATCCCAAGCCCCTCGCTTCATTTCCCGTCCGTAGATATCACCCGGGTCACTCCAAACACCCGTTTTGAGGTGTTTTCGTTCGTTGGAGCGTGAATTCATATCTAATTAGAGTTTATGAATCTAATTAGATATATTTGTATGCCATTTCATGTTACATAGGAACCTCGCGTGTTATCAGGCCTCGATTCGACGTTTAGCATCCGAAATCGACACATTTTCGCGTCCGGTGAGTTCATACCCCTACCCTTTTTAAATGGTTTTTCAATGTTTTCACGGGGGGAATACAAGCAAAAGTACAAGAATATCTTGTACTTAAACTTACGATTTCAGTTAAATGATTTCATAATTGTATATTTTTAAGAATTGAAAACCTTTTAACAAACTGTTTTAACTTGCAGAGTTATTTGTTTTAACCCAATTTTCAATTCTTATTAAACACTGTTATATTGTATACTTTACGTTTGATTGTTCACACTTAAACTGATAGGACACATAAACCATTGTAATGTCTGTAATAAAACACTAAGGTTCGAGTGTAAAAGACAGACACCATCAGAAAACATAAAACATCTGTGTGTCCTTAACAATACACCTAGGCTCGAGTGTGATAGATAAATACCATCATAATACACAAATCAATTGTAATGTCTTTAATAATACACCTAGGATCGAGTGTAAAGGACAATCACCATAAGATAACACATATATCATTTGTAACGTCCTTAATAATACACCTAGGATCGAGTGTAAAGGACAGTCATCATTAGATAACACCTAGGCTCGAGTGTAATGTCCTTAATAAAACACCTAGGCTCGAGTGTAAAGGATAGGTACGTTAGAACTTAGCTAGTCGTAGATACTACTTTCCTAGTCGAAAAGTAAAGAGTAATCTTAAAGATTGGAGACATGTCCTCGGTGAACACTCCATAGAGATACGCGAGTGGAGGACCGCACCTGTAACCAGAATCTCTTAGATAGGGAGCGTGACTTGAGTGTATAGATCTATACGGGACTGACAATCCCGAACCTGGCTGCTAGCTACAGCCGAACCGAAAGGTTCAAGGGTGACGAAAGTCATAAAAAGGATACTGGCCACGACTCGAGTCATATCTGGTCTGAAGTATGGTTATGGAACTCGCAATCAAGATTATGAACACTTCACACTTAATTATTAGTTTTATGTTCGTAATAAAACTAATGTACAATTAAGGATAATCAGACTTTCAGGAGAATTCGCACACACACACATTCAGGAAAATATGGGATTTTCCTGGGGATAACATTGAACATAATCAGAATTGGTAACAGTTCATCACACACACACATGTAGGAAAATATAGGATTTTCTTGGGTAACAGCGGTACGTAGCAAGAAAAGTGTAACAAGTTAGATAACCAAACTTTACAAGTGACAAGAACAATCATGTTTTCATTGTACACCTTTTTCATTACATTTTGGATTTGGTAACCAACTTTTAAGAAAATATAGGATTTTCTTGGATAACTACTTTTTCAGGAAATCAAAGGAACTCGTACATTTTCAGAAAACTAACCGCTTATGAACTCACCAGCTTTATGCTGATTTTCAAACCGCTTGTATTCTCAGGTTCACATTAGACAGGTACCCAACGATCTCTTTTGGTGAAGAAGAAGTGCGTAGAAGACTCGTCTCATTTTGTCCATATGTACTATGTATCACACTTGTACAATTTACTTTTGAAACAAATGTAAACTTTTCTATATGTAATGTAATGTTTGTTTTACTTTACTTACTATGTGCATTGGATTTGATACTCAACGTGGAGTCAACCCCGAAAATGTTTCCGCCTTCGGTTTTCGGGGTGTGACACAAGCACTAGCTTAATTAGGGAAGATGTCTAAAATGCTTTTATGTGATAAATGATTTGTGATGCTTTATGCTATCGTTTTATCGGATCTATGGTCTGTTGCCGATCAGATCTAGAAATTTTTTGGAATAATAAGGAGGAATACGCATCTAAGTCTTCCTCTATCTATATTCTTGTCTCGATACACCGAACGTCTGCTTTGGTGTATAGAATGTCATGATAAGGACTCATAGCAGACTAAGCAAATGGAGGAAATGAGAAGGATTACGATAGTGAATGACACCTACCGGAAGATATCGTAAGAGTGATATATTGCCTTTAGAATGCATCTAATAAATAATACGCCTAGTACAAGAGAAATACACTTTCGATTAGCAGAAAGAAAGATTTTTGGTATAATCCATGAAGTTATCCCAACGTCTGACGTTCCCATCACCAATCGAGTTGAAGCAGAATTGATGATTGAAGATACGCATGGAAAAAGTCCTAGTAGAGTCTAGGAAAAAAGTTATATGATTGTTTGGACACATTTGTATGTGTTAAAATTGTTTTTGTGATAATGACTTGGAGAACTGTGAGACAATACTTGGGACGGGTATGAGTAGGTGTGAAAGGTAGTAGAGGCCTATACTACCGGAAGCACAGGACTCACGCTTGGATCAAGGAAAGTCACAAGGTTACCAAGAAGCTAGTAAATGATACCGTTTTATTTAAATATGTCGTTACCATCGTTTCGGTAATGATCAAGAAGATGATTGTTGTTTCGACCCTAGTGGACATATCAAATTGAGTCTGACTAAGATGAGTATGTTACGTGGTTTAGAGAACCAAGTTCGATGTAGCACCTAACTTAAGCCAGAAGATTGAAGTGAAAGATAATCGAAGCGGCCAATAGAAGTATCGCGCTAGTTAAAGAAGTTGGTAGCTAGAAATGCTACATGTTAAAATGTGATATCACATTAGAACATGAATGAAATCATATTCCATTCCGGAATTTGACTCTAAGAGACCTGAATTTGAGTGTTGCAACATACGATGAGAGTTCATTAGAACGTGACCCATCGGTCTATCGTGGAAATCAAATAAACTTATCTTAAGTTTGTTAAGAAGAAGAAGGAGTATTTGATAAAGAGCGAGTTTGTGACATGAAGGTCCTGATTGAAAGTGTAACAAGACATAGAGAACGGGTGCAAGATCAAGCACCGCTTGCAGTCAAGAAGACTAGGAGTTAGAAATGCATTCGAAGAAACATAGAAGTTACAATTATTAACTAGGATGAAGAGATAACGTATGGAGTCATTATATTGCCCTGTTTCATTGATGATTCTGGGACGTAATCATCCTAAATGGGAGATAATTGTAACACCCGCAGATCCGGGCTAGTCAATTTAGAGATAATAGGGGTCGAAAACGACTTTTCGCCAAAAGATTATTTAGAATAAATAATCTTAACCAAGTTGTAGAATATCTCTCAAGTATTCCGTACATATAAAGAACGCCGAAATCCGAGTTATAACGAAGAAATTATGGCCCGTTGAAGTTTTACGGCAAAACCGACACGACATCGGGAGACGTAAATAGTGAATTTATGATAAAGTACTTTTTAGCCTTAGTGATCTAAAAAATAGTTGTAGTATACATTAAACATAGAACATAAAAAAAAAAGAACGCCCAAATCTGACTTTGTATGAGGAAGTTATGAATTTTCTAAGATTTGGCCTAGTAGTGCACGGCCCGAAACTCGAATTTTAGTTCGAGTGGTTTTTGGCTTACGCGACCTAAATGAGAGTTGAAGATCTCATTAATAGGAACTCAACGATAAAAAGACAGACGAAAACAGAGTCCGTATGTAGAAGTTATGAATTTTATGCTGACATTTAACAATATAATCTCCTCGTACTGTTAAATTTAAGATCGATCGAGAATTAGCCGACGGAGTCAAAATGAAAGTTGTAGATCTTAGTTTTACCTACGCGTGGATATAATGAACGTCAAAAACAGAGGTTGTATGTGAAATTAATGGATTTTAGAAGTCGGAAGTGTGCTGTGTGAAAATGGGTGATGTGACACAATCTTGGCCATTGCTTTCTCCCCAAGTCTTGCCACTAGATTGTGACATGTGGCACCAAGTTCAGCCATTTTCACCCTATAAATAGAACCTCTCCCACCCTCATTTTTTTCACACTTTTCCTATTCTTTCTTCTCTTTACTCTCTCTCTCTCTAGAACCTCTCTCTAGCTCCGAAACCTCCAAAAAGCCTAGGGAACCTCCCTAGCACGAGGCGGAAGCCCCAGAGTGCTCGAAGGCTCCGAGAAGAAGAGCTTTTCGGCTCGGGAATATTGCTCCAAGCAAAACCTGTTTTTCTATAAAACCCGCTGTAAATGAGCTACGCCTACGCTATTTTTAATATAGATTTTATTTAATTATAGTAACGTTATTAGGAACTTATAATAAGTACTTCGAATATTATTATGGGTTATATAAGTATTTTTTTAACGTTTATATAATAGTAATAATAGCTAGACTATTAATTAGTCTCGGCGAATAATAGACTAAACTCTAGTGGTAATAATAATAGGTTTCGTCAAAGGAAATTATTTTTAAGAAGCGAAGCGTTGTCTGAGTTCGGAATCACCACATTTTCACGTGAGTGCATGGTCCCTTTCATCTTACACATAGATATGAAGTATTTTATATAAACTACGTGTTATGTGTGCATATTATATGTATACTTGCTATCGAAGTTGGATGAAGGATTTTATACAAGTTTTATACTCCCTCCGTCCCAATATTATTGTCCACAGACAAAAAACACACAGATTAAGAATAAAATTAATTACCACTAACTTTATATAATAAAATGACAGTTTTGTCCTTAATTTGCATTTAATGTTGCATTAAATGTGTAGTTGGTTAATTAATAATGAGGGGGTATTTTGGTAAAAATGTTATTTATTTTTAGAAGTGAACTATTATTTTGGGACAAACCAAAAAGGAAAGATGAACTATAATTATGGGACGGAGGGAGTATGATTTAAACTGTATATGTATTTATATCTACATAATATGTTCGGTAAAACATGGGTAGATGAAATATGAGTTGGATGATGAGTTGAGAAGTGATATAGACCATGAGGTAAGGGTGAGAGGTGGACGATGTGATAAGCCTTGTTCCCAAATGCTGGCCTCGTCATCTAGCAGAGTATGGATGACAACCACAGACTATTCTAGACGGTTCAGTGGAACACTAGCAGGCTCGCAACCTGTAGGTGTTGTGAACGATATGTTCACCGGTGTACTCTAAAAAGCCATTGACATGTATTGCGAGTGGACTCTTGGAAACGAAACTGTCAATAAACGAGATAACCCTAGCAGCTGTGCTCGAAGGACAATACTGGCAGCTGCGCGTCACATAGAATGTCACAATTCTGGCAGCTACGCCTAAGTGATAGAACTAGCAGCTGTGCTTGACAGTTGTGTCATTGACAACGATGGACTTCGTACCTATTCTTTAGGATAATCCTTAGGAATGAATGAATGAGAATAGTTGATTCTTAGGGTAGATCCTTAAGAGTAAAGAAGATAATGGGGATGAGTAATTAGGTTAACTGTTTGATGATTAAACATAATAATTATATTATTGTGGGTTGAAAACCCTATGTACTCACCAGGTTTCCCAACCTGACCCACTCAGTTTATTTATATCATAGGTGCTGATATGAAGTCACATTACACTGAGAGATTAAGGAGATATAAATCACTAGTGATAATGAATGTAAGTTCTGTTTATGCTTATGTTTCTGTATTGACGATGACATCCCAAATGTTTTAAAATGAATAAAAATATTTTTCTTCGGAAATGCCTTGATAACGTATTTATCATGTTTTACTGGGAACGAATTCCGCAACATTTTTATTAAAAGAGGTACTCTGATTTTATAAAGCATAAACAAAATCAATTTTTTCTAATCGTGAAAATGAGGATATACAAAAAAAAGGCAGCATACATATAAAACCAAAAGGCAGCATGCATATACATATATATATATATATATATATATATATATATATATATATATATATATATATATATATATTACCAAAATTCAACATTTATATACAAAAAATAGCATATAAAACCAAAATTCAGCATGTATATAAAAAACAGCATATATAACCAAAATTCAGCATCTATAAACAAAAAACAGCATGTATAATCAAACTTCAACATGTGTGTACAAAAAACAGCATATATAGAACCAAATTTTTGCATTTATATACAAAAAAACAGCATATATTTTCATAATTTCAGCATGTATGTTAAAAAAACAGCACATTTATAACTAAAATTCTACATGTATATATAAAAAACAGCATTTACAATCAAAATTTTACATATATATATACAAAAAAAACAGCATATATATTCATTAGTTCAGCATGTATGTTCAACAAACAACATATATGTTCACAAAAAACAACATATTGTTCACAAAAATCAGCATATTTGAACAAAAATCAACATGTTCTAATAACCACAACATGAATGTATGCTTTAATAACCACAAAAACATGTTCTAATTTTGATTTCAACCACAAAAACAAGTATAATGCACAAATTCTGAAAAATAAGAAATCTGGAAAAAAAAAACAAACTTGTTCACAAAAACATGTTTTGATTTTGATTTCACTCATAATTTCGAAATCAAGAAAAAAGAAAGATTAATTGAAAACCCTTGTTGATGGATCGGGAAAAAAAAAGATGAGAATCTTGTTGATGCATCGACAAAAGGAGAAGATGAAACCTGTGGGGCGGAGCAGTAGGGCGGCGGTGGTCTGCTTGGCGGGAGGAGGTTGGCCGGCGACGGAAGATGGATGTAATGGAAGGTGGGTAGAGTCGATGATGGGGTGATCGAAGATTGCAGCGACGGATGTATGCATTTTTTTTTGTTAGGGCACAAATGTCCAACGCGTCCTTCTTTTCCATTCAGACTTCTTTTTGTGGCTTTGTGAGAAAGCCCAATCTTACCGGGAAAGACGAAGTTTTTTGTGTAAAACAAACAGTCTTTCCGACCCATTCAGCCGGAAAGACATTTTTGTGGCTGGAAAGACACTTATCAAACAGGGCCTAAGTCAAAGTAAGAGGGTTTAACCTGATGTACATATAATTAACATCCATTAAAAAGAATTGAAGTGTTTTGACATCTATTGATTTTTTTTTTGGAAACAGAACTTTCCTAATAATAGTTTCAGGTCAGCTTTTGCATACCGACTAATTACCTGCGGTAAAAATGAGGTTATGTCCAATTTTTGGAGTCTTGCAGACTAACCTGCATGGCTACATGGCTGATATCATGAAAAAATTGGGTTAAAGACTAGTCTTTTCTAAAATTGTATCCAATCTTGAATTATTTCAAGAAGATCCAAATTATAAAAACCTTATATGTATCTCTAGTAAACTTTTTGAATTATCTTCGTAGTTTGCACATTGTTGCAACGTACATTTTTTTTGAATGGATTGTAATTTAATCTTAAACTATATCTATATCTCCGACAAGACATGAGTCATCTATCGTATGAAAGACACATTGTCTAACTCGAGATACCACTTCCAAACCAAGAAATGATATAGTTGTAGGTACGTGTTGCTAATTTAGTTTGTAGTTTGTACATGCAGCTTATATAGCTGTGAGGGAAAGTGCCTGTCTATATAAGCCTGTCTAGAAAATGTTTTACATGAATATTGTGGAGTAATTGGATCAAACATGTAATAGACTATACCACACGAAGAAAAGACCATTCGTTGACTAGTCAACTGGGGATCTCGATAGGTATGTTTTATGGGATCTTAAGGTAGCTTCAAAAACGGTCAAACCCTTGGTTTGTGCCCCTTCAGTATTAGCGTATTTCAAAATAGGTCTTATGGATATGATGTATGACACTACCCTACCCCCTTCTAACAATAAGCAAAAAAAGATGTCTCAAAGGGTTAACAATCTTTTCGATTTGGGTTAATGATTTATAAAGATAACAAAAGTATGTTGTATAAATGTTTAGTAGTCATTGAGTTTTATTTTATTTATTTATTTATTTATTACAAATAATAATATTAGAAAAACATAAATAACTAAATATATACAAAATAAAAAATTTATTACTCTTATAAGTCATTAATTCTTTCTTTAAATTCAATTCTTTTTTTTATCTTAATCAAAATATGTGTTGCCATAATTATTTTTTTTTCTTATCTTATTATACATCTTGTATTCCGGATACTATTGAAATTGAAAATAATACTGTGAAATAATAATAAAAAAAAATCTAATAAATAAACGTGTGTTAAAGAATGTTTTATATACTATTGAAATTTAGATAAAAATTCCGTTTAATTTTTTTGCAATATCAATAACATACGGACACATCCAAATTTCATCAAATCTTCGACTGTAGTTTGATATTTTGGTTTTCTTAATCTATAGAAGGAAAATTTAGAAATTTGAATACCATGGAAAATAGAGGTATGACTATATAAACACGGTTTCAAATACTAAGGGGGTGTTAATGTTTAAATTGATTTCCAAAGGAACAACATGTCCATCTTAAAGTCTTCAAGGGGTCAAAAGTAAAATATTCATTTAAAGCAAGCGAGTTTTACCATGAAACTAGAAAAGTCTTCCGACTATTTTTTATTTTTCCATTTCTCTCGACGGCTGCCTCCCAGAGCCACCCTTCACCGGCGAAAGAAACCAAGTAAGTTACCGTCTTTTTCTAAACTCTTTAACACCCATTTCAATTAACAATACCCAGATCAGATCTCACATTTTGCATCAATTTGATGGCAATCTCACAATCTAGTTTGCTAGTTTCAATAAGGTTTCTCATATACCTATTTGTATTCACCAACTTAGATCCAGTTTCTTCTCAAAATTGCCCCCAATCCAATACTTCTCTACTTAATTTCACTACCCAGTTTGTTATGGTTCAGCATCAGCTAAGAGGGTCGTTTAGCATAATCAATGATTGTTCTTTTAGGGTTAGTGAATTCGATATGCTTCCTGGTAGTTCTCATGTTCATTGGTGGGGTGCTCTTGGTGACAATTACGAGAATTTAACATCTGGGTTTGTTATATCCGATGAACAATTGAACACCACAACTTACAAAAACGATACATTCACTGTTAATTTGATGAAAAACATCACATGGGATCAAATTAGGGTTGTTTCCGTTTGGGATACTTCCATGTCATCTGATTTCGGCCATGTCTTACTGCAAAATTCAGAAGAAATACCTCCCGACCCATCAAATTCTAGCCTTGAGATTCATCAGGAGCCAACAATGTTTGAAAATTGTAAAGTTTTATCAGATACATACAGATTAAGATGGACTTTGAGGGAAGACAAGAATGTAATTGATATCGGTTTAGAAGGTGCAATAGGAATCCAGAATTACATGGCATTCGGGTGGACTGAACCAAACCGGGAACACGATCATATGCTTAACGCTGATGTGGCGTTCACAGGTTTTACAGAAGAGGGTGTTCCATTTTCAGATGATTATTATATCACCAAGTATAGTGAATGTATAAAAAATGAGAATGGTCAATTCGAGGGCGTATGTCCTGACTTCCGGTATAACCATTCTGATTCCGATTCCAATTCCGATCCCAATGCCGATTCCGTTAACAATACAAATTTAGTTTACGGTCACCGGAAAGACGGAGTCTCGTTTATTCGTTATCAACGTCCGTTAAAATCCATAGACAAAAAGTACGATTGGGATATCGATGTTAACACCGAAAGAACATGCATTTGGGCTTTAGGGTTAATAAAACCACCCGATTCCATCCGCCCATTTTACCTCCCACAAAACCATGGAAAAACTTTCGGGCACGTTCATATAAACGTTTCGGGCAGGGTCAATGATTGTTTCGGGCCACTAGATGCCGAAGAAAAAGAAGATCAAGAACTTGTTATTGCAAATCAAAAAGAACCATTAATCGTCACTTCGGGTCCTTCTTTACATTACCCGAATCCACCAAATCCTTCAAAAGTTTTGTACATCAACAAAAAACAAACCCCCGTTTTACGTGTCGAACGTGGGGTCCCTGTGAAATTTTCAATCCAAGCAGGCCATGACGTGGCATTTTATGTCACGTCAGATCCGCTTGGCGGGAACGCGACGGTTAGAAACGCGTCAGAGACGGTTTATTTCGGTGGGCCCACGGCTCAAGGAGTTCAATCGGACCCGCAAGAATTGTTATGGTCACCGGACCGAAATACCCCTGACCAAGTGTATTATCAATCGGTTTTTACTCAAAAAATGGGGTGGAAAGTTGAAGTTGTGGATGGTGGTTTAAACGATATGTATAAAAATAGCGTTTTATTAGACGATCAACAAGTCAACTTCTTTTGGACGTTATCGGAAAAATCGATTTCGATTGCGGCCCGTGCGGAAAAGAAAAGCGGGTATCTCGCAGTCGGGTTCGGGTCGGAAATGGAGAACAGTTTTGCATATGTCGGATGGATCGATCTAAACGGGTCGGGTCGGGTCGACACGTATTGGATCGATGGAATGAACGCTCAAAGTCTCCACCCAACAAACGAAAACTTAACCTACGTTCGATGCAAATCAGAAAGCGGTGTCATCACCCTCGAATTCACCCGCCCGTTGGATCCAAATTGTGACCCGAAAACCCGACCCGAATGCAACAACATCATCGAACCCACCACCCCTGTGAAACTTATCTGGGCCATGGGGGCGAAATGGTCCGCGGGTCATTTAACACAAAGTAATATGCATTCGGTTAAAAGTAGTAAACCGGTTCGGGTCTCGTTGATCCGCGGGTCAGCAGAAGCCGAGGAGGATTTACGCCCCGTGTTGGCGGTACATGGTTTTATGATGTTTCTCGCGTGGGGGATTTTACTTCCGGGCGGGATTTTAGCTGCCCGATACACGAAACATCTGACCGGGGACATATGGTTCAAGATTCATGTCTACTCGCAATACTCGGGGTTAGCAATAACATTTCTCGGGCTACTTTTTGCAATTGCAGAGCTTCGTGCTTTCCATTTGGAATCTTTACATGTCAAATTTGGAATCTTGACTATTTTAACGGGTTGTATGCAACCGGTTAACGCGTATTTTAGACCGAAAAAGCTCGCGAACGAAAACCCGTCGTCCAAAAGGGTGATTTGGGAATTTGTTCACTCGTACACGGGCCGATCCGCGATTGTAATGGGGATTGCTGCTCTTATTAGTGGAATGAAGCAATTAGGAAACCGATATGATGACAAAAACACAATCGGGTTAACATGGGCTTTGATTATCTGGGTCGGGTTATGCGGTTTGACCGTTTTGTATTTGGAATACATGGAGCAAAAGCGGAGACGGGAATCGGAATCGGGATTGGGTGGGAATTGGGTTTTGGGTAATGGGGAAGATGAGGATGCCGATCTTTTGGGGAATGGGAATGGGAATCACAGGGAGAAGGAATCGGAATCGGAAAGAATGGAGATCCAGCTGGAACCTGTGTCGGGGAGGTACACGGTTATTTGAAAGTACGAGATATGGTGAGGTGTTTTATTGTTTATTTTTGGTTATTTTTATGTAAAACTGTGTCTACCCGATTGCCGGTTTTGATGTTGGACGGCTTTCTGTGTGTATAGATTACGAGTTTGCTGCCTTTGTTAGGGTCCCATGATCGAGAGGGAAAAAAAAAGGATATATCTTATGTACTTGTCTTTAAGTTTTTATACCCGATACTGTTACTTTTATCAAGAATTAACATATTTGCAATTTCTTTTGTCTATAATATATAGTTGGTATTCTCATTGTTTATATAACCTCTTTGTAACTAACAATAAACCAGTAGTATTTTTTGAAATCATTACAAACTCTAATTTTAGTAAGATAAGTTTAAGTAAGATTTGTGCCTCCAAGAGCGTCGTTCTTGGACTTAGTGAAGATACTCGGGTAACGACAGTTTATAAGAAAACATTAAAACATAAAAGAACGTTAAGCGAGCTTCTCATTGCACTTTTACATAGATATAAATATTAAATAATATTCGACAACTATCAGTTTAACCATGTTTCTGATGCTGCACTAGAAATTGCCCAATCCAAATCTTGGCCCAAGGCCCAAAAGAAGTACCCACCTAGGGCCCGATTTCGTGCATAACGGACCTTCATTTCAATCGATCGAACATCATCATACGAAACCCATGAATCCCCCGAATACGAATAATATGAAACCATCATATTATCAAATACAATAGTTGAATTGTTCTCCTTATTGAAATCGATAACTTGAGAGTAAACCAATAGACCACTTCCCGGCCCCGTCCCGATGGTCGGGGCTCCAATGATGTTATCATTTCGGTCCTGGAGTGACCATGTTGGGCCATACAATGGCATGCCCAACACAATCTTTTCTAATGGCACACCAGCCTGAATCCACGACCCGATACCAAAATCTGTGCTGAGATTGGTGTTCGGGTCGTATAATGCAGAACCTAACCCTGTAAAATTTTCCCAAGATCCATGATAACCAAAACACATCGGACTAACCCAATCAACATATTTAGTTATTTCCGCAGTTGGGTACGATCGGGGTCCACCGTCAAAGGAGATAGTTGAGGCATAATAGACTGCTGACGTCAGTATAAGACGTGGTCTTCCAGTGGCATGAGCCTCATATTCAATTGCCTTGCGCCATTCCTTAAATAACAAACCTAGGTTTGACATATCAGATTCGTTTGATGGGAGTTCCCAATCAAGATCAACCCCGTCAAAATTGTAATCTCGAGCAACTTCAATAGTTGAATTAATAAAGTTCGCCCGAGAATACTGCTCGCTCGCCATCGAAGAGAAGATGTCGGGTAATGCACCACCTCCCCCACCTCCAATCGACAACACAATCTTAGCTGGCGGGTTCCAAAGACTTGTTGCATTGGTAAATTCTAGTAGCTTCTCGACATCATTTGACATGATGTCAAGCGCGTAAGTTGTTGGAGATGGTAGAACGAATGCGTAGTAAATATGAGAGAAGTAGGATGTGTCAATAGAAGAAGCGGGATATCCGGTGAACGAAGGCCAATATGCTGCTCGGACTCCTTGAGGTTTCGAAGAGACAGTTTCACCGTGATCGAAGGGAAAATTAACGATGGTTAAGAATACGAATATTATGAGTCTTAGGCTAACCATGCTTGGGTTAATTTGTATTGGTTTTAAATTGGTTTTAATGAGAAAATCTCTAATATATCTATATTTATAATCCTTGGTGAAAATCTACTTTTAGGGTTTAAACGTGTTTATGGTCAATAAGTTGTTAAAATGGACAAAAAGGAGAGAATCTATTACAAGAAGACGATGGGTTCTTGCTCCATTTGTGTTCAATAAGTTTGGTGGCTTTACATGGCCAGAACAAATCTTGTGTCATTAAAATGACTCTTTTTTCCGCATGTAATACAAACTAGAAGTATGATGAATCAAACTATGACAAAAGGAAAAAGTTAAGGGTCAAGTATAAGTTACAATCGAAATCATCCCTGAACTCTTTTCTTTTTCTTTCATTTTAAATTAAGGTGTTAGAAAACTATAATTGTGGATAGCCAAATTCCTTAAACCCAAAAATATATTATTTGCCGTTAGCTTCTTTTTATTAAATCGAAGTATGTTTTGGTTTTGGTTCCTAGTTTACTTTAAAAGTGTAACGCTCTCGTTTATTTATACTAAAAAAATATTATTTTATAACTACACTATACTGTAAAAATAAATACTATTTTTCAAGTTCCAAATATATATATATATATATATATATATATATATATATATATATATATATATATATATATATATATATATATATATATATATATATATATATATATATATGATCGGGTGATAACTCATTTTAAAATGAAACTCATAAGGACATCTTAAAATAATTTTTAAAAAAAAATCTAAAAAAAATACAAATCACAAAATCGAGCATAGACTGGAGAAAAAAAAAATTAAAAATTTTGTTTTGAAGCATTAAAATTGAATCATTGATCATAATGATGCAAAATAAAAAATAAAAATTGAATCATTGATTAATTTTAATGATGTAAAAAAAAATTTTCCAATTTTTCTTCCGGACATAAATCTATGTTTGATTTTATGATTTCTGTTTTTTTAAGATTTTTTTTTCAATTTTTTTAAGGTATCCTCACTTTAATATTAGTTCTCACAGGAATCGGACATATATATATATATATATATATATATATATATATATATATATATATATATATATATATATATCAAGGTTATAAAAAACATTCAACGTTAGCTAGTCGGTGGACTGGGGTTTGCCACCAGGTCGCCAAGGCTCGCTATAAACAAGACAACACCGCTCCCTAGCACTCGCTATCGCTAGGGGACCCGCCAAGAGATACTCGTCAATTGCATGGCGAGTAAAAAGAGAAGACAGTGGAAGAATTTGATTGGTGCAGAGGAATTGAATGAGATGCAAATAGTTTGACTCCTTTTCTCAACCACTTTATTTAATTTACCACTTTAATTTCCAATTGCCTAAAATTCAATTGTTCATTTACTTTCCACAAAATTCAATTGCACATTTACTTTCGGTAGTAAAAAAAAAGGTTTTTGATAATAAAATTCAAAATTTATAATACCATTTCATTACTTTCACAAAAAAAAAACGTTTTTTAATAAATAAAAATTAAAAATTTCATCTACCGTTCAACTTACTATAAATCAAACCACATTCTTAACATTTCACACACACACACAAAATATCATTATCTCAATTCACCAACACAAAAAATTTCTTCATCTCAAACAAAAAAAACCCAAGAACCAACAAAAAGAAATCTTCAAACCTTCCATCACTACACCTTCCACCTCCAAATACTCAATCAACAAACCTTTCATCCCCAACCTTCCATCACCACCATGTTACCGACCATCATTTGATCAACCAATTCATTCTCCCGCTAACTACTACTTTCCTACTATGGCTCCGCAAATGTTTCCATTTAATCCCTTCTCTTCTCAACCAATGGAATTTTACCACAACCAATCTCAACCAACACCTCGTCCGGATATGGATCTTGATCCGTTTCAAACGGTTTAAGAAACTCAATTCTTTTCTTAACCCCAACCGTAAATGTAACACTCCAAACCAGTTTTCATTCAAGAAGAAGAGGTTGTCAAACAAGCTTGGAGTGGCCTTGAACTTTAAGAATCTTCATATAGTCGACCTTGAGGAGCTTCTGGAGTGCGGGTGGCTACAGACTGTCAGGAGAGCAACTTTCAGATTCGTCAGACAAAAGGTGAGTCTCCTCACCATATCAATGGGTCTAAGGCACCAATGCCGACCCATTTTATGATAGTTGGTATACTTGCAGTGTAGAGACATGTAGTATGATTATGTGATAATGTGTGGTAGAGACAGCCTTTATGGCTAGTGATAGAGATAGCCTTTAGAGCTATGGTAGAGATATCTTCTATAGCTAACGTTAGAGATAGTCTATATGGCTAAGGGTAAAGACAGCTTTTATAGCTCGCGGTAGAGATAGTTGTATGGGTAATGGTAGAGATAGCCTTATAGCTAACGTGGTATTTGAAATGTGGTAGAGATAGCTTTATAGATGAAGTGATATGTGATGAGTGGTAGAGGTAGCCTTTATAACTGATATGATATGTGTTATTTGGCTTGTGTGTGGGGGGTATGATCTGGGGAACTCACTAAGTGTTAGCTTACAGTTTGTGGATTTGTTTCAGGTACATCGAAGCCCAAGGGAAAGGGCAAAGCTTGATGGCGCGGTGTGCACTCTCTCAGGCGTTTTCATGGGACACTCTGATATTTGAAATAAAAGTTGTATTTGACTTGTGTTTTGAAAACAATTATAACTGGATTTCTTAATGCATGGAAATGTGTTTGATGATTCAAAAATGAAAATTTTCTTTGAAAAATTTGGTCGTTACAAGTTGGTATCAGAGCCTTGGTTTGAGGGATTCGGGCACACTCTCAGGTGTGTCAGGCCTCAAACTAAGGAAATGGTAAAACTGTTTTCAAAAATAACATAAAAAGCTTTTGAAAGAAAGGACAAAGTGAGAGTGCAACACATGTGATCTGCTAAGCCAAGTAAGTAGTTCCCCAATGTGTTAGCCACGTTATACGGATATTTGAGCCTTGATGATCGTATGGAACTTGCTATGTGTATGCTTTTTAAATTATATACGATTAGGAGATATAGCCTCAAAATGATTGATTTGGCCTTATTTCCAGATCCTTGTTTGGTTGTGGTCCTAGGGTAGAATCTTTTATTCGAAAGTCTATTTGATCCTTTTCTGTGTATAATTTGCATGCATAAAGGCAACTTGTTATGATTGATCTTATTGATATGAGTAGAGCAAATCTTAGGACAACCTAAGATTTGATGTATGCAGTTGTTTGTGGGATATGGTTTAGTTTTGGGATGAATTGGGGTTATCAGGTAGAGCATTGGGGAAAGGTACATGCAAGTGTGGAAGGTAGTATTGGGCCCGTACTACTGAAAGCATAAGACATGTACCTGAACCAATGTTAGATCTGACGACTTCAAGGAGGATCGGTGTGGGAAGATCCCTTATATGGAAATCCTGATCATTATGATATATGACATTTTAGTTCAGCATGGTGGTGACATGATTTGGAGCAGGAGGATCAGGATTGGGATCTGGATCCAAGGCGGGATCAGGCGAAACTACCGATGGCATTGATGAGAGGTTGCACGAGCTCATTGTAGCCGAGGTTACCAAGGGCATCCTTCACACTACCCCAATCATTTTTGGGACGGTCAAAGGACGGTATGATGGATATAATGGAGGAGAGACTTAGGACATTCAAGGCTGAGATTGATGCGGGTCAGGTTAGGGCCCGAACTCCCTCATTCTGGGAGTTCAAGGCGTGTGGGCCACCTGAGTTTTTCGGGGTCAGAGACCTCATTGTTAGCCGACATTGGGTGGTAGATATCAAGAACGCCCAACATGCGAGTTCTTGCCCGGATACGGCAAAGGTGGGATTTGCTTCTTGTATGTTGAGAGAAAGGGCCCGAGATTGGTGAGGCAAGGTTACCAGCCAGGTAGGAGCAGCCGGTGTGGCTGAAATGACATGGGCGGAGTTCGTTCGGCGATTTGACTTGGAGTTTGCACCATCCATTGAGGTTCAGAGGATGGTGAAGGAGTTCTAGGAACTCTAGCAGACCACCGAGACTGTGGCGGAGATCACCGCCAAGTTTCGGGAGCAAGCATAAATTTACGTCGTAGCAAGTGGTGGTAGCAACATGTGGAATAACGGTGTGATTTACCTTAAGAACCTTCTTCATCTTACCTGCAATTCATCCTTATTCATCTTACCTTCAATTCATCATTCTTCGTCTTACTAGCAAACCATGAACAAAGAAACTTAGATGCACTCTACCACATTCTAGTGAAGTTGATATGAAAGTCGAGGAATTTATAGCCAAGTTGAGAGAGCAGATTAAGCTTCAGCAAGTGGCCTTGGTTAGAAGATTAAATCTTATCTGAGATTATTAACTCTTCAACATTTAGATTTAGTCGATTCAACAAGAAAAGATTCATGTGAGGCGTAATCATGCCGACGTTAGAGTGGCGACGAATCAAGATGGGGTGACAGTGACGTTGATGATTTAGTGGCAGGGAAGGTGTAACGACCCAAATTTCACGTCCAAAAATTTCGTTTTAAATCAATACTTTGGAAAACATTTGTAAATTTATGAAGTTCGTAAGACGGAAAACAGTGTGCGTGTATGATGTGCCGCTACCACGCTAGCTCATTCCCCTTCGACGAAGTGGTACCTGAAACCAAAACTGTAAACTGTAAGCACGAAGCTTAGTGAGTTCCCCCATCGTACCACATACCATACAATCACATAACATACATATATTGTCAGGCATATCTGGGTGCCCGACCTACCCCTTCGATCATCTCGACTGGATATTGGCTAGCATATCTGGATGCTGGCCTCCCCTTCGGTCCTCTCGACCGGATACTGACTAGCATATTTGGGTGTTGATCTCCCCTTCGGTCCTCTCGACCGGATACTGGGGACTATTTCACCCCTCTACTACTACCACCTAACATGTATCATATAATCATATTCTATCTAGTACAACTGGGTATGTCTACCCCTCTTCGGCCCTATCGACCGGAAATCTTGGGGACTATCTCCCCTACTGCTACTGGCATATAACATCATATCAGGTAGTAGCAAACCTAGATGAATATCACAAAGACCATCATCTAACATATAAATCTTATTGGTGGGCCGACATTGTGGTCGTAGACCCACCGCTACTGGAAGGTAACTCACCTCGAAGTAGCTGCTGATCTGCGCGGGAACTGTCTATCTGCTGCTGCTGCTCCGGAAATCCTCCGGCTGTAATTCCCACAAAACACTCAATCAAACACTACTAACTGTCCTTAGGGTAAAATGACCATTTTACCCCCTACCAAGTCAAAGTTAAAGTCAACTACTAGTTGACCTGACTCGCCGAGTAGGCTTGCCAACTCGCCGAGTCCCTATCCTTCCATTTGTCCTTATACCCGTCTATACTCGTCGAGTTAGGCGATGAATCGACGAGTTTTCCTTCTAAATGAACATCGACTGAATCTTCATCCGACTCGCTGAGTTGTATGAACAACTCGTCGAGTTCATCTTCAACTGATAAACATGTCCTGTCCTTGACTCGCCGAGTTGTATGAACAACTCGTCGAGTTCATCTTCATCCATAAGAAGATTGCCTTGGACTCACCGAGTCTGCTCATGCACTCGCCGAGTCCCATGAATATCCAGAACAGTGGCTTAGTCTAAAACATTGGGTCACTCCCCGGGACTCCCTAAAACCTTTCCACACTCAACTGGGTCCTTTTGACCCTCAACTGATTTAGGACTCAAGCTTGGACTCGCCGAGTCCAAGGATGGACTCGCCGAGTCTGTCGCATACTCTCACTAGATCTTCGATTATGATGTATAACTCTTGATCAAAGGATAGATCTATGCTCCTAGGACCGTTCTAGCACGTAAAGTTACAACCTTTACATGCCTGCATGAGACTTTAAGCTTAAAAGGTCCTAAAACAAATCCTTGAGTTGCTTGGAGCCTTTCTTGGGTGGAAAAGCACCCCCTTTCTGATTTGTGACCCCTCAACTGTCCTAGATCCGCACCCTCATCCCAGCCATGCTTGCATTCATGGTTGGCTAGCTAAAAATGGCTCATAAAGCCCTAAAACTACACAAAATGGGATCTAGCATTTGGAAGATCAAGGTACAAATTTTCTACCTTGAATGAGCTACAAATGATGCACAAATTCGGATCCCCTTCAGTCCTTTCTTGCTCCTTCAAGCTTCTCTTCCTTCCTTGGATCACAAGAACACCAAACTTACTTCAAATGCTCCAGTTTGCTTCAACAACGACTAGGATTTGCTATGGGGGTCCTCTGGGAGTAAATGGGACGAAGGAGGCGGGGTTAAAGTGTTTAAATAGGGTGCAGATCCTCGGATTAGGGTTTTTGTCCAGATAGGGTCTACTCGCCGAGTCCATAGCTTAAACCCCGCGTCTTATCCCGCTTCTACTCGGCGAGTTGATCCTTTAACTCGCCGAGTCCAAGGCCAAAAATGCAATTATTTAAAGAGTTAATTACAAAGAATACGTACCAAGAACCAGGTGCTACAGAAGGGAGGGGATTGGGTTTTCCGGTAGGGTTTCGTGACTGAAAATATGAAGGGAAATAAGTGTTTTCTCCGATGAAAGGGGGTATTTCTCATACGACATCATGAGAGAGAGAGAGAGAGAGACCCTTTGTAATTAAATAATAATAAAATAGTAAAGGAAAAAACAAATAGAAAAAGGCAAATCCGTCATTTGAAGAATTTTAAAGTGTTTTGGACCGAACTCGCAATAAAGTGAAAACTTTGGACCTGTTCAAACTTTATTTGGACCAATGTGACAATTTTAAACAAATCACAGGGACCATTTATACAGTTTAGTCTTGACAAATTGAATGAAACTATGACATGTTGCCAAAAAAAAAATACCCCTTCATTTATTAGAGTAGATAAACTAATAAACAATTTTACAAAATTATTAAAATAGGCTTTAAGAGTAGTTATTCTTGAAAAGTAACATATTGACGTTACAAAAACGACGTATGTTCCCATATAAATATAACATAAACATAGAAATATCCCACAACACAAGTATTAATAATTGGTTCAATTTAACCATGTTTCAGATGCTGCACTCGATAAAGCCCAATCTAAATCCTGGCCCAATGCCCACAGGAAATAGCCACTTAGGGCCCGATTTTTTGCATAACGGACTTTGGATTGAATTGATCGAACATCATCATACGATATCCATGAATTCCCAGAATACGAATAATATGAAACCCTTTTGTCATCGAACACAACCATTGCACTATTCTTCTTATTGAAATCAATGACTTCAGAGTACCTCAGTTCTCCACTTCCCGGGCCTGTCCCAATGGTTTTGGCCCCGACATTGTTGACCTTCGGGTCCTCAAGTGACCATGTCTTTCCATATAACGGTAGGCCCATTACAATCTTTTCAGGCGCCACACCTGCCTGAATCCATGATCCGATACCAAAATCTGTATTGAGATCACTATCTGGGTCGTATAACGCAGAATGCAATCCAGTGAAATTTTCCCAAGAACCATGATAATCATAACACATCGGACTAATCCAATCAACAGATTGAGTTATCGCTTTGATCGGGTACAATAAAGGTCCGTTATCGGAGTAAACTCTGGAGGCATAATAAACAGCCGATGTCAGTATGAGCCGTGGTTTTTGGTTGACATTGGCCTCTTGTTCAATAGCCTCTCGCCATTCGTTAAGTAATACACCTAAATTCGCCATATCAGAATCGCTTGATGGGTATTCCCAATCAAGATCTATACCATCAAACTGGTATTTTCGGGCGACTTCAATAGTCGAATTAATAAAACTTGCACGAGAATATTGATTACTAGCCATGCGAGAGAAAGTGGCCCTTAAGTCATCACCTCCACCACCTCCGACTGATAAGATGGTCTTGGCTGGCGGATTCCAACCACTCTTGGCGTTGGTAAATTCGAGTAGGTTTGTGACATCATCTGGTGTGATATCGAGTACGTAAGTTGTCGGAGACGGAAGAACAAATGCAAAGTAAATGTGCGAGAAGTGCGACGTGTCGATATTAGAAGCGGGATAATCAATGAACGTAGGCCAATACGCAGCTCGGACATCTTGAGGTTCGGAAGATTCTGTCTGACCATGATTGAAGGGAAGATTCACGATGGTTAGGAATACGAGCAAAATGAGACTTCGGATAACCATGGTTAAATTAGGTTTTTGTTTGTGTTTAATTAATGGGAAGATGTGTTAACTATTTATAACCCTAGGTGAAAACTTCTTTTAAAAGTCTTTATGGTCAATGGCTCTTTTTGAATGGACAAGAAGGAGAGAAAAGTAGTCGGTTGATTCGAGTTCTTATCCATTTCTTATGTTCAAAGAGTTCGGTGGCGTTTTTTGACTTGCAACAAATTTATAGTGGTTGAATGATTCTTTGCTTTTAACTCCAATTGTAATAGCCATATCAGTTGTCTTAATAAAAACTTGGAAGCAAAAAGTGTTATTTTAAGGAGTTTTAATTTATTTGATTAGTAACTTATATTTGGAATTTAATATCTTTCTAAAAATTTAATTTTGGGTTGGTTGAACTTATTTGATGTATAATTTTGGATTTGGATAAAAGTTTTTGATGTTGATACGCGGTTATTTTACCAAATTAATAGTTAACACGTTTCATCTCTACCGTTAAATTACAAAAAATTTATTTAGTGGAAAAATACATTCGAGATAGCGTCAAGAAACATAGACAAGAGAAGAGGTTTAAACCATTTTAAAATTTTAAGCAATTTATTTTTCAACTGAACTCTTTTATATTCATTTTTTGAATAGAAATGTGTAACTTTTAAGTTATTATATTGAATTTGCATAATTACGATATGCACATGGAAAAGCTGCAAGAATCCAAAAACCGTTAGAAAAGCACTAAAACCAAACAAACCATCCGGACTGAATAAGGTTCGGTTTACTCGGTTGACCTTAATCGATTTTCAATTTAACCGATTATCTGTAATCATATTTGGTTTTGTTTTCAATTTATGTTTTTATTATTTGGTTTGACTGATAAACCGAATAACCTGATCAATTACGTAGAACAATTTTTCATTTTGTTATTTTAAAAGTTTATATCCCACAACAATATCTTACCAATTTGAATATTCCATAATACCTCACTTTCATAATACCCGACTTAGCCAATTAAACTTTGCTACTGCTCATTTTTATTTTTCAACCAGTGGGATTTCTAGATCAAGAATGTTCAACTGCGGAGACAGCAGTGCACTGTATTGCTACTGCTTCAATGTTTTAGTTGTAACCTTTTTTATAACAAAAAAAAACATATTTCATTAATTAATTGTAACAATAAAGTTTTTAAAATACAATTTATATTCTTGATGTTCAAAAACAAGTTCTGTATTTCAATTTGTTTGAAAAGAATTTAAATAATAAAAATCTATCTTTATATATCATCAAAAAAAATTTGTTTAAAGGAACGATTTTTATGTTTAAACTTTCAAATTTACTAAAATTCATAAATTTTTAAATATAATTAAATTTTATTATGATATAATATTTAATCATGTTCAAACAGTTCTCCAAACTAGGGATGGAAATTTGGTCCGAAAACCCGAACCAAACTGAACCGAACCTAATTAGGTCCGAATAAACAATTCGATTTGGTTTTCTGGTATATATACGAGGCTTATTCAGTTTTCGGGTTATTCGGTCCGGGTTACCCGAATAAGGGCTTATTTGGGCCAAAATGAGCGAACCGATTTGAAAAGTCACAATTTTTATTTTCTGTTTCAGCATGTTTGCAAATTTTTAGCCAACTTTGAAGTGTCATAACATCTTCATTATTTGTCCGATTAGCCCGATTTTAGTTCCATCTTGTACTTCACAATTTAAACTACAGTTTACAATATTTAAATGCGTTATTCGGTTGTATATTCAGTGAGATGCAGACCCTTAAGCATTGTGTATTAAAGCTGAGTTTTTCTGTTTCAGCATGTTTGCAAACTTTTAGCGAACTTTAAAGTGTCATAACGTCTTTGTTATCTGTCCGATTGGCCTAATTTTTTTTTTCATACTTGTAGTTCACAATTTAAACTACAATTTACAGTATTTAAATGCGTTATTTGGTTGTATATTCAGTGAGATACAAGCCTCTAAACATGGGGTATTAAAGCAGAGTTTTTATGTTTATGCATGTTTGCAAATTTTTAGCCAACTTTGAAATGTCATAACGTCTTTGTTATTTGTCCGATTAGCCTAATTTTTTTCTAGCTTGTAGTTCACAATTTAAACTACAGTTTACACTATTTAAATGTATTATTTGGTTGTATATTCAATGAGATACATGATCCTAACAATGGGGTATTAAAACTATTTTTTTTTACAAAGAAAAATACTAACATTTACTTTATTATAATAGATCCTACATATGTTCGAGATGTTTTAACCCCTGCAAAAGAAGATTTCAAAATTTGTAGACCTATGGTTGGATTTCTCGAGAAATTCAAGGTGAAAACCGATATAGTATCGACGTCAACAAAACCGATGGCACATCGTTTTTTTAGAGAAATATGTGATGTGTACGAACACAAATTCTAACTCTTTTTGCACATTTGAAACAATTATATATACTTCGTATTATTTTTAATTAACAAATTTGTTTCTTTAAAAGATTTGTTATGAAATCATAAACTACGAAATTCATACAAAATACAATATTTATAATCACATTGTAAATGTTATTCGGGTTATACAATCATAATACGGTTTATCCGGTTCTTATCGGTTATAATAGGTTCTTAATCATCTCATACATGTTATTTGGGTTACTCGGGCCGGAACCGAACCGAACCGAATAATATCTGAACCGAACCGAACCGAACCCGTATTGCTTATTTGGTTCGGGTTTCGGTTCATAAAATTACCCTACTTCGGTTCTCAAGTTATTCGTGTTCGGGTTGGTTCGGTTCGGTTCCGACTCGAATACCATCCCTACTCCAAACTACAAAAAGTGCAACACATATTATTCAGATCTAATGGTAAACCAAATTAAATAAATCGAACCAATCAAACCAAAAACCGATTAAACTAAATCGAACAAATTAATAACCGATTAACTGACCGAATAACCCACCTCGAGTTCTTTCACCTTTCATTACTTTTTCGTTACATCAACGCCACATTATTCTCTTCAGCTGTTTTCAAACCATGTAATGCTTACCTTTATCTCTCAAGAGCAATTCATCTGTTTTCAAACCATGTAATGCCTATTTCTGAAGAGCAATGCACAAGTCGCAAATACACTATGTATAAGACTCTAATGAACCATGTAGAAAGACCAAAAAGAAAATGACATTAGGAGAAGAGAGGAAGAGTAGTATGGATGGAATGGAGATAGAATGTGGGGGTTCTATCCACGGTGGGGTAGAGAAGCATTGGGGGCTGATGTCAAAACTTTTAACAAGTCTTTTATTTATATTTTGTGAATTACGGAGACTTAGAGTTGTTACCACCAGATAGTATACCGTATCAGTTAATAGTATACGATGGTAAGAACGAATATCGAACTTTAGGGGAACAAGCATGCACCAATAATAACGAAATTCAAATACTAAAAGTAAACTAAAGGGGTTTTATCAATCTAACCAAATAACAACAACAAATTCTAATATTACGTTGTTCCAAAAAAAAAACAACAAATTCTAATAGTAAATACTAAATAAACTAATAATTAGATATAACATGCTTTAAATAATAATAATAAAACATATACTAAAGAATATACTATTGATAATAATAACTAAGATACTTTTGTTTAGACTTTCGAATCCCTTAATGATTATGGTTGATTCAAACGAAATGCAATGGATATTATTAGTCATTTCCTATATTAATTAATTCAATATTAATATCCTTAATTATATGTCTCTAAGTTATCTACCAACAAGGATGACTTTTCTAGATTTATTTTATTAATTCATATATGCAAGACCTAATTGGTATGATTAGTCTCATGTGTCAACGATTAACCTCTCAAATTGCCTAAATCAATAGTGACATCACAAACATTAAATAAATATTCATATGTCTAACCTAGGGACGCCTCCTCCAGTCACTACTGCACACCTCAACTAGACATGTTTTAGCGTCTAGTTATCAACCACAATATGATACAAGAAACATAATTTGAAATCAATCTAAATTTCGTGACTCGTTTACATAGACATAATAAGAAGAATATTAATATTTATGAGTCTTTAATTAAGTAAACATGATGTATTGAATAAGTTCTGATATCCTTTCACTGAATTAACACAATAAAATAAGTTTATCTACATCTAAACAAAAGTATTGGTAACTCAGCCCATAAACAAAATAAAAGAAACAAAAAAGAATTAAATACAATGCTAAAGATAATATAAACAAATACAAATAATCCTTTTTTCCTCTTCTCCTGACTTCTGTCATTTTCTGTGTATTCTTATCTTCTATGTTGCATTGTGTCTCGATTCTATAAATTTGACATTTATATTCAGAATCTTTTGATTTTCTTCCATGCTAAGTTCTAGATATTTTTCTTATTCAATATTTCACCAAAATATTCTCCAATTGGTTCTTTTTATCTTCTTTTTTATTAACATGTCCATTTTAGCTGCAAGACAGAAATACAAATCAATTAAAGCATATTTTATCTTATTTTAATTATAAAAAGTGATTATAAAATTATCTGAAATGTCCATTAAAATATGTATAATTTAAGATGTAAGGTCAAACTTTATAATCTGATGAGTCAAATCTGTATTACGCTGACTACATCATCAACAATATCAGACGCTAATCAAGCTTAGAGACAGTGTGATATTTTTCTTCGTGCTTAAGCCTTTTTATCCATTATCTTAATGATATGATTTGTTTTTTTATTGTTTATATCTTTTATTAAAGGTAGTTATCATAGTTATTTAAATCCCTGATATGTAGGGATTTGAATCTAGAATAGTCTTATACCTAGTACATAAGTTACACAATGTATCAATGTAAATAACGCCTAATGCATTCTATCTATGTGAGAGATTTATTTAATTGAAGTTGGTTTTTGATTAGCGTTGGTCCTTGTTCCTTACATTCTTTTATATTAACTGTTTTATCTCGGTCCTTCAATTGGTATAAGGGTTGGTTCTTTTATCAAAAAAATTTGAAACCATCTTCTTATTATTATTATGAATCTAAACCTACTTCTAGTTCAACTTCAGCAAACAAAATCCCTCTATTTGACGAGAAAAACTTTCCCATGTGGAAAAACAAAGGAATGGTTGTCCTTGAAACCATGGATCATGATATAATAGACATCATTGATAAGGGTCCATATATTCCCACCTTTGATGAAAACAAAAGACGGTGTAAAAACTGGTGTTATCAAGAAGACTCCTAAACATCAGTTTATTGAAGATGACAAGCATTTATACAACCTTCATATTCATGTTTGGGGAACAATAGGAAACTCTCTTCCTTATGATATTTACCACCTTGTTCAGAATTGTATTTCTGCTAAAGAGGTGATCAATATGTTGAATGTTGCATATGAAGGAACTAAATAAGTGAAAGCAACCAATGAAAATAGTCTCAATCGGAAGTACGAACACTTCTTTGCTCAACAGAATGAATCTTTTACTCAAACCTTGAATTGCTTTAATTGTCTTATTAATGATATGAGAATGTTTGATATATTTAAACATGAATCTGTCTTAGTTCTTAAGTTTTTAAATTATCTTGATGACAAATAGGAACACCATGTCGATGTGCTTAAGAACAGTGAGAAAATTCATTTTATGGATCTTCACAGTCTATATGGAAATCTAAAGAATTCTGAAGAAACAAAGGTTATGATGAAAGAGATAATAAAGGACAACTTCAAAGATAAGTCCACTTCACTATTCACTAGGAGGGAAAGCTTTTTCCCTGACAGTGAAATTGACAAATACAATAACGATAATTCTGAGGAAGTGTTCAATGTTAAGCTTTATTCACGTGTTGCTATGATTTTGAAGCACTTTGAGGAGTCAAATAACAAGAAGTTTAGTGGATCAAGAAGGATTTCTATAAAGACTAACTAATCAGCGTCAAAAAAATATGACGTTGGTAACTCAAAAAGGGATGAAGGTAAATGTTTTAATTGTGGTAGTGCTGATCATTTTGCTTAAGATTGAAAGGATAAGAAGAACAAGAAAAAGGAAGAGTCTGATGAAACCAAGTACAAGTAATTAGTGGCACCTTTAAAAAAGAAAAATATAGAGTCCAAAGTTCTTGTTGCTGAAGGTAAAGAGTGGCTAGCTGAAGAGGAATCATCGAATGATGAAGTTAAAAAGGACGAATGCTTAATGGTAACCATTGGTGTTTTTGTCACTGATCAAGCAAGCAACAACTCAAGTACTTTTGAAGCTGATCTTGCTAAAGATACTAGTGACTCCAAGGTTTAGAACTGAGATTCTTCATTGTTGTATCAGGTAAAAAGATTTGTTTCTTATTCTGAAAATGAAAATTCTACTATGTTTGAGTATCTGTGTCTTGATATTTCAAAATTAAATCAAGAAATTATTAATCTAAGAAACAAAATTGAATCTTTAAAAAATGAATTATCCAACAGGGATAAGTCTCTTACACTAACGAGCTTATAATTTCATAATGTTTCTATTATTAATCATGATCCCAATAGTGAAAAGGACTCTACCATTGAACTTGCTTAAAAGTGCAAAAGTATTACAAATAACAAGGCTCATTCTCATTTCAAAAATTTTAAAATTGTTCATGATCAAATTCCTCATCAGTGTGAAAAAATAATTGGACGAAGTCCTGATGAAGCTGTGGATACTTTTAAACAAATTGAAACTAAACCAAATTTTCCAACCCAAACTGAACTTATTCAGGAATATAAGACTAAAATTGTAAGTGGTGGTATTATAAAGCATCAAGACCTCATAGCCAAACATTGTGTTATTAATTCTAATGGTCTTACCTCGCGTGTCACATTTGTTAAACCTTCTGATCATAAATATGTGTGTCCTAATATTGCTATTATGATTAAGTTTCCTATTTTAAATGGTCATGTTCATCCTGTCAAGGACATTCTTTGTGAAATTCCTGAATATACAACCAATGACTATGATACTCATGATTTCTCAGTGACTTCTGACACTGACAATTCTGAATATTCATCGTCTGAGTATCATACCATTGAAACCACATCTCGTAGTACTAATCATTCACATGTTTATAGAATAAAAGAAAGAGTTTTGAAATTAAATGAAAGTGTCTCTACTCCTTGGAAACCCAATTCTTGTGAAAAATGAAAATCTTTCTCAAAAAGAAAAACAAGTTTTGAAATTAGGAAGTGTTATAGATGTAGTAATCCATCTAACAAAGTTGCAAACTACATATTTGAGGAAAACACAAGAAAAGAAGATGATATTCTAATTCGAAATAAAAAATGGATGAATAAATAAAATCATTAAATTGTCTCCATGATGAATGCTATGATATTTTTAACTCAGCTAAATCTTCCATTGTTAAACGCATTACGAAATGGGTAAATAAAGTGCTTTAGTTGTTTATGAACGGTGCATGGTCAAGAGTATATGTAACGTCCCAAAATTTAAGACCAAAAATTTCTTTTAAAAAAACATTACTTTAAGCAAAGACATCATTCCAAAACATAATCTGAGTATAAGTTTTCAAAACACATTTTCATTATCAGAGTAAACATTCCCAGGCTGACTAATCTATGGTGTGTGCCATGCGATCACCCCGAGCTCCTCCCTCCGCTACCGGAAGTACCTGAAAACAAAACTGAAAACCGTAAGCACGAAGCTTAGTGAGTTCCCCACTTTACCACATACCATGCATAACCACATACTGCACATACTGGGCTACGCCCGCTATCCGGGGCCTCGCCCCCTACTTCGGGCCTCGCTCGCTACAACGGCCCCACCGCTCCAGTCCCCGACTGGCTTCGAGACCCGCTCGGATACAGATCTGTTTCACTTAGGCCTCGCCTGTCACAGGGCCCCGCCCACTAACATATAACAGCACATACACATATCACATAACATCACATAAGCTAAACGTATGCTAACAGCTCTTGCTCTAAGGCCTCGCCTATCTCTAGGCCCCACCCGTGTCCTGCTACTGATGAGTCATGGAACCTCGTCCATACTCCTGCTGATAGTGAGATACGGGCCCAACCCACTCTCACTCCTTTCCTAACTTGGGCCTCGCCCCTAGGCTGCTGCTACTGAGATGTGGAACACCATCCACACTCTGCTATTGGTGAGATACGGGACCTCGCCCACACTCACCTCCCTACCAGGCACATACAAGTATCACACAGACAACAAGTATGAACTATCACATAACCCATCTCTTGGGCACTCACCCTCTATCATTGGACCTCGTCCGAATATCATACTAGCATACTGTGCCTAGGGCTAACCCCCGGGTCTTCTACTCATAACTACATGGGCCGGCATTGTGGTCGTAGACCCATTCATACAAAGGGAAACTCACCTGCACTGGCTGAACTTGCTGATGATCCCACTAGCTGTTGCCTGACCACTCACTGAACTCCGGCTCTACTAGCTTCCCGAGCTATCAATATCAATGCAACACTTAGTATAACTGACCCATGACAGTCAACCAAGTCAACCCTAGTCCAGATCAAAGTCCTGGTTAAAGTCAACCTTCCAGGTCAACCCTACTCGCTGAGTCCACCTACCGACTCGCCGAGTTCTTATGCTCAAAGTCCTTCTAATCGCGACTTGACTCGCCGAGTCAGCCCCTGACTCGCCGAGTCTACTGACTCTCGAATCCGACCTGATCAACTTACTGAGTCCTGGCTCGACTCGCTGACTCGAGTCTTAACTCGAAGGGTTTGGGACCACGCGACTTGACTCGTCGAGTCCAAGAACAGACTCGCCGAGCACAAGGAAATCTCCAACCAACTCGCCGAGTTCATGCCCATCTTCATCCGACTCGACGAGCTGTTCATCCCACTCGTCGAGTTCCTCCTCATCTTCAAGCTACTCGCCGAGTCCACTCGAAGGACTCGCCGAGTCTATTCGGTTCCACATACATGCAGAGGACTTTCGAGTCATGCAGGGACTCCAAACCGTAGATCTACCCTTCCCAAGCCTACTCCTCACGTAAAGTTGCAAACTTTACGTGTAGAGAAGGAGATCTAGGCGAAATGCACCATAAACTAAGGTTTAAGACCAAGAGGCTCCATAATCCACTCCATGACTGATACTTTACGGGATTCTAAACCAAAACAAGCATGGATCTGAGGTAGCAACCTCAGATCTGGACCTCAAGCTCGAGATTGATCTTAAACATGGCTTAAAAGCCCCAAAACTCATAACCAAGGAAAATCTGGAGGAGAGAAACGAATTAATACCTTCAAATGCTCTGAAATGATCCCCAAATTTCGGATCCAAAGCCACTCCTTGATGCTTCAAAGATTCCCACTTCTTCTTCTTCCTTTAAATCACTCAAAAATGGCCAAAAGCATGAATGAGCACAATGGAGGCTTAGGGTGCGGCGTTCTGGGTGTGAGAGACAGTAAAGGAGCACTAGGAAGAAGAATGAGACGATTAAATAGGCTCCAACCCTGGATTTAGGGTTTTCCTCGCACAGAACCTACTTGCCGAGTCGCCTTGGCCGACTCGCCGAGTTGGTCACTTATTCCTTGACTCGGATCCCGCTCGGACTCGCCGAGTTCCTCCTTGGACTCGCCGAGTCCCTCCTAAATTTACGGTTTCCTTTACTTTCTTGGCTTTCGAAATCTTGGGACTTACAACTCTCCCCCACTTAAACTAAACTTCGTCCTCGAAGTTTACCATGGCCCACTGCCTGCGATCTGCCTCCAATATCCCACCAATTAATCCAACACCCGCTGCCTACTTTCGCTGGCTTTCAGCTTGGTCATTCCGACTAACACCACCCCCTACGGATAATAATCCTGGGTCAACCCCGACCCCGAACATCCTAGAAGCACTGCTTACTCAACGACAATCCTTCTGACACTCTATGAATACTGCACTGAACCCATAGGGATTCACCTCCTCTTTCCTTGCACGGCTCCTTGCCTTCCCAAGGCAACGCTCCAAACTAACTATTTCCTCTGCCGCTGAGAAGGTCCTAACCTTCGCCAACTTCATCACTCCCGCTACTGCCCGCACGGGTCATCACTGCCAATAGCCACTGACACTCCTCTCTGCCAAAACTTGGTGCCGTGCGCCTCTCGATCAACCAACTGAATTCAACCAAACGTTGCATACTCGCACTGCCACTGCTTGGCAATTCTGCTGTTCTTCTTCCGACTTCCGGATGAACTGAGACCACCCCGGTCCCTACCAAGCCTATCAATATCTGGTTTACCGGCTCCCACCGATTGCTGACCCAACACAACCCTTAGTCGCTCTCAGCAAATCCTGAAAGAACTTCAACCACCTAGCACTGCTCAATCTATCGCGCCATTCCGGCGCCACAATCCCGGGATCCTCGATCCCCTACCTCGACACTAAGGTCCTACCAGGTCCCACCTGTGCTGCCAAAACTTCTCGGGCCTCGCCCACGGGTCCCACCCGCTTCTAACTTCCCAGTCCCACTAGTCTAGCCACTCTCCCGCTCGGGTCTCACCCAACCATACTACTGAGCAACCTTGCCTTCAGGTCTCACCTACACTGCTAATCTCATACGGGCCTCGCCCACGGGTCTCACCCAACTATATCCTGGAGCGGCCTCTCCCAAGGTCTCACCTCTCTAGGGCTATACAGGCAACTCCCTATCATTCTCATCCACTACCCAATCCTGATCCCCACCTGATCACTAGGAGATAAGGGCCTCGCCCCAACTCCGCTAACGAAACTACTAAGGAATGCTACGACTTACCCATAGGCTTACATCACCATCCATTGCTGACCGCTAGTGAATGCTACAGCTGCCCTGTAGTCTTACAACACTTCCACTACTGACTGCTAATACGAAGGCACCCATGTGCCACTAGCTTCTCAAGATCCTTATTCCAACTCCCGCGAGTCCTTCGGGCGATCCTCGACCTGAATTCCCATCCACGTTACTAACCATCACCATCGCACGTGCTAGCTACCGAAGATTTTCCCAAACTCCCAATCCTGAATCCTCAATCCATCAAACGCTGAACTACTTCTTTTCCTCCTCGGAGGTCATGTACTCAATCTGGGTCTGCGTGCTCCTCCCTGGGCACACTCGGAGGATTCTCCCCCACTTCGATCCTGCTTACCCCTTGTTGCTCAATACTCAAAAGAGATCCTGATCATCGCTACCATTCCATAATCCATCTACTGAGGAACCCAAGCTTACCATGGCTAGGGGTCTAACCAATCCATCTCTAACACTATACAACTCCGATCTAGCGAGATATACCAAGTCTCTTCCAAGCATGCTACAGATACTGCATCCTATGCAACCTTCTCCAACAGGGCACATCCCCTCACTACCATTCGAATAACCAAGGTATGCAGATGGCATATATCTCAACCATAAACAACCGCACACAAAAAAAATACTCATACCGATAATGATGCAGAACCATAACAATATAATCATGCATAAAACAAAAGAACTGAAAATGGAAATTGCATACCTGCAACGTCCGGCGATGCTCGCGTCTCCAAGGTCGTCATCTGAAAAGCCCTGCTTCCTGCTGCGGGTGCCATCACCCGTCCTGCCGAAGACAAACTAGGGCACTGGGCCTTCTTGTGGCCCCGCTGTTTGCAATGAAAACATATCAAGTCTGATCCCTGCGCGGCGGTAACAGTACAATCCCTGCTGAAATGACCAGTCCGACCGCACTTGAAGCAGCCAGACTCACCACCGCTACCACTCCTGCATGCGCCCCCGTGCACCCTGCCACACCTTCCACACCGACTGCGGTCCTGATGATCCCTTGATCTCGAATCCGATCCCTTGGGCCTTTTGCCCGAACCCGCAGCTACCTGAACCTCATCCGGCTTCCTCTTCCGGATTTGCTCCAAATCAATTTCCCTTTCTCTAGCCCGAGAAATCATATCTTCCAGCGTCTTACAACTGGATCTGCTCACGAATTCCCTGATGTCATCCCTCAGCATCTCATGGTACCGAGCCTTCTTCATCTCCTCATCCACGACATACTGCGGTACAAGAAGAGCCCTCTCCCTGAACTTGGCGGTGATCTCCGCCACAGTCTCAGTAGTCTGCGTCAAATCCTGAAACTCTCGCGCCAGCTGCTGCACCTCAATCATCGGCGAAAACTCCGCCCTGAACCTGGCCGAGAAATCGCTCCAAGTCATCGCGTCCAACGCGGCATCATCCCCCAAAGCATGACCAATCTCCTCCCACCAATCCCTCGCTTTGTCCTTCAGAAGACAGGAAGCGAGTCTAACCTTGTCCCCCTCGGGACACTTGCTCGTGCAAAAAGCGTTGGCAACATCAGCCAACCATCTGCTGCTAGCAATGGGGTCCCTAGCCCCATGATAATCTGGTGCCCCGCAGGCTCTGAACTCTCGAAATGTCAAGGTACACGCTCCCATCAATGCCATCATCTCAGTACGGAAGGCTCCCAGCCTCTCATCCAATATCTCCAGTATACCCTCCTTGACTGTGCCAAGGATCACAGGAGTCTGAGCTAGAATACTGCGCGTAACCTCAGCTGATATCAACTCTCTCATCCGTTCCTCGAGCTGCTCGGCCCCTGAACCCGAGCCTGATCCCTCTCTGGCGCCTGATCCGCCCGCTGGTCTCTCTCTCAATGTCACCATGCTGAAAATATACCACAACCACTATCAGAATACTCATTACTGATGCGAGACCAAACATACCCTACCAGGTTCGTGGTCTTGTCTCGGCCTTTCCCGAATCGAGTACGGATCCTCTGCTTTCAGTAGTACGGGCCCATACTACCTTCCACATCTATCCGTACTTTCCTCAGGAATTGCTTTGACTCCACCAGGTCCCTTATCCACTAATATTGCTCCCAGCACTATCTCATCCTAGGCTTACCCTAGGGAAACCTCTGACTAACCTCAAACCAGTCCTCAGCTGCTGAAGGTCTCCTTGTGATGCCAATTAGCCATCACCTGGATACCATCACATGCGACGAGGCTCAGATAATCCTTCAAGTAAAAGACTCGTTCCTACAACGGTTGGAGTCAGACAAGAGCTGCGCAATAGAACCAAATCCAGCACTCTGAGATTATTCAACCCTGATCGCAGGTGACGTGTCGTATCCACCTAATGGCTAACTCCCATCACTCAAAATCCCATAATGCACAAAGCAAGCAGCATTCGAACAAGGTAAAATCTAACCATAACATACTCAAGCAATCATATCCACATAGCAAGAATCTGAACTAGCATGCAACACAAACTCATAACTCAGGCATAACCTAAACAGGCTATCCTACTACTGTCTAATCAGCACTACTATGCAGCTCAAAATCACAAATAACAGGCACATAAGGCATCATCCCTAGATCCTTAGTCCTATTCTAGCATGTTGTTCTATCAACTGATAAGCATAACATAAACTTGTATGGGTATTTTGGGGTACTTACTTGAGCTCAGCTGATTGCATGCACCACACCCCTTTTTCTCTTTTCAAAATTCTTCTTTTTCTAGATTCTTTTTGTTTTTCTTAAACTCTTTTTCGTTCTCAAAATTCTTTTTAGAAAACTGTCTTTTCGCTTTTGAAAACTTTTTATCCGACCCCTCAGTTTGAGTTCAAGCACACCCGAGAGTATGCTCGAATCCCTCAAACCAAGGCTCTGATACCAACTTGTAACGTCCCAAAATTTAAGACCAAAAATTTCTTTTAATAAAACATTACTTTAAGCAAAGACATCATTCCAAAACATAATCTGAGTATAAGTTTTCAAAACACATTTTCATTATCAGAGTAAACATTCCCAGGCTGACTAATCTATGGTGTGTGCCATGCGATCACCCCGAGCTCCTCCCTCCGCTACCGGAAGTACCTGAAAACAAAACTGAAAACCGTAAGCACGAAGCTTAGTGAGTTCCCCACTTTACCACATACCATGCATAACCACATACTGCACATACTGGGCTACGCCCGCTATCCGGGGCCTCGCCCCCTACTTCGGGCCTCGCTCGCTACAACGGCCCCACCGCTCCAGTCCCCGACTGGCTTCGAGACCCGCTCGGATACAGATCTGTTTCACTTAGGCCTCGCCTGTCACAGGGCCCCGCCCACTAACATATAACAGCACATACACATATCACATAACATCACATAAGCTAAACGTATGCTAACAGCTCTTGCTCTAAGGCCTCGCCTATCTCTAGGCCCTACCCGTGTCCTGCTACTGATGAGTCATGGAACCTCGTCCATACTCCTGCTGATAGTGAGATACGGGCCCAACCCACTCTCACTCCTTTCCTAACTTGGGCCTCGCCCCTAGGCTGCTGCTACTGAGATGTGGAACACCATCCACACTCTGCTATTGGTGAGATACGGGACCTCGCCCACACTCACCTCCCTACCAGGCACATACAAGTATCACACAGACAACAAGTATGAACTATCACATAACCCATCTCTTGGGCACTCGCCCTCTATCATTGGACCTCGTCCGAATATCATACTAGCATACTGTGCCTAGGGCTAACCCCCGGGTCTTCTACTCATAACTACATGGGCCGGCATTGTGGTCGTAGACCCATTCATACAAAGGGAAACTCACCTGCACTGGCTGAACTTGCTGATGATCCCACTAGCTGTTGCCTGACCACTCACTGAACTCCGGCTCTACTAGCTTCCCGAGCTATCAATATCAATGCAACACTTAGTATAACTGACCCATGACAATCAACCAAGTCAACCCTAGTCCAGATCAAAGTCCTGGTTAAAGTCAACCTTCCAGGTCAACCCTACTCGCTGAGTCCACCTACCGACTCGCCGAGTTCTTATGCTCAAAGTCCTTCTAATCGCGACTTGACTCGCCGAGTCAGCCCCTGACTCGCCGAGTCTACTGACTCTCGAATCCGACCTGATCAACTTACTAAGTCCTGGCTCGACTCGCTGACTCGAGTCTTAACTCGAAGGGTTTGGGACCACGCGACTTGACTCGTCGAGTCCAAGAACAGACTCGCCGAGCACAAGGAAATCTCCAACCAACTCGCCGAGTTGTTCATCCAACTCGCCGAGTTCATGCCCATCTTCATCCGACTCGACGAGCTGTTCATCCCACTCGTCGAGTTCCTCCTCATCTTCAAGCTACTCGCCGAGTCCACTCGAAGGACTCGCCGAGTCTATTCGGATCCACATACATGCAGAGGACTTTTGAGTCATGCAGGGACTCCAAACCATAGGTCTACCCTTCCCAAGCCTACTCCTCACGTAAAGTTGCAAACTTTACGTGTAGAGAAGGAGATCTAGGCGAAATGCACCATAAACTAAGGCTTAAGACCAAGAGGCTCCATAATCCACTCCATGACTGATACTTTACGGGATTCTAAACCAAAACAAGTATGGATCTGAGGTAGCAACCTCAGATCTGGACCTCAAGCTCGAGATTGATCTTAAACATGGCTTAAAAGCCCCAAAACTCATAACCAAGGAAAATCTGGAGGAGAGAAGCGACTTAATACCTTCAAATGCTCTGAAATGATCCCCAAATTTCGGATCCAAAGCCACTCCTTGATGCTTCAAAGATTCCCACTTCTTCTTCTTCTTTTAAATCACTCAAAAATGGCCAAAAGCATGAATGAGCACAATGGAGGCTTAGGGTGCGCCGTTCTGGGTGTGAGAGACAGTAAAGGAACACTAGGAAGAAGAATGAGGCGATTAAATAGGCTCCAAGCCCCAAATTTAGGGTTTTCCTCGCACATACCCTACTCGCCGGGTCGCCTTGGCCGACTCGCCGAATTGGTCACTTATTCCTCGACTCGGATCCCGCTCGGACTCGCCGAGTTCCTCATTGGACTCGCCGAGTCCCTCCTAAATTTAGGGTTTCCTTTACTTTCTTGGCTTTCGAAATCTTGGGTGTTACAGTATATCTGATATTTAGACATTGGATGCTCTCATATGAAAGGATTCAAGTCTCTCCTGGAGGATTTTCTGAAGAAAGATCGCCAAGCTCGGCCCAATACATGAGCGAGATGGGGAAAGGCCCAAGGCAACATAAATGGAGGAGCATCAAATTAGTCCAACAAGCAATTATATGTATCTATGTTTTGGCCCAAAAAAATTAGCTAAATAGTCTGTGTAAGGCATGCGATCAGGGAAGGAAAACATAAAATAATTGACAACAGGAAAGGCGTGCAAGCTGTATCTGCAAGTGGGATTGGATGATTACTATGCAACGCCTTGAAATCCAAAAGCTATAGAGATCGAGAAGAATCTTAATCAAATTCAAATCGACTGAATATGTGTTTTAAATCTGATTTATGTTTTCATTTCTTCTACTTTCTTATTCTCTAATTTGTGATAACTTTTGTGGCTTTTCTAAGTACATGGTGATTCCTTTTTTCTGATTTAGTGATTAATTTATTCGTGTTTGAGGTAGATTTGGTGATTCCATGATGCTTGTTTCAGGAATATCCTTTTATGCTTTGGTGATTCCTTTCTCATAGTCTCCTTAGCTAATAACTATTCTAATTTGGTAATTCCCGTTTCCTGATTTGTACGTTAGTACACTTGGAGTTTGAAGTTGGACTGTTGGAGACTAGGAGATTGAAGCCTTCATTTTAGATTTCCTGATTTTAAAGAGTTGTAGACTAGAATTCGAGGCCTTGTTATTCAGTAATTCCCAAATCCTTTTTCTCATCACTTTTGTGATTCCTTTTTAAGGTAAACCATATATTAATAAATTGAACTTTTAAATTTATGTTTTATGTTTTATGATTCAGGAGGCTAGAGGTACACCAAATACTAATCAGTTAAACTTTCTTATTACTTTGATTCATAATTAGGAGGCAGTACGTGTAACGTTCCATTGTTGTTTATTATAGAAGAGTTTATTTAAAAAGGGTTCTTATTTTTTATTTTATTATTCATTTTACAGATTAGTTTGCATATTGATAGTGTAAAGAAAAACATAAAATTTAGGTATATATCTTTGCTTAAATACTTTTTTTTTGTTAGAAATTAAAATGTTAGTGAAAATAGTTCTATTGAACTGATTAATAATTTTAATGATCCACCTGATACTTCTAATAATCTGATTGGAATTTTCAATTATTTGGTTAATAATTCTAGTTGTTGTGAAAATAATGAATTTATGGATAAAAGTTAAGTCATGTGAGTTTAATATTTTTTATTTTTTTTTGCAGATTTTTTTGTAGGATGAAGCGTACAAAGGTGAAAGTTTATGGATATCTATACAACAAATAGAGTTTTTGAAAAATTGAATGAATTAACAAATTTATGTATTGAAAGTCAATTTTTACAAAGTCTTGATTATCTTAAATTATAGCAGTTTTCATAAAAAAAAATTAAAGTAATACATCCTCTTTAGTGATATTTGTAGGTTTTAGTTTTTATTTATATTGATTTTGTTTGACTATATATTTTATTGTATTTTTGCTTTATATATATATATATATATATATATATATATATATATATATATATATATATATATATATATATATATGTTTTTGTGTGTGTTGTCTATTACATGGTATAAACATAAGGGCATAAAATTTTTAGTTCACCCTGGGTATTAAAACCCAATGGACCGGCCATGAAGATGGCCTTGTAGTCATCTATGGAGACAATGGAAAAGGAAAAACAAAATGTTATGGTACAATCAAATACAAGTCTGTTCAGTTTTCGAACGTGTCTTAATTGAAAGGATTGGAGCACAATCTAATTGCAATTAGTCTATTGTGTGAAGCTGATTAGGAGGTTCACCTTAACAAGCATGAAGCAAATGTTATTGACTCCAATAATGTCGCATTTCTATCTGTAAAACATGAAAGTGATATTTACGTCATGGACATGTTTCTCTGCTACTAATTCTCCTAGTTGTTGTTTCTTCTCTCGTTCACAATCTCATCTGAATTGGTAATGACACAAGAGGCTCTTTCACGTTAACTTTAAATTTATATCTAAAATCTATAATGTTCAACTATTGAGATGTTTGCCTAAGATGAGATTTGTCAAAGATGAAGTTTATGCTACTCGTGAAAAGGGAAAACAAACCAAGTTCTCCTTCAAACCAAAGATGTGTTCCTCTATCAGTGATCCATATATTTTGCATATGGATTTGCTTAGACATGTCCATGTAGAGTCTCATGTAGGAAAAAGATACTCATTAGTCATTTTTGATGAGCTCTCAAGATTCACATGGGTTATGTTTTTATGCAATAAGAGTGATGTCGTTGATGAGATCATCTACCTGATAAAAAAAGTGAAGTATTATATGATCTTAAAGTCAAGCAACTCAGGAGTGATCATGGACCTTAGTTTAGAAATGTTACCCTTAAAAGCTTTTGTGAAGAAAAGGATATTGTTTAGAACTTCTCAGTTGTTGGAACTCCAGAACAAAATGGATTCGCTGAACGTTTTGGCCCAATTCGGAAAATTGGGCCATATGTTGGGCCTTGGTTGATTATTGGGCTTTTAGAGTGTATGTTTGGACCTTGGTTTTGGACCAAGTTAGGTTGAGGGTAAAATAGTCTTTTTACCCTAAGAATTTACTTATGTGTATTTATTGGAACCAATTATTAATTGGGTGTTGTTTTGATGTTGACAGTTCGGGAATCTGTCAATCGGCAACTAGTGTTTTATCTGCGGGACCTCGGCAGTGTGAGGTGAGTCTTCTCACCATACCAATGGGTCAAAGGCATCAAGGCCGGCCCATTTTGTTATATGTGGTACACTAGTTGATGTAGTGTTATGTGGCATGATTGTTGGTTATATGCTAGGAGGTATGCTAGTTGTATATGTGGTGTATTGTATTAAAGACCATGAGGGAGCCCATGACATTTGGATGTAAGACCATGTAGGGAGCCGATGGATTTCCTATTAAAGACCATGGGGGAGACCATGTCACTTGGAGTTAAGACCATCTGGGGAGCCCATGACTTTCCTATTAAAGACCATGGGGGGAGCCCATGACACTTGGATGTAAGACCATGTGGGGAGCCCATGGCTTTCCTATTAAAGACCATGGGGGAGCCCATGGCACTTGGATGTAAGACCATGTGGGGAGCCATTGGCACTTAGGTGTAAGACCATGTGGGGAGCCCATGGCATCGTGGAGTAAGACCTTCGGGGGAGCCCACGACATCCTTATATGTTTATATGCTTGGCTTGTGTATGCTAGTTGATTATGTGACATGTTGTACATTATTTATTTATGACATATGTCATATGCTAGTTGTTTTTGTGATACTTGCATAGAAGACCCCAGGGGAGCCCATGGCAGTTGGATATCAGAACATGTGGGGGAGCCCATGGCATTCCGTATATGTTGTATGCATGGCTTGTATGGTTGATATGATTTATGCGATTTTGTGGATTGTGTGGGGTATGTTATGGGGAACTCACTAAGCTTCGTGCTTACAGTTTTGTTTATGGTTGTAGGTATCATTGGTTTGGAAAGGAAGGGCCCGGCTTGATCGCAATGCACACACCCGTGTTTTCCGCATTATGTGATTTTGGGACGTAACTCTGATAAATGTTTTTATTAAGAAATGTTTTTGAATGATTGGATGAAATACAATTTTTGTTTGACTATAATGAAAAATGAAATTTTTACCCTCGGTTTTTGGGTCGTTACAAGTTGGTATCAAAACCTTGGTTTGAGGGATTCGGGCATACTTTTGGGAGTGTCTGAACTCAAACTGAGGATCTCTAAAGTTTTCAAAAAGAAAAAAATGTTTTCAATGGAAAAGTTTTCTAAGACAAGAAAGGGTGTGGTGCATGTAATCAGGTGAGCTCAAGTAAGTTTCCCCAGAATACCCATATATGTATCTGTTATGACTTGATTGATGAATATGAGAATCACATGCTAGTTAGGGGTAGGAGAGATGCCTTTATATGTTGTTGTTGGATTAGTGTCTAAGTCCATAACTATTTTGGTATGTACTTGACCCGATTGTGCATGGTTCTTTTGGGTTGCCTTCACACTGGTGACTAGACAGGATGCTTGTTGAGGAGAGAGGCTGGTTTATTGTTAAGAATAATAAATTAGGGTATAAATATGATTTTTTTTAATATATTATATGAATAATATATTAATTTGGAATCGTATTATTAATTAGTATTTAATCAGAAATTAATTTAGAATTAATTTTGGGATGAAAGGAACTGACTGAAAGTGCAGGGGCTATTTTGTAATTATTCAATAGTTGAGGCTTTGGGCCATTGGATCACCTTTATTAAGGCTTGAACGAAAATCCTAGAAGGATCTAGGAGTTTTAGTCTAAGGGCTTAAGGAAAGGAGTCCATGGACTTGCTTAGGCCCTAAGCTACGGGATTAAGTTTTACACCTTGAAACCCTAGTTAGCCTTAAGTATAAATAGCACCCTAAGGCACTAAGATTTCGTCCAAGATTTGGGAAACCCTAAAAGGGACGAAATCGAGGGCAAGATACCCTTCTCTCCTCTCTCCCATATTCATCCTTTCACCTAGTGTGTTTGTGAGCCATTAGAGGTACTGCACTTGTGGTACTTGCTTTCAAGAGCTAAGGAAATTCAAGGAACTAGTTGTTATTGATATATAAAAACAAAAGGTATGTATTCTATTTTTATATATGAATTTTGAAAATAATAGTAGCATGCCAGGTTTCTTTTGTGTTCATAAAGTTGTATAACTAATAGTGAAAACATAGATCCAACTCTAAGGTTGCATGCACACATAGGATTGTTTGTATAAAACCCATCAGTGGTATCAGATCCATTGGTTTTTGTTTTTAATTGGCATTATTCTAATGTATGAACTTGACAAATTAGGGTTTATTACTAGTAAACCCTAGGGCTTGGTAATTTTCGCAATTAGGGTTGCAAAACCCTAGTTGGCGATTTTTTGATAGGGTTTTAAACCCTTTCCTTAGCCTCCAAGATTTTGAAATCTAGGGTTATCCAACCCTTGGATTTCGAAATTGCCTCCTTCCCAAGGTTAGATCCTAAATTTTAGGGATTTGGATAATGTCATATCTTGTAATTATCCTTTAAATATTTAAATTTGGTAATTAAATATTTTGATTTATCCAATCCCATAATTTCGAAATCTAAGGGATTTAAGGGATTAGATTAAATTAATTGTTTAATTTAAAAGATATCCTTACCAAAATAAAAGATAATTATCAAATTAGTTAGATAATCATTTCCTTATGTGATAAACTTGATTTATTTGAATTATTTGATAGATTATCTTGCAAGAAATTGAATTAGGTCATATTTAGATAATTACTAATTAATTGGTTAATTATTATTATATGTAATTTGATCTAGAATGTTCTTGCTTATGTTTTGAAAAGTTTCAAAACTTTCCCTCAAATTTTGGAATTTAAATTGTTTGATTAAAAGGTTTAATTTTGAAAAAGTCTAAATTCTAAAACCCTAATTTTGAAAAGTTAAAATTACACCCTTATGGTTTTATTAAATTAATTAAGTGTATAATTAAAAGAGAGTTACTAAATCCATAATGATATGGTTTATATTTAATTAAATTAAAAGTGTAATTTATAAAATTAAACCACCTAGTATTTTAAAAGTGTAAAATACACCCTTATACTATGTATAACATTAAAAGTCTAATATTATATATGTATAACTTAAATGCTAGTCTTACCATTAGTAGGCCTCATTCACAAAGCCGATCTATAAGGGGGGTATAAGGTTATGGCCTATAAAATGGTCGTTTAATGGGTGTCCACTCTCACCCACCGCTTCCTTGATTAGTGGAGGGTCGTTAGCCGAACGGGTAGGATAGGGCAAACCCTTTCCATTAAAAGTATAATGAAGTATAAAGTAACTAAAAGTTTTTACAAAATTCCCAATATTAGTTACTTTAGGCAAAAGTGAATTGATGCAATTCCATGAAATTACACTTTGTGCCCTTGCGAAGACGTTAGTGGAGTGCGTGTGGTTAACCGACACACTAAACGGTTCTAAGCAAAGGTAGCAAAGGGTGACTCAATGTTTGTCATAGTTCGGTGGAGCGTGTGTGGTTAACCGGCACATCGAATAGGTGATTGTAACATTGGGGGCACCATGTAAGTTTGCATGGTTATTCACACCCTGTTTTGTGATCCTCGGCATCCCAGTCACAAATTGAGGGGCGTGTCGAGATTTAAACATGCCATTGAAAAGTTCAATGAATCTCAAAAGATCTAGGAGTTTTCAATATATTTAAAACTTAAGTTTCCTTTTCATTTTTCATGATGGAAATTGGTAAATCGTCATTTACCTACCTTCAAATATTCTGCAACTAGATTACGGCATCTCTCTTCTAGGTTGTAGAGTATTGTGTTGGATCCTAGCCTTGATGTTTCATTTGGGTGTCACATAAAGGATTCGAATCAACTTAACTTGAATTTTCTCCCATTTTGTAGATGTCAAAGTATGACAGCTATGGTCTTCCCAAATCCTATGGAACAAGCTTTCCACATGAAGATGATATTCCACGATATGATCGAGGAACAAGAGATCATGCTTCACTTCCTCCACCTCCTGCAATTATTCTCCCTAACTCATTCAATCCCTTTTGGCAAGTAAACATAAAGATGGGAAACCTATGTGTGCACACGTCTTAGAGATGAAGTCACACATTGATAGGTTAAGGATGTTAGGTGTCGAGATTTCAGGCAAGTTGGCTGTTGATTGGGTTCTTCAGTCACTTCCTGAATCATATAGTGAGTTCGTTAGAGAGTACTATATGATGCATCACAACGTGAACCTCATTGATCTCACCTATTTGCTTATTGCTGCTGAATCAACAATGATTTGGCATGCTGGTCAAGCAAATTTGTCTGGTGAGTCAAACTCCTAAACTGCAATGGGCACTGGCAACATCGGAAGTCTAGAAAGAACTAAGTCTATGATTGTCCGATGTGTTGTGCCAAAAGAGTCCATTTGCTTTTATTTCCAAGAGAAGGGGCATTGGAGACGAAGCTGACCTAACTACCTGAGAAATCTAAGAGATAGGAGAGTCAAGATGCATGGATCTACTTCAGGTAAAATCCATTAACTAACTCTTTTCAGTTCCTATTCTAGATTCTTAATACATGATGTAATAAGATTACATTTTGATGTTTTATAGGATCGAAGAAAAGAGAGGAAGCTTAAGGGAAGAAGTGAGCTGAATCTAATCGTGAAGAAATGGATTTCGATCGCATTGCTTGAAGATTAGAATTTTGAGCTACTACTTGGAGTTAGAATAGATTGCTATGAAATATGTATTAACATAGTTTTCAATTGAATTGCATTATAAGGACAATTTTTTCCGCAATAAAATAAATTTTGATTTTATATTATTTATTTATCCTTGTAATGGCGTGTATGAAAAATTGATGTTTGAATGTTTCAATTATTAGCAATAATGGATTATGTTATTTGTGGAAATGTCAAGAATTTACCAAATAGGTAGAGTTTCTCATCGCCCAAGTTTCAATTGGACAGAGACTTGGAATCATGCAACTTGGTTGCATGATGAATGAGAAATTATATATATGGCAATTAGACTAATTTGTTGACAAAATGTCAATTGAAGGACTAGGAGATCGAGTACACAAAGTTGTGTGTTGACCAAGTCCACCACAAGAGTGATAAAGATATTCGTCATGATTTACTAAAGGTTTAGTAAATATGATTATACTTATAAGATTAAATGTAATTCTGAGTTGACTGAAAGAGTTTCAATCAATAGCAGAATGGATAAGAATAATCAAGTAGGCAGAAAGATAAAAGTTTCTTTATTCTAAGAAGAAGGGAGAGTACCTTTTATTATGTTTTATGATAGGTCTTAATAATTAAGAACCATATCTCAATTGATCCTCTAAATGAGTCTTAATACAATTGTATGTCTAAGAAGAGGAATCAAGAATTAAAGAAATGGTTAAATCAAGAAGTCAATCATACTTCGTTCCAAAAACAAGTCTTAGAGTTAAGATTGTGACATTGAGTGACAAGTCTTAAGAAGGTTTAGAACATTCATCAAATGTGGAAAGTTTGATGTCTTGGATAAGACAAATACCAACTAGGACCAATTTGTGAAGTGTTTTGTCTTGATAAAAGCTACACTAACTCTTGAATATTTGTTTGTCGAGAAATGTTTATTGACAAGAGAATCTTATATGTCAAGGAGTCAGTGGGAGTCTTAATGGTCTTGAAAAGTTCAAGAACTAATCAAGAATAAACATTATCGATCATCACTAGCACACGAATTGAGGTTCACAACGTATCGTGTTGACACTATCTTGTTTCTGTGCCGTTCCAATTAAGTTAATTATGCATGTGAGTTCTATGAGTTATCATTTGAACGCATAAAAGGCAAGCACCTTGATCAATGAAAAGTACATTTATAGGAAAGGATGAGCTGCTTAACTACTTGGAAGACATGGTGGGCACTCATGTTACCATAAGGCAAGAAATCAAGATTGAGAAAGTCCGGTCCATATGAGTTTGGATTTGTCACAAACTTTGGTTTTGACAAATTCGCATGGATAGGAACACATACACCATTAAAATCTAAGTGTCATAAGATTCCCTCCTTCATGAAAATGACTGTGAGGAAATGCTTTCACTAAGAGAGATTTTAAGAAGATAGTGATTATGAAAATTGTATTCTCGAATTCGATTATGGTTACGGTATCCCTTTCCATGATTCGAATTGTGAGATTTGGCAATTAGTCTGAATTGTTTAGACACACATATGAGCTATCTAAGGAAAAGGGGTATAAGTTTGAGAAGCTTAAATAAATGATTATCAAAGCATTAGGTATTAGAAATATGAACTTAAGAAATTCAATAGGTATTGTTTTCTGGAAGTTAAGTTGTTCTCTGAATACATGTCAAAGCTAGTGGGAGCATAAGTGTTATGCTTATATGATAATAATCATCATGATAGTGTGAGCATAAATGTTATGCTTGTATGATTATTATGGCATGTATTGCAAGTTAGCAATATTAATTATAGAAAACAAGAGTTATACTTTGCAAAGTCATAAGGGTTGAAAAGTTGTTTTGCTATAATTAAGGGAGAGAATATTATGCTTCATTTCAAAATTTCGATTATGATTATGGCATCCCTCTTCATAATTCGAATTATAAGAACGTGACACATAAGATATTATGGCAGAAGATTGATAAAGTATCGTATCTTTATGTAAGACATTATGCATCGTGTCCCATACGCTTTGGGTATAGGATCAATTGCAAATGATATAATATTTGACCATTCTATAATTTTCCAAATGTCTAGCGCATTAAGAGGGGAAAAGGACAAGAATCGGTTTTGACTAAGATAATTAAACAACTATCAAAGGACGATCCAAAGCTCGCCGAGGATTGGTCGCTTGTGAGTAGTTTGAAGTATGGTATTGGATGGACCATATCGACATTATTATGAATAGATAAGATTCTATTAAGAATGAGTTTTCATATGGAAAGTATGGAAATGTTTCCATATTAGGAGCTGATTATTGAGAATGTATGTCTAGATTACAAACTTTTATGCAAGAAGGATGTTCAAAGGAATGTACTTTAAGTGAGAGACAACATATCTATAGAATTGTTTCTGATAGAGATTGGCCAAGTCTTGATGATTTTGAGCTATGACTTCACGAAAGGATCATTGCATAAAATGTTAGAATCTAGCATATTCTATAAATGGCAAGAATTTGATATTCTTACACTTGTGATAAGGATTGGGAGTTGTGAAATGAGTATGATTGGAAATGTGTTCATTTGATCTGTTTCACAAAGTAAGGACCATAAGTAAACATTGTGTGCATGCTGAGAGCATGGGACAAGTGTAGTAATAATTCAAGAAAGAAGTTGATTACCCGAAACAACAAATAATGAGTAATCAATATGGTGATTAAATAAAATGTTTTATTTATACCCAAAGTTTGGGGCCATACGGGATTAGTATTATTCTTGTGTTTCACTTTGCATGTTTTGACTTCCTGAATAATTAATTATTTCAGAATAATCAAATTATTCGAACGGACCACAGTCGTTCATATGTTGGAAGTAGGTATGAATGAAGACTGTCGTGAATTGGTGTGTGGATTGTCTAAAGTGTATTAGACATTAGCAAATGTTTGCTGCAACGTTCATGAGTGCTTATGAATATGATTTGAGCATTGGATTAAACCCACCCTCACTTGGATCACTTCATGAATTGTATCATGAGTGATTGGTGAGACGATAACATCTTATATTCTTGAAACCGAGATGTGTGAATTGTATCTTGCGAGTCGGTTACACATTGATAATATTTAAACGCACCAGTAACTTGGTGTTATAAAACATATTGTTGTGTGTGATTCGGTAAGTGAGTGCAAGCAAGCATTGAATCAAAGTTTATCCGTTCCTTTTATCCAAAGTAGGATGAAAGCGATATCTGTGGGCCCCTCGATGATTTAGTGATGGCACATAAGCGCTTGGCCAAGCCGAGACTAATTTGATGTGTTTAATTGTAGTCTGTGGTCAGTCGTCATAAATCGTAAATCGGAAAATAGATCATAGACTGAGAGAATGATCAAAATCCATGTCTCAAGTCTATATGATATCAAGAATGGAGGAATATATGATCCCTTATCTAAAGGACACGCTTCTGATAAGATCAGAGTTGACAACGGCTTTTGAATGCTACGATTGCTAATCAGGATCTGAGGTTATACGCAGAATAGTTATTAGACTTATCCAAGTGGGAGACTGTTGGATTAGTTGAAAGGTCAAGCCTTTAAATATGATAATGTTTAAAACAAACTCAGCATCAGCACGTAGTTCAGCATCAGCGCCAGCTCGTCAGCAGCTCAGTTTGAATAGTTTAGTCTTTTCAGTACGTTGTAACAAATCTTGTACTTATCCAGTTTCCTTAGTTATCTTGATCTATTAGCCGGCGTATCCCTGAATTGTAGGGATCGTCTAGAATAGCAGTATATATTGTTTTGTATAGGTTTGTGAATGGTCACGCCTTTCACAAACCCTAATTGTCGCTTTGTGCACACGATAATCTCTTTGTGAGATTATCATTCTTAGTGAAAGTTTTCTTCGTAAATTTCTCTTGTTCTTATTTGTTGTCTTTGTTTGATATTTCGATTGATCTAAAGGTCTCTTCAATTGGTATCAGAGCAGGTTTCTTTTATCAAACAAATGGCTTCATCTTCTTCTTCATCCAACTCTTCAAATCATCCTTCTGCTAAAATCCCTCCTTTCGATGAAACCAACTTTGATATGTGGAAAATAAAGGCTCTATATGCCTTGGAATCCGTTGATGAAGACATGCTGGACATCGTTGAAAAAGGTCCTTATGTTCCGATGTATCAGCCACTTAAAAACAATGTTCCTGATGGCACTATGAAGAAAACTCCAAGAGAAAACTGGACGGCTGACGACAAGAGAAAACATGGTCTGGATGTTCGTGCTCGTGCCGCTATTAGCTATTCACTGCCATACAACATCTTTGGGCTGGTTCAAAACTGTATCTCAGCAAAAGAGATGTTGGATACGCTGACTGTATCTTTTGAAGGAACTGAAGAAGTCAAGGCTTCTCAAATAAATGATCTTAACCGAAGGTATGAACATTTTTTTTGCTAAGAAAGGTGAAACCTTGACTCAAACCTTTAACAGATTTAACACTCTTGTTAATGATCTTCGGAGACTAGATCAGTTGAAGCATAGAACTGTTCTAGTGCAAAAGTTTTTGGATTCTCTTGGTGCAGGTTGGGAGAATCATGTTGATGTGCTGAAAAACAACGAGAATATCAATTCTATGGACTTACAAAGTCTCTATGGAAATCTTCGATACTGTGAAGAATCCAAGCTTCAAAGAAAGGAACTGATGAAGGATTCTCAGCGTGAATCTTCTGTTGCTTTGTTTTCCAACAAAAAGCTTGTGGCAGACTCAGACACTGAAAGTGACTCAGACACTGATTCATCTAAGACTGACACTGATGATCTTGAAAAGGTTGTAGCCAGTGCAGCTTTGATTGTGAAGACCTTTGAAAAATCAGGTCAAAACTTCTCAAAGTTTCAAAAGAAGATTGGTGGAAAGTTCTCAAAAGGATCGGGAGCTGATAAAAAGCATGGTACTGATAAGAAAGAGAAGGCTCAGTGCTTTAACTATGGGAGCACTGATCATTTTGCAAAGGAATGTAAACAAAAGAAACAAGGCACAGATGAGTACTGGAAGCAGAAGTACAACAAGCTGATTGAAAAACTGAAAGCTGAAAATCTGGAACATAAAGTGCTTGTTGCTGAGGAAGAAAAATGGAAAACTGATGAAGAGTCATCAGATGATGAAGTCAAGTGTCTCATGGTCAAAATAGAGGACCCGGATATTCCCGATAAAGACAAGAGTACTTTTGACACTGATATGTCTGATGCTGAAAATTCCAGAAAGCACAACACTGACTCTTCCTCAATGTATCAGGTTAAAAACTTTGTTTCCTATTCAATGAATGAAAAAAATCAAAATGTTTGAGTATTTGGGTGTCATTAATTCTAAGAAGAATCAAACCATAAGAAATTTGCAAAATCAAATTGATCTTCTTGAAACTGATATATCCATAAAAAATAGTATTATTGAGTCCACTCAGGAAAATCTTAGAATCACCAGTTTGTCAAATTCATCCTTGTCTGCTGAAATTGACGATGTTAAAATCTCTTTATTAAAGAACAAACTGTGCTCCACACTTGGGCAAAATCTCATAAGAATGCCAATTATATTATCTCAGCTCAAATTCCTCATTCTTGTGAAAAAAATCTTGGGGGTAATTTTGCCGAAGCTGAAAAGGTTTTTAAAACACAAGAAAAGGAATCTGAGATCTATTCCATGAATGAGATGAAAAGCAATTTCAAAAATAAGTTTGTCAGTAATTCTTTTATTAATCAAAGTTTAATTGATGAATATTGTATTGTTAATTCTGATGGTATTACTGAGTGCAATGTTGAAATTACCGGAATTGATCCTACATCTTATCCTGCACATCTTGTTAGACCAACCCCTCTAATTGAGAACATTATTGCTTTTCCTATCTCTAATGGAGTGTTTCATGTTGTTCATGAACAACTCAAACACTTCCCTGATTGCAATCCATATGTGAATGAGTCTGATTCAGATACTGATAGTTCATCTCCTAACACTGATCAAATTCTTTCTGACACTGATCTTAGTCGTGACTCAGAGATAAACAAAAGGACTCAAAGCTCTATTGGTGATTCTTTCACATCAAAATATGTTAAATCAAAAAACATGCTCACCAAGAAGAACTTTGGAACTAGAATTTGTTACAGATGTGGGGATTCCTCTCACAAGATCAGTGAATGTTCGTTTGATAAATCATCCTCAAGAGCTGAAAATATTAAAGTTAGGAATGAGAAATGGACTCTTAAGTCAAACTCTTTAAACTGTCTTCCTAAGGAGTGTTATAATTTATTTTCAAATAACTTTGTGAATGACCCATCCTCGAATGGGTCAGTGTGTTCTAACTAGTTTCTCAGCACTGCAGGGTCAGGAGCATCTTTGGTACTTAGACAGTGGTTGCTCAAGGCATATGACAAGATCAAAGTCTCTCCTAGAAGATTATGTTAAGAAAACTGGTCCTGCAGTTACTTATGGAGACAATGGAAAGGGGCTTACTAAGGGATATGGAATCATCAAACGCAACAATGTGGTTTTTCAAAATGTTTCATATGTTAAGGGTCTCAAACACAACCTTATCTCTATCAGTCAATTGTGTGATGCTGACTATAAAGTTCACTTTACAAAGAAGGAAGGAAGAGTTGTAAACACTGACAAGAACATCGTACTCTCAGCAAGTAGAAAAGATGATATATATGTTCTTGACATGTTTTCAAGTGACAAGGCACTGATGCAATGCTTCTTTACAAAGTCTCAGACGAATCTCAGCTAGATTTGGCACAAAAGGTTTTCTCATCTGAACTTCAAGAATCTATCTAAGATTTCCAATCAAGACCTAGTCAGAGGGCTCCCAAAGTTCAGCGTTGTGAAAGACAAGATGTGTTTAGCGTGTGAACAAGGAAAGCAAACCAAGTCCTCTTTCAAACCTAAGTCATGTTCTAGTATATCAGTCCCTCTTCATCTACTTCACATGGATCTGTTTGGACCTATTCCTGTTCGTTCACTAGGTGGAAATAAGTACACTCTAGTAGTCGTTGATGAGTTCACTCGATTTACTTGGGTAGTTTTCTTGAAGAAGAAAAGTCATGCTGCACAGGAAATCATCTCACTGATTCGTAAAAATGAGACACTGACAGGTCTTAAAGTCAAGCAACTGAGAAGTGATCATGGTACTGAGTTCCGAAACTCAACTCTTGAAGAATTCTGTGATCATAAAGGTATTGGACAAAACTTCTCAGCTCCTCGTACTCCTCAGCAAAATGGTGTTGCTGAACGAAGAAATAGAACACTGATTGAGGCAGGAAGGACTTTGATGATCCATGCTGGTCTTCCTATGTCGTTTTGGGCTGAAGCTGTCAATACAGCATGTTTTACTCAGAATCGATCTCTAATTCATAGGATTCACAAGAAGACTCCATATGAAATGTTGAAAGATCGAAAACCAGACGTATCCTTTTTTCATGTGTTCGGATGTATTTGCTATATTCTAAATCAGCGTGACCCAAGATCCAAGTTTGAACCTAAAGCTGATAAAGGTATTTTTGTTGGGTACTCATCTATTTCAAAGGCTTTTCATGTTTTTCATGTGAACAGGCAATGTGTTGAAGAATCCATTCATGTGAAGTTTGATGAGGAATCATACACTGATGAAAAAGTCACTCATTCTCCTTCTATCTTTCAAGAGCTTGTTTCTTGTCCATTCGATGAATCACCTTGTGCTGAGGAGAAGTCCGATTCTACTGATCCTATTATTCCGGTTCCATGTCACTTGAGTCAAGATACTGCAGCCACATCAGCAGATAACCCAGTAGATGCTGATGACTCCCTTGAAGCTGAAAATTCTCCTGAAGCTGATAATGTGTCAGTATCTATCCCTCCGGAGTCAGCATCAGTCATTGAACATCGGGATCATCTTGTTGATCGGATTATAGGGAATATTCATGATGGTGTCCGAACCAGATCCAGTGTACTTAATAACTTCTGCATGTATGTTAACTTTGTTTCAAGGCCATGCAAGAAGAACTGAATGAGTTTGAAAGGCACAAAGTTTGGACTCTTGTCCCAAGACCATCTGGAAAGACTATCACTGGAACTCGCTGGGTCTATCGTAACAAGGTTGATAAAGATGGAATCATTACTCGAAACAAGGCAAGGCTTGTGGCTCAAGGGTTTACTCAAATTGAATCCATCGACTATGGGGAAACTTTTGCCCCAGTTGCTCGCATTGAAGCTATCAGACTGTTTCTCGCATACGCATCCTATATGAACTTCATTGTCTATCAGATGGATGTGAAAACAGCATTCCTTCATGGTGTGTTAGAAGAAGAAGAAGTTTACCTAAATCAGCCCCCAGGCTTTGTGGACAAAGATCATCCTGATTACGTGTACCGATTAGACAAACCTGTTTATGGAATGAAGCAAGCCCCAAAGGCTTGGTATGAGACGCTGACATCATATCTGCTTGAAAATGGATACAGACGAGGAGCAATCGACAACACTCTCTTCATCAAAGGCAAAGGCTCAGATATGATTCTTGTTCAAATTTATGTCGATGACATTATTTTTGGCTCCCCAAATAAGACACTGAGCAAGGAGTTTGCTAAGATCATGTCTAAAAGATTCGAAATGAGCATGATGGGAAAGATGACCTTTTTCTTGGGTCTTGAGGTTCAGCAACAAAAGACAGGTATTTCCATTTGCCAAAGTAAATATATCTCTGACCTGCTTGTTAAGTATTCTTTCAGTGACTGCAAACCAGCATCTACCCCGGTATCTAAGACTGATAAGCTACACGCTGATCCAACTGGAGCTGATGTCAATCACTCTCTGTATCGAGGAATGATTGGATCCCTCTTGTATCTCACAGCAAGTCGTCCTGATATCATGTTTGGAACCATTCTCTGTGCTCGATTCCAAGCTAATCCCAAAGAGTCTCACCTCATAGCTGTCAAACGTATCTTTCGATACTTAAAGGGAACTCAAAACCTTGCACTGTGGTATCCTCGTGACTCAGCATTTGAACTTTATGGATACACTGACTCAGATTATGCAGGATGCAATTTAGACAAAAAGAGTACATCTGGTGGATGTCACTTCCTTGGCAACCGTCTCATCATCTGGTCTAGCAAGAAGCAAACATCAGTTGCCATCTCAACTGCAGAAGCTGAGTATGTTGCCGCTGGAAGATGTTGTGCTCAGCTCTTATGGATTCAAAATCAGCTTCTCGATTATGGGTTCAAATTCTCAAAGACTCCCATCTATTATGACAACACCAGTGCTATTCAAATCACACAAAATCCTGTTCAGCACTCAAAGACAAAGTATATCGAGATCAGACATCACTTCATCAGAGATAATGTTGAAAAGGGAAAGGTCGTTCTTGAACATGTCAAGACTTCGGAGCAACTTGCTGATATCTTCACAAAGGCACTGGATTCTCAATCAACTGCCCACATCATTGGAGAACTGGGAATGATTTCCTTGTAATTAATTTTGATGTTTAATTGTGCTAATGTTTGATTTTGTCTTATAAGCTGATGTACATTGTGCTGATGATAACATACTGATGATATTTGCTACTGAGCACTTTGGTTTGACTTCTTCTAAATAAAAGTTGAATGATTCACTGTATTAAACCATCAACTCTTTGCCGATGGTTAGATCAAAACACCAAGATCTATCACACGCAACTACCCCTTCTTACCAATCTTACACTGATTCTGTGATTCAGTGTGCAAAAACACACGCTGATGAGAGTCTAAAAATCTTTGCCGATGGTTAAACCAAAACACCAAGGTTTATCACACGCAACAATCCATTCTTTACCCTCCTATTATTCAGTGTCTAATGATTCAGTAAGATAAACCACTCACTAATGAAGTCACAACACTCTATGCCGATGGTTAGATAATGTAACTAGTATCTATCACACGCACGAATCACCTTGCTAGCCCTGAATAAGCAAGCTGTACTTTGAATTGACGGAGAAATACTTTCAGCACGTAACATTCGTGACACTGAGCTCAGCGCTTCCGCAAACACTGATTGTCGCTTCACCTTCAGACAACGGCTCTTTTATCCAATGGCTACTTTTCACTCTGACAGGTTGTTACGATGCGCCGTTCTAATTAATGAAGATAATCATCATCTTTTTAATCAAGACAATCAACATCTTTTTAATCAAGATAATCATTACCTTTTAAAACCCTCTTCCTTCCATATTTATACCTCTCTTTTCCTTGGTTTATCCTTTTCTCCCAAAATCCTTGAACCTCTCTCAAAACCCTAGAACTCCAAAACACTCTCAAATGGCGGCATCTTTGTTCACATACTCCTCAACCTCTCGAAGGGTCATTCCTGCTCCAAACTCTCCTCCTCTTCCCATCCACATCAAGGCCACTAATGTCGTCTTTAACCCTGATATTCCAGAAGTGCATCGAGGTCTTGGACTCGATGATTTCGTGAATTTCTTGGCCTCTTGCCGCCTTCGATATGCAATAAGTGATGTTCCGTCCGAGTTCTTCCCTGAACAAGTTTGTGAATTCTACTATACTGCAACAGTTAATGAAGAGAACAATGCCATCACTGGAACAATAGGCCATGGTCGACACTCCGTCTTCATCACCGCAGAACTTCTCAGTGCTGCCTTAAGGTTACCAATCTTCGAACCATTCTCTGAACCTCCTACTATTGAAAGATGTAAACGGATGTTTGATCAACTGGGCTATGATCATTCAAAAGCTGTCACTCGATCAGCTCTTATTCTTCGTCAGTGCATGACCCCAGGCTGGAAGTTTTTCACTGGTGCTTTATGCAAATGTGTGGGACACAAGTCTCGCAGTGGTGACCAACTGAGCAATTATGAGCAGCAAGTTGTCTGCTCTCTTCTTCTCAACAAGAGACTGGATTATGGGGCACTCTTCTTTGATCAGCTTGTTCAGCTTTTACGTGCAAATGTGCGTGCTGATCATGTTCCTTTTCCACGCTGGCTTGCTTTGGTGTTCGACAAATTCTTCGCTCCTGAATACTTTTCCCACTCTGGGAATCCAATTCAATGTCCTCGAATGTCAGTTCGTATGTATCAGGACGATCCTTTGGATACTGACATTGGTATCTCGGATAGGATGAGAGAATGGATTGCGAATCCATACACTGTGCCTTCTCTTACCGTTGACACTGATGAAGGAGTTGCTGAGGGTAACCATATGGATCATGCTGATCAAGAGGTGGACCATCATGACGGTGAACACTTCTCTCCTCAACTTTCTCACCATGTCATTTCAGACACTGGCAAAGTTCCCTCAGCACCACAGGATTTCGTATCTCAGGGGGAGCATCCTTCTCAGGGGGAGCATCCCTCACAAGGGGAGCATCAGTCTCAGGGGGAGCATCCGTCACCAGCAGCTCGTCACTTCTCTCCAAGGATGCCTCTTAGCTCTCCAGTTGTACCAGGTTCCTCGATGGTTCAACTTCCGGCTTCAGCATTTTCTGAACTGATGTCACTGACTCGGGACATTAGTCAGCGTCTGCTACGCATTGAGGCTGATGTTAAACAAATCAAAGAGGTACTCTTACTTTCTCCTCCCTCTACTCCCAAATCTGATGATGTTCAAAAAGGGGGAGATATTGATGATGATGATGCTGATGATCATGCTAATGGTGAACCAAATGATCATGCTGATGATGAACCAAGCACTCATACTGATGGCGAACCAAACATAGAACCTGTCATTCGTGACTCTGATTTTGCAGGGCCTAATAGTCCAGCCGCTACTGAAAAGTATGTGGAAGACAGTGAGCATGATGACGAGCATGATGAAGCTGATGATGAATGTCAAATTCTTGACATGAACTTTATTGATCCTCTCATTCCAGTTCAGCAAGAAAGCTCAGGTGATCTTGAAGAATCGCATCCTATCTTGGCCGATTCTGTTGCTGATCCAATCATCACGGTCCAAGGAGAGGATCCAGACATTGAAAGTGAAGAATCTCAGCCGCTATCTCGAAAGCGGAAGGCAGCAGATACTGACTTGGATCAGTCTCAAACTGATAATTCTTCCTCTGTGAAGAAACCCAAATCCATTGTCAGCATTTCAAACCTGGCCTCTGAATGGAACATGTCCCCTGACCAAGTCAAGCAAATTCTTGATGAAGCCAATCAAGCTCAGCTTCTAAAGAACATTGCTCAAGCTGATGAATCTCTCATTCAGCACAAACTTCAGGCCAAGGGATCATTTGAAGCTCAAATGCAGAAGTTCCTGGAGTTTCAGTCTAAGGCTCAGTCTTCTCAACCTCCTTCTGGTCCTAGTAAGCCTAAGGCTGATAGTGTTCTTGATCGGATTGATCGAAAGAGATTTGAATATGTCTTTAATCGTCGAATGTGTGAAGACAAGATCATCAAAGTCAAGGCTTCTAAACCTCGAAGCGAGAAAATCCTTTCGTTGCTGATCACTCGTCAAGGTTCTCAGCACTCTTACACTGAAGTTGTTAAAAGGGATGAGCTGATCAGATATGGGTATTCGGAATGGATGGAACTACTCGATCTAGCATCCAAGCAAACATCAGCTCACTCTTCCGAACTGACTTGTGCCCTTCATCTGTTGATCAAAAAGGTTCAGCGTCTGGATCTTGTTCCCAAGGCACGACCTCAGCATTCAGGTCAAAGGCCTTCAGTTTCTAGATCTCGAAGGACCAAGTTTCATGTTGATGGCGAAGATGTGTTGGTTCTAGACTTCGGTGTTGGTGTGATTAACAATTCTCTTCCCCTCGGTGTTGATCCGGTTCAGCATCAATTCATCTCAGCTCCTGAACATGGGATGTTCTACCTTGATAAGAACAGGAGAATGTGCTTTCAGCGCACTACTGAGATTCCAAAAGCTCCAACCACTCACCTTGTTGGCTTAAGGCAAATGTGCATGAGTCATCAGGATTTATCCGGAGAGTTTCACATTCTGATTGCCATGGAGCTGCTGAACAGAAGACAGGAGTTGCTGGACAGTCCTTACTGGCCAGTTAAAATTGAAGCTGAAGCTGAGTATGAAGAATTCCTTTCCAGGGGTGTCTTAATTTAGTTTGTTTTGAACATCATCATATTGGGGGAGATTGAAAGGTCAAGCCTTTAAATATGATAATGTTTAAAACAAACTCAGCATCAGCACGTAGTTCAGCATCAGCGCCAGCTCGTCAGCAGCTCAGTTTGAATAGTTTAGTCTTTTCAGTACGTTGTAACAAATCTTGTACTTATCCAGTTTCCTTAGTTATCTTGATCTATTAGCCGGCGTATCCCTGAATTGTAGGGATCATCTAGAATAGCAGTATATATTGTTTTGTATAGGTTTGTGAATGGTCACGCCTTTCACAAACCCTAATTGTCGCTTTGTGCACACGATAATCTCTTTGTGAGATTATCATTCTTAGTGAAAGTTTTCTTCGTGAATTTCTCTTGTTCTTATTTGTTGTCTTTGTTTGATATTTCGATTGATCTAAAGGTCTCTTCATTAGTGTCTAAGTCCATAACTATTTTGGTATGTACTTGACCCGATTGTGCATGGTCATTTTGGGTTGCCTTCACACTGGTGACTAGACAAGATGCTTGTTGAGGAGAGGGGCTGGTTTATTGTTAAGAATAATAAATTAGGGTATAAATATGATTTGTTAATATATTATATGAATAATATATTAATTTGGAATCATATTATTAATTAGTATTTAATCAGAAATTAATTTAGAATTAATTTTGGGATTAAAGGAACTGACTGAAAGTGTAGGGGCTATTTTGTAATTATTCAATATTTGAGGCTTTGGGCCATTGGATCGGCTTTATTAAGGCTTGAACGAAAATCCTAGAAGGATCTAGGAGTTTTCGTCTAAGGGCTTAAGGAAAGGAGTCCATGGACTTGCTTAGGCCCTAAGCTAAGGGATTAGGGTTTACACCTTGAAACCCTAGTTAGCCTTAAGTATAAATAGCACCCTAAGGCACTAAGATTTCGTCCAAGCTTTGGGAAACCCTAAAAGGGATGAAATATAGGGCAAGATACCCTTCTCTCCTCTCTCCCATATTCATCCTTTCACCTAGCGTGTTTGTGAGCCATTAGAGGTACTCCACTTATGGTACTTGCTTTCAAGAGCTAAGGAAATTCAAGGAACTAGTTGTTATTGCTATATAACAACAAAAGGTATGTATTCTATCTTTATATATGAATTTCGAAAATAATAGTAGCATGCCAGGTTTCTTTTTGTGTTCATAAAGTTGTATAACTAATAGTGAAAACATAGATCCAACTCTAGGGTTGCATGCACACATAGGATTGTTTGTATAAATTCCATCAGTTGTATGAGTTGGTAGACTTGCATGCTAGTGTTGATTAGTCAGTGATATATTCGCCTAATATGTGTTGCTTTTAGCCTTGGGGACACTGTATGTTATGTGGAAATAGGAATAACTATCGGTATTAGTAATTGCTAAGTGTATGGTGTAAAAATTGTATACGGTTAGGGTCTTATAGCCTTAGAATAGTTGATTTGGCCTTATTTATTGTTCCTTGTCAGGTTGTGGTCCTATGGTAGAGTCTATTATCCGACAGTCTATTGGATCCTATTTTGTGTATAATTTGCATGCATAAGGCAGCCGACAGTGAGGGTGGATGTGGATAGCAAGAGTTGTGGTATGTGGGCTTAATGTTCTATGATAGTTTCATGGGTTGGAGAGTTACTGCATGAATGTTGCTTGCCTTTTGCTTTATGGAACTCTTAAATGATGGGAGTCAGCTACTAAGTGAATATGACGATATTCGGGAGGTGTATGGCTGAAATCATAGGGAGTTCTTCAGCAGTTGATGGTGATGGGTTTGAGCCAGTGTTCTAAAAGGCGCGCCATGGCGTGAGGCGTGGCTTCGCCATTACGAAAAGCTTCATAACTTTGTTGTTAGGCGTAACGCGTGACAAGGCGTGATATGGCGCGCCATGGCGAGTTATGGCGTGTTATGGCGCGTGTTTTTTCGTTTGAGACACAGTTTTTTTTCTCTTTGTTATGTCTTTTCAAACCGGAGATACAAGTATTGTGGTTTTTGTTAACTTTTTGTTATTAGTTATTGATTTAACACTTCTAAAAAGTAGTTATATTTAATATAAATTTATATTTATGTGGTAATATAATTTTAAATTAATACAAAATCGCCGCCTTACATCACGCCTTGAAAAACGTCGTGGCTCGCCATGGCTCGTTAAGCTTGAGGCTTGGACTTGCTGCCACGCCCCGCCTCACGCCATTTAGAACCTTGGTTTGAGCCATAAGAACTTTCCTATGTGCACATGCAAACCCTAATTGCTTGGATCTAGGTTTCTCTAATTGAACATGCATTCTATCCAATACTTTCAATACTAGATCTAATGTGAACAATTGATTCTAATCATATGAATTAGGATCTAGAACAATACCTTGGATTAGTTGCTTGATACTTCTTCTTCTTGGAGCTTAGAGTCACAATTGTCACTCCTCTAATGGCTTACAAACACCAACTAGCAAGAAGATGATTTGAGAGAGAGAGAGGGGAGGGTGAGAAATTGGCTCTAGGGTTTCTTGCCTTGCATGAGTGCCGATTTCCCTCACCCTAGGGATCTATTTATACTAAGGGATACTAGGGTTTCACCTTTAACCCTAATTGAATAACTTAGGCCCTAAGCAATCCAAGATCCTTCTAGATTTTAGGCTTGGACGAATTTAAGGTTCCCAAACCCGAAATTTCATCCACCCCATTATCTATAAGGATACATAGCCCAAAACACAACTATCACACATTTAACAATTTATGCCCCTTTATTCAATTAACCTCTTTAAGTCACCAAATTAATTCTTAATTAATATATGACTTATATTAATCAAATAACATTATTAATCCTTTAATATATTATTCTTATAATATATTAACAATAATATTTCTTCTTTCTTAACAAATCATCCGGTCAAGTTGCTATGGTGAAGGCAATCCAAAAGGACCATGCACAACCGGGTCAAGTACTTACCAAATATAGTTACAGCCTTGGACACTAATCCAACAGTCTCCCACTTGGATAAGTCTAGTAACTATATATGCAAACACAAACCGATTAGCAATCGTAGCTCTCAAAGACGCTGTCAACTCTGATCTTATCAATCTCCTGTCCTTTAGATAAGGGATTGTACAGTCCTCTGTTTAGATATTATGGTGACAATCTTATGGAACTTATTGTCCAACATTTGGTTTCTTGATCTCAGATTTATTTGACATAGAACTTAATTGAACACATCAATTCAGTCTTGACCGGGCCCGACACATAAGTCAAATCAAATCATCGAGCGACCGTGATATCGCTTTTATCCTCTCAGGATGAAAGTAACAGATAAACTTGGATTTATATGCATTCACTATTTACTAATCAACTATACACAACAATGCATTTTACGACATCAATTTACTAATGCGATTTCGCATTGTCAATGCATAACCAATTAATAAACAATAAACCATATATCTTGGTTTTAAGACCATATGATATTATCGTCTTGCGATCACTTGTGTCACATTCCAAAAAGTGATTCCAACAAGCGCGGGTTTATTCTAATGCTCAAAACTTGTTCATAAGCACTCATTAACGCTGTAGCAAACCTTTGCTATGTCTAATACTCTTTTAGATAATCTACACACCAATTCATGACAATCTTCATTCATACCTACTTCCAACATATGAACGATTGTGGACCATTCGAATAATTTGATTATTCTTAATAACTTAATTATTCATGAAGTCAAAACATGCAAAGTGAAACAATAGTTAAAAAATTAATCATAAGACAGTATCTTTACTTATAAATAATACTCTTTTATTTACTCATCAAATGTTAATTACATTTATCTACTACATGTTTCAAAACTATCTAATCTAAACTAATATCGTCTTTCAGCCCAATGCTCCTAGCGTGCTGTAAATGCTTAAACCTACTCAGTCCCTTCGTAAGCGGATTTGCTGGGTTATCCTCTGACGATACCCTCTTCACTATGAGGTGTCCTTCTTCTACTCGATGTCTAATAAAATGATATTTTCTGTCGATATGTCGAGATCTACCATGATCCCTCAGTTCCTTGGTCAAGGCAACCGCTCCTTCATTATCACAGAAAATTTCCATAGGCTCCTTTATAGCAGGCACAACTCCAAGGTCACCAATGAAGTTCTTCAACCATATCGCCTCCTTTGACGCTTCGCTCACTGCAATGTACTCTGATTCGCACGGTGAATCAGCTACGGTATCTTCTTTGGAACTTTTCCAAGTCACTGCTCCTCCATTAAGGGTAAAGACCCAACCCAACTGCGAACGGTAGTTGTTCTTGTCGGTCTGGAAGATGGCGTCACTATACCCTCGCACCTTTAATTCATCACTCCCTCCGAGGACTAAGAACCATTCCTTGGTCCTCCAAAGGTACTTAAGTATATTCTTGACTGCAATCCAATGAGCTCTGCCAGGGTTCCCTTGATATCTACTGTAACACCCGGGTTTCAGGGCTAAGCATTTTTGTCAATGTAATAGTCTAGGTCAACTCTTGTAACTCTTTTTGAAGTAATAAAGATGAAATATTTGAGTATTATGTGAATTATATGTGTTTATTATTTAATTATAAATGTATAATTAATACAGAATAAAAATGAGCGTCAAAATTAAAGTGTGAGATAATCCCGATATCTCTACATAAAGTTGTAGAATATGTCTCAAGGTTTCCGTGCATATAAGGAACGCCGAAATCCGAGTTATAACGAAGAAGTTATGACCCGTCGAAGTTTCACGACAGAACCGGCACGATACCGGGAAGCGTGAATAGTGAATTTACGATAGAGCGAGATTTAGCCTTAGTGATCTAAACGAAAGTCGTAGAATATGTTAAACTAAGAACATCGATAAAAAGAACGCCAAAATCTGACTTCGTATGAAGAAGTTATGAGATTTTAAACAGACCAATCCTGTCCCGGCTTGTTAAAAATATAACTTTAAAAATAAAGTCAAAATTAGCCGACGGAGTCTAAACGAAAGTCGTAGAGTACGTCTTCACCTACGCGTGGATATAAATAACGTCAAAAACGGAGTTCGTATGAACGAGTTACAAATTATAATAGCATGTTTACGTATTAAAATAAAGTATAAATCATGTATACGTACACATATATATGCATATGTATATATCATTAGAAAGGTATCGACGATGCGGTCATTATAAGACTAATGTTGAGTTCTTTCGACATTAGTTTAGTACAAATATCATTAAATCCATTTATAATAGTATTATAGAGGGGTGTTTAGTTGTTTATATAACTAAAAGGTCATTAAGTAATTATGGAGGGTAGTTTTTGAAAATTCAATTAGTATAAATAAGAGCCTTGGGCTCTCATATTTCTTGCACCATTCTCTTGATTCAAGAGTCTTTCTCTCCTTATCCCCCGAGCATTTCGGTCCCTCGTGATTCGACTTCTCTTTCTGTAGCTTAGTATAGTAAGGTGAGCGCTGAAGCGCTGCACGAATCTTTCTTAGAAAGATTCAGCGACGAAGTTATGCCCCTGCAGAGCCCGACTCCTAGCTAAAACCCCCTTGTAAGTAAGTTATGCTTACCTTATTTTAACATAGCTTATATTTAAAATTAGTATTGTTATTATGAACTTATAATAAATATTTGAGCTATTATTATAACTTATATAAGTGTCGTTATAATATTTTTTTTAACTACTCGCGGTACGGGGAATCTGGTTTAAAGGGCCGCATAGGGTTGTTGGATTTCAGAAGTGCTATATGCCAAAATGGTCCTGTCCTCCGGTGTTTTATGTCTGGCCCTTGTCTGTACATAGTAGTTGGAAAATATTGTTTAACGCTTATATAATAATAATAATACTAAGACTAATAGTTGGTCACGGTAAATATTAGACTAAAATTTAGCGATAATAATGTTAGGTTTCGTCGAAGGAAAATAGAATCGTTAGAAGCAAGCGCTGCCCGATTTTGGAATCATCACCTTAACAAGTGAGTGCATAGTTACTTTCAACTTACACATAGATATGAAGTATTTTATATAAATTACGTGCTATGTGTGCATATTATCTGAATACTTGCTATCTATGCTAGATGAACGTTGTTATACATGTTTTCAATGATTTAAACTGTATATGTATTTTATATCTACGAAAATGTTGGGGTAAAACATGGGTAGATGCAATAGGTGATGTGTGATAAAATGATGAGAGGCCTCGATGTTGATGTTGTTGATTCTGTCATCTAGCGGAGTATGGATGACGACCACAGACTCTTCTAGACAGTCCAGTGGAACACTAGCAGGCTTGCAACCTGTAGGTGTTTGTGAACGATATGTTCACCGGTGTACTCCATCCCCCACATGGTTGCCTTTAGGACATTTATTGCTGAGGAATCCCCTTAGCAATAGTGTCCGTCCCGATGATGATCCTTAGGCTAGGTCCCTTATGATAGGTGTTTAGGGACGTAAAGTGAGGATAACGGGAACGGGTAATCGGGTTATTGTTGATCAATGAAATTAATAAACTTATTTATTGTGGGTTGAAAACCCTATGTGCTCACCAGGCTCCCAAGCCCGACCCACTCAGTTTTATGTATTACAGGTAGTGGCGCATGAGCATAGGTGTGATGTTTTGGACGAGGGATTACGGATATAGGCCTGTAGATATGAAATAATGTAGTAAGGCTTATATTGTACTGTTTATGCTTTTGATCTGTACAAACATGACATCCCGAGTCTTTTAATGAAATACATTTCTATGGAAATGCTTTTGATAAATCTTTATCATATTTTTGTTTTGGGACAAATTCCGCAACACTTTCATTTAAAATGTGACTCTGATTTTTAAACAAAGCATAAACAAACCGGTCTTTTCTGGCCGTGATTTTGGGGATGTCACAGTTGGTATCAGAGCATTAGTTTAAGCGAACTAGGAATTTGTAGGATTTCTAGACTTAAACTTAGAATGCTAAGTGATGATTGTGAGGTGTGAGCACTAGCTTATTTTAGGAATTGTGCCTAAAATGCTTTTATGTGCTAAATGCTTTGTGCATAATATGCTGTTAATTGTTCGGATCTATGGTCTGTTGCCGACCGGATCTGGAAACCTTATGTGTTTAGGATTCTAAACGTACGACTACGATATTATAACTAGCATGTAAACGTTTCGGAGTGATAAGGACGATTTAAAACGTCTATCCTAAATAAAGATCTAAATTCACCTTATTCGGTGTATAGATCAAGATGGCAAGGACCCGTAGCGGAAACGTGAACGCAAATGGAGGTAGGAACCAACCCCCAGTGGTTCATCAAATACCTGTTGTTGAAGAAGTTGCACCTGAGCCAGTCACCATGGCTGGAGTTCAAGCCATGATTCAGGCTATGCTAGCTGAACAAAGGGAAGAAATGAGACGGATGCTCCACGAAAATAGGGACGAACCTACCATACAAGTTGAACCGACGGAGCCAGTTCCCGAGCCATCTGAGGAAGGGAACTATAGCCGCCAAGTGAGTCAAGTAGAGACTCAAGGTGAGCAAAAGGATGGCCCAGAAGGGAGAAACAACAAGGATGGGCGGATGTACAAAAATTTCTTGGGTGCGAAACCACCAAGTCTCTCAGGAAGCCCAAAGCCTGTTGAGATTATGGACTGGATCTCCGAGATGGAGATGGTGTTTGAGAGCTGCGACTGCAGCGAGAAGCAGAAGACTGTCTTCACTGTGAGACAATTGAAAACTGGAGTCTTGAGCTGGTGGAAGCTATTGGCAGATACAATGCCACTGGGAGAAGCTCTGAAAATGTCATGGGATGAGTTCTTGGAACAACTGAAGGCGCAGTACTGTTCAGAGATAGACTTGATTGATCTGAACAATGAGTTCCAAAATTTGAAGAAGGGGAGAATGAGCATCGATGACTATGCTGCTGCAATTACGGGAAAGATGAAGTTGTTTCCATACCTAGTGCCAACCGAACTTTCCAAAATTGAGAAATTCGCAAACGGACTGCCGGCTGACTTTGGCCCAACAGTCAAGATGGCAACCACTCTGAAATCAGCTGTTCGAGCAGCTAAAAACGTGGAGACCCAACAAAAGGAAAGAGGTCTGGAGAGGGCTGAGGTTGGTGAGAAACGGAAGTTCAATGGATCCTCGAAGTCCAACAAGAAGAGTAGATTCTCGAAGTCTAGTTCGAGGGGAGGAGGATCAGAAGCGAAGTGGTGTGACAAGTGCAAGAAGAAGCACTCTGGGAAGTGTGACGGAGGGGTCACTTGTTACAAGTGCGAAAAGCCTGGGCACTACGCCAATGAATGCACCCTCAACCAGAAAGCCTGTTATGGGTGCAATGAAGAAGGGCACATTTTGAAGGACTGCCCGAAGAAGAAGGAGACAGGAAGACCCAACATACCACTGAAGCCGAAGGCGAGAGCCTTCCAGATGACGCTCGAGGCTGCAAAGGAGGCAGCAGACGTCGCTTCAGGTACCTTTCTTGTAAATGGTTTGCCTGCAAATATACTATTTGATTCCGGAGCCAACTACTCCTTTGTGTCGCATAAATTTGGTGGGAAATTAGCATTGCCTGTAGAAAAACTAGATAATGCCCTGATTGTAGAAGTTGCCAGTGGCAAATTCGTACCTGTTAGTAATCGTATTAGGAACATCGTCATTGACCTAAACGGAAACGAATTCCACGAAGAGCTATTACCCATAGAGTTAAACGGTTTCGACATCGTTTTGGGTATGGATTGGCTTAGTGCCAACGATGCTGAGATTCAATGCCGAAAGAAGATAGTAAAGGTAAACCCACCCGGAAAAGAATCATTTATGGTGTATGGGGACAAACGCAAAGTGAATTCTGGAATCATCTCCCTGATGAAAGCCAGGAAATGTTTGTCCAAAGGATGTGCATCATACTTGGCATTCGTAATCGATGCCAAGAAGGAGAAGAAAGAGGTGCAGAATATACCGGTTGTGTGTGATTATCCGGAAGTCTTTCCCGAAGATCTTCCCGAATTACCACCTGATAGGCAAGTGGAGTTTCGTATAGACTTGTTACCAGGAACAACACCGATAGCAAAGGCACCATACCGATTAGCACCGACGGAGATGAAGGAGCTCATGACGCAACTTCAGGAGCTGTTGGACAACGGTTTTATTCGACCTAGTTCATCACCCTGGGGAGCTCCGGTGTTATTCGTGAAGAAGAAGGACGGAAGTATGAGAATGTGTATAGACTACCGAGAGCTGAATAAGGCAACGGTGAAGAACAAGTATCCATTGCCGAGGATTGATGACCTATTCGATCAGCTGCAAGGTTCGAGCTACTTCTCAAAGATCGATCTTAGGTCAGGATATCATCAGCTAAAGGTGAGAAAGCAGGATATTGAGAAGACTGCATTCAGAACGAGATATGGACACTATGAGTTCTTGGTTATGTCATTCGGGCTAACCAATGCTCCCGCAGCATTCATGGATTTGATGAATAGGGTTTGTAAACCATTCCTCGATAAATCCGTGATAGTGTTCATCGACGACATTCTCATCTACTCGAAAAGCCAAGAGGAGCATGGCAAGCATCTACGGGAAGTATTAGAAGTGTTGAAGAAGGAGAAGCTTTTTGCAAAGTTCTCCAAATGCGACTTTTGGATACGGGAAGTCCAATTCTTGGGTCATGTTGTTAACCAGGAGAGAATAATGGTTGACCCCGCAAAGATCGAGGCTGTAATGAAGTGGGAACGTCCAAAGAGTCCCACGGAGATTCGAAGCTTTCTAGGATTATCCGGATATTATCGACGATTTATCCAAGGCTTTTCTTCGATAGCTGCTCCATTAACAGCTTTGACTCATAAAGGAGCTACATATACGTGGAGTGAGAAACACGATGAGGCATTCGAGAAGCTAAAGAAGAAGTTATGTGAAGCACCGATACTTTCTCTACCCGACGGAGTCGAAGATTTCGCGGTTTATAGTCACGCTTCTGGAGTCGGGTTGGGTTGTGTTCTGACCCAAAGAGAAAAGGTGATAGCATACGCATCTCGACAATTGAAAGAGCACGAAAAGAACTACCCCACTCATGATCTGGAGTTGGCAGCGGTAGTTTTTGCCTTAAAGATATGGGGTATTACCTCTACGGCACGAAGTGCAAGCTCTTCACTGATCATAAGAGTCTCCAGTATCTCTTTAATCAGAAGGAGTTGAACATGAGGCAACGACGCTGGCTAGAACTTCTCAAGGACTACGACTGTGAGATACTTTACCACCCAGGTAAAGCAAATATTGTTGTTAATGCTCTCAGTCGGAAAGTCAATCTTGAAAGGAAAAGGCCAAGAGAGTTAAGAATTGAAGTTGTCTCGACGATTGTGGAAAGTATCAGGAAAGCTCAAGAAGAAGCTTTAGAGAAGAATGACCGAAAGGAAGAACGTTTGGGAAGAACGTTAGTGTTCGGTACAAACAGTCGAGGACTGAAGGTATTCCAAGATCGAATTTGGGTATCTAAGACGGGAGGAATAAGAGATCTTCTGATGGAAGAAGCACACAAGACCATGTACTCGATTCATCCCGGTAGCACTAAAATGTATAGGGACCTAAAACCCTACTACTGGTGGCCGACGATGAAGCTCGATGTTGCGAAGTATGTGGCCGAGTGTGTAACATGTGCGAGGGTTAAGGCACAACATCAGAAACCGTATGGGAGTTTGGAACCTTTACCTGTACCCATCGGTAAATGGGAAGACATCACCATGGATTTTGTGACTAAACTGCCCAGGACGAAGAACGGTCACGACATGATTTGGGTAGTCGTGGATCGTTTCACCAAGAGTGCACACTTCATAGCAGCCAACGAGAAGTGGTCTATGGTTAAGCTCGCAAATGCTTACGTGAAGGAAATTGTAAGACTTCACGGTGTCCCTCTTACGATTGTATCAGATCGTGATAGTCGTTTCACGTCAAGGTTTTGGAGGAGTCTACAAGAGGAGTTAGGTACAAAATTGTGTTTGAGTACTGCTTATCATCCGCAAACTGATGGTCAGAGCGAAAGAACGATTCAGACGTTGGAAGATATGCTGAGAGCATGTACCCTCGAATTCCAAGGGAATTGGGACGAGCACTTACCTCTGGTAGAATTTTCCTACAACAATAGTTTTCACTCGAGCATCAAGATGGCTCCTTATCAAGCCTTGTATGGGCAGAAGTGTCGTACGCCGTCTTATTCGCTTGAAGCCGGAGAGAAGCAGTTTATGGGCCCCGAGATAGTCAATGAGACTGCTGAGAAGTTGAAGGTGATTAGGGAAAGGATGTTAGCAGCCCAGGATCGTCAGAAGAGCTATGCTGACAAGAAAAGACGACTGATAACTTTCGAAGTTGGGGATTCCGTTTTGCTTAAAGTCTCACCGTGGAAGGGACTTATACGATTTGGGAAACGAGGAAAGTTGAGTCCAAGGTTTATTGGACCGTTCAAAGTTCTTCAGAAGATAGGGAACCAAGCTTACAAGCTGGAATTGCCCAAAGAACTCAATGGTATTCATAACACCTTCCATGTGTGTTATTTGAGGAAATTCACGGGAGATGTTCCCGACATAATTCCAATCTCAAAGTTAAGGATGGATGAAAATAAAAGGTTGATCGAAGAGCCTGAGGCAATTGTTGACCGTAAGACTAAGAAGTTACGACGCAAGATGGTCGACTTGGTGCTAATCCGATGGAAACATTCGAATGGGCCGAATCTCACTTGGGAAACAGAGGATGACATGATGAGTCGCTATCCACATCTGTTTGCTGATGCATGATTCCAGGACGGAATCATCCTAAGGGGGAGAGAATTGTAACGCCCGGGTTTCAAGGCTAAGCATTTTTGTCAATGTAATAGTCTAGGTCAACTCTTGTAACTCTTTTTGAAGTAATAAAGATGAAATATTTGAGTATTATGTGAATTATATGTGTTTATTATTTAATTATAAATGTATAATTAATACAGAATAAAAATGAGCGTCAAAATTAAAGTGTGAGATAATCCCGATATCTCTACATAAAGTTGTAGAATATGTCTCAAGGTTTCCGTGCATATAAGGAACGCCGAAATCCGAGTTATAACGAAGAAGTTATGACCCGTCGAAGTTTCACGACAGAACCGGCACGATACCGGGAAGCGTGAATAGTGAATTTACGATAGAGCGAGATTTAGCCTTAGTGATCTAAACGAAAGTCGTAGAATATGTTAAACTAAGAACATCGATAAAAAGAACGCCAAAATCTGACTTCGTATGAAGAAGTTATGAGATTTTAAACAGACCAATCCTGTCCCGGCTTGTTAAAAATATAACTTTAAAAATAAAGTCAAAATTAGCCGACGGAGTCTAAACGAAAGTCGTAGAGTACGTCTTCACCTACGCGTGGATATAAATAACGTCAAAAACGGAGTTCGTATGAACGAGTTACAAATTATAATAGCATGTTTACGTATTAAAATAAAGTATAAATCATGTATACGTACACATATATATGCATATGTATATATCATTAGAAAGGTATCGACGATGCGGTCATTATAAGACTAATGTTGAGTTCTTTCGACATTAGTTTAGTACAAATATCATTAAATCCATTTATAATAGTATTATAGAGGGGTGTTTAGTTGTTTATATAACTAAAAGGTCATTAAGTAATTATGGAGGGTAGTTTTTGAAAATTCAATTAGTATAAATAAGAGCCTTGGGCTCTCATATTTCTTGCACCATTCTCTTGATTCAAGAGTCTTTCTCTCCTTATCCCCCGAGCATTTCGGTCCCTCGTGATTCGACTTCTCTTTCTGTAGCTTAGTATAGTAAGGTGAGCGCTGAAGCGCTGCACGAATCTTTCTTAGAAAGATTCAGCGACGAAGTTATGCCCCTGCAGAGCCCGACTCCTAGCTAAAACCCCCTTGTAAGTAAGTTATGCTTACCTTATTTTAACATAGCTTATATTTAAAATTAGTATTGTTATTATGAACTTATAATAAATATTTGAGCTATTATTATAACTTATATAAGTGTCGTTATAATATTTTTTTTAACTACTCGCGGTACGGGGAATCTGGTTTAAAGGGCCGCATAGGGTTGTTGGATTTCAGAAGTGCTATATGCCAAAATGGTCCTGTCCTCCGGTGTTTTATGTCTGGCCCTTGTCTGTACATAGTAGTTGGAAAATATTGTTTAACGCTTATATAATAATAATAATACTAAGACTAATAGTTGGTCACGGTAAATATTAGACTAAAATTTAGCGATAATAATGTTAGGTTTCGTCGAAGGAAAATAGAATCGTTAGAAGCAAGCGCTGCCCGATTTTGGAATCATCACCTTAACAAGTGAGTGCATAGTTACTTTCAACTTACACATAGATATGAAGTATTTTATATAAATTACGTGCTATGTGTGCATATTATCTGAATACTTGCTATCTATGCTAGATGAACGTTGTTATACATGTTTTCAATGATTTAAACTGTATATGTATTTTATATCTACGAAAATGTTGGGGTAAAACATGGGTAGATGCAATAGGTGATGTGTGATAAAATGATGAGAGGCCTCGATGTTGATGTTGTTGATTCTGTCATCTAGCGGAGTATGGATGACGACCACAGACTCTTCTAGACAGTCCAGTGGAACACTAGCAGGCTTGCAACCTGTAGGTGTTTGTGAACGATATGTTCACCGGTGTACTCCATCCCCCACATGGTTGCCTTTAGGACATTTATTGCTGAGGAATCCCCTTAGCAATAGTGTCCGTCCCGATGATGATCCTTAGGCTAGGTCCCTTATGATAGGTGTTTAGGGACGTAAAGTGAGGATAACGGGAACGGGTAATCGGGTTATTGTTGATCAATGAAATTAATAAACTTATTTATTGTGGGTTGAAAACCCTATGTGCTCACCAGGCTCCCAAGCCCGACCCACTCAGTTTTATGTATTACAGGTAGTGGCGCATGAGCATAGGTGTGATGTTTTGGACGAGGGATTACGGATATAGGCCTGTAGATATGAAATAATGTAGTAAGGCTTATATTGTACTGTTTATGCTTTTGATCTGTACAAACATGACATCCCGAGTCTTTTAATGAAATACATTTCTATGGAAATGCTTTTGATAAATCTTTATCATATTTTTGTTTTGGGACAAATTCCGCAACACTTTCATTTAAAATGTGACTCTGATTTTTAAACAAAGCATAAACAAACCGGTCTTTTCTGGCCGTGATTTTGGGGATGTCACAGTTGGTATCAGAGCATTAGTTTAAGCGAACTAGGAATTTGTAGGATTTCTAGACTTAAACTTAGAATGCTAAGTGATGATTGTGAGGTGTGAGCACTAGCTTATTTTAGGAATTGTGCCTAAAATGCTTTTATGTGCTAAATGCTTTGTGCATAATATGCTGTTAATTGTTCGGATCTATGGTCTGTTGCCGACCGGATCTGGAAACCTTATGTGTTTAGGATTCTAAACGTACGACTACGATATTATAACTAGCATGTAAACGTTTCGGAGTGATAAGGACGATTTAAAACGTCTATCCTAAATAAAGATCTAAATTCACCTTATTCGGTGTATAGATCAAGATGGCAAGGACCCGTAGCGGAAACGTGAACGCAAATGGAGGTAGGAACCAACCCCCAGTGGTTCATCAAATACCTGTTGTTGAAGAAGTTGCACCTGAGCCAGTCACCATGGCTGGAGTTCAAGCCATGATTCAGGCTATGCTAGCTGAACAAAGGGAAGAAATGAGACGGATGCTCCACGAAAATAGGGACGAACCTACCATACAAGTTGAACCGACGGAGCCAGTTCCCGAGCCATCTGAGGAAGGGAACTATAGCCGCCAAGTGAGTCAAGTAGAGACTCAAGGTGAGCAAAAGGATGGCCCAGAAGGGAGAAACAACAAGGATGGGCGGATGTACAAAAATTTCTTGGGTGCGAAACCACCAAGTCTCTCAGGAAGCCCAAAGCCTGTTGAGATTATGGACTGGATCTCCGAGATGGAGATGGTGTTTGAGAGCTGCGACTGCAGCGAGAAGCAGAAGACTGTCTTCACTGTGAGACAATTGAAAACTGGAGTCTTGAGCTGGTGGAAGCTATTGGCAGATACAATGCCACCGGGAGAAGCTCTGAAAATGTCATGGGATGAGTTCTTGGAACAACTGAAGGCGCAGTACTGTTCAGAGATAGACCTGATTGATCTGAACAATGAGTTCCAAAATTTGAAGAAGGGGAGAATGAGCATCGATGACTATGCTGCTGCAATTACGGGAAAGATGAAGTTGTTTCCATACCTAGTGCCAACCGAACTTTCCAAAATTGAGAAATTCGCAAACGGACTGCCGGCTGACTTTGGCCCAACAGTCAAGATGGCAACAACTCTGAAATCAGTTGTTCGAGCAGCTAAAAACGTGGAGACCCAACAAAAGGAAAGAGGTCTGGCGAGGGCTGAGGTTGGTGAGAAACGGAAGTTCAATGGATCCTCGAAGTCCAACAAGAAGAGTAGATTCTCGAAGTCTAGTTCGAGGGGAGGAGGATCAGAAGCGAAGTGGTGTGACAAGTGCAAGAAGAAGCACTCTGGGAAGTGTGACGGAGGGGTCACTTGTTACAAGTGCGGAAAGCCTGGGCACTACGCCAATGAATGCACCCTCAACCAGAAAGCCTGTTATGGGTGCAATGAAGAAGGGAACATTTTGAAGGACTGCCCGAAGAAGAAGGAGACAGGAAGACCCAACATACCACCGAAGCCGAAGGCGAGAGCCTTCCAGATGACGCTCGAGGCTGCAAAGGAGGCAGCAGACGTCGCTTCAGGTACCTTTCTTGTAAATGGTTTTCCTGCAAATATACTATTTGATTCCGGAGCCAACTACTCCTTTGTGTCGCATAAATTTGGTGGGAAATTAGCATTGCCTGTAGAAAAACTAGATAATGCCCTGATTGTAGAAGTTGCCAGTGGCAAATTCGTACCTGTTAGTAATCGTATTAGGAACATCGTCATTGACCTAAACGGAAACGAATTCCACGAAGAGCTATTACCCATAGAGTTAAACGGTTTCGACATCGTTTTGGGTATGGATTGGCTTAGCGCCAACGATGCTGAGATTCAATGCCGAAAGAAGATAGTAAAGGTAAACCCACCCGGAAAAGAATCATTTATGGTGTATGGGGACAAACGCAAAGTGAATTCTGGAATCATCTCCCTGATGAAAGCCAGGAAATGTTTGTCCAAAGGATGTGCATCATACTTGGCATTCGTAATCGATGCCAAGAAGGAGAAGAAAGAGGTGCAGAATATACCGGTTGTGTGTGATTATCCGGAAGTCTTTCCCGAAGATCTTCCCGAATTACCACCTGATAGGCAAGTGGAGTTTCGTATAGACTTGTTACCAGGAACAACACCGATAGCAAAGGCACCATACCGATTAGCACCGACGGAGATGAAGGAGCTCATGACGCAACTTCAGGAGCTGTTGGACAACGGTTTTATTCGACCTAGTTCATCACCCTGGGGAGCTCCGGTGTTATTCGTGAAGAAGAAGGACGGAAGTATGAGAATGTGTATAGACTACCGAGAGCTGAATAAGGCAACGGTGAAGAACAAGTATCCATTGCCGAGGATTGATGACCTATTCGATCAGCTGCAAGGTTCGAGCTACTTCTCAAAGATCGATCTTAGGTCAGGATATCATCAGCTAAAGGTGAGAAAGCAGGATATTGAGAAGACTGCATTCAGAACGAGATATGGACACTATGAGTTCTTGGTTATGTCATTCGGGCTAACCAATGCTCCCGCAGCATTCATGGATTTGATGAATAGGGTTTGTAAACCATTCCTCGATAAATCCGTGATAGTGTTTATCGACGACATTCTCATCTACTCGAAAAGCCAAGAGGAGCATGGCAAGCATCTACGGGAAGTATTAGAAGTGTTGAAGAAGGAGAAGCTTTTTGCAAAGTTCTCCAAATGCGACTTTTGGATACGGGAAGTCCAATTCTTGGGTCATGTTGTTAACCAGGAGAGAATAATGGTTGACCCCGCAAAGATCGAGGCTGTAATGAAGTGGGAACGTCCAAAGAGTCCCACGGAGATTCGAAGCTTTCTAGGATTATCCGGATATTATCGACGATTTATCCAAGGCTTTTCTTCGATAGCTGCTCCATTAACAGCTTTGACTCATAAAGGAGCTACATATACGTGGAGTGAGAAACACGATGAGGCATTCGAGAAGCTAAAGAAGAAGTTATGTGAAGCACCGATACTTTCTCTACCCGATGGAGTCGAAGATTTCGCGGTTTATAGTCACGCTTCTGGAGTCGGGTTGGGTTGTGTTCTGACCCAAAGAGAAAAGGTGATAGCATACGCATCTCGACAATTGAAAGAGCACGAAAAGAACTACCCCACTCATGATCTGGAGTTGGCAGCGGTAGTTTTTGCCTTAAAGATATGGGGTATTACCTCTACGGCACGAAGTGCAAGCTCTTCACTGATCATAAGAGTCTCCAGTATCTCTTTAATCAGAAGGAGTTGAACATGAGGCAACGACGCTGGCTAGAACTTCTCAAGGACTACGACTGTGAGATACTTTACCACCCAGGTAAAGCAAATATTGTTGTTAATGCTCTCAGTCGGAAAGTCAATCTTGAAAGGAAAAGGCCAAGAGAGTTAAGAATTGAAGTTGTCTCGACGATTGTGGAAAGTATCAGGAAAGCTCAAGAAGAAGCTTTAGAGAAGAATGACCGAAAGGAAGAACGTTTGGGAAGAACGTTAGTGTTCGGTACAAACAGTCGAGGACTGAAGGTATTCCAAGATCGAATTTGGGTATCTAAGACGGGAGGAATAAGAGATCTTCTGATGGAAGAAGCACACAAGACCATGTACTCGATTCATCCCGGTAGCACTAAAATGTATAGGGACCTAAAACCCTACTACTGGTGGCCGACGATGAAGCTCGATGTTGCGAAGTATGTGGCCGAGTGTGTAACATGTGCGAGGGTTAAGGCACAACATCAGAAACCGTATGGGAGTTTGGAACCTTTACCTGTACCCATCGGTAAATGGGAAGACATCACCATGGATTTTGTGACTAAACTGCCCAGGACGAAGAACGGTCACGACATGATTTGGGTAGTCGTGGATCGTTTCACCAAGAGTGCACACTTCATAGCAGCCAACGAGAAGTGGTCTATGGTTAAGCTCGCAAATGCTTACGTGAAGGAAATTGTAAGACTTCACGGTGTCCCTCTTACGATTGTATCAGATCGTGATAGTCGTTTCACGTCAAGGTTTTGGAGGAGTCTACAAGAGGAGTTAGGTACAAAATTGTGTTTGAGTACTGCTTATCATCCGCAAACTGATGGTCAGAGCGAAAGAACGATTCAGACGTTGGAAGATATGCTGAGAGCATGTACCCTCGAATTCCAAGGGAATTGGGACGAGCACTTACCTCTGGTAGAATTTTCCTACAACAATAGTTTTCACTCGAGCATCAAGATGGCTCCTTATCAAGCCTTGTATGGGCAGAAGTGTCGTACGCCGTCTTATTCGCTTGAAGCCGGAGAGAAGCAGTTTATGGGCCCCGAGATAGTCAATGAGACTGCTGAGAAGTTGAAGGTGATTAGGGAAAGGATGTTAGCAGCCCAGGATCGTCAGAAGAGCTATGCTGACAAGAAAAGACGACTGATAACTTTCGAAGTTGGGGATTCCGTTTTGCTTAAAGTCTCACCGTGGAAGGGACTTATACGATTTGGGAAACGAGGAAAGTTGAGTCCAAGGTTTATTGGACCGTTCAAAGTTCTTCAGAAGATAGGGAACCAAGCTTACAAGCTGGAATTGCCCAAAGAACTCAATGGTATTCATAACACCTTCCATGTGTGTTATTTGAGGAAATTCACGGGAGATGTTCCCGACATAATTCCAATCTCAAAGTTAAGGATGGATGAAAATAAAAGGTTGATCGAAGAGCCTGAGGCAATTGTTGACCGTAAGACTAAGAAGTTACGACGCAAGATGGTCGACTTGGTGCTAATCCGATGGAAACATTCGAATGGGCCGAATCTCACTTGGGAAACAGAGGATGACATGATGAGTCGCTATCCACATCTGTTTGCTGATGCATGATTCCAGGACGGAATCATCCTAAGGGGGAGAGAATTGTAACGCCCGGGTTTCAAGGCTAAGCATTTTTGTCAATGTAATAGTCTAGGTCAACTCTTGTAACTCTTTTTGAAGTAATAAAGATGAAATATTTGAGTATTATGTGAATTATATGTGTTTATTATTTAATTATAAATGTATAATTAATACAGAATAAAAATGAGCGTCAAAATTAAAGTGTGAGATAATCCCGATATCTCTACATAAAGTTGTAGAATATGTCTCAAGGTTTCCGTGCATATAAGGAACGCCGAAATCCGAGTTATAACGAAGAAGTTATGACCCGTCGAAGTTTCACGACAGAACCGGCACGATACCGGGAAGCGTGAATAGTGAATTTACGATAGAGCGAGATTTAGCCTTAGTGATCTAAACGAAAGTCGTAGAATATGTTAAACTAAGAACATCGATAAAAAGAACGCCAAAATCTGACTTCGTATGAAGAAGTTATGAGATTTTAAACAGACCAATCCTGTCCCGGCTTGTTAAAAATATAACTTTAAAAATAAAGTCAAAATTAGCCGACGGAGTCTAAACGAAAGTCGTAGAGTACGTCTTCACCTACGCGTGGATATAAATAACGTCAAAAACGGAGTTCGTATGAACGAGTTACAAATTATAATAGCATGTTTACGTATTAAAATAAAGTATAAATCATGTATACGTACACATATATATGCATATGTATATATCATTAGAAAGGTATCGACGATGCGGTCATTATAAGACTAATGTTGAGTTCTTTCGACATTAGTTTAGTACAAATATCATTAAATCCATTTATAATAGTATTATAGAGGGGTGTTTAGTTGTTTATATAACTAAAAGGTCATTAAGTAATTATGGAGGGTAGTTTTTGAAAATTCAATTAGTATAAATAAGAGCCTTGGGCTCTCATATTTCTTGCACCATTCTCTTGATTCAAGAGTCTTTCTCTCCTTATCCCCCGAGCATTTCGGTCCCTCGTGATTCGACTTCTCTTTCTGTAGCTTAGTATAGTAAGGTGAGCGCTGAAGCGCTGCACGAATCTTTCTTAGAAAGATTCAGCGACGAAGTTATGCCCCTGCAGAGCCCGACTCCTAGCTAAAACCCCCTTGTAAGTAAGTTATGCTTACCTTATTTTAACATAGCTTATATTTAAAATTAGTATTGTTATTATGAACTTATAATAAATATTTGAGCTATTATTATAACTTATATAAGTGTCGTTATAATATTTTTTTTAAATACTCGCGGTACGGGGAATCTGGTTTAAAGGGCCGCATAGGGTTGTTGGATTTCAGAAGTGCTATATGCCAAAATGGTCCTGTCCTCCGGTGTTTTATGTCTGGCCCCTATCTGTACATAATAGTTGGAAAATATTGTTTAACGCTTATATAATAATAATAATACTAAGACTAATAGTTGATCACGGTAAATATTAGACTAAAATTTAGCGATAATAATGTTAGGTTTCGTCGAAGGAAAATAGAATCGTTAGAAGCAAGCGCTGCCCGATTTTGGAATCATCACCTTAACAAGTGAGTGCATAGTTACTTTCAACTTACACATAGATATGAAGTATTTTATATAAATTACGTGCTATGTGTGCATATTATCTGAATACTTGCTATCTATGCTAGATGAACGTTGTTATACATGTTTTCAATGATTTAAACTGTATATGTATTTTATATCTACGAAAATGTTGGGGTAAAACATGGGTAGATGCAATAGGTGATGTGTGACAAAATGATGAGAGGCCTCGATGTTGATGTTGTTGATTCTGTCATCTAGCGGAGTATGGATGACGACCACGGACTCTTCTAGACAGTCCAGTGGAACACTAGCAGACTCGCAACCTGTAGGTATTTGTGAACGATATGTTCACCGGTGTAATCCATCCCCCACATGGTTGCCTTTAGGACATTTATTGCTGAGGAATCCCCTTAGCAATAGTGTCCGTCCCGATGATGATCCTTAGGCTAGGTCCCTTATGATAGGTGTTTAGGGACGTAAAGTGAGGATAACGGGAACGGGTAATCGGGTTATTGTTGATCGATGAAATTAATAAACTTATTTATTGTGGGTTGAAAACCCTATGTGCTCACCAGGCTCCCAAGCCCGACCCACTCAGTTTTATGTATTACAGGTAGTGGCGCATGAGCATAGGTGTGATGTTTTGGACGAGGGATTACGGATATAGGCCTGTAGATATGAAATAATGTAGTAAGGCTTATATTGTACTGTTTATGCTTTTGATCTGTACGAACATGACATCCCGAGTCTTTTAATGAAATACATTTCTATGGAAATGCTTTTGATAAATCTTTATCATATTTTTGTTTTGGGACAAATTCCGCAACACTTTCATTTAAAATGTAACTCTGATTTTTAAACAAAGCATAAACAAACCGGTCTTTTTCTGGCCGTGATTTTGGGGATGTCACATCTACTGACCATGCTCAAAGCAAAGGCCACATCAGGGCGAGTACAAGTCATAGCGTACATGATTGAGCTAACTGCGGAAGCGTAGGGTACTCGGCTCATCTCAGCTATCTCGGCTTCGGTACTTGGATTTTGAGTCTTACTCAACTTGGCATTACTTTGTATCGGTAGTTCTCCCTTCTTCGAGTTTTCCATACTAAAAAGTTTTAGTACTTTATCTAAGTAAGTATTCTGACTAAGTCCTATTAGTCTCTTACTTCTTTATCTCACTATCCTTATTCCTAAAATATAGGAAGCCTCTCCGAGGTCCTTCATAGCGCAGCACTTCCCGAGCCAGTATTTAACCTCCTGCAAGGTCGGGACGTTGTTTCCTATGAGCAGTATGTCATCGACATACAAAACGAGGAAGCTAACTATACTCCCATTGGCCTTGACATATACACATGATTTATCTTCACTTCGTACAAATCCAAACTCTTTTACATTCTCATCGAAGCAAAGATTCCATCTACGAGACGCTTGCTTAAGTCCATAAATGGACTTCTCAAGCTTGCACACTCTATTGGGATGCTTCGGATCGACAAAACCCTCTGGCTGAGCCATGAAAACATCCTCAGCCAACTTTCCATTAAGGAAAGCGGTCTTGACATCCATTTGCCATATCTCATCATTATGAAATGCAGCAATGGCTAGCATCACCCTAATAGATTTTATCTTAGCAACTGGTGAGAAGGTCTCATCATAGTCAACTCCGGGAGTTTGAGTAAATCCCTTCGCCACTAGTCGTGCCTTACACATGTGCACATTCCCATCCACGTTGGTCTTCTTCTTGAAGATCTATTTGCACCCAACCGTCTTACGTCCGGGCACACTGTCAACCGAATTCCAAACTTGGTTGTCATACATGGACTGAATCTCACTGTCCATCGCCTTTTTCCATTTTACAGACACTGGGCCTGCCATGGCTTCCTTATAGTTGTTAGGTTCATCTAGATTTATTAGTGTACCATCACTAATATACGTATCCCCTTCGGTAGTAATATGAAAACCATAGAACTGGGTTGAACTCTAACTCTTTCGGAACGTCTAAGAGGTAAGGACTCGTCAATCGGTTCAACCGGAGTTTCCTCCTCGGGTTGAGCGCCAGCGTTAGAGGTTCCTTCATCGCTCGTCTCTTGAATCTCTTCATGATCGATTTTCCTCCCACTGTCTCCTTGGCTTATAAGTTCTCACTCTTGGAAAACCCATCTCCTCGCAACGAAGACAACATTGTCACTCGGTCTATAGAAGAGATATCCAAAGGATTTATGCGGGTAGCCGATGAAAATACATCGCTCACTTCGAGGTTCAAGCTTGTCGTGAGTCTCTCGTCTTACGAAAAACTCACATCCCCAAACCTTGATATGTGCCAATGAGGGAGCTTTCCCTGTCCATATTTCGTGAGGTGTTTTGGCAACCTTCTTTGTAGGGACTCGGTTAAGGATATGGGCCGCAGTCTCTAAGGCATACCCCCAGAATGAGATATGTAGTGAAGCACGACTCATCATAGAACGAACCATGTCTAACAGGGTTCGATTACGCCTTTCTGCTACACCATTCAATTGCGGTGTCCTAGGTGGCGTCAATTGCGAAACTATTCCGCATTCCTTGAGATAGTCGTGGAATTCAAGACTTAGGTACTCTCCTCCTCGATCTGATCGAAGCATCTTGATTTTCTTGCCCAATTGATTCTCCACTTCATGTTTGAATTCTTTGAACTTTTCAAACGTTTCTGACTTGTGCTCGATTAAGTAGATATACCCATATCTACTATAATCATCGGTGAAAGTCACATAGAAGCGGTTCCCATCCTTTGTGGTAGATCTAAAGGGCCCACACACATCGGTATGTATGAGATCCAATAAATTCTCACCCCTCTCACAAGTGCCAGTGAAGGGTGACTTGGTCATCTTTCCAAGTAAACAAGATTCACATGTGTCATCTTCCCTAAGGTCGAATGACTCCAACACTCCATCCTTTTGGAGTTGGCCTATGCGCTTCTTGTTGACATGTCCAAGACGACAATGCCACAAAGATTATTTATCCATACTATTGGAAGAATCCATACACAACACATCATTTCCTAGGTTATCTACAACCATAACAGTTTCATAAATTCCATTACAAGGCATTGCTTCAAAATATAAAACACCATTTAGATAAGCATAAATCAAACCATTCACATTATTAAATGAATATCTAAATCCTTGTTTAAACAAACCATGAAAAGAAATGATGTTTCTTGCCATATCTTTTGAGTAGCAACAATTATTTAAATCTAAATTCAATCCATTTCTAAGAACTAAAGAATACACTCCAATCTTGGTAACAGGCGACGATCTTCTGTTCCCCATGATTAGATTTATTCTTCCAAGCTCCACATCCCTACTTCTTCCTAGTCCCTGCAAATCAGAACAAATATGGTAACCACACCCTGTATCAAGAACCCAAGAAATAGTATGGGATGAATCATTAGATTTAATTGTGTATATACCTGCGAAAGATGGCTTGATCTTTCCATCCTTGATGGTTTGCAGATATTCTGGGCAGCTTCTCTTCCAATGCCCTATCTTGTGGCAATGATGGCACTCTGCCTCCTTTGGGTTAGGGTTGGGCTTAGCAGGATCAACCTTGGTCCCACTAGAAGAGGAACCATCTTGGGACTTTCCTTTATGGTGGTTCTTCGAAGAAGCCTTCCTCTTCTTGCCCCTTCCCTTCCCAATAGCCAAAATAGGAGCAGCAGACGGATTGGGAGATGGTGCAACAGACTTGTCCTTAAGGTTGCTCTCAGTAGTCCTTAGGAGCCCTTGGAGTTTGCTTAGCGTGACCTCTTCCTTGTTCATGTGGTAGGTCATCCTAAATTGGTTTTAGCATGAGGGCAAGGAGTGGAGGACAATGTCGATAGCCAAATCTTCCCCAAAATTGACATTCAACTTGCAAAGACGATCGACATACCTTTGCATCTTTTGCAAGTTCACGGTAAGAGATTCTCCACTTCCCATTTTTGCAGTGATCATATTCGTTATGATCTCATAGCGCTCTTGCCTTGCGCTTTGGTGGTATCGCTCCATCAAGTCTAGATGCATTTCATAAGGATACATGTCCTCATAGGACTTTTGGAATTCGGAGTTCATGGTGGCTATCGTGATGCAATGGACTTTCGTTGCATCACTCTCATGTGTTTCAAACACAACCATTTCTTCGAGAGTGGCAGTTTTTGGATTGATCTTCTCGAGCTTCTCATCGAGAACATACTCCTTGCCATCGTAACGCGCGATTGTGCGAATGTATCTTATCCATTCGCTAAAGTTCGATCCATCGAAAGTCACCTTTTGACAAAGGCTCATTAGCGTGAATGAGCTAGCAGCAGCGTTGTTTGCGTTAGACATCTACAAATAGAAAGGAACGAAGTTGATTAGAGTTAAGTCCCTAATTAACACTCAAAATGGAAATTTAGGGCTTGGACCCAACAACATTATTTACACATTAAAAAAGGGATACCGTAATCCAACATGCAAATAATTTAGGAGGTAAGTGAATGGCGATTCACTAATTCTTCACCATGAAAAACGTAAGCTTTAAGTTTTAAATGTGTTGAGAATTCCTAGATTTTGAGATTCATTGAACTTTTCAATGGCATGTTTAAATTTTGATATGCCCCTCTAGTTTGTGACTGAGATACCGAGGATCACAAAGCGGGTGTGAATAACCATGCAAATCTACATGGTGCCGTCATTGTTACAATCACCTATTCGATGTGCCGGCAAACCACACACGCTCCACCGAACTATGACAAACAATGAATCACCCTTTGCCACCTTTGCTTAGAACCAATTAGTGTGTCGGTTAACCACACACGCTCCACTAACATCTAACCAAGGGTGCAAAGTGTAATTTCATGGGATTGCATCAATTCACTTTTCCTAAGGTAACTAAGATTGGGAATTTTATAAATAGTTTAGTTACTTTAAATAGATTCATTATACTTATTAATGAGAAGAGGTTTACCCTATCCTACCCGTTCGGCTAACGACCCTCCACTAGTCAAGAAAGCGGTGGGTGTGAGTGTACACCCATTAAGCGTCATTTTATAGGCAGCAACCTTATACCCACCTTATAGACTGGCTTCGTGAATGAGGCCTACTAACGGTAAGACTAGCATATTTTAACTTATATATATATATATATATATATATATATATATATATATATATATATTAAGCTTGTAATCATATAATAGTATAGGGTTGAATTTTAAACTTGTAAAATTCCAGGGTTTGAAATTTAAATTATTCAAATTAAACTTTTAATCACAAAACTTAAATTTCAAAACTTGAGGACAAGTTTTAAACTTTTTAAAACATAAGGATCAAATAGCAAATAATGTAAATCAACAATTAGATTATCTCAATTTTATCTTATTTAATATTACTTGCAAAACAATTCACCAATTTAATTCAAATAATCAATTATTATCACATAGGGAAATTATTATTCAACTAATTGGTAATTATCTTTTGTTTGGTCAAGAATATATTCATATATATGGATTAAATCGGATTTTAATGACCCAAAACAGTTAAGGCAAGTTTCCTCAAGTAAAACAACAAGAAATCCCGAAACTCCCTCTTTCTGACGCTCGAACTCGCCGAGTTCCCACTATGGACTCGCCGAGTTTGAGCTACTCGCCGAGTCCACAGTGAAACTCGCCGAGTTCATCAGGCAGAAGACCAAAAATCGAATTTTTCAAGTAACAAGCAATTAACCAATGCATCAATTCAATAGAAATCAATCAAAGCTTTGATACCATTGATAGGTTTCAGCCATAAGAACTTTCCTATGTGCATATGCAAACCCTAATTGCTTGGATCTAGGTTTCTCTAATTGAACATGCATTCTATCCAAGACTTTCAATACTAGATCTAATGTGAACAATTGATTCTAATCATATGAATTAGGATCTAGAACAATACCTTGGATTAGTTGCTTGATACTTCTTCTTCTTGGAGCTTAGAGTCACAATTGTCACTCCTCTAATGGCTTACAAACACCAACTAGCAAGAAGATGATTTGAGAGAGAGGGGGGAGGGTGAGAAATTGGCCCTAGGGTTTCTTGCCTTGCATGAGTGCCAATTTCCCTCACCCTAGGGATCTATTTATACTATGGGATACTAGGGTTTCACCTTTAACCCTAATTGAATAACTTAGGCCCTAAGCAATCCAAGATCCTTCTAGATTTTAGGCTTGGACGAATTTAAGGTTCCCAAACCCTAAATTCCGTCCACCCCATTATCTATAAGGATACATAGCCCAAAACACAACTATCACACATTTGACAATTTATGCCCCTTTATTCAATTAACCTCTTTAAGTCACCAAATTAATTCTTAATTAATATATGACTTATATTAATCAAATAACATTATTAATCCTTTAATATATTATTCTTATAATATATTAACAAAAATATTTCTTCTCTCTTAACAAATCATCATGTCAAGTTGCTATGGTGAAGGCAACCCAAAAGGACCATGCACAACCGGTTCAAGTACTTACCAGATATAGTTACAGCCTTAGACACTAATCAAAACGATGGTCGGTTGAGGTTGGAAACCTAGGAAAGCCTAGGATATGCTCCAGTAAGTTAGTGGGGTAGTTCGGTGAGGTTGGGAGCCTAGGAGTTGCTTCGGTGGGTGTCTTGCTACTGTTTGGCGGATATTTGGTAAATTAGTGGAGTAGGTGACTTAGAGGATTCAGGAAGATTGCTGAGGAAAGTATGGATATGTGTGGAAGGTAGTATTGGGCCTGTACTACTAAAAGCAAATGATCCATACTCGAATCGGTGAGAGTCTTGGAGAATCTAAGAAGCCTATGGGAAGCATAAATCCTGGTTACGCATTGATCATAGGAATAGTTGCTTTGCAGAATGAGGATGAGCACGTATGGGAAGGACCAGGATTTGGTCCCGGCTCCGGTGGTGAGCCAGTTAGTGGAAGGACTGCCAAGATTTCTGAGTTTGACTTGGATCTCTTGTATCAAGCGGCCAGGAGCGATTGTGTGATCTATTGCACTTTTAGGATTGGAGACTATATCTTGGGAGTATTTTGTAGCTCGGTTTAGGGCAGAGGTTGCTCTAGCTATTACTGTTCAGTCGCTGACGATTGAGCTGGTGAGTGGGTCAGGGTGCGATACCCTGAATGATATGGCTCCTAGAGCCCGAGGGCAGAAGATCGATTAGGAGTACCTCGATAAGAGAGGTTCAGGTCAGGTGAATTTAGTGGAGGACCTCGGGAAGAGACCCAAGAGTTCGGATCAACTATTGAGAGGCCAACAGGGCCGGATTTAATGCAGCACTTGCGTGAAACTACACGATGGAGTTTTCGTTCTAAGGGTTTGGGTAAGTGTACCTCTGGGTTTTTTTCCCTGCTTGTGTTTGGGTTATACCTTAAAACATTTTCCTATGCCATTTGCATACCGTGAGTTACAGGGTGGTTAGTGAAAGGTCTTTTCCCTCTTTGCTTGTTTGGAGTGTTAATTGTTATTCGGTTCTATGGTCGAGATCGGTTCAAGACGTGATGTGGAAGGTTTACGGTCAGAATTGGTAACTCAGCCATTATGCTTGGCTCGGCTTTTGGAAGCGCCAGGGGAAGTGGTCTACTGCGGAGGCTTTGGTCTGGGGATCGGTTATTTGGACTTCAAGATATAAGTGTAGCATCATTTCAAGACATCTGAGATTACTAGTTTCACTAAGATTTGGGAAGTGCTCATCTGATCTTTAGGAGTTGTGTGGTCTTTGGGTTTTGGGCCAGTAATAGAACACTAGCATGGGTAAGCACACGTTGTCAGCAGTTTGGTTATTTAAGAGTAAGAAGGATTGGAAATCCTTCAAACCTCTTGTATTGCGAAGAGTTAGTCGAATCTAAGTGAGGGAGAATCATGCAAGTATTCAGGACAGGATCAGGTATGAAACCGGGATGAGTTTCTCATCCCCATCGAGGAAAATGGTGGCCCAAGTGGTTGTTTGGTTTGAGTGTTGAGCGAGTTTGGAGTTCGGTAAAATTTCCCAACATGTGAATCGCTTCTTCTTGGTGCTTGATAGCAGAATTTGGGGAAGCAGGTTGGGTTTCCAGTCATGAAGTGAGTTTAGTTGGGTGTTCGGTGAGTACGTGCTCAACTCTGTGTGCATTCCGAATTGATAGATTGGGGGCAAGGCGTATGGCTACGATTGTGGTGAGGTGAAAGTGTTGTAAGAATACGGGGGAGCCAGTGCAGTCACTAATGGACAATTAGGGTGAAAGTTTTGTAAGACTGCGAGAGAGCCGTAGCATTCATTAATGATTAGTAGGGTGAAAGTGTTGTAATACTTCGAGAGAGTCGTCACATACAATAATGGTCAGTTAGGGTGAAAGTGTTGTAAGACTACGGGGGAGCCATAGCATTCACTAGTTGTCGTATAGTGTGGAAAGTTTTGTAAGACTGCAGGGGAGCCGTAGCATTCACTAGTGGCCAGATAGTGTGGGAAGTGCAGAAAGACTACAGGGTAGCCATGGCATTCACAAATTCGTTTAGATGACTTAAGCCAGGGTAGGCCAGTTCGCAAGGGTGTGAGTAGGTCACAACATAATTGAAGTTAGGAAATGTAGGTCGAAGGAGACCAAGTATGATGTAAGAATACAATTATTCTGGTAGCATTCACCTTTTTGCGTTGGATTCAGTCGCAACAGGTTGTCAGCCATAATGAACGGATGGATCAGTGGATTGTAGGATCCATGAGTGGCAGTATAGATAGGGGAGTTATTGTCAGACGACGTATCCTTCGGAGGTTATGTGGGACTGTTGTGCGTGTGTTTCTGGCCCAGCAACCGGTTAGGTGTCCGATGTTTCGAGCAGTTGACAGATAAGGTGAGATCAGGGAGGTCTCGACTGCCTCTAGAAAGCAGAAAGTGGTAGCAAGAAGAGTCGAAGTGGGTTCAGTGACTTGGGATTCGTGTGTGGAATTGCTTGTACTTGGGGTATACACTAAGTTGTTTGCAGTTGGATTAAATAATCTCAAAGTGGTTGAACTGACCCTGTTATGCAGCTCTCGTCTAAGTCTAACTGTTGCAGGGATGGGTCTCATACTTGAAGGATTATCTGAACCTACTTCCAAGTGTAGTGATCTGCAGGGATAGTTGGTGAGTCATTCTGTTTCTAACAGGAATTCCTTAATATCAGAAGTTGAGTAGTCAGTTTGGAAATTTATGGGATGGATTCAGCTTTGGCTCAGTATGGGCGTTTCTTAGGGAGTCAAACCATCTCGAGATTTCATATTTCAGACTGAGTACATGTGATTATGCTGCAAGGTGTAACACCTGTTCCAGGAATTGCTTAATGGATGCAAGTTTTTAGGATTTTAGGGCCGGAACTTGGCGAGTTGGGAGCCCCAACTCGGCGAGTAGAGTTGTTTAAAGGATCGCGGGATTTCGATCCTACTCGATGAGTCGGAAGGCCCCGACATGGTGAGTAGGCACTGTAGAGGAAACCCTAATTTAGGGATTGGTACCCTATTTAAAGGACTTATGTCTCATTTGTAGCCTCCTTTATTTCCCCATTTGTCTAGAGAAACCCTAGTTTGTGCCCTGCCTCTCTTTAAGTGTGTGTGTGTGTGTGTGTGTGTGAGCATGGAGAGTGATTCTTGGTGCTCTTTAGGAAGAAACTTGAAGCTTGAAGAGGTTGCATTGAATGGAAGACAGTAGATCCGAGATTTCCTCCAGTGTTGCAGCTACTTTGAGGTATAAAGTCGAAACCTTGGCTTTTCATTGCTTAGATTTCCTCCTATGGAAGTTTATGGCCAGTATTTGCATGGTTTGGGTTCATCCTTGTATTTGAGCTTGTTATGAGAAAATGGATTTAGATCTAGATCTCTCAAGGCCTTTGTGGACTTAAAGTTGCCAACTTTATCAAGTCTTCGACCCCCTTCATGCTCTAAGTCCCTTGTCAAGCTTTTATTAAGTGTTTCTAGCCTGGATGCTTTGAATAACATGTAAAGTTTTCAACTTTATGTGGTAACTACACCATAAGTGGTTGGATCTGTGATTTGGAGCTTTGGTTTCCACTGTAAACGACCGAAAACGAGAACGATAAAAGGAACTCATAGAGTCCTTTAATCAACTCGATGAGTCGGCCAAGGGGGTTACGGCCAAGGGGTTTTCGACTGGATGGGTTTGCGGTCAAGAGTTTGCGGTTGAGAGTTTGTGGCCGTAAATATTAGGGAACTCGACGAGTCACTCAAGTGACTCAGCGAGTTGACGAGTTATGCAAGGAACTCGATGAGTGGCTAGTTGTACTCGACGAGTTGAGTTCAATATGGATTGTTGACCTTGACCATGACCAGGGTTGACCTGAGGGTATTTATGGGATTGTGGTAAGATAATCACCTGATGATTATGGGCAGTTGAGAAGGAGCAGCGTGTGGGATATATCAGACTTCAGCTTATCAGTTCAGCATTCGAGAGGTGAGTCTTCTCACCATACTAATGGGTCTAAGGCACCAAGGCCGGCCCATTTATCTAGTTGTGATGATTGTTGCGAATGCGCTATTGATACATTATGTCTTATGTTAAGACCAAGTGGGGGTTTCCATGGCAAACAGTTATATATGCAGTATGCTAGTTGATTGTGTGGTATTTGGTATGCTAGTTGTCTTTATGATACTTGCATAGAAGACCCCGGGGGGTTCCCAAGGCAGTTGGATATAAGACCATGTGGGGGTTCCCATGACAGTGGGCTAAGACCACGTAGGGGTTCCCGTGACACCTGGTGTAAGAGCTTGGAGGGTTTCCAGGGCATCCTTATATGTTTGTATGTTTAGCTCATATGTTTATATGTATAGTTTGCATTATGTATTGTTTGGCAGTAAGACATTGTGGGGGTTCCCAAGGTCGGAAGATCATGTGGGGGTTCCCATGGAAAATAAGACCACGTGGGGGTTCCCGTGGCACTAGGTGTAAGACCTTGAAGGGTTTCCATGGCTTCCTTATATGATTCTATGTAGGGCTTATGTGGTAGAGATAACTTTTATAACAAATATGATATGTGTTATGTGGATTGTGTGTGGGGTATGCTCTAGGGGACTCACTAAGTTTTGTGCTTACGGTTTACAATTTTGGTTTCAGGTACCATCGATTTGGAAAAGAAGAGCTTGGATTGATCGCAGTGCACATACCTATGATTTCCGCAATGAATGATTGTGGGATGAACTATGATGAATGATTTAGTTAACAATGATTTAAAATGTTTGAAATAAATGGTATCAATGTTTTAGCTATAATAAAATGAAAATTTACCCTCGATTTTCGGTTCGTTACACAAGGAATTCGTTTACCTACGAGTTGTAGAGCTCTGAGAGGGTCAGTTTTGGTTGCCTTGGGAAGGCTAGGTTATGCTTGTGGTTGTGGCGGTGTTGCTCAAGTTATTTGGCGTGTGAGGAGTAGTAAGGAATGATTTCGTGGACGAAATCTAATTTAAGTGGGGGAGAGATGTAGTATTCCGTTTAGAGAATAAGTAATTAAATAATAAACCTTGAACCCTAAGATGTAAATTTATATTTTATGTTATATTATAATAGCCCTAAAATTAATAATGTTTAGAAGGGTGTTGGTTTTGGGGAGTTAAACGATATAAATTGGATTCTGGGGGTTACAAGTGTAAGTTCTGGATTGGTTTTGTAAACAATTCTAAAGGCTGGGGGCCATTTGGTAAGTTTGGGAGTTAATTTGAAAATAATTTTATGGATATGGATCTATATTTAAACATTTGGACTTAGATTGGAAGGATTCTTGGAAGCAAGGGGCTATAGGGTAAGTTAGGGGCTTCAACCGAAAGCATTTTGGGATGGAGGGCTGGAAGCGTCAAATGGCATGAGTTTTATATTGGAGACGGAGATTAATCTCGTCAACCCCTTGCATCTCTTTCACTCGAAAAGAAAGAAACCATAACCATTATGGTGTATCAAGTCAATTGCCACCATTATTGACACATGCTCGGCCGCCTCCGACTTTGTTGAGTCTGACCGCCGCCATGCTACTTCACTATTCGTCATCGAGCACCACCACAACAACCCCTACCGCCAGTGACGTCGTGAATGGCAGGAGAAACCCCACCAAGGACAAAGACGAAGTTGTGACCTGCAAAACATAGGTCGCGTGTGTAACGACCCGATTTTTCATACAAAATTTTCATTTTTGAATAACCCACACATTTCCATAATTTAAGAAATCCAATCGTAATTGTTTTCAAAACATATATCAAGTACAACTTAAATTCCAAATATCAGACTGTCCATAAATACGCCTAGGAGAAAGTGCACGCCACGTCATCATGCCTTGCCCTTGCCCTTGGGATCTGAAGTACCTGAAATAAATCCACAATCTTTAAGCTAAATGCTTAGTGAGTTCCCCAGAGCGTACCACACACAATTCACACATATCGTGTTAGCTAAAATAGCTAACTATACCACATAAGCCATGCATCCATAAACCTGTAAGGATGTCGTGGGCTCCCCCCAAGGTCATACACCATTGTGCCATGGGCTACCCCACATGGTCTTTACCTGGGAATGCCATGGGCTACCCCACATGGTCTTATATCTGATTGCCACGGGCTACCCCTGGGGTATTTCATACAATAACATACATAATCAGATAACATATCATATATCACAGTAGAACATACACATAACGCATACATAAACCTGTAAGGATGTCGTGGGCTCCCCCCCCCCCCTCCTAAGGTCTTACACTGTTGTGCTATGGGCTACCCCACATGGTCTTTACCTGGGAATGCCATGGTCTACCCCACATGGTCTTATATCCAATTGCCACGTGTTACCCCCAAGGTCTTTCATGCAATACTTACATAACCACATAAAATGGGCCGTCCTTGGTGCCTTAGACCCATTGGTATGGTGAGACGACTCACCTCTGAAACACTGAATTGGTAAGATGAAGTCAAATATGTCCCACGCTGTCTCTTCTCAACTGCCTATAATCATCAAGTGATTAACTTAACACCATTCCATAAATACCCTCAGTTCAACCCTGGACAAGTTAAGGTCTACCGTCAAGGTCAACAGTCCATGTTGACCTCAACTCGTTGAGTATAGCAATTGCTTAACTCGTCGACTCGTCGAGTTCCCTAATGTTTGCGGTTGCAAACTCTCAACCACAAACTCCTGACAAAAAAATCATCCAACTGAAAACCCCTTGGTCGTAAACTCCTTGGCCGTAAACTCCTTGGCCGATTCGTCGAGTTGATTAAATAACTCGGCGAGTTCCTTTATTCCTTTCCTTCCCTAGTGTATATCTCACGTAAAGTTGTAAACTTTACGTGCATGCAAGGCCTCACATGGCCATAACATCAAAACTAGTCTTCGTACAAGATTTTACTGCATGGAAAGAGATTAAACTGTCTAAAGGAGACAACTTTATGTCATTAGGGAACTAAAGAGGTCCAGATCTAGAACCATATCCTTGTGATAAGTCCAGATCCGAGTATGACTCCATTTTGCACCAAAAATGACCATTTACTTCAAAGAAGAGGGATCTAAGCAAATAGAGCTCAAGGTAACTACTTTATACCTCAAGATGGTGGCCAATACAGTGTAGATGTCGGATCTACTACTTTTCTCCTTTCTCATTCTTCTTCAAGCTCTAAAATCATTCACAACCCACCAAAGATCACTCATAAACGCTCTTACTCTTACTCAAAATTGTTCACGGCCGCAAACTGCTTTCTGTAGGGGGATAAAGTCTTACGGGAGGCCACAAGGGCAGTTAACGACCTTTATACAGGGGGCAAACCCTGAAATTAGGGTTTCTTCTCTACAGCTCCAACTCGTTGAGTTGGTCCCGATCTGCGTCCATGATTAAATGCCCCTACTCGACGAGTTGTACTCCCAACTCGCCGAGTCTACGCACCAAATACCCTGAAATTAACTAAATCAAATAATACCTGGAACAAGTGTTACAGTGTGCAATCGGAAAGCACTCGGTAAGCTAACTATGACCCATTTCTCTCATTTCCTTGCTCTTTCCGGTGAGTGTAACGTGGGTCGCGTCCTCATTGTTGCTGCCGGCGTCAACCGTCGTTTCTGTTAGCTCCGACGTCGCCAACCGCCAAGTTGCTGATTGAGGGTTGTGGTCTCATGTCGTGTTATGCGTGTATCCTACTAGAACCGTGAAGCTTACGGAGTAGACGACATTTTGGCCGGAGGTGAGGCGAACCACCATGGTAGCCAACCATGGTGGCAACTGCTAATCTCTTTCTCTGGCCACCACTAGCCACTGTGAGGAGGTGTTTGTGTGCGTGAAGTAGTGTGTGTCTGAATGTATTTCATGGGCTTAATGTTGTATGGATCTCTCTTGGCCAGGAAACGGGAGGAAAGTCATCACCGCCACCGTGAGGTGGTGGCTGCCACCTTCTGTCGCCGTTCCGCCACTGCTAGCTACCATCTCCGGTGGTTGTGGGATTTCGTGTGTGTTTGGATTGATGTTTGGAGTGATTTTGGTGTTCCTTTGGCCTAAGAACATAACCATCACCACCGCAAAAAGGTGGTTGCCGCCGTGAACCACCGCCAACCACCATTGCCCGAGGTGGTAGTGGGTGGTACCCGACTTGTTAGACTTTAATTAATGTAAAAACTTAATTATTGGATTAAATGGTTTGTGATTTGGTTGGAAACCCTAATTAGGTTTTAGAAAACCCTAATTTTGGGAATGTGAGTTTTGGATTTATCGGGACCCGTGTTGGACCATTGGAATTGGAATTTTGAATTACACCCGACCACATTGTATGTTTGGACTAGTGGAGTGGTAGACTTCATGAATTAAGTCCTTAATTGGTTGAGTAGGAACACTTAACCCTAATCGTCATTTTATGTGAAAAATCCTAATTGGGTTTGGGTTCTTGTTGGGCCATTTCTTAGACTGGGTTGCGGTGGGTCTTTGTGGGCCAAATGGTATTGGGCTTTAGGATAAGGCCCATTGGAAAGGCTTGGGCCCAATTTGGAAAATTGGGACATAGGTGGACCATAATTAGGCCTTGATGATTATGAGATATTGGTCCAAATGGGAACAAGTTTTTGTGGGTGCTCTTGCATGTTTTAGTTTCTTGAGTCAACACCATCACTGATACTATTTCCAGACATATTTACCATAAGGCCGGACAGAGCCAGGTGCGGGATGAGCCGCGGGAATCTTCCCGCTCCGATGAATACCACACCAGCGGTGTGGGAAGGGTAGCACGGGGAGGAGGTTGGGGTGGGGTTGCCGTGTTCTCTCTCCGATGAGGATTTGATTTTTTTTTTTTTTGAAATTAACCGATTAAAAATGGTCAAATGTATTTTTTTTTTTGTTTTGTTTGTTTTTTTAAATTTCAACGGCTAAATGGTTTAAAATTTATTTTTTTATTATTTTTTTACCCTCTACAACATCAATAAATACTCATATTCATTTACCTTCAATCAAACCTTCAATCAAACCTTCAAACAAACCCTCTACAACCTCTATTTTCTTCTAGAAAAAATAAATCCCGACAATCAAACCCCAACTTCCGATAGAAAGAAAAAAACTCATGTTTCGAGTTTAAACACCCCTACTCGAAACATTTTTGCTATCAATTCATCATCACAAGGAGTTTATCGTGTCCTACTCGATGCTCCCATTCAATCTCCACTACAATTTCAATAACAAAATGTTAGACAATATTACCCTGTCCAAGTTCCAAATGTTACTCCGCAAATGTTTTCAAACTTTGTTGTTTTACCGGATCAACATTCGCCAAATCAACCTCAAACCCAAACCCAAACCCAACAACATTTCCAACTTGTCGATGAGTTCGATGACTCAAAAGAATAAGAGATGGTTCCCAAAACTCAACCTACACCACCCCCACAACGACGCAAAGGAAAACAACCGGCACGCGAGGGTGTTGCACAACCGGGAAGACATAAACTGATACCATGGCCTCCACAAGAAGAGCTAGGTTTTGCTAAAATCTTGGGTTGACATTTCTGAGGATTCGAAGACTAGAAATGCACAATCGGGAGATCATTTTTGGTTTCACATTTTAGAACGGTTTCGGGAAGAGCTAGGAAAATATGGCGACTACCGTACGAAACATCAAAGGAAGAAGTTTCGAGAAATAGCAAAGGGGGTTTCAAAAATAAACGGGTTGTACAACAACCTAAAAACCCAACGAAAAAGTGGCCTAGGCGACAAAGAAATACTTCAAGAAGCTTTGCAATTTTACCTTGAGGAAGTCGGAAACCATTCAAGTGACGTGATTGTTGGAAATTATTGGTTAAAAGTCCTAGGTGGAAAAACTACGAGCAAGATTTTGTTTTGGTAGTACAACAATCAAAGCGAACGAAAACGGGCTCTAGTGGTTACACAACTTCCTCCGATTCTCAGGTCCGTCTGGATTTAAACCAGGAGGATAAACTCGAGCTAGAAGAAATTGTTCGACCGATGGGTCGGGACAAAGCAAAGATGAAGGGAAAAGGGACTTCTTTGGGTGCATCAGATTTCAGCATGGACCTTGACGAAATACAAAAAATAACAGCGTCGTTTGATCGATATAATCTTAATTTCACTGAACGTTTGGCGTTCCACAAAGAAAAAGAAGAAGTAAGGAAGAAGGAGCGCACAGAGAGACAAGAAATGGAGGATATGAAGTTCTTGATGGAAAACATCGACCATCTCTCGGGACCGGCTCTCGGGCTCGTGATGAAGAAGAGGGAAAAAACTATTAAATTTTTTTTTCCATAGGTTGTTATTGGTTTGTTTGATTTTTTGTTTGTGTTTTTTTTTAATTTTTTAATTTTCTACTTTTTGAAAATCTTAGGTTTATTGTAATTTTTATTTTAATTAATAAAATGCATTTTTTTAATTAAATTCTTTGGTTGTTATTAATTTAAAAATTATAAATTATAAAAATGAATTAATTTTATTTAAAAAAAATAAAAAAAACAAATAGTTAGAGAAACTTTCCATCCTTTCTTTGGATTTAGGTGAGGAAAAAGGAAACGAAAGAAAAGATATTATAGCTCACAAAAAATAAGAGAAAATAAAAGATATTATAGCTCACAAAAAATAAATAAAAGAAAATTCTCACCCACAGTTCGGTCTAATAAAGACATGTTTGGTTGCATGAACATTGATACTATACATTATCAATTCAACTGGGTATAGTGAGACAAAGACACGGTGAACAAGGTATTGTACAAGTGGGCCCGACTTTGATCAAATGAATTTTACATCTACTCTATTTGAAAGAAGGGATAATGACTTGAAAGGGTAACGAACTTTCGACTTTTGTCACATTTAGTCACTAAACTTTTTTTCATTATCTATTTGCCATTGAACTATTGAAGTTGTTCACATTTTACCCTTATGACCGGCTGTTTGCCGGTCATAAAGGTAAAATGTGAACAGTTTCAATAGTTCAATGACAAATAGATAACGAAAAAAAATTTAGTGACTAAATATGAACAAAATCGAAAGTTCGTTTCCCTCTAAAAAGTTCAATGACTAAATGTGAACAAACTTTCTCTTATATTACGTTTTAGCAAATTATTTATTTTTGTTAAATTGTAGCAACATTTGTTGATGAAGAAATCTATGAAAAAAAAAAAAAAAAAAAACCCTGAAAATATATTTAAAAAAAACACAAAAAACTAAAACCGAAATAAAAAAACCAATGGTTTGACATTTTCCAAAATAAAAAATCAAAATTTCCAATCTGATTTTGGTTTTACAAAAAAATGAACCATTCTCACTGATGTGAATTATGACCATTGGTTTGGCATGCAGAATTTGTGACATCCCATGAATATGTAGTTACAACATCATCTGAACACGTAATTCATAGTAAGGGGTTAGAGTATCATCGCATGAATACGTAGTTACAACATCGCCTGAACTCGTAATTCATCACCTACAGGTTATGGGCCTGCTGGTGTTTCCACTAGGTTGTCTAGAATAGTCCGTGGTCGCCATCTATACTCTGGTAGATGACTACATCGCCACATTGCCGGTTAAGGTTATGGTATCTCCTTTCATCCTACATCACATATTCATCATCATCTATTTACCTAATTATCATCACCTTTCTATCATCACCTATCTCTCATCATTTTATTTCATCACACACCAACTATTTCATCTACCCATGTTTCATCCGCAACATATTTGTAGATATAAAATAAATATACCATTTAAATCTTTTAAAACATGTATAAAATCGTTCATCCAGCATAGACAACAAGTATTCAAATAATATGCACATATAACACGTAATTTATATAAAATACTTCATATCTACTTGTAAGATGAAAATAACTATATATACCATAAAAATCCCATAAATGCTTCCTAACTTCGAACCCCAAGGTTTACTTTACTAAAGCTTCATATTCTCGACTCTCTGGACCTAGAAGGGTCCAGATCTATCACACCAAAAAGCTCAAGATAGGTCTTCCTCTCACTCTACACACTCAAGCTCGCTAGGGTTCTCACTTATGGGAAAGGTAGTCGCAATTGAAGGCCATAAGTGCCTTTAAATATGGATCGGGCCCAAAGATTTAGGGTTTCTGCCAACAGCGCGGACTCGTCGAGTCCATTCATTAATCCGAGTCATCAGTCGCGACCTTACTCGACGAGTTGAGGCGTCAACTCGTCGAGACTCTCTTCTTAAATCAAAAGAAAAATACTTAAATTATGATACCTGGAAATCCGGATGTTACATTTTGTTTTTTTATTTCATAGATTTCTTCATCAACAAATGTTGCTACAATTAAACAAAAATAAATAATTTTCTAAAACATAATACAATAGGAAGTTTGTTCACATTTAGTCATTGAACTTTTTAGAGGGAAACGAACTTTCGATTTTGTTCACATTTAGTCACTAAACTTTTTTTCGTTATCTATTTGTCACTAAACTATTGAAACTGTTCACATTTTACCCTTATGACCGGTAACAGCCGGTCATAAGGGTAAAATATGAACAGTTTCAATAGTTCAATGGCAAATAGATAACGAAAAAAAGTTTAGTGACTAAATGTGACAAAAGTCGAAAGTTCGTTACCCTTTCAAGTCATTATCCCTTGAAAGAACTGATTTTTTTAGGGGTTGGTTCAATCTACATTCCATTTTACCATTTAGACATCCTATATAATTTTTAAGGTTTTTTTATTGGTTAAAATTATATTATTTTTTAAAAAAATGATCCAAAATAATTATCTATTGATTGATTTTTGATAAACACGTACAACTACAATTCAAGAATTTGTCTCCCGTACGAAAATGCCCTTGATGGGCTTTATGAAGCCTGCAGGAGCAATGAAAGCACATTGTACGTAGACTTCATTGCAGCCCAAAAAAAAATGACCATTCTTTCTTTTTCTTGGTGCAATCGGATTGTCTTTTTCTTCATTTTTGTCTAGACCAATAATATTTCCAATATTAGCATAGTTAGAAATAATATTATGTAAACCAAAAACTTGACTTTTATTTTTGATCCACATAACCATTAGCATTAAACAGGAAACAAACATTCCAATATCATTTGAAAACCTTTTCTCTTGTGATAAAGGAATGATTTATATAGCTTCATGAAGTACAAGCGTGTGAGACCAGTTATGAGGGCCGAGAATCTTTATAACCAAAAAATCATGTGTCAATCTTCTCATTCTAAGAGCCAATTAACCAAACCATGAGATCATGTCTCCCTGTCAAAACTGCCCCTTACATGCTTTCATCCTTTTCCTTTAACAATCACAAAGATCTGCTATACTTTTTCCTTTTCTATGATAACATTGAGAAAAGTCCAAGAAAATGACACGAATGACTTTGCTTTTTATTCACATTGACCGACATAAATTAGACCTGGTCCTTTATGACTCTTTACAATGTGACTTGTACTTTTCATTAGCATTTTTGTTCATGTTCGTATTCACGGTCAAAGGCAGCAGTAGCTTTGTAGTCCATTGCTTATCAGACATCTAAGAACCCATGACCCTTCTATTGGAATAGTGTTTAAGGCTGCAACTATATTAGGCAAGTATTTGACCCGGTTGTGCATGGTCCTTTTGGGTTGCTTTCACCATAGCAACTTGACAGGATGATTTGTAATGAGAGAAGAAATATTATTAATATATTATGAGAATAATATAAGGAATAATAATATTGTTATAAGTCATAAATTAATTAGGAATTAATTTGGTGACTTAAAGAGATTAATTGAATAAAAGGGTATAAATTGTCAATTGTATGATAGTTGTACTTTGGGATATAATCTCTTATGGATAAGGGGTGGACGGTTTCTAGGGACTTAGGATAGGCTTAGAATTCGTCCAAGGCTTATCATTAGGGTATTGGATTGCTTAGGGCCTAAGTTATCCAATTAGGGTTTAATGATAAACCCTAGGAGCCTCACTAGTTTAAATAGATCATAAGGGTCAAGGAAAATCGGCACCTATGCTCTAGAAGAAACCCTGGCCGATTCTTGATCCCCTCCCCTTTCTCTCCAATCATCCTCTTGCTAGTTGGTGTTTGTAAGCCATTAGAGGAGTGACAATTGTGACTCTAAAGCTCCAAGGACAAGAAGATCAAGCAAGTGATTCAAGATAATCTTCTAATTCTGATTTCTTATTGTTATTATACTAGATTTACCATTAGAAGTCTTGGATTCAATGTATGTTCAATTTGAGAAACCTAGATCCAAGCATTAGGATTTGTATGTGCACATAGGAATGTTCATATGGCTAAAACCCATCAGTGGTATCAGAGCCTAGATTGGTTTCTATTGAATTGATGCATTGGTTGCTTGTTTGATGCTTGCAAAATTCGAATTTTGTCATTCTGCCTGATGAACTCGGCGAGTCCCATAGTGGACTCGACGAGTAAGCTCGACTCGGCGAGTCCGAGCGTCAGAAAGAGCTAATTTCGGGATTTCTTGTTGTTTATCTTTTACATTCTTACCTTTATCATATTAGGTCAATATAAATCCGATTTTAAGATATATTTGAGTATATTCTTGAACCTTCTTACCTTTATCATATTAGGTCAATATAAATCCGATTTTAAGATATATTTGAGTATATTCTTGACCTAATTGAATATATTTATCAATTAATAAAATATTTATTTCCTTATATGATAATTGATTAATTATTTTAATTAAATTGGTAAATTGTTTTGCAAGAAATAATTAAATAAATCAAATATGGATAATTATGTGATTAAATGTTCATTTAAATTATTTGTTATTTGATCCCCTATGTTTTGAAAAGTTTAAAACTTACCCTCAAGTTTTGAAATTTATGTTTTGTGATTAAAAGTTTAATTTAGACAATTTAAATTTCAAACCCTAGAATTTTACAAGTTTAAAATTCAACCCTATACTAATATAATATTACAAGATTAATATATATATATATATATATATATATATATATATATATATATAATTAAAATGCCAGTCTTACCGTTAGTAGGCCTCATTCACGAAACCGGTCTATAAGGTGAGTATAATGTTGCTGCCTATAAAATGACACTTAATGGGTGTACACTCACACCCACCGCTTGCTTGATCGGTGGAGGGTCGTTAGCCGAACGGGTAGGATAGGGCAACCTCATCTCCTCATTAAAAGTATAATATGAAATACAAAGTAACTACATGTTTTTCAAAAAATTCCCAATCCTAGTTACTTTAGGAAAAGTGAATTGATGCAATCCCATGAAATTACACTTTGCACCCCTGTTAAGAAGTTAGTGGAACGTGTGTGGTTTACCGACACACTAATTGGTTCTAAGCAAAGGTGGCAAAGGGTGATTCATTGCTTATCATAGTTCGATGGAGCATGTGTGGTTTACCGGCACATCAAATAGGTGATTGTTACAATGAAGGCACCATGTGAATTTGCATGGTAATTCACACCCACTTTGTGATCCTCGGTATCCCAGTCACAAACGAGAGGGGCATAAAGAGATTTAAACATGCCATTGAAAAGTTTCAATAAATCTGATCCAAACCGAGGAATTCTCAATACATTTAGAACTTAAAGTTATGTTTTCATGGTGGAGAATTAGTGAATCGTCATTCACTTACCTTCAAATTGTTTGCATGTTAGATTACGACATCCCTTTTCTAATATGTAAATATTATTGTTGGATCCTAGCCCTAATTTTCTTATTGGGTGATTATTAGGGATTCAAATTCTAATCTATCTTTGTCCTTTCTATTTGTAGATGTCGAACACGAACAACGCTGCTGCTAGCTCGTTCACATTGATGAGCCTTTGCCAAAAGGTGACTTTTGATAGGACAAACTGTTGGATTAGTGTCTAAGTCCATAACTATTTTGGTGTGTACTTGACCCGATTATGAGCATGGTCCTTTTGGGTTGCCTTAACCATAGCAATATGTAGGATGAATTAAGGAGAGAAAGGTTTAAATATGATTTATTAATATATTATGAGAATAAAATATTAAAGGAGAAATCATATTGTTTAATTAATATTAGTCAAGAATTAATTAAGAATTAATTTTGTGGCTAAAAGAGATTAATTAAACTTAGGGGACTGGACTGCAATTATTGGATAATTGAGTTATTGGGCTAAGGAATGCTAAAGGAACAACGGGTGAACGAAATTATGATGGAAACCCATCATATTTTCGTCCATGGCCTTATCCAGAAGGTTCCATGGGCTACTTAGAGTTTAAGCTATCCATTAGGGTTTTGACTGAAACCCTATCAGCCCACACAAGTATATAAAGGACCCTTAGGCCCCAAAAACGTGGACAACTGATTCTCTAGGGTTTCTAGTCGTTTTTGGGCAGCCTCTCTTCTTCTCCTCTTCATCCAAGTTGCATAAGGTGTTTGTGACTCCATTAGAGGTGCAGCACTTGAGGCACTAAGCTTTTGAAGCCAATCCAAGCAAGGAATTCATTGTTATTGCTATATAACAATCAAAAGTAATTCTATAAACCCTAATTCAGTTTATAATATGTTAGATCTAAGTTTGTTAGTCTTGGATTCAAAGCATGTACAATAGAGAAATCTAGATCCAAGCATTAGGGTTTGTATGAGCACATAGGATTATTCTAATGCATAAAACCCATCAGTGGTATCAAAGCCTTGATTGGTTTCTGTTGTATGTGATGCTTAACTGTATTGTTTGCTGAAAACGATTTTTGGCCTCTGCCCGACCTGACTCGGCGAGTCAGTGGATGAACTCGGCGAGTCCAGGGGTCAGACAGAGGGAATTTCGGGATTTAACTGTTGTTTTGACTTGGATTTTATGCCTAATTCGTTTTTGATGTTAAAATCCGATTTTTATCCTAAATTAGTGATTATCCTTGCCAAAACAATAGATAATTTCAAATCTTTTAAATATTGGTTGTTTATATGATAAATATGGATTATTTCAAATTATTTGGTAATTATCTAATGACTAAAATAAGATTAGGTCAAATATAGATAATTATGAAATTAATTGTTTAATTTGAATTATTTGTTGTTTGATCCCTAATGTTTTGAAATGTTTCAAAACTTGCCCTCAAGTTTTGGAATTTTAATTTTGATTAAAAGTTTAATTTTGAAATGTTAAATTCTAAAACCCTAGTAATTTGAAAAGTTCAAATCACACCCACGTGGTTTTATTAATTAATTAAAGTGTATAATTAAAAGTGATTTAATAAACCCATAAACTTTTGGTTTAAATTTCATTAAATTAAAAGTATAATTTTACTAAATTAAACCACCTACTATTTTAAAAGTGTAAAATACACCCTATACTATATATAACATTAAAAGTCTAATATTATATATGTATGAGTAAACAGTCAGTCTTACCGTTAGTAGGCCTCATTCACGAAGCTGGTCTATAAGGGGTGTTTAAGGAAATTGCCTATAAAATGACGATTAAATGGGTATCCACTCTTACCCACCGCACTCTTGACTAGTGGAGGGTCGTTAGCCGAACGGGTAGGATAGGACAGAAACCTTCCATTATAAGTATAATGAAGTACAAAGTAACTAAATGCTTTTTCAAATTCCCAAATCATAGTTACTTTAGCGAAAAAACTGAAATTGTATGCTAATTCATAGAATTACACTTCGTACCCTTGTCAAACGTTAGTGGAGCGTGTGTGGTTAACCGGCACACTAATTTGGGGATGACATTGGTGGCGAAGGGTGGATCGATGCTTATCATAGATCAATGGAGCGTGTTTGGCTAACCGGCATATTGATTAGGTGATAGTAGCATTGGGTGCACCACGTGATTCGTATGGTTATTCACACCTTGTTTGTGATCCTCGGCATCCCAGTCACAAATAGTAGGGCATAATCGAGATTAAACATGCCATTGAAAAGTTCAATGAATCTCAAAAGATCTAGGAGTTTCAATTCATTTAAAACTTAATCTTCTTTTTCATTTTTCATGGTGGAAATTGGTAAATCGTCATTTACCTACCTTCAAATATTTTGCAACTAGATTACGGCATCCCTCTTCTAGGTTGTAGAGTATTGTGTTGGATCCTAGTTTGATGTTTCATTTGGGTGTTGCATCAAGAATTCTAATCAACTTAACTTGAATTTTCTTCCGTTTTGTAGATGTCTACATCTTACAATGGTCTTCCCAAATCCTTTGGAACAAGCTTTCCAAATGAAGATGACGTTCCGAGATACGATCAAGGAAATGAGAGTCATGCTTCACTTCCTCCACCTCCTCCAATTGTTCTCCCTGACCCACAAGTTCAAAGGCTTGAAAAGTTCAAGCTCACTCAAGCCCTTTTGGCAAGTAAACACGAAGATGGGAAACCTGTGTGTGCACACGTCTTAGAGATGAAGTCATGCATTGATAGGTTAAAGATGTTGGGTGTCAAGATTTCAAGTGAGTTAGCTGTTGACTGGGTTCTTCAGTCACTTCCTGAATCATGTAGTGAGTTCGTTAGAGAGTACTATATGATGGACCACGACGTGACCCTCATTAATCTCACCTATTTACTTATAGCTGCGGAATCAGCAATGAATTGGCATGCTGGTCAAGCAAATTTGTCTAGTGAATTAAACTCCCAAACTTCAATGGACACTAGCAACATTGGAAGTCCAGAAAGAACTAAGTCTGTGATTGTCCGATGTGCTGTGCCAAAGGAGTCCATTTGTTTTTATTGCCAAGAGAAGGGGCATTGGAGACGAAGCTGCCCTAAGTACCTGAGAGATCTAAGAGATGGGAGAGTCAAGGCGAATGGCTCTACTTCAGGTAAAATCCATTAGCTAACTCTTTTAAGTTCCTATCCTAGATTCTTAATACATGATGTGATAAGATTACATTTTGATGTTTTGTAGGATCGAAGAAAAGAGAGGAAGCTTAAGGGAAGAAGTGAGTTGAATCTAATCGTAAAGAAATGGATTTCGATCGCATTGCTTGAAGATTAGACTCTTGAGCTACTACTTCGAGTTAGAATAAATTGTTAAGAAATATGTAATAACATAGTTTTTCAGTTGAATTGCATTGTAAGGACAAGTTTTTTCCGCAATAAAATAAATTTTGATTTTGTCTTATTTATTTATCCTTACAATGAAATATATGAAAAATTGATGTTAGTGTACTTCTATTATTAGCAAAATGGATTTGATTCTTAATTATGTTATTTGTGGAAATGTCAAAAGTTTACCAAATAGGGAGAGTTTCTCATCGCCCAAGTTTCAATTGGACAGAAACTTGGAATCATGCAATGTGTATTGTATGATGAATGAAAAACTTTCACATTTGGGAAACTTAGGCTAATTCTTTGACAAAGTGTCAATTAAAGGACAAGGAGATCAAGTACACGAGGTTGTGCGTTGATCAAGTCCACCACAAGAGTGACAAAGATATTCGTCATGATTTACTAAAGTTTAGTAAATATGATTATACTTATAAGATTAAGTGTAATTCTGAGTTGATTGAAAGAGTTTCAATGAATAGTAGAACGAATAAAGAAGAATCAAGTTGGCAGAAAGATAAAAGTTTCTCCTTTCTAAGAAGAAGGGAGAGTACCTTTTATTGTGTTTTATGATAAGTCTTAAAGATTAAGAACCATGTCTCAATAGATCCTCAATTAGTGCAATTGCATGTCTAAGAAGAGGAATCGAGAATTGTAGAAATGGATAAATCAAGAAGTCAATCATACTTCGTTCCAATATCAAGTCTTAGAGTCAAGATTGTGACATTGAGTGAAGAGTCTTAAGTAGGTTTATAACACTCATCAAATGTGGAATTTATAAAAGTTTTCTTATTCTTGCACATTTGAAATTGGTAAGTTGTGATGTCTTGGATAAGACAAAGACCAACTAGGACCAATTATGTGAAGTGTTTTGTCTTGATAAATGCTTCACTAACTCTTGAATATTTTTTTATCAAGAAATGTTTCTTGATAAGAGAATCTTATATGTCAAGGAGTCAGTGGGAGCCTTAATGTTTTTGAAAAAGTTTCAAGAACAAATCAAGAATAAACCCTATCGATCATCACTAGCACACGACTTGAGGTTTACAACCTATCGTGTTGACATTATTTTGTTTTCTGTTCCGTTCCAATTGAGTTAATTGTGCATGTAAGTTCTATGAGTTCTCATTTAAATGCATAAAGACAAAGTAACTTGATCAATGGATAGTACATTGATATGTAAGGATAAGTTACTAAACTACTTGGAAGACATGGTGGGCACTCGTGTTACCATAAGGCAAGAAATCAAGATTAAGAAAGTTCAGTCCATATGAGTTTGGATTTGTCGCAAACCTTGGTTTTTGGCAAATTCACATGGACAGGAAATCATACACCATAAAATCTAAGTGTCATAAGATTCCCTCCGTCATGAAAATGACTGTGAGGAAATGCTTTCACTAAGAGAGATCTTAAGAAGATAGCAATTGTGAAAATTGTATTCTCAAATTCGATTATAGTTACGGCATCCATTTCCATAGTTCGAATTGTGAGATTTGGCAATTAGGTTGAACATTTGGAACTTAGTAACATAAGTTCTAGATTGTTTAAACACACATATGAGCTATCTAAGGCAAAGGTGTATAAGTTTAAGAAGCTTAGATAAAGGCTTATCGAAGCATCTAGTATTAAAAATATGAATTTCAGAAATTCAATAGGCATTGTTTTTCTGGAAGCTCATTTGTTTTCTAAATACATGTCAAAGCTAGTGGGAGCATAAGTGTTATGCTTATATGATAATAATCATCATGATAGTGGGAGCATAAGTATTATGATTGTATGATTATTATGGCAAGTATTGCAAGTTAGCAATATTAATTATAGAAAAACAAAGATTCAATTTGCAAAGTTGCATGGGTTGAAAAATTGTTTTTGCTATAATTAAGGGAGAGAATATTATACTTCGTTTCAAAATCTAAAGCTTAGATTGAGAAATTTTAATATTTTCAGTCAAAAGATACATTGTGTGTTCTTAAAATTCGATTATGATTACGGCATCCCTCTTCATAGTTCGAATTGTGAGAACATGACACATAAAATATTATGGCAAAAGATTGCTACAGTATCATATCTTTATGTAAGACATTATGCATCGTTTCCCATACGCTTCGGGTATAGGACCGATTGCAAATGCTATAATATTTACCATTCTAAAATTTTTCCAAATGTCTAGCGCATTAAGAGGGAAAAAGGACTAGAATTGGTTTTGACTGAAATAATTAAACAACTATCAAAGCACGATCCAAAGTTCGCTGAGGATTGGTTGCTTATGAGTAGTTGGAAGTATGGTATTGGATGGACCATATCGACATTATAATGAATAGATAAGATTCTATTAAGAATGAGTTGTCATATGGCAAATTTGGAAATGTTTCCATATTGGGAGTTAGATATTGAGATTATGTGTCTAGATTAGAAAAACTTTATGCAAGAAGGATGTTCAAAGGAATGTACTTTGAATGTGAGACTTCACGTCTATGGAATTGTCTTGTAACAATTTCTAAGAAAATACTTTGTAATTTCATTAGCCAAGTCTTGGTGACTTTTGTGCTATGACTTTACGAAAGGATCGTTGCGTAAAATGTTAGAATCTAGCATATTCTAGTAGTGGCAAGAACCTTGTGTTCTTACGCTAATAATTAGGATTAAGGAATTGTGAAATGAGCATCATTGGAAAAGTTTTCAGGTGATCTATTTCACAAAGCATGGACCATAGGAAACAAAGTGTGCATGTTTAGAGCATGGGACAATTGTTGTTGTAATTCAAGTAATAAGTTGATTATCCGAAACATTAAATGATAAATAATGAGTAATCAATATAGTGGATAAATAGAAGTGTTTTATTTACTCTCGCAAGTTTGGGGCCATATAGGATTAAGTATTATTGTTATGTTTCATTTTGCATGTTTTGACTTCCAGAATAACTAGGTTATTCAAACATCCACAATCGGTCATACGTTGGAAGTAAGTATGAAGGAAGACTGTCATGAAGAGTCTGTAGATTGTCTGAAAGGTTTAGACATAGCACAAGTTTGCTGCAGAGTTCATGAGTGCTTTGATAAGATTAGAGTATTGGATTAAACCCACGCTCACTTGGATCACCTCATGGTTTTATCACGAGTGATTAGTGAGATGATAATATTGTATATTCTTGAAACCGAGACGTGTGAGTTGTTATTTGTTGGTCGGTTACACATTGATAAAAAGTAAACGCACCAGTAACTTGGTGTTATAAAACCTATTGTTGTGTGTGATTCGATCAATAAATGCAAGCGAGCATTTGAGTCGAAGTTTATCCATTCCTTTTACCCAAAGTGGGATAAAAGCGATATCTGTGGGCCTCTCGATGATTTAGTGATGACGCCTAAGCGCTTGGCCAAGCCGGGACTAAGTTGATGTGTTCAATTGTAGTCTGTTGTTAGTTGTCATAAATCGGAAGTCGGGAAACAGTATAGAGAGAATGATTGAAATTTATGTCTTTTGTCTATACGATATCTTGAGAATGGAGGAATATATAATCCCTTATCTAGAGGACACGCTATCTAATAAGATCAGAGTTGACAGCGGTTTTTGAAAGCTACGATTGTTGATCAGGTTCTGAAGTCATACGGAAAATAGTTATTAGACTTATCCAAGTGGGAGATTGTTGGATTAGTGTCTAAGTCCATAACTATTTTGGTGTGTACTTGACCCGATTATGAGCATGGTCCTTTTGGGTTGCCTTCACCATAGCAATATGTAGGATGAATTAAGGAGATAAAGGTTTAAATATGATTTACTAATATATTATGAGAATAATATATTAAAGGAGAAATCATATTGTTTAATTAATATTAGTCAAGAATTAATTAAGAATTAGTTTTGTGGCTAAAAGAGATTAATTAAACTTAGGGGACTGGACTGCAATTATTGGATAATTGAGTTATTGGGCTAAGGAATGCTAAAGGAACAACGGGTGAACGAAATTATGATGGAAGCCCATCATATTTTCGTCCATGGCCTTATCCAGAAGGTTCCATGGGCTGCTTAGAGTTTAAGTTGTCCATTAGGGTTTTGACTGAAACCCTAGCAGCCCACACAAGTATATAAAGGACCCTTAGGCCCCAAAAACGTGGACAACTGATTCTCTAGGGTTTCTAGTCGTTTTTGGGCAGCCTCTCTTCTTCTCCTCTTCATCCAAGTTGCATAAGGTGTTTGTGACTCTATTAGAGGAGCAGCACTTGAGGCACTAAGCTTTTGAAGCCAATCCAAGCAAGGAATTGATTGTTATTGCTATATAACAATCAAAGGTAATTCTATAAACCCTAATTCAGTTTATAATATGTTAGATCTAAGTTTGTTAGTCTTGGATTCAAAGCATGTACAATAGAGAAACCTAGATCCAAGCATTAGGGTTTGTATGAGCACATAGGATTGTTCTAATGCATAAAACCCATCACAAACTTTAGCGAATGGATAAGATACATTCGCATAATTGCTCGCTACGAGGACAAGGAGTATGTCCTCGATGTGAAGCTCGAGAAGATCAACCTAGAAATTCCTACTCCGGCTGAAATGACTGCTTTTGAGACTCATGAATGTGATGCAACTAAGGTTCATTGCATCATGATAGTCACAATGAACGCCGAATTCCAAAAGTCCTATGAGGACATGTATCCGTACGAAATGCACCAAGACTTGTTAGAGAGATACCACCAAAACGCGAGGCAGGAGCGTTACAAGATTTTCACTAACATGATCTCCGCCAAAATGGGTCATGGAGAATCTCTAACCGTGCACCTGCAAAAGATGCAAAGGTATGTCGATCGTCTTCGCAAGTTGAATGTTGACTTTGGGGAAGACTTGGCGATCGACATGGTGCTTCACTCTTTGCCTCCGTGTTACAATCAATTTAGGATGACCTACCACATGAACAAAGAAGAGGTCACCCTAAGTAAGCTCCAAGGTCTCCTTAGGGTTGTTGAAAGCAACCTCAAGGACAAGTCTGTTGCACCCACTCCCAATCCACCCGCTGCTCCTGTTTTGGCTATTGGGCAAGGAAGAGGCAAGAAGAGGAAGGCTCCATCTAAGAGCCACCGCAAGGGAAAGTCCCGAGATGGTTCCTCTTCTAGTGGGACCAAAGTTGATCCCGCTAAGCCTAACCCTAACCCAAAGGAGGCAGAGTGCCACCACTGCCACAAAATAAGGCATTGGAAGAGAAGTTGCCTAGACTACCTGCAAGCCATCAGGGAAGGAAAGATCAAGCCGTCTTTCGCAGGTATATACACAATTAAATCTAATGATTCATCTCATGCTATTTCTTGGGTCCTTGATACCAGGTGTGGTTACCATATTTGTTCTGAATTGCAGGGACTAAGAAGAAATAGGGATGTAGAGCGAGGAAGAATAAATCTAATCATGGGGAATAGAAGATCGTCGCCTGTGACCAAGATTGGAGTGTATTGTCTAGTGCCTAGGAATGGTTTATGTTTAGATTTGAACAATTGTTGCTATTCGCAAGAAATGGCAAGAAACATCATTTCATTTCATGGTTTGTTTAGACAAGGATTTAGATTTTCTTTTAATAATGAGAATGATTCTATTTGTGCTTATTTAAATGGTGTCTAATATTTTGAAGCAATACCATGTAATGGAATTTATGAAATTGTTATGATTGTAGATAACCTAGGAAATGATGTTTTATGCATGGATTCTTCCAATAGTATGGATAGAGCATCCTTGTGGCATTGTCGTCTTGGACATATCAACAAGAAGCGCATAGCCCAACTCCAAAAGGATGGAGTGTTGGAATCAATTGACCTTAGGGAAGATGACACATGCGAGTCTTGTTTGCTTGGAAAAATGACCAAGTCACCCTTTACTAGTAAATGCGAAATGGGTGAGGGTCTATTAGACCTAATACATACCGATGTATGTGGACCGTTTAGATCAACCACAAAGGATGGGAACCGCTTCTATGTGACTTTCACCGATGACTATAGTAGATATGGGTATATCTACTTAATCAAACAAAAATCAGAGACGTTTGAAAAGTTCAAAGAGTTCAATAATGAAGTGGAGAATCAATTGGGCAGGAAAATCAAGATGCTTCGATCCGATCGAGGAGGAGAGTACCTAAGTCTTGAATTCCATGACTATCTCAAGGAGTGTGGAATAGGTTCACAATTGACGCCACCTAGGACACCGCAGTTGAATGGTGTGGCAGAAAGGCGTAATCGAACCTTTTTAGACATGGTCTGCTCTAGGATGAGTCGTGCTTCACTACCTATCTCATTCTAGGGGGTATGCCTTAGAGACTGCTGCCCATATCCTTAACCGAATCCCTACTAAGAAGGTTGCCAAAACACCTCACAAGATGTGGACAGAGAAAGCTCCCTCGTTAGCACATATCAAGGTTTGGGGTTGCGAGGATCTCGTAAGACGAGATACTCATGACAAGCTCGAACCTCGTAGTGAGCGATGTATTTTCATCGGCTACCCGCAGAAATCCTTTGGATATCTCTTCTATAGACCGAAGGACAATTATGTCTTTGTTGCGAGGAGAGGAGTTTTCCGAGAGCGAGAACTCATAAGCCAAGGAGACAGTGGGAGGCAAATCGAGCTTGAAGAGATTCAAGAGTCGATAGATGAAGGAACCTCTACCGCTGGCACTCAACCCGAGGAGGAAACTCCAGTTGAACCGATTGACGAGTCTTTACCTCTTAGACGTTCCGAAAGAGTTAGAGTTCAACCCCATTTTTATGGTTTTCATATTACTACCGAAGGGGATACGTATATTAGTGATGGTACACTAATAAATCTAGATGAACCTAATAGCTATAAGGAAGCCATGGCAGGCCCGGAGTCTGCAAAATGGAAAGAGGTAATGGACAGCGAGATCCAGTCCATGTATGACAACCAAGTTTGGAATTTGGTTGATAATGTGCCCGGACGTAAGACCGTTGGGTGCAAGTGGATCTTTAAGAAGAAGACCGACGTGGATGGAAATGTACACACATATAAAGCGTGATTGGTTGCGAAGGGCTTTACTCAAACTCCCAGAGTTGACTATGATGAGACCTTCTCACCAGTTGCGAAGATAAAATCTGTTAGAGTGATGCTAGTGGATCTTCAAGAAGAAGACTGACGTGGATGGAATTGTACATACATATAAAGCGCGATTGGTTGCAAAGGGCTTTACTCAAACTCCCGGAGTTGACTATGATGAGACCTTTTCACCAATTGCCAAGATAAAATCTATTAGAGTGATGCTAGGAATTGCCGCATTTCATGATTATGAGATTTGGCAAATGGATGTCAAAACCACTTTCCTTAATGGGAAGTTGGCTGAGGCTGTTTACATGGCTCAGCCAGAGGGTTTTGTTGATCCGAAGCATCCAAATAGAGTGTGTAAGCTTGAGAAGTCCATTTATGGACTTAAGCAAGCATCTCGCAGATGGAATCTTTGCTTCGATGAGAAAGTCAAAGAGTTTGGATTTGTACGAAGGGAAGATGAATCATGTGTATATGTCAAAGCCAGTGGGAGTATAATAAGCTTCCTCGTTCTGTATGTGGACGACATACTACTCATAGGAAACGACGTCCCGACTCTGCAGGAGGTTAAGTCCTGGCTCGGGAAGTGCTTCGCTATGAAGGACCTCGGAGAGGCTTCCTATATTTTGGGAATAAGGATAGTGAGAGAACGAAGTAAGAGACTAATAGGACTTAGTCAGAACGCTTACTTAGATAAAGTACTAAAACGTTTTAGTATGGAAAACTCGAAGAAGGGAGAATTACCGATACAAAGTAATGTCAAGTTGAGTAAGACTCAAAGTCCGAGTACCGCGGCTGAAATAGCAGAAATGAGCCAAGTTCTATACGCTTCCGTAGTTGGATCAATCATGTATGAATGTCTCATCATAGTCAACTTCGGGAGTTTGAGTAAAGCCCTTCGCAACCAATCGCTCTTTATATGTGTGTACATTTCCATCCACGTCGGTCTTCTTCTTGAAGATCCACTTGCACCCAACGGTCTTACGTCCGGGCACATTATCAACCAAATTCCAAACTTGGTTGTCATAAAGGAGCCCATGGAGATTTTCTATGATAATGAAGGAGCCCATGGTTGAAGAACTTCATCGGTGATCTTGGAGTTATACCTGCCATAAAGGAGCCCATGGAGATTTTCTGTGATAATGAAGGAGCGGTTGCCTTGACCAAAGAACCGAGGGATCATGGTAGATCTCAACATATCGACAGAAAATATCACTTTATTAGACATCGTGTAGAAGAAGGACAACTCGTGGTGAAGAGGATATCATCAGAAGATAACCCAGCAGATCCACTTACGAAGGGACTGAGTAGGGTTAAGCACTTGCAGCATGCTAGGAGTATTGGGCTGAAGGATGATATTAGTATAGATTAGATAGTAGTAGAAACGTGTAATAGATAAATGTAATTAACATTTGATGATTAAATAAAAGAGTATTATTTATGAGTAATGTTACTATCTTATGTTAATTGTTTAACTATTGTTTCACTTTGCATGTTTTGACTTCCAGAATAATTGAGTTTATTAAGAATAATCGAATTATTCAAATTGTCCACAATCGTTCATATGTTGGAAGTAGGTATGAATGAAGATTGTCATGAATTGGTGTGTAGATTGTCTGAATGGTATTAGACATAGCAAAAGTTTGCTACAACGTTCATGAGTGCTTATGAACTAGTTTTGAGCATTGGAACAAACCCGCGCTTGCTGGAATCACCTTATGGAATGTAATAAAAAGGGTGATCGCAAGACGATAATATCATATGGTCTTAAAACTTAGATATATGGTTTGTTATTTGTTAATTGGTTGTACATTGATAATGCGAAACCGCATCAGTAACTTGATGTTATCAAACACATTGTTGTGAATAGTTGATTAATGAATAAGTAAATGCATATAAGTCGAATTTTATCTGTTACTTTTATCCTAAGAGGGTAAAAGCGATATCTTGGCCGCTCGATGATTTGATTTGACTTATGTGTCGGGCCCGGTCAGAACTGAATTGATGTGTTCAATTAAGTTCTATGTCAAATGAATCTGAAATCGAGAAACCAAATGCTAGACAAATTAGTTCCATAGAATTGTCAGCATGATATCTAAACAGAGGACTGTACGATCCCTTATCTGAAGGACAAGATTGATTAGATCAGAGTTTGACAACGTCTTTGAGAGCTATGATTGCTAATCGAATTATACTTGTGTATCTAGTTACTAGACTTATCCAAGTGGGAGACTGTTGGAATAGTGTCTAAGACTGCAATTATATTAGGCAAGTATTTGACCCAGTTGTGCATGGTCCTTTTGGGTTGCCTTCACCATAGCAACTTGACAGGATGATTTGTAATGAGAGAAGAAATATTATTAATATATTATGAGAATAATATAAGGAATAATAATATTGTTATAAGTCATAAATTAATTAGGAATTAATTTGGTGACTTAAAGAGATTAATTGAATAAAGGGGTATAAACTGTCAATTGTATGATAGTTGTACTTTGGGCTATAATCCCTTATGGATAAGGGGTGGACGGTTTCTAGGGACTTAGGATAGGCTTAGAATTCGTCCAAGGCTTATCATTAGGGTATTGGATTGCTTAGGGCCTAAGTTATCCAATTAGGGTTTAAGGATGAAACCCTAGGAGCCTCACTAGTATAAATAGATCCTAAGGGTCAAGGAAAATCGACACCTATGCTCTAGAAGAAACCCTGGTCGACTCTTGATCCCCTCCCCTCTCTCTCCAATCATCCTCTTGCTAGTTGGTGTTTATAAGCCATTAGAGGGGTGACAATTGTGACTCTAAAGCTCCAAGGACAAGAAGATCAAGCAAGTGATTCAAGGTAATCTTCTAATTCTGATTTCTTATTGTTATTATACTAGATTTACCATTAGAAGTCTTGGATTCAATGTATGTTCAATTAGAGAAACCTAGATCCAAGCATTAGGGTTTGTATGTGCACATAGGAATGTTCATATGGCTAAAACCCATCACCTACAAAGTCACTTTCTTTTGAAGCTTCCGTTTCTTGGTTTTGATAAAAAAAATGGAGAACATCTTCTTATACACCCATCAAGGACATGTGAAGCAACCGAGATATTCAATGAAAATCAATCAGTGTGAATGATTAGAGATCAGCTTGAAATACAATTTGAGACTATAGAATGAAATTCATGAGACAAATAGATGACTAAAAACTGAATTAAGACATTCTTGAGGCTGGTGGAAGGAGATACTGAGTGTACTGAGTGTTAGGGCTAAGGATAACAACCAGTATGTGAATCTTATTAGTGAGTAGATCAGTGAGAGACGTCAGGAACTTGAAGCCAGTGTGTACTTGAGTTGAGAAACTCAATTGAATCCAAACAGAAAGCACATCAGTCTGAAAGTTTAATCAGCTTCAACCAAAATGCCCATGTCAGCTTGATTTGTGATGCATTGCATGAAGAAAGAGACCCATGCACAACATTCACATTTTACTTTCTATAGCACCTTGCAATTTTACTAGATACAAAATACTTTAATGGATCTTTACTTTCCTTCAGATTCTGCATATTTTTCAGAAAATTCCCTTGACAGCAGATCATCACAGACCAACAAGCTTCATACATTTTTTTTTACTTCAAACCAGTTTCAAATATAAGAAAAATAATATACACAAAACTTAAAGAGAAAATCAAATAAAAGATACTAAAAAACCTTACACAAATAATATACAAGGTAGTCTTGCTTTTGATGAGAGAGAGAGAGCGAGAGACTGCCAACCAAAACTTTCAAAGTTTCCAATTCTTTTTCACATCTTCAGATGTTAGTAAAAGATTTTTAGAAACCAAAAAGAGATTTGGTTTAGAAATACTTATCTGGTGACATCTCTAAAAAGTAGAAGTATGAATACCATGTTTTAGTATCTGAACACTCTTCTTCTTTTCTTTAGGCTTCGGGTTCAGTGTACCTCTTTAGCATGGTCGGTCAGTTGATTTTAGGGGCCCGATGCGAAATTAAAAAATGAGCCCCTAAATATATATTTATTTTTTACTTATACCAAAAATTCATTAATTATTTCATAATTGTTATAATATGAAGCAAAAGAAAAGAATGATCATACAATAGATAATCTTAGACAGCTACATGAATCGCGAGACTCTCCTAGCATTCTTGGAAGCAAAAAATGTTCACCAACTCATCATAATCAATAGTCTCCAATATAACGTTCTCAATAGCTATTATCGCCAATCCATTAAGTCTTTCTGGTGACATTGTAGACCTTAGGTAGGACTTCAATAACTTTATCTTTGAAAAACTTCTTTCTGCAGACGCGACCATTACGGGAATAGTCAACAAGATTTTGTAGGCAATAACTGCATTAGGAAAACAATCGACTTTTTTCATATACTTTAAAACATCAATAGGGCTCGTAATTTCACTCGGTAAGAACATATCAAGCAGCTTTAACTCCATATAAAGTTCATGAGAACCGATATCTGATTGTTCACCAGACTTAAGTGCGGCTTCGAGACGGCCACAACATGACTTGAGATATTTGTCATCAAATTCCTTCATTTTTTTGGAAACAAAAAACCAAAAATATTTTCGTACTATTTGTATTGTTGAAATACATATACAGTTTAAATCTAATAAAACATGTATATTCGTTTCATCCAACATAGCACGTAATTTATATTAAATACTTCATATCTATGTGTAAGATGAAAGTAACTATGCACTCACTTGATTAGTCATGTATCAACTTTACTAATGGAATCCGAAAGATTGCGAGTGTAACCTCGATGCTTAGAGTTTTTCTAATAAAAGATTCTCTAATGCTCTAATGCTTTTATGTTTTACTAACGACACTCGAGAACAAGAAACCAATTCATAATGACTGAGATCTCAAGGCAGAGATATTTGAGAGAGAAAGGTGTGACAAAATGAAGAAACTTGAGCCCCTATTTATTGTATTAAGATTTCTTAGCCAATAAGTTTACTTAGCCATTAAGCTTAATTAATTTGTTCTTATCAACATTATTTAATTCGATCTTATCCATAATCTTATCCATATTTTTTAATTCGATCTTATCCACAATCTTATCCATATTATCTAATTCGATCTTATCAACAATCTTATCCACATTATTTAATTCGATCTTATCCACGTGTAGCTATCGACGAGATTATCAACTTTCGTTTAGACTCCGTCGGCTATTTTTGACTTTATTTTATTGTCCATATTCTTATAAAATTAAATGATTTTGCTAAAATCATAACTCTCTCGTACGGACTCTATTTTTGACATTCTTTTTCACAAAATTCTTATTTTAAAGAGTACTACAATTTTCTTTTTGGTGGTTTTAGCTAAAATTCAATCATTCTTTTCTTAGCTTTTTACATCATATATTCGTTATGTGCAGCTGACTTTTATATCTTATAAAAATCATATCTAATACATATGGAGTCAGATTTCTACGAAATTTATATTTTCGGGATCGAGAAGACGTGTATTTTCTAAATTGTATATATATATATATATATATATATATATATATATATATATATATGTGTGTGTGTGTGTGTGTGTGTGTGTGGCGCACTTATTTTTACGATTTACGGACAATTCGGTTAATTTTTCCTATTTTATTATATTATAATAATAATGAAACACATAATATTCATATAATCCTTCTTTATTACGTCAAATAGGTTACAATTGTTGACCCTAACTATTACTTTGGTTATAATTATTTATTCTAGATAATCTTTTATCAATATACATACATATATATATATATATATATATATATATATATATATATATATATATATATATATATATATATATAGGATTAAATGAGAACACCTAAAAGGTTGAGAACGCGAGAACAGATCTCATCCATCTATTATCTTAGATCTAAGGCTATAATTAAATAGAAATTTTGTTATTATTAAAAGGTTTAAATTCAATTAATTTGAATTAAAAATAAGAAAAGGGTATCATGATAATTAATCATTCCCTTATTTTAAACAACACCTAAAATCTCTCAATCTCTCTCTGTATAAACCTACGATGTCATCATTCACTCCCCTATTTTCGACTTCATCTTTCTGTCTATACCTAGGGCAAGCCTCCCTCATCTTTACATCAATCTCAATAGATCCGTCTAAATCAAACCTTCCTGGTGTTTATTCTTGGTAGGGAGTGAAGAACAACAGAGGGAAAGAAGGAGGGTTCGGTGGTGGCAGATTGATCGTGAAGAGGAGGGGAAAAAAAGACCACCGGTTCTCGGTTCGATTAAAGAAAGGAGAAGACTGGAAGCAACAGAAGGAGCATAAATTAGTCAAATTAAACATGATCAGGCTATAGTGGGTTTGGTCGATCGGGAATCAACGAGACACACACACATGCATATTCAATGTATGCCGATCATGGGGCTGAGCACGATAGATCCTGAGAGAAATTAGATGTAGTGGGTTATTAGACAGAATTAGAAGATGTGAGAAAGAATGGATGTGATTGAAAGAGAGATCGAGAAGGAAGAGGATGTAGCAGGGGTGGCGATACGGTGGTATTAGGGCAGGGCAAGGAGTCGATGGCAGACCTGGTTGTCGGAAATAGTTTGTGTTCCTACTGTTTCTTTACATACAACTGAAATGCATTCAAGAAGTGAAGGAATCTACGGGAAATCGATGGGAGTTCTCCCTGTTCGTGTTGCAATTGGTTTCCGATGACAAAGCTTCGACATTTGGTTGTTTGGTGATCGAGAAGGGTTGCACCGATTCAACAACAGGTAAGGGTTTCTCTTTTTTTGTTCTTGTGGGTGTTTGTTTGATTCCCTTTTTTATCTTCTGTTTTGATTGAAATTTGTGGAGTTTGATGTGGGTTTTTGGGTTTGCTTTTTAACAGAAATGGATGAGCTTAATCAATAGATATTGGTGTTGTTTTGTTGCTTGAAATGAATAGGAAGAAGATGAAGAATGCAATATTTTTTGAGTTTAATCGTTAAAGAGGTTTACTTCTTTAGTCTATAAGAGGCGTTTGGAATTAATGTGATTTATTCAACTGTGCATATTTGTTTTTTTGTTTGTTTTTTAATATAGATTTATTTCTTGTCGATGATTATAATCGTTCTTTATTAATTTTTAATTAAAAGTGTATGTGGTTAATGAGTTAAGCACTTTGTTGACAATAATACAAAAAATTTCTTTGATTTCTTGTAGATGGGTCGACTAAATACGGATGACCTAAATGATTGTTATGACAAAGGATGAATAACATCTTCAACAACTTGGAAGGAATAGAAATGTATTTTATTCAACAGGTAAAGGTTCCTTCTTTTTTTTTATTCTTGTTTGATTTGGCAACAACAATAAAGGGAGTGACGGGAAGGAAACCTTCAATCCACCTTGGGCTACGATGAACTCAACAGTACCGATTCACTCTTGATGTCGTTGTAGTCGATCGACAATAAAAAACGGATCATGAAGGGGGTGCATGAATGGTTGTATTTATTTATGAATAGCACGTGTATTCATTTATGAATAACATTGTAGTTATGTGTGAATGACTGTATTCATTTATTAATAGTAGTGTATTAATGTGAATAAGTGTATTTATTTATGATTAGATGTATTCATTATATGATAGAATGTGTATTAATTTATAAATAACAATGTATTCATTTGTGAATTGCAATGTATTCATGTGTGAATGATTCTATTTATTTATGAATAGTATAGTGTATTCATGTGAATGGGTGTACTTATTTATGATTAGAGGTATTCATTTTATGAAGAAATGATAATTTTTACACTCTTTTTATTTTCAATTGATGAAAAATGCATTGAATTTTTTGGGATTGGATTTCTATTCATTTTTTTAAAAAAAAACAAAAATATGAAATAGTAGAAAATAATAATTTTTTAAAAATTTCTTTTCAGATTTAAAATAAAAAGAAATATTAATTTTTTTAGGTAGTTTTTTTGAAACGATCATAAATTATTTTTGGGAAAAATCATAAAAAATATATATTTATATATATTTCATTAACTAAAAGGAAATATTAATTTTTTAAGGTAATTAAAATCATTATCCCTAGATTTTAGGAAATTATTAATTAATATTTATATAAAGTTACTAATATATCCTTATAAAATGATTGGTCCAGAATTGTTCTCGCATTCTCAACCTTTTAGGTGTTCGTATTTGATCCTCTCCATATATATATATATATATATATATATATATATATATATATATATATATATATATATATATATATATATATATATATATATATATATATATATATATATATATATATATATATATATAACGATTGTGATATCTTAATTAACTAGCCCGAATCTACGGGTGTTACATATTTATATCTGTAACCATCCATTGGTTCTTCTTCTCCAAGTTGTAACATTATAAAGGTATTTTTTGAAAGATTTCTTCAGGGGTCTCTCTCAATAGATTTAGAGCATACATTTTAGCATTCCATGCTTGCCGGTATGAAATATGTACACAAAAACAGTCATTTAAAGTTCATTGTATATGTTTCCTCCGCAACATATTACCCATACTATAAGCTAATATGCCCTTCAATAAGTGACTCAATACCTTTTTGTCGGCTTGTTGATGATGGGGACGTAGTTGTATATTTGAGCTAGTGTGTTTCTCTGATAGTTTAACCACTTGAAATGTGTCGGTAATATTATGTTTTTTTGCCCGTATCCGCCAGTCACAATTATCCATATAGAAACAACTTCAAACCTGTCTTTTGTAGATTTTTTTTCACTTTATATTGGAGCCCTTCGCTGACACTTTTGAATCCAAAATTAAGCTTAAGTGCTTCTTTGCTTTCGAAGAGTTGGTATAACTTCACATGGGATTATGTTTTGTTGAGCTAATTCGGGCAATGGTAAAGGTTCAAGCATACCCCAATGGGTGGGTTGTGCTTCTTTATAATTGAAAAAATAAAAATAGAACTTTTCCTTTTGTGTTTTGGGTTGTAAGGGATCATTTTCCTCCTCTCCGCCATCATGATCTTCCCTATCAAATTCAGTGTAACTATCAAAATGTTCAACTGGCTCTCCATGTGGAATTATATTACCATCATCAACCAACATTATTAGCTTTGTCTCATCATTCACAGATTCATCAACATCAACAGTAAGGTCAGCGTGAACAACAACCTTACTTTTAGACCTATAATCACCCATATCTATGGGGTCATTGTAAGGAGGAACATGGTTGATTGTCATAGGTAATAAATTACAAATTTGGTTACTTTTAGCACCGGAAGAACCATTTCCAAAATGATTTTCCTCGGGAAAAGGACTAGTACCAATTTCCATAACATTATTAACAACAAAAAAATAGTATTATGTTGGGAGACATAGTACTAGAAAAACTAATTAAGAAAATATCTAACATCACTATTGTCAAGAATCGGCATAACTATATTTGATCAACGGCATTGAAAAGATAAACAATTTTGATTAGTGTGTAACCTGGACTTGGAAGCAACCAACGTAACTAACACAACGAAGTTGATGCCGTTACTTATATCTACACCAAAGCATGTGTAGTCTCGAGCAAGATACTGCACACATTCGTTGATACACTACCCATGGGCGGAGCAAATAGGGTGGCTAGTGGGTGTTTTGCCCCCCCCCCCCCCTAACACCATTGATATTACTGTATTACCAAACAAAGCCCCCTTTCAATTATATGCTCATCTCCTTCACTCAAATGGTTATATATATATATATATATATATATATATATATATATATATATATATATATATATATATATATATATATATATATATATATATATATATTACGATGTACGTCTAAGCCCCCGCTAATCTAAAATTCTAACTCCCCCTAACACTACCATTGCCCTCCACTAGAAATTGACACTCGAAAAAATCACGTATACATACTCATTCCGGAAGGTATATGGAAAGTATCAAACACGCAAATATATTACATATATAGAACAAAACCATACAAATGCCTTAATTCTAGCTCTTTGGAACATCACACTGTAATGTACGACCATTACAGACTTTAGTCCGGAATACACTTTATTAGTCCGAAACATACAGGGTGTCAAATTATAAACCAAAATTCTCACCAACCAATACCAACTCCAAAACATCATAAATACTTCGGAATATTGTATTCCGAATCCCAAGTCTGGAACGAAATTACGCGTTCTGGGATACGATATTCCGGAAAATGTGGTCCTTTCTACAAAAAAAAAATGGTTATTTTTATTAACAAGTACGTTTATAAGGGTTAGATTACTTAATTTCCCAATTAAAAAATTAAATTTATTTTTAGATTTTTCAAATTTTAGTGCTTATATAAGTTTTCTTTTTTTAAGCAGTCCAACTAATCCTAGCATTTGTGTTACGAAAATGAAACCACCTAAAAGAATGTTTAATAATGTTGTAAAAAAATAAATTGCTTATATTTATTATGCCTAAAACTAACCACATTACTATAAATCCAAAGAACTAAAATCATTGTTAAGCACATTGCCTCCACAATCACTCTTTCTATCCTACCACCGGCCAAACATCCACCCAGTCTACCAAATCTACTGGTGAACCAAAAACCAAAAATTGAACACCCATCCAAAGCGTAATACAAAGCCAAATTTGTTGAGCTAAGAGGCATTGGAAAAACAAATGAGAGATATTTTCTGAAACATTTTCACAAATAGGACACAAAGTTGAGTCCAACTCTATTCCTCAATCAACCAGATATCTAACATAAACAGCCACATAAAAATATCCACTTTAATGGAAAACAAATTTATTCCAATCTTATAATTGCACCTTCCACCGAAAGATTTGTGCTTGTTTAAGTATTTTTTTATTAAATAGTTATCGATATATTTTCGTAATTATTACCCCTTTAACATAACATCACACTATACTATCCTGCTTTTAAGATACTTGCTTGACTTGAGCTTCGAAATACATTATATTTCTCGAACGATCTTCTTAATGTATGATTCCAAGTTTCTTAAATAAAGAACGCCCCATTGTTACGTCTAGCAAAAAATCATTTAATAATTAAATAACACCCATTTTGCGTCTAGAAAAAATCATTAATATACATATTAACTTTACCATTTATGTGTTTCCAAGTATTTTTAAATGTTTACGTGAATGATCCCTATTTTAATACGAAATTTACAAATATGGTTCCTATATTTCATACATTATAGAAAGGTCCTTGTTTAATTGTAATTTATATTGCCCTTGGTTGGTTTAGAAAGTTTCATAGCTGTTAGCTTTTGGTCAGCTGTACCGGTTATAAATAGTAACTTTACCATTCGTTTGTTACCAAATGTTTTTAAATGTTTACATGAATGGTCCCTACTTTAATATGAAATTTACAAATATGGTCCCTATGTTAGAATGGTTACTGTCTAATTGTAAACTTAATGGTCCATTTTTTTTTTTTTTTTGACAAAGCCCGAGATATCTACTAGTTTATTAATTAAATTCTCTTTCCCATATGAATTATAAAAAAAAAAAATAATAAACCAGCAAATCAACATGATTGTTTTGTGACAACCAAAACCAATTAGATTGTCAACCTACAACTAATTAAAAGGTCATTATTCTTTCTTCTCTAATATTTTATTTTTTTTTATTCCGTCCAAACAAAACATGGTGAGCATCACTCTCATCATCCCCTGCATTGGATTCACAAACAAAAATAATAAAAATAAATAAATAAATAAATAACAAATGTCAATGTCAAAAAAATATAAAAGATGATTGCTCACTACTAAAAATACAAAAAATCCATGCATATATTTCAACTAAGTATCTACTTTTACAACTTTTTATTGACAAATTAGCAACAAAGTCGAACACAGAAAAATTATACAGAAAAAAGAATTCCACATAGCTGTGATAGCAACATATTATAAAACTATCAAGCCTTATGGTAACCAACAAAATCAAGATAAAAAAATATCTCAATTTTGAAAAATAATCCCAATTAAAAAAAATAAAAATAAAATGAATGAGCTCAACTTTTCCAAGCGTAAACAAGCAACGAAAAACCAGAAGGGCCTTTTAGTTCATTCTCCTCCACACTTTCCCACTCCATCACCGATCCACATCCCGACGACGCCGACGACAACGACGACGAGGATGAACTTCCGGCCGCCGTCCTCAACATCCCTTTCTTCATCTTCCTTTTCTCGAGCCCAAAACCCAACCCTGATCCGAATCCCATCAGACCAGATCCAGATGCGTTTAATCGAGCCAAGTATTTGTCATCTTCATGGTAATCGAATCCAGATTTTTCAAATCTAAACATGAACAATGCATATCCATCGTCTACTTCTTCTTCGAATAGCCAATTGTACACATCCCACGAAATTTGAATATGAACTCCATCCATTTCTACTCGTTCGTTCCCTCTGAATTTCCAATTCAAATGTTTTACTACCAATACCCTTTTGTTATCGACAGAAAAGCATAATCTGGAGTCGTCACCACCGGCGATTCGTGTACAGTCTATGGTTATGTCTCTAGTTTTCCCCCGGAAAGTCGCTTTGGTGTTGTATTTTTTGTTGGCGATGCCGTAAACATGCTCTCGTCGGAGAATGGTGATCTGGGTTTTATCGGGGTTTGTGGATTTGACTTTGGAGTAAGCATGTTTTGTTGAGTCTCCGACGAGGAGTGCCATTTGGCCGGAGAATATGGCGGCTATGTAGAATCCTGAAATGGGTTCGGGACCCGATCCGAATTTGGCACGTGAGAGATCGTAGTAGATGTGGAGGACGGCGTTGGGGTTTGAGGGGATTGAGATCTTTTTGGAGCCATATTTGTTCCAGAAAATGAAAGGTTTAATTTGGAGGTGGAAGGAAGAGGTGGAGGTGGAAGTGGAAGTGGTGGTGATATCGTCATCGGAGGTGGTGGGAGCGGTGGAGAACGGGAGGAGATGGATGTAGAGGGAACGGCCAAAGAGTGTCCTGGACCAAGTGACAGCGAAGACACCGATGTGAGTGTGGTAAAGGGTGGTGGTGAGGTTGGGTTTGGAGGGAAGATGTGGTGGTTCTGGTGGTGGTGGTGGTGCTGTGGAGTGGTGGAGGGGGGTGCGGCGATGGGCGGTGATCGGAGATGAAGAGGAACGTTTATGTGATGACATGATTAATGGGCATTTATTTAGATGATTGGGAGAAATAAATGGTGGAAAGATTTGGATTTATAAAGGAGGTGGGGTGCGTGCCAACATAGACGTGTAATATTATGGTAAAAGGAGTTGGCAATCATGGGTTGGGTTGTTCTTAAGGCAATTTGGCAATTAAAAACAGAAAAAAGGGTAGAATTATTATAAAAGTAAATACAAAAAAAAATGTTATTTTGAATCTTATTTTTGTATCTTTCTGTTGATGCAAGGGTAGGACGAGAATACCATAGACTAGACTACGTTTCTGACATTCTTTTTTACAAAAACATTATTGGTATACTAGGTGTGAGACCCGTATATTATACGGATTGATTTAAAAAAAAAATTAAATATTAAAATGTAAACAGAAAATATTTTTTAATGTATAACTTTAAAATAAGAAAGGAATAAATGTATTTATTATAATTTAATATCATATATATATGATATTTAATACTTTACATATATAAGTATATGACTTTAATTTAAAAATTGAAACAAACCAAAAATTGACAAGTGGATAATATTTATTTCAAAATTACTACAAAATGACAAGTGTCAAAACTCACAAGAGATTGACACGTGGCAAAAAAAACATTCATTTATTAAGGAAGATGTTATATATGATAATAATGTAAAGATAGTAAACATTACCTCTTACTCTTAACGTACGATCCCATTAAAAATTCATATCAAAGAGCATTAACATTATGTTAATGTACGACGTTAAACATCGACCATTTTTTGTATGAATTTATAAACTTGACCTTTTAGCTTCCCATAGTGGATACATAGAATGTATTTGGCAAAACTAATCAGTAGTTGTTACTTAAAACGAGAAGTTGCAGCTTTTGGTTGTGTAAAAAAATATATAAGAACATAGTTAGAAGCTTTAAAAAGTGTAAAATTGAATAAATATTGATAAAATTGCAAAAAATATCCTTATAGCTGCCAAAGTTATGTAATTTGGTAAAAAAAATGTTTGGTGGTGCATTAGATGTCTAATTTTGGATTTTTTTTTTTTTTTTTTTTTTTTGTGATTTTAGTCTCTATACATTAAATTATTTTTATGTCCTTATAATTTATTTTTTCTATTTTTTAATTGTTATACTACTTAAATTATTAAAAAATTAAAAAGTAAAAATTAACCTCACCCTTAATGTCTCTTTCCCTTCTACAACACATGTCTCACAACACTCTTCTTCAAAATCACTAGACTCAAACCCCTCACTCCCATTAAAACTGGCGTCGAAACTCACCACCATTAGAACCACCATCGACCATCTCTCTCTCTCTCTCTCTCTCTCTCTCTCTCTCCTAATAAAACATACACACAAAAGTTTATAGGAGTTGATCTGTACACAACAATTTTTTTCATACACAACAATTGGTGTTTTAAAATATTGTATTGTACAACTATATAATGCATGAATCGTTGTGTATGGCAAAAAACTGTTGTGCACAAATCACTTCCCAAAGTTTATTCTTGTTCTTGAATCACACACTCGATTTTATTGGTTTGTTCTTTAACACACACACACAAACAATCGATTTTCGGGTTTGCTCTTCAAGAACAATCGAGTTTATGGGTTTGTTTCTAGAACTGAAAATCGATTTCTGAATCAGAAAAAAAAAACTTATGGGTTTTCAAGAACAATCAATTTCTGAAAAATCGATTTAGTCTGTGTATCTTCATATCATTTCTATGTTTAGGGGTTAATGAAATCAGAGAAGTAAATGATGGCATTATATCAAATCAAATATGAATTTATCCCATAACTCGATTGGGTCACCAAAATCGAAGCTAAAATCAAAGTTAAATCAAGAAGACAATGCGTGTATGTGTGTGTTGTGTTCTTGGGTCACCGAAATCCTTCATTCCTCTTCGCTACCAGAATCATAGTTGACATCGGAGCTGACCTGATTCACGTTTCAGAGAGTAGAGATGTGAATGAGATGATGCATTGTTAATGAACAAGCAAGGGAGAGGTTGTGATGAATAAGCAGATGCAGAGGTGAAAGGTGGGTCACATTGTTGGAGTGTGCATCTAGGTCTAAAACCCCTGGTACTATAGTTTGCTAATGGTGGGTGGTGATAAACAAGCATTAGCGGCAATATGAGGTGGGTTTCTCATCGGAGCTAGAGCGTTGAGTCGGTGATGATGTTCTTAGCAAACATTTACAAAGGGAGAGGGTAGACTAGTGAAGGAGAAAGAGTGAGAGAAAGAGAGAGGGAGAGTAAGAGAGAGAGAGAGAGAGAGAGAGAGAGAGAGAGAGTAAGTGAGTGGTATTTTCTTTTTTTTGGATTTTTAATTAAAATAATAAGAAATTAAATAAAATAAATTATAAAAGAATTATTTAAGGGCATATTCATCATTTTAGGTTAGGTGTGGACCAAAACCATACAAAAATGTCAACCATAGGGACCAAAACCACACAAGATATCAAAAAATGGACCACTAATGCACAACCAAACCTTTTTGGACTCAAACTATATAATTTTGACAACCACAAGGACCATTTTTACAATTTTCTCTAAAAAATAAAATATGTAAAAAGTTAAAAGCCCCTAAAAATTATTTGAAATAGATGTGGATTAGAAACTTTTTGTCAAATGAAACTTTCTTTTAATTCCATTTTTTAAAAGAAAACGAAAACTCATAAAACTATTAAAAACATACTCCCAAACACATCATATATTAATAAGATATTATTCTATATAAAGCAATTAACAAGACGAAAATAAATTGTTTTCAAAGTTAATGGTGATTATTTTTTAAATCTCATGTGATAATATGATAATTGTGTTATTGATCTTTTATATCCCCTTTTACAAAAAAAAAGTTTATCTTCAATATCTACTTTTTTGGAGGTGTAACATTCTATTCCGAATCGTTTCCTAATTCGAGACCGTAACCCAAATTTCAGTTATAATAAGGCTATGGGACTTGGGGAAGGAGAGATTTAGACCCCTTGGATGTGGATAATGTAGCTTAGGTGATCCAAGAGTTCGGTCTGTGTTTTGGATCCCAAAGGTATAACCGTAAAGTGATAGTTAGGGTCTTTTATAAATTTTGGATTTAAGTTCGGGAGGCTTTAAGGCGACGAAGAGTTGATACAATTGTAGAACTTCTCATCACCTTTTCGTTGATATAAAGAATGTCGAAATCAGGCTTAGAACGAAGAAGTTATGGCCTTCAGAAGTTTGGTGGTTTTAGTCCATGGTCGAGTACGTTGGGCGTACTGGGTCGAAGTCTTGTTGCAGAGGAAACCCACGTAAGCAGGTCGTATATAGGAGTACGCGAGGCATACGCTCAGCTGGGACAAACCCTAATTTTTAGGGTGTGTGTCATATTTAAACACTTATGTTGCTTTGGGTGGTTCTTATGTCCAACCTCCACCTCTCCAAACCCTAAGAATGAAACCGTAGCCTTCATTTGAGTGTTTGTGTAACACCTGATTCTTGGTATGCCTATTATTCAAGTATTTTGTGTTTTTCTTTGGGACTCGACGAGTTGGAGGCCTAACTCGCCGAGTAGAGTCGTGACCCGCGGGCAGTATAAGTAACCTACTCGACGAGTCGGGGGACTGACCCGGTGAGTAGGTGCTGGTTGAGTGAAACCCGAAATTTGAGGGTTTACACCCTATTTAAACACCTTATCTCAGCCTACATCGCCCTTATCACTCCCAGAAAGTTGTGTATCGAAACCCTAGTCATTTTGATGTATTCTAAGGCCGTTTTGGTACATTTGGTGGTTTGTAAAGCTTGAGAAGAAGAAAGAAGCTTGAGAGTTCGAGTTGGGGCTTACAGATTCAGAGATCTAGTTCCATTTTCAGCAAAATCAAGGTAAAATGCCCCTATCTTGGTCTTCTATGTGTTTATTCATCTTTAGACTTGGATTTTGGGCACATTTAGGGCTTCCCAAGCCATTTTCGGATTTGTGGAGTGTTATATGGAGTCTTGACTTCAGATCCGAGTCATTGGAAGGGTCTCATGGAATAAAGGTGCCAACTTTATGGCCATGAGAGCCCCATGCATCTTGTAGTGCACCTTTTATGACTTTCTGAGCCAAAGCCCCCATGCATATGCACCAAGTTTGGAGCTTTACGTATGAAATGGACATTAGCGGGCCATATCTATAGTTTTGAGGTGTTAAGTCCCATCTAAATCGACTGTATAGTGTTGGTCAAGGATGGACTCAACGATTTGTTCTTAGGACTCGGCGAGTCGCAGTGTAATGACCACCAAATCCTTTCTGTGGATGGACTAGTTGTTCGTGAGGAAAGTCCCGTAGATGTTTAGACGTGAAAAGGGACATGGGAATCATGGGAATCAACGAGTGTATGAACAGACTCGGCGAGTCCAAGGCAATCTCCCAACCTTTAAAGATGGACTCGACGAGTTGTTCATACAACTCGGCGAGTCGTAGACCGGACATATTCTTATGAGGGGGATAAACTCGCCGAGTTCAAGGAAGAACTCGGTGAGTCGGATGAAGATGGTCCCGATGGTTTGAATGAAGGAGAGCCTGTCGAGTTCTTGCTAGAATCGATGAGTGGAGTCAGGGTTAGATCGGGTTAGTGGAGTATGGACTCGAAGAGTTTGTAGAACTACTCGGCGAGTTAGGTCAACTGGGGGTTGACTTTGACCAATGTTGACTTTGCCTGGTTTGGTATTGACCCTGGTTAGGGTTGTATGTTATGTTTGATGACTTGAAGGTTGTCGTGTAGGGATTGAGGAGTCGAGTAGCGCCGACCTTCACGCCAAGGATAGTTCATACACTACACGACATCGAGGTGAGTTACCTTCCAGTAGAAGTGGGTCTAAGGCACCAAGGCCGGCCCACTAGTAATTGCTAGTTGGGATGGTTATCTTTGTGATAATTGTCTGGTCTATTATTGTTGGATATGTGAATATGCTAGACTGCTAGATATGTGAGTATGCTAGTTTGTTAGTTGCCATGTTATATGAGATACTATCGGTAGAAAGGGACTAGTCCCCGATTCGGTCGTTAGGACCAATGGGTAGGTCGGACACCCCAGATATGTCTGACAGCATGATTATGATATGCTATTATGTATTTGTAATAGGAGGTGAAATAGTCCCCGTGTTCGGTTGAGATAGACCAGAGGGTAGGTCAGCACCCCAGAATAGCTTGAAATGTGTAGGTCAGTACCCCAGAATGGCTTGACATGGGTTGGACGGGCGCCCCAGAATTGTCCGGTAGTATTTATGCTATGTGATTTTATGGTATGTGGTATGATGGGGGAAACTCACTAAGCTTTGTGCTTACAATTTCATTTTTGGTTTCAAGTACTTCTTCATCCAAGGGGAAGGAGTCGGCGGTGTAGCAGCGCATCTCACACGCACACAAATGATTTCCGCTTAGAATTTTCTGAGATTGTACTTTGATATTATGTTATTTCAAATGATTTGGTTTTGAGACATGATATTATGGTTTTACGTATTGACAAGATCTTGGAAATGATTTGATGAACCGTTTTATAAATCACCTAATCAAAAGTGAAAAATTTTGCCTCGAATTTTGGGATGTTACAAGTTGGTATCAGAGCCCTGGTTTGAGGGATTCGGACACACCCTCGGGGGTGTCTGACTCAAACCGAGGGACTAAAAGATTTTTCACAAAGAAAACAGTTTCTAAAATTTTAAGTTAAAGAATTTTAAGAAAGGACAAGGTGTGTGATGCGTGCAACCGGCCAAGCTCAAGTAAGTTTTCCCCAAGATACCAATACTTGTTATGCTATGTGTATGATTTATGATTCTGAGAACTGCATGCTAGATTAGGACTAAGGATCTAGGAGGATGCCTTGAATGCCTGTTGTATGAGCTGTATGCTAGGACTGTTTAGCCAGCGGTAGGATAGCCTGATTAGGTTATGCCTGATGTGGTTACTCAATGCACGAATGTTGCTTGCTTTGTGTTAAAGGGGTCCTGGCTAACTTTAACTAACTAGTGAGAGGATATGTAACAATATTCACAAGCTAGTTAAGGAAGGTAAGTAGGGACTCCTAGTGCAGCTAATGGCGGAGAGGAGGTCGGAGGGTGCCCTAGGAAAGCCTAGGATGAGATTAGTGGAAAAGGGAATCAGTAAAGGGACTTGGTGAAGTTGAAGCAATCCTTGGGGAAAGTATAGATAGATGTGGAAGGTAGTATGGCCCCGTACTACTGGAAGCAGAGGATCCATACTCGAGTCAAGGAGGGCCGAGATGGAACCAGGGAACTTGGAGAGTGTGTGAGACCTCTCGAGAGCATGTATGATCCTGATGTTTATGTGTTCATTTTCAGTATGGTGACCACACGACATGGAGCGGGAGGTTTACGATCAGGATCAGGATCAGGCTCGAGTGCAGTATCCGAGCAGGTTGATGAAGGGCTACACGATTTCATCGCGTCTGAGATCACAAGAGGTATCCTTGAGTCAACCCTAGTTATTTTCGGATCGATCAAGGAGGGGATTATTGAGCTGATGGAGGATCGCCTCCGATTATTCAGGAGTGATTTGGCGTCTGGCCAAGCGGGTACGCGCACACTGTCCTTCAAGGACTTCAGAGGGAGTGGTTTGTCGGATTTTCAAGGGGTGAAGGACCCCATTGCTGCCAGGAGATGGATCGTAGACATTGAGTCTACGCAGTTGATGAGCTTCTGCCCGAAAGGGCCGAAGGTCTGCTTTGCTGCGGGATGTATGAGGGAGAGAGCTAGAGACTGGTGGGAGTCGGTTGGTGACTTATTGGGAGCCCCAGCCGTCGAGGCTATGATGTAGTCAAATTTCATGACCAGATTCAGGACCGAGTTTCCGTCGGCTGTGGAGCTTCAGCAGCTGGCTAGGGAGTTTTTGAATATGAGGCAGACGACTGAGACAGTGGTGGAGATCACCGCCAAGTTCATGGAGAGAGCCCTATTGGTACCCCAGTATACGGGGGATGAGGAGATGCAGAAGACCCGCTACCATGATATGTTGAGGGATGATATTCGGGAGCATGCCAGCTATTCAGCCTGCTCGACCCTGGAGTCCATGATTGCTACGGGCGTGGGAGAGGGAGCTCGATTTGGAGCACGTGAGGAAGAGGAAAGCAGAGAGTGAGCAGGTGACATGGGTTTCGGGGAAGAAACCCAAGGGATCCGACGTTAGGTCGAAGCTGTTGGGCTTTGAGCATTCTAACACTCCTATGGTGTACATGCAACCCTATAAACCTTAGATCTATGTTTTCTCTATTATACATGCAAATAAGAAGTTTCCAAGGCTTTAATCCTAACTAGAATATTATGAAGTTCTTATACTACAAAGTTCTAGTTAGATGACATACCTTTTGATGTAGCTTGATGTCTTCAAGCTTTAAGAGCTTAGCCCCAATAGTGTGGAAGCCTCAAGTGGAATCACAAATCACCAAAACACATTGGAAGACTTTAGAGAATATGGATACTTGGTTCTCTCTAGTGAAATCAGCTAGCCCTTCTTAGTGTACCACACTAGTGCCAATTTCACCAACCATGGACATCTTTATATAGTATGGAAACTAGGGTTAAACCCATGACCTTTCATTTCATTTGATCCATGGGTTAAACACTCCATGGACTATCCATGAAAGCTTAGCTCAACCTAAATGAACTTGGCCCATTCCATATATATAAGAGTCCATATTTAATTAGTTCATTCTGATCACTTAATTAATTCTAAATTAAGTCTTGATCAATACTAATTAAATAATATGATTCCATATTAATATATTAGAACTTATAATATATTAATATAAATCGTAAATATACTATTCTCAAAAGACTATCCATATAAATTGTGTCGGTGAAGTGCAACCCAAATGGACCATGCCGGGTCGGGTCAAGTACATACCAAATATAGTTATGGACTTAGACATTAATCCAACAGTCTCCCACTTGGATAAGTCTAAAACTATTGTTGAGTATGACTTCAAAACCTAACTGGAAATCGTAGCTCTTAAAGCCGCTGTCGAACTCTGATCTTGTCAACGAACTTGTCCATTAGATAAGGGATCATATATTCCTCCATTCTAGATATCATATGGACTGAGACATGGATTATAATCATCCTCTCTGTCCATTTGTTGTTTCCCGATTTCCGATTCATGACGACTGACTAATTGAACAAATCAAATCAGTCCTGGCTTGGCCAAGCACTCACATGTGTCATCATTAAATCATCGAGGGGCCCACAGATATCGCTTTTATCCCGAAGGTAAAAGGAATGGATAAACTTTGACACATATGGCTTGTTCTACTACTTTTTGAATCATACACAAAGGCACGTTTTGTAACACCGAGTTACCGAATGCGTTTTCGTGCAATCAATGTACAACCAACTCATATCTCTAGGTTTGAAGAATATAAGATATTATCGTCTCATGATCACTCGTGATAAAATCCATGAAGTGATTCCAATGAGCGCGGGTTGAATCCAATACTCAAAACTTATGAGCACTCATGAGTGTTGTAGCCCTTTGTCCAACATCTTAGACCTCTACAAGCCAACCCATGACAGTCTTGATTCATATCTACTTCCAACATATGACCGGCAGTGGATGGTTTAAATAACTTAGTCATTCCGGAAGAATAACCTAGTTTATTCTGGAAGTCAAAACATGCAAAGTGAAACACACGAATAAATGAATCAAATATGGTATCAAACCCTATGAATATAAATAAACACTTTTATTTATCACCATATTGATTACTCATTATTCATTGTTTCAGTTTTATCAACTTTATACTTGAATTAAAACACTAGTTGTACCATGCTCCAAGCATGTACACTATGTTTTCTAAACACTATTCATGCCATACACAAAGTATGCATACTATGTTTGTCTATGATCTTTACTTTGTGAAATAGATCAATTGAGCATAACTCCAATGATCATCTTTTCATAGTCCCAAACCCTTACTTCAAATACAAGAATTCCAAATTCATTCCATTTACTGAAATCTATTAGATTCTAAACTTATATGCATTGATCCTCTTGTAATGATTATGCACAAATTCACAAAGACTTGGCAACAATCATTACAGAGTATTCCAACGGAGATCCACTCCTTGGAAACATCCTTCTTGCATTAAGTTTCATAATCTTACAGATTAAATACTTTCTAACTTTCAACCATTTCCATATTCCATTTTGACTGTCACTTCTGAACAAGAGTTGCCTCTTTTCAGACTATGTCAATATGGTCCTTCCAAAGTCAACACTATACTTCCAACTGTCCTTGAGCAACCAATCCTTGGTAAGCCTTAGATTGTCCTCAACAATTGCTTAATCATTTTAGTCATATCCAATTCTCGACCTTTTCCCTTCTTAATGCCCCAGGCATTTGGAAATTTTTTAGAAAGGATGAATATAGCACATGTAATCAATCCTATATCCGAAGCATATGGGAAACGATTCATGATGTCTCACATAAAGACTAAACCAGTCTTTTGCTATAATATTTCCATTTCTATTTGCCAAGTTCTTATAATTCAGATTATGAAAAGGGATACCGTAATCATAATCGAATTTTAGAACGCAAATAATGAACCCATATATAGAATTTCCTTATGTTGAGCCATTCCAACATGAAATTCATATATATACTTGACTAAATACGATTAAAACCTCAATCTAAGCTTTTAGATTTGAGATGAAGTATAATTTCCTCTCCCGTAATTATAGCAAAACAACTTTTCCCAATTGAGATCTCTTGTTTTCTATAATTAACATTGCTAACTTGCAACCTTTATCATGCTCCCACTAACATGATGATTAATAGCATAACACTTATGTTCCCACTAGCTTCGACATGTACCCAAAAATCAGCTGGACTTCTAGAAATCAATACTTTATTGACTTTCTTACCAAAGTTCAGATTTCTGATACTAGATTGCCTTGATAAGACTTTATCAAAATCATACACCTCTCTTAGATAGCTCACAAGTGTGTCTAAGCAATTTCAGAACTATGAAAAGGGATGTCGTAATCATAGTCTAAATTGTTTAGACCTTTTGCCATTTCTCATAAGTTAATGTTCGTGTGCCGGTTAACCACGCATGCTCCACTAACGACTTTGAGAACTGCAAATATCACAATTGCTATCTACTTAAAATCTACTTAGTGAAAGAGTTTCCTTACCATCATTTTCATGAATCGAAGAGAAACCTTATGACACTTAGATTTTAATGGTGTATGTGTTCTTATCCATGTGAATTGTCAAAACCATAGTCACATGACAAGGATAATGACAAATCCAAACTCATATGGACCGAACTCAATCTAATTTCTTGCCATCTGGCAGCTCAAGGGCCTGCCATTGCTTCCAAGTTGTTGTGCAACCAATTGAGAACTCTAAGAACTCATATGCAAAGCCAACTTTAACTGGAATGGGCACAAAATATGTCAACATGATAGGTTATAAACCTCAAGTCGTGTGCTAGTGAAGAACTTTAGGTTTTATTCTTGATTAGTTCTTGAGACTTTCAAGACTTTTAAGACTCCCACTGTCCTCTTGACATATAAAACTTTCTTGTCAGATATTCAAGAGATAGTGTGGATTCTAATCAAGACAAACACTTCACACAATTGGCCTTAGTTGGTCTTTGTTTTATCCAAAACATCACAACTTACCAATTTCAAATGTACAAGAGTAGGAAACTTTTACTCTTACATTTGACAAGTGTTTTAAACCTTCTTTAAGACATGTCACTCAAGTTACAATCTTAGAGTATAACTCTATGAATTGTTTTGGAATTAAGTATGAATCATCTTCTTGATTTAACCACTTCAACAATTCATAACTCCTCTTCTTAACTATCAGATGTACTTAGAGGATGAATTGTGATAAGGTCTCAAAATCATTAAGATGATCTTAAAACATGATACTAAAGTAGTATCCCATCTTTTTAGATTTGAGAAACTTTTATCCTTCTGCCTAATTTGATTCTTCTTATTCGTTTTGTCATACATTGAAAATTTTCCAATGCTTCAGAATTATTCTTAAGCTTGTAAGTATAATTATAGTTAGTAAACCTTAGTAAATCGTGACGAATAGTCTTATCCATCTTTTGTGGTGGACTTTGACAAGTGCACAAGAAAGTGTACTTGATCCCTTAATCCTTCTCTTGACTCACACATCCATGTGAACAAGCAGTTAGTCTTAATTTTCCAATGCTCGAAAGTTCTCATTCATCATATTATACAACTTGCATGATTCCAAGTTTCTATCCAACTGAAACTTGGGTGATGAGAATCTTTCCTTATTTGGTAAATTTAGACACTACCACAAATGAAAGAATCAAATTCATATTTCCAATATTGCTATCAATGGAATCATATAAGCAACATCTTTTCCTTTTTCTACAAATGCCATTGTAAGGATATTTTTAAAATAAACAAAAATAAAAACTTTTTCTTTTATTTTAAAACTTTGCGGAAAAACTAATCCTTACAATGCAAATGTATATGAAAACTTGTTGTTATCTATTCCTAAGCAATCTATCATAACTCTTAAGCACGTGCTCAAAATTCTGATCACCGAACCATGCAATTGAAATCCATCTTTACGATCAGAATCAGCATATGCTTCCTTTAGTTTCTTTACTTTTCTTTGATTCTTAAAACATCAACATGTGACACAGCCACATCATGTAATAAGAATCTCCAAGTAGGAACTTAATAGAGTTAGACAATGGACTTTACCTGAAATAAAGTCAAACTTATTGACTTTACCATCCTTAGGTAAGTTTAGCAGCTTCGTAATCAAAGCCCCTTCCCTTGGCAATAGAAACATATGGACCCTTACGTAATAGTACATAGGACTATCTCAGACTTAGCCTTTCTCTTTACCATTTGGTCAACCAAGTTGACTATGGCCAATCCCTTTCCATTGGGAAGAGAATGTATTTCTGGATTTCCTATGTCACTATTGTCCTTGTCCATAAAGTTTTTTTTTTGAAAGTTGATCTCATAATCAAATTTGCTTTACTAGTACACTAACTCATTTCTGATTTAGCAGCACCAAGCAAATAAATAAGATCATTAAGGGTCTTGTCATAGTCTATTTCATAGGAGTCCCACAGGAGCTCACTATGTGACTTAGAAAGTAATTGAACCACTAACTTTCTCAAGACTTTGACACCCAACTCTCCCGGCTTGTAAATATGTGACTACATCTCCAAGATGTGACCACACATTGACCTTTATTTGCCAATAGGTCTTGAGTGACCTTGAACTTATGGGTTAGGGAGAATAATTGGAGGAGGTGGAGGAAGTGAAGTTCCAAGATATTTGGGAAGATCATAGATGTCTGAACTTGACATCTTTTGGGAGATATTCAAGATAGTTGATTTAAAGTCCTTAATATAACACCCAATATGAAATATTAAGGCTAGGACCCAACAAACTATTTTATAACTTGGAAGAGGGATGTCGTAATCCAAGCTATAGAATATTTGAAGGTAGGTGAATGACGATTCACCAATTTCCACCATGAAAAACGAAATAATTTATTAGGTTTTAATTGGATTTGAAACTCCTAGATCTTTGAGATTCATTGAACAGTTCAATGGCATGTTTCAATCTCGAGTGTGCCCTTCAGGTTTTGTGACTGGGATGCCGAGGATCACAAAACAAGGTGTGAAGTAACCATGCAAATTACTTGGTACCCTTAAGTGTTTACCCCTCAATCGATGTGCCGGTTAACCACACACGCTCCATCGATACTATGATAAACATTAAGTTACCCTTTACCTACCTTGTTAAATACGAGTTAGTGTGCCGGTTAACCACACACGCTCCACTAACTGACTTAAACAAAGTGCAAAGTGTAATTTCATGGATTAGCACCTTATTCACATTTTCCTAAGTAACTAAGATTGGTTATTATTAAGAGTTTAGTTACTTAGTATTTATCATTAATACTTTTAATGAAGGGAGAATTATAGTCCTGTCAACCCGTTCGGCTAATGACCCTCCACCAGTCAAGGAAGCGGTGGGTGAGAGTGGACACCCATTAAACTACCATTTTATAGGCAGTAACCTTATACCCCCCTTATAGACCGGCTTCATGAATGAGGCCTACTAACGGTAAGACTAACTTGCTCTTATACGTATATATATTATTAACTTATAATATTATAAAGTATAAGGGTTGAATTTTAACTTTTTAAAATTCTAAGGGCTTAACTTGGAATTAAAGTATTCATAAAATAAAACTTTTCAAATTCCAAAACTTGAGGGCAAGTTTTGAAACTATTCAAAACTCTTGGATTTTCATAACTTATGAGTTTTAATTAAAGCTTTAAAACTTTTAATGAAGAGACTCTTGGACATCCATAACTTGAGGACAAGTTATGGAGCCATAAAAACTATTTATAAGGAAAGACTCATCATTTTTTTTTTGTAATCTAAGGCATTTTTATGAGTTTTTAAGATTCATAAATGTGAATTTTCTTATAACTTGAGGACAAGTTACAAAAACACATTTTATGAACAACTTTTAGATTAATTTGTATTGAAAACTATTAACACATATTTTTCATTAATCTAAAAAATAACTCACAAAACAAGGTAACACAAAAAAACTTTTGGATTCCATAATTTATGGAGGTTTCAAAAAAACTCTTTAGATCAAACTTTTAAAACTAATAAAATAATCATATAATTTTATCTTTTACTAAATTTTACCTAATTCAACTCATATAGAAAATGATTCAAATTTTACAAATAATTAGTATTTCACAAAAACAAGTAATTATCTTAAAATTTGACAAACGTCATGTTTTTTTTTCCTTTTTTCCAACTTTGAAAATAAAACATTTGCATTAATATAACAGAAAACAACCCATGGCTCTGATACCACTGTTGGGTTTTGAGCATTCTAACACTCCTATGGTGTACATGCAACCCTATAAACCTTAGATCTATGTTTTCTCTATTATACATGCAAATAAGAAGTTTCCAAGGCTTTAATCCTAACTAGAATATTATGAAGTTCTTATACTACAAAGTTCTAGTTAGATGACATACCTTTTGATGTAGCTTGATGTCTTCAAGCTTTAAGAGCTTAGCCCCAATAGTGTGGAAGCCTCAAGTGGAATCACAAATCACCAAAACACATTGGAAGACTTTGGAGAATATGGATACTTGGTTCTCTCTAGTGAAATCGGCTAGCCCTTCTTAGTGTACCACACTAGTGCCAATTTCACCAACCATGGACATCTTTATATAGTATGGAAACTAGGGTTAAACTCATGACCTTTCATTTCATTTGATCCATGGGTTAAACACTCCATGGACTATCCATGAAAGCTTAGCCCAACCTAAATGAACTTGGCCCATTCCATATATATATAAGAGTCCATATTTAATTAGTTCATTTTGATCACTTAATTAATTCTAAATTAAGTCTTGATCAATACTAATTAAATAATATGATTCCATATTAATATATTAGAACTTATAATATATTAATATAAATCATAAATATACTATTCTCAAAAGACTATCCATATAAATTGTATCGGTGAAGTGCAACCCAAATGGACCATGCCGGGTCGGGTCAAGTACATACCAAATATACTTATCGACTTAGACATTAATCCAACAGAAGGGTCAGCCGGGCCAAAGCCGCTGTAGGAAATACGGCAGGCCGCATGAGGGAGCTTGTAGAGCGGGATCTTCAGGCTGCTACAAGTGTGGCAAGACGGGGCACTTTGGCAGGGATTGTACTCCCCCCCCCCACAGTGCAAATGTCAGACCTGATTTGCTTCCATTGCAATCAGAGGGGCCCTAAGAAACTCAACTGCCCTAGATTGACAGCAGCAGCGCCAGCGGCGGCACCGACCCCGACGTCAGCACGGGTTACGGATGGCCGGAAGGCCAAGGTAGAGGCTCCAGTGGTGCGGAGCCAAGCATTTCAGTTGACAGCCGAGGAGGCACGCGCTGCACCCGATGTGGTGACGGGTACGATATCTTTCTAATGTTATTATGTTATGTCACTGTGATTTTGATATGTTATGTATGTGCTCTGTTTAGTATCGTTCCATGTGAACAGTATCCCAGTTAACGTATTTTTTGATTTGGGTGCTACCCGATCGTTTGTCTCTCTTGATCTTAGCAAGAGTTTCCTGAGCCTTCGGGCATGTTAGATTGCCCTCTAGAGGTCGAGATTGCGGACGACTGGTCAGTGCAAGCATCAGAGGTCTACCGAGATTGTGTTTTGAGGCTGTTCGAGGAGCGTTACCTGGTAGATCGGGTTCCCATACCTTTGCGGGGGAATAAGGTTATTATTGTTATGGATTAGCTAAACCCCAATGGGGCAGTGATTGATTGCGCACAGCAGTTGTGCGGATCAGTACCTCAAATAGGGGAGAGCTGGTGATTCAGGGCGAGAGGCCACAGCGAGGACCAGCTTTATGTTCAGCAATGAGAGCTAGGCGCTACCTTCAGCAAGGTTGCGCGGGATTTTTCACCTATGTTATGGATACCCGGGAGTCGGGTAAGGCGACGGTGGGCGATGTGCCCGTGGTACGAGACTTTTGCGGATGTATTCCCCGAGGAGTTGTCTGGGAAACCTCCGAAGAGGCAGGTAGAGTTCGGGATCGACCTAGTCCCTGGTGCGGCTCTGATAGCCAAGGCACCATATCGGTTGGCTCCTCCTGAGATGTAGGAGTTATCTACACTGCTGCAGGTGCTGTTAGACAAGGGATTCATTAGACCGGGCAGTTCACCATGGGGAGCCCCGATTCTGTTTGTGAAGGAGAAGGATGGATCGCATCGGATGTGTATAGACTATCGAGAGCTGAATAAGGTAACGGTGAAGAATCGTTACCCACTTCCGAGGATCAATGACCTCTTTGACCAGCTACAGGGAGCATCTTGGTTCTCCAAGATCGATTTTCGTTCAAGGTATCATCAGATGAGGGTCAGAGAGGAGGATGTGCAAAAGACTGCTTTTTGGACACGTTATGGCCACTATGAGTTCGTGGTGATGCCTTTCGGGCTCAGCAATGCTCCTGCCGCGTTCATGGATCTCATGAACCGCGTGTGCAGACCGATGTTGGATCGGTCTATGATAGTTTTCATCGATGACATCTTGATTTATTCCAAGACGCGAGAGCAGCATGAGGAGCACTTGCGAGAGTTTTTGGATACTTTGAGGAGGGAGAGCTTGTATGCTAAGTTCTCCAAGTGTGAGTTCTGGTTGCGCGAGGTGCAGTTTCTTGGGCACCTTGTCAACCAGAATGGGATTTCAGTTGATCCAGTTAAGGTGGAGGTTGTGATGAGGTGGGAGGTTCCGAGGTCTCCATCTGAGATTCAGAGCTTCCTGGGACTGGCAGGCTACTATCGGAGATTCATTCAGGACTTCTCCAAGATAGTTGTGCCCCTGACCCAGTTGATGAGGAAAGTCGTGGTCTTTCGTTGGGGGCCTGCGCAGCAGGCTGCGTTTGAGACATTGAGACAGACATTGTGTGAGGCACCAATCTTAGCCCTGCCAGAAGGCATGGAGGATTTTGTTGTATACTGTGATGCGTCCATCTCGAGGTTGGGTGCGGTATTGATGCATAGGGGGCATGTTATAGCTTACGCTTCGAGGCAGCTAAAGCCTCATGAGGTGAATTATCCGATGCATCATTTGGAGCTGGGGGCTGTTGTTTTTGCCCTGAAGATTTGGCGTCATTACCTCTATGGGGTTCATTGTACCATTTACACGGACCACAAGAGCCGGAGGTATCTCATGGACCAGCCAAGTCTGAATATGAGGCAGCGTCGGTGGCTTGATGTGGTGAAGGATTATGATTTTGAGATCCTCTACCATCCGGGGAAGGCTCATGTCGTGGCCGATGCGCTTAGCCGCAAGGCCGCGCCGATCAGGGACATCTATCTGAAGATAACAGTTGTTACTCCGCTGTTGGAGCATATTCGGGAGGCCCAGCAGGAGACCATGAAGGAGGAACATCAGAAGAGTGATCGAATTGTGGTTTTGGTTTCCTCCTTCACCTATGCTAGCCGGGGATTGTTGACTCTTCACCATAGGGTGTGGTTCCCTTATCGTGGGGGTGTGTGCCAGCTATTAATGGTAGAGGCGCACAAATCCAGGTTCTCTATCCATCCCAGGGCGACGAAGATGTACAGGGATCTTCGTCTCGATTATTGGTGGCCCTGTATGAAGAAGGACATAGCTTGGTCTGTGGAAAGGTGCCTGACCTGCAGGAAGGTCAAGGTTGAGCACTAGAGACCTCACGACAAGGTCCATCCGTTGGATATCCCGCTATGGAAGTGGGAGGATATTACTATGGACTTCATTACGAAGCTTCCTAGGACCGCGCAGGGAATGGATTCGATTTGGGTCATCGTGGATTGATTGACCAAGAGCGCCCATTTTATTCCGATTCAGGAGAGTATTTCGGCCGAAAAGTTGGCCGACATTTATATTAAGGAGGTAGTGGATCGGCACGGAGTGCCAGTTTCAGTGATTTTCGGACAGGGACGTGCGGTTCACTTCTAGGTTTTGGAAGAAGTTTCATGACGAGCTGGGTACTCGACTGCATTTTAGCACCTCCTTTCACCTGCAGACGGATGGTCAGAGCGATCGGACCATCCAGACTCTAGAGGATATGCTGCGGGCGTGTGTTTTAGACTTCGGAGGTAGTTGGGATACTTACCTTCCATTGGCTGAGTTCTCCTATAACAATAGCTATCATGCGAGCATCGACCGTCCTCCTTTCGAGATGTTGTATGGGAGGAAGTGCAGGACCCCGATATGTTAGGGAGAGGTTGGACAGAGGGTCATGGGGAGTACCGAAGTGGTACTCAAGACTACGGAGAAGATCCAGCAGGTTCGGAGCAGGCTAAAGACTGCTCAGAGTCGGCAGAAAAGTTATGCCGACAAGCGGCGGTCAGACCTGGAGTTTCAGCTCGGGGATATGATGCTCCTGAAGGTGTCGCCATGAAAGGGCGTCATTTGGTTCAGGAAGCGGGGCAAGTTGGGCCCCATGTATATTGGACCATTCAGGGTTATGTCCCGGTGGGCAAGGTAGCATATAGGCTGGATCTGCCAGCCGAACTCAGTCATATTCATAGCACTTTTCACGTCTCCTAGTTGCGGAAATGTCTGGTGGACGATTCGGCAGTGGTGCCTCTAGAGGATATTCAGGTTGATGACATCCTGGACTACATAGAACGGCCAATGGCAATACTTGACAGGAAGTCAAGGGATGTGAGGAACAAGATGGTGGAGCTCGTAAAGGTGCAGTGGCAGCACCGCAAGGGCTTGGAATGGACCAGGGAGCCGGAGGACGAGATGAGGGAGCATTACCTCGAGCTTTTTCAGGACCGAGCAGCATACTTCGAGGATGAAGTCTAAGATAAGTGGGGGAGATTTGTAACACCTGATTCCTAGTATGCCTATTATTCAAGTATTTTTGTGTTTTTCTATGGGACTCGACGAGTTGGAGGCCCAACTCGTCGAGTAGAGTCGTCACCCGCGAGCAGTTTAAGTAACCTACTCGACGAGGCGGGGGACTGACTCGGCGAGTAGGTGCTAGTTGAGTGAAACCCTGAATCTGAGGGTTTGCACCCTATTTAAACACCTTATCTTATCCTCCATCGCCCTTATCACTCACAGAAAGCTGTGTATCGAAACCCTAGCCGTTTTTGTGTGTTCTAAGGCCATTTCGGTATATTTGATGGTTTGTGAAGCTTGAGAAGAAGAAAAAAGCTTGAGAGTTCGAGTTGGGGCTTAGAGATTCAGAGATCTAGTTCCATATTCAGCACAATCAAGGTAAACTGCCCCTGTCTTGGTCTTCTATGTGTTTATTCATCTTTAGACTTGGATTTTGGGCACATTTAGGGCTTCCCAAGCCATTTTCGGATTTGTGGAGTGTTATATGGAGTCTTGACTTCAGATCCGAGTCATCGGAAGGGTCTCATGGAATAAAGGTGCCAACTTTATGGCCATGAGAGCCCCATGCATCTTGTAGTGCACCTTTTATGACTTTCTGAGCCAAAGCCCCCATGTGACAACCCGAAATTTCCATTATGTACAAACCATATCAAGTCAGTAGAAGATTAGAACAGTTGCAGTAAATTTCCAGAATTTTAGTATAAGTTTGAGTATTTTAGGTTTACGCTTAAGGAGATATCAGGAGAGTGGATGCACTAGAGTTTTGTGCAACTCTATTATTCCAAAACTCCATGATATTACAGTTCATTTCGTGAATAAAATATTTTCTGCCAAAAATCCCAGGACTATATATAGGATTCTGAACCATATTTATTCATTAGTTACATTTCCAACTAGAGAAAATCCATTTTCTCTCTCACGGATCTTCGGGTTTTCATCCCAAATCGTGAGTACCTCTCTCTAGTTGTTTTAAATGGCTTATTATGTGCTTATTAACATAGATTTCATAACAAAACAGCAAAATTTGAGAGTTTACCACCCACGAACACCTTGGGGAGTAAACTCTTTTATAAGGGTAAAATGATGCCTAGTCCTTTCCCCTTGATATGTAACTACCTTAGACTTGTATGTTAGTGTATATAGGACTAGAAATCACCCATGAACACCAAGAGTAAGGTGTTCACGACCCAAGAAGTTCCAGGGTCGTGAACTCCTAACAAAGGGGCCAAAGTGTGCTTTACAACCTCCAAAAGCCTTGGACACTAGCTTGGATTAGTTCCTAGTTAAATTAGGGACATGGAAATCACCAAAAACACCCTTCCAAGGGAGATTACGGCCGTAATCTCCAATAGGTTGGTCCCAAGGCTGTGAACTCCTCAAAGGAGTTAAAAGGAAGCCCTAACACTCTAGTAAGCCTTGATTTTTAGCATAGAACATTACACCATCGACCTAAGGACCAAGATTCATGAAATGGTACTCCTTACCATGAGTTTACGGCCGTAAACTCATGGAGGAGTGGTCCCAGGGCCGTGAACATTAAGCAAGGCCATTTTAGGGCCTTAAACCCACCCAAACACTTGTTTAAGCTTTGAAGCACTTCACCACTTAAGTTGTAATAGCTTTGAGAGTTTACAGCCAGGAGTTTACTCCCCTAGGCCGTAAACTCCAACACACATGGTCTTTGGACTATAAACTCCCGTATGAGGCTTTTCCCTCCTTTGTTGCAACCCGATAGCCTCTTAGCACTTGACCAAAGTGTTTTTCTCGCAATAGGATGTTTATACATGTTTAATTAGTGGTAAAATCACTAATTGGTTATATACATATGTCTTCATATCTATTTAGGATTATTGTGTGTGTCTAAGTCTTCACTTGACACCAAGCACTAGTCTAACACTTCCTTCCGGTCCGCTCACTACAGGTGAGTTCATACCCCTTAATCAATATTTTAAATGATTTTAAATGCTTTAAACAGCATGTTATTTAATCACTCATATGTATTTATAACTGTGTTTTCATCCAGTAGATTTCACATACTTCAAAATGTGATGCATGAAATGGTTTTCTATCTTAAAAATACCTTGGTAGCAAAAGTATATAGTTTTGAAATGCTTATTAAAATGACATCAAGTCATTGTTAATTATTGTTTAAAACTCTTAGATGTCATACAAAAACCATTTTTACCTTCTTGAACAAAACTATATCTATACACTTATGTTCTTATATATGAATTGATGTTATAGTTTTCAGCCTGCATTCAGTTTCCCACACTCTTGTGTAGCAAGGGTGTATAAACCTGCATGGACAATCAATTACCTTCCAGTTAACTATTATAGGGATAGTTAGGAGATACATAACATTATTCCTATTACAAGGAATTACACCAGAGTCAGTTCATTCATGAGTCTATACTATATATTACATGTTACATGAATACGTCTACATAGATACGCTTACATGAATACCTTTACATAGATACATTTACCTGTAAACACTTACATGGATACTTGTACCTAGATTCATTAGGGTGATTTACTAGTACATTATGTGTAAATTGTTCTGCCTATCCTAGTTCAAAAGGATAACTGGACGGGACTAACCATTCCGGAACCCACCTGTTAGCAACAGAGGTAATGAACATCTAAGGATGCCTACGGTTAATACTTATATTAGGAGTACCTTTACGAGACTAACCATTCCTTAAACCTGCTGCTAGCTACAGAGGAAAATTGAACAATCTACAGATGTTCAAAGGTTATACCTTTCGGCAGTTGCGATGTCGGGTTGATCCTAATGCAAAAGGACAACACTTACATGATTATATTTTTCCTATTACTTTATTTCGTGATACATTTACGTAAACAATGATTTAGACTAAGTACTATTAGTAATAGTCAAAAAGAAGGAAAAACTATCATTGTTATAGCAAAACATTCGGGTCTTCGTAGAAGACTACATTTCATACTAGTAGGAACTATGGGATTTTCTAGGGTTTTCATACTTATATCAACTGTTTCATTCAAAGATTTTCATAGCATTCATAACAGATTTCCAAAGCAAGACAATGACACTTAAATACTTATGAATTCACCAGCCTTACGCTGATACTCGCTTTCAAAATAACTTGTATTCTCAGGTCACCAGTAGACAGGTACGACGGCCAGGTTTTGAGAAGACGGAGCACAGACAAGACTCTTCTTTTGTTTTGATTACATATTTTGGTGTCTTATTACAATTAAAGAACACACATGTATTAAAACTTTACTTTTAATGCAATGGATGATGTTGTTGCTTGTTTATGACTTTACACTGTTATGATACTTCACATGACGTCCTCCACCCCGGAACGTTTCCGTCGTTCTTGGTTTTGGGGTGTGACACCCCATGCATGTGCACCAAGTTTGGAGCTTTACGTATGAAATGGACATTAGGGGGCCAGATCTATGGTTTTGAAGTGTTAAGTCCCATATAAATTGACTGTATAGTGTTGGTCAAGGATGGACTCGACGATTTGTTCTTGGAACTCGACGAGTCGCGGTGTAATGACCACCAAATCCTTTCTATGGATGGACCAGTTGTTAGTGAGGAAAGTCCCATAGATGTTTAAACGCGAAAAGGGACCTGGGAATCATGGGACTTGACGGGTGTATAAATAGACTCGGCGAGTCCAAAGCAATCTCCCAACCTTTAAAGATGGACTCGACGAGTTGTTCATACAACTCAGCGAGTTGTAAACCGGACACATTCTTATGAGGAGGATGAACTCGCCGAGTTCAAGGAAGAACTCGGTGAATCGGATGAATATGGTCCCGATGGTTTGAATGAAGGAGAGCCCGTCGAGTTCTTGCTAAACTCGACGAGTGGAGTCAGGGTTGGATCGGGTTAGTGGAGTATGGACTCGACGAGTTTGTAGAACAACCCGGCGAGTCAGGTCAACTGGGGGTTGACTTTCACCAATGTTGACTTTGCTTGGTTTGGTATTGAACCTGGTTAGGGTTGTATGTTATGTTTGATGACTTGAAGGTTGTTATGTAGGGATTGAGGAGTCGCCTAGAGCCGACCTTCACGCAAAGGACAGTTCAGACACTACACGACATCGAGGTGAGTTACCTTCCAGTAGAAGTGGGTCTAAGGCACCAAGGCCGGCCCACTAGTAATTGTTAGTTGGGATGGTTATCTTTGTGATAATTGTTTGGTCTATTATTGTTGGATATGTGAATATGCTAGACTCCTAGATATGTGAGTATGCTAGTTTGCTAGTTACCATGTTATATGAGATAGTATCGGTAGAAAGGGACTAGTCCCCGATTCGGTCGTTAGGACCAATGGGTAGGTTGGACACCCCAGATATGTCTGACAGCATGATTATGGCTTGACATGGGTAGGTCAGCACCGTGGAATGGCTTGGCATGGGTAGGATAGGCGCCCCAGAATTGTATGGTAGTATGTATGCTATGTGATTATATGGTATGTGGTATGATGGGGGAAACTCACTAAGCTTTGTGCTTACATTTTCAGTTTTGGTTTCAGGTACCTCTTCGTCCAAGGGGAACGAGCCTCTGGTCTAGCAGCACTTCACACACGTACACATATGATTTCCGCTTAGAGTTTTCTGGGATTGTACTCTGATATTATGTTATTTCAGATGATTTGGTTTTGAGACATGATATTATGGTTTACATATCAACATGATCTTGGCAATGTTTCGATGAACCATTTTATAAATCACTTAATCAAAAGTGAAATTTTTGGCATCGAATTTTGGGATGTTACAGTTTTTGAGCCATTTTTGTGATCTTATGGTGTTTTTGGATCCTTTGAGGTAAGTAAAGCTTGTTGGTGAAGTTGTGGTGGACTTGGAGCTTGATGATCCAGAATCTTCATAAACTTTCCAAGCTATTTGAGGTATAAAGTTGCTAACTTGATGGATCATTTGGTAACATTTAGTTAGGGCTTGTTTTTATGCTTTTTATGATCCATTAAGCCATGCTTGAGGGTATGAACTACTCCAGAAGCTAGGGATGGTAGATCTTTGCATTTTTTAGGTCCCTTGTTCATAAAAATGCAATCATGATGACTTATCTTGGTCCATGCATGAGCTAGAGTTATCTATATGGTTCATTTTGAGTATTGAGTACCAATAAGTCATAAAAGGGTGTAAAGTTGCAAACTTTACGTGTTAATACATCATTTAGGATCATATCTAAGAATTTGGCTTAGTGTCTTAACCATTTAAGCTCTTAATGGAGAGTTGGGGTGACTACAGAGCATGCTAGGCGTACCCAGCTAGTACGCTGCGTGTACTGGCCACAGGGGAGTACGTTGAGCGCAAGTTTGAGTACGTCGGGAATACCCAGCATCTTGACTTTTGTGGACTTTTGCTTTTTGGGCCATATGTGGACTAGTAGGGTGTTGGGCCTTGTTGGGCCACTAATCTTTATGACTTGGGACATTATTAGGCTTTGGGCCTTCTTGGATTTTGTCCCATAATGGGTTTTGGGTCTCATTTAGCAATTTGGGTCATATTGGGCTTTTGGAGCCATTGGGTTTGGCATCGGTTTTTAGGCCAAGTGAGGAAACGGTAAAATGGTTTTTTACCCTAAAAGTTGGATAACTGAATGAGATTAATATTTATGGTTATGGCGCAATTATTAACTGGGGTGTTGTTTGATTGATTAGCATGGGGATTTTTACGGATCAGCAATCCAAGCTTTTATCTGATATTCAGCAGTTTGAGGTGAGTCTTCTCATAGTGTTTAGCGGGTCAAAGGCACCAATGTCGGCCCATGATTTATTATGATTAGGATGCTAGTTGTCTGTGTAACTCTTGCATGTGTACTATGGGATATGTATACCGTGTGGGGCCTGATGGATGCGATTTGGCGGGGCCAATCCCATATTATTGACAAATTTGTTTCGAGTGGGGCTCGATATCGGGCAGGGACCGTTGGTTGTTGGGGCATGGCCTATTAAATTTTTGATATGTATGGTATGAGGTATTTTGGAGAACTCACTAAGCTTTGTGTTTACGGTTTTCAGTTTACGTGTAAGGTACTTCTGGATCAAAAAAGAAGAGCATGGGGTGATCGCATCGCACACACACACCATGACTTCTATTTTATATGACTCTGATGTATTGGTATGATTGATTAAATTACTCCGATTTTCCTTTATGGTTTAATGAAAATGTTTTGGATGAAGATTTTATTATTATTAAAAATAATTTTTTGGTCTTAAATTTCGGGATGTTTCAAGTTGGTATTAGAGCATTGGTTTAAGGGATTCAGGCACACTCTTGTGTGTGTCTGAACTCAAATTGAGATTTTGGTAGATTTTTATAAAATAAAAGTTTTAATAAAGGATTTTATAATAAAAGAAAAGGGGTGTGGTACGTGCAATTAGTCGAGCTCGAGTAAGTGATTCCCAGAATACCCATACATGTTGCTATTTTATATGTTATGAGATTTGCATGCCAAATTAGGGCTAAGGATCTGCTCAAGATTTCATATTAGGAGAGACCCATTTGTATACCTGTTGTTTGAGCTTCAGAATTTCATGATAGCATTGATTTCAGATGATGGGATAGAATAGTTTGATTAGTTGGTATGCTGGTTAGACTTTCTGTGACATCCCCATTTTCACGGCCAAAAAAGACTGATTTAATTTATGCTTTTAAAATAATATCACAGTAATCCTTTGATTAAAAGAGTTGCGGAATTTGTTCCCAAAACAAAATGTGATAAGCATTTATCAAAGCATTTCTTAAAGAAATATATTTTGCATTATATAACAAAAATTTCGGGATGTCATGTTCCGATACAGACCAAAAGAATAAACAGTAAAAAATAGACCTTACAACAGTTATTTACAACTACTGATCTATAATCCAAAATATCTTGATAAGTCATCCAACTTATGCTCTGGTGCCACTACCTGTAATACAAAGAAAAACTGAGTGGGTCATGCTTGGGACTCTGGTGAGCATATAGGGTTTTCAACCCACAAATAATAAATTTATTATGATTAAACATTAAACAATCAACCAAATTTCCCAACCCCGTTATCTTCTTTATTCTTAAAGATCTTAAGAATCATCTATCCTTTACTCATTCATTCCTAAGGGTTATCCTAAGGAATAGGCACAAAGTCCATATGTGCCTATGGCGCAGCTGCCAATGTTATTTATAAGACGCATCTGCCAATAACATCATTTATTCTCTAATTGGTATAGTTGCCAATATTATTTATTAGGCGCAGCTGCCAACAACATCATTTATTCTCTAATTGGGATAGTTGCTAATATTATTTATTAGGCGCAGCTGCCAATAACATATGTATCGTCTTTCATCCCTCATTCTTTATCTACCCATGTTTTACCCAATATATTCGTAGATATAAAATACATATACAGTTTAAAACCTGTATAAAATATTCATTCATCATCCATCTCAAATAATCAAAAAACATATATATACATAGCACGTATTTTATATAAAATACTTCATATCTATGTGTAAGATGAAAGTGAATACACGCTCACTTGATAAGACGATGATTAGAAAGCACTACGGCTCTTAAAAGTAATATTCTTCGATGAAACTTGGATATCTTCAAAAATCGGGCTTCTCGCGGGGAGAGTTTCGACTTAAAACTCTTTTCTTCTCGGGATCTTCGGGGCTTCGGGACTTGCTTCGGGTGTCGAGATGATACCATGGCTTCGGGGGTACTTAAAGACAACTAGAGAGGGTATAGGGTGTGAGAGAGTGAAGGAATTAGCAACCAAAATCGGCTGCCCTTTGATATCTGTTTATAGAGCTGATATTCTGGATTCATGTCGTGAATCTTCAATATTCACGTCATGAGTTCAGTCGTCATCAGGTGCGTCATCGCAACTTGTGTCTGTCAGGCTCCAGCAGACGTCATCTCTGAGTTCACGTCGTGAACCCTATCTTCACGTCGTGAACTCTGACACAGTGTCGGGGTTCGTGCCCCGAACTTCATAAATTCATATCTTTTGCATACAAGTTCCATTTTCGACGTTATTTATATCCATGCGTAGGTGAGATTATGCTCTACAACTTTTGTTTAGACTCCATCGGCTAATTTTGACTTTATTTTTTATTATATTACTTTTAGTAGGCTGGGACAACAAAACACCGTTAGAAATTCATAAATTCTTCATCTGACTTCCGTTTTCGTCTGTCTTTTTACCGTTGAAATACTATCGACGAGACCTTCGATTCTCGTTTAGATTGTTTCAACCAAATATCACTCGATCTCAATTTCGAGATTTGGGTTGCATACCGCTAAGCTGAAACTTAGAAAAATCATAACTTCCTCATACGAAGTCAGATTTGGGCGTTCTCTTTATGCACGCTCTCGGTTTAACGTATTCCATGACTTTCGTTTAGATCACTAAATCCAAATATCGCTCTATCATAAATTCATTATTTACGCCGCGCTGCGTCGTATCGGATCTGTTGCGAAACTTCGACAGGTCAAAACTTCTTCGTTATAACTCGGATTTTAGCATTCTTTATATGTATGGAAACCTTGTGACATATACTACAACTTGGTTAAGATCATTTATTCTAAACACTCTTCTATCAAAAAGTCATTTTTGATGCTTATTGTCTCTAAATCGACTAGCCCAGATCTACGGGCGTTACACTTTCCGATGCTCGAATGCTGCTTGTTTGGTGCTTTATGGAACTCTTAGTGATGTGAGTTAATTTTAAGGGAATATGTTAAGTCACATGTTGCAAAGGTTAAATAATCTCAGAGTGCTGGATTTGAATCTATTCCACAGCTCTCGTATGAGTCTAACCATTGTAGGGTTGAGACTTTTACTCGAAGGATTATCTAAGCTTTGCGGCATGTAATTGTATTCATGAGGTAGTTAGTTGACATTGGAGGGAGTTCTTCAGCAGCTAATGGTAGGATGGGGTGAGGAATCGTAGGAGCACTTAGGAAGAATGTTAGTGCAACGAAGACGTTGGTGGTCAATGAGCTTGAGGAGCCATTTGATTTGTCTATGGCTTAGAGTGTTATTGCATGAATGTTGCTTGATTTGTGCTTTGTGGGACTTTTGGCAGTAAGAGTTAACTATTTAGTGAATATGTTAAGTCACATGCTACATGGGTTAAATAATCTCAGAGTGATTAATTTGGCCCTATTGTGCAGCTCTCGTATGAGCTAACCATTGTAGGGCTGGGACTTTTACTTGAAGGACTATCTAAGCTTTGTTGCATGTGATTGTATTCGTGAGTTGGTTAATTGACATTATTGGGAGTTCTTCAGCAACTGATGGGAGGGTGAGGTTGAGAACCTAGGAGAGCCTAGGATGCACTGTAGTGAGTTGGTTGCGCTTTTTAGAAGATATTTGGAGTATTAGTTTGAGAAGGTGACCTAGAGGATTAGGATTAATTCTTGAGGAAAGTATGAATAGGTGTGGAAGGTAGTATTGGGCCCACACTACTAAAATCACAAGATTCATACTTGACTCCAGAAGAGTCACGGAAAATCTAGAAGCTGGTGGGATGAGGATTATTTGGGTATGTTTTGATCATTTGTGTATCGTTGGTTTTCAGTATGGTGATGAGCACTCGTTCAGGAGGATCCGACTCAAGCTCAGGTGTTGGTGTTGATCCAATGGATGATCGAATGCGAGAAATTATCTCATTAGAGATCACTCGCGGTATTTTTGGAGAAGACTCTTATGATGTTTGGCACCATCAAGAAAGGGATCATGGTGTAGAGTTCGAAATATGTTGTGAGATATCGAAGTGTCTTTTGTTATGTTTAGTTTCGAATTCTGTGTTGTATATTCGCATGTATGTATTTCATAAGGGCATTTTTAGATTTCGAAGCGTATGTGTCTTAGCCCTTATGTACTTTTTGTTTACTTCTGTTGTTCCTATAAATAGGGATAGATATAGGAGTAAGATAACTTTTGGCACTCTGTGTACTTTACTCTTTCATTCTCTTGTATCCTTTTATAAGTATTAATGGAGCCAAACAAATTATATTTACGTTTTTTGTTCTTGATTCAATTCATACTCTGATTTCATTATATACACTTGATTTATACGAAATACTTTTGGTATCAGAGCAGGATTCCTTTAGTTGATTTCTAATTTTCTTGATTCAATTCATACTCTGATTTCATTCTATACACTCGATTTATACGAACTACATTTGGCATCAGAGCATGATTCCTTCAGTTGATTTCTGATTTTCTTATGTTTTCAAAAGTTTTGAATCACTCTTTTCAATTCAAAAATATTTCGCACTTTTCATCTACAAAATTTTTTCTAATCAACTGTTTTGATTCAATTTTGCATTTCTTTTGATAAATCGAGTGTACGTTGATTGTTTTCTGAAAGATTCATTCATTAGATTCTTCATTCTAAATGAACATGATGACTGGTTTCTCTCATCTTCTTGGTTCTTCAACCAAAATTCCAGTGCTGATTCCTGAATATTACAAGCAATGAGCGGATAGAATGGAAGATTATCTCAATGGGATTGATGAGGATCTTTGGTGCTACATTACCGGTGGAAATCGTCCTTCAGAAAGGCTAGAACAAGTCGGAACTTCTGGTTCTGCTCCTGATGTTGTATTGCAAACAGAAAAACAAAAGGAAAATGACAAGAGATGCTTGCAAGAACTTCATGGTGCTCTTCCACCGGTGGTTTACAATTATATACATGGTTGCAAAACAGCAAAGGAGATATGGGATACTTTGAAAGAGAAGTATCAAGGAAGTGAGAAGGCTAGAAAGAGCTCGGTGAAGCAATGCTTGCTTCAATTAGGAGAATTCAAGGAGAAAGAGAATGAGACTATCGAACTTTATTATGATCATCTTAACAAATTGATCTTCAAATGCAGTCGATGTGGAGTTAATCATTCTAATCTTGAGTACAATTTCACCTTCTTAATGGGACTTCAAAAGGAGTGGAGAAACATCAGTTTGATGATCAAGACACAACAGAGCTTCGATAACTATTCGTCGAGAGATCTCTATAATGTTCTAAAAGCCCATGAAAGTGAGATTAATGAATTAGATAAAGAAGGAAAAATGAATTTGGGAGGTCCTATTGCATTGGTTTCGAAGGTGTCAGGAAAAGAGTCTGAAGTTGAATCTGTTGAGATTGATGGTTCTGATGATGAAGATTTTCTCATGCATTCAGAAGATGAAGCTGTGACTTATTATTCAAACAACAAAGTTAAGAAGTTCTTTAAGAAGCCATTCAATCCGAAATTCAAAGGAAATAATGATTTCAAAGGAAACTCATCACCTGGGAAGAATTTTAGAGAAGAGTCGAAGGTTGAGAAGAAAGAGAGTAAGGTTACTGGTGAGAAGGTGGGGAAGAAGTTAAAAGGAGATTCTTTGATCCGTAAGACAACAATTACTCTGATCTGAGATGTATGCGAAGAGGATGACGGTGATTTCACCTTTATTAGATATTATCAAAGAGGCATGGGTGGAGGGTTTAAAAAAAGACGAATTGGAAGATTGAGCCGATTCGGGGGCAGATTCCATTGTTTGTTTGAGATAGTCGGGTGTTATTAACTCAGTGTGGCAGAGTTTGCGTTCTGGCATTCGGGGGAGTGAGGCAAAGGATATTAAAGGAGGCACACAAGTCCAAATTTTCTATTCATCTAGGGGCCACAAAGATGTACCGAGACCTGAGATTGAGCTATTGGTAGCCCTCCATGAAGCAGGAAGTTGCGTGGTTTGTTGAGCGGTGTTTGACTTGCAGAAAGGTCAAAGCCGAACATTAGAGGCCTCATGGCAAGGTTCAGCCGCTACCCATTCCCATGTAGAAATGGGAAGAGATCACCATGGGTTTTATCACGAAGTTACCTAGGACGACACAAGGTGTGGATTCCATTTGGGTTATTGTGGACAAGTTGACTAAGAGTGTGCATTTTTTTCGGATTTTAGAGAGTATCTCCGCTGAGAAATTAGCAAATATTTATGTGCAGGAGGTGATGATCAGGCACGGGGTTTCGGTATCTGTAGTCTCGTACTGTGATGTTCGTTTCACCTCCATATTCTGGAGGAAGTTTCATTAGGAGTTGGGTACTCAATTTCATTTCAACGCTGATTACCACCCCCAAGCCGATGGTCAGAGTGAGCAGACGATTCAGACACTTGAGGATATGCTTCGGGCATATGTATTGGACTTCGGAGGGAGTTGGGATACTTACCTTCCATTAGCATAATTCTCATACAACAACAGTTATCATGCTAGTATTGATTGTCCCCCGTTTGAGATGTTGTATGGTCGGAGGTATAGTACTCCAATTTGTTCGGGTGAGGTGGGGCATCAGGTCATGGGAAGCACCAAAGTGGTGCTTAAGACCACTGAGTTGATTCAATATATGTGTGATAGACTAAGGGTTGCGCAGAGCCATCAGAAGAGCTATGCAGACCGGCGTTGATCATATCTCGAGTTCCAAGTGGGTGATTTTGTGTTGCTAAAGGTGTCACCTTGGAAGGGTGTCGTTTGGTTTCGGAAGAGGAGCAAGTTGGGGCCCTGATTCATTGGTCCATTTAGGATTTTTGCCTGAGTTGGTAGGGTTGCTTATCAGTTGGATCTTCTGGACGAGCTTAGTCAGATCCATAACACCTTCCATGTGTCTCAACTTTGGAAGTGTGTTGTTGTGAGGCCGCAATCATTTCTTTGGATGATATTCAGGTAGATGGGAGCCTGAACTACGTGGAGAAGCCCATTGCAGTATTGGATAGAAAAACTAAAACCCCTCAAAACAAAGTGGTTAAGCTGGTTAAGGTGCAATGGCAACACCGTAAGGGCTCTGAACGGACGTGGGAGCCGGAGGATAAGAGGCGAGATCATTACCCGGATCTGTTTGTGACTGCGAACTTCAAGGACGAACTCTAGTTCAAGTGGGGAATCCAAGCATTTACCTCTATTCCCTTTAAATGAAATTTCATTGCAAAATTGGCCACTTCCATACATTGGGCGTATTTATGAGTACACTTAGCGTACTGAGGACGAATGATCGTGGAAGTGAACCATGTAAGCGGGGAATACGAGTAGGTACGCGGGGTGTACATGGAAGATGGCCAAAAACCCTAATTTTTGGACTTGTGACCTACTTAAGAAACCTTTCACCATTTGGACCAAACCCTAAACAGCTTTCATAGCCTCATTTCATCCCTTAACCCCAAATTTTCTTGTGAGAGTGATTCTTGAGCTTAAAGAGTGTTTTGTTGGCCATTTTAAAGAGCATTCAAGAGGGAGAAGGTGGTGATCAAGTATTGGGTGTCATTAAGCTTTTAGATCATGCATCAAGTTCATCTTGAGGAACTTCTGGAGGTATAAAGTAATATCCTTGTCATTCTTTTTGTTAGTTTGATCTAGGGTCTTGCTATAAAGTCCATTTTTGGTTGGTTGTACCCTTTATTGTGAGTTAAGCAACTCCAGAGGTTAGGATTGTTAGATCTGAGCTCTTTGAGCATGCTTTGTAACATCCTGACTCCCAGGTATGATATTTAATTATTTCGTTTCTTTTTGACAAGGAAACTCGACGAGTTGGAAGCACCAACTCGCCGAGTAGAGAATATTATGGCCGTGGGATTTTAGAATCTACTTGACGAGTCGGAGGACCCCGACTCGACGAGTAGGAGCTGAGTGAGAAAACCCTAATTTTCAGTGTTTGTGTCCTATTTAAAGGACCTTAATCCCTCATTTATGCCTCACTTATCATTCTAACCCTCTATGAGAAACCCTAATCGTGTGTATCCATTTGTGTGTGTGTGAGAGAGAGAGAGAGAGGAGCTAACTTTGGGTGTTTTAGTGCTCTTTTGGAAGGAGAGTGAAGAGCATCAAGCCTTGGAATGAGAAGAGGCTTGTGGATCAAGTGTTTCTTTGTGTTAGCTTGAATTTGGAGGTAAAAAGTTACCACCTTGAGCATTTCTTTTGATAGATCTCTTTCTAGAGAGTTTTAGGGATTTCCCCCCCTTATCTTGTGGTTCCTGAGTTATTGGAGCTTACCATGGAGTTGAGACTCTAGATATGGACAAAAGGAGGTCCCATCAGCCCAAAGATCCATGCTTTATCAAGCTTTGGGCAAGTCTCCATGCATGAAACCCTGTATGGAGCTTGTTTTGGCATTTTCAGCCCTAGATGCCATGCATGAACATAAAGCTCGTAGCTTTACATGATAAGTGAGACTTATAAGGCTAGATCCAGAGTATGAGATATCACTTCTGCCTAAAAATGTTTGAATGAGGAAATGGTCTGAAGGGACTCGACGAGTCAGTGAGCTGACTCGACGACTCGGTTAGGGTTTTCGCCGACGAGTATGGACGCGTGTAACTCGGCGAGTTGATGAGACAACTCAACGAGTTAATTTGGATTTTCACAACACTTCTGAGGAAACGAGGGGACTCGATGAGTCACATAGATGCACTCGACAAGTTGGGTCTACAAGGATTGTTGACTCGAGTGTTAACTTCTGTTGTCTTTTAGGGTTTGGTCAAGACTTGGATTATGGAGACATGGAGGGGTAAAATGGTCTTTTACCCATTCCAAGAGTTAGAGAGAGAGGTTGACTGAATTAGTTTAGATTTGTGGTTATTAGTGTCTATTAGATATGATTATGACATGTAGGCGGGGCTAAGACCGTTTGAGAGGTACGAGGTTTACTTGTTTGCTTACGAGGTGAGTCTTCTCACTATACTTACCAAGAGTGGTAACTTTGCGTGACTAGAGGGTCTTGTATGTTATTACTTATTATTGTGATATATTGCATTATGTCTTTGTGATGTATGTTGTGTATTATTCTGAGCTTCATTGAGTTACGACCGAAGGGTCCAACTCGAGTTGTGGGACCGGAGGGTCTTATTTGAGATATATCCATGAGAGACTAATGAGATGTGTGTGGTATTTTGGGGAACTCACTAAGCTTTGTGCTTACCGTGTTATATGAAATGTGCTTCAGGTACTTCTCAGGATTGCGGGAAGGTGTCGGCTTGATTATACACACGAGATGGAGTTTATGTTTTTTAGGATCCTGGATTTTATCAGACAACTTCTGAGTTTGTATTTTTTGACAAATTGACAATTTTGGTTGTGAATTTGTGTTTCTGACAAATTGAAAAAAAAATTTGAAAATTTACGGTGTTACATGCGTAATGCATAAAGGTGCCATCTTGAAAGTTGTATCGAAACCATGCATGAGTTTGAGGTCTCATATGAAGTCTTAATGAGAAGAATAAATTTTAGGAGTCCCTTATGGCATGCAAGGGCATAAAGTTGCCAACTTTATGCATTAGGACCTCTTAATGAGCTCAGATATGAAATTGGACGTTGAAATCCCAAGTTTTAAGCTCTTAATGATCAATGTTGCATCTCCTGTTTGTATGTTGGGCGTAACCTAGTGTATGATGCGCGCACAGGCATGAGGCTTAGTACGTTAAGCATACTGGAGTGGTACACTGGGTGTACGTTCCCTAGATGGGTTTTGGCTTCGTGTGGACTTGTAAGCTTTTTGGGCCTTATTTAGCGTTGGGCCTGGTCCCTTTAGTGATATTAGTTTGTTATTCTGAGTTGGGCTATAGTTATATTGGTTGGCCCTTATTGGGCCATGTAGCCCATTAATAGATTTATCTTGGTACTAGGCCCATTAGTAAGGGTGAGAACTTTGGGTCTCCATGAAAAGAATTAGGCTTAGGTATTTGGACTCTTTGCCTATGATGAGTTATAATCCTAATTTATGGTTATTTGTTCTGTTGTTCAGTATCAAATATCAGACTGTTAGGCGAGCAACTGAGGTGAGTCTCCTCATCATACCATTGGGTTGAAGGCACCAAGGTCGGTCCATTACTTGTTATGAAGTCTTAATACTTGCATGTGCAATGAATGTGTTATTTGATGTGTTATGTGTTTATGTAAAGACCATGGGGGGAGCCCATGGCAAATGGTTAAGACCATGGGGGAGCTCATGGCCCACGGGTGTAAAACCATGGGGGTAGCCCATGGCATTTCGGATGAAGAACATGGAGGGAGTCAATGGCATTCTTATGTTTATGTTTGCATGGCATTATGTGGATATATGGTTGGGTATGTTTTGGGAAAACTCACTAAGCATTAACTTATAGTTTGTTGGTTGTTTCAGGTACTTCGGGATATAAGGGCAAGGGCCCGACATGATGGCGTAGCATGCACTCTCCTGTATTTTCCCCCTAGTTGTTATGGACACTTTGGTCTTTCTGAATAATATGATTATGTATTGGAATCTTGGAAACAAATGTGATTGGAACTTCTAAATATTAAATGGGAATTTTTAAAAATGAAAATTTTTACTTGAATTTTGGGTTGTTACAAGTTGGTATCAGAACCTTGGTTTGAGGGATTAGGGCACACTCTTGGGTGTGTCAGAGCTCAAACCGAGGAAATGGTAAACCCTTTTTCCAAAAAGAAACTAAAAGTTACAAATTTTCTTGAAAATGGTTTTTGTGTAAGAAAAAGGGGAGAGTGTAATTCGCGTAATTGGCTGAGCTCAAGTAAGTGTTCCCAATGTAATAGCCATGCTATAGTTATATTTGGAAATTTATGTTGAATTGATTACTTGTTATGTGCATGTTTTCAAAGTTGTATATGTTTACGATTACATAGCCATGGAATGATGAATTATGCCTTATTCATGTTCTTTGTTTTGTTGTGGCTTAGGGTAGAAGCTTATTTAACAATCTATGTAATTCTATTTGTGTATAACTTGAATTCATAGGGCAACCTGCTATGATTGGTTTGCATTTCTGGTTCAGTAGGGATTGAGAAATCCTATAATAGTCTAGGATCTGAGTTGGTGTCGTGTTTTGTGGGTCGTGATGTATGATCGGGTGAATTAGGGGTATCAGGTATGGCCTTGGGAGAAGGTACAGGTATGTATGGAAAGTAGTATTGGGTTCATACTACTGAAAGCACAGGGCATGTACCTGAAAAAATGTCAGACCTGGAAGCTCTAAGGAGTCCAGTGTGGAGTAGTCCCTTTTGAATTCCTTATCATTCTTTTTATCATGTGGTATTTTTTTAGTTGAGGATAGTGATGATCACACGAGGTTCAGGATCAGGATCAGGATTAGGATCAGGTTCAGGATCGGGTGCAAAGCCATTTGATGAGAGGTTTTGCGACCTTATCATGGCCGAGATTACTCGTGGTGTCCTTGACTCTACCCCGATGATTTTTGGTACCGTCAAGGAGGGCGTCATGGAGATCATGGAGGAGCAGCTCATTTCTTTTCGAGCCGAGATTGCTGCAGGCCAAATTGGGGCCCGAGCTCCCTTGTTCAAGGAGTTTAAGGCATGTGGTACGCCTAAGTTATTTGGGGTTAGGGATCCCATCACTAGTCGACGCTGGGTGGCAAACATTGAGAACGCCCAACGCATGAGCTTTTTCCCCAAGGCATCAAAGGTGGGGTTCACATCTTGTATATTGAGGGATCGAGTGCGAGATTGGTGGGAAGAGGTTACCTGCAAAGTGGGATCAGCGGTAATGGTTGAGATGACTTAGGAGGAGTTTGTGAAGATTTTTGATCATGAATTTGCACCTTCCATCTAGGTACAATGTTTGGTGAGAGAGTTTCAGGATCTATAGCAAACTATAGAGACTGTGGCGGAGATCAGCGCCAAGTTTCGGGAGAGAGCATTATTGGTTCCGCAGTATGCTGCGGATGAGGAGATGAAGAAGACGAGGCATCATTCCATGCTGAGGGATGATATCTAGGAGTTTTTGAGGTTTTTAAGGTGCAAGCCCTGAATGATATGGTGGAGAAGGCCCGGAAACGGGAAATTGAGTTGGAGCTCCGGATAAAGCGGAAGTCGGAGCAGTAGGTCAGGCCAAGAAGCCTAAGACCTCCGATCCTCCTAACAGGGGCCGGCAGGGCCGTCGCTGATGTGCCAAGTGTGGTAAGCCGCACAGTGGAGCCTGTCGAGCAGCAGGTTTGGCATGTTATGCATGTGGCTAGCCAGGTCTGATGATTCGGGATTTCCCCAAGAAGAGCTTGATTTTTTTCCACTACAACCAGACCAGTCATAAAAAGGTCGATTGTCCAAGGATGGTTATAGGAGGAGTAGCGGTGGTTGCGCTTGCGTCCGCCACAATGAGGATTACAGATGGCCACCCGATCAAGACAAAAGCTCCTGTGGTGATGAGTCGCGCATTTCAGTTGACTACTGAGGAGGCCCGAGCAGCGCCAGACTTCATGACCGGTATGTGACCTATTTCTGTTTTATTTATTTTATTTATACTTATATGTTATGATCTTGTATAGGGACCTTTTTGGTCAATGGTTTGTCAACTCATATTCTTTTTTATTCAGGGGCTACCCGATCATTTGTATCTTTTGCGCTCAACAAGAAGTTTTGAGATGCTTTGGGGACTTTGGATTCCCCACTTGAGGTGGAGATTGCGGATGATCATACCATGAGCGCTACGAGGGTATTTCAGAGGAGTGTCCTGAATATGTTTGGGGAGAGGTTTCTTATTGATCTGGTTCTAATTCCTTTGAGATGATTGAAGGTGATCATCGTGACGGATTGGTTGGGGCCCAATGGGGCCATGATAGATTACAAGCATCAACTAGTGAGGTTTCGAACCCTAAGTGGGGGAGAACTTGTTATCCATGGGGATAGAGCCTCGTATGGCCTAACTCTCAATTTGACTGTGAGGGCTAGGGGATTTCTTCAGCAGGGTTGTTCTGGGTTCTTGGTTTATGTCTCGGATATGAGGGTGAAGGTCACGTTAGATATGTGTAGTGTACCTATTGTGCGGGATTTTTTGGATGTATTTCCAGAGGAGTTGTCTGGGGTGCCTCCCGAGAGGCAAGTAGAGTTTGGTATTGATTTGGTGCCTGGTGCGGCTCTGATAGCCAAGGCAATGTACCATCTAGCTCCGCCAGATATGCAAAAGCAGTCTACGCATCTTTAGGAACTACTAGACCTGGAATTCCTTCGTCTGAACAGTTCCCTATGGGGAGCACTGAGGATTCTCGATAAATCTCCGATAATAGCCTGCAAGCCCTAAGAATTGGCGTACCTCATTTGTGTTGTTGGTGCTTTCCAATTCTTGACTACTTCAATCTTTGTGGGATCAACATGAATCCCTTTACTGCTTACCACATGACCGAGGAAATGAACTTTGTTAATCCAGAACTCACATTTAGAAAACTTTGTATAAAGTTTCTCTTTTCTTAACAGTTCCAGAATTAAACGCAAGTGTTGTCCATGTTCTTCCTTTGTTCGTGAGTGTATTAATATGTCATCGATGAATACAATCACAAACTTATCCAAGTATGGTTTACACACCTGATTCATAAGGTCCATGAATATGGTTGGTGCATTGGTCAGTCCAAATGGCATAACTAGGAACTCACAATGACCGTATCTATTTTGGAACATTGTCTTTGGAATATCTGCTTCTTGAACTCTAAGTTGATGATAGTCGGATCTTGGATCGATCTTCAAGTAGTAGCATGATCCTTGCAGTTGGTCGAACAGGTCATCGATCCTCGGGTGTGGATACCGGTCTTTATAGTGAGCTTTTTCAACTCTCGATAGTCGATGCACATCCTAAACGATCCATCCTTCTTTTTAACAAACATTGTTGGGGCTCCCCATGGAGAGAAGCTTGGCCGGATAAATCCTTTGTCGAGAAGTTCTTGGATTTGATTGGATAATTCTTGCATTTCTGATGTAGTCAGACGATAAGGAGATCGTGCCACCGGTGTTGCACCTGAGACTAGGTCAATTCGGTATTCAACCTGTCTGATTGGAGGTACTCCAGGTAGGTCTTCTAGAAATACGTTCGGGTAGTCGCACACTTGCAGTATGTCTTTGATTTCCTTACCCTTGTCTTGTGTATCCACCATATGGGCCAAGAAAGAATAACATCCTTTCTGAAAATACTTTCTTGCCTTCATGCAAGTGATGACTCTTATGTTGGATAAGGTGTCTAAGTCCATAACTATTTCTGGGGTGTACTTGACCCGACCTGGCATGGTCCATTTGGGTTGCATGGCACCATGCAATTGGATAGACTAAATGAGAGAAATATCACTTGGAGATTATTAATATATTATAAGTTCTAATATATTAATAATATTATTTGATTAGTTTGATCAAAGAATTAATTTGGAATTAATTAAGTGATCAAAGGATAACTAATTAAATATATGGGTTGATTATGTAAATCATTCATATCTTGTATAGTGGGCTAAAAGGCTCCATGGATTATCAAGTTGGGCTTTACCCATAGGATGCTCCATGGATGCTCCATGGGAGTTACAAACCCATGGGTCATGAAAATGAAGAGTCATGACACAACACTATATAAAGGTCCCATTCTCCACAAATTGGTAACACACACAAGACATATAAGAAACTTGAGGGCTAGGCCAATTTCAAGAAGTGTGAATTCTCTCTAAAGTCTTTCCAAGAGCATTTGGTGTTGTGTGAAGCATTTGAGGCATCACACTTGGGGTGCTAGGCTCACAAGGTTTCAAGGAACACAAGCAACAACAAGGTAAGTTATTCTATCTTTCATTCAAGTTAAAATTGTTCCCCATGTATGCTAGATAGGAATATAACCTTGGAAATTCAACTTTGCATGATAATTAGTCAAACATAGATCCAAGGTTATTAGGGTTGCATGTACACTTAGGAAGTGTTAGAATGCTCAAAACCCATCAGTGGTATCAAAGCCTAGGCTTGTTTGTTTGTTATTTGTGCTTAAAAGTTGAAGAAAGTCGAAAAACTTGCTGTCTGACTGCTGGACTCGTCGAGTCCATGGGGGGACTCGTCGAGTTCACTTGTATCTTCAACCTACTCGGCGAGTAGGTTCATGCACTCGGCGAGTAGGGTCGACAGAGTGCAGAATTTCGACTTTAGTTGCTGGAAATGGATTAGAAACATTACCCTAAACTGTTTTGGTACTTGAAAACTCGTTTTAGATGGTGTAATGTCTTGCTAATTCATTTACAATAACTAGTTATCAAAATTACAAAGTTTTAAGTGTAGTTTTGATTCATGAAAATGCTTGTGTTCATGTTCTTGATCTTATGATGTTTAGATGATCATAGGAATTATTTGTAACCTATGTGGTAGTTTAATTCTTGATCATAATGTGTTTTAATGGAGTCCATAACTTGTCCTCAAGTTATGGAAAACCAAAAGTCTCTTGGATTAAAAACCATTAAAAGAACACAAGAGTTAGAAAAGTGAAGATTCTTCATTTTATTACTCTATTAAACTCATAAGTTACAAGAAATGAAAAGTTTTGAAAGTTTACAAAAATTTGCCCTCAAGTTTTGGAACAAGTAAAGTTAAGTTAAACTTTAGTTCCAACCCTTAGAATTTTAAAAGTTAAAATTCAACCCTTATACTTATATTATGATGATTTAATAATTATATATATATATATATGTATAAGAACAAAGTCGTCTTACCGCTAGTACGCCTCATTCACGAAACCGATCTATAAGGTGGGTATAAGGTTGTTGCCTATAAAATGGTGACTTAATGGGTGTCTATTCTCACCCACCGCTTGCTTGACTGGTGGAGGGTCGTTAGCCGAACGGGTAAGACAAGGACTTATAAATTCTCATTCAAAGTATGATGAATATTATAAAGTAACTAAATGTTTTATTAAATTCCCAATCTTAGTTACTTTAGGAAAAATGTGAATAAGGTGCTAATCCATGAAATTACACTTTACACTTTGTTTAAGTCATTGGTGGAGCGTGTGTGGTTAACCGGCACACTAACTTGGACTTAACAAGGTAGGTAAAGGGTGACTTAAAGGTTTATTATAGTATCGATGGAGCGTGTGTGGTTTACCGGAACATCGATTGAGTGATAAACTTTAAAGGGTACCAAGTGATTTGCATGGTTACTTCACACCTCGTTTTGTGATCCTCGGCATCCCAGTCACAAAACTTGGAGGGCACACTCGAGATTGAAACATGCCTTTGAAAAGTTCATTGAATCTCAAAGTATCTAGGAATTTCTAAGAACCAATCAAAAACCTAATACTTAAATATTGCGGTTTTCGTGGTGGAAATTGGTGAATCGTCATTCACCTACCTTTCAAATATGGTATAGCTTAGATTACGGCATACCTCTTCTAAGTTATATTATATTGTGATTGGATCCTAGCCTTAATATTACATTTGGGTGTTTTATTAAGGACTCTCTTATATCTAAACTAATCTTGTCCTTTTCTTTCAGATGTCTTCAAACAATGTTGCTTCTGGCTCTAATCCTAATGGCTCCTTTACCCTTATGAACTTGTGTGGGAAAGTCACCTTTGATGGATCCAACTTCAATGAGTGGATCAGAAACATCAGGATGATTACCCGCTACGAGGACAAAGAATATGTCCTTGACAAGGAGCTTAAGGAGATTGATGAGACCACTGCAACTCCTCAGGAGATCGCTGAATTTCGGGCACATGAAAGGGATGCTACGAAAGTGGCTTGCATCATGATGGCCACGATGACAGCAGAACTCCAAAAGTCTTATGAGGATTTCTACCCTTATGAAATGCACCAAGATTTGATGGAAAGATACCATCAAAGTGCAAGACAAGAGAGGTATGAAATCATCTGCTCCATGATAACAACCATGATGAAGGACGGGGAATCCGTCACGAGCCACATGCAGAAAATGCAAAGGTATGTGGATCGTTTGCTGAAGCTTAATGTGAACTTCCCTGAGGATCTTGCAATAGATATCATTTTGCACTCCTTACCATCGTGCTATGATCAATTCCGCATGACATATCACATGAATAAGGAAGAGTTCACACTCAGCAAACTTCAGGGACTTCTCAAGACCGCAGAATCAGGTCTTAAGGGGAAGTCGGTTGCTATCACTCCTACTCCAAACTCAACTCCGGTTTTGGCAATTGGGAAAAATCGATGGAGGAAGAGAAAGAGATCCTCGAAGGGTACCAAGGCTCGGACCCTTGATGGCTCTTCTTCAAGTGGAACCAAGAAAGGTTTCGTCACTCCTTCTTTTGACCCAAAAGAGGCTGAATGCTTCTATTGTCATGAAAAGTCTCATTGGAAGCGGAACTGCCCAAAGTACCAGCAGGATGTGAAGGATGGGAAAGTCAAACCCAACCATGCAGGTACTTACACTATCATTTCTAATAACTCACCCCATTCTAAGTCTTGGGTCCTTGATACCGGTTGTGGTATTCATATTTGTTGTGACTTGCAGGGACTAAGAAGAAGTGAGAATGTGGAGCAAGGAAGAATAAACTTGATCATGGGGAATAGGAAAGTTCTACCTATTACCAAGATTGGAGTTTATACTTTATCGCTAAGTAGTGGGTTTAATTTAGATTTGAATAAGTGTTGTTATTCGCCAGGAATGGCAAGAAATATTATTTCCTTTCATGCTTTGTACAAACAAGGGTTTACCTTTTCATTTAATAATGAAGTTGGTTCTATAGATGTTTTCTATAATAATGTTTTTTATTTTAAAGCATTACCTTGTGATGGTGTGTATGAAGCTGTATCTGTTGTAGATAACTTGGGAAATAATGTTTTGTGTATTGATTCTACTAATAATAATAACTTGGATAAAGCATCATTATGGCATCGTCGTCTTGGACATATAAGTAAGAAACGCATAGGCCAACTCCAAAAGGATGGAGTCTTGGAGTCGTTTGACCTAAAGTCAGATGATAGTTGCGAATCATGCTTACTTGGAAAAATGACAAAGTCACCCTTCACAGGCTCGTGTGAGAGGGGTGAAGGTTTGTTGGACCTTATACACACGGATGTGTGTGGACCATTCAAACATGCCACAAGGGATGCTAATCGTTATTATTTGACTTTTACTGATGATTACAGTAGATATGGATATGTCTACTTAATCAAGCATAAGTCAGAGACTTTCGAGAGGTTTAAGGAATTTAAACAGGAAGTCGAGAATCAATTGGGCAGGAACATTAAGATGCTTCGATCCGATCGAGGAGGTGAGTATCTTAGTTCAGAGTTCCTCGACTATCTTAGGGAATGTGGGATTGTCTCACAATTGACACCTCCCAGGACACCACAGTTGAATGGTGTGGCTGAGAGGCGTAATCGAACCTTGTTGGATATGGTTCGTTCCATGATGAGTCGATCTACGCTACCAATCTCATTCTGTGGGTATGCCTTAGAGACTGCCGCCCATATTCTTAATCTTGTCCCTACAAAGAAAGTTGCCAAAACTCCTCACGAGATGTGGACTGGCAAAGTACCTAAGCTAGACCACATCAAGATTTGGGGTTGTGAGGCTTTCGTGAGACGCGAGACTCATGATAAGCTCGAACCTCGAAGCGAGAGGTGTATTTTCATCGGCTACCCACAGCAATCCTTTGGTTACCTCTTCTACAGACCTAGTGACAATGTGGTCTTTGTAGCAAGAAGAGGAGTCTTTCGAGAGAGAGAATTTATAAGCCAAGGAGACAGTGGGAGGCAAATTGATCTTGAATAAATTCAAGAATCAAGCGGTGAAGGAACTTCAAACACTAGCCCTCAACTTGAGGAGGAAACTCCTGTTGAGCTAGTTGATGAGCCTGTACCTCTGAGGCGTTCCACGAGAGTTAGGAATGCACCTGAGCATTACTATGGTTTCCATATTACTGCGGAAGGTGAGACACTTATTAGTGATGAGACATTAGTAGGTCTGAATGAACCTAACAGCTACACGGAAGCCATGGCAGGCCCTGAGGCTGCCAAGTGGAAAGAGGCCATGGATAGCGAGATACAATCCATGTATGATAATCAAGTTTGGAACTTGGTTGAGAATGTACCAGGTCGTAAGACTGTAGGGTGCAAATGGGTCTTCAAGAAGAAGACCGACATGGATGGTAAAGTACACACTTATAAGGCAAGACTGGTTGCAAAGGGCTTCTCTCAAATTCCTGGAGTGGACTATGATGAGACCTTTTCTCCAGTAGCCAAGATTAAGTCTATTCGGGTTCTGTTAGCCATAGCTGCATTTCATGACTATGAAATATGGCAAATGGATGTCAAAACCGCTTTCCTTAATGGAAAGTTGGCTGAAGATGTTTGCATGAGTCAGCCAGAGGGTTTTGTCAGCAACGAGTACCCTAATAGAGTGTGTAAACTCGAGAAATCCATTTATGGATTGAAACAGGCACCTCGCAGGTGGAATCTTTGCTTTGATGAGAAAGTCAAGGAATTTGGCTTTTCGAGGAGTGAAGATGAATCTTGCGTCTATATCAAGGCTAGTGGGAGCATAGTTAGCTTTTTGGTATTGTATGTGGATGACATACTACTCATAGGAAATGACATCCCAACCCTGCAGGAAGTAAAGTCCTGGCTTGGGAAGTGTTTCGCTATGAAGGACCTTGGTGAAGCTGCCTATATCCTAGGGATAAAGATTTTGAGAGACAGGAGTAAAAGACTAATTGGACTTAGTCAGAGTACCTACTTGGATAAGGTGCTGAAGAGATTCAGCATGCAGGATTCCAAGAAAGGAGAGTTACCCATCCAGAGTAACGCCAGATTGAGTAAGACACAAAGCCCTAGCACTGAGGCTGAGATAGTAGAAATGAGTCGAATACCTTATGCTTCGGCTGTAGGATCGATCATGTATGGTATGACGTGTACTCGACCTGATGTAGCCTTTGCCCTAAGCATGGTTAGCAGGTATCAGGGGAACCCTGGAAAGGCACACTGGACTGCGGTAAAGAATATTCTCAAGTACCTACGGAGGACTAGGGACTGGGTCCTTACCCTCGGTGGGAGTGATGACTTGAGAGTTATAGGGTATAGTGATGCTAGCTTCCAGACTGATAGGGATAATTTCCGCTCTCAGTCGGGCTGGGTCTTTACCCTAAATGGAGGAGCAATCTCTTGGAAGAGTTCCAAGCAAGAGACAGTGGCAGATTCTACTTGTGAATCAGAGTATATTGCAGCTAGCGAGGCGGCAAAGGAGGCGATATGGCTGAAGAACTTCATTGGAGACCTTGGAGTTGTACCAGCTATTAAAGAGCCAATGGAAATTTTATGTGATAGTGAAAGTGCTGTTGCCTTAGCCAAGGAACCAAGGGATCACGAGAGATCCAGACACATCGACAGAAAATACCATTTTATCAGACATCGAATTGAAGAAGGACTCATCGTGGCGAAGAGGGTATCATCGGATGAGAACCCAGCAGATCCCCTCACGAAGGGACTGAGTAGGGTTAAGCATCTCCAGCATGCTCGGAGCATAGGGCTGAAGGATGATATAAGTTTTAGTAGTTAGATAACCCGGAAATTTGTAAAGTGTAATTGACATTTGATGATGAATAAAAGGTGTTTTATTTATGAGTAAAGTGTTGCTATCTCTTGTCGATCTTTTACTATATTTCTTTTGCATGTTTTGACTTCCAGAATAATTTTGTTCGGTATAACATATTATTCAAACCTCCACAGTCGGTCATATGTCGGAAGTAGGTATGAATCAAGACTGTCATGATGGGTTGTAGAGGTCTAAGGTGTTGGACAAGGCTACAACAATCATGAGTGCTCATAAGTTCTGAGCATTGGACTCAACCCACGCTCACTGGAATCACTTCATGGAATCTCATCTCGAGTGATCGTGAGACGGTAATATCATATAAGTCTTCAAACCTAGAGATATGATTTGTTACTTACGAGTTGGTTATGCATTGATTGTACGAAAACGCATTGGTAACTCGATGTTATAAAACGTGCTTTTGTGTGTAATTCAATGAGTGGTAGAACAAACATATGAGTCGAAGTTTATCTGTTCCTTCTTGGATTAGAAGCTGATATCTGGGCCCCTCGATGATTGTGTTTTGACGTATGTACCGGGCCCGGTCAGAACTAAATTGATGTGTTCAGTTAAGTTCTATGTCAAACTAATCGGAAATCGGGAAACAAATGTTGGACAATAAGCAAGACAATGTTCCATGTGTTTGTCCGGCTGATATCTAGAACAGAGGATTATATGATCTCTTATCTTAAATGGCGTACCATCATCTTCTCAGTTCCGAGAAACCTTGAAAGAGCTACGATTGCCAGTCGGTTCCCGAAGTACTAGAGTTATAGTTATTAGACTTATCCAAGTGGGAGACTGTTGGATAAGGTGTCTAAGTCCATAACTATTTCTGGGGTGTACTTGACCCGACCCGGCATGGTCCATTTGGGTTGCATGGCACCATGCAATTGGATAGACTAAATGAGAGAAATATCACTTGGAGATTATTAATATATTATAAGTTCTAATATATTAATAATATTATTTGATTAGTTTGATCAAAGAATTAATTTGGAATTAATTAAGTGATCAAAGGATAACTAATTAAATATATGGGTTGATTATGTAAATCATTCATATCTTGTATAGTGGGCTAAAAGGCTCCATGGATTATCAAGTTGGGCTTTACCCATAGGATGCTCCATGGGAGTTACAAACCCATGGGTCATGAAAATGAAGAGTCATGACACAACACTATATAAAGGTCCCATTCTCCACAAATTGGTAACACACACAAGACATATAAGAAACTTGAGGGCTAGGCCAATTTCAAGAAGTGTGAATTCTCTCTAAAGTCTTTCTAAGAGAATTTGGTGTTGTGTGAAGCATTTGAGGCATCACACTTGGGGTGCTAGGCTCACAAGGTTTCAAGGAACACAAGCAACAACAAGGTAAGTTATTTTATCTTTCATTCAAGTTAAAATTGTTCCCCATGTATGCTAGATAGGAATATAACCTTGGAAATTCAACTTTGCATGATAATTAGACAAACATAGATCCAAGGTTATTAGGGTTGCATGTACACTTAGGAAGTGTTAGAATGCTCAAAACCCATCATCTTAGGTTCTTCCCTGCCTTGTCTCCATAAATCACAAGGGTTTTGTCCTTTGGTAAAGGTAATCTTACAGATTTTTTGTAACAGAGAATCTCTACTCGAAGGGTTGATAACAAATCCATTCTGATGATCACATCGAAACTTCCAATGGTCATGGGCATTAAGTTAACATAGAACACGTGATTATTCAGGGTGAGAAGGCAGTTGGTGAGTATTTCTAAGGTGCTTTCTATTTGACCATTGGCTAGTTCTATTGTGTAAACTTCATTAAGTTTACATGATTCATAATCTATCATTTTCTTAAACTTGTGGGAAATAAATCTTCTATCGGCATTAGTGTCAAATAATACGGAAGCATAAATATTGTTGATAAGAAATGTACCAGTAACCACAATTGGTTCCTGGCGTGCATCTCCCACACCTATCACAAATGCTCTTCCTTTACTGCCCTGACTTTTCAGTTTAGGGCAGTGTTTCATGAAATGCCCTGGTTGTTTGCATTCAAAGCAGGCCCGACTTCCTCCTACGGCAGTAATTGGGGTTGTGTTTTTTGGAGCTTTCCTGCAAAACTTAGCGGAATGCCTCTTAAAGTTGTAATTGTTGCAGATCAAGCAATTTCCAGCATGATGATAGTTGCACTTGGGGCAACGAGGTAGAGTTTCGGAGTATGTTTTGGCTGGAGTGGGAGTGGTTGTGACTGTGGTGTAACTATTATAGGTTCTAGATTTGGCTTGCGATGCTTAAAGTTCCCTTTCGGGTTTCCATGGAACTTTCTGTTTGCAATTACTTCTTGGTTCTTTTCTTTCATTGGGTTCATGGTACCCCGACGGATGCATTGCTCAGTCAACTGATAGGCCGGTTTCTTAGCACTATCAAAAGTGGATGGTCCAGATGCAGTAACCAGACCTTGGATCGGTGACGCTAGTCCCCAAATGTATCTTTTTGTCTTCTTACCTTCTGATGGCACCATTCCTGGGCAAAGGTTAGCAAGGTCATTGAATCGAGAAGTGTAGGCAGTTATCTCGAATCCTTGCATGGTCAGGTTCCAAAGTTCCCGCTCCAGGGCTTGGATTTCTTGTCGGGGGAAGTATTCTTTGATTATCATCTGCTACAGTGGTTCCCATCCAATAGCATAGGCTTCAGTGATTCCCACGGACTTGGCATAGCTATTCCACCAAGTTAAGGTGGATTCCATCAGTATACAGGTAGTGCACTTGACCTAGCAGTCATCGGGACAAGAACTGATGTGAAAAACAGCTTCAGTCTTTTCTATCCAACGGGATAGACCAACAAATCCTTCAGTGTCGTAGAAGGATGGAGGTTTGTAACCCATGATTTCATTGTAAAATCAGTGTATGGGGTAGTTTTAGTTAGCTACTGGAGTGCTACTTCCACTATTACCCGTGTTTCCATTTTGAACAGCTTCATATGTTGCCAAGGCTGTAGCAATTCCTTCTGCCGGCGTATTTTGCATCATGGTGGGGTCCATTTGGAATTTTGGGTTTTCATTCGTTGTGTTTGGATTTCCTTCACGGTTAGGAGTTTCTACTAACGTTTGAGTTACTTCTGGAGTGTTGTTTATGTTGGCTCGGGGAGTCGGTGATGGACGAACTCGTGGTTCTTTTCGTCGAAGAATTGTCCTAATATGTTAGATAGCTAAGTTAAGTTTTTTTTAAACCATGTAGTTATAATAATCACATGTGTATTTTGTATTCATTCAATTTGTTTTTTCCCCCGAAATCATACAAATTTTATGTCACAAGATATAGAGTTTTGCAGGCAATACATAATAAATGCAAACATTTAACAAAATACTGAAACATTTTCATTAGAACTACTTGTTTTGGTTACAAAGTAGCCATATAAGGTTAGAAATGGAAAATATTTTCAAAATATCTATTACAAACCAGGTAGTGATAAACACTTGCAAAACAGAAGCTATTCCTTAAAAGTTCTAACCCTATCCTAGGGAACAAGCTGCCATAGATACTATACCTACCTCCCAAAGCAGGTCATCACATATAGGACAAAATCCTTGAACTGGTCCAAGATATAGCGCAGCTCCTGCGCATAGATAACCGACTGATGCCATTCCGTAGCCAGCTCACTCTCCATGATCTGAATTATGTAGTCTTTGTTCTCTAACCTGAGCTCTTAAGGCATTCACTGTATTGCGATTAGCACCAGAGTGATGGTATAATGTATGGATTGCATCAGAATCCTCCTTCTTCCCTTCCTCGAGCGTCTCAACTCAGTGCTCGAGAGAAGTAGAGCCTGAATCTCTCACGAAGTGCTCCAAGGATTCGACTCTATCCTCAGTCTAATCATCCCGAGACATCAGGCAGGATATCGGATCATCCTCAGGGTTAAACCTGAGTGGTGCTCGTGAAGATTCACCAACCTCGAATCGTGGTGGTAAATCAGTAATTTCCCTCATGCAATGGAGGTATGTGAGCCAAGATATCTCACTGGGTCGAGTCTATTTACCTAATAGACCACTAGTGGGTTGGAAAACATGAGCAGTTGGGTCCAGGTGGTAAACGGGGGATATGCTCGTCCCTAGGGTCCTCATCATCCTTGGGATCCTTTTCAGGTTCCTCTTCGAAATCCTCCTCATCAAGTTCATTTGGAGCATCCTGGGTAAAATATGGATCCCTAGCTAGGTGTAGTGGATCCTCATGCGGATGCAACGGAACTTCCTGTAGCTCCTCGGGATCCTCGTTGCGAAACTAGTCCTCGGGGTCATCAGGTAGTCCAACCATCTATAAAAGGGTTTCAAGTGTGTTAGTATAAGTATTTCAACATTTAATAAGTGTTTTAAGGTTGATACAAAGGCTCTAAGGTACTAGGTATCTGCATCGGATCTAGTGAACATTCTTCGACTTCTAAACCTCTCAACTGTTGTAGTTTGTCAAACTCTTTGCTCAAAGTTGGTTGTGTACCGGCCCGACCATAAATACAATAGGTGCGCATTCCTGGTTTATTTTTGGTATGGATTATTTATGGTACTAACCTTTTAATTGAGGTGTCTAACCTAAAGGGTTGAGTTAGTAATTTTAGTTGAAGGGATGTTTAGAATTTTTATTAAGTGTTCTCATCGCGGGTCATAGTATATATAAACTCTTATATATTATGGTTGGTGGGTTTTGTAGTATTATTAATTTATGTTTTGTACTTCCCAACTACCGATCATAGACAGGGGCCAAACATAAAGCACCAGAGGGCAGGACCATTTTGGCATTTAAGTTGTTCTGATATCCAACAACACTATGCGGCCCTTCAAACTCTATTCCCCGTACCGTAAGTAGTCGAGAAGTAGTTTCCTTATTAATAATACTTTTATTAGAAGCTAGTTGATATAGTTGTATTCCTCTTTCGAGGATACGACTTCTCTATAGCCAATTTAGCTCTGATATGAATCTGTCACACCCCCGGCCGAGGCGGCGGAACATGCCAGGCTGTGTGACTAAATTCATGGATCACAGATAAACTGAATATATATCACAAATACAACAATAAACAAAATACAATTTTTATTCCATCTTTAAGTTTGGATATGAGGTTCTTACAGATAATAATGGTAATACATGAAATCCCACAACAGTTAGGCTTAACAAAACAAAAGTACAAATTTAAAATGCCTGCAATCCATGATTTCCAATGTCTCAGTATGCTTGAGACTCACTGATTCCCTGAGAATACATGTAGTTTTGAGGGTCAACACAAGGTTGGTGGATGTCACAGGTTTTCTGCTAGCTACAATAATGATACTTTTAAAAGAGTTCCATAAAGTATTTTATTTATAAGTAAATCATATTTATATAAGCTTTGAAAATCCAAAAGGTGTTTTTTATATAAGTAAAATCATGCTTAAAATGGTTTTGAAAGAATAAAGTTTATGAGTTTTAGTAAGAGAGAGAGAGAGAGAGAGAGAGAGAGAGAGATTCGAGTTAATGTTTATAGTGTGTCCTATAATCGAGCTATGTGACTTGAATGTACCCGACTACAATGCTTCATTGGAAGTTGCAGTAAAAATTGTAGACACATATCACCCGCTTCGATTGATCAGTCGAGGTTGTAGCTAACAACCGCAGGTGGGGATGTAAACCCGTATAGATCTATACATATGTATCTCACTCCGAAGATTAACGATTATAGTAGTTTGGGTATGCTAAGTGTTTAGACTCTGCTAATGAATAACGTAGAGACTCACTAAAAAGCCTTTAACTAAAATGTTTGTGAATAACTCTCATCCATAACTTACTTGTGGGTAAGTTCTAGGCGTAACGAATTTCATGACATCAAGTTTATAACCCTAATCTATCAAAAGAAGTCGCTCCCAAGGAACAAATCAACAACATTGGAATCCTATGGAACAACCAACCAACATAACCCTAATCGATTATGGATTGTCTGCATCTTACATGGAGTGTGAATCAGATACACGCAACGCTCGGATAAGGCAACTTAGGAATTTGAGAAAGAGATAAGGTAACCGAAATTACTAGGGGTTTCCATACTTGGGATCAACACTTAAATCTGGTTATGAAGCCCTCTATTTATAGGGAAGGGTTTAAACCTTTGAGGGATAATTACTTGGTCATTAAGTAATTATCCTTAAGTTTGGTAATTATCTGACTTTCAGTTTCTTACACGTAAGACCTTATATATCTACATATTTTATTTAATTAATTAACAAACTGGATCCTTATAATTCTTCTTAATTCAATATTGCTTATATGTTTCCTTACGTGTAACCCAAAAAGACATTGATATTAATAGTAATATTACTAACAGATGTGACTGTGGTCACTATTTCTAATAGTTCCAACATGAGTGGAAAAGACAAAATGTATCCATGTTTTAGATTTTCAGCATACCATCATAACATCATTATAGTATGTTTTTGAAGCATCCCATTGATGGTCAAAATTTCAATCTCACCACTCATACCCCAGGGTAGTCTATAACTTTTTCTCCCTTATCTTTATTTTATTTTTGCATACAATGAGGGCATTAGGGTATCAGGTGGAATCGAGGAAATTAAATGCTAGTTGAAATTTGGTCCTAAATTTAAATTTTATTTGGGAATGAATATGAAACAATAGTATTTTTTGGAGTTATGAATACTAATTTGAAGTGAGTCTAAGGTAATATTTAGTTCATATGTATAGTGTTTGTGGATTTTCTACATTTTAGAAAAACTTTGATTTGTAAATAGATATTTGTTGGTTTGAAAGTTACAATATGTTTTGCAAATTTGATGTAAGTAAACCCATTAGAGAATCCATAGTAAAAATAGGTTGATTGAGTTTAGTTTATTTGATGTTTGAGTTTTATTTAGTCTTGGTTAAATACTAACTAAGTGGCAGTTCAGGAGTGGAGTCATTTGTGGCTTTTGAAGTGTAGTTTAGATCCCTGATGGATGATATATTCCATGTGATGCATAATGACTCGGATCGGGATGCGTTGAACTCTGTTGTAACACCCCGAGTTCAGAAGTGCAAATTCAAGGTTCTTAGTGTAAATAAGGAAGGTCGACTCGGCGAGTCGATGGATAGACTCAGCGAGTCGAATCGCGATTCTGGTCATGTGTTAAGTGACCAACTTGGTGAGTCGGAAGTGGACCTGCTGAAAGGAGAAAACCCTAATTCCGGGAGTTGTGCCCTATATAAAGCTCATTATAGCCACCCTCAGCCTCTTTACTGCCCATTTGAGTTCCAGAAACCCTAATTAGTGTGTGTGAGCCTCCATTGTTAAAGTTTGAGATTGGAAGAAGAAATTGGTGAAGAGAAGTTGGAGGACTTTGAGGATAGCATCAAGAGAGCTTGTGGATCTGAAGTCTACATTAGTTTAGACTCATCTTTAGGGTAAGAAGTCACCTCCTTCAGCCTATTTCCTTGATTGTTCATCCATGGTGGTTGTTTTGGGATTCTTTAGCATGATTAAGATCTATTTTGGGTATAGATTCTAGATCTGAGGTTGCAACTTCAGATCTAGGTTGTGTTGGAGCCATGAGGGCAGAAAGCATCAGCCATGGGGCTTGATTGAGAGTGCCTTTGTCCCAAAACCTTCTTGTAGCTTGGTTGGAGCTTGTTGAGCCTTGCATGCACGTAAAGTTGGAAACTTTACGTGTGAAGCCGGCCCTAGGAGTCCAGATCTATGTACTGGAAGCAATGGAATGGCCTGTAATCGTCTGAATAAAGATGTCACGTGTGGACTCGGCGAGTTGGAAGAACAACTCGGCGAGTCTGTTGAAGATTGCCTTGGACTCGGCGAGTCTATTCTTGGACTCGGCAAGTCTGGTCGTGGAACCATAACCTTTTCTAGTTAAGCCGTGAATCGGTGAGTCGAGGGACGACTCGGTGAGTTAAGCAGGATGGGACTCAGAGATTGTTGAACTCGACGAGTCTTGGGACGACTCGGCGAGTTGAGTCGTGATATGGGAGTTTTGAGTATGTGAACTCGACGAGTCAACGGGTTGACTCGGTGAGTAGGGTCAACCAGGAAGGTTGACTTTGACTGAGGATTTGGACTTTGACCAAGGTTGACCAATTGACTTCAAGGGGTATTTTGGTAATTATTGGTATTTATTGGATTTGGTTATTTGGTAATGTTCAGTGGTGGAGTTCGTATTCGTGGTCGGAGCAGCATGATCTTATTCTTCAGTCGGCAGTTACAGGTGAGTTATCCTCGGTATACTGACAGGGTCTACGGCACCAAGGTCGACCCTCTATCGGATGGAAATCTAGGTATTGTTGTTATGTTATTGCTTTGCTATGTTTACCTCCTGGTAGTCAGGATGGTATATGTTAGAGACCTGGTTAAGGTCGGTCTCCTGATAGTTAGGATGGTATATATGTGACCGAAAGGTCTTATGTGCTATGAAGACTATGAGATATATGTTGTTAGATTTTATGAGAGTTGTATGTGTTATGTTACGATATGAGCAGTATGTTATGGACCGGAAGGTCATCATGTTATAGAAGGTCTTATGTGCTATGAAGAGTATGAGATATATGTTGTTAGATGTTATGAGATTTGTAGGTGTTATGTTACTATATGAGCAGTATGTTATAGACCGAAAGGTCATCATGTTATATGTGGTTATGTGATATGTATGTGTTATGTATGTTATGTATGATAAGGACCGGAAGGTTAAGATGATATTTATGTATGTGCTATGTATGCTACGTATGGTAAGGACCGGAAGGTCAACAGAGTATGGACCGGAAGGTTAACAAAGTTATGTCCCCTGAGACATTCGGATCGGAAGATCCCATGGAGTTATGACCTAGAAGGGCGTATGTGTTGTTATGGCCTGGAAGGGCGTATGTGTTGTTATGGACTGGAAGGGCGCATGTGTTGTATGTAGTATTTTGGGGGTAACTCACTAAGCTTTTGGACTTACAGTTTCAGTGCAATGTTTCAGGTACTTCAGGAGACCGTTGCAAGGCGAAGGCGTGATCGTACCGTTCCTCAGTTTTATGTTGATGTTTCTGGGATACTCTGATAATAAATGAACTGAAAACCTTTTTGTAATAACTTAATGAAAATGGTTGTTTTTGAAAAGTTTAAATTGGTTGTAAATTTTATGGTCGTTACATCTGTTACACGAGTTTCATTGAAATTCATAGACTCCACTAGTGGCCTTTGAGACTCTGGGAGCTTTAATGAGTTTCATTCAAAAGTTACGAACTATAGTAAGATTATTAATATAACGAGAGTTAGTTTGTTTTGTTGTTTAATTTTATGTTGATAAAGTAAATAGTCAATAAATATTAAAAAAAAAATTAGAAAATTTTAAAAAGGATAAAAAAACAAGACAATAATTGTGAAAAAAATGAAAAAAAGAAAAGAAAAGAGTGGAAAAACAAGAGGAAATGAATAGTTATATATTAGGGTATCCAATATACAATATTTTGTTTTTAGTTGATTCACTTAGAAATTTGGAAATGAAGTTTGATACTTCGTAGTTTTTGAATGGTAAATTCTACAGTATGCAAAAATGAGTAAAATTCAAGTTGAGGGATAGTTGCTTACGATGATAAAGAGTATTTGAAACATAAAAAAGTTAAAAGGAACATTACAAAAATAGATTCTTCATCTAAATATAATTGATGACTTTTCTTTGAGTTATTCTTTTTGGTTGTGATGGGTAATGGTATATAAGATTTGATGTTGAGATGAAATTGTGATTTTGGTATGAATTAACTCTTGTTTTGGGTGATGGAAATCAAAGAATAAGTATAATGTATTTTGATATTGCTTATTTTATACATATATATTGCATGCGATATCGAGTACATTTATCATATGTTTTGATACAATAGGAGAAAAAGGTGTTATTGTAGTTACATTGTCAATTTGCAGACTATTTACATTGCTAGATAAAAAGGAGTTTAAATAGAGCTGGAAATTGGATTGGATTGATGTATACAATAAAGATACTGAAAAGAGTCATACACGTTGTGTTACACATGAATATGTGTTATGCCATTTTCTTGGAGGGTACATGACAAAACCTATTATGTGATGCATCAACTCAACATATGTGTCATGTAAGTTGCAAAATCCCTATAAACAATTTAAAATGTTTAATCAAAATGGGGGGTAAATACGATACATTACACCACCTTTGTCGAAAAGTAACTCCAAGAACATCATTCTAAGGGTATGAAAGGTGGACAAAGGGTTTTTAAGATGATATGGAGCAGAGATATAAGGGATCAAAGAGACGAATTGAGCGCAACTTCGTAGAGTGTGGTTTATTGACCATATTTGGCATCCTTTGTGATTTCTGTTATCTTTTACTTTCTGATTTATGGTCGTAATTTTCCTTTGTGTTTAGCTTGATGAATTCTTTAAATATTTGTTTGATTTTCTGTTTTTATTATTTAAAGTTATTTAATTTATTGTGTTAAGTTTGATTGAAGATCTATATATATATTGAAGATTATTCTTTGTTACCTCTTGTTGATTTTATGTAGTTAGGGGACCAATCTACTACGTTTTCTTGAATCATAACTGTTTCATGATCATTAAAATAGTTATGACTAATGATAGACCAAATCGTAGGGATAAACTAACAAGGAATGAACTTTAATGTGTGTGATTACATATGATGACCAATTCATGCATTAATTAATTCTTATGACCATCAAGATTTATAAATATCAAATCTTCCATAACACGAACCTCAGACTGAGAATTTAGATAGTTAATTGGATGACCATTGTATTAATTGTCTTTATGATCATTAAGGTTAGAATTTGACCAAGAGGCTTAACCAATTTAGAAATTGGTGAATAATGAATACATGTCCATAACACTTTAGTAATCAACCATAATTTTAAGGAGTATTCAAAGCGGTTTGTTTCCAATCAGTTTATTTTTAGTTTATTACTTATTAATTTGTGTTTACCTAAGTTTAATAATCAATTCCTACTTATATTTTTTGTTTGATAGTTTAACCTATAATCTAACATTCTAATATTAATTCACTATAGTTTTGCTTGTGTTCGACACCCGTTCTTACCAACAGTATGCTATGATATGATTGGGTCACACTTTCCCAGTTGTCTTGAATTCCCTAGTTAAAGTAAAAGTGGTTTTATAATTTAAAATGAGGTTTACAAATCAAAGTATTTCGAGGTGAGATGCAGCAAGCCAACTGGACACAAAATTCCCACTATGCATCTTACTCGGAGACTGAAATCTCTACAAGGGAATATGCTCAAGTTTCAAAGTTAGTACCATATAGAATTATAGATACACATAATGGATGGAGATATTAGGGATAGTAGACAAATAGAATTGCAAACATATAAATGAGTTGAAGGTTGTTTAGACCCATATGGTCTCTAAGGTTAAGTAGAATCGCATCACCCATGAACACCAAATCTTCCAGTTAGTGTACCACTTGTCAATTTAAATATGATCACATAACCCAAACCTGGGGTGTTCTATGTTGACAATGATTGGCAAATGTTACTTTTGCATACTAGGGAAATATCCAAAGCCGCTACTTCTCATCTCTTTTATATTATATATAAGTGAAATCATAAAGACATATCCAAGAGGTTTCACTTTCTAATATCTTTCGAGTAGGAAAAAATAAAAATAAAACTTATAAGCATATAGATTTCACTGTAGTTAAGCATGAGATTATTGATGAGGTTGTTGACATGACGAATCGGTATTCTAAATTTGTATAGTATATTAGATCTATTGTAAATATATGATCTCCATAAGATATAAAGAGTTGTTCATATAGTGTATTTTTTAGTACTTAGTACATTTTTAACATCACCAAAATAGGGAGATTGTTAGGATCAAAACTTATGATTTGATGAGTCGAAGTACTACATCATCCAATTAATAGAGCAACAAGTCAGTTGAGCTAGTGCCATTAAATGGATCTATATTAAAAACGATAGTTGAATGAAGACTTGTTCTAGAAGCATCAATCTCGATATCTTAGTGTGTAGGATTGACTCAAATACATATAAAGATTTGTTTGCTTATCTGATGGAAAGATCCATATGTTAAAGGGATTTCACTTTATCATCCGGACCCAGTATATATGTTATTCTAGAATTTACGTATTCTGGAAATCTTCTTGTGCAAAATATTGTAATAGTTTTTTGTGTGAAAATCAATAAGATTGTGTCGAATATGAATAAGTTTATGATTCTTTATCTTTGATTTTAATTTTTATATAACGTTTTTAGTATTTATTGATTGAATAAGTTATTATGGGACCAACATTTTATCCATGACCATGTAACATCAACAACGCTCCCGTAATCCTAACTGGAAAGATGGTATGACAAAAAACTTTAAAGCTCTAATTGAAAATAATACTTGGGTTTTAGTACCAAGAAAATCATACATGTATGTCATATTGTCCATGTAGATTTTTGGACATACATTTGAATTATATGGTTCCTTTGAGCAGTACAAAGTGCGGTTAGTTAGAGATGGAGTATTAAAATACGTGGGTTGGATTTCAACAAAAAATTTAGCCCTGTGTTCAAACCAACCATATGTACGACCAATACAACAAGTTAACATCAAAGATTCATTTTTCTTTACAATGAAAACTGGATTGTTTAAATGTAACAATCGATCATATTCATGGACACTTTAAAATCGGACCAACTTTTCCTTCTAAAGTGTGATCACTCTCTATTTATCATCCTCGTTTTAAGATGTTTCTTACCTTCTTATCTACATAGAAAAAGTTATTCTACACACCTTCTCTCAAGAAAGTCATAGACCATTCATAACACTTATTGCCACTAAATTTGCTATGAAGGATCACAGGTAACTTAACTATTCTTTTTTGAATTGTTATTAATCATCATTAAACTACCTCTTTCTTAACAAATCCCAATATACAAAGAATATCACTAAGCAAACGATAATATCCTCGTGCAAACCATCTCAAACTCCTACTGACATGTATGCCAAATTGGACATATTAACTGATAATCAGTTTCAGATCCTACTTATTACCGCAATGTAACCGATGCTCTTTAATAAATCATATTTACACAACCAAATATATATTATGCAATTAAACTAGTTTGTCTTCACATGAATAATCCACAATCCAAATAAATGCACTCATACATATAATTTGATATTACAAGGCATAGTCCCATATGATTTACACCTCTCCAAATCCAAAACCACAACCTTGTGATGCTACACTGATGCGAGTTGGGAGTGTCTGGATGCACGAAGATCCATCATCGGTTATTGTTCCTTTCTTAAGGAAAACTTATTCATGGTCTTTAAATAGACAACCAATTATCTCATACTCTAGTGTTTGAAGCTAAATTTCATATTATTACAAGTATAGTATCTCTAACACATTAGTTACAAAACTCTCACTTAAACTACATATCCATCTCACAAAAGTCACCATTATGTATTATAACAATGTGAGTGATATGTACCTCTCAGGAAATCCAGTTCAACATACACACATAAATATTATTGAAATGAACATTCACTTTTTTCGAGAAGAAGTTGCTCGAGTAGAGATTCATGTTTTAGACATCACATGTTGGCATCAACTTGCGGATGCATTCGCTAATGGCCTGCCAAGAATTCTTTTGATGACAATTACGTTAGTCTTAGCATATATTTTTGGATTAAGGATTCTAAGCTCATAAATAAATTGGTATAAACTTGCAAATAGAAGCAAAGTCTTTTTGGGTTGCCATTATAACTAGAAATAGCTAGAAATGATATTAGGAGAGAGAGTGTGTGTGTGTGTTTGTGTGTGTATGTGAGAGAGAGAGAGATATATATAAAAAGAGAGAGAAATGATTTGTTAATATATTATTTGATTGATATATTAATTGGAAACAATAATTTGTATGTTAATTTGTTATGTGATTAATAAATTAACATGAGGTCAATAGTTAAATAATTGATTTGTTAATTTATATTGTTGATAAATTAATAAGAAATCAATTAGAATTAATTAATTATTAATTAGAACTAATCATGGTGTAATTAAAGTTGCAAGGGGTGAATTTTAATTGTTCAATAGTTGAACAAAAGAAGGCAATTCTAGAACCATCCAAGGGTGGACGATTTTGGAGACTCACTAGGGGTTGTGGAAGCCTCCTGAATGCATATAAGGAAATGATTAGAATTGGAATGAAATCTATTATTTAATTAATTGAAAGCTAGTTTTGCCTGCAAGTTACATAAATTATACATAAGACCCCAAGGCCATCAAATTTCGTTCACACCTTTATCATAAGTCCTAGGAAGGAAATTTCCTTCTCCTCCCTCTCTTTCCTCATCATTCTAGGGTTTCTAGGGTTTTTCGTACAAACCATTAGAGGCACTAAACTTTTACTGCTTTTTTTCCAAGGTTTTCAAGATGGAATTTTGTTTGGTTATTTACTTTATAATAATCAAAACATATGTAAACCTGAACTCTATGTTTAGTTCGATTATTATAGATTTCCTTTAGGGTTCTTGATGTTCATAGTTTATTGCTACCAATAGAGAAAACATAGATCCAAATATGTTGCATGTGAACTTAAGAGTGAAGTAATTTTGCACCTCATGCATAGTTTTATAACCTATAAAACCCATCATATATCTACCTCCCACTTCAATTGTGATAGACTATTAAACATTTATATTGTAAATTCAATAGTAATTTACTGTTTATAGATAAGTTTGGCCTAGTCTTTATATATATATATATATATATATATATATATATATATATATATATGTGTGTGTGTGTGTGTGTGTGTGTGTAACGCCTGGTTCCTGGTACGTATTTAACTTAAATTTATTCCATTTTATAAAGCAACTCGACGAGTTGGGAGCCCCAAACTCGTCGAGTAGAGATCATAAGGTTCGCATAATTTAAGTAACCTACTTGACGAGTTAGGAGGCCTCAATTCGATGAGTAGGCCGGCAGGGAAGAAACCCTAATTTTTGGGGTTTGCACCCTCCTATGCACCTTAAACCTTTCATGATGGCCTCATTTCTAGCTTCCAAGTCCCAAACCCTAAATCTCGAAACCCTAATGTTATTGTGAGTGTTTGTGAGCTATTTCAAGTGTTTTAGTGTGTGTTTTGAAGCCATTGGAAGAAGGAGAAGCTTGAGGACACAAGAAGGAGTTTATAGATCTAGAACCTTTGTTTCATCCTCAAAATTTTGTTGGTATAAAGCTTGAACCTTGCTTTGTGGTCATTTAGATCTCCATTTTTGAAGTTCCTAGCTTATTTTGGTCCAAATGATATGATTATTGGGACTTGTACATCCCAAGTGAAGAACACTTCAGATCTAGGGCCTTAAGGGGTTTTCATGGCATAAAGGTGCCAACTTTATGGCCATGGAAGTCCCATGCAACCTTTAGACCATCATTTTGGTATTTTGAAGCTTTTATGGCCATGCATGGGGATAAAGTTTAAGATTGTACATGATCATTTAGTCCCTAGAGTCTAGATCTATAATCTCATGGTCTACCTTTTTGCTTTGATGGTGTTCTGATTAAGACCTTGGCCTTTTTGGGTTAGGTTTTGAGCTTAATCCATTTAGGAAAGGTATTCATGGGTAAAGTTGGAAACTTTACCCTTCTAGAGGCATTTCCAGTCTAGATCTGGAATATGGGAATTGAATTTGAAGGATAAGGTCTTAATGCATTAAGAAGGATTGACAAACTGATGAACTCGACGAGTCCATAAGGGAACTCGGTGAGTTGGTTTGGAATGTTCCCGACTCTATTGAAAAAGAAGGAACTCGACGAGTTGAGTCAACTTGGAGTGTTGGCTTTGACTTTGACCTAGACTTGACTTTGACCATAGTTGACCCTAAAGGGTTATATGCATGAAATGGTATCTAAGGGGTTGCTTTGGTTCAGGGAGTGAGTAGAGTTGATTTCGAGCAGAGACGTTTCAGCTATCATCCGAAATTTAAGGTGAGTTTCCTCCAAGTTTGAACGGGTCGAAGGCACCAACGTCAGCCCATGTATGTTATGTGTGCAGATTAGTAGCTAAGTGTGGGCAGGGCCCGTATCTTAGCATTATTTGACTATGGTTATGAATGGATTAGTAGATTTGGTTATACTTGTTGTTTGTGTGACACTTGTATTTGTTTCTTAGTTAGCTGAGTGTGGGTAGGGCCCATATCTCCTAGATAGTTGAGTGTGGGTGAGGCCCGTATCTCATTAAGCATGGGTGGCGCCTGTATTGTAAGGGTGGGGCCCGTTTGCCGAGTGTCAGTGAAGCCCGTATCTCCTCGAGTGTGGGCGGGGCCCGTATCTCCTAGTTGCATGTTATGTGTATGGTATGTGGTAGTTTGGGGAGACTCACTAAGCTTCGTACTTACAGTTTTCAGTTTTGGTTTCAGGTACTTTCGGTAGCAAAGGGAACAGCTCGGGATGACTGCATTGCACACACCATGATGTTTCAGCCGGAGATGTTTACTCTGATATATTTGACAGATGTTTTGATATGGATATACCATTTATGATGTTTTGAGATACTATGACTTATGTTTTGATGAAATGATTTTGATAACTATGGTTTTATTTAATAATTAAAGATGAAATTTTTTGTCATGATTTTTACGATGTTACAAAATATATATATATATATATATATATATATATATATATATATATATATATATATATATATATATATATATATAAGGGATTACATTTATATTGGCACTCCACACAATTTGATTTGTATATTTTTAAATCTCATCGACTTTCTTAAAGAAATTCCAAACCAAAATGGTCTAGTGTCAATAAATCAACAAGTTATAGGTGGGTTTGACACTAACTGATAGTTAATAGCTGGAAGCGGGAAGCTGTGACTCTTATTTAATTAGTGTTTGTCAAAAAATTAAAAGTTTTAGAAATATGTAAAATTACAAAAAAAAAAAAAAGAAAAAAAAAAAAGAAAAGGCACCGATCTAAAAGCTAAATGTGAAACATACCAAATAAAAATGGCAATTCTGGAAATTGATTTTAAATGCTCAATAATTTTTTCTTAAACGCTAAATGAAATAGTTTTTAGATTTGAAATGTTTTGGTTAAATTAAAAGCTAAAAGCATGTACCATCAAACGAAGTTTTTTGTTTAAATCGAATGTTTTGTCAAAATCTAAAAATTAGAAGCTTTCAAATATTTTGTGCCAAACATAAGTTATATCAATTAATAGCATATAAAAGTAATACAATTATAATATATATTTTTCTTTAATTTAAAATGAAAAATGTTATGATATGTGTTTTTATTCTTGTACCAAATGATTATGACATGCTGTTTCCATGGTGTCACAAGCCTTCGACATCAAGTAGGTATAGGGATTCAAATAAAATAAGTTCGGAGGCTATGAACAACAAAACTCATATTGTCCCCACCATGTGTGAAGATTCTCAAAGTCTATATTTCTTTGTTTTTTTTTTCTTTGTGATCGTCGTCGTATATTCTCATTTGCTTTCAAATGGAGATTTTAATCAATATTACTATAAATTTGAAAACCAAAAGATTATTTGGAGAAGAAATAGATAAATACGACTTCCTGATTACAAGGTTTCAGGAGTTACTCGTAGTAAGCCGATGCCATTTTTGTTTCAAAATAAGCCGGAGAGTATTATTCGTAATGTTATGCTTCATTTATATCTCATTCTACTTTTGTATTTTATATTTTTTCTCAAAATGATATCCACGGTTGTTTTTTCAAGTTGTAACTAACTAATGTCATATTCCTTTAGTGGCTGAGGGGTGTTTGGCTTAGCTTTTCAAACCCCAAAAGTTCTTTTTGGAAAAGTTACAAAAAGTCAGGATTTCCTGACTTTTCCAAAAAGTTACTTTTCCTTATGTAAAAACTTCAAAAGTAGCTTCTAAAACTAGTTTGTCAAACATCTTTTCCTTTTTTTTCTTTTTCAAAAAGAACTTTTGGCTTTGAAAAGCTAAGCCAAACACCCCCTGAGTTGATCGATTTTACTTTATTTAAGACAAAATTGAAAAAATGGTCCCTGTGGTATGCAAAATTTTGGGGTTTTAGTCCAAACAGTGACTTTTTTGGTTTCGTAGTCCTTTTGGAGTGGTTTGTATGTGAAAATGGTCCCTCCGAAAACTGAAATGACTATAATACCCTTAGGGTATTTATTTTTCATTTTTCTTTCATTATTCTTAAAATTTAATATTTATTTATTTATTTTAACAATTAAAAAAAATAAAAAAGGGTCCACCTCTCTCTCTCTCACTCACTCCTAGAAGGGCGTGTCTTTGATTGCTTTCTCCAAGCTCTGTAAGAACTACCAGGGAAGCCATAGCCAGTAGCTCTTGGATGAGCTTGACCAAAACCTCCATTGTTGTGTACACAAGCACCACTCATTCCGATAGCCAAAACCTCCATTGTTGTGTACACAAGCACCACTCATTCCCATGGTTTTGCCTTTGTTTTCAGGGATAAGAGACAATGGTATCAAAGATGAATGTGAAACTGATGAGAAAGCCATTCAATTTTCAAACCCCTTTGATAAATCTGGTACACTGCCATCATCAGTTCCAAATTGATCCATGGATCTCGCTCGTTCTTGCTTTATAGGATCCATAAATTGGGGGGGGGGGGGGATCGTTTCCCCGAATTTGACCTATATTATGATGAGAGCTTAAATTATCACCATCCCCGGAGATGAATCTCGATAAAATGCGTTCCGTTTCGGGGTATTATGCCCGAGGGTTGAAGAATGGGTCAGCATCTTCGTCTTCATACATGTCACTGTTTATCAAATTTGAGAAATACGAACTTGGTGTTGATCTGTATCGCATCAAACCAGAGTTCATAGTTTGTTGCCCCTGCTGTTGCAATTAATGTTGATGTTGTTGTTGCCGTTGATTATGAAGATCTGAATCCACTAGAACCCTAGAAGTTGCTCCATTTGCATATGGTGTTGTTTCTGCAACTGTCGGAATCGATGGGTCTATATGGATTTGGGGGAAATCAAAACAGGGTAAATTATGTAAGGTTTTGGAATCGGAATCACAGAAGTATCTGGGTGATACATGTATGCCTTTAAGTTGAAAGTCCATTATGTGTGCGTTTTCTAAATTTTTAGTGTTTATATATATGAAATGTGTACAGATGAAGAATATGTGATGACGAAGAGAGAGAGAGAGAGAGAGAGAGAGAGAGAGAGAGAGAGAGCTGGAGCAGCCTCCCTCACCACCACAAACACCCCCAGCTGCTGCTGCGGATTTTGGATCCAGCACAAAGGAAACCAAGGGAAGCCGCTGGAGCAGCCTCCCTCACCACCACAAACGACGACCGCCGTCTCCACTTCCCTTTCTCATTCACAGTTCACCAACGAAAACCTACCCCTTCTTCCTTCTTTTTAGTCGATTGGAGCTACCAAACACCCCTAAATGTGGAAAGTTTCAGTTGTTAGTTTCTCCCGGTTTATTGTTGCCAGCGAACAGGTGAGAGGACCAAGGAAAGCTCGATAGATATCGACTCCTTTCCCCTCCTCGGTATTTACCGGCCACACCAAAACTGTCATCGACTGCAATTACTTCACATTCCTCGATATGTGGCTGCCAACGATGAAATCAATAAGGCCAAGGAGGAATCGCCGGTCTCGACGAACTCCTTCTCCCCTCGCTGCGATCTGTTTGACCCCACCGGTGCCCTCGATTTTTTGACTAGTTTCGTTCGTGTCCATCCCCGATCGTTCGTGTTCAAGGCAGGACCTGGTTTTAGAGAGAGAGAGAGAGAGAGAGAGAGAGAGGTGGGCCCTTTTTTAATTTTTTAATTGTTAAAATAAATAAATAAATATTAAATTTTAAGAATAATGAAAGAAAAATGAAAAATAAATACCCCAAGGGTATTATAGTCATTTCAGTTTTCGGAGGGACCATTTTCACATACAAAACACTCCAAAAGGACTACGAAACCAAAAAAATCACTTGTTTTGTTTGTAACTAACTAATGTCATATTCCTTTAGTGGCTGAGTTGATCGATTTTACTTTATTTAATAACATCATGTTTTCATTTTCATTTGTTCCCATAATACTATAAAGTTTTTTTTTTAGTTACATCGTTCATTTTTTCCTATTATTGTTATATCATTAAAATAAAATTGTTTAAATTTAAGCGATAAACTATAAAAATAACAATTGACTTTCAAATATTTTTATACTGTAACATCTTATTTTAATTTCTTTCTTTTATGTTTGGTTTTTTATAAAGTCTCAATAGAAAGTAGAGTTTTATTATAACCACAAAACCTTAATGCTACTATAATCAAAGAAATGTTTAGTGATGATAAAGCCTCAGACATATTTAGGTGTCAAATTGAATTAGTCAATTTTAAAACACAGTTTTCTTTTGGGTTATAATATATAGTTTATTATCGATCTAAAAATAATGAATCAATTTTATTTTCTTTTATACATCCTATTTCCTTTTTTGCTAGATAGCATTGTACCATTTTGTCCCCATAACCAACTCAAGTTCTGACATTATTTACAGTCTTTTTGGCCTCCGGTAATATTTGTCATTTAGTAGCATCATGTAAAATGGAAGTATTGCCCATAAATTAGCAATTACTATAAGGCTATCAGGAGTAGAGAGACCTCCACGCGTGGAATGCTTACGTGGAGGGTCTCTCCACACGTGAACACCGCCCCTGTGTTCAGTGGGTTGGTCGTGGCGTGGCTCCCAGGACGGACGAAGACGCGTAAATCGATTGGCCATTCAATTTTCAACCGTTGGAGTATTAAATAAAAAAAATCTTTTTTCTTTAATTTACTTTCTCTATCTATATATACATCCACATATACAATTTTTTTTTAAAACATTCATACAAATTCTCTCAAAACAAACATACAAACTCAACCAAAAAATGGATAGTGATTCTGATGACAATTTGGTTTTGCACACACTATTGTCTGCGGCACAAGACGTGATTCGTCAGAGAGGCGAAACTTCACATCGCGAGAAGAAACATAGAAAATATATCAATCGGGATCGAGAGGCGGCACATGAACTTTTGGTACATGATTATTTTGCCCCTGATAGTCTTTATGACCTTTCGAAATTCGAAGACCGTTTTCGTATTAGTAGAAAATTATTTTTACGTATAGCTTCAGATTTGGAACGTAATTATGAGTTTTTCCAATTACGTTGGGATGCTAGAGGTAAACGTGGTTTTACCACAATACAAAAATGTACGGCCGCTCTTAGACAATTGGGATATGGTATAACCGCAGACGCATCAGATGAGTATCTGAAAATGTCTGAGAGGACGGGTCGAGATTGTACATATCTTTTCTGTGAGTATGTTATAGAGCTTTACCGTGACATATACCTGCGACATCCGACTAAAAGTGATGTCGAACAGTTGTATGCCGCGCATGAAGCTAAACATGGTTTTCCAGGGATGCTTGGTAGTATTGATTGTACACATTGGGAGTGGGCAAATTGTCCCAATGCGTGGCGTGGTCAGTTCACACGAGGAGATCATGGGGTCCCGACTGTTATACTGGAGGCGGCTGTTTCAAACGACCTATGGTTTTGGCATGCATTCTTTGGCATGGCGGGGTCAAACAATGACCTGAATGTGCTCCACGCGTCTCCGATATTTAACGATATTTTGCAGGGTAAAGCACCAGATATGTCATACGTTGTGAATGGAAATGAATACAAGTATGGATATTACCTAGGTGATGGGATATACCCAGAGTATGCTACATTTGTTAAGTCTTTTTCGTTTCCAGCCGATGAGAAACGAAAATTGTTCAAGTTAGCACAGGAATCTGCACAGAAGGACGTTGAAAGAGCATTTGGAGTCCTAAAACAAAGATGGCACATAATCAAGCATCCAGCAAAAACATGGGATAGGGCAAAACTAACGACAGTGTTGACTGCATGTGTGATTTTACATAACATGATAATAGAAGAAGAGGGCAGAGCTATTTGTTCATATACCGACAACGATGCACTTAACCCACCTGCAGTAATACAAGTTGGCAGCCCGGCATACTTCTCTAGGGTTTTGGAAATACAAAATCGTGAAACACATCACAATCTACGACACGATTTGACCGAGCACATATGGGAGAGACAACACCAAGGGGGAAATGACGATGAAGACGAAGAGGACGAGGGCGATGATTACGACGAGAATGCAGACGGTGACGACGAGGCGGATGAGGATGAGGATGATGATGATGATGACAACGAGTAGTACTGTTCTACGGTTTTTGTGTTTTACTTTTTTTTTAAGTTAAGTAGTGTAGTAGTTGATTTGTTAGGTTTTATGTGTGTTTTAGTAATTTTAGGTTTTAAATTTCTATGTTTTTAATTAATGAAAAAAAAAAATTTTGTATTTTCAAAAAATTTATTGATCTTATAAATTATGTTTTTTTATTTCATATAGTGTTACAAAAAATAAAAAAATTTACCTATTTTAAAAATTATGTTATTTACTTAACAAAATGTTAAAATAATAATAATAATAAAAAAAGTAAATGTTGTTAGTGGTGACCATTTCCATAGCGGAGTGGGTTGGTGATGAAAGTGATGTGGCGCATAGATGGCACCACTTTTCCGGTGAGTTTGTAGTGACCACTCCATATAGCCTAAGTTGAAGAAACATATAGTATACTTGTGTAACCACTTGACTTATTGCCTCGATAACTCCCCCATTTGTTTTGGAAAAATCTGAAATTTTGCATGCTACTTCAATTTTCAAGGCAAAAAGATCATATGATCCTTTAATATATGAAAATATAATTACTTTAATTTACATGCCACACATAAAAGAGCATTTCAATGTACATAATTGGATCAATCACTCCCTAATCCATGGAAAACAAAAGATATGGTCTAACGAATGAACAAGTTTTACATATATAGGTTATTTTATAAAGAAGAGTATCACATTATTGGAATGCCATTTTTAACCTAAAAAAGTGTTGATCTGGGAAATTTTGGAAGTTTGTGAAAGCCAAAAACTAAATAAAAAAATGTTATTGCTATATGACTATATCTAAAAGTCTAGAAATAAGTGAACTATGACACCGACCCTTGGTTTGATTTTCATTGTCGCATATACATAAAACCAAAAACTTTAGCACTAAATATAAATCTGATTATAAACTAAAAAACGAGAACATTACTTTCTAATCAAGACCATATCCTAGTACTCGTTCATGCTTGAACACCCCCTTACCTCACTTCAATCTTGGCTCTAACCTCTTGTAAAGTTCCTCAATGATCACACCACCATCCTTAGTGGGGTTTCAAAGGGAGTAATTTCAAGCAACATGTTTGAGATGAGTCGTGAAACACTTTGTGTGATATTTTTTTTACTTAATTAGGATAGGATCTGATCATATAAGGTATATATAGGTGTTATAGAGAAATGCCTTTTTTTAACAACATAAAACTTTATAAGATGAAAATCCAACAGGAAGCTGGAGTGAAACAAAGTTTGGCGAGTAAAATAAAGGGAACAAACACAAAAATAATGCTAAATAACTAAAACATCCGGTCTTTTTGAAAGGAAACTTCACCAAAAATAGCACCTAATTAATTGATTTGTGGAGAAAACTTCTAAACAACTCCAAAGCTTTTTCATCCTTTTGAAATAAACAAATTTTGTGTATTTTGTTAATCTCGTCATAATCATAATTTCCTTCTATGGACTATCTTTCTCGAGTAAAGTTCCCGGGTTTCTTTGATGTGTTCTTTACCATCACACAGACTTTACAAGTCAACTTGCTAATGGAAATGTCATAAGTCAATTTTAGGGGTAATTTTGTCTTTTTGTCTGGTTCAGTAGTTTGTAATGTTGGTGATTTTTTCACAAAATATATTTTAGTGTAATGGATTTAACAAGTGTTTCAAGAATAATGTTTTAGTTATAATACAAGTTAAGAGATGTGGGAGTGCACACTTGTATTTACTAAACATTGTTAGTACCGAACCTAATCTACTGTGTCAAGTCGGGGTTCGGGGCAGCGTCCTGAAAAAAAAATTAGAACAGTACAAGGACTAATTTGTTATTCTTGAAAAATGCAAATTCAAGAACTAATATGTCTTTTCTGAAAGATGCAAACTGTTCTTATTTATCCGTTGAGTGGATAAATCCGGGAAAAATAACGACTTTGAAACACAGAAAACTGGAAACGCTTTCTTCTTCATCTTCTCAAAATTGATTCTAATTTTGTGCCTTAAATCAGAATTGTTGCATCAGGAATTATCCCAGTTTGGATTTCGTGATACCCAAGGCATATAGGGTCGAAATATCAAATAAGGAAAGTGATAACACGATTCCTGTTTGTGATCCAGATTTCCAATAACCCTATTTCGTTTTTCCCCAACATGTAATTGGTGTCGGATAGGTGTAGCCAATAGAAGCTATGTGAGATTACATGGGAATTTGATGTAATTTAAAGTTTAAGGAGAAGACAATAGACGACTTTAGGTATGTTGGAGTTTGGGTATGTCATCCGAAAAAGATATTGTTTTTAAGGAATTGAAAGGGCTTCAGACACTTTGTAGTAATGACATGTTTTTTGGAGGTCCCACACGGATTATACTGATGTTACTGAGTTTATTTGCTATTGTGTATATTGAGCCTATTAATCACTAAGCTCTTGTAGCTAATAGTTGTGATGATGTCCTTTCAGTTTCATGAAAAACTAGTAAGAGTAAGGACATAACTTAGCTCAAGATGAGTGAGGTGTACTTTCACGTATTGGGAAGAGTAGGGATCACGAGCTTTTGTATAGTTTTGTCATATTGTCCCTTGATAGAACTTATAAAGTATTGGAATGGATATAAATGTACAATGTGGTATTATAAGTTTGTAAAACAATAATTTTATGTACTTTGTATTGATTTTACGGGTGTTACAAGTTGGTATCATAGTTGAGATTTAACAAATTAAGTGTCTAAAAGAGTAGATTCTTAAACTTAAACCTTCAGAGATTAACGATGTGTTAAAATTTATTTCGAAGATTTGATAAAAATTAATGCATTGATCCATAGAAATGCAATGCATTGATCGAAAAAAAGTATGTGATGCATTAATGCATGGATTCTGAAACATGTATCTTGTATGATTCTTGAGCATATGAGTATGACTAGCATTGAGTTATAGTCTTATGGAGAATGTCAAGAGTAACTATTAATAGTCAAAATACTTTTAAGGGTGATAAAGGAAAATGTGACACTTCATGGAGAGTATTAACGCGCTTATTGAGCTTCAAGATGGTAAACTTTCGTGTATTGGGAAGAGTATTGATCGTGACACTTGGTGGTGGTGGTGGGGTAATAGTTTTTTCATATTATCCCGTGATAGAACTTGTATACTAGGTTGATATAAATGTACACCGTGCTATCATGAGTTTGTAAAAAAAAGATTATGTATTTTGTATCGATTTAACAGGTGTTACAGGATAGTCCCTAACTAGAGAAGTATGATGCATATAAGTGCTCCTGAGTTGAAGAACATGTTTTAGAAAACAAAGCAAAAACTATTGAAACTGTTCGAGCATTCCATGCATGTAAGATGAAATAAAATCATTTGTAATAACTACATAACGAATTACAAGATTAAAAATCTTACACTTTAAATATAAAAATTTCATTTAATAAGATGTCTAACATTTAATTACATAAATGGCCAGGGCCGGTCTAAACGTATATAGGGTCTGGGGCGAAAAGAAAAAAAAAAAGGTCCCTAAAGACAAATATAATGAAAATTCAATATATATATATATATATATATATATATATATATATATATATATATATATATATATATATATCATTTATTCTTCACTATAAACGTGTTCAATTAGCAATAACAAGCAAAACAAATTTTTTATTTTTTGAGTTAGTTTAAGTTTGAACCAACTTTAAACTCTAAAAATCATTTAGGTAATAACATATATATATATATATATATATATATATATATATATATATATATATATATATATATATATATATATATATATATATATATATATACATAGAGTCAAGATCAAATAAGAAGGAAATTTTTTGTAAGAAGGTAAGAAGTTTTTTTCCTACATATTTTTTTCGCGAACAAACAAAATGAATCATTAGATGATTCATTTGTAAGATGATTCACAAGAAAAAATTCTCAAAAAAACATTTCGATGATTCATTTATACAATGATTTTGTTGTTATTCACTAAAATTGTCTTAAAAGTGAATTTTTTCTTAATTTACTTAAAAAATGAATCATAAATATGTTTTTTGGGGAATTTTTTCTTGTGAATCATCTTACAAATGAATCATCTAGTGATTCATTTATTTTGTTCGTCAAAAAAATATGTAGAAAAAAAACTTCTTACCTTCCTACCAAAAAAAAATTCTTACCGGATATATATATATATATATATATATATATATATATATATATATATATATATATATATATATATATATATATATATATAGTGAAAAGTTCAATAGAGAACCATAATTATTGGTTCTTCAAGGAACCAAATCTTTTTTTCAAATTCTAAAGTTTATTCTTTATCAAAAAAAAATCTAAAAATATCTAAATTCATATGTTAACATTGTGAATGTGAAAAATATTTTTCGAATTTACCGTGTGAATCCGGATTCACGTTATGAATTTTTAAAAATTCATATTATGAATTTGACGTAAAAAAAATTCGAATTTTACATCATTGGAAAAAGGATAAAAAGTTATGAATTTCTGTATTTTTAGTTTTTTTTTTTTTTGATAAAAAATAAGTTCTAAAAGTTGAAAAAAAAAAGATTGGTTTCTTGGTTTATTGGTTAATTATGGTTCTCTATTGAACCTCATAGTATATATATATATATATATATATATATATATATATATATATATATATATATATATATATATATATATATATATATATGCACTACATAGCAAACAAATTTTGGGTCCCATAGAGACGTAGGCCTTGAACGGTCTTTTGGATTGCCCACCGTCTAAACCGGCTCTGTAAATGCTTTGTACAAAATCCTCTTGATCATTGGTATTCATAATTTTTGGACATATAAAGATTAAGAGCAAGTCTATTTCTCACACTCCCACTTTGTTAAGTCTTTTTTGGTGGAGCAAAAAAACACAAATTTTACCTCATTAACACCAATCTCATTACAAGTCATATACATTATCCGTTTGAAGACAAATAAAATACATGTTTTATCAAGATAACCATCCACTTTATAGAGTAAGAGTGGAGTCTAACATTTTCTTTATGTTTCACAAAAAAGATACTTTACATCCAAATATTAAAAATAAAAAATAAATAATAAAAAAAAATAAAAAAAAAAAAAGACTCTAGTCCCGCGAAAAGAAGTAAAACCCCCATCTCTCATTTGCATTTAGAGTCCTTTTTCGAGTTTATATTTCATTTTCCACCCTCACTAAATATAAACTTTTTAAACATCCGCTTTTATAAATTGAAAGTAGCGTCCATTTTCTTTTTGTGGTTCATAAACCAAAAACAAAGTATAACCATACAATATAATGACTCCGTAAACAAATCATAAGCCCCATCTCTCATTTATATTTGAATCTTTTCCAAGTTTACATATCCTTTTCTATCTCCCACCAAATACAATATTTTTACCCATCTACACCCCATTTAAACAAAGTTTTATATAAACACCATCATTTTGCCACTTTCTTATCTTTGTCATGTTAAAAAGAAAATCCACAAAACATAAAAAATAAACCCAAGAAAATAGCCTAATCCAATATTCTTTCATATTTTATGTTACATAACAAGCCAAGCCTATAAAATAACTCTTTCCTTTCAAAGAGGCATTCAATTAGAATATCATTTACTTATATCTCCTCCACGTTATGGAGTAGGTCTTTGCTAAGAAGTCATATTATTTATGGGATAGAAATAAAACCTAATGCTCAAAATGGTTTGTGGGTTGAACCTAATAAGATGGCAATAACAATGCCAGAAGTAATGAGTACATGGTCGATGACTTGGAAACCCGTGGTTTTCCAATAAAAATGTTAGGCCTACTTCTACACCAAATATATCGTATTAATCCATTTAATATGTTGATGTAACATGATACAACATATGTTATGTCATAATTCATCCATTTTTTATAGATGAGTGGAGTTCATTTTTTTATGTTGAGTAAATAGCAAAATTGGTCCCTATCATTTACCAAAAAGTATAGTTTGAATTTAATTTTTTTTGTCACATGGTTAATCTAAAATTGAAACTTTCATACAGAACTGGTCCCTAAAAAATTTGAATGCATTTGAAGAGACTATTTTTCACTCCAGTTTTCTTAACACCGTCTTCTCTCTCTCTACTCTTTCATGTTGCAGCACCACCACCGCTGGCAACCATCTTCACACCATTTTTTTGTCCAGAAAAAAAAACACCATACACCCCCTGCTCCCTCTTTCCAAAAACCACCACTATCTTCAGCAAATCGATTTTCATCAAACCCATTTTAGGAAGCATATACTAGATGAAGCTACCACCATCGCCAACAGAGACATTGCCATCGGATAACACAAAGAAACATACATGAAAATGAATATGTCACCTCTCTCTCCCTCAAAGATATGAAAACGGATACATCTAGGATTCTATTGGCCTAAAAACCCTAGTTGATCGGTGATAGAAGCAGTAGGGCTAGGGATTTCCATGTTCATGTTCGACCCTCTCACGAATCTAGAAACCTACATAATCTTTGTCTGAGAAAGAAATAGAGAGAAGACTATATCAATGACGACTTCAATATAGAAACCCTAGCCCCGGACCAGAAAACCCCTAGCCAACCTAGGTTATAGCGACATGAAGGAAGCTCTAGTTAAGGTAGAGACGAACAGATGACGGGAAGGTGTAGTCTGACAAAGGGGGGTTGCGGACAACAATTTTGACGATGGTGATTAAAGGAGAAGATATTCCTTGCGGCAGCAACAGGAAAAAAAGAGACAGACGATTGTATTGGTGTATTAGGTTGGAGGGTGTGGTGCCACCGAAACCGCACTCCTTCCACCGCCACATAAGCGTCACGTCATTTTTTACCACACAAGTGTGGTTTCTTGCCACACCAAGGGAGTGGTGCCACACTTTTATTTTTATTTTTATTTGTTTTGTTTTTTTAGCTATTTTAATTAAAACTTCTTTTTTAATAAAAAAAAAACATAATTTTTCATTACTTGAAAATTTAAAAAAAAACATTACAATGAAAATTCAAAAAACATTACATTGCATTACCAAAAAAAAAACCAACGAAAAAGACACACATGACATTAAAATAATCCTAGAAACTTAAAAAACACAAAATAAAATAGCTAAAGCAAACTACATAAGGTCGTTCTCCGAGAACTCGTCTTCGGAGTCATCCGGTGGATCCAAATTAAGGTTAATATTTTGAACCCCATAAATGTGTTTCACTAAGTCATTGCGAAGATTGTGAAATGTTTCAGTGCAACGTATCTCTGCTCTCCTATTCATATACTCTTCGCCACCAATTTCCATTGGCTGTGTCTCTGGTATGGTTTCTTCCTCGTCAAACGCACATATCGCTCTTCCTTCGTCTTCAATAATCATGTTGTGATATATGAGACATGTATACATGATTTCTTGAAGTTTTTCCTCGCCTAAATGAACTGCTGGTTTTTTCAATATAAACCACTGTTTCTTCAGAGCTCCAAAGCATGCTCAACCTCCTTCCTAGCTCTTTCTTGAGCTCTCTTGAATTTTTTTCGTCTAGAACCATCTGAACACGTAAACGATTTAACAAACACAACATGCTCAGGATAGATTCCATCGACTAGATAATAACCATACTTATATGGCGTTCCACGCACTTCAAAAGAAGAATTTGGTGCGGATCCATCGTATATGTTGTTAAATATAGGTGAACGATTAAGAACATTGATGTCGTTAATCGAACCAGGAGAACCAAAAAAATCATGTTAAATCCACAGATCTTATGATGCAACTGCTTCAAGTATGACCATTGGGTGACCACGATCACCTCGGGTAAATTGCTCATGATATGATGTGAGGCAATTTTCCCATGTCCGATGGAGACAATCTAAGCTTCCTAACATTCCAGGAAACCCATGCACACTAGTATGATGAGCTTGCAATTGCAAGATGTCATTACGTGTAGGCTTACATAAATATTTTGGACCATAAAAGTGAATTACAGTTTGGCAGAAAAAGTGGAGACTGTCTCGTGCTATCCTAGCAGACATTCTAAAACTTTCATCTAATGCATCAGGTGGAATGTCATATACTAACTGACGAAGTGATGTCGTGCATTTTTGTAAGGGAGTGAAACCGAGTGTACCTCTAACATCGTAGCGTTGTTGAAAAAAAACTGCAATCCCTCGTTACATCTTCAACTATACATTCGTATAAACCTTTAAACATTCTGAAGCGCCTACGAAAATAATACCCTTGATAAGTGGCATTCTCTTGAAAATAGTCTTGTATCAAACAATGGTTGGCTTCTTCACGATTTCTGAAAATATATCCTCGTGTTCTCCGTTGAGAACTTGCAGCTGCGTTATTGCATAAAACATCGTATGTTTGTTCCGCCATTTGAGCACACGCAACAGTACCATCAAAAATAGTCTGAAATTCTTCAGAAGATGAAGAAGATGACATTTTTGAGAGAGATGAGTAATTTTTTTTAAAAAAAATGAGAGAGAAGGGTTTGTATTGTGTGAAAAAAATGAAGTGCTTGTGTATATATAGGAAAAAAAGACAAAAAGGAATAAAATAAAATAAAATAAAAATAACGCACAAAATGATCGTTCAACGGTCAAACATTCACCAGCCAATCATGTGTCGCGGTCATCTACAGTCGTAGTGCGGCCAAAACCGCAGTCTTGGCGGTGTGCGCGGCTGAGGTTGCAAAAACCGCGTCCACACCCTCCGGCCTTAAAAGAGAAAATGATGGGAAGGGTAGCTTATTGCTATTTTTTCATTTTTTTTTAATATTTAGTAAATAAAAGAAAATGAAAAAAAAATGACAAAATAGTTTTTTCAAATGCAATTAAATTTTTGAAAGACAAATTCTATATGGAAGTTTCAATTTTAAACTGACTCTGAAACAAAATATATTTGACTTAAACTACATTTTCTAATAAACCACAAGGACCAATATTGCTATTTACTCTTTTATATTTCACAAAAATTATAATTTAAAGAAGAAAAAAAAAACATAACACTACAGTAACTACAAAACCAATAATAGTACAACAATACATTATTCTAAAAAGTTCGGCATAGCGCGTTATTGCTTCAAGGCCTGCACTTGACGTCAAGCTTTAATAAAATGTCACCTTAAGTCGTATATGTATATATAAAAATGAATAATAGTAGATAATATATAATTATCGATTATATACAAGATTGTCGCCTTAAGTCACACCTTACAAACGACATGGTCCGTCACGACTCGTAAAAACTTAAAATTTGACCCGATTGTGCATGGTTCTTTTGGGTTGCCTTCACCAAAGCAACTTGAATGGAGAAATAATAGAGAAAGAGGTTATTATGATTTATTAATATGTTATAAGAATAATATATTAAAGGAGAAATCATATTTGTTTAATTAATATTGGTCAATAATTAATTAAGAATTAATTTTGTGATCAAGTGTAATTAATTAAACTAGAGCGGCTGAATTGTAATTATGTGATAGTTACAAAATATGGTAATGGTTATCCTAAATATGGTTGAACGAATTCAAGGAGATAAGGATCTTTGAAATCGTCCAAAGGATAAGGGTTTTCAAGACTTATCTTATTGTTACTTGGTGGGCAAACAACTAGATAAGGATAAGGACTGAAACCCTAATCCCTACACCTATATAAAGACCCCTTGGCTAATGAAATTCGTTCATGCCTGGTCTAGGGTTCCTAGGGACGAATTTCATACCTCCTCTCTCTCTCTCTCTCTCTCTCTCTCTTGCCTCTCCATTTGCTCTTGGTGTTTGTGAGTCATTAGAGGTACTACACTTGTGGTACTTGCTTTCAAAGACAAGAAGATTCAAGATTTAAGTTGTTATTACAATATAACAACAAGAGGTATGTGATCTAACCTTCTATGTAGATTTCGAAAATACTAGGGCATATTAGGGTTTCTATATGTGTTCATAATGTTGTGTATCTAATAGTGAAAACATAGATCCAATTATAGGGTTGCATGCACACATAGGATTGTTTGTACAAAACCCAACAGTTACATCTATTATTTTGAATCTTGGTAAGAGATCCCCCTCTCATTTATTTGGATCCCCTTTTCAAGTGTACATGTCCATTTCCACCCCCACAAGATCCAACTTTTTGATAGGTTTTAGCCATAAGAACTTTCCTATGTGCGCATGCAAAACCCTAATGCTTGGATCTAGGCTTTCTAATAAACATGCTTTGAATCCAAGTCTTCTAATGACTAATTAGGTTAAATAACAACATTGAAACAGATCTAGAATCATACCTTTGAGTTCCTTGTTGATCTTGAGGTCTTGGAGCTTCTAGAGTCACAAATGTCACTCCTCTAATGGCTTACAAACACCAATAGCAAGGAGGATGATTTAGGAGAGAGGAGAGGGGAGGAATTCGACCAGAGGTTCCTTACTTTAGGTTAGATTACGAATTCCATCAGCCATAGGGTCTATTTATACTTGTAGACTCCTTGAGGGTTACAACCTAAACCCTAATTGGATAATCTTCTCTTAAGGCTATCCAAATCCATTCCATAGATAAGCCTTTGGACGATTTAGGCTATCCTAACACTCTTAGAATTCGTCCAAAGCATATCCCAATGGATTTACAGTCTAAAGCTTAACTATCAAACAATTGACAGTTTATACCCCTTTATTTAATTAATCTCTTTAAGTCACCAAATTAATTCTAATTAATTCTATGACTTATATTAATCAAATAACAAATATATTATTCATTAAATTATTCCCATAATATACTAATAATATTTACTCTCTCTTATTAAATCATCCTATCAAGTTGCTATGGTGAAGGCAACCTAAAAGGACCATGCACAACCGGATCAAATACTTGCCTAATATAGTTACAGCCTTAGACACTATTCCAACACTTTTTACCCGTCTACACCCCCATTTAAACAATTTTATATAAACACCATCATTTTGCCACTTTATTCTCTGTCATGCTAAAAACAAAAGGGTAAATTACATCAATCGTCCCTCATACACATGTCAGAAAACGTGTATAGTCCATATTTTTAAAATTTAACTCGGACTTTCCTCGTTTGTTTAAAACTTGCACATTTCATCCCTCTGGACATAAAAATACTATTTTGGCTTTAATTTTTTTTTTAATTTTCTATTATTGTTTTATAATATATATATGGTAGCCACCCTCCCTCTTCCTTTTCCTAGTGTCCTTTCCTCCCAATAGAAACCTCCCCATCTCCGATCAAAATCCTCAGGCGAATCACCGGCAGATTTTCCACCGCCGCTTCATTTTGGTTCCAGACTCGTCACACCACCTATTGTCTTCATCTTGACTCGACTCAAAACCGGTTACAACCTCCTTCCCACCATCTAACAACTTCCTAAATCCATCGGTCAGACTCTAACTGTGATTGTGACGCAATCTAGAAAAATAGATTATTAGTGGTAGTGATGCTCGATCTGAAACCCCCAAAGTGAAATCCTTCATGAAACGTCCAAAGTTCTTGATCTAAAACCACACATTTCCCCGTATATGAATCTAAAACCCTAGGCGCACAGGTGAAGAAGGAGATCATCTATCGGAAAAGGAGGAAGAGAGAAATGTAGTACCAGTGATGGCGCATAGGAAAAGAAGGAGATCATCAATCTCGAAACCCTAGGCGGCGATTAGAAATCCTAATTTGTGTTCTTTGTTGTTGAAGGTCATCGACAGGACAAGAGTTGTGCTGGTGGTTGAAGGTGGCTCACGATGAAAAGGATGGTTGAATAGTAGAGAAGATTACAAGATGACAAGTTGAGAATAAGAGATATTCGATCAGAAAAGGAGTAGGAAAAAGATGTCATGGTTCTGGACAATAATAATGGTGGTAAGTGGTGCTCCGACAATGGTGGCGGGCGGTTTTCTGGCAATGGTGGTCTACCCGGAAAGAAAATGGTGGTGTTTGTGATTTTTTTGTAAAGGTGAGGGTTTTTGGAAATGAGGAGATATACATTTTTCTAAATATTAATCTATAACTAATATCATTAAAATAAATCAAAAATAATTGGAAATTAAATAAAAAAAAAGGTATTATGGTCATTTCAAATTTGACATGGACTAAATTTGTATAAAACTAAATATCAAAGACGAAGCATGCAAGCGTTAAACAAACAGTAGACAATCCGAATTAATTTTTGAAAATAAGGATCAAACATATTTTCCGATATGTACACGAGGACAATTGGTGTAATTACCCAAAACAAAATCCACAAAATAGAAACAATAAACCCAAGAAGTAGCCTAATCCAATATTCTATCATATCCTATTTCACATTAAAAAAAAAAAAAAAAAAAAAAAAAGCCTATATAAACATATTATATCATAATTCATTCAATTTTTATAAAGTGGACGTGGAGTCTATTTTCTTTAAGTTTCACAAAAAGTATAATTTACAACCAAAAACAAATCATACCCATACAATGACTCCAAAACCAATAACACCTTCCCCCTCATTTACATATGGATACCCTTTTCAAGTTTACATATCCATCCCACCCCCACCAAATACATCTTTTTACCCATCTACCCCCCAAATAAATAAATATTCTAATAAACACCCTCACTTTGCCATTTTCTTCTCTTTTTCATCTTTAAAAACAAAACCCACAAAATAAAAATAAAAAAGATAGCCTAAACAAATAGGTAGATGAGGAAATCATGGGTCGACTGATACCGAAGGCCTTGTTTGTGTAAGTCTTAGAGTCCCTCCAAGCTCAACGGGAACAAGAGGTATCAGAGAATGCAAGACGTCGGTTATTAATGGCCGGTAGCTTGGTTCCGGTTGTACACATAACACAGCCACCGCAGCAACCTACAGATAAAAAAAAATAGCAATGTACTTCCATTCATTTGCTATTATAACAGATTTATTCACTCTATCAATAACAAACCCAGATATGGACATATGGTATGTATATCATAAGAGATTTGTCTTTTTTATTGATTCCACAAAGGAGGCAATTTCAACCTAAGTTTCATTCAAGGATTAAATGCAAGAAATAATAACATAGATTAATTGAAATAAATTATTATAACTTACCTAATTTAGCAATGTGATTGTAATACAAATCGATTTCTCTACATACAAATAAATGAAACTATGTTTACTACTTCCATTTATTTTTCCATTTATTCGTGTTAACACTTTGTACTTTGAAAAAATCCACCTAATTATAGGAATGGCCATATTCAAATACAAAGTAATTTCACTGCTATAATTGGGCAGATTTTCAAAATACCTAAATATGATGATGAATTAAAATTAGTAATGCTAAAGTTGGCTAGGTTTTTCAAAATTCGACTTATGAAAAACAAACTAATAATATATTATAAAAAAAGTACGTTGCTATTTAATACATTTATCACGTCAATCTTTTTTACAGTACATAAAATTTAACGAAAAAGTTAAAAAAAAATGTGTTAGATCATTCAAACATTTATAATCTCATAAATTGTTTATTCAAAAATCAGATGATTATTTAAAATTAGTTTTTCTAATCATATTTACGTACTTGGTACAGGTGCTTGAGATCCATTGTGTATCTGATCACGGGATCTACAATATTCGGAAGCTTTGATCTGTCTGTTAATTGTGGCATAGCCTGAAATTCACAAATTTGGTTTCAAAACACCGAATAAAAATCAAATAATCAAATGTTCAAAAAAAGGGTAAGTTCTACCCAAGTGACAATAGATTGGCATTGCGACTCTGCTAATTTTTCTACAGGTCGCCTTCCAAGTAAAAGCTCTAAAAGCACAACTCCAAACGCATACACGTCACTTTTATCCGTCAATTTTCCTGTACACAAAAATGGAAAGCATTAAAACATCCTTTTATCAACATTCAATTTATGCATCAAAATTTTGTACTTGTAATTGACCATCATTAAATAGCACAAAAAAGTTGGATTTTAATCCCTAGAAATAGCAACATACTTTCAATTATTTATATATTGCAGTTTTTTTTCCTTATTCAAGCTTTATCCTATATGAAAAATCTACCCAATTATGACATTGTACATTTAAATAACATCATACCTTAAAATAATAATAATAAAAAAACACCGGATAAGTGTAATAAAGTAATAAACAAATCAAAAATGAATGTATACATACCATCTAAAAGATACTCGGGAGCTACATAACCCAATGTCCCTGAAAGCTTAATGTTGTTTTTGTTCTGGGCCCCATCCATTATAGCAAGACCAAAATCTGAAAGCTTTACAAAAGATAACAATTGTAACCAAATTTCAGTATTTCTTCTTCTTTGTGGTTTACAACACAAAATTGATTTGTTTTTAATATATTTTAAAAATTGATTTATTTTTGGAAAGGTATATGTGACAGGGTCCCACTATGAATGCAAGTCATATAGCCTACCTAAGACTTTCAAAGTAGGTGGGAGATGCATTATTATTATTATTATGATTCTGACAGAAAGAAAGTTTGTGTAAATTTTATAAAAAAAAAAAAAAAAAAGAAATTATTTGATGTTTAAAAAAGTACCTTCGCGTTGAAGCTGGAATCCAGAAGGATATTAGATGATTTCAGATCTCTATGAATCACCGATGGTTTGCAGTTCTCATGCAAATATTCTAATCCCCTGTACTCAAATAATTACAAATATTTTAAAAAATATAATAATAAAAAATTTCATCTCATTATTAAATTAATTAATTATCCACAAGTCCCACCTTGCTGTATCTAGAGCAATCTTCATCCTGCAATGCCATGTTAAATTGGATCCACTGGAAGGCCCTGTGTGTGGACACATAATTTAATTCTTGTTATCTAATCTTATTTTTATTTTTATTTTTATAAATAATAAAATACTCCCAACAATCTCATCAAAAAATTAACACACTTTCCATATTTGGGGTTTTTCGTATCGATTGCTACATATCTCCTTTTCAAGCATATGACCCATCTACCCCGTTAAGCTTTAACCATCACTACAAACTAATCAATAGCTAAAAAAAGACATATTTGCCCTTTACTATGTTTCAAATTATAATCATATCAATTTATGTCGGCTTTCAAGATGAAGTGTACTTTTGTTAGACTGATAAGTGATAACCACTAAAAACAACCTAATCATATTGATTTTGCTCCAGAGCTTTAAAGGGTATTTTAGGTATTGTGAAAAGGTCAAAAAATTGACTCACCATGTAATTGAGTTTCTAAAGATCCATTATGCATCAGTTCATAAACAAGAAGCTTGGTTTCATCATGAACACAATATCCCAATAAGGTGATGATATTCGGATGATGAATTTTACTCAATAGATCCACCTCCGTCTGCAAAAAAGAAAACCCTAATCACAAAATTGCAAGAATTAAAAGATTAATTAAAGTCTGAAACTTTAAGATAATGATAATTAACCTGGAATTCTTTAATGGCGTCTTGACTAATACCATCTAATCTTTTAACAGCTACATGCAAATTATCATCGAGTCGAGCTTTATACACGCATCCAAATCCACCTACGCCTAATATCTCGCTTTCACCGAAGTTATTTGTTGCTGATTCTAACACGTTATAATCCATAACAACCACCGATCCCTTTTCGATTTTGGTTTTGAAAACACCGTTAGTTCTGCTAACGAATGAACTCAATGGAAGCCCTCTCAAAGAATCTTGAAATTAAAACAACGAATCTGATTAGAATCTGTAGACATTATCAAAACCTATTAAGTTTTACATCGTCTTACCTAATTTTTTGGTACCGATTTTGCCTGATTTGTGTATATTCTTTCTGTGGCATATCCACAAACATATGATGGACACTATGATGATCGCCATCACAGACGAAACTGTGATGAGCCCAATAAGAACCTTTCGACTTGAACTGTGTTGGTGCTTCGTGATATCGATTTCAGTTCCTGATTCGGATAAAAGTAAAGATGTTAGAGGTAGATAGCAATAACCCGGATGTGAATGATGGAAGGGGATATATACCTGAAGTGAAGTCGGCCATTGACGCCGGAATTGAAGGAATGGGAGGCGCAGCAGGTGAGGATTCAGGAACAGAAATCGCAGAAAAGGGAAATGAAGCTTCGGGTCTGGCATCAGTTGAGCTAATTTCGAAATCCAAAACTAAAACAAACAAAAAACCAAGAAAGATTTTCATACTTCGCTTTCTTCTTTGTATGTCTACAATAAACAAAACATGAGATTTCTTTTAAGGAAATCCAAGTTGAGAGTTGTATGTATCCTAATGGAGACAGATAGCGAGATCTCAAATTTAATTTAATGTTTTTGAATTGAACTGAATCTTGATGGGTGTTTTTATCTTTCTCTCTCCTCTGTCTGCCCACTCTCGTTGCATCTCTCACACACAGTGAAACACACAGAGATGATTTGAGACAGAGCAGTAGTTGATGAAGATGGCCATGGAGGGTATTAATGGAGGGGAATGAGAAGATGAATGCTGATTTGCTGTGATATCTGCAAATGGCGATGAGGTTTGTTATGCTGCTGCAAGATGGAGACAGTAGACTGGCAAAAGTTTACTTTTCTTGAAATCACAAAAATAAAGAAAAAGGAGGGAACTTTCTTATTAGATTAAAAATCAAAATTCCCTTTACGAGGTGTTATTATTCTTTTTTTTTTCTTTTCTCCTTTTTAAATGTGACATCTCATTTTTGTTGACCATTAATTATTATATTTGGTTCGGATCGACAAACTAGAAAATATGCTTAAAATAGATCATATCACTTTACATAGGTAGGCATAATGCATGCACACTTTATTTTCATCAATATTTACATTTACATGTACATAATAGTTAGTTTATAGGATATTCATATAAACAATCATATATTTCTTTATATTATTTTTTTCATACAAACCCACAGAAAAATTCATTTTTGTAAAAGTTTTACTTAGACGTAGCGTGTAACAAGCAATAAGTTGCATCATAATCTCTTTTCGTATGACAAAATTAATTCTTTTCAAAACAACATACATAGATCTTGGGGTCATAACATTACTATGCATCATCCGTTGGACTCTATTGAGTAGTTTCACAACATTTTGTATAACGAAACTGAAAGTGTCAAATGCAAAAGGTATAAAACAGTATGCCCTACAGTGAAAACCTTACTTTCCAAGCCAACAAGAGGGAAACTCATGTTAGATCCACACATGCGTATTTCCCTCCAGCCTATCCAAAAAAATAAAATGTCAGTTGCTCTAAGTGTTGATCTTCCTTCCAACGGGTCTGTCAGAAATTTCACAGGTGTCTCTTTCTTGGCAAAAACCTCAGAGCAGCTAAATATTTCGAAACGAACATTTCTTACCAGATCGTGTCAGTACTTGAAACTCGGGAGCTCTCTGTAATGAACTGCATGCTCCCCAAAATAGTCCAAGCATGCCTTAGGACAAACCGGGCATGTCTCATCAGCTTCAAATAAAGGGATCATAAGGTGATACTTGAGGATAGCACGACACTCCACTGGCAACATATGTTGGCCAAGACCGTCAATAGGAATAGTCATAAGAAAATCATGAGCATGTTGTGTCGTTAGATACTCAAAAACTACTTTATGCCTAATAGTCATGCCAAAGTAAACTTACATGTTTTGGACAATTTTACTAAAAATGGAAGTCGCCAATGAATGTTGGGTTTTTGTAGGGGCAATGTCCTTATTAGTGAAAACTTTGAAGTCAAAGTCTCGAATCGTATCACAAAGATAGGCCAAAGCACAAACATAATCAGAATTCATACCACATATGTTGTTATCTCGTACGATGTGGTCCCGTAACACCCACAATTGATCTCGTGAGGCCATAAATGTATAGGATGAAGCCTCTATCGCTAAGTACAACCCCAAACCACCAAACCTAATTGGTAATGAAGCAAGTTATCGTTAAATGTTCTTAAAGAAAGGACCCTCGCAAGCCACAATGTCCTTAATCGACCCACGTAACCATTTATCAAAGAACAAAGCCACCTCCTCCATGTGAACGGGTTGGCACGTCCTCATACCTAAGAAATTTTTGGTAATGCCCATGCAAGATCGAAGCAAAAGGAGATCACTTTGGGGGTCACATAATTATGGAAGAATGCACATCAAATCAACAGCGTTGACATCTCTCTTCATGGCTAACCCGCTAATAAAACTTGTGTCTCTACTAATAGATCCCCCAATAACGGACGCCCGATGTCAATGAGGAATAAACTCGCACGAAGCTTCCTACCAACACATGAAGGCCAAAATAACTCAGTTTTTCTTGATATTTAATTCAACACCCAATCCTGGACCTATCGCCCTAATGATGTCCAATATTATGGCCACCCCCTTTGAATCTCCAATCACAGTCTCATCATCAAGATACCAAACATGAAAAAGAAGCTTGTAATTGTATCTAATCGGATGTACAAGTGGGTGCAATACATAAGCAAAAAGAAGCAGCCTCAAAGCACAAACATAATCAAAATCCATATTTAAATAGTTTACTAAAATTATTTTTTCCTCCAATAAGGTCGATACAGGAAGTTATGCTACAAAATAGATAGACACGTGGTCAGGAAGCACTATTGAGGGTGGGACCCTGGTATTGCTCTCTGATGTCTAAGTTAGATATCGTATGTGGATGTTACTTAATTGTTGTTATGTGTCCAGGGTAAGCCTGCCTTCTTACCGATATGCATCCACGTATTTATGAATCGATGGAGGACCTTGGGTTATCATTATTATCCGGGTGATGATGTTGCATTGGGGTTGCAATGGTAGTACCCTTTAATATAACATTGGAGCTTTATCCATGTTTCCCACGATATCGTGTGGGTACTTGATAAAGTATTTTATTAATATAGGATGTTGCTTTACCGAGTGCGTAGTTGGCCTAGACTTTTGGAGAGAATCACCCTGTTATTATTTCCTTCGGTTAAGCCTTTAAAATATTATCGCACAATGGTTGTCTATGGGCTAACCTCATACACCATTAACCCCCCACCCCCCCACAACCGAATTGTTAAAGGTTGGTTCTTGATGGGCTTTTATAATTGGGCTTTAAATATCATTTATTTACTCGGAAGTAAACAATCTATTATAGGTTATACGTGTCTGTGTACTCGCGTAACCGTTCATGCAGTTACTAGTTTTCAGGAATATGCATTCCCAGCTTTTTTTCCCCTGTTAATGTTCGTCCTACCGGTTATTTCCTCCATCATCCATTTTCTTCATCTTGCAATTGTCGCTTTGCCTTCTAGAAAGATGTCTCGTTTTTCTAGGCCCGTTATTCATTTCGCCATTTCTCGTGATCGATTAGCCAAAGTCTTTGAGAAGTATCATCTTATTGAAGAAGATGGTGCTCAAATTCATGGTTCTGGTGCTACTATCGGTCGTCCTCTTTCGGGTAAGATAGGGTTTTATATTTACTATTTTGAAGCAGGTTTGAGGGCACCCCCTTCGTCATTCTTTGGGCAAGTTATTGAAACCTACAAGATCCGTACATGCCAACTAAAACCAAATTTTGTCTCCAAACTGATATGTTTTGAGTTATCGTGTCATACGTCCCTTGTTGTTCTAATGGTAGATTTGTTCCGCCATTTCTTTCGTATTTACAATTGTGGTGCTTGGTTTTACTTTCGTCCAAAGGAAAGAGTTTCATAGAGGTCTTCTAGAATCTATCAAGAGATGGAAAAATGAGTTCATTTGGCTTAACGCTTTGCAGTTTTCTTTTGCCAATATCTTTCATTCTCCTGGTACCATCGAGGACCAAATACATAGAAGGACAAACGATCATGGTCAGGAGATACCCAAAATTGTTGGGCGTGTCGATGAAAAATTCCCAGAAGCAGTGTTAAGGCAAGTAGGTATGAACCCTCATTGAATTCGTATGGGGGGTTTTCCTGCTTTATTTGCTTGAGAGAAAGGTTATTCTTGCAATTATTTCTTCTTTTTCTTCTTCTTCTTCAATTTACATATCTATAGGGTTTTATTGGGGGTAGTGTTTCAATGCTTCCTGATTTCAATTTTTTTAAAACGATGCCCGGACCCCGTTTTGTTTAAGTGATTTTGTTGAGCCGAGAATTATTGCCAAGGACATTGGTTCTGATGACTTCGACTTGCCGGTTATGGATGTATGAGTGGTGACGGAAAGGATGCTCTTGAGGCACCAATATTTTGCTTTGACAAGTTGTGAATAAACATCTTCTGAGAATAATCAAGTTTCCTCTTTGTACGAGACAAAAACATGTTGTCCTTACCAAACAACTCATGAGTATGTTGTTCGACAAAATCATCAACAATATATTTATTAGTACCATTTAATAGAATAAAAACAAATTTTGCTTTGTATTCGCACCTAATAGAGTCTTTCCTTCTTTAAATCTTATTATGTTGTGGGTCTAGAGTATCCACTTTAGCGGTTCTTGGTTTACCTTCCCGATTGCATAGCAAATGTCGTTGTGTGATAATGTCGGATTTGATTGTTCTAATTGTTCAAAACCTGACATCAAAACTTGCTTCTGATGCATAATTTTTATACATTGATAATGCAACACCACATGAGTCAACTGTTGAGTTGATTTTAGGTTTGATGTGGTCTGAAACAACAGGAATCCAATAAGGTGAGCCACCAGAAGAAAGATAATCATGTGTAACATGTGTTCGTTCTGCATAAAAAAAACATTAAATTATATACCACATAATAGATACAGAGTGAAACAAATGAATGTCGTCGACGTGCAAATTACAATCAATCGCTACAAATTAATCTAGTTTTCTAAAATATTTTGTTGTTGGTGTACTAACCTTTCTGTAAATCAATATTATCATCAACTATAGTATCATCTGCCTTGTCATCAATGAACTCGTTTTCGTTTTCTGCATCTTTTAAATAGAATTAGTGTAATAGATAATTAGATATATATAAAAAAACAAATAAATAATTACAATACATCCCCTTGGTTATGATTACTACTTTCACCGAAATGATAGTCGGAATTGACATCAATATGATTTTGAATGTGTTCTAATGGATCCTCAACTTTGTAAGTTAAAGTTTCGCCATAATGCAAATAACAATATACAAATTCAACATTATTGTTATAAAAATTAACAAGTAAACAAACATATAAAGATAAATCACCTAGATTTAGATTGCTATTCTCGCCTATTTCAAAATCGATATTATGTAGAGAATCATGATCAGCTAACCCGAAATTTTCATCATCGTCTGCATAATCAATAGGAATTAGGATATTCATGTTGATCATGAATATGATCATCACCGGCTGATATTGTATCATCCATAAGTAATTTACAGCACGACTTAACACCAGAGGATTGGAGAAAGCTGTGTAAATTGAATCTTCTAAACTTTGAGCCAATTAAGTATATATTAAAAAAGGGGAAACCGTATGATTGATATGTAACTAAAAAGACGTGATATCTGCGGTCATTGTTATTAATGATTTTTTTAGAAACATTGTAAAGATAAGAATTAATCAACACCAAATTCTATTATTGATCATGATATTGTTATTATTTGACAAATTCATATTCCAAATATAATACTTTCCATAGATAATGCTTTACAAAAGATCATATTTCGTAGATAAGAATTCTCAATGATTTATTCAGCAATTTTTAATAAACAAAACTATTTCGTATGAATTTACATATGATTACTAATTAATTACGGCACAAACGCAAATATTAAGAAGAAATTGAAGATACAACTCTCTTATTCTGTCAGAATATGTGAAACAAGAATAACATTAAATGAAAATTTTCAAGGACGGGGTTGCATAGAAACATAAAAGTTTGTTTAGTTTAATGGTTTATTAAATTGTGTATTTGTTTATTCCAGATATTGTAATACACACAAGCATTCTGAAAATTATAATAAGAACAATTCTAAAAGAATCTTTGCATAACAAATACGTATAACACAATTAGGCAAAATTATGTTATACGGATATAAAAACAAAATACATTTAAAACAAAAAAAATCTATGAGCAGATGATAAATAACAAATTGTATCAAAATACATCATATCAAAATTGTTTCACTTGCATATGATCATCCAGTAAGACAACTATAAATGATAAACTCATATGCAAACAACATGATAGTACTTAATTGATTATAAAAATAAATAATGAATATGCTAATGAACAAACAACAACATATATCAAAACATTATATATTATTAATATTTATTGAATGAAAACATAAACTTACAAGGAAAACCCATAAAATTCATAGTAAATTACACGAATGGTCCCTATGGTTTGGGTAATTTGCGTGCTTGGTCCCTAACTTGTTTTTTTAACTCGGAAAGTCCCTACTGTTTGTTTTTGTTACACGCTTGGTCCATATTGTTTGTTTTTGTTACGCGATTGGTCCGTCTCTTACCTAAAAAGACTATTATTTAAATAGAAAAAAATGTGGGATATGTAAAATAAGGTGAGGGGGTAGGGGTTGGGGTGTGTTTATTTAAAACAAATTTAAAATCAAGGGCAAAATAGTTTTTTTAGGAAAGTGAGGGACCAAACGTGTAACAAAAACAAACAGTAGGGACCTTCCGAGTTAAAAATATAAGTTAGGGACCAAACGCACAAATTACCCTAAACCATAGGGACCATTCGTGTAATTTACTCTAAAATTCATGAATCCATATCATTATTATACTGAAATAAAACTCCATAAAAGCTGATACGCCTAAATTGAAAACATTATTGAACTTCTAATCTCTCTTAGCGAATTGAACTTCTACTCTCTCTTGACCAATACATGAGGACAGCTCCTCCTATCATGATCAACATCAAAACAAATCTCACATCTTCTTTTGTTCTTCAAATCTTGATTCACTTTGAATTCTTTGACATTCTGAACATTGTTATCAGAAAAGTCCTTGTTATTGTTATCAACATTATCTTTGTTCTGAAAATCAAAACAAGTATAATTAAAACAATGAAATTCATCAACAAGATCCAAAACGAAAAATAAATAAAGATATAGTATATGAAAAACATAAAAACCAAGAAAAAAAATACCTCCATTAACGAAATATCATAAGAAGAAGAAATATGATATGAATAAGATGAATGATTACTCTGCAATAGACTAAAACGAATATGAGGGGTGTGTGTGTGTATGTGTGTGTGTGTGTGTGTATATATATATATATATATATATATATATATATATATATTGATTGATAAGATTCATAATTACTAAGCTGATATTTAGGAATTTGATTGAAATCCTCAACATTTTTAATTAATCCGGAAAATATTAATTATATGGTAAGATTACACTAATACCTTTTAAGAATGATTGGTTGATATTAAATCCTACAACCACACAATAATTACTTTGAACACTTGAATATATATATATATATATATATATATATATATATATATATATATATATATATATATAGGGTAAAGTGAATATACCTAACAACCTTATATAAGCTTAGGTACCTAACGACATTATACTATATTGTTTTCAATTATATTTCCATTGCAATCATCTAAGGTTCTTAAACTTCAACCCTTAACTTGATTTACTTCCAAAATTTTCAGACATTCACTATTATATTCCTCCTACACCATTTGATTTGTAACGGTAGTATATGAAGCCCACCAGGGGGTCTCCGATAGAAAGACGTCATTTGAAGGAAGATAACGGTGAAAGTCCAAAGATTTTGAAAACAATCAAGTTATGAGGTTGAATTTTAAGAACTTTGGGTGATTACAATGCAAATATGATACAAAATTACATAGTATGATGTGGTTAGGTACCTAAGCTTATATAAGGTTGTTAGGTATATTCACTTTTCCCATATATATATATATATATATATATATATATATATATATATATATATATATATATATATATATATATATATAGGGTTAGGTTATAATATAGATCACATCTATTGTGTGGATGTAAGGATAATTGTGAACCAATCATTTGGGCGTAATATAAATTATCTGAAACTATTTAAGAATATATATAAAAAATTATGGATTCAAATTTAAAATTGTCTTAGGGGTAGTATAGACTTTTTGTATATCCTAATTTTAGGCAACTGATCACTCAAATCCATAAATTTAGGAAACTTATTCAAATCATATTAAATAATTAAATTAATTATTATCTATAGATCTTAAAGAATAGTTGTATATTATTTCAACATTCAGAATCCATGAAAACACACTAAGAACAATTTATATATGGCAAAGCTAAATGTTTTCCTTGTACGTCCTCAAAATTTCAAATCGAAGAGAATTCTTAAAGAATATTTATAAATATTCTTTAAAACAAAACACATTCCTAGTAGAATTAAAACAACAAAGAAAGAAATTTCTAAATTTGAAACAAAACAACAACAAATGAAAAAATTTCTGAATTTGAAACAATTCTTAAAAGAAAAATCTTCATTCGATGTATCAACCAAGAAATAATGAATAATTACAACAACAAAAAAAAATAATGAAGAATCAAAACTATTCTTATAAGAAAACTACATCAAAATAATTAGTATTCTTAAAGAATGTGCAATATTCTTACAGAATGCCTCTAGAAAATGTAAATTTTTTAGCAGAATAGACTTTATTTTCTTCAATGGTCTATAGAATTGACTTGATCTTCTTCGGTTTGAAATAAAAAAATGGTTGTTACAAGAATTCATGTTGAATGTACACTTCAAAACTTGACATTTGTTGTTCCATTCTTTAAGAATGCTAAGCTTCACGAAGCAATTTCTGATCATTGCATTATTCCTATAAAATGTGAGAAAACATGAATATCAACAAAACTGTATATGTATATGCTAAAAAAATACCTTCAATTTAAGTTTCTTTGCTTTTTTTTCTTACATGATGCTGAGAAAACTCTCTACTTTGTTGGTGCTGATATTGAACAATGATATATATACAAATAAGATGAAAATTTATTGAAAAAAAATCATGTCTTTAATTTCAATTACACATTCTTGTGAAAACCCTTATACTATTACATACATATAAATATAATATCAATATAGTATCAAGAAACGTGATATGGTTCATTGTTTTATTTTAATATACATCGTAATCATTAACTTTTTTTTAACAAGTTGTATTACTGTGGTTCATTACCACAATTCGACTGGACTAAATCCACATGTTCTAGGAATATATATGAGAAAAAAGGAAAAAACATCATAAATGGTCCCAGTGGTTTTCCAAAATCTGAAGTTCAGTCACCGTGGTTTAAAAACCTCATAGATGGTCCTTGTTCTTTCAAAACTTTTGACGATTGGTCATTATTGCTAACTCCGTTAAGTTTGTCCGTTAACTGAACTGGCATTTTCGTCATTTCACGACCACATGGACCATTTATGATATTTTCATTTATTAAAAAAAGAAAAAAATGCACAAGGGGTCCCACCCCCA